>NC_090943.1:43778212-45028212 GCF_040807025.1 Struthio camelus | reverse complement strand
GAAAACAAAGAAGCCATAAAAATAAGGAATTTGAGGTACCAAGGCACGCTATTTATCTTTTAAAAGTTTAGTATGATGAAGAAAGAAAAGTTCCAAATACAGAAAACATATAGAAAATCCAGCAAAGTACATCAAAGCAATGTGAAAGAAAAAGCGTAATTCAGGGTGAGGAAAGAGGGAAGAGGGAATTATTCACCTTTATACTCTGAGAGAAATTTTTTAAAAACACTTTCTTCTCAGGTCAGCAGCAAAGAAAGTCTCCGAACCCCCAACCCCCTTAACAGAAGCAGCCGTGCCTCCACGATTGCTCTCTGCAGACGGTGACCAGCAAAATGCACCCCAGCACCGGCGACTGATCTGCGCCAAGGGCAGAGCAGGACCACTCATTGCTCTCCAGAAAAAGACTTCAGATTCCCGCTGTTGGCTGAATCCACTTCATGGAGTAAAATACACCTTGCCGTTACAGCTTTTCTCAAGGATCAATACAATGTATGTGTATGAGTGTGTGCTTATACATAGAAAAACACAGATCCCAGCAGGTATATAGATGCATTTTTATATATGAACTGAAAAAGAACTCAAAGTGTAATGTCTCTGTTTAGGGATCCTTTTTGTTTTGTTTTTTTGTACTGTTTAAATTTAGGAATCAGAGCAACAGAACTATTTTTCTCCCAGGCTTTTCATCGCATAGCAGCAGGGAAGCAAAGTCAAGTTTGCAGATTTCTTTGGAGTTGTTCCACAGCAGCAAAATGTCCTCAATTCCCTCAAAAAGCTAGTGATATTACTTCTTTGTTGCAAATGAATTAGCTCATGAATTTAGTTAGTTCATTACCTAACGAATTAATGGCCATACAAGGCTCCTTAGAAGAGGAATTTTGAAAAAATGATCTCTTACTTAAAGATTTTAAGCCATCCACGTAAAGAGTTTAAGCTTATCCACATAACTTGGTGTAGGCCTGAAAAACATTAAGTTTAATTATGCCAGCTGCACCACAGAAGTAACAGTGAACTTGAAAATATGAATGACAGGCAACTAGACAGTAGGCTAATGGAGTTCATCAAAGGTCTAACAAAGAGCTACACAATGTAACTCTCATTCTGTAAGAGGAAAATAGTCAGAGAGCACTTTAAAAGTTGCAAAGCATCAGAACGATTCATAATTCTGCTGGAGTCTGAGTTTATGCTTAATGGATAAGTTAATTAACCAATTAAAAGCATCATGATGGATGCAGTAGGGAAGATAATCACAGGGAGGAGGGTGAGGAGACAACGCGCAAGGGGCTGATCCAGTGCTTATAAGGAAGAGCCACAGGTTAGATTCGGTGTGTCCGGGCTCCTGCCCCATGTGGCCCATTGGGTGCTGCTTGCTCCCCAGTGCAGCCTTGCACTTGGGAGCAGCACCAGGCCCCCTTGACCCTCCACGCCTGGGCAAGGCACTGCAGGTCTGGTCCTGGAGCAGGGGGGATTGGAAACATATAGAAGTGAGGCGGGAGAACAACAAGGAGAAATGCTCTTCCAGGAGTCCATGTTTTTGCAGCCCTACTGACCTTCATCTGATCAAGGTAAAAACAAATGAAAACTTAGAAGCTGATTCAGCTGTAAGGAGAGAAATTAAAAAGGTAATTTGCAGTCACAGGAAAACAACAGCTTGAGTGCCAAGTGAAAGAAGATAGAGCAGGTATTGCTGCAATTATGGTTTTCAATACCAAAAATAATAAAGAAGCAGATGATAAAAAATCAACTCAGTTAATTTTTAAGAAAGAACCATAAGAAGCAGCCAACGGAGATGGCAAAGGCTAGAACTCTTTTGAGGGGTTAGAAAATAGCACATTTAGAAACACACCCTATTGAAAAAAACAGATACTGCAGGTGACACGCTTTTTTTGAACCACAGTCAATCTTAAGCAGCATGTGTAAGGAAACTGTAGACATAAATATTCACACATCCACAGTGCATGAATTTCTTTCTTGTCAGGGAGTAACCCTGCCTTGAACTCCACACATTTAGCAGAGCCGTGTAATAACTGAACAGCACTGCAGATCAATCACGGACACAGACAAACCTTTCTTCCATGGTTCTGCGGTTTTAGAAAGAATTCAGAGTCTCTTGGGGTTGCCTAATGAAAAGGCTTTCTAAATTGTTCAAACTCTGAGACAGAATAAACTCTTGGCTTCAATAGACTCTAGAAAAATAATTAACAGATTTTTAAAGGTAGTGCTGTTTTCTCCCTCCCAGCTTTTGCACTGGACTTTCTGATCTTTCTTCAAGATTTCTGGTCAGCTGAGAAAATCCCTTGCCAACTGAAAGATAAAACATACCTTTAAATATTCAGTAATATTAAGCCTACTTTGGAAAAGCAGATATTTTTCAGAGAAAGCCTGCAAAATTCTCTGACTTTATTCAAACAAGAACTCCTGATGGATAACAAAGAGAATGTGAACATTTTCTACGAAAAGCCAGGCATCCTCTAGCCTGGAACAGATTAAATACTTTTTGATTAAAACCAGCAGGATGTGCAAGTTGTTTCTCACTTTTGAGTAAGATTCTTAACATCCAGCCAATGGAGTGGAATGACTGACTGGAACAGTCATGAAAACAAAGCACTATTACTGATGGAGGAAGAACTGAAACAAGATCAAAATATCGAAATGCAAAAGAGGTATTTATTACTGGCAAAATGATTTATTCAAAGCTGTGACAGAAACAGAAAATGTATAGAAATACAAAGAATAAATACTGCAAAATCACAGTCATGGTTTGTGTTGTCTTTACTAACCTACACAGCTAAGCAGCCTGAACGGCTTCATGATGTTGTTTTTTTCTCATATTGACAGACAAAACAGACAAAATTTAAAGAAAGCAGCTGGGCGCGTTTCCATCTCCATCTCATTAATAACCAAGAGAGATGTAAGGAAAGCTGAGGTGATTGTATCATCAGTAATATCTGTCACCTCCTGAGGAAAAGCCTGCCAAAGAGGAAAGCATGAAATGATGCGAGGCCCTTCAAAACAACTCGTCTGTCCATAGCTGCAGTCTGGTCTGGGCAAAGCAAAGCAGAGTGAGGCCGGAGACCATCCAAGAGCAAAAAAAAAAGTTAATGAGGACTTTTAAACCCTCCCTGGAGCCTGGTCTCCAGTAACCTCCATGATCAGTACTGTTAGTGGTGTGGAGAGCTGAGATCTCTCCTGAGCTGGTCAGCTTTTTCCCTGCTGCAATCAGAGGCCCTGCTCCAAACACAGCAAAAGTCCAGCCTTTCCCCGACAAGCTGTAAGGAAATTACATGAGGAATAATATTTATTTAGTTTATCTATCTACTGCAAACTTCGATAAAAAAGAAACTCCTTTCAGTCATCCTCCTCAGTGGCACATTTCTGCCTCTCCATACAGTTTTTGGAACAGAAGCCAGCTATTAAACCCCATCTGTCCTACCAGAAGCAAAATAATAATAAAAATATATATTTTTAAATGTGAATAAAATGCTTCTAATGCTGGAATGCAAATGCTATTCTGATGGTTTTCTTATTTTGTAGTACATTAAAAGGATGGACAGTTAATAAGATCAAAACTAGATTATAATAGAGGCAGAAGGAATTGAAGCAGAAGGAATACTCTCACCAGCTGCCAAGTATGGCCCGGATAAATCTGTCATACAATCACATCACCAGTGTAATGCATGTACTCCCTTCTATACACTCTAATTCAGCTAAAAGAGTACGCCTGAATCTTTCTGCATAGGGCTAAAATGTCAAGCTTAAAACCAGTATAATCGTTGCAATGATATTATCCTGTGGCTTACTGTAAGGAACAAGGACTAACAAAGCAGAACTAGTCTTAGAGGATTTAAGATCCACATTACTTATTGAAGGAAATCTGATTTAATTTCTTTGCATAAATGTTATTAAGCTACTGAAATAAAATAAAAAGAAAAAAGACAAATTGGAAAATATTACCAAAGTTTAATTATGACTAATACCAACTTAAACTAAAAACGAATCAATGCTGCTGCCAAATTTGAGATCAAATCAAGGATCTAATCTCAGCCAAGAATTAGTAGTCAGTTACAGAAAGAGTTAAATCAACAAAAATAATTCAAGCAATAACATATATTTGTAAATTCTAGAAAGTAATGATCAAGCTTACTGAAATCCTCAACTAAAAATAGAGTGATTTAAAGTGTGTTCACTCAATAGTGAAGCCAAGTTATCTACTATCTAAACTGTAATCTCAGGTCACTTAAGCTTCCTTCTTGGAAGGCTATTTTTCAATAACTAAAAGTTCATACCATACAATTTTAAGACTTTTAGAAGTTTTAAGATAGAATCCAAATGCTACAGTTTCTAGGTTTCTGAAGCTATGTTTTCAGGACTACTTTCACTTAGGAAACTTTTTTTTTCTGATTCTCTTACCAAAATGTGCTTTATGGGTGCTCACACATGCCCGTGTACATACAACTGCACTTGGATGGCCTAAAATTAAAGCTAGGATATCTCTCACCCTAATAAAAGTCAAATTATAAAAATGAAATTAAGTTCAAACTTGATCTTTAAGTTCATAAGGCATTCGTAAATGCATGGGTCTCAGAGTCTTCTGGACTCTTGTACAGTAGGCACCAGGGCAGCATTCAGGAGCAAGTGTTTGTCGTGGTGGCATAGAGCTGGGACACAGCAGGGCTGGTCACAGCTGCAGCTGCCTCTTTGTCAGTATCTTTGCTTTCCCTCTACAAGATGGTCCGGTTCAGGATTTCAAAAAAACGAAAATATTTGTTTTCCCACAGACTTCCCTTACCTCTGACCTTCTTTTCTGTACCCTATGCATTTTATTTATTGAGCCTTGCAAAGCTTCTCACTGAGGTCTTTAGACAAATAAGGTGTAAGGTTAGCTCACAGTCACACACCATCGTCAAGTCATGTTAGGATTATGCCGTCAGGTCAGTTATGGAAAAATTTGTCCTATCTGAGCATTTTAAAAACACTTCTGGTTTACCAATCACAAAGACTGAAAGCCTACAGTTTTTAAAATTATCTAAGCTACCTTTGGTTGTAGTTTAAGATTGGTATAATTATCCAGTGAATGTCTTGGGTTGACTTTCTATTACTATATTATGGAAAATGCAAGATTTTTTTTAAGACAGCCTTAGCAACACATAATCACTCAACCAATCTCTGAAAACTTCTGACAAATTAACAGAAACATTCCTGGTACGGAACAATATGAGTTTTCATTTGGAACAAGGCTATAAGTCAAAAAACAGTGCCTGAAATTTCTTCTTGAGAGATCAATCCAAAATGTTTCAAACTAAACCTCAACAAGAATATACATCTTCTATTTTTCCATAGATTCTTTCCATTGTCTTAATGAGGATCAGAGGATAATTGTTATATTTGCATTTGAATGACACAGGAAAGCAGTCTCTTTGCCTCAAATAATTTATTCTATTTCAATACAAAAAGAAGCCAATGATTTTAAACAAATTGAAGACACAAAGTATATAGACATGAGGATAACAGTAAAAACATACCATTATAAAAATTAGCTGCATTTGCATGTTTATAGTTCTTCATCTCTTCAAAGTGATTTAAAAGTAAATCAATAATAATAACTGATCCCCACCTGCCAATTAACAAGGCATTGTGCATGTCTTTTAGGCACCATAATAGAGATGGTTCAGAGAATGGATTTTGAAGGCACATGAGGCAGTACCTCGAAGATTCATTTAGACATGGAGACCCAGCTGGGAGGGGATTTCTGAAATGTGGTATATCTGCCTGTGACGGTGTGCTCCCCCCTGCAACCTGGCCGTTCGCATGTAGCCCTGCTTGGACAATAGCCCTCAGTAAGGCTATAAACCATCAATAGTGGTCGTGATGGCTGCATTCCGATCAGGATGGAATCTGACACAATAGCCAAGGGCTAGTTGAACGTGCATCAGCCAAGGTACAGCCGGTTTGCATACATGACTACGAGTCAATCATCTTACCCCATAGATAATGCTGCAGCCCAGAGCGCATTGAGGTCTCCCGCACAGCAGAAACTCCCCGTGAGTAGGGACACCTCTCAAGGTTACTCCTCGAGGTTGAGGGGTTCCTTACCCATGACAGATCCTCAGTAAGTGACTAATAGCATGCTGAAACTTTGCAAACTTTGCTAAGTTACCTCTTTGATTAACTGTGTGCTTAATCGTTAAAAATAAACCATTGACTAAGTCTGGGACTAAGACTGGATCCAGCCGCACCTGGACTCCTCTAAGAAGGAGTTTAGAAAGCAAGGAGGGTCTGTTCTGAACCTCGTGACTCAACGGAAGGGTCTCCTTGACGCTTTTATCTGACCCTGTCGTCCACACAGTAAATAACCGAGCGCACCTTGCCATCGACCCTTGTTAAATCACTGTCTTATTTAAGATTGAACTCTGTTAAATCACTATCTTATCTCAATAAAACATATCGCTACTTCTCTCTTACGAGGGAAGTGCATCATTCCCCACTCCTCCGTAATACTACCATGGAAAACTGCAGTTAAGGGAAATATACATTTTCTTAAACAATGAAAAGTCTTTGTGGAAGGAATTACCACAAAAAGCTCTCTATCTCAAAAGAAACCTTATTCTCCTTTTTCTTTTTTTTAATACCTGAAGAAGAACTTGGCAAATGTGGATCCTAAAGCAATGTATCCAGATTTATGATCTCACTATCAGGGTCAAGCAGTCTCAGGAACTGGTCCTGCATCTCCTTTGAGACTCAAAGAGCTACCAGGGAAAGCAGGTCTGGAAGACAGGAGTGAGGCAGATATCCTCCAGCCAATTCCTGCAGTTGAGAAGCTCCAGCACCTGGGGAAACCTAGGAAATTATGAGCCAGCGCTCCTTGGACACATGAAAACAAAAGAGCTGGACTCTGACTTGCAGCTGTGACCCAGACCAAAGGGTTTTAAAGCATAAAAGGTCCACACACTGAGGCTTGGCTGGGTCTTTTAGTTTAATGAGCAGTTTAAATATGGCCAATTTTCTTCAGGGTTTTCGATTTCCTTCGGAATTCAGATGGCTATTTCTAAACCCTTCCCCTGATATTTCTTACATAAGCCATTTATTTCAAAAAATAAGTAGAGTTTTCCTTCTTTTAAATCAAAAAGTCCCATAAATAACTCTAGTCTTCTTTCAAGTAATCATTCAGCAATTAGAAGATTTCTGACATAGGTTCAGCTCCAACCTGGATTCGTCTCTCTCCTTGGCCTGGACAGAATTAAATCCAGTCTCCTAGGCCCTCGACAAGTACTGCCATCCCCAAAGCATGGACTCTACAGGAACACACCTTCTCTCTCCTACTTGTTCCAACTGTTCCACTCTGCAGGGAAAAAAAAAATCAAGATTGATGGTGCCAGAGGCAGAGAAAGAAGAAAATGATCTACGTGGTTCCTTTACCACGACTACCATTAGAAGGAAGTGGCAGCTGCTGCTTGGTCTCTTTGGTCAGTGAGTCATTACACATCATGAGAGCGGGCACCAGAATCAAGGTTCCCAAATGGAGAAACCCGCCATTTCTGTAACCCAATATGCCTTAGGCTTCAGCTGCTCAGAAGTGCCAAGACCAGAATGATGCTGGGCAGGTGCAGGAGCAAAATTTCATTGTAAAGAAGCTCATATAATTCAGAGTTTCACCATGCAAATCCCTCCCTGCCTTTTTTTTTTTGGGGGGGGGGGGGTGAGGGGGGAAGGAGGGAAGATATGGACCTTAGTTCAGATTGCAGAATCTTTCTGATGCTGATTTATGAAGAAAAAGATTTGTATTCAAATTCAGCAGCCTGGTGGCTAGAAACATCATGTTTTATCAATAACATGAGTAAATTTGAAATTGAGGTAGAGAGAAAATAATATTATATTTACAAACTGATTTTCTAAACAGAACCACAATTGAATAAGGCCTCTAATATTACCAGCTCTCAGTCTGTAGTGAATACTGCTGAGGGCCTTTCAGCAAATGATATTATGCCATGGAGAGCAATACAATGATCATATACTCAGGTTATTAGATCATGACCACTGGCTATACAAAATGCCGTAAATTAACTTTTCTATGCATATTCAATAGGCTTATTCCTAAGAACATGACATTTCTATTCCTGATGATGTAAGCTGGAATGTCGTTCTCTCCTACATGAGGTCAGCTAATTGATTTTTTTCCTGCATCATTCTAACATTATAGCATTTTAGATTTATGGGAAGGCAGGGACAGAGGGTGAGGGAAAAGGCAGTGACTCCACTCAAAACAAATTTCAGTTAACGTATTCCCCCAGCACTACTGAACTGAGATAAATTCGTTTACCTAAAACAAGGAGACATTGGTGACATTTTAGGCTAGGGAATTAGATTTTGGAGTAGCCATTAGGGCATTTATTAAATTCAGGAAATGTTAATCTCCTAATAGCAATTTATAACCTAATTTCTTTTGTATGAATTAGCCATGAATCACAAAGGTAATAGAACTACTGTATCAGACAGAGGCTACATTCTGTACTAGTAAGTATTTTCTTTATTATTTTTCTTACTCTGAAGAAATAACTTGAAGATGCAAATGAGACAACAGTAAAGTACTTGAAAATCTTTCCCCTGCACTGTTGGTGAAGTACCTCCAACAAACCTTGCTTTAGGAGTCGCAGTCATGGCAAAAAACAAAACTCAGACCTGGAGGAGGATTTTATCCCTATGATACATTTAGAGATGAGAAAATGAAATGTTATGAAAAATAAATACACAACACAGAAGTCTAAAAAAAAGTCACTGTTTCTAAGTGTACTTTAAACAAGACATAATGGGAGATATAGGTAGGGGGATAAGGACTTGAATACTCTGTTTAAATTAATGGGCACCCTGCAGCTAAAGCGCCACAGATTCCTTTGCAAATATGCCCATTACATTTGTTATAATAGTCTGCTAGAATAGGAATCAGTCAGTGAGTCTTCAGACTAACTGGACCCAAAGCAGAAACCCCATTGCTTGAGGTAATGGAAAGCGATCTTGGGCTGTCACAGCCACCAATAACGGACATGCCAGATTGGCTTTCTACTGCTGAGAAAAGCTTGTGTCCCTGATTAGTGAATAACCCAGGCTCAGAGACCAAACCTGAAACATGCCCTGGGAGCAGCCCAGGTCAAGCCTGCTCAGTGCCCAAAGGGGCTATGCGACCACTGCCTGAAAAAAGAGCATGAGGGACTGAAAGAAGAACAGGGGCTGTTTTTGTCAGCCAGCTCCAAACCCTTCCCACAGGTTATTGAAGAGTCTAGGAATCTACTAAGAGGGGAATCAGTGCTCAGTTTCACATATTTTATAAAACAAGGCGCTTTTACTTTATTAATACACCTGACACCCAACCCTCCTTCAGGATTTTTGGGACAGTTAGTTGGCATATTTTCAGATTAGATATTACGTCTACCCTACATGAATTTTTCCTGTACATATCCAGTAAAACATTCAGAAATGTTAGCCTTAAGCATATGTTTAAAGTACAATTGCTTAACCAGGAGTCTTGACTTTACATGAATTCCCACATCAGCCTTTTTCAAAAGCTAGTGAGCACTGGCTGGCTTTGAAGGATAGATTGGTAAGAAAGTTACAGAAAGTTATGGAAAAGAAGAAGAGAATATTGATTTTTTTATGTTTACTAACACACTCTTTTTGAACGCTGCACCCATCTAATGCATCTTGTAGGTAATATAGTCCTTAAGGTAGCGTTTCAAAAAATTGTCTACTCGTTTGAGTTATTAGATTCAATTAGACCCTTCAGGAAAGTAATCAATACCCCATCTGATTTAAGAAAGTTGCTATGCTGCGCTTTTGAATAATGGTGGCATCCACGTCTAGCTTTGGAAATCCAGCACTGTCCCATTTGGTGTTATGTAGCAGCTTTTGAATTATACGCCTCTGAGAAAAAGTGGGGAGGGAGGGGAGGAGGAGGAGAAGGGAGGAAAAGAGGAATACCAGCTTTACCTGATAGAGCTACCTCTGAGTGGCCCCCTGTAAAAATCCACTGAACATCTGTGATGCAGACAGCAGTCCTTGCCCCAGTCACTCCTAAGGGCATGTCTGCAGACAAAAGGTGCTCGTTTTCTCTGCCGACACTCAGAGTAAGTGACCCCAGCCAGATCTTGGCACATGGTTTGAGCACAAGCTAGTAAATCAGGCTGAAAGAGATTTTGAGGATTTTGGCTTTAATCCTGGACCAGAATAAGATACTCCACACTAAGGAGCACTTGCTTGACTTAGCTTTGGAAGTATCATCATAATTTGAGATCTGAAAAGTAACTAACAGAATTCATAAAGCAAGAAAAAAGAACTTCATTGGTTCAGTTGTAGAGTGTGCATATGAGCAAAGAGTGGAAGAGCAACTATAACCACACTCCAGCAGTTAGTTATACCAAAAGCACATACCAGGTTAAATAACGCTTCTCCACAACCTTAGTAGAGAGAATGCCAAAGTTCTGCAACACTGTATAAACGCTAATCCCTTAAAGGAACAGTCAGTAATGCTAGAGCAGTCTGTGTATTAAAATATAATACATTGTCTGAGTTAATTCATATGAAGGAAAGCTGACTGCATTAAACAGGCTAAAGCTAACACTAGGTTACAGAAGAGAGTGAAGTTATATAGCAAATGAAGTCTTGAAAGCATTAAAATGCAGAATAAGGTTAGTGTCCAGTACTCTGTGGCTTGGAAGGAATTTTGAAAAACAAAAATCAAAGAGATGACCTTTACTCAAACTGTAATTATGGCAGTCATTTGCATAAAGATAGAAATTCAGCCAAAAGTTTTGAACAGCATTACTCCAGCGAAAGATGAAAAGCAAAAATAAGTGACTGGCACAGGGGAGGTTGAAAAGCAAATATAATTGACTGTACTTTTTCAAAACATAATTTCAAGATTTTTCTTCATTCAGAAATTCATTTGAGAATCCATACAAGATTAAACCACAGTACTGAATGGTGTTTGGGTTAAAACCACAATTATAAGCTATTCAGTAATATGTCAAGAGTAATGGCATTAAAGACAATTGAAATATCAGAAAGAGATGCATCATCACTAGGCTCTGTGGTCCAGAGCATGATAAAAATTGTACAGAATACGTACAATAGACTAGTCAGTGCAGTACAGATTCTAACTGAAAAGCCCGAACAGCCTGGGCTGAGGAAAACTATCAGCTAGAAATTGAGTAGTAGTAATTTCTTAAGCCACTCAAGCTCAAGAGCACACTGGATTATGTTTTGAAGTCGAAAACATTTAAGCATTTAAGGTACTAAGCTGACTGGTGAGCATCGTTTCAAAATCGCCATAAGAAATGAGAGTCTGATATAACACTGGTGGAAGTAATGAATAAAGGAGCAAGGTGGAGAGAGGAGAGGCCGATGGACACACTATGGAAAAGAACTGCGAGGAAAATCCCAGAAGCAGCTGAGACTGCTGACAGTGATGCCATAGGCAGAGCACACCTACTGGGCAGTCTAGGGAGAAGGGTACCACCCCACAGGACATACAGGGAGGCAGGGATCCATGCTTCTTCTAGTACTGCCTAGTGACAGCTCAGCTGGGCGAATATGCGGCAGTGTTTATGCAAAGTTCTTAACAACACAGAAAACACATACCACATTCTCTACTTGTGCTTCTAGACTCCAGAGCAAAAAGAGTGGCAAAAAGCAGAGGAGTACACAAATGTATTCATCTAGATTCCCACTCTTCTGTATGTCTGTCTCAACAACAACAATCTCTGTTCTACAACTGATATATCTCCACCCGCTTTGACAACAGCCAACCTTTTCCTACAGCCCGTAAATAAATACAGCAAAAGTACTGTATTACATCTGTGCGTATATAAGATTGGCAGTTGAATACTACATATTTCTCCAAAAGACAGGTATATCAATGATAGATGTAGGTGAGTAATAATGTCTGTGCTGAGTGATGGACGTACTGGATGGTGGAAAACAAATGCTGATATATGAATAGAGCATGTAGGAGGAGCTGAAGGACTACATCACTTATTTTTATAACCTAAGATTTGTCTTGGTGAGATATGCAGTGTAGCAACTTTGAGTCAAAGCTGAAAGTTGACCTGTCCTCCTACAGAATAACATAACTATTCTAACACCAAGAACACAAAGTATGCAAAAAAAGTAAATAAAAAAGGAAAACCCACATATTTGCATCTAAGTATTCTTGACATCATAAGAAAATTTTCCAATATCTTCTTTCTTTATTATCACCTTCAAAGAACAGACCTCCCACTGATCTGTGATAGAAAGTGGTATCTTCCTTGGTTGTCTTCTATTAAAATGACCTACTGCCTTTTCTTCTATAATTATTTTCTCAAGGTTATTTCCAAAATAACCCAAAATAGCCTTTAGGTATCCACAATAGTCTGGAGTTCTTTATTTCTGGCCACAGGTTTTTCTGTTCTTCAATAACGCCTGTAGCATACCCATTTATCTTCTAATATGATGACCCATCATATTAGACAACATTCCTTTAACACTTACTCTCTTAAGGAAAAGAGATTCTATCTTTGCACCTGATATCACCAAGGTATATAATTCTGCACTTAATGATTTCTAACAACAGAGTCAGCTTTTCTCAAGCAAAATTTCTGACAAACGCGTCAGCCTCTTTTCTGTTGAGATCTACAAAAATCTTCGTCAAATGCACTTCTCAAAAGTTTCAGTTCCTATCTCTGTCAGTAGTACTACTTCCATCATTCACAACCACAACTTGCTATGAAAAAATTAAGCTTCTCAGAAGAGCAGCCTGGATCCAAGTGAAATAGAAATTGTGTTGCCAAACTTTTCTCATGGTGGCCATGACTGAGTTACCCACTTCATGTCTTCTTCCTAAGTCTTCAGAAGACATTTCTTGGGTAGGTTCATATGTGCCCAGATGGATTCCTCTCTTGTTTTTGAAGCTGATATTTAACTAAGATACTCACATCCATTCTATTCTTTACATATATCTCTTAGCCAATTTAATGGATGTTTAAATTTCTCACTTGTTTCAATTAACTCTAGCATTCTTTGCATTGAATTCCCGATGCTAGCCATTGTGTCATGACGCTAGTGTGCTAGTCCCAAGAACTTCCGTGCTATTGGATTCCAGGATGCTAATCATACAGTGTCTTAAATAAACAAGGGTGAAGGAGTAATAAAATACATAAAATTGCTAAGAAGATCCTTTTTGACTGACCTTACGCAGAGGCACACATTCCCAAAGAATTTGGTCCTTGCTGGGCCAAAACTGCCTGATCATTCTATATCTCTCATTTCATATCCCAAATATATATTTCGATATTGTACAGGTGAGCCCTCCAAGAACTAACAAAAATATTGGGGTCAGGATGGATCCACTCTCACTTTATCAGAGCAGTCTGTCCTGATAGATTCTTCTACATTGCTGGATGCAGAGCAGTTCAGTTCAACAGTAGGTCTTCCACTGGCTTCTTCTCCCTACTCAATAACGATATAGGCACAGGAAATGTGCGGCTGTGATGTTCAGGCGCTATACATTGCTCATACTATAAGCCCTGTCTTAGACCAAAACGCCATTGACAGAACTCCACCTGTCCAAAATCTGGCATTTGTGATAACATTTTGATAATTCAAACTCTCAGCTGTTACACATAAAATACTGAAGTAAATTAAAGGGCTTTGTTTCATCCCTCAAAAACCTCCTATGGGTTTAAACAGTTTCACAACAACGAGCAATAGAATTTACAAGGGTAAAGAAAGCAGAAGGCTTCGCCCTGTTCCATTACTTTCTCTATAGTTCTCCATTCAAACATGTCCTTGCAAAAGTTTGGAACAAGCCAAGATCCTATTGTCCTCGAAGACTGAATGCAATACATATATTTTTTCCATCATCTGAAACACCAAATTTGGTATATATGCTTTCAGACTCCTTTTGTGAAAGAATGAAACTGGTAACCAAGAAGGCAAAGAAAATAGGATAAATTTTCCCTCTGTTTTTTAAAGCAGAGGGAAACCAACATTCTTGAAGATACTACCTAACTCCATACCCTTGGGGTGTTATCTACTCCAAAGCAACTAATACTGGCCACTTGAGAAACTATGAGCCTTATCTTGAAGAGCAGTTCCTTACATTATTTTTTCGTATTTTATTTAACAGCTACAATCCTACACCCAAATCTTTTCATTGTAAATGCTGTACAAACACAGAACAGAGAAATTTCTCCAGAAAGCTTGCAACTGAAAGTTAATAGATTCACAGATTAATTAAATAGATCTAGAGAGTGCAAGGTAAAAATAAAACCATAGGACAACATGTGGCTGAAAGCCTGTAAGGGTCATCTAGCTGAGGAATGTCTATAGACAGTTTCTGACAGTTGGAAAAGAAAGGAAAGGAAGGAAAGAAATTAAATACATTTGTTGTGTTTTGTTCTTAACAAACCCGCATTTGCTGTTGTTACCTTATTATTCTTTAGCTATTTATAAACTGATTTGTAATTATTTGTTCCATAGCCTTCCCAAGTACTGATGATGATAGGCCAACTCTCTACAGTTTCTTGTGTCTACTCTTCCCCTTTTAAAACAGATATAGGATTGTGTTTGTTCTTGAGAACTTCATCCTGTCTCCGTGACACCTCAGAGACCATCACTAATAGGTCAGATGTTGCTCTCACTTGTTTCATATGTTCTCTCAGAGACCATCACTAATAGGTCAGATGTTGCTCTCACTTGTTTCATATGTTCTCTAGGATGAGTTTCCTAGCTCTTTCAGACTTAAGCACATTTAACATCTATAAATATCTTCTAAGCTGTCCTGCCTCTGTTTTGAGCTGTACTCCTTCCTTCTCACCACTAACATGCATTAGTTAAACATATGGACAACATTAACATTTTTTTGTGAAAACTGAAGTAAAAGGAGATCTAATATTTGCTCAGTAGCAACTAGTAGGGTCATGATGTGCTCTGTGTGATAGGCGTAAAACCTAAGCTTCTAGCTCAAAGAAATCTGTATTGTAATTGAACGGAAGAGATTTTCAAAGACTATGCATTCAAATATATATAAATTTATATGAAACTAAAATAACTAAATGGAAAATAACTAAATTTAATGTGGGATTATCAGTTCACATAAAATGGGTATATGGAAAGGAAAAATAATTACATATGAAAAAGAGCTCAATCTCTTTACATAGGAAGATAACAATGCTTATTTTTTGGTCAATTTCCTGTGATAATTACCTAAATCTTCCATGCGTGCACATGAGTGACAACATAAATTAACTGTGATTGGGCCACTTAGGAATATGAGTATCCGGAGTGAATTTGGGTGGTGGAAATGATCAGATTTTCTCCCAAAATTGTATGCAATTATATACAGACTCTATCCAGTCCTGCTGAGAAAGCGTAAAATGAAGATCTTGGCTTCTTGTCTTTAAATATCATACAGCACTTTTTGAAAGATTACTGGGTTTATCCTCAACTCTTTGATCTATTCTAACTACGTTCTGTCTGACTAAATTTACGTACCCATTTCACAGACAGTAAACCTCAATACAGCCTCCAGAGCCAGGAATATCCACCTGTTCTAGTGCATCCTGGGGAAGATATGAACATTATGTCTCTCTGACCTCATTCAGAGTGTCTTCTGGCCTCAGGGGAGAAGATATGTGGATCACTGCGGGAACAGAGGAATCCAGTAGAAAGCAAGCAGCTTCATCAAGCCACATCAAAAGCTTAAGCTCAGAAAAAAGCTGGGTGCAAAACTGATTCCTTTTAACATCCTCACTGATGGAATCAGTGGCCAAGTTTATATGGACTATGATCCAAGGCTTTGTAGCCCTTGCTAAGGAGTATTGTCATTATAAGAAAGGATACAGGGAAAAAGATCAATCTTTGTCTGAATTTCAAGACTGCCATGCCATCAGCAGTACAGGCTTTCTGCAGGCACAGGCAGTAAGAGTTTCAAAGAGTCATAATGCTCACAACGTATATTAATTTACAATGTATGTTTTGGAAGGAAATATCTGACTAGAAGACTTAAAATGAGTCCTTATGTATAATTAATAAGACTTCACCTATTTCCTGACAGTCACAGGTTACTAAATAAATCTTTTTGATTTTCAGAAAGAATCTTTGCAATCTCATCAACTAAGATTAAAGATATTAGTAATACTTGAATTCAAATGCAGACATATTTTCATACTACTGTTCTTCAGTCCTCTTTGCAATTCATAGGACCTCAAATAATGATAGTTCCTAAGGTAAGAAACACTCACCAATACTTCCTTGGTCTTAACCAAATCAGGTAAAGGAGCATACTTTTTATACTAATTTCTCAGATCAAAAAAATGGTATAAAAAAATGACTTTAAAAAATGTCCTGATCATACCTGTGATGAATCAGGAGAATAATCTTTTCTTTATATGTTTTTACATTTCCTGCTCTGTTTCAAGAAACTAAGGGCAAAAGAGTCAAAATGTTATTTCCTGAACATTTCTGATTGTCAAAGAAAAGTAAAGGCAGTTTCCCATGAGAAGGTGGAACAAATTAGAAGCATGATTAGCTATACCAGCCAAAAGCAGGACATCTTTACCCATATAAAGCCTGAAAGCCTAGAGTACTATCAATGCGGCATCCATATGTCAAGCCATAACCCAACCCGTAACCGTATCCCTAGGCATTGCACGAGGCTTAGATAAGGCTCCTCACCCAGGGCCATGAAAAAAGGGGCTTGCAGGCAAGCTCTGCAGCCCTCCCTTTCCCTTGGCGGTCCCCACGCTGCCCCACTCCAACTACACCTTTAGACTATCTATCTCCTTCACACAAGCTTTACCCTAAACCTAACCCCAGGAGTTGGCTGATCCTGGTTGGCTGATCCTTAGATAAGGTCCCCATGCACTGCTCAGACAAACACGTTCCTGCAGCAAGCTCTGTGCGCAGCCTTGCCTTTCCTTTGGCAGCCCCTGGCCAACCTCACAGCAGCCACACAGCTGTGCTTTCTTCTTCTTTCAGCCCTAACTGTGACCACAAACTAAGCCTGTGACAATTGCCCAAGCTTTCTGTTTTTTTTCAGATTAATTAAATTCTGAAATAATTTTTTTCCATTTTATTAGGTAAATTTTATGAATTTTACATTATTTACTTCCGAGACACTGAATCTTTCTCACTGATCTTTTCAAGGTTTTGTCCACCTCCATGAAGCCTAGAAATTTGCTTCTAGCAAGGAAAAAATCCTTAGGTTTTCACATTATTTGGGACTTAATTTTAAGGGGAAATTCAGGCACTAGAAGGCCTGAACCCCTCACATGAAATATTTTGATCAAGATCAGTGAAATCTCTAAGCCGCAGTTACAGCTATTTGGGGGACAATTTGAAAACACATAAGGAAAATTGAAACCAGAGATGAATGAATGCAACAAAAAGTTCTCCGGGTGATTTCAACAACCTATCCTTTTCCCAAACATAGTCTGAAGCATTGCAAACTCATTTCTTGGAGGCAAGAAAATATTTACTTCATTTTTAAATTGCAGAGCTTATAACCCAAATCAGGCTAGCAAGGCTGTATGTATCAGCTGTGAAACAGATAGAGGGTTTCTTTACCCTAAGAATGACATCCAAAATGACTTTCCTTTTACCTAGAATAACAAGTAGAACGGTATTTAGAATGCCATTGTGCAAGTATATTCTCTATAGTCTGTCCTGAAGGTAAAAATCCTGACCTCAGCAAGGGTTTTCAGAAGAGCTTTTCAGCGTGACTTAGTGCAACGAGAACTTTATTTTGAAAAACAGCATGCAGTCAATGGTAAAACTCCTCTTTCATATAGTCATGATTTCTTTTTTTTTTCATTGAGTGAGAATTCTGAAAACAATAGTACGCTGAGCATCATTTGATCTGAGCTTGGAGTACGTACAGTAAAACAACTCACTTCCTACATTAAAAAAATTCTTAGTCTTAGCCAACCAGTGCCACTGCGGGCACTATCTATTTTAACATTTGCCCAGTATTTCCTATTATAAGATCCTCTTTTCAGTTGTTTACGGCTTCCACTACTCAGAATAAAATTCTCCACAGTAAGAATCTTCCTCAAAGTGAGTTTGAGCAATGTCAGGCCAGACTGTTAAAACTTTCTGGAGGAAGATGCTGCAGTTTCTCAGTGATTAAAAAAAAAAAAAATCCCTCTTTTCCACTGTTTGGAGCAGGGGTTTGAAGTGTGTTAGAGGTCTGGATGAGAAGCTCATAAGAGGTTGGAAAAGACAGCCTGTAGGGGGAAGGAATACAGATGGAAGATGGCAGCTGGAGGAGACAAGGGAAAAAAAAAAAAACCATTAACCAATGCAAGAGATCTTTAAAGTGGTTTTAAAGGTTTTAACTTTCCAAAGTAAGCCAGAATGACCCCTAAAACTGATACAATTTATGCTGAGGGCAAACCTTTCCAAGCGCCAGGTTCCCATTCAACCATCTGCTTCACGAAAGTCTCTGTGTGAGCTCTGTAAAAAGCTAGAACATTAAACATCCATAAAGTGGGTAACTTTCATAATATATGATTTGCAGGATGTTACAAAAAGGGAAGAAAGTCCAGTTATGGCGGTAATTTGATTCTCTCTGAGCAAGAACCATTTACCTATGGAAGTCATTCCTATATAACTTAACAGGTGCTTAATTTGCATCTTCACAGGCTTCCAACAGCTGGCTGAAGTTGCAGCACTGCCAGTCCCCCTAAATTAGGAGCAAAGTTGGGGGGTGGCTGCTGAGTCACTGCCTTCACTTTCTATGCTTCGAGACTTCTCCGTGGGAGCTAGGAAAGAAGTTTGGCCTCCGACGTGTGCTTCTAACTTTGTTATCAGTACCTAAGTCTTTGGCTTACTAGTATATTATCTTTCACTCTGAATTTTGTTCGTCAGTGACAGAAAATTTGGATGAAAGTGAGAAAGCTGAGGTACTAATACTCAGCTTGTCAGGGGTGCCTGCAATCTGATCTGTGAATGCTGAGAGTTAGGATATTTCTACTGTAAGTGGCAGTTTCCAAGAAATCTCCTCTGCCAGGCAGAGACTCTCTGAAAGGGAATAAGAAACTAAAAAGATGACTCCGGCTTACCACCAGATTGTCATGTCGGTGAGCTGCCACACGCTGGCATGTTTTTTCTTAGTTTGCTTTTTTTTTTATTTTTTATTTTTTAAGGGGGGGGATCTAGATTAAAGGTATAATATTGAAGTCAGATATTCAAAATCCAAGGAAATGCCAAAATAAAGGTTGTCTGTAAAATGGGGGTAATAATATCCTTTATCTCCCAAGGTGGCTATGAGAATAATTCATGTTTGTGAAGCACCCAGATAATATACTGGCAATTGCTGTAGAAAAGGTCAGAGGAAATGAATAATTCTGTCTTCAGAGCTGGGTTTGAAAAGGATGTTACCCAACATGGCAATAGAGACCAGGAGTGCATATTAAGCAATGAGGCAACAGTACAGTGGTGAATAACTGCCCTTTAAAGGTAGGATACATCTCACCCAACTTTAGTTGTGTAAAATGTAGGTGTCCAGTGTAACCTAGTCATGTAGACTGTCTGTTGCCACTGGAGACACAAAGGCACCTACAGAGGGGATTCATCCCATCCCAAGACCGTCTTCTAAGATGAACAGGAAGAATAACCATTTGTAGCATCCTCTACTTCTCTGCTGCCTGTGGAGGATAATGGCATAAGCTACACACGTAATTGGTAGGCAGCTAAACTGAGATGCTAAGAATCTTTCCTAAATGAGCATTTTCTATCCCATGTCTTGAAGGCTGGAAAAAGATAGCATATATCCTCATAATTTAGGATTATTTCATGATGTATGTGCAAGGTGCATTCCTAATGTATGGTTTAATTCCAGATTTTCCAAATCCAAGACCGATTTTGCAAACCCTACTGTGGGTCTTCTAATATAATGTGCAAGTTTGTTTGCATACTATTTAAAACGTAAGAATAAGCCAGAATTTAAAATTATGTAATCTTCTTATCAAGGTAAGACACCATGAAGTACCTTGTAAGAGTCCACAAAGACCTGGACTCAGCAGTTCAAATTAATATGAAGAATGAGCCATTACAAAAAATCATGCTCATCATCTTTGACTTATTTGCAAAGAATCTCTCTAGCAAAAATAAAATTAGAAGGAATGCCATTATTTTCCTGCTCCAGAAAGTACTTTCAAATGTTGTTTCCATATCTTTCTTTTTGCATTTTTCATCAACTCCAATTCCCTCACAATTTCACATGCCAGAAAAAAAAAATCTTTCTTCATGTATATCCCATATTCCTTTCACCTTCTTCCATGCCACTCCACGAGGTTTTCATATTCTAGTGGTCGAAGTTATTGTGGTAAATACCGCTCATTCACAGAAACAAAAAACAGCACTTCCAAGTTCCTCACCACAGGTGAAAGAACAGCTCAGCTACAAGGAAATAGGAGTCGTTCTCACATTCTTTTTTTCCCAAAGGACATTAATTTGCTTAATACAAACTCAAAGAGCCTCTATAAGACAGGACGAGAATATATCTTCGCAACGCTTCACAAACCAATTGAAAAATGGGAGAAGGGAGATTCACGTTCATGTAAGGCACTGCTCTGTGCAGCCATGTCTACCCACCAGGAGAAAGAGGAAAGTAGAATGACTCTCTTCCTTCTAGTTCTCTGAAAGTACATATTTTCTTTAATAAAGGAGATGTTAACAGTGTCCTACAATAAAATATGCTGCTTCTCAGGCAAATAAGATGATTCTTCAAGCCTAGATGTTTCAGTTTGCCAAAAACCTAACAAAAAAGAAATCATTTCATGTCATATCCAAACAAAAACGGATTTTGAGATAGCAATTTGGCTGGGAAAATGGCAGTCCAGGTAGGGTTGTGATATTCGGTGCCTGATCTCAACAGCAAAGAAATAACTGGGGCAAATGAAAATCTTGAAAAAGAGTTGTCTCTCTTTATCACCCTTGATTTTTTGTAGTGCGATGAAATGGGTTTCACCAGCACCCAAAGCGCACTAGCTCTGCATAGCAGGTATGGCTCCAGGAAGCAGAGGGGTGCACAACTGCCAGCATTTCATACACAACTGCTGCTTTACTCTGTAGCCTGTCCACTCATCAGAAGCAAATGGGACACTCCAGGAGGAAAGGGTTTGTTTACAACGGCCCATTTCTGTTTCTGCCCATTGGCAGTGTTCATTCTGTGTATCAAGTTTTTCCTCAGCAAAGACAAAGAGGGCAGGAGCTTCCCAAACTTATTTCCCCAGACTCCCCTTCCCCAGTGCAACTTAGATGTTTGCCTCCAATGGATGGAAAGAGGAAGAAACGCTGAGAGCAAGCAGAGTTTTCCATTCCTGGCAAGAAACATCGATATGTGTCGATTGAAGATGCTTTTAGGAAAACCTTATTATTCCTTTCTGAGGAGCTGCTGTTCATACTGCAAATGTGTCTGAGGTAGGGCTTCTAGACAAATCCCCATTTCTGTTCATATTGCTCTAATTTAGGAGTCGTCCAACTTATCTGGCCCTTCAGAAGCAATAAGATTTAGGAAGCTAAGCTAAGGTAAACATAATTAGGCCCAGGTACAAAGTTTACCAGCTGGAAACAAGTTAAAGTGCAAACCTAGGCTCTAATCCAGGCTTCATACCCAGTGAAAGCAGGAGGGAGGAAGAGTTACAAATGCTCCAGGTTAGTACACAAAGTACACAATAATATTGGAGAATAAAATTTCAGTTATCTGGACTCCGTGAATGCTTTTTGCTGAACACACTACTTCAGGACCTCTGTGGTACAGAAAAGCAATGGACTGTGACACCCAGAGAACAAGCAGGTGCTTATGAGGCTGGGATTACAGCACTCCAAGATACTTCAGTTCCTATACAATCTGCAAATCAGTTTATTTGGAGCTCCTCTAACTGGAAATTGCCAAACTTCTGAAAACAGTTGTGCCTACCTCAAGTAAAACGAGCATTAAAATGCGGTCAGACCCCCACTGTCTGAAAAACAGATCCTTAATCTCCAGCTCCAGCGCTTTGCAAGACATTGCTACATTCCTATTGGAAATAAAACAGAACAGCACAGCATGAAGTTGATAAAGCTGATGTGATGTACAAGTCTGATACTTCACAGCTTTCCAAAGATAGAAACAAACTGAGAGGGGCAGTACATTCTCCTATCACTGCTCATGAGCCAAAAATTTTCAATCACTGGGTATTTAAGATTCATACAGGCATACACTGTATTTCTTGGATATACTCCAGAGATTAACTAACCTTTCCCTGAAAACAGAACTGAAGCATATACACAACAAAATTCACCCATCAGATGCCAACCCATGAATTTAATTCTATTTTAATAAGACCACCGCCAAAAATACTTCAAATCTATCTGCTGCTTTTTTACACATTAGTAATAATGCTATTAGAAGCTAGTAATTCGTCTTTAAATTCTACTTGAAAATAGGAGCAGTTCCTCCTGTAACTCCTCTCAAGGTTGAGATTTGTATTTCTGTTCTGCCTGAGTCAAAATTAAAACCCTGCAATCATTTTCAGAGGATCTGCTTGTAAATATCTGGTTTCAGACTGAACCTCAAAATTCATACCAGACTCATCTGGATTAGGATGAAGATTTTTTGTGAGTACAAGTACACTGCAGGGGAGGGCAGTAGTCTGAAATGTGACAGATCCAGTGAAGTCTCTGCACTTTCTGATTCAAAGCAGAATTTTATGGAAGCAACACATTAACTCCAGTTTCGAGCTAGGGCTTGAATTGCATCCCCAGATCTTAGTGCGGTACCACAAGCACCATACTTTATAGCACAGCCAAAAATAAAATCATACTTGTTCCTCATCAGGCTTTATTAAAAAGGCATATTCTTCACTCAGGTCCTTAAATATTCCAACTAGCTCTATAAAAGCCTGTGAAATATTCTAGCCTAAATCAGTTATGAAGTTCATCTAGCTGACCAAGCAATATATCAGTGTGCCCATGGAGAGGCTGAACTGAAGTATTCAGCATTTTCTTTGGAGATGACCAGGAAGGCTGCTCATTTCACCCTGATGTAACAGAAGCCATAAGAACTGGGAAGGAAAATTATGACACTGACTGTAGGACTCATAGTTCGAAATTTTGAAAATGTCAGCAAGGCTAGACACATAACAGAACCTGAAAGCATCCAGCTAGCCCAGAACCATGAGAAAGCTTTGATCAAGTTTATTTTGAGCTAATGTATCCATTTGTGAACCAAAGAAGTATCTCATACAAGCACAGAGAACTGCCTAGTAAATATTCAGCAGTGTGATAAGAGGTTGTCAGACAAGAGGAGGCACGGTGGGATGGCAGACACGGAAAGAGGTCAAAGCAGCATTGATTGAGCAAGAGATCTAATGCCTTTTGCAGATATGCGGTTCATAAGGAATGTCAATGAGAACAGAAAAAGGACAGATTTTCTGCAATTCTTCGACCAACACACAGTCCGAGAAGGCACCAAAGTAGTGTCCCAACATTGCGTTCACCTGGTTTACATAAAACAAATGAGAAATAAACAAAAATTGATTAATTAGTAAGGGATACATCATAGGGTCAGATCTCATGTCTAGGTTTTATTTGCAAAAGAAAAAAAAGCATTTGAGAACATCATAAAATACAGACTTGATCAAAGAAATAGTATTTCTCTTCCATTAAGAAATTCTGATCTAGCGGCATTTGTTTTCATCTCAAATCAGAATGAGATGTTGAAGTACCTCCAGTTTTTACTGAATTTAAAGTTCTCCCCTCCCCTCCAAATCTGGAGGTGGCAAAACATTTTGTCTGAGCTCAAGCAAAAAAATGCACCCATTGCCCACAGAGTCAAGCCTCCTAGGAGGCGAAACTGGTATCCCTCACAGCCTTGACCTTCTGAATAGACTATAATTTCTGCGTACAGTAGCTAAACACAGGACAAAGTGGTGCCACATGTTGTACAGAGAGAGAGAGGCCAGGTCATGGGGCAAGATGGGACATGCCTTCATATAGCATACCATCACAGTTCAGGTACATAGACTGACAAATGGACTCAAAATACTATATTTTAATGCATATTGGATCAACTCAAAGTGAAATATTTTGGTAGATTTTCTCAATGCAGATTCAGAACTGATAATATTTCAGCATATAAATGTTTTTCTATTGAATATTTTAGTTTTGTACAAACCGTTATGCCAGGAGCTCAAACTTATATATTTTGTTTACCAATATTAGTATATATGCATTGCTATTGATTAACATAA
Source organism: Struthio camelus (assembly GCF_040807025.1). Taxonomy (NCBI): domain Eukaryota; kingdom Metazoa; phylum Chordata; class Aves; order Struthioniformes; family Struthionidae; genus Struthio; species Struthio camelus. The sequence goes on along the minus strand of NC_090943.1, from coordinate 45,003,949 downwards.
TTAACACAAGTGTGTGCCCATATCAAATGGTTCCAATTAGTGAATAATTAAAACGCCAGTGCAATATTGTAAAGAAAAATACAATGATGCTGACATATTTGAATGCAGTGAGGACTCAATTAGTTTTACCAGAATTTTATCCATTTGATCTGAAAAATCAGATAAAATCCATTAAAAAATAAGAAATGAAAACACACTATTGGAGATATGGGTAACAATTCATCTGATTCTATGTCATTTTTATAATTCTGGCTTTTGAGCTTGTGTGCCCTTATATTTATTTTATCTGTTCTTTCCTCTTTCTTTTTCTTTTTTTTTTTTTTAAGTTATGGAAAGTGAATACATTTAATATAAAATAGATTTTTCTTTATTTTATCAGGTAAGCCTGTTAAAAATAGAAAATTCTTCATTTACTGCACACAAGAAAAGCATAACATTAAGCATTTGACATTCAATCCCGGTAGATAAATATCGTCTCTGTTTAATTATCTGTTCAAAATTGATAGAAGAAGGGTAGCATCGGCTTTCAAAAATATCAGCAGCAAAACTCCCACCAACAGCAGTGGGGCCAGAATCTTACTCTAAATTTTTACAATGAAATTTTTTCTTTTTGAACAAGCAACACCTCTTTGTGCAATAATTGGCAGCTATTAGTGTCAGTTTGGCAGATACAAGGATGCATGGATCTGTGGGAAATTTATGCCTCCCAACATGCCATGCTAAATTTAAGCTTGTTGCATAATATACAGATTCATTGTCATGCATGTAACGCAGCTAAGAATATCTAAAGAAAGTTCAAGGGAAGTTAATATGCACACAGCTTAAGAGGGAGGATTTAAATGTGTTCTGGGTTTTATCACATGGCATAGAAAGTACTGATGACACCCTTTAGTAAAACAATCCATTCTTGCATTTACTTCAGTGAACTTGTGTTTCACTCACGTACCACAGTGGTACAAAGCATCACCGAGGTTAAAGATGAGAGAACAGAAGAGGAAAGTCTTTCTCTTTGATGCTATTAAGCAGCTCTTTCACTCCTAACTCCAGCTGCACATGCTCAAAAGCAGTTCTGAGAAGCTCTGAGGCCTGTTTCTTTTCCTCCAAAATTCAAAATTGGAACACTTACTTCTACAGTGCCTCTCCATATTCCTTTTTTTTTCAGGAGACCTAATTTTCTGTCCTGGCTGATCTTGCAAGACTTTGTGGAAAGCCTTTCTTGTAATTCAATGTTTTTACTTCTGGCCGTAATCAAAATACAACAAAACACACAGGTAGATATTGTGTACATTATCTAAATCTTTTCAGAATAGTGAAAATATCAGCTTAATGCTACGTGAAAGTTCTGGCCAATTTTTATTACTAATCATTACAAAGAATTCAAATTAAATAACAAAGTTTAACGCAGCCAACAGAGGGAGAGCGCAGCCAACAGAGGCAGCGAACAGACGCAGCAGTTTGCACAGCAGTGTCTGGGTTCTGCCTGGGCCTTTTGCAGGCCTTGTTGGAAGTTGTGGAGACTTTCTGGGGACCCCCGAGGAACTAGACGGTGCTTGCTGCTAGCAGGAAGGGAGAGCTGGGCAAGGACTCCTGCAGGGGACCTTGACTTAACTTCTCCTGGGAAGTTCTACTTGGTGGGGCTGCTGCTAACGGAGCTCTCTGGGCTGCCCTGGTCAGAGGAAGTTGGGGCTTTTGTTTCAGGTGGCTCCTGATTGGGTGGGTCAAGCACCCTTGTGAGTCACTGCTAGGCAGAGGCCTATATAAGAGCCAGGCCTAGAGCACAGCTCCCAGAGCACAGCCAGCAGAGGCAGTGAACAGATGCAGCAGTTTGTGCAGCAGTGTCTGGGTCCTGGAGATCAGGAGAGGTGCCTGAGGACTGGAAGAAAGCCAATGTCATGCCAGTCTTCAAAAAGGGCAAGAAGGAGGAGCCAGGAAACTACAGGCCTGTCAGCCTCACCTCCATCCCTGGAAAGGTGATGGAACAGCTCCTCCTGGAGGTCATCACTAAGCATCTGGAGGACAAGAAGGTGATCAGGAGTAGTCAGCATGGATTCACCAAAGGGAAATCATGCTTGACCAATCTGAGAGCCTTCTATGATGGAGTGACTGGCTGGGTAGATGAGGGGAGAGCAGTGGATGTTGTCTTTCTGGACTTCAGCAAGGCTTTTGACACTGTCTCCCATCACATCCTCCTAGGCAAGCTCAGGAAGTGTGGGCTAGATGAGTGGACGGTGAGGTGGCTTGAGAACTGGCTGGATGGCAGAGCTCAGAGGGTTGTGGTGAATGGCGCAGAGTCAAGTTGGAGGCCTGTGGCTAGTGGTGTCCCCCAGGGGTCAGTCCTGGGTCCAGTCTTGTTCAACTTATTCATCAATGACCTGGAGGAAGGGACAGAGTGCACTCTCAGCAAGTTAGCAAATGCTGATGATCCTAAACTGGGGGCAGAGGCTAACACACCAGAAGACTGTGCTGCCATTCAGAGGGACCTGGACAGGCTGGAGAGCTGGGCGGAGAGGAACCTCATGAAGTTCCACAAAGGCAAGTGCAGGGTCCTGCACCTAGGCAGGAATAATCCCCTGCACCAGTACAGGCTGGGGGTTGACCTGCTGGAAAGTAGCTCTGCAGAGAAGGACCTGGGAGTGCTGGTGGACAACAAGTTAAACATGAGGCAGCAGTGTGCCCTTGTGCCCAAGAAGGCCAATGGGATCCTGGGGTGCATGAGGCAGAGTGTTGCCAGCAGGTCGAGGGAGGTGATCCTGCCCCTCTCCTCAGCCCTGGGGAGGCCTCACCTGGAGTACTGTGTCCAGTGCTGGGCTCCCCAGGACAAGAGAGACATGGCACTCCTGGAGAGAGTCCAGCGGAGGGCTACCAAGATGATTAGAGGGCTGGAGCACCTCTCCTATGAAGAAAGACTGCAAGAGCTGGGCCTGTTCAGCCTGGAGAAGAGAAGATTGAGAGGGGATCTCATCAACGTGTACAAGTATCTGAAGGGGGAGTGTCAAGAGGATGAGGCCAGCCTCTTCTCCGTGGTGCCCAGCAACAGGACAAGAGGCAACGGGCAGAAACTGAACCACAGGAAGTTCCATCTGAACCTGAGGAAAAACTTCTTCCCTGTGAGGGTGACAGAGCATTGGAACAGGTTGCCCAGAGAGGTGGTCGAGTCTCCTTCGCTGGAGATATTCAAAACCCGTCTGGATGTGATCCTGGGCAATATGCTCTAGGTGACCCTGCTTGAGCAGGGAGGTTGGACTAGATGATCTCCAGAGGTCCCTTCCAACCTAAACGATTCTGTGATTCTGTTAACGAAGTTCCATCTCCTTGGTCTTCATCTCTCATGAATACTCTGAAGTGAAAATTTCTGGAAACCTTGATAGATACATAAGGAGAATGACCAAAGACACCTCACCCCACCTCACCCTTTTTCACCCTTTTTTTTTTTTTTTAGTAAGATAACCATTGCCAACAAATATTTTCTGGAGGTATTCCTGGAGATATGAGATAATTCTTAATCTATTCTGAGTCATTGTTCTTTTTCCCTTTCATCTCAACCTTGATCCATCAAAATATATTTAATATTTGCAGGCAAAACTTCCTTCCTAAAGTCTTACACTTTATCAAAACCATTTTCCACAAAGTACCCCTGTTAAAATTAAGTCTCATGATTTTCACTTTCAGACAAACAGACACTTTCTTTGGTTGTGTCCACCAGGAGGTTTGCACGTCCTCTGCACAGGACCTTTATGCTCACACTTTATCGTGTATCCCGATTTTATAAGAACGACTCTCCGGAAAGCGTCCCTGGTCTGTGGGAATGCAGCAGCGTGCCCAGTGACATAGCACTGAAGTGCTTAGCATTGCCAGTGTGACATGGTACAAGAAGATATGGGTATTTAGCTGCTTTGAAATGTGAGAAAACTCTTCCCATGCTCTGAACCATTCACCACGTTGCAGTGAGAAGTGTGGTGCTGATGCAAGGCTATTAAGCCCTTTGAACTTCAGATGGTATCAGTTTGGGATTAGTGGTCTATTACTTAGCTCTGTGGTACTGGCCTGAGTCTGCTTGGATTATACATAACACAGAATTACCAAGTAAAATGCTCAAGATTACATTTTCAAGGAAAAACAGAACTTAAAAACTTTCAAATAAAATAGATCAAAATGATTTCAATATTTCAACAGCAGAAAACCAGAGATGAAATATGAATACCTTGTAAAACATGAAAAAGCACCTGGAAAATTCTAATGATTGTTGTTATTCTTTATTGTTACTGTTGATTACTTCAAACCAGAGATAAGATGTTTGACAAAAAAAACCTCAAACAATAATGTCCATGGTAACACAGGTGGTGATGAGAGGGGAGAAGATAAAAATAACCAGAAGAGAAGGAAGAATAAGAGGAAATCTGAAATATAGTGTATATTTCCAAGCAAGTATTTAGCACTGGAGGGGATTTACCTGAAATGGTGGTTTTCGTTCACCATTAAAATAATGCTTAAAAAAAAAAAATAAGGGCAGAAGAGCAGATAATATAAGAGGAAAATATTTACTTTTCTTTCCATAACAGAAAAGCAGAAGGGCTGTCGAAAAACATCCCCTTCTGATGAATCTTTTCAAGGACAGACCTTTTAGAACAAATTCACATGGACTTGCAATGAAAAAGCCATTTTAGAACCCTTGCCTAAAGATGGCCTCTCAGTTTATTTTTACCAAGTTACCCTTTCAAAGAATGAAAAGCCAAATCCTACAGGCATAATAACAGATTCCAGTTTCCTCAAAAGTGGATGTCAGATTTGTCTTAATCACAGAAAACCAGGAAAGCTTTGAAAGAAAACAGCAAAGATCTAATCATAACACCCAGGAGTTTCAAATCATGCTGAAGTCCAAGATAAAGATTTCAAGGCATTATTGATGAAGTTTAGAATGTTATGTTTTGAGTATATCTATTTTATAAATGTTTCTAGTCTTTACATCTCACATAGCATTATCTCCTTGCCATAATTACTGTACCTGACTACTGAATGAGAAGTTGTGACCAAAGGCAATGTCTGCAAGCACGTAACAGCATGGTCTAGCCATGAGCTGAGTCAGATCCGAAAGAAGCAACACCTCCTGCCAGCTGCTTGGGACATAGCTTCACAGTGGCAGGCAGTCAAGGAGATATTAGTCCCCCGTTTAACTAATCAGCTCCTGAATGCAGCTTTGGCCAATCCCTTGCTGGTCAAGCTAGGAAGCCTGGTGAGGTGGTGTAGCTGTCTCATGTAGACAAGGCCTGAAAAGGATGTCACAGTTGAAGCTCAGGGGTAGAAAATGCACACTGAAGTGATCACAGAATAATGTGGTGCCTCCAGAAAGGCTGCACTGGTGATTAATACACTGCCTATCTTTTCCATAAGAATCCCATAAGCTTCCTGGACAGACCTATGGAAGCAAAATCTACTCTTTGCCTTTTGCAATGCATTTCAGTTCTTGTTTTCAAGGCCTGGTAGGATTTAGCATTTAAGTTGTTCTCTGCTAATATTGTTCTTCACCAGCTCCCTTTGCTTTGCCCAAGATACTGGACTTGCTCTTTGTTGTTCTGCTGTATCTCTGACCCACCTTTTAAGTGTCGATCAATAAAAATCTTCTTTCCATAAGTCCTTTGCTAAAATATACACCTTCCAGAAGACAATGAAAACTCTTTGAATCTCATAAAATAAGTGGTTATAAAAACAGCAAACGCAGAGCAAAATACTGGAAAGGATGAGAGATGCAGTGTTCCTACTTTGACATCTGCTGCTCCTGCCTCTAAGTCTTCTCTACAAAACACTAGCTGTTTAATACAAACCTTTTACCTCATGCCTAGTGTTGAGCTATATTAATATTAGATGTGATAGGATAACAATAATGATAATGTACTGAAGCTATCACCAGAGACCAGGATTCAGCATATAGTCAACATTGTTGATCTAACACACTAATCACAGGCATAGGGGTTGGATTATTCTAATAAGTTACTACAGTCTGCTAGTGTCTGGTAGATATTTTATATGCCTCTGTATTTCACTTAATGGCTTTTATAGCAGTATCATTAAGCAGCCCTAATAGTTTAGGATCTTTTCCGCATTAAATATTTGTGGCTATCATTGCTATAGGAAGAAATGCTTAGGGATATAAGAGAAAATATAATATGGAGTAGAAAGCCTTGGCTCTACAGACTAAAAGGAGTTGCACCAGAGGGTGAGGACTGTGCAGTGCCTTTGTGACAATGTTCCATAAACCATTTTGAGGGGTAGGTTTCAAGGCCTTGTTCTGGACATATATGCCTCTAATTCTGTGTGGATTACCTGAAGGTGCATCTATTGAAGGACCCACTTTCTAGTAAATCCTTCAATAGCTGGTATTTTAAAGAAATGCAATTGATTTTGGAAGAAGGATACATACAAGAAAATAAAGTTTTATATACAATTAATGTTATTGAATTTACTAGAATTATTTCTGAATTGCACTTAACAAATTTGCAGTAGAGTAGTTATGCTTAAGATGAATTTGGACAAATTATTTTTAAAATGGAGTGAACCTATCTTGTAGTTTCATTCTGTAGCTGGTCCCACATTTCTTCTAAGTAGAATTATTAAGTTATGAGATTAATATCAAAGTGAAAAGAAAACATTCCTCTGAAAGGGTTTAAAACAATGTTGAGAAATATTGTCATGCTGGGATAGTCTTTCACATTCCTTGGAGGGCTGCATGGTATAGACTGGTAGAATCACTTTAAATACGAGCTTTTAAAGCCTCATCCTACTTGAATCCCTCTTTGGTTGCCCCTTCAGCTTTCACTGTTAGTTCAGCAGTTCCTTTTGCATTCTATCACTCTAGAAAGAGTGAACCAGTGGCTACCTAGCTCTCATAAAGCACTGAATGATTTTATTTTAGGAAAATGTTTTGCAGAGAAAATACATTATACAGGAATTCAAAATTCATCAGATACTACCATTAGCATACCTACTTATTTTGTACTTGCCCGCACGTCATGATCTCTGCCTCTTTCACCTTCTTTATTTGCCTGACTTCTTGAATCAGAACAGACCAATCTATGCTGTTTCCTCCAGCAAGTATTCCTATCTCATTTATCTTCTGAATAATTTCATTAACTGCCCACTAATAAGCAAAGAGAAGGGAATCGATCACTAAAATAGTCTTGGAACCTTCCATCTGTTGTAGTTAATGTGTTTCTGTTTAAATGACTACTGGGAATGAGCAATTTATTTATTTTGTTGTTTACTTTCTAACTCTAACCCTGAGTATTTCATAATGATGAAAAATCTATAAGCAAGAAACTGTAATCCCAGAGACTCAATACAATATATATGTCCAAGTTATCTATAACCTCAGAGCCTAAGTGCCAGCAAGACTACAGAATCAAGTGTCCTAAAATGCTTGGTGAGAAGCATCTAGTATTTCAGATTTCAGTCTTACCCTTCAGGGTCGAACACAGGAAATTTAAAGAGGCCCTTGCCATTTTACTGGTGGAGTTCGAGGGTTAATTACTTTGAAAAGAGTCAATAGCACAGTTAGGATCATCTCTGTCCCAGCTTTTTAATAGATCCTTGGTCCGTACCAGTTGTTTAGATCTTGGAAAATGAATGTATGTGTTTACCACCTAGCTCAACAGTCCTGACCTCACTCTGGGTCCTTTAGTACTGTCCCAAATTAAATTAAGCTTTCAAGGAAGTGCAGAAACTGACATAAATGCTGACTTTTCCTTTGATGTGTGCTACCCATCAAAGACCTGGAGAGAATAACTCAATGCAGGTTAAAGCTAATGCTAGCTCTTCCTGTCTTTGCTAATGTTTTTTGAAATTGAAAACAACATAAAACTGTCTGTTGTATTATTGTAATTGACCTTAGCTATCTGTATAGTGAAGCCAGCCTCTTCTTGGTAGCAATTTGCTTGTCTTCCTCATTACATCTACCCTTTTTATGATCCTTTTTTACTGCAGGAAGAGTGTTGAGTGAGGGAGTAAATCTATTTGTTATTGCTGAAGTCAAAACACTTCTTGAAACTGTGCAGCCAAAATACTGCTTATTTTACTTATACACACACTGCCATGGCCCCCAGGTCTCCCTAGGAGGCAATTTCCCTGAGGAGCCTCCCTGGGACCCTCACTCATGCCTTGCCCTGGGGCGTCCCAGTTTAGGGCCATTGCTGAGAGTGGGGAGAGGAAACAGCACCTCACCAAGGGCTGGGGATAGGCGTGCAGAAACGAGCTCCTGTGGCACAGTCCCAGCCTGGTCCGGGTGCTGGGCCTGAGCCTGAGTAGGGCTCCCAGGCATTGGGCGGGGTTCCCGGGCGATGCCCTCATGGCCCTGACACACAGACGTATGCATATACATATAAAGGATTGGTTAGAGCTTAGAGTTTAGAAAAAGCCATTCTTGCACCCAGAACATATTGCTTCCAATATTAGTACAGAGAAAATTAGTTTTGGTTATGTGCTCTGCAAGAAAAAAATCCCACTTTTCTCTCTCAGCTGATTTATTTTATACCTGAGAAATGCAAGCTACTATACAAACAACTACACTCACAAGCAACAGTCGGATTTCTGAGAGAGTGGCAGAGCTTTTTATCAGGTCAGTAGCCTTATTCCCATTAAAGACAATGTAAGTGTTGCACTGACTTTAATGCAAGCAAGCTTTCACCCCAGAAGTCAAAAAAAAAGATCTGAAAGTCTTAGGCTGATCTGTGGAACACATGTAGCATGCAGGTGTTGCAGCACCACTGGCTGGTTCAAATGGTACCATCTCAGATACCATATACAAGACAACTTGAGGATATTCAGCCACTTTGAATATATTGTAATATGACACACCCCGTGTGAATGGGGACCGTCATTGTCTATGGCATTTCTGAAAGAAGGGCCTTCTTCAGGATGCTGTAGCATTTCTGGAGGTGATGTCTCCGGATTAGGCAATCAAGGCTCCCCCACTGAAAGCTGAAACATCCCGTCTGGGTGCAGCACAGGCAAGGGGCTCCCTGGAGCTGGTATCTGCAGGGGCAGTTTATTTTACCTGGTTCATTAAAAGCAAGTCGAAAGCAGGAACAATCAACAATCTTCAATCTTTTTTAATCTTTTTAATCTTGTTTTCCCCCATTTCCTCTAAACAATTATTACGCCACAAATTTTATCATTATATCCACTACCTAGTTAAGTAGAAAAATTCTTAAGCTGCTCTTCTTATTTGCAATTTTCTCTAGGAAATAAGTGGTCCTAAAATGCTTATGATGAAGATCCATAGCAAGCAAAGCTTAGAAACATTTCCAGTTACAACAAATGCTGAGCTACCCTGAGCATATTCCAGTTTTCAAATTTTATAGTTCCTTCAGGGCTAGAGCCAACAGGGGTATCTCTCTCCCACTGCAAAGACCCTTGAAATGACTTCATTTTCTTAAAGCTTTCCTTTGAGGAAGTGTGTATAGATATGGTGCTTAGGAAAAATTAGACAATGTTCCCTTTTGCAGCTCTATCCATGCATCTCCTGCCTGACTTTGTAATATAGCTTTACAGAGCTGCTGACCCCAGAGCATCTGAGCCCAGATGAGCTTTATGAAAAGAAAAGCACAGGCTGGATGACATGTGTTTACCTGTCTTCTTCCTTTTCCTACTCTGTTCCTCTGTAAATAATTGGATGGTGTTTGTTGTGGTGGAAAGGAAAGAGAGGAATTACCTACTACACTAAGGATAATCAGTTATCTCAGACGCTAGGTGCAGAGAGCTCCTCAGAAAATTGAGATTTTGCTGCCATCGTGTGGTCACCCTGCTTCTGCCCATGATTTTCTCTGCTCGGGAGGAACCATGGTGGGACACCCCACCCACTGTGAGATGGCAGAAAGCAGCCTTCAGGCGACGACACCCAAAAAAGGACATGCCCTCCTCCGTTTCTTCCCATGGAACTGACAACTGATGATAGTCTCTTACATATTTGATACCCTTCCTCACTGGAAATGTTTTACATTAGTGTTAGTAGCAGTAGCTCTCCAGGCACCACGTGCCCATGTAGAACGGGCTTTATGTAGCCTGCAACTGCCCTGCCCACAGCCTCTTGGTCACCAGGCATCACAGCCACAGACACAAACACCCTGGTAACTCCATCACTTCTGGGAGCATACACTTGTGATGGCTATGCCTCCAGAGTCTGCTTTGAATTATTCAGAGACGTCAGAAAACCAAGCACACACTCTTCCAGAAGCCACAAGGGATTTCCTCTGGAGAGCTGCTGGAGATAAGCAGCAGCTTATTAAATTCCCTTGCCGGAAATCACAAAGCATACCTCTCTGTAATGCCATCCTAGAGCATCCGTGTAAGGCACAGGATGATTCAGCCAAGTGCAGGACTGCAATCCATAATATCCCAGTACTGACCAGTGTGCTGTCCAATGAACCTGACTGACAGCCAGTTAACCCTGGGCTCTCATATGTGGTGTGAGCTACAGTGTTTTCCTTTTCAGCTACACACAGAAGAGCACACTATTATTCTACAGTGCCAGCAGAACAAGAACAAAGCATTCAGTGCACAAACGGGAACACCCCAGGGCTGTGGCAATCAGATACCAGTTCTTCCTAGGAACTTTGTAAAAAGCTGACCTGTTGACTTTGTAAAAAGTTCGACGTGAACAGTAAATACTGCTAAGGTCTTTAGTAAGCGTGTTTACTTCAGGTAAGGTGATCCACGGGAGTGAGATTTTTGTGTCAGTCCATTTCCCAACTGACAGACACTCACATTCAAAAGGCAGCCGCCACAACCAGCACCCTCATTACCATTCCAAGGAGGAAGAGAGACTAATTAACTGAGCATAGTCCAAATTATTCTCTCCCATTATAAGCATGACATTGGACAGGATCACAAGCATAGCCAGCAGTAATTTCGCCCAGTCTGTTGGATTAAAGATGCCATGGAGGGAGCGCGTTCTGTATATTTTTAAGGGCTTGAGCAAGTGTCATTCTGGGACACTCCCTTCCACATACATTCAAGCTGCCTAACCCAGAACAAAGAAGTCTTGTATTCCCATCCCACCTTATGTTATTGAATTGGGAAGGGAATGTCTCCAAACCAGATGTGAGTAAAAAAAAAAGCTGCTTCCCCTTGACTTTGTTGCAGCAGTGTAAACTCCCTGTACAATCTGCCGATTGTCTCAGGAAGCTGCTTCTCTTGGCACTTCTGACTTTTAAATCTTTTTTTTTTAACTTTTCCAAAATTCATCTGAACCCTTCAAGTAAAGGTCATTTCCTTTCGCTCTGTTACTGAATGAAATTAGATATGAGCGCTATTTCTAGAAACTCCATCTCCAGGTACTCTGCTAGAAAGTGCATGTTTTATGAGCAATTTGCCTACGCTGTTCTGTAAAAAACACTGACAAAAACCGACTTGCAACCATGGCAAAGCCTCTCATTCTCCTCCTTTCCCAAATAGTGGGACATATTTCCCAAACAAGCATGGGTGAGCCTCACACGTTTTGATACAAAGAACGTACACTGGGAAAGCCCCTCACTTAGCAGCTAGATCAAAGATACACTCAAAATGCACATTTAGAAAAGGTTGGTTTATGTGATGCTGATCAGAATCAGTTTAATCTGAACGAGAAAATTTATTGTATATTCTTGAAACCAGTTTTAACTGACAAGTGAGTAAGTTTTTGTTCAGAAAAGCCATTGGGACAGACAGTAAGGTTTAATGCACTACATGAAAGCCAAAAAATGAAACTTCTAGAATTTTATTCCCAGCTCTGGGCAGATCATTCAATCACCTACTAATTCCCAGACCTTATCTCTATGCAATGGAGAGAACAATGTTAAGCTGGTAGTGTGAGGAGAAAGCAGTATGTTATTAATTCTCCATTATATCCTAGAACCCATCAAATAGCAAATCTTCCTATGAAAACCCTCCTATAACTGGCAAGCTTGCAGCACCCAGACATCACCTCATTCAGACAAACATCCGCTTCATACCTTTCAATGTACTTAAGCAACGAAACCAGAACAAATTTTCTGATTATCACTCGTTCACCTCGTTCTGTTTGTGGAGGTCCTTCCCTACTATAGGTCCTCCAGGCTCCCCCTGTTATACTCTACATCCCTATGCCTAATGCTCTATGTCTCCTCCTAGTCCTTTCCCGGTATTTTTGTCTGTGAGAGGCTTTATATGTCCCATTGTTCCTCTTCTCTCTCTTGCTAGGCAGCGCTCCCATCCGCCCAAACTCACTCTCACAATCTTTACCATGCCAGATGATCTGAGGGTCCCACTCCATCCGAGTTTCCCAATTTTCACAAGAGCCAACAGAATTCCCACCTCTTATAGTCAAGATATTTCCTGAGAATACCTAGGAGATTCAAGACAGCATTCAAAAGATCTCTCAATAAATACAGATAAATTATATCAAGTTGAATGTAAACCTCACTAGGCTATAGGCAACATTCCTGGAAAAAAAAAATCAGTCATCAGGAGGGTCTAGAAATGACAGTGGCTGCTTTTAAAAAATTTTAAATTGCAGGTAGGGTTTTTTTTTTTCCTGAAACTCTTTCAGAACTTATGGTTTACAAATATTCCTATCACTCTTCCATATCAAGCCCAAAACCAGCTACTCATTTACTTTTTTCTTTTTCTGGGTTTTTTTTTTTGGCCTTCTTCTAACAAACTCAAAACTTTATCAGAATTAATTCCTAGGATGTTTCAGCTCAGAGCACTTTTGATAGAATTCTGAACTCCAGAAAACAGTCCATTAGCCTGAAACAAGTGATAAATGCTCATAGCAATAACACTTATGCACAGCTAGGTTATTTTTGTTTTGCCCTCCAAGATGATGACAATAGCATAAAAGGGAAACTATGGAATGATAACTAACATACGGATATATAGCTATTTAACATCCAATCTGCTTTATAACACCTATAGGAAAACTGTAAGATCCACATTAAAAAACTTTCTTCTTTTCAATTATAGTTCCCTCTTTGCATTTCTTTTGCTCTTAATGAACATATGTCTTTTTTAAATCCTTCTTATTACTATTGTATTTGGCTTCACTCCTATTGACACACTTTGCCAAAGACCTCGTATTACCAGTTTGGTGTTCCTGCATATTAGCTGTCATACTAAAATTATTGTGCCTCCTACACATAGGTACTGGCTATAAGCAATTAATATTGGCATATTTCTTTATGGTTCAATAACTGTAGGTGGAAAATGGGTTTTCTACCAGGATGAAATTAATCACCATTGTTACAAAAGTTGGAGTGGTATCTACTGCCCAAGCATACATTTTGCTTAGGTTATAAAACTGCCTTCATCTTAGGTTAGTTTCTGTTATTGATTTTAGTTTTGGAGATAGAAGGCTGACGACTTCTCAAAGAAACAGTGAGTAAAGATATTCCCAAAACATGGCATATCCAGAATTATTTCCAGTCAGAAAGAAATCTCAAATGAGCCAGACTATGCTGACTAAACTGGAGAGCCTTTGATCTTGATAGAAATACCCAGGACCAAGAGGAATGTCATCACTATATTCTTAGCTGTGAGAAATGCAAATTCCAGTTTCAATTTCCTTCTTCTACTTTGCAAAAGCTAGCTAGTGAGTTTAGGCCAACACTACTACAGAATCTAAATCCTGAGCATATTTACTTTCCAAAATTACAGGAGGTGGGAAGATTTGATTGTTTCCAGATGGTCAACAGAAGCCCTGAACGATTTGCCAAAACCCTCAAAGGTACTTAAGGATCAAACTTCTTTTTGTTTCAGGTGAAATGTGATTTATATTTGAAAACAAAGATAGAGAAGAGTATTTATAAATATATATGTAGTGACCTGAACATCAGTAACTTGACCAAAGTCACAGAGAAAGTCTCTGACAGAAAAAGGATGCAGTCTACGTCTTTCAAATACCATGCAAGCACTTTTGTCCATTTTTGCTGGTTGCTAAAGAAGTTGAAGTGATATACTTTCACAAATCATTGAACAGAGACGCTCCAGAAAAATCACTGTGATTAGGATTTTTACATAGCCTAAAAAGCACTAATTATTCCCATTCTGCAGTATTCCCAGCTGTTCTAACTGCAGGGTTAGACTTCTCTCTAATAACTGCGCTTTTATAAAGCAAGGTGATATATAGTCCAAAGTTTTATTGCTTTAAAATAAAACACATTTTCATCATTCAAATTGACAAAATATGGCAAAAAGTTTTGCTTTTTCAGGTAGTAAGATCTACTGATAATGTATTATTTATGTGAATTAGGTAAAGAGATAAGAGACTGAAGATGGAAAAAGAAAGGAAAGGGAAAGAACTTAGTATTCCACTATACATTCATTTCACTCTCTGGTACAGCAACATATATTTTCCACCTCTGAATAAGGCAAGCATATACTGCTGAATGACCAAATCCTTCAATGTGGAAGAAAGAAGGTAAAGACCTTTCCTTTGACACTGCCCAAGTTAGAAATGCTCCAAAAGCAGCAAGATGCCTCTTCTGCTAAATACATTCAGACTTGGCCTTGGCTTGTTTCTTACAGAAGATCAGCATTTGGCTTGAAATATATTTAATTTCCTCAGACATAGATGATATTATCATATTATTCTTCATGAAAATCAATATAAAAACTTTACTAAGTAAAAAGTCTGTATTAAATGATATCAAAATAAATTTTTTAGCAAATTTATACCATCTACTTTTCACATTACCTGAAGTCAGTCACCTCTGAAATACCACTCAGCTTTGTCTTTCTCCTAAATCCATTTCCTGGGACACCTCTAGTCATATTTTACAACAAATGAAGCTTCTTACATCCTTCATCATGAAGATTTTTCTCTGTATGTCAACAAACATATTCCATCCTCTGACAGTCTTTCACATCCGCGTCTGATTTCATTAAGTGGAAACAAACTTAAAAAAGGAAAAGGAAAGAGAAATTATGCTACAAAGAATTAGGAGCAAACTTTCTGGAACTTTTTGTACCAGCTGATTTCCCATTAAACAGCTGGCCCCAAAACCCAAAGGGCTGGTCCCCCAAAGAGCTCACGGCAAAAAACACTCAGGCAGAGCAAAGAGACGTGGCACGAACCCCCAGGGCGCTGTGTAATGTGCAACATGAGCCCATCCTGTCCATGGCTCTGGCTGACACTCTCAGTACATAGTGAATTTACTAAACTTCTCAAGTAGGATGAGAAGGGTCATAGGACAAGTGAGACAACCAATCACTCAGTGATTTTGTAATACACCATATTTTTTTACTACAGGGTCATGCATGACTTGGAAAATCATAAAATATGATTCAAAGTACATGTAAAGTTTCCGTGCTAGAGAAAGGCAAACCATCACTGTTTGATAAGCGGGAAGATGTATGGAACTTGCAACTAAAAGGAGTCTCCGCATTAGTCAGTGGGCTTTGTTTTAAAGAGGAGACTAGGCCATATATGCCTTTGAATAGTTAGATACTCTAACATATACTTAATATTTTTATTATTGTGTTAGAAAAATGAGAATGAGTTATTGAACAGAAAACTTTTTACTTAGGATTTCCATCAAGCATTAGCTGAATGTTAATTTGAAACCAATAAGGAATGCACAAAACATTATTTTTTAATTATTTAATTAGTAATCATTTTAGTTATTTAAATAGTAAAAAATGGTGTGCTGGATGTCTAAGGAAAAAGCTTTGGAACACTGAACTAAACTAACCTGAGTAAACTGAAGTGAGGAATATATTCTCTCTACACTTACAGAAAAAGCTACAGATGTCCAAAATGAAACTAAGTTTGTCACTTTAACAGATTGTTTTCTAGAGACTTAGCCAGTGTTTAACCATGATTAGTAGTTTGACTTTTGTAAGATTTCAGCAAACATATGCTGCTTGCATTTTTATATAACGCAATTTTTGATTAGGTCACTTTAAATAGATGATTTGATATAAATAGTCATCCTTTCATTTTTTTGTTTCAAATATATTTATTTCCTAAAAGAAAGATGTGTTTTAAGAAAAATTTTTGGTTCAAATCAAAACAATATTTTAAATAATCTGTTTTCGCCTGGCTTCCACCACACCACTGAGTGAGGATTTGGGACCGAAAGATTTCTCAAAATGAAATAAGCGTTCTTAGTCTCAATGCACATTTTAACATGGGAACTTCACATGATTATCAGTAGCAGTCAGGAATCGCAGTCTGCAGTTTTTAGTGGGGGGATGTGTACATTCAGATTCAAGTTTCTGTTAACATCAGTTGGACTGCTAAAAAGTATCACAGCTTCAAGGTCAAGTTGTTGAACTGCTCAAGTATCAGTGTGGTTTACATTCACTAATGGGCATTTCTTTCCCCTGACAAATGAAATGAAATTTACATTCCCATCACTTGGCGATTTGTAGTAACAGCTCTCAAATCACTAATTTAGATTTCCTTTTAACTGAGAAAAAATTAAATACCAGAAGTAAGTTACCCAGAAATTGTCCACTCTTTTTCATTCTCAGTTAAGAAATACTCTTTTTTTTTTTTTTTCATTTACACCCTTTACCCCATATCCCTAGTATGTCTTCCATTTGCAAATCAGGACCCAGATGTGTAAAGCTATCATTATAAAGTTATATCCTAGAAAATGAATCTAATGAATCTAACACAAACATGAACTGTCATCTGCCACAGAGTACATGGGCACACCTAATCTGAATTGTAAAAGTAGGTGTCTGATTGTTTTGATGAAGTCAGCCGAAAGAATGCCAATTAAATAAAACTGAGAATGGAGATCTTTGATATGAGTCCTGGAGTGTTTGCCTTTCTCAAGTGCATCACATCACTTCAGAACTAGGCTTCAAAATAAGCATTCTGCTGGCATTTCCAAGTTTTTCTTATCAGACTATAAGTAATTCCAAACTTAAGAGTCTAAGTATTAAGCCGTTTTGAATGCAAACTCTGGACCGTTTCGCCTCTCAGTTATTAACACGAAGGGTACATTTTAAGGGAAAGCATTCTATTTTAGAAGGCTGATAACCTGCCTGCTTCATAGTTCAACAACAGAGAAAGACCTGTTTTCCTGTTTTGTTTATTGCTATTATAATAAGGCCACAATTAGCAGTAAGTAGTCACCGATCAGTTCAGTGGGGTATGTGATAAAAGGGGATGACTCCAAATACATAGCAGTGAAACTTGTACACACACAATTCAAGTAAACAGGGGTTACACTTTGGGGCTGGTCATTTTTTTTATCTTAACTCCCTACAGGACATATTATTTACCACTGCATCTAGGCCTTTCAAAATTATCGATAATCAAGCTATCTAAATCAAAAATTATCAGAAAGCTTTATCGGTTTAAAGGTTACCTGCAGCAGGCGATTTTTTTTAATTGCAATGAGATGAAGTGGAAGCAAAAGCCCTTTTTAGTCATTTTAGTTTCTGTTTTATTTTCCTGTGTGATAGTATAACCTGGCTTTTTAAGGTTGGTACAAAGGAGTCTTCATCCAGCGCTCCTGAGGCCATGATTTCTGCTTAGCAGAGGGAAAGGGAAGCATTTCTCTCTGCCACAATACTAATTACAGCTCTGTAACTATGCCAAAACAGTGAGCAAGTTTGGTAAGACCGCATGTCAGGTCCACAAGAGCGCAGCAATATCTAGTCTTCCTAAATTCCACCTCGATTACAAATACATGAAGAAACATTATCTCCAGAAAAAACTCACTGGATATTCTCTCCAAATTCACAATCCAGCTGCTAGCTGTCTCCTGCAGCCTGACTTCTTCAGATTAATTCCTGTCTGCATATCATTTGCAGATTGTAATGCTGAATTTTATATTCTACATGTTATCGCATGCAATCCAGATCCTTGTTCATTGTATTGCTGCTGTTAATTATCACAAGGTTTGTAGATTTTTTCCCAACAGCACATTCCCAAACTCTCTGCAGTTTGTAAGCTCTTATGTTTTCTCATTGGTATATGTTATTTTTTGGATTTTTTTTTTCCTGACTTATTATTCATTAATCTGTTTTAGACTGTATTGCTCTTTATTAGCTCAGCTGCTGAAAGAATTTAAATAATTTTCTGAATCCATTTTTCTAATCACTCTCTCTGCCTTTCTACCCAGTAAAGATAACAAATGCAAAAATTATGCTGTTTTGCATCATCAAATTTTTTGCATAAATACATGAAATTTTGGGGGAATTGCAAGCCTTCTGACAGCCTATTAGTTATCTCTTCTGAGAATGACAGTAGTAGCACAGTTACTTTATATGTCCTTTACTTTAATTCCATTATGCCAGTCTGCCTCTTCTTGCACAGGTCAAAGGCTTAGATTGACATTTTCAATAAGAAAATTCATTTTAGTAAACTAATGCTCCAGTAGCGATGTCCAGCTTCACTCTGTCTATGTTATCAAAGGGTTTACTTGGCTGAGATGGTGCAAGAAGGAATCACAGAATCACAGAATCGTTTAGGTTGGAAGGGACCTCTGGAGATCATCTAGTCCAACCCCCCTGCTCAAGCAGGGTCACCTAGAGCATATTGCCCAGGATCACATCCAGATGGGTTTTGAATATCTCCAGGGAAGGAGACTCCACCACCTCTCTGGGCAACCTGTTCCAATGCTCTGTCACCCTCACAGGGAAGTTTTTTCTCAGGTTCAGATGGAACTTCCTGTGGTTCAGTTTCTGCCCATTGCCTCTTGTCCTGTTGCTGGGCACCACGGAGAAGAGGCTGGCCTCATCCTCTTGACACTCCCCCTTCAGATACTTGTACACGTTGATGAGATCCCCTCTCAATCTTCTCTTCTCCAGGCTGAACAGGCCCAGCTCTTGCAGTCTTTCTTCATAGGAGAGGTGCTCCAGCCCTCTAATCATCTTGGTAGCCCTCCGCTGGACTCTCTCCAGGAGTGCCATGTCTCTCTTGTACTGGGGAGCCCAGAATTGGACACAGTACTCCAGGTGAGGCCTCCCCAGGGCTGAGGAGAGGGGCAGGATCACCTCCCTCCACCTGCTGGCAACACTCTGCCTCATGCACCCCAGGAGACCATTGGCCTTCTTGGCCACAAAGGTACACTGCTGCCTCATGTTTAACTTGTTGTCCACCAGCACTCCCAGGTCCTTCTCTGCAGAGCTACTTTCCAGCAGGTCAGTCCCCAGCCTGTCCTGCTGCATGGGATTATTTCTCCCTAGGTGCAGGACCTTGCACTTGCCTTTGTTGAACTTCAGGAGGTTCCTCTCCGCCCAGCTCTCCAGCCTGTCCAGGTCCCTCTGAATGGCAGCACAGTCTTCTGGTGTGTCAGCCACTCCCCCCAGTTTAGCATCATCAGCTCACTTGCTGAGAGCGCGCTCTGTCCCTTCCTCCAGGTCACTGATGAATAGATTGAACAAGACTGGACCCAGGACTGACCCCTGGGGGACACCACTAGCCACAGGCCTCCAACTTGACTCTGCGCCATTCACCACAACCCTCTGAGCTCGGCCATCCAGCCAGTTCTCAAGCCACCTCACCGTCCACTCATCTAGCCCACACTTCCTGAGCTTGCCTAGGAGGATGTGATGGGAGACAGTGTCAAAAGCCTTGCTGAAGTCCAGAAAGACAACATCCACTGCTCTCCCCTCATCTACCCAGCCCATTCCGTCATAGAAGGCTATCAGATTGGTCAAGCATGATTTCCCTTTGGTGAATCCATGCTGACTACTCCTGATCACCTTCTTGTCCTCCAGATGCTTAGTGATGGCCTTCAGGAGGAGCTGTTCCATCACCTTTCCAGGGATGGAGGTGAGGCTGGCAGGCCTGTGGTTTCCTGGCTCCTCCTTCTTGCCCTTTTTGAAGACTGGCATGACATTGGCTTTCTTCCAGTCCTCAGGAACAGCCTAAGTCCTTCACTTGTCCTTTGCAAGACAACCTAAACCACTAACATGTCAGTTTCAAGCGTAATTCTGTTTCCCTGCTCTCTTTCCTCCCCTTTCTCATCCTCTACACAAGACCCAGGTTTGTTTCTCACATATGCTTTTATAGACATTTTTGTTTGTTACAAAATTCCCTGGTTTTCCACATTGGGATAGTTCTATTTTTTCATTTTGGCAGAACAACACATGATTTTCAGTCTTTTTCCTTTCTGTATAATTATTTTTAAGTCCTCAGTACCACCTTTGAACATCTGCCCTGCTATACTTGTCTAAAATTTCAGAACAAAACAGATTAGTATCTACTAATTCGGTACCCATGCCACATGGAAAATGTACAGGCCATGTTGTATGCATATTTCACCATCATCACTCCTTCCTTGGCTAATGAAGTAACACAACATATGGAAATGAATAAAGTTGAAAAGAAAATGAGCCACTGTCAGAATATGAGCTCCTATATTACCACTCTTGAATGTCATCTGAGTGGAAGAACTTGTGCAAGCCTACAGTATTTGAAACAATTTACGATGGGGAAAAAGGAAGAATTATAAACAGAGCATGTTACAAAAGGAAAGTTCAGTCATAAACTTTGCATTATCACCAGGTAAGCCAACAAGTCACAAAAACTGTACAGTCCTGACTTGTTAGTTAGCCTTGCTTTTGCATAAATAGTGCTGAGTAATCTCTGCCATGTGCATTTGAAAAAGCTATTCTAAATAAGTAAAAACACAGAATCGTCAGTTGGTTGCTCATGTTGGGTAAACTGCAATATATCTACATAACTTTCTGTAAAATATAATTTCTGGTTTTGAGCACTCTTAATCATCACATGCATATGCTTCATACTTCAGCAGTACCCGTTTTTATATTTATACTTTTTAAAATGAACAGTTAGCTAATAATTTTAAACATTTGTGCCATTTTTCCTCCATTGTCACAACCCTGAGACTGCTGTATGCACTCAGTTGATTTCCTCAGCCAGTAGGAAACTGAACAGGAAGCAAGACCAGAAACTCTCATCATCTTTTCCAAGGACCACAAACACTACTGCTTCTGTATATCCACAACTTTATTTACTCAAAACCATAATGTCAGATTCAAAAAACCAGATCAGATACTTTTGACATGATGAACTAGAATTGAAATGCTAAATTAAAATAAAAATGGAGGATCATCTAATGCTTTAGATGAGAGACCTGACAACCAATAGCTTGCGCTGCCGAGTGCATACAGAAGACACTGTACTAAGCCTTTTGACAGCCAAAACAGGAGAAAAACCCAAGTCTCCACTGTTACCTGCACTAACAGGACATTTTTTTGCTGATAAGCAGCAGCCTCTCTTTTTGAGAGTCAGTACCTCCTGCTTCAGTGCTTGGCACAGACAACATGTGCTGAGCAGTGCTGTAGACAGAACACTGAAAAAGAGCACATACCTGACCCACTATAGCAGTCTATAGGCAATGATAAGAGATGAGAGCCTACCAAAAGCATGAACATCCACTTCTCCCTTTTATTAAATGGAAGTGATATCCACATGTATCACCAGATGTTACTCCACCCTGACTGCTGAAAAGAACATTGTAGGAAGCAAATTTAGAAAAACAGAAGGAGAAAAAGGCATTAAAGAAAATCCATGTTTGGAAATTTGTGTGTGTCTTGTACAAGCAACTCACAGTTCACTTCAAGTTGTTTAGCCCCAAAAATGATGGAGCCAAGTAAGAGATACAGCAGTAAGAAATGCAGCAATTCAAATACCGTATTTATCATCATTTTGATCCACTTCTCTCAAAATAATGCTATTCAGATTAGTTGCTGCAATTATCCTCTTCTAGTCAAAAATAAAAACTTATTTACCACATGAAGAATAGGCTTATTTATATTACACTGAGTAAAGGAAACTCTTTTAAAGAATTACTGACATAAATGTTAGAGCGAGTAAAGTTCTTACGTATGACATGAGCACATCTCAAAGCTGAGAAAAACAAAAAAGATCGCACAGTATACACAAAATGTGGCAGAAAACAAAATCATTATCAATATTATTTTTCAAAGCACTATAAAAATCCACATAATAATGCACTGTCTCACATATGGTATAAATTAAACACTTGCAAAGCACAAACTTGCATTAGTACCACCAAAGCCAAATGAATTTGTGAGTGCAATGCGCCGTTTCTCAGTTTTCCACTCCTGAGCTGTTAGTGGAACATAATTGAGATCAAATCCTGCCTCTGTTTTCTGTAAGTTTAAAGTAGGTGGCAAAATTCCATAGTAACAGGACAGTGTCGTAAAAGCTGCTTCAATAGCTCCTGCAGCCCCCAAGAGATGCCCTGTTGCTCCTTTTGTCGAGGAAACTGCAATATGCCGTGCATGATCTTTAAAAAGTCTCTTGATTGCCTGATTTTCAGCAGCATCTCCTAGAGGTGTAGAAGTTGCATGTGCATTGACATATGTTATATCTTCAGGTTTGATTCCAGAATCTCTTATTGCTGCAGACATACATCTTAAAAACAAACAAACAAACACACACACAAAACCCACAAAATGCTTAATTTCCCATTATATTCTTGTGACTAATACATGTGTAATAAAACAAATGCAAAAGTATAGAGTGTGTGAAAATGTTTATCACATGTGAAAATCTGAACAGCATACTACAGAGAAATAAATATCTAAAATATTACACAAGTTTAGGCACCCTCCACTAATTTTCTCTAGCGTAGCTGATACATTAAGGCAACATGCAGCAGAACAGTCCAAGAAATTCCCTTGTTGTAAATGAAAGGAAGATTCCCCAGTTTTACATTTTCTTTCCTTCACATTTACAGTATTTCACTTTGCTCACAATGTGCCTAGTTATTAAGAAATTAGCAATACAAATTGCTTCACCCTTGTCCTGCAAAAAATTGGGAGATAAAAAAAAAAATTCTGCAATCCTCATGCAGAGTTTCTTTCGCGTTCTTTCTAGAGGTTAGAAGATAACCCTTTCCTTTCCCTGGAATAGCAAGGAGATAGCTTAAATTCCTACAGACAAGATGAAATTTACTGGAGATCCCACCATTCTGCTCTGACACTGTATGTTCCATCCTGGCTCCTGACAGGACTGTGACTGCTTTATAAAACAAGCTCTTCTCTGAAAACCACAGAAAGGTCGACTCCATACTGTGATTTCCTCACAGATTTCTCATAGGGAAAGGAGGATGAATCACGTCTCTCATTGTACATGCTGCTTAACTAAATATCTCTGAAGAAAGGATCACTGACTCTTTTGAAATTTATGGCAAAGTAAGAGGCAAATAAAAATAAATCTCCAAAAACAGATAACTCAGGCTTCTGCACAAATTTTAATGTGTCCAGTACAGTCTTCTACCCTTAGAAGCATCAAGCAGCATCCAGCTTAGCTTGGATGACAGTCCAGAGACCCTCTCTGTCACTAAACAGTAAGCAAATATTCCAGCAAAAAAGATTACTGATCAACTGTGAGAGAAATAGACACATTAATTTAGGTTAA
This sequence comes from Struthio camelus, assembly GCF_040807025.1. Classification (NCBI taxonomy): domain Eukaryota; kingdom Metazoa; phylum Chordata; class Aves; order Struthioniformes; family Struthionidae; genus Struthio; species Struthio camelus. Next base: position 44,980,566 of record NC_090943.1, on the reverse strand, counting down.
ATATGTCAGCTGCAAGGAATGTAACAATTTAAGGAGGTAACAGTACATCTTAACTGTACGGAATACACTTTGTATACACCCTTCCGAGTCTGGTTTTGTGCTCTCTTTTACTGCAGGTTCATTCCAACATATGTATTAGTCTCCAACTGAAATAGTTATTAGAAGACGACAAAAATATATTTCCCTGAAATTTTCTGACATGGCAAATGAAATTAATAAAGAACAGTACATTCATGCAGTAGCAAAATATTTGTATAAAAACTGTATTGAGATGTATTATCTCAATCTCAAGGGTAGAAAGGCTCAATATTTTGGAGATATCAAGATTAACTTTCAACTATTTCCCATTGTGAATTCAATTTATACGCTACTGCAATCATAAAATTATGTTACAAGGTATTGCTGTATCATCTCAGGGGTAAACAAGTCTGAAAATCTAAGATAAGAAACTCCTCATTACCTGGCTCACACTTAAGTCTGCAGAAAAAGTAACTATGAATGGAGCGAAATCCGGTATATTACATTATATCCGGTATAGTCTCTAAAATCTGTTAATCCAATAGGGATGCAGACACAGCTTTACCCTATCACGTAGATGTTTGATCTATTTGCACAATGACATATTGAATTTTGTTATTAAACACACGCATACACTCAGCCTCATGCAAACTAGTAAAGCTTCCTGTGTTTGTCAGCAATGGCCTATACACAGCTCACAAACAGTACATATACTTCAACATGTAATTTAAATGAAAATTTAATTAGTTGAATGATAAAGGTTGTCATCTGCTGGTGAACTATTTTTGACGAGATTAACAAAGATGAAGTTTTACCATTTTGCCGAAGTGCATTAAAATGTATTTTTGCTGCATCTCTCCACCAATGCTCTATTAACTGCATTCCCCTTACAGAACACAATAATAGCATGATCTGCTTAAATGGTGAAATAGAAGTTGAAAAGTTTTTTTTATTCTAAGAGAATTTTAAACAACTAGTTTTCTTTGAGCCATTTGTGTGAACAGCTGCAGGCTCCAAAAGTAAAATACTTTCACATAGGGAAAGTTCTTATAACCGTTCAAAAATGTTGAGTCTAACAGGAACTGGCCTTCATCCTGTAACTAAAAGAAGAAAAACGGGACAAAACCTTACCAGAAACTTATTGTTTAGATTAAGTTTTCAGACTTTTCAAAATCTATGTATGATTTTTAAATTGATACATGAGTAATACTAATGCAAGATTGAAAAATATTTCTCTGGGCAGAACATACAACAGAGAAGCAAATGTAGTCATCATAATTAATGTATGAAGTAACTATTACAATTAGCACATAGGTTCTTACCTGAATGCACCATCTCCCTCTGGATTAGGTGCTGTTATGTGGCAAGCATCACCAGACAGTCCATAACCTAAAACTTCTGCATAGATCCTAGCACCTCTTTGTACAGCGTGTTCATATTCTTCTAACACTAGGACTGCTGCACCCTCTCCCATTACAAACCCTTCTCTCTGTGAATCAAATGGTCGACATGCCATTTTAGGCCTTGAGTTAAAACCAGTGCTGAGGGCCCGAGCTCTTGCAAATCCAGCCAGGGACAAGGGACTAATAGAAGCCTCAGTCCCTCCAGCCAACATCACATCAGCGTCACCATGGGCAATAAATCTAAAGGAGTCTCCAACAGCATGTGCTCCTGTGGTACAAGCAGTAGATACGGCATGATTTGGCCCCTTCAGTTGATACTTAATGCTGATCTGACCTGCTGCCATATTGACTAAAATCTTTGGCACAAAGAATGGGCTGACCTTGTTATAACCTTTTGTTTTAAATAAAAAAGCTGTCTCAGAAATCTCTTCCAGCGGAACCATTCCCATTCCAATTGCCACACCAGCTGTTAAGCGGTCCTGTTCAGACTGAGGAGACCAATCAGCATCTTTTATTGCTAGCTCTGCCGCACCAATCGCCATGACAGTAGCAGAACTCATGGATTTGATCTCTGATTTTGAGACAAAGCTTTCTTCACTGAACTGACCCTCCTCGTTTCCCCTGGGCACACAAGCAGCCACTTTACACGGAACACTTGCATATTCTTCCCCGTCTAGTGATGCAATCCCACTGTCTCCTTGGAGAAGGCGGTTCCACACAAACTGAGTCCCCACACCAAGAGGAGACACTAAGCCAATACCTGTAACAACTACTCTCCTTCGACATGTAGGCAGTGACTTGGTGCTAAAAGCTCTTCTGTGCTTTCTTAAATACTGATTTAATTTCAGACTCTGGAGATTTGCAATCTTTAATAGTTCTTGTGAACACTGTGAGATCATGGTGGAAATTAATCACTTCATGCAAATTCCTGTAACGGGGAAAAAAAGACACAAACACAACAACAAAGCAGCCAACGTGAGGAACATTCCAAGTACACTAAGTTAACAACTTTTTTACACGAAAATTTGCTTTCAACACTGCAGAAAGGGATGTAGTTTCCGTCTCCACTGTCCAGAAGGACACACACCATGGCGGACGGCACAGACGCATATTCACTCTGCAAATACCTTTAAGATGGCAGAGCCAATGAAACTGGTGGGCTCTTTTAGCTTAAGCTGCTAACGAAGACTACAGCGCACCAACGTGGACTGCAAGGCATTCACTACTTTTTTTACGCTCCCTCTAGGGTTTTAACCACCAGTTGACCGGAGGTATCAACAATGAGCAGGAATAACTTCAGCTTTCTGAGGTGGGCCTGAAAGAGTATGTCCTACCATTAACATGTTAAGGATGTCACTATCTTAATCCCTAGGTCAGGCAGAATGGTCTAGAAAACTGGGTAACAGAAGGAATCAAGAGAGTTGGACTCTGTTCTCAGTTCTGCCATTAAAGCAATTATATAACTTGGACCAGACTTTTCATCTTCGTATGTCCACCTACCTTTTTTCTGCCTTGGGGTACTCACAACGTCAGCTCTATGCGGTGGGGACTGTAAACATGCAAGCATGTTTGAGAAAGATGTATCATAATGGCACATTAAAAGATCATTATAAACTGAACAAAAAAGCATCTCAGCTTACAATCATTTCATACTTACATACAGACTAATATTTCTACATTGCGATAAAGTTTAATTTTTTTTCTAATAGAAATAACTATTAAAATAAACAATGTTCTAAAAACTTTTCTGACCAAAAACACTCTTGCCAGCAACGTGTCATAGCACTTATACCATATCCTGGGATCTGGCTACAAATTTGGGTGTTGGCCAGAAGCCATGAAACACACAGCCCGCAGATTTCCCAGCTCCCTTGAACCTCACTCTCTGAGACCGGGTTTATCATGCAATATGTCAAGCGGAAGGCTGCTGCTGAGGAAAAGTACTTCTAGCAGGACTTCCCTGATGAGAGGACCATGCTGAGCAGTAGCACCTCAGCCCCTCTCGCAGGCGTTGTCTCAGCCACAGCCAGATAAGAAATTGGTCTAATGCTGGAGCAGGCTAGAGGCTACAGCACTATAAACACATAGAGTACAGGCTTCAATAGGTCTGAATTTTTTGCTGATGCAAATTTTACATTAACAGGCATTTTCTCCAGCCCATTGTCATGAGGGATATATTTAGTTTTTTCTTCTACTCTCTGCAGCTGGGAGAGTCACTGCACTTAAAAAAGCAAAAAGTTAAACCCACACCTACAACCTTTTCATCTCTGCCTCCACCTCTGATTTGACAGCTGTAAGAAGTACTACTAACATTAGCCTTTAGCCAAAAACACTATTAAAACAACAGGCTTAATAATCAAAAGACTTGGCGTTACATAGTCAAATGTTTCCTGCCTCATAAAAAGGGGAACATAACATCATTAAATATTTGGTAAAACAGGAAGGGCTGTATTACAACCATGTGCTGTCACAAAATTAACACACTTCTATTAAAATCAAAGACTTACTCTTTTCTATGGCACCTAAAGTATGTAGCAGTCACTAAAAAAAAGCTATAAATAATGTCCATTAATGCGTACAGGTTCTTTATATGAGCCTATTTTAACTTATAATCTAAATTAATCATTTTAACTCTTTCAAGCCAATGAACCTGCATTTTATAAAAATACTGAGGTTAATTAGAGACATCTATAAAATAATACTTACCTAGTAATCACACGTGGCCTTTAATAAAATATAGGTTAACTAGCTTTAGATAATTAAAATGATTAATTCGATTCCCAAAAAAAAGGTAACTAAAGGCAACCCAGGTTTTATTCACTGTTTACACTGAATGGAAAAATAAAAGGGAACTCATTTCTCCTAGGGAACAAGGGCTTGTTTTACACGACCGGGTGTCCTGAGAAGCGGTAGCTATTTTTAACCGTCACGCCGCGGTTTAGCTGGGCGGCCCAGAAGAGGCCCCGGGCACAGGCCGCTGTAGTGCGACCAGCGGCCATGTCAGCTCGGCGGCCCTCCCTCACCACGCCCCCCCACGTGACCCTCCCCCCTACCCGCGCCGGTGACGTCCCCCGCCGGAAGGCGGGTTAGCGCCGGGGGGGGGGGACGGTCAGGACCCCCCTCCCCTTTTTCCCCTAACGCCGCAAAGACAGCCCTCGCCTCCTCTCAGTGCCTTCCCTCCGCCCATCCTAACCCGCTGAGGGCCCCGCGGTACCTCCTCTCCCCCCCAGGCCGCTATGGTTCGCTCTGCCTCCCTCTGCTGTTGCTATCACGCGGGGCTAAACCACGCGGGGAAGACGGGGAGGCTGAAACGCGGTGCCTTAGCAGTCGATCCCCGAGGTCAAGATTGGTGAGAAGCCGCCCGAGCCAATCGGGCAATCGGCGCTGGACTGCCCGGCGCGGAGGGCGGAGCCGTGCCCAGCCCCGGCCGCGCACTGGGGCCCAGGGCGCCTAGGCCAGAAAGAGAGCTGAAAGGCGGCCCGCAAGCGCGCGCTTGCAGCACGCCAACAAAGATAAAAGAACTAAAACAACCCAAACAGACCCCGAAGTCCGAGTGGAATACTTTACAAGAGACCAACAATAAAGTCATGAGGGAAACCTTGTCGTTTCCCATCAGTTTCTTTCATAATGGATGCATAAGGCAACAAATTTCAGCATTCAGCGTTTTAGGAAATGTCAAAATTCAGGTCATCTGTGGCAAACAGTATGTGATAATGTAATTCGAGGGCAACGCACATGCATGCCTGGGGAGCCATTCAGGACTGTACAGTCTGCTCCAGGCCCATTTCATATTCCACATGAATTAATTCCTTAGAATTAGAGAAGTAGAATTAGTAGAGAAGACGGTAAGAGGAATACAAGCAAGTCGGCTATTGACTTTATAGGAGACTCTTGAAAAAATACACGTTCAACTATTGCAAAAGCACCAATAAAGACAACGTAAACTATTCGTTGTTGCTACTTCCGGATGCTGGAACCGCAGTGCATGATCCGAGCTGAGACCAAGCTGCCAGTGGCACCTGACATGACATGTAGGAACAGTGAGTAAAAGAAAGACATCGTACTTTAAATACACGAAACACACACAATATTGCACCTAGGGTAGGGCCAAACTTCCCGACCTTTCCACCTGCCAGTGCAGGACACCTGGTTACAGGCCACCCGAAGGCCACAGCGTCCAAGGCAGGCGACCCCGTGCCCAAGGGATGGCACCAGGCCCCGGGTCTCTGACACGGCGGGCGCAGGCACACTAGGGACCGGGCAGACATCGCCAGGGGCGCCTGGGGGGGGCAGGGCGCCCCCCAACCCGCCTGGGCTCTCTGCGCCTTTAAGGCCCCCCCCCCCCGAGAGACCAGGCGCTAAGGGCAGGGGCCTTGCCAATCGTAATGCGCATGCGCGCTGCGGCTCGCTGCTGCCGCACAGGTGGGCACTGAGGCCGTGCGTGGCGCGATGGCGGCTGCCGTGGGCCTTGCTTCCTCGCCGGGTTCCCCCGCCGTGAGCGAGCTGTGCCAGAACGCCCGGGAGATCTTCTTGGAGGCCTCGCGGCTGCTCCTCACCTACGCGGACAACATCCTCCGGTGAGCGGGGGCCGGGGCCGGGCACGGCGGCTGGGCGCCCGGAGCGGCTCCCCGCGGGGCGCGGCGGGGATGGGAGCGGCCGTCCCGCTCCCCTGGCGCGCGGGCCGCCAACGGCCGCGGCGCGGGCGTTGGGGTGGGGTGGGGCGGGGCGGTGGCCGCCCCTCCTGCCGGGCCGAGCCGCTGCTTGAAGCCCCTGCGGCGCCTGTGTCGTCGCGTGCCCCCTCGCGGAGCGCAGGTGGCGGCTCGGAAGCGTCTGAGCAAGGTGCTGAGGGGAAACGGCCGGGAGTGCCGCTCACGCCTGTGGCAGCGGGGTCGGCTTCGGGGGGGGGGGTGGGGGTGGAGGGGCCCTGCCGTGCGGGGAGGTACCCCAGCCGTGCGTGGGCAGCCTGCTGGGCGATCGGGCGTTACAGCACGTTTCACAGGCGTCTGCGGGGCTTGCGGGCTGTCAAGGCTTCTGACTTGCGTATCTTTACAAAAACAACGTCAACTTGTGAATTTAGTAGTTCCTGTTGTTCTTGCGCATAAAGATTTAGAAGCAATTTATTTTAAGTGATTGTTACCCAGTAATTTCTACATAAGGGTATAGACAGCCATTTCAAGGATGAGATTGTATTGCCATTCTTGTGATGTGATTCACTTTTGTTACCTATTACTGGAGTTCAAGGGCATCTTAATTCTTTTGTCAATACTTAAGATTATTTTTCATGTAAGTGTGTATTGTTAATTCGTTGATTCTAGGGACTTGTGTTGTTTTTTTTTTAAATGTGTATAAGCATGCATTGGCCCTGATTCTGCAAGCATTCAAGCACCTAAATACAAATATGTATACAAATATAACTTAACTAGTCACACTAAAGACATAACTTGCTTCTTCTGTTACCTTCTTCTTTTTCCTCTGACTCACCAAGACTAGTGTCAAGAATTAATTCTGGTTGTATTTTTGCAAGGTGTGATCTCTAGGGTATGTGCATACTAATACGTATGGTTGACCTTGATGCTGTATTCAAGCAACTCAAGCTGTATGAGCTGCCTCTCCATGTCTATCTCTGGTGTGCCAACCACATGCAAAAACTGTGCTGTGTGAAGCAGAGATATAGAGAACAATGGGTCCTGGGCTGGCTGTCTTTAAACAAAGAGGTGAGAGATGAAGAACATCCAGAAGAGTTGGAAGAGGAAAGGGGAACTTTGAAATCTTCAGGAAGCCAAGAGGTGGACATAATCGTTTCACCCACTTACCAGGCAGTTTAGCATCAATTCTGTAGTGGGCCTAAGACTATCTGTCGCCAAGCTGAGAAGTTTAATTGGTGCTACAAGGTTATCATGAAGTTGACTTTAACTGTCACTGGAGGTTAGGCCCTGCTCGCTAAAACTGCAAAATGCATGTTCCTGTACTTAAGTTGCACATTAAAATTTAGAACCAACTTATAACTCCTGACACTAAACAAAGAAGAGCATGAATTAAAACTTAAGTCTTAGGTATATTTCATCTTCTGCCTACATGGTATAAATGAAAGTAAACTTTTTTCTTTTTCTGAGCTTTTATGAATCAGTAATGCTGCATAGTAGTTACCAAACTTCTTAGTGTTTGCTTGATTTCCAAACATAATTGCAACTTTTAATTTCCTCAGATATCCTTATGAAGAAAAATACAGATTCATTCGGATTGGAAATCCAGCCTTTTCCACTAGGCTGTTGCCTGTCAGAGGAGCAGTTGAATGTTTGTTTGAAATGGGGTTTCAAGAGGTGAGTGTAATCTAGTTATTTCTGATGTCTTCATCAGTTTTACCCACTAAAACTTAAAACTGAACTTTCTTCTTTTTTTCCAGTTGCAAGGCACTAGATTTTTGGGCAGTTGTTCTCCTCTTAGTTTTCTTTCAGTCTTTGTTTATAAATATCTGCAGCTGACCAACAGAAAAGCTGAGTGAGGCTACTTCAGAAATCATCCTGGCACAGCTGGAGCTAACTGATCTGTGATAAGATTGTTGTTTTTAATTCTCTTTTGGCCCCCTACTAACTTGCTTCATGGTCACATATCAATGTATCTATGCTGGCACAAAGGAAATGGTCCTTATTTTAGTAGCAGGTGGCTATTCAGCGGGCATTATGTTAAATTAAACTGAATCCTCAGGCTGTAGTTTCCATATTTTAAACTTACATAGGGAAACTGTCCTTTGAAGAAATGATCCTGCCCTTCTGCTGCCTGCAGGTGCTTGTTCCCACCACTAGTATGGCTTATGTGGCTCCATAGTAAAATAAGAGAACAGATCAAATTGAAAAACATTGCTTTTGTTGTTGTGAGGAATAACTTTTATCCAATGTACCTGTGCAGCTGCTCTGCAATAGTGTTGTCATGGCAGAAGTGGAGGGCAACAACCTGTTTTGGGAGGGCAGGACTTATACCCAATTAAATTTTTAGGAAACTACGTCCTAAAATAGCCTTGAGTGAATCTTCTTTCTGTTGCAGTCATAAAGATGGGTTTCAGAGACTACCTTGCCTGCTAAAATGGTCCCTGTCTCGCTAGTACTTGACAATTGCTAAAGCGTCTTGAGCTAGAAGTAGCCTTTGTAGGTACAAGAGAGCTGGGGTGAAAAACAAACTGGTTTAATGGTGCAAAGCTCTTGCTTCAATTTGTCTGTTTCATGTCACGCTTCTGTATGGGTGCATTCATTCTGTTCCTTAGGCCCAACTGTCATGAAATGTCTGTTTGCCTTCTGTCCTGGTGAAGTTAACTAGTGTGGGTACACTAACTTTACAAAAAACACTTTTTTGTCATGTTAAGTGCACAGTCACTTTGCTTCTATCATAATGACTCGTGACTGTAGCATCATAGATCATGTTATAATGAAAGTAGGGACCCAGAAATCAAGATGGATACAAGCATGAATAAGGATGATGTTTCCCATCTGAAGATGCATAAAAGCTAAAGGACATCAACACAGAAAAGAATTCTAAGCAGATGCTGTTCTAGGGGCTTCCTCTTCCAACATTGGGTAGCCCTCCCGTGTCGCCTCGTCTAGCGTATTACTGCTGTACTCTGTAAATTGAGCATGTGTTGTTCATTTGTTGCTCTTTCTTTCTCTGCCAAACCATAACTGTGATGTCCATATGTGGCTCTGCAAAATAATAACGTGTTTTTGTTAATAACTTACAAGTGCTCTTTCCCCAGATTGACTATAGGTTCTTGATCTAATAGCTCCTGCTGTGAGAGACCTAATCTGGAGGCCGAGTCCTGCCAGGCCTTGGTATGCTAGCTTCTAGTAAATGATATAGCTGATAAAAATGACTGACTAGCTTAGACCTGCCTTAATTGCTGAATTAATTTTTCTAAATTTCAGGGAGAAACTCACCTGGTTTTCCCTAAGGAAGCATCGATTGAACAGCTACGTAAAATCAGAGATTTAATTGCTGGAGAGAGAAGTAGCAGACTGAATGAGTCTAATCAAATCCACAGATCAGCATCTTCTGAAACTGTAGCCAGCACTCGGGCGGTTGCACGTCAGCCTTCAAGACCTGCTGACTCTGTTCTTGCCCCTGCCCATCAGCAACTAGAAACATCACCTGCACAACCTCTTGAAATGGTAATTATAACTTTAAAACTTTGTAGGAGCACTAATCTTGAATATAAATGTTGAAGAACAGTCAAGCATTGGAACGGGTTACTTGGAGAGGTTGTCCAGTCTCCAGACTCGGCGGTTTTTAAGACCCAACTAGATAAAGCCCTGAGCAGCTTAGTCTTACCTCATAGCTAACCTTAACTTTGAGCAGGAGATTAGATTAGAGGAATGATTTTTTTTTTTTTCTTTCTGATGGCTTCTGAAGTTTTGGAATGTTTTATTCAGTCTTCATCCAACTGAAACAGATGTGCCATAAATAGAATATTAACAAGAGATTTTGTTAAAGATGTCCTTAAACTTGTGTTTTCTTGATCAGGGTGTGGTGAAAACAAGCCAATTCTTATTGGAAGGGGACAAGAGGTGGAGAGGATGAAAATCTAAGTAAAACAGTGGCATTACCACAAATCCATTGTCTATTTAGTTAAGTAACTTGTAAGCAAAAGACCTGACATTAAAATATTTCTGATTTATTTTCTGTTTTGGAACAAGAATTGCAGAACCAGTGAAATCCAGTTTCTAGCTACTTTTCCTCTTGATACTTTCTAATGTTTAATACGATTGAACTTAGGCCCTATGGGAAGGCGTTAATAGCATCTATCATCTGTTATCCTGGTGCTTGTTTTTGTGAGACTTACAAGAAATTAAACACTTGGAAACCTCCACTCAGTCCAATTTAACGGTAATTGACCAGGGGACTTAAATGTGTGTACATGTAGATACTCATGTAGTGGTCTAATGTTCTAAGTCCAACCGTAACATGATTAAACTATAAACCTACTTCGGTGCATCAGCTACTAGAACCATTTACAGAAAAGAAACAGCCACTCAGCAGAGGGGAAAACATCTTGCTGATGTAACTCTCTTTTTTTCAGTGCCATGCGTAGAACTGCTCTTGTTGGCCACGAAGAGGATCTAAATAAAAAAAAAAAAAAAAAGACAAGATATAGAGAAACGTTCACCTTTGTATGGTGAAAAGCATGTAAAATCTTCTGTGAGCGCACTCCTATCTTTATAACATCAGTAACAGCCAAAACTGTTTAAGACAGTTTCTTAACTGGGTTTACTTGTTGGTTAATGGAACCAAGCAACAGAGTTTGGTGGGTGGTTGTCTGAAATTCAAAGCAATTTTGACTTTTAAGAATTAATTAAGTGGCACATGCTGCCTTTAAGGGAGTCTTTAAGGTAGATTATTATTTATCCGAAAGCTATTAGAGATCTTTGAGGCAAGCTTTTGTTTCAAAGTCAACTCCATCATGAAACAGAGTGTGGCACAGGAACTTGCTAGGGGTCTTCACAGGTTCAACACGCCTGCACAGCTGCATGCTGTAAGTCAGAGCACAGCTTGATTGTTCGTGTACAGCTTCATGAAGATGTCTTTGTGCAGTCAGAAGTTCCAAGACTCATTGTGTCCAAGCTGTCTGTGTTTGTGCCTTCACTCCTGATTCTGAAAAAGCATGGAGTAAGTCAGTTCAGGTTTGTCTTGTTGACAGATCTAATGCTCACTTGTTGGGGATTTCCTCAGCAAAACTTCTCTTTTGGCATTTGTGTATGTTGTGTTGGGCTTTGTCTTGCTATGGCAATGAGGAAAAAACTGTGACAACTTGAAGTTCAGTAATAAAATTTCAGGTTTGATATAGCCAAGTTAATTTCTAGAAAGCTAGAGCTGTTGGAATACATCTAGTAGCCAACAAAAGAACCAGAGATGAGTCTAGTATGTTGGATTGTTGAAGTCTTGTTTCATGCACTGTGCATTGTATGTGTAGCCTGTGAAGACTCTATTTATATGCAGCTATTGTGAGAGGCAGTAATTTAGCCAAGCAAGGACAAGCATATAAATTACTTTGGCTATGTCCTTGTCGAAGAAGTTGAGATAAAGACCCCTATGAAGACAGAGAGGCGGAGATCTTTCATCTGATGTTACTTGGCCTGATGGGGAAAGGGTCTAACGCTTCACGCTACTTTGAAAAATGAAGGCGTTATGTCTTTTGATAGGAAGCTGGAGCACGCTTTAGTTTAACTCTTTAGAGAGTCTTCTCCCTTTCTACCAGTGTTAAACTGGTCTTATGTAAGTTGGTGCAAGATGAGTTCTTCCAAAAGCTCCCTTTTGTAGATCTTCCAGCAGAGTCTAAGCCTTTTTTATTTATGTTATCAGCTTATTGTTGGATGCTGAATCATGAATAACTTTCTTCCTCATACCTACCTAGGATCAGTGAAAGAGAAATGATGTAGCATAGGTTGAAGTAATCTCTTCTGGAGTGAGAGCGCTCAGTGCCCCATCACCACCCTTGTTGTCCTTTAAGGAAGGAACTTCTGTAGGCTCTGTAACATTCAGCCATCTAATCTAATCATGTTAGCAGTTGCCTGTAAAATGCAGTAGCTGAGTTTGTTTGCTTTTGGTTAGTTTGTTTTTTTACTGTTGTGGCCACTTCTGCCAGAGTGGTTGGAAGCGATTATGAAACCTCTAGAGTGGCTGCTTTAGTAGTGGTCAGTATTGGGAGCTTTAAAAGTTGTGTTAGTTTTGGAGTGAGAAAAATGCTGTTGCATATTTCAAGCTGGCACTTGCGTTAATCTGAAGTTTGACTCTTCTCATTTGTAGTTGTTTTGCCCTGTCTCTTGCTAGCAAGCAGGGTGGTGGATTAATTTCTCTGCAGCTCGTATTTTTCAGGCTTCTTAAGATAAGACCTGGGTGATGGGACTAACTTATTGCAATTAGAGACTGCTGTTGCAAAGGTGGCACTCCTTTAGAACTCTGTTTTGGCTGATCTCTTCAGGGAGCTATGCTGCTGGCTCTCTGAACTGTTGATGATTGGGCTATGTAGTCCGGGCTGATTAAAAGAAAGTCCTTAAAATATCTTCTGGCTGTGACTTGGCCACTTTGCTTGCACAGGATTAGATATTTTCAGTTGTAGGCTTTTTGGGGTGTAGTAGGGTTTTTTCCTCTAATGACTATACTGCAGGGATGTAACTGTATTGTTGTATGTGCTGCTATTGGATGTCAGAGAAATTTGGATAGTTTTTGTAGTGCAAGTACTTATGTCATGCCTGTGTGTTAACCCCTGTGACTCATGGCAGTCTTGGTTAAAGTAGGGGAAAAGTGGACTACTTGAGCCATCGCAGGAATATTCCTAAATGGCGTGGCGCTGTGCTGGGGAACTAACTCATTGTTATCTTCCCTATCTTTGGCTCTTTGTTCTTGTAAGAAATTCTTGAGACCTCTGGAGAAAGGAAAGCTCTGGCTAGTCATTGCTCTGGTGGATGGATTCTGATCATTTGCTGGATGATATGGTGACCAGAGGATGAGAGAAGTAACCAAACTTAGATTTATGGTGGTGGGGTTAACTATATATCCAGATGTGCGCCTACACTCTCTTGAAATAAAGTGGCTTGCATTAAACCACAAAGTTAAGCGCTGCTGTAATGCTGATATCGTTTGCCCATGGGAAAGCTTGAATTGTCAAAGGATCTGGGGGATTCTCTGGTGTGTTGAACAACATTTCTGAACGCTCTTCCAAGAAGCTGACAGAATTTGAAGATCTATAAGCCACTGGCAGCCCCTGATTTCCTCCTGTCTTGTGCCAAGCTGATTATATTTGTGTCTTTAGATGTTCTAGATACATTTATCTGCTGTGTATAATAGAATATAGTACATGCAAGAATCCTAATTGTTAACTTGTTTTGCAAAATTATGCCATACTCAGTGGCTAAGAGCCTGTTGCAGTCTAAATTAAGGCTCTCTGATGGGATTGGAGAGAATACCTGCTGCCCAAATCCTGCTCTAGTTTCTCTTCTGCAAATTTGCATTGAAGTGAATCTGAGCACAGTTGAGTTTATGATGTTAAACCAGTTACCTACAGCTGATGAGCTCCAGGAAGAGCGAAACCAGTTCTGACCTATTTCAGCAGTTATGAAAAGTAAGGACTGGTCCTGTAGTACTGTCCAGCAGCAAAATAGTCAGTCACAATTTAAACACTGCTGTGAAAGAAACTGTCTTCTGGAGGGTTCCCACCTGTGTATTATATTACATTTGCAGCTAGTCTTCTGGGAGGTTAGGGCATCCATGGTAAAGGAAAGATGGTAGATAACGAGACTACAGACTGAAGCATCATCTAGCAATAGACAAAAAGATAAGTTATCAGTACAACATGCTTCTCCCAAAAAAAAAAAAAAAAGCCAGACTCATTTTAAAAATCCTATTTCACTTTCCTTCTTGTCCCCCTTTAAATATGAGTAAATAGTTTGTTTGGCTACTGTTCCACTATTAGAAGCTTGAGCTTATTTTAGTAGATGTGGGTGTAGCTTCTTCAGTGAGACACATAGTTGCCACTGAGGGCCAAATGACTGACTGAAGAAACCAAGTTCTTATCTTTGATCTCTAGTGAAATGTGCTATTAATAAATGGACACAGGACTGTATATTCAAAAAAGTACTAGAGTTGATCTTTGAAAGAAGGAAATATAAATAGACAAGCAGTGTTCATGACTAAGTAAGTTCTGGGATAATAATAGAGTTCTGGGAACTAGGGCATGAGGTGCAGAGTGTCCAGAAAACAGAATGAATTGCTGTTTGTAGATTTTGGATGAAAGGTGTCCAGAAAAAAAAAAAAAGTCAAAAATGTTGTCATCAGAGGTGTGTGTTAAAACACTTTCAATTCTCACTGGATCAGTTCGCTTTTCAGTAAAGATACCATTCAGAGTACTCAGAGATGACAGGCAGTATTCACAGTTACAGTGGTGCTGGTGTTTTCTACTTTTATTGATATCTTTAGAAATATGATGTCTTCTGTAAAGAATTTTATAATGTAACTGTGAGTGTGGGATTGCGACTAACTCAAACCAAGCTCTCCTATCTTGGTTCTCCTGTTCAAGATGAGAGTTCAAAAATCATCTTGTGACTGAAAATCCTTTTGCAGGCTGCAAATATCTTGAAAAAACTTCAAACAAACTTTGAACATCTTGTATTGGTGTATGAGAATCCTTCTCTTCAGCAGAAAGCACTAGCTTCAATTCCCCTCCAAGAATTGAAAGGGAAGGCTCAGAAAAAGCTAGCACAAGCTACAATACTGGACAAAGGTAATGGTACCAAGTTACAATTTATGAAACTAAAAATATTCTGTCAAACCTAAGTGTGATGTATATGACTACTATGCTTTAGGAGTGTGAAATAAGTGATATGCCTGCAGGTGCCAAATGCTAGCTCTAAATTTGAATTGCTGTTTACCTTGTCTGTCTCTTGTCTTACTCGCTTTCAAATTTTCTACTTTTTTCCCCCTTTGTACTTGTGTTACTTATTATTTCATTTTTATCTAGTCATCTTTTGCTGATTTCATATAGACCTTCTGAACTTGAAATTTCTAAAGCAGCTGTAAACAATGCTAGGGAAATGATTAGGGTAAGCATTTACAGTTATTTTACTCTAAATAGAAAGAATACGGCAACAAGAAGATGGAATGAAGGGTTTTCTGTGTTTTTTTTCCTTATGTAGTTACTGTTCTAAAATTGTCAGAGTGCAACTTCCTCATAAATACTACAATTCCAAATTCAGAAGAAAAATTTAGAAATGCAATTTCTCATTTTAAAATGATATTATTGGAGACATTTTGCTAGTGACTTTTCCAGGGCACAAGCTGGTATTGAGAATCACCGTTCTTACAAATGCTTAAATGGGTAGGTTTGCAGGAGGATCGCCTTGGAGAGCCTAAGGTGATGCACGAGCATAAATATTTATGGTGTCTGCGGCTTCTACTAAGTCTTTGTCAGTTGAAAATATAAATGCTTTTCATTTGAACTATGACAGATTTAGATGTTTGTGATGCATCAATAAAGTGAAATTTTACATATGCAAGATAAATATCTTTAAAATTGGGCTTCCAAGGCTGTATTTAAGCACAAAAATCCTTTTCATTGTGAATCTTTGATAGAGGATTTTGGTTGATTGAAGCAATTCTGCCAAATTGACTTGTATATTAGAGGGTGCTGTTTATTGTAGACCAAAAATAAGCTCTTTTCTTCTCAGTTTTATGAATGAGTTTGCAATATTTTGTATAGCTGCACACTAATATATAATGTCTTTGGCATAAATGAGCTTTTTTAATATCTTTTCTCTTTTTGTAAAGCTCCATTTGGAAGTAGGAAATTGAGAATGCTTTCTACTTGCTTATCCATTCAGCAGCGTAGGACTGTGAAATGGGGAAGAGACTTAATAAATGAGGACTACTTAAATGGCTTTTTAAAAATAGAAAAAGATAAACGTACCTCTTTTCCAGTTCTGCTTAAGGAGGAAAGAAGGAGGAGGGTGGTGGTTGCAGGTGCTGCTGCTTCCCAAGCCATCAAGCTGATCTATTCAAAATGGCTTCCAGTTCTATAAATGTAGATATAAATAAAGGGAAGAGTGGAAGGACAAACCACCCTGTTTTAAGCTGTAGCAGCTTAAGAGCGTTTTTAAAAACCTTATAGAAACATTCCTTTGAGAACGGACTTTGTATGAAACGTATGCCTAATTGGCCATTTCAGCTTCTTTGTGTATCTGTGCTCCTGTATTAAGACTGTCACCTGTGGCAATAACTGCTTGGTGCTAGCTAACACTTGTTGCTTTTTAGGTAGGCCTCTACCAGGTATTTTTGACTCATGAGAACCATGCTAATAAAATTGTAGTCATTTAAGCAAGAGTACAAGTTTTTGGCTGTTTTCCTTGACCACCTTCCATAAGAATGAAAGATTGTCCAGTTGAACATAACTGCATGTTACAGTCACTTTCCTGTTCAGACAGATCACATCTGTCAGGCTTTCCATGCTATATTTTCCTGAAAGATTAATTAATGAACTAGGAGAAGAATATTTGTGTAATAGCAATCATACTTTCATAGATGGATTCTATTGCATATGCTGTTATCCAGTAGAAAGAAAATTGTCCTGTGCTCGAAGTCCTGAGGCAGAGAGTTTGAAGTGAAATACACAATCATGTCCACTGTATAAGCAATAATTGTTGTCTAAGTGCTTAAGCACAAGTGCATTTTTCATGTATTATACACTACAATAGAAATTTTACTACAATTAAAAGTCAGTCTGAAGTCTTAGGTTTTCTTGCTTTGATTATGATATAATCTTCTCTCATTCTCTTCCTGTTCTTAGTGATGTGTGTGTAATAGTTAGTAGCCCAAAGAGCCTTTTATACCAGACGAGACTACTTCAACTCCCAAAGAAGATTTAAACTGAGCTTACATATTTTCATCATCTAGGTTTTTTGCCGTCCTGAAAAAGGACCTATCATGCAATTTCAGTCCAACTTCCCTTAACAGGATGTTTATAAGTTCTTCTTATATGTTCATATTCATTAAGCAGACCTGTCTGCAAATGTGATTATAAGCAAACTATAGTACATAAAATAACCAAGTATTAATATTTAGGGTTGCAGTGTGGTCTAGATGATGGAGTTCACGGGAATACTTAGCTGAATGTTTATGGATCTGAGGAGGAGAATCTCTCTGTGCCTTTGAGCAGAATACATATTTAAATTAAAGACTCTGAGGAGTTAGAACGTAGAAGGGATGGATCCCTTCCTTTGGAAGGCTGGATTTTATAATTTGTTAATTAGGTGAAGTGGGATTATTTCCAGATGGTGGAATAGCAACAGTACATGAGACGATTCAAATACCTGCTGTGAATGCAGGAAAACGGGACAGAAGAGTCTGATGTTCAAGTATGGGGGAATTGGCTAGAGAGTAAGAACATAAGATATCCTGTGTCTAGCTCAGGTAAGCTGAATTCAGAGAGGCTGTTTGCTGAAGTTATAAACAAATTCAAGTTTGTTCACAAAGCTTAATTACTGGAAAAAAATATGTACTGTGCATACACTGTGTCTATCGAAAGTCTGTTCACACTGTGCCTGGCTGGCTAGACTGCTGCTAGTGGATGGTGGGGTGGGTGTGTGTGTGTGTATGTGTGTTTTGACATCCTTTGGGATTATGAAGTCAAAGCATGTTAGTCTTTTTTCTGCTCTTAGCAAATGTTATTCTTAGCTTAATAGCTATCTCTTCCATAGCCCTGAAAGAATATAAAGAGCATGAGGATCCTCACCAGGCTTCTTTGTGCATGTAACTTGTTTTTCTGAGCAATCCCTCATCTTCATTGTAGCTGTAGTATTCTGGAGTGGAGTCTTTTTGTTCTTTGAAAATACAGTTTGCCATTATCCAGTCTTTAAAATTCAGATTTTGGCGGGGGGGGGGGGGTTGTGCTTTTGGGGAACATTAAAAAAAACTTTTTAAATATATAATGAAACTTCTAATGTATAATAAGGGCCCTGATGCAGTGATTTTATGTAGGTGCTGAAAAGTTCAACTAAATTGTCATTTTGCTATTTGACTTAGTGTGTGTTAACTTTACAGGTGCACATTTGAATGAAGAGGACTTCTTGCTGTTGGAGCTTTTGAACTGGTTTAAGAATGACTTTTTTCATTGGGTAAATAATCTTCCTTGCAGCAGATGTGGTGGGCAGACAGAGCCTAAAGATAACAACCTGTCACCTACTGATGACGATCTAAGGTGGAATGCCAGTCGAGTGGAAAATCATTACTGCAACCAGTGCCAGTTCTGTAATAGATTCCCAAGGTGAGCACATGAAGATCTGCTTTATTTTCCCTGTCTTTCAAGAGACAGCTTTGCATTTGTGTGTTCTGTGAACAAGTGAGAGAGGTTGTTGGATGAAAGAGTAGAGAGGTCATTGTAAGTAATGCAATAGAAAGTGATTGCTGGTTCATCAACCATCCTAAGTTTTGGAAGTTCTTAAAAACAAAATGCTACTTTAAGTGGCTTTGTTCTGAATACTTTTCTAATTTTTTTTTTGGCTGTTAATTTGATAAAGTACAACTTCCAAATAAAATGCCTTAATATTGGCATAGTACATAGATGGTTTTTCTTACCTCAAGGAAAACTAATTGACTACTTTGAGGAACTACAATATGTAACGTTTTCCTGCTGACTCTGTAGCAACAAGATACATATCAATTCTTGGATCATGCTAACTACTATAAGAACCAGCTTACAAAAAGCCTTTTCTAAGCTGAGGTTTTAAGTCAGTTTTCAAGACTGAAAAATCAGATTAATTTCAGTGCTGCCTTAAACAGGTGACAGGCATATGGGAAGTCAAAGTAGCATTCTGCTCACACTTGTTTTGTGCAGTGTAACAGTCATTTTCATTATCTTCTATGTGATGATTTGAACAGATTTTCGGTCCAAGGAGCATCATGATGCAAAGAGTTTTGAAAAGCAAAATATGTATTCCCTGTTAAGATCAACTAACTTGTACAACATGTATGTAATGAATAAAATTATTCTGTTCTTTTACTTCCCCTCCCCCCTCCCCAGGTATAATAATCCAGAGAAGCTTCTGGAAACCAGACGTGGACGTTGTGGCGAGTGGGCTAACTGTTTTACACTGTGTTGCAGAGCTATAGGGTTTGAAGCTAGATATGTCTGGGACGTTACAGGTATCAGTTATTCTAGAATATCTTAATAGTCATACAAACATATAGCCTCACTTCACATATTTTTATGATTCTAAGGTTATAATAGCCAGCAGACAGCATCTAAGGTTGCCTAGTTGGCCTAATGAAGGAAATAAACTCAATTTCCACTCTTGCCTGATGAGATAAAATATGAAAGTAAGGTTGGAGAGTAAGGTTAGAAAGTAAGATTAGGTGCAACTAAATATTGCACCATTTCAGAATGGTGCAATATTTAGTTGAGTCTAAGGGAACATGATCCTAAGATGGAAAGAGAAAGCTCTAATAACTTCTCTGAATGTAGATGAACAGAAAATATGTTCTTTTAAGTTACAGAACTTGGGGCTGTTAGAAGAGAGACTCTGTCCCTATAATTCATTGCTTCCTCTTGGACTTCGTTATATAGATCATGTGTGGACTGAGGTATATTCTGCATCTCAAAAAAGATGGCTTCACTGTGATCCCTGTGAAAATGTCTGTGATAAACCTCTTATCTATGAAACTGGGTGGGGAAAGAAGCTCTCCTACATATTTGCTTTCTCCAAAGATGAGGTAGGAGTAATGATGTTTGCCCTGAAGCATGAGTATGAAATATTCTATGTTAATGTGATTTCCAGAATTGTTAGAGGGAAAAAAAACTTTTTTTGGTTAGGTAGCCTCTTTAAAGAAAATAATATGTATAGGATTTTTTGATTGCTTTATTTTCTTCCACTTGTGCTTGAGGTGGTTGATGTCACCTGGAGATACAGCTGTAAGCATGAAGAAGTACTCTCTAGAAGGACAGTGGTCAGTGAAGCTACGCTACGGGAGACAATTAACACACTTAATAGAACGGTATGTAGCTTTTCTTAAACAGATTTCTTTAAGTGAAACGTAGATGTTTTTCCGGTATGTGAAATCTTTGAACAAGAGAATGTGTTGTGTAACCTGATGGAAATGTCCATGGGCTATGGAATGCAAAAATATCTCTAGCTGTACAGGTCTCGTCTTACACAGAGTAAATGAAGGATCAGTCACAGTGTTGAACTTAAATAAAATGTGTGAAAAAGTGTGAAATAAAAATAGTATGCAAGAGGATTAACATACTATCTCTTAACACGGTCAATTGTATCTTCTATTTCACTCTTTTTCTTTTTAGCCCTAATGAGTTTGTAGTGTTCTTAACAGCTCTTGTGCATTCACAGACATGCAGTAAACTACAAGGAGTCTGCATAGGTACAAAGCACTTGAAAGCAGCTGAGCATTGCCCACATCAGTAATGTTACAACTCAAAAACAGTAACATTATATATATATATATTTATATATACACACTCACATACATATATATGTGTACGAAATGTAGGACTAACTTGTCTTCTGTGACTTTTTACAAGTAAGAAGTGAGAGGTAATGATTCACAGGCTGCTTGAAGCACTTTCAAGAAGTGCTAATGCTGTCAGTAGAGCTTGGCTCAGACCCCATATCCTGTTCATGTCTAGTGTCCCCGAACAACACGTGGAACCATTTTCACCTGTATGTCATAATCTACCAGTGGTGCAGAACCTGAGTGCACTCAGCAGCTCTCTGCTAAAAGAAGCTTTTTCTATCCCATGTTTGGGGCAGGCTGAACTTTTTTGGACTGAATGTACTGGAATCCTATAAAACCTGGAAGCACTTGTCTGGTTCCTTTTTGTCCCCCCTTCCTTCTAGGGCTAGGATTTGTGCTCTTCTATGTATATCTATGCATAGAAACTTTTGGTTCCTATGATAGCATGCAGCGAATGGATTAATAAAAAAGCTACGCCTTTTTAGAGGCCTGCTAGCTTACAGAGACTGGGTTACAGGCACGTGCTGAAAAGAGTGGGCAGAGTTGAGCTAGAGTCACGATCTCAGCCCCTGACCCCAAACCTTCTTTTATCAGGAATAGAAGTTAAAGAGCTGCGCAGAAGAGAGAGGAGCACTGGGAAAGTTCTATTTTGCTACTCTGTAGTCAAGTTCTGATCCTTTGTCTCCTTTTAGTTGACCAGTGCAGGCACTTTATGCAGGGTTGCAGTTCCTTCTGGCCTACACAACTGATCTGAGACGGCTTTCTTTTGGTCTGCTGGAGTTGGCAACCTCCAATACTGGACTCTTTTCCTCCACTAGCCTTCCCTAGGAAGAGAGCCTTGGAGATGGTTGCCATTTCAAGATTGAACATTGTGTGTATGGGAGGGGAGGGGCCTTTATTGGAAAGTTATGATAATATTGATGGAATCAAGGAAAGTAAATGCACCTGATGCAGGGGCTGAACTTCCTCCTCTCCCACCTTGATGATGTCACCATAAGATCATGCTCTGTTTCACTTCTAGAATTCTAAACAACTCCAGTGAATTACCACCTTTTCAAACTCTGAATTGGCAGCAATGGATGGTGCTGTGCATTGGGCTCTTAATCTGTTTCTTACTTCTCCCCACCTGTCTTTAGAACACTGTGCAACTCATGAGCTGACACAAGCACCTCTCAAACAGAAAAAGCAGGCATTCTGGTCATGTTTTAAACCAAAATTTCATTTAAAAAAAAAAAAAGAGTACAGGAAAGAAAGATAGGTGTATGCTTCCCAATAAAACACCTTTTCAGCCTCCTTAAAGGACAGGGGGTGGTTTTGTTATGTTGTTTTGGAGGAACAGATTTCTACAGACTGAATGGTACTTAAACCCTCTTCCCGCTCTCATGCGCTTCCTTTTGCCAGGTAGCAGTTCAGCCTACGTTTGACATGGTCAACTTATTTGACCTGTGTAGGTTGCTGCTCTTGCTTTTTCTTTTGCCTGTTAGAGTTGGAATGGGGTTTCAGGGATTTGTTTACTATCAGCTTGCTCACAATGTAGTTTCCTTCTTATTGTCCTACTGCTAGTCCAAGCAAGTATCTTTTGATGCAGAGCCCCTACGCACGGTCTTTCAAGTCTCAGTTCTAGGTTGCAACTAAATATAAGGGTAAGGGCTAGTATGCATTCTCACCTACCCCACAATATTAGTGAAAACTGAATCTAAGGGGTCATTATTAGAGGAAACAAGCCACTGGCCAGTGGCTTGCAGTCGTTGTCTTTGTGACCCTTTGCTGGACTTGCTCCAGTAAATCAATGCCCAACTAAAACATGTTGTGTGCCCCTCATGGATAAATGGAGAAGTGTGGGGCAAGGGTAACAATATATTCAATATGCTATTTCGCTTCTGAGAAATACTATCCCTGTTTTATTTGCGTTAGGTGTTCCTAAAGGAGCGTTCAGGCTGCTGCTGATAACTGGTGTTACTCACTTTATAGTATCCTATCACACCTTGACTACAAAGCCTATTTTTATCTATTTTTATGTGGGCACTGCCTGTATTTCACAGAATAGTTGGGGTTGGAAGGGACCTCTGGAGATCATCAGATCTAACTCCTATGCTCAAGCAGGGTCAGCTAAAGCAATTTGCCCAGGATAATGTCCAGTCAGGTTTTGGATACCTGCAACGATGGAGACTCCATAGCCTCTCTGGACTGCCTGTTCTAGCGCTCAGTCACTCTCACAGAGAAAAGTGTTTTCTTATGTTCAGCTGGAATTTCTGTGTTTCAGTTTCTGCCCGTTGCCTCTCTGCCTGTGACTGGGCACCACCGAGAAAAGTCTGACCCTATCTTCTTTACACCCTCCCTTCAGATATTTATGCACGTTGTTCAGATCCACACCCCCCCACCCCCAGGCCTTCTCTTCTTCAGGCTGAACAGTCCCAGTTCTTTCAGCCTTTCCTTGTATGAGAGGTGCTCTAGTCCCTTAATTGTCTTTGTGACCCTTTGCTGGACTCATGCCACTAAATGTGTCTTGTAGTGGGGAGCCCAAAACTGGAAACAGTACTCTAGATGTGGCCTCACCAATGCTGAGTAGAAGGGACCTGCTAGTGACACACCTCATAATGCAGCCCAGGATACTGTTGGCCTTCTTTGCCTCAAGGGTGCATTGCTGGCCCATGTTCAGCTTATTTTTCACCGGGATCTCCAGGTCCTTTGCCAGGCTGCTCTGCAGCTGGTCAGTCCCAAGCCTGTACTGGTGCCTGGGGTTATTCCTCCCTAGGTGCAGGACTTTGCACTTCCCTTTGTTGAACTTCAGGAGGTTCCTCTCTGCCTGTTTCTGCAGCCTGTCCAGGTCCCTCTGAATGGCAGCACAGCCCTCTGGTGTATCAGCCACTCCTCCCAGTTATGTATCATCAGCAAGCACGCTGAGGGTGTGCTCTGTCCCATCATCCAGATCATTAATGAAGAGGTTAAACAGTATTGGCCCTGGTGTTGACCCCTGGGAGGAACACCATTTGTAACCGATCTCTAGCCGGACTTTGTGCTGCTGATCACAACCTTCTGAGCACAGCGGGCTCCAGTTCACTGTATGTCACCTGCAATCAAGATACCACTCCAGAAGAGAGATTGGGGAGAAAAAACCTGAACTTTCCACTGCTTTCATTAGATGGTGGGGCAGGGAAACTTTTTTCATTTTTGCTTTGCTCCAGACCCCTTTTTATGGTAGTAATTATGAATGATTAGATAATGAATGAAGAGGTTTGCAACAGTAAGGTCAGCTCTTAAGAGGAAAACAAGTAATTGAGGTTAGAATTATCTCATGGCTACTGATACATGAGGTGAACCAGTATCCATGTTAACGTAATGGTTTGACATTGGATTCCTACCCTCAAATTGTCTGCTGCTTACACAGCAGTAGAAGACAAGTCCGTTTAAACCAAGGTATCAGTCGTCCAGAAGCATGGAGTCCTTCAGGAGACGTGAACCACATAACCAGTGTGTGGTGCGGAACAGATTTTAAAGCTGCAGTTCACAATCATTCTTTCCCATTCCCCCTCTCCCCTGAAGAAAAGTGGGGCCTGAGCAGATACGTACAGCATAATACTTTATTTTAAGAAAAAGCAAAAGCAGGAAGTTTGAGCCATGACAGTTGGAGATGGGGTTCTTGGAATCCATTTGAGTACATGAATGCTACTGATGACAATGTCGTTTGTAGGAGCTTAAGTTAAAGGTTTTCCTAGCACACACAGTGCTGATCTCTGCAGTATGCGAGTATTATGCATGTCTTACATGCTGCTAGCATTTATATGCAAGAACCTACTATGGGGACCAACAAGAATTAGCACACTTGTACTCTTTGCAGTTGAAGAATTCATTAGCTTCTTGTATCATAGGTAAAAGAGGCATATCTTCTGTTGCATCCTTTTTGTTTAGAAGCATTGTCCTTTTGACTTTTTCGCATCCGTTTATGACTGCTGCAGAGCAAGGGCAATGAGTTCAGCATCACAAAGCTCAGTGGTGGTAACACCTTACACTGAGCTTCCCTGCCTCAAAGTGGTTAGGAAGGAAATTGTAGATTGAAATTGCTAACTTTGGGAAAACAATATCAAACTTCCTCTGAGCTGGAGTGAGATCTGTAATGCTAAATGAAAAATGCTAATAAAAATATTGTTACCAAGTGCCCAGGCAAGTGGCCTGCTGTTTCATTACAAAGTTCTGGAGTTGCTGCTAGTCGTCCATCAATGCCAGCAGAGCTGTATTTCCACCATATTTAACTTTTTGTTCTTGGGCAGGTGTATCCACAATTATGGTTAAAAACTTCACATATCGACCCTGTATGTATTTGACATGAAGATTGTGGAGACAAAAATGCACCCATTAATGAATTTTTTGAAGTTATTTATAAAAAAAAAGGCCTGAGTCATATGGCCAAAAAAAGTGTGTTGTGTAATTTCTTTTTCTTTTTTGCTGAGGTTCACGTGATTTATCGTGAAACGTAGGCGATGTGATTTTACTCAGTTTTGTGACTTCTGCAAAATCAAATGTCGTAGTTTATTTATGATAGAATCAGTCATTGTGAATTAACTGTTTCAGGAATCTGAACAGAATCTTTGGACTTAATCACAAAAGCAGAACTGTTGCCAACCAAATTATTTCATCTTAGAGAAGAAAAGTTTGACCCAATAATTATGCTTGCTTTTTCTTTCCCCCAGATAGTATCAGGAACAGCTAAGGTACAGAATACATGTGAATAATTGTAAAATATGCTATGGAAGTGTTTTATCATCCAAGCAAATGTGTTCTAAGTATAGCACAAGCCTTACTCTGAAAGAAATCCACGTAGTTAATGCATGAAAGTTCATAGAGAGAGCACTTAAACACCACAGTTGAATAATCCTGCAGTTATGATTAATTTATATTTGCGCATGTGTTATAAGCTTAGTGTTTTTAACAGTCAGTCTAGACTTTAAATGTCTATTTTTTAAAATTTTTTCCCCGTTGGTGTCACTCTAGAGCATAATTACAGATACAATTTCTCTGAACGTTTTTACTTTGTTTATTTCTTAAATGTATTTTCAGAGACAACAATTTTTGGCAGAAAACAGAAGAAAAGAGCTCTTGGAAAGGACAATCGTGGAGCTTGTTGAGTTCATTTCTCCTAAAACCCCTAAACCTGGTGAATTTGGTGGAAGGACATCAGGTTCAATGGCTTGGCGAGTAGCCAGAGGTGAAATTGGTTCAGAGGTATTTAACGTTTGAACTGGCAGCAATCTTAGAGGTAGCTAATTAGTGGTTCCCAAACTATGGTCTGCAGAGGAACAGTGGTTCATGAGGCAGTGGTAGGCAGTATAGATTCAGTTTAAACAGTAAAACTTGCAGAAACATTAGGTGGAAGACTGAAATTAATTCAGTAGAGGTTCGCAAGAAATTTTTGAGGGTTCATGGTGGTCCATTGGTTTCAAAAATGTTTGGGAACCGCTGATCTAAAGTGTGTGATCTGCACTTACAAGTTAAGGAAAAATATTTTTTTTTCTCCTGACTAGGTGCAGTATAAAAGAACCAGAAAGTTTTAAGGTAGTTGGATGATTTGGGGAAAACTTTTATAAATGTCTGTGTTTGTATTATTAATTAGTGTTGATTAAAGCATAGAAGCAGTTTTCAGTCAACTGTTGTTGCTGATAAAACAATGTAGGAGCAATTGGGATCATGTAAATGCAACTACTTTTCCTAAATATTAAATTAATTGATTTTCATGTCAAAGTTGCTGAGTATTTCAGAAAGCCAGGTTTATTTTTAATTCTTTTTATGCTACAATACAGTTTCCCAAAACCTCAGCCATGTTTAGCTTGAGCCAGCGTGCAAAGGTGTAACTTACTCTATCAGTTTGTGCATCAATTTTAACATGATCCTGTCATGTAGAATGACTGATAATCCTAAGTAGAACTGATTAGGTGAAATTAATAGGTTTCACAGCACTGTGTAAGTCTGAGAAACTAAGAGTTTATTTCAACTCTCCATAGTTTAGAAGATTTAATTTCTGTTTTGCTAAATCTCTTAGAACAATGACAAATCTTTTTAAAAAAATATAATTCCGTGGAGTTATGGAGTTTATACTTTACCTTTTTTGAAGCTGTTCTGCAAATAGTCATATACAAGCATCTATATATGATAATCACAGAATTATATTTGGTATTCAAAATAATCATGTTTGTTGTTTGTACAAGAAATATATTCAACATGTGAATTTTCTATTTTTAGCATGTTAGTCTCTTTTCTTAAATTTTCTAATTTTATGTTATTTTGTTAATAATTTAGTTGTAAAAAATAATGTCCAAATTTTAAAATGAATTTATATTTCTCTCTGGAAAAGGTTGAGTTCTATTGCAGAAAACTAGTATACGATTTTTGTTTTGCCAAAATGCTTTTATCAGTGGCATATCTTAAAAATCACAGTTTTTTTCAGTTGGCAGCAAGACTGAATTGTGAATTCTTGGCACGCTGATTAACAATAACACAGTCTTACTGAAGTATACTGAGAAATGAAGATGCTTGCATTTTTTGCCTTTTTCAGAAGAGAAAAGAAGTAATTTTTATTCCCTCTGAAAAAGAGAAGACATCTAAACTGTTCCACTTGGCCTACAATGTAGTAGAAGATAGTTATACACGGATTTCCAACAATAATGAAAAAATAACTGGCTGGGAAGCAGGTGTTTGGAAGGCAGAGTCTATCTGGAGGAAGGTTGAAACAGACTGGAAAATGGTAAGGGTAACAATTCCTAAAAGCCTATTATCTACCATAAGAGTGTAGCAGCTCCCATAAAGTAGAAAATCCTTGCCTGTGTGTGGCATGAAAACCTCTCTCAGTGCTTATAAAATTTAGTTTAAGTTAGTAACTTTTACTGTTAAGCTTCAGATAAGGTTGCCAGTTGATATGAGAAATTGGAATTAAAGGTACCTTGCCTTTCAGCAGGTAATGAGTAAATTCTGTGCAGATAGCTAAAATCCCTACTGGGGCACCAAATTTAAAAATCTGGCTTGTATTTATGAAAAATAAATACATATTTGCAAAAAAGTTTAAAAGGGGTTTTCGGCTTTGGAGAATAGCCTTATAGTGTATCATATCTCTTTGATACACAGCCAAGGGAAGAAATATTAATCCTCAACATTATAGTTCCATTTGCAAGGAGGCAAAAAGCTGTCAATTTTCCAGAGTGTTGAATACTCTGCCCAGACTCCTTTCCATCTGTCAGGACACTGAGCAGCTGAAGAATCATATGCTGCAAATCGAAGAAGAGCAGAATTGATGCCTGTAAGACGGGAAAGGGTCATTTACTAGCAAACAGCTTTCTCAGCAACAGCTACCAACTCTAGGTCTGAGCGTCCCTGGCAGGGACTACAGCGTGCTATTGCTTTGTTCCGCTGTCATTTTGCTAGCCTGAAAAGTCTCTGACCAAACATTCTACTACCTTAAGCAGTGGTGTGCTTTCTGTTAACGAAAAATGAAGCTAACTATATAATTCTCTTCTAACGTTTCTGTGCTGGGCCTATATATAACTGGCTTGCAAAATATTATGGGGGAATAGCTTTTAGAGGTTATTGTCCCATAAAAAGAAGGAAGAAAGGAAGAAACTTGAGAATAACATAAAAAATAGTGCAACAGAGTAGGCTAATGGGCAGGGAGAAGTAATAAAAGAACAGAATAAGGGACAGCTGTTCCCTGGGTTCTGCTAAAACTGTGATAGCACATCATAACTTTAAGTCTCCAGTGATCAGTCATCCTCACTTTTGCAAGAAACATTTTGTCATTGCAGTGAAATCAATTACTAGTCTGCTGTTCTGCTCAGCTCTACTAATCAGATAAAACAGGGAGACGTTGATCTATAAGACCAGGCATTAAAGACTTTACCCTGTGTTCAACAGTGCCTCCATTTTTCTGGATAAATGATAAGAGAATGGCCTTGAGAAATTGGGAGCTACAGATCCAGGCATATCTCAGGCTTGTGGCTAAGACATGTTAGTTCTACAGGAATAACATCTTTTACAATGCTGTGTATGAGTTTAAAAGTAGTTTTGTTGGGGACGTTTTTTGTATTCTGAGAGGCAGCAAAGGGAGAGGCTGTTTGGAGTTTGCGTGTTCCTTCTTTTTTTAAGACCTTGAGTAGATCTGCAAGGTACAGTTTTGGGTTTTGATTCAGCAGCTACGCGAGAACCCTTCCAGCCAAAGGAGCCTTAACAAAAATGTTTTGTGTATCATTTAGTATGTGATGAGTGGAAAGGAAATTACATGTAAAAGCCGCAGTAACGGTAACTATAGGTATTAGCCCAAGAGTGACAGAAAAGAAGTATCAGTTATGTCTTCTGTCTTTGCAGTGTCATTGACCAAAATGTTTCAGGGAGCACGCGTCTTCTGATTTTCTTAGCCAACCTGGTAGCTGTATTCTCCGTTGTATTTATGTATTTCCTTGCTATAAATAAATGTCTCCCAGCTTTATGGTATAAGACCCAAACAGCTGCAAAACACAAATTTAATGGGACTGGTTACCTAGAATAAGTTGTCATTCAGGCTAAAACAAGCAGACCACAATAGGTGTTATAAGAACTTGTAGATCTAAAATCCGTGTATTTTAATTTAAAAGCTTGTTTTCTGGAAAAGTTCCTCCCATGGAAGAGAATTTGAATGAGAGTTTGGGGGATTTTTTGTATTTACTGGATTTGGACTTTTGGACTTTTTTCCAGTAATACTAGCAAAAGATTAGCCACACGTAACACGTAGAGAAGAGTCAAAAAGACACAAAAGGAAACTTCTAGTTCTGTTTTTCCAATTAAATGCTTGGATGGTATAATGGAAGATGAGCCAGGCCAATGTGTTAATTTTTATCCCCAAAAGCCTATGTTTAATGCACCTTGACCAAATAGTAATAAATGCTGTGTTCTTAGCTTCATTACAGAAATATGACAATTCAGCAGATGCTGATCAAAGGAGCTCTCTTGCTAGAACTAGCTGAGATATTTTAAAAATTGCGTGGAGATTAGCAGTTTCATGAACCTTAAGATTATATTGACACGAAAGCAGGTTAAATTGTTACATTTCCCCAGGAAGGTTTTACACTGCTTAGTGTATACCTCTGGGGTTTTTTCACCTTTCTTTAGCGTGAGAATTAACGTTTTTATTCCTGGTGAATAGAATACTAACGTTCTGTTTTATAGTCTGTGGGTGAGGTTTTCCATATTAGGATGGGATCTTTAATAAAACGTAATACTGTATTATTACCACCTTATCCAGAGTTGTTCTGTCCAGATTAAAAACTAAAGAGCTATCAAAGTCCATTTAGCGTGACATTAATCAGAAGCGTGGGTGTGACAGTAGAATTTTGATAACAATTTCCTTAATTAAGGATTCCAGAAGGATCATGGCAGTTTTGACCCTTAAAGCTGTAATGCCCGTTATATTGGTTTGCTGATAAGGGATGCTAGACTTAAAAGTGCCACCAAAAGCTTATTATAAAAGTGTATGAGGGTTCATAGTAAGTCTTTAATGGATATTAACATATGAATTTGACTGTTCAGCCAATTGAAGTTTACAACAGCATCGAGACTCTATTAAATTACGCAAATCTCTAACAGTTTACATAATGTTATTACAGGAGTTATATATGGCTAGCATGTACTACAATTTGGTTTAACCTAGGCATGCTGAGTCCTAGGAGAAGTGGTGTGCAACCAGCTGCCTCATCTGAAGAATCGAAAATACTTGGTGGCCTGATTGCCCTGTACTGCTGCTGAAAAACTGTGTAGCCAAAATGAAACGGAGTGTGTGGCACTGTATATTTATATAAAAAAACAACTCTACCTATTTAAAATAATGAACTTAGTTATTTTTTTGGCTCAATATTTACAGAGCATGTTGAAATAGTCTGCAGTGTTCCCTAGTGAAGGACTATGACTTATATACATCTGCCTAAATACAAAATAGACTTACGGATACAGAAGCAAATTGTATACAAAATTGTACTATATATAGTTTTGCTATTTCAGTGGCTTTATAAAAATAAAAGTGTATTATCTTAAGATTTGACATGCTTTTTGCACTGATTGATTAGATGTGTCTTGATCATTGCATTTTTGACATACTGACTATGTCTTCTTTCCATTTAGGTTTATTTAGCCCGAAAAGAGGGGTCATCCTCTGCTTCCATCAGCTGGAAGTTTGAATGTAAGTCAGTCGGTCTAAAAATAGATAGCATGTCAATTAGGACAAGCAGTCGGACATTTCAGAGTGGAAGAATAAAGTGGAGAGTGTACTCCCCCACAGCAGAAATTGCTCTGTTAGGAGGTAAGTATGGAATTAAAAAAAAAAAAAAAAAAAAAAAAAAGGAGTAATACCATGCAACTGCAAAGAGTAGTTTATACAGGGAGTGCAGTGTGTAAATACTAAAAATAATAAAAAGGCAAATGCATTTTGACTTTTCCTACTCAGTCTTTCTTACTCAAGTCAAGAAACTATTATGCGTTTTATCAAAATTGATACCAAAAGAACTGTTACAAAACCCAATTTTATTAGTATATACAGCTCCACCTGGCACAGAGCAGGGTTAGCAAGAACACAGAGTGGATAGAAGTTGTTTATGTTTTTTACCAGGAAGGACAGATGTTTGGATGTGCGATAGCTTCAGTCTTGACTAGGTCCTTTGAGCATTAGCACTGCACAAATATTTAAAATTTGCAGCTGTATTTTTTTGTGCCACTGAGTGATAGATGAATTTGAATAGTTGTAACAGAGATCCCTAATACAAGTTACCCTTAAACATGCATTCTAGCATTAGATGCTTTCTGGAGCAGAAGCTTACTTGTTTGTTTGTTTTTTCCTCCAGTAGATAAAAGTCTTTGCTCCTATTCAGACTTTTCGGGTGCAACAGAAGTTGTGTTGGAAGCAATCCTAAATGGAGGAGATGGTGAAGCTGCATGGCAACACACCCAGCTGTTTAGAGAGAGCTTAACAGGAGATGGAGAAAATTGCTTGGAGATCATTATAAAACTCGCTGACCTCTGAGAACCAAAAAAAGAGATGTTCTTTGGATTCCTTGAATACGTTATGCGATGGATACAACGCGAAGATTTGGATGGCCATTCCCATTCATCCTGCTGGCAGCTTATGTCCTGTTTGACACCTTCCATGTAACCAGCTTGAAACTGCACGTGTATTGAATAGGTAAACATCACAATGAAAACCTTTTTCACTTTAAAAACAAATGCCAAAATCAAGGGATTGAAAGATTAAGGTAATACCTCTTTCCTTATCTATAAGGAAGAGGAAACAGTTTTTAGAAAGCAACATACAATCATAAGAGAAATTTTGATTTGGAGTTTTAGGATTGCTTTGTTGTTTTTTGTAATCTGCTGTTTGGAGTTACTGTTGGAGTTCCATTTTTTGGTAGATCACAACAGATGCATTGTGATTTTAAAACATTTTAATAGACTAATAGAAGACTTGCTTAGGTATTTTTAAAAAGATGATTTTATGTAATAAGCAGAAGCTGCCATTGAGATAAATATTTAAGCAATCTTAAAATTAGTTTGTTATATATATCCAGCTAGTGTTTGAAAGTATGATGGTGTAGGAAAATAAAGTAATTTTGAAAGAAGTGTTCATTATGTATCTAAAATTTTGTCATAGCCTGCAATATGAAATAGAGATTTAAAACTGGATAAGAATATCAGATTTTTTTCTATGAAAAATAGATTGTCTTGCATATTTTTGTATGATATAAATTCAAATTTGCCCAACTTTTAAATGAAACAATTTATTGAGCCTGTAGATTGAAATAACTTTTTAAGCTATTGTCTTGAGTTGCTTTGAATGCTATTCCCAAATTTGATGTAAAAGTATATACAATTTCTCTGTTCTTTAGTACAGTGTTTAAACATCTTTGCATTGAATAGAAGAAAAACTACCACCCAGGGGGTCGAATTTTGATTCCAGGTCAGATGTAGCAGCACTGTGATTATAGTAATCACCTATGGAATGCTCAGATTCTCTTCATCAGAGAATTTGAGGAAAACTGTGGCTGGATCGTAGAAGAGATTTTATATTATAGGACTATAACACAAAGTTTGAACTGTAGTGTTATTTTAAAATAAGTGAAAATTGGGGATGTTATTAAGGTTTGTGTATTTAAAGCTTTTTTTTCTTCTTTTTTAACCCTTCCAAATATTGCATTGATTTGAAATGATTATTGAAAATAATTTACATTGAAATAAATGTTTGCTGACCTTTCAACCAATCCAAGCATATATAAGAATATTCAGGTTTCATTAGGAATCCACATATGCACAGTGTACATAAGCATCCAAGTTATACCACAGACATCTTAAAAAGTAGTTATTTTGGCAACTCAGGAGTGATTGATTATGTATGATAGATTATATGCTTTGCCTCAAATGTAAATTGACAGGTTATGAGGGTTTGAAAAGAGCCGGTCCCACTCCCTTAGTACAGAACACTTCAGTGACAGGGAACTGTATGGAATGGTATTGATCTGTGCTGATTAATACAAAATGAATTTGCCAACATCTATTCAAAACGTCTCCTGTATTTAGTTTTAGCCAAGTCTAGTTCTGAGATTTTGGAAGGGAACCCAACAGAAGAGTATTTTAGAGTAGCTGTATACTATATTGGAAATAGGAAATAGGCCCCAAAAAACCTTAGTGACACAAATCAATAAAATAACTTGCTTTGTAATTTATATAGTTTAAAAAGATATTGCTTTAAGCTAGAAATTACTTTTATTTTATTCCTTAATATAGTAAAATAGAGGACTATTAGGAGTTGCAGAACAGCTTAACTGCGTTTGGTAATTTGAAAGCAGAAGGCAGAATAAGTTTAACAGTTGTAAGATGAAATTAATTTTCACACAATTTTGGTCAGAATCTCTAGGGGGAGAATATAGCTGCAGATAACTTAGTTAAATCATCTCCTCTCAAACACTGCGGTAGTTAGAACCCATTATTAAAATGTTTGAGTGAATTAAAAAGATTGAAAAATGCTTCACCAATCTAATTAATCAACAAATATTTCTGTACTTGTAAGATTACATGCAATGAGAAAGTGCTTATGTTAGGAAAGAAATAAATGAGCAAAACCCAATGAATGAATAAACCTAATCGGTAAAAGTTAAATGGAACTCCTCAGGTTTCTTTTGGAGTACTTTCTGTACAGTGACTATTTTGAATCTCTTTGTGCATAAACTATTTAAAAGGCACTTATTTTTCCGATCTGTATTTCAGTGCAACTCAAATATTAATGATTTTTGAAATTAATGTTTTAAACCAGAGGTGGTAGTTCTGACAGTTTGCTCTGTTTCGTCAATGTTTGCTCAATAATAAGTTGAAGTATCCTGAATTTGCAATATTATATAGGGGAGAGATCTGTGCCGTGATGTGCATTAAATGTGTGGATATTAAGTCGAGCTGACAGTGATATATGTTACTGGTTAAGTTGTTGGAGATATTCATCAGAGCTGAAAATCAGTGCTTACTCATCATCTTAGCAGTTTGAGGAAGGGCGGTTAGATGAGAAAAGAAAAAAATATTGTTTCCTAGAAATGTACGGCTTAATTTTAGTGTGGGTAAAACCATGCTTTCTAGAATTTGATGTAGTTTGGTACAGTTTAAAGAATTACCAGTTGTCCAGTGTGCCAGAGTTGCCTTCCAGAGTTTCACTAAGAGGTAGTGGTGGAAGCTTTTCAAACAAGTTTTACATAAGTACTAAATAGTCTGATTAATGCTTGCAAACTAGTTTTGGGTTGCATGGTTTCCAACAGGATTATGTGATAGCCTGCATGAAGAATTCCTCCTTTCAGAGAAATATTTGTTTTACTGCACTGTTGTCTCTTTGCAGTTGATCATATAGATGTTTATTTCTTGGTATCCTGTTTTGGCTTTGAATGCTACACACACAATAGCAACCGCTAGTGGCAACCAAAGAAATCGTAGTAGTGGTTCCCTACACCACAGAAGGTTCCTGGGAAAATGTATCATTGAAACATAGGATATGAAGAAAGCCTGTTGTAGGCAGTGTAGAGAGAAAGCACAGATATACAAGAATCAAGTGAGCAAACCTTAATAGAAATGATATATTTGCAGTGAGAAGTAGGTAATGAAAATTATCACCTATATGGTGATCTGTCACCTTTACTCATCAGTCATCCACAAAAGGTTGTTCATGTATAATGGCTTAGACTTGAGATATAATCCCTGTTAGGTGCAACATCAGGAAATGCAGAACACGGAAAATAAAATATGTTTGTCTCCATAGCACAGTGGAATGAAAACAGATGGTAGGCAGCACATATGGCTGCCAGAAGCTGGGGACACCCATTTGCAGAGTTCTTCCAACTTGAAACAAAACAAAACAAAACAAAGGAACTCCAAGGGGGACAGATTATGCCAGGCAGATAGCAGGATTTCTATCTTCTTCCCCATGCTTACATTCCCCATGTCTTTACCTTTAGCGCTTAAGCTAAAAGGGGGAGTATGACACCAATTCAGAAATGAATGTACCTTCTTAGTATTTAATTTGTCAAAACTTAGCATTTGTTGAACACAGACATATTTTTAAAAAATGTTTAATTCCCACCATATGTTCAAACCTCTGGTTTAGGACCAAGTGTTAAGATTTTGCCAGTGTCCTACAGGCAGTTCAACGTACTGTAAATGTGTCATGAATGTTAAAAAGCTTTGGTATTGTTACTTCATGTCATGTGGAGGGTCAGGAAGCAACTTACAGACGGGTGACTTCTGATAACGCTCCCTATGTGTGTTCATCGGAGAATCTTAACATCTCTGGGATTGCCCTAGATAACCAGTTGCTTTATGCTCTGAGGTATTTCCTTAAACGGAGCTACTGGAATTAACCTAGATCCTATCTGTACTTTGAATACTTTCAAAAAGTTGTTCAGCATTATTGGTATAAGTTCAGCTTGCTTTGTGCTAGCTCTCCAGATCCTTGTATGGAGTGCTCTTCTTGCCAGCAGTGCTTTACATCTTGCACCTTAGGGCTTCTCTGTTATTGTTTAATAGTCAGTGATATTTTGTTCACTGATGGTTGCTCAGGTAGTCAGCATTTTCAGTTCGGGTAGGATTAAAGGGTGTTAGCAGGACTAAAATATCGTTTTATGCTAGTCTTGAATACTTAACCCAAACCAGAAGGATGACAGTAGAAGTACCAGGTCATTAGTTGATTGGCACAGTCTCTTCTTCCCTGAAGTTACTAATTTCAGGGAGCAACAAGGAGCTACAGCAGCAGAATTTTGAGACCTCCCAGCCTATAATATGGTGCTTAGGAATGGCAGCGTAACAAGCCAAGGTCAAACAGCCCCAAGCATTTGTATTTCAAGTACATAGATACTGTGAAACTTGTAATAGCTAAATGTGACTCTGTCTGCCTTTCTGAAGAAAGTAGGTTTTTTTTTCCCTTGTTTAGATTTCTATGTTTATTCTTGGGCTTGTTCTTTTATTGTAAGCTTTGTAATGAAAGTATTAGCTTGGTCTATGATTAGCCTGCTTCAGTTTCTGCAGCTTTATCTTTGTCTACACATTTCCATCTAACTTAAAATATATGTTAATTGTTTTTAGTTTATATAGAGCATTGCAACTATGTGGAAAATATACTAAAACAAAAATCAAGCTATTTTCTTTATTTTGTTTGGCAAGAGCAGACAAAAATGACAGATGAAAGATCAAACTCAGCAAAAAAGCAACAGTAATTAGAATTGATGAGACCCATAAACCAGCAAAAATAGCATGACTTAATAACGTTTAATGGAGAAAGAAAATGTAATGGACTACTTATGAGCTAGTACTAGCAAAAGTAACTTTCTTGACTGACTGTTTTTTAGACCTTTTCAGATTTGCTCATTTATATTTAGCTCACTTCGGAAATATTCAGTAGAATAAAATATTCAGTGATTTTTTGCAAAGCAGTCTAAGATTTAAGGTGTATCCATTTTTATATAATTCTCTTTTTTTAATTTTTTTTAGTATTTTTACTTGTCTAAGCTGTTATTTTAAAATTAAGCACAGGCTTTTACTGCTTGGTATAGATGTATTAATTTATTTGTTCCAGTGAGTAATCTGGATCTTTGATTTTGGAAAAATATGTTTAGCGACCTATTGTAACCAGTAGTCTTAAGATTTTTAATTAAAGGAACATTACCAGTAATGATTATGAGATTTCAGTGACCAGCACTGAGCACTGACAAAGAGACTTGAAGGACTGAGTCTAAAGAATCATTTGCACGCATCTGCTCTGCAGCTTAAGTGGCTAGCCATGGCCCTGCTGGATCTTATAATTGCGGGGGGATAAACTATTTCACTATTTATTTTGAATGTATATTTCAAAGTATATTCTGTTAATTTGGATCTTTTTGTTACATAATGTTGTGTTATTATCATTGCATGTTCTTCGAACTTCAGTGCTATGATTTATATCTCCCATATGCTTGAAGTCCCAGGGGAACATATTTAACATTTCTCAAAAAATGAAAATCATCCACTAGCAGCTCACCTCTGTCACAAGCAGAAGGAAATACTGGGTGTATTTTAGATACGCACTTCATATAGCGACATACAGACTGCCTTCTGAAACAGTCATAAGGAAACCAGCTGATGTAAGAAAATGAAGGCATCCTAGAGCAATGTTTAAGCAAACTCTTACTAAGGTAGGTGGAACAGTTGATCAGTCTTTTAGAGCAGATGGAAACAGCCTGAAAGCAGAGAATGGAAAGAGAGAGACTAGCTTCTTCCTTCTGCATTACCATTGTGATGAGAAGGATATAGGGTAACGTATGTAATAATGTTATGTATGTGTGTGTGCTTGCACTATATCAACTCAAAATGATGTTGTTAAACTGCAACAGGTTTTGCTTTTAGCCAGAGCATCAGGGAATTATATGGTATATGCAAAACAAAACTCAAATTTGGCAACAAGATGTAAGACTTTATTGGCCAAAAGGGAACTGCCTCTTTGTAGACTGTTTTAAGACTTATGAGGCTATTCTGTTTTGGTTTAGTAAGAAACGTGACCCAAACTGTTTTTGATTTGGGTGTTTTCTTTTGTTCTCCTGTTTGGATAGGAGTTTCTGCATAAGTGTACTTACAGATTGTCATAGTGTTAGCAGTGGTAGTTTTACAAATACAGCAAGGCAAAAGAAATTAAAATAACAGATTGGAATCCCTCCACAAAAGAACAATAGAGGTAGCAGCACAAACAGGAAGTGTTTGGAGGCTATGGATTATTTTTAGTACTTGAGGGCAGAAAAAAGTAAGGTCAGGTTAATGTTGAGAAGTGAATGGCAAATTTGGAGGTTTACTTAACAATCTGAGCAAACTGTTTCATTTTTTAGAAATCACATTTTTTCAGAAAGAAAAGTATTACCATCATGGAGCCTTATGAGGCAAACAGTGCCTTAAGCAAGTTCTTGCTCAAATGTTAGAACTATGTATAGACTTCCTCTCAAAGAATAAGTCCCAGTCCCTGCCAGAATTGTTGCTGATATCAGTTATTTGTTTTACTCCAAAGTAAGTATTAGAGAATGATTTTTTTTTAATATGAATCCATTTGATTTTTTAACAATGGTGAAAACCTAGGGTTAATGTTCAGTCAAAGGACATTGCAGTATGTCTTGACTACACACTGTGACTAGCTATGTGCTACATCTTTCTTTCATAGTTTTGTTACAGAATTTTAATGCCTGTGGTAATTCATATTTGTACATTAGTTTATTGCTGAAAAAGAATTACTGAATGATGGAAAGATGTGAAGAAATGGTCATTCATCCAGTCCCAATACGTCAATAATCTTCAGAAACGACAACAGGATTTTCATGTATTTCTGTCCCACAGAGTCAAAATCTATGATAGGAAACGAAGACACAAAAGAGAAACAAGGACTTGCCAAAATACGTTTACTTTTTAAAACTTCATATTTTATTGCATTTACTTTCCATGTGGTACTGGTTACCAGTCACATGAGGAAATGCAAGAAAATATTCAGCCCTTTGTAAATATTCAGTGAAAAAGACAAAGTCTGTCTGCCAACAGGACATGGAGGCAACATGTATGCTGGTAGAAGACTGATTCAAAAATTGGATATGTGGAAAAATAGAAAGGGAAATCATGTATTTTACTTAAGTTGTAAGGAAGAGTCACTAATTATTTAATATTACTTGTGAGCAAGCAGGAGTCATCACTAGCACTCCTGATCGGCTGATTTTTTCTTTGGTATGTATTAGAATGAGAAAACCAGCACTATGACACAAGCTTGTCTTACTAATAATAAGTAGTAAATGCACTTGTTATGCAATGCAGTATAGTCAGAAGCTGTGGCCATCTTTTGGAGGATTCTGGCAAACGCTTTGCTAGTAGCCCTTCTACAACTTCGGTCGTTCCCTTGATCAACATGTAATGTCAGTTACCTCCTGGAGCAACTCCTCCTCCTGTGCCTTCACTGTGGAAGACTCCTAGAAATTTCCCTTTTAGCCTAATGGCTTTCATACTGCGAAGCATTTTGCTGTGGAGATCAAGACAGCTTTCAAGTGAGACACAAAATACGCAAACTCCCAGTCCGTCCCTGGAGCCAGTCTTTCTGGCTTCCGCTGTGTGTCAGAGGCTGATACCTCAACCCCATACAGCCTCTGTGCATTCCCAGACTCGAAACAGCTGCTGTTTCTTCTCTAATGAGCAATGGGAGAAAGAAAGCCACGAGGATGAAACTAGTGTAGTCTCCCAAGTGAGTTCCTGGGTTGTGGTCCTCTGAATCAGGCACCCACTTCGCTGCTGGAGTCTCTGCCCATCTTGTATCGTTTTAGTTCCTGTCTGCTTTTTATCCCCTCACCTTCACACCCATGGTATATTCACAGGACAACTGAATCCTCAGCCAGTATTATTTCAGTATCATGCCTCTCAGTAACCATCTCTCACCTTATTATCCTCCTGTGTTCTCAGCATCATTCCTCTCACCAATAGGTCCACTGGCTATCAGCCACTGCCCTCTTGAGACCTGCTAACATAGGCCTTTCCTCAAATGCTTTTGAAACACATTGTCATCCAGGAGTCTGAGAGATGAGGAAAGGTATAAGGGGCCCACAAACCAGGGGCAAGTGAAGCAGCAGTGTTTCTAAGGGAAGGACGTTAGGACCAACAATATTAAAACCTAATGTTTTTGTGTCAGTAATGTTTGATTTGTATTATATTTATGTATGTTGTTCAAAAGGGCAATGATGCTCCCAACTCAATTACCTCAGCAGATTTTATTTCTTAGAAAAATTATGTTCCTTGTACCTTGTAGAAACATTACAGAAAGAACAGCTGTAGAAATTGCACTGGAAACCTGAAGAACTGAATGAAGAATTATATACGATGTTTGAATGCTATGCTACAGATTTCAGTGCTAAGGATACGAATTCTGTTAAATTTTCCATTTACATCCATAGGAAGACCCAAACAAATAGGAAATTGAGGAGAATATTTTTATTTCATATATTTTTGAAGGATAAACTTTTATATAATCTTTTATTATATGAAAGATTTTTATAACCTGCAAAAAGCAGAGGAAGGAAGCAATTCAACAACAGCATCCAACCCATTAACACACACATTCATTTACACGGAATGTAAAAGGCGGTTCCATCTGTTACAGTATTTGTATCTTCATGTTACTCTACAGAACCTGCTAAGCAAGCCATGTCACTGGCATAGATACAATCCCTGGAGGGAGCATCAGCCTTTCCCGACACGTGACATCCCTTCATGAACACCATGGGAGTAGCATAGATCAAGGGCAGGATTCTCTTCTGCTCAAGAAATGCAGTATTTGATAATTGATTACACATTAGTGGGAAGATTTAAACATCAAGAGGAAACTAGAAAGAGGCTTGGGAGTGCTGGGTTCTGTGCCTGTGCTCCATGGGAATGTATTTATTCTAATGGGAGGCTTGGGACTGCCGTATGCTGTGCAGCACTGTAGAGCAGTTTGGTTTTCTGTGGCTAGAAGTAGTCATGCTGGTTTGGTGAGGCAACTTAGAGCCAGAGTACGCGCCTTGGGTTATGTTCGATTGTTGTAGCTTGTGCTGCATTCCCACGGGCTGGTTAATGTGACTGTAACTGGGCTCTGTCTTTACAGTACTCTAAGAGTTGACATTGTTACTACTTCAGTTTAAGAGAAACTATCAGGCAAGAAATGATTGTTGCTTGTTTTGAGTTTTCTTTGATATTGTTCAGCAACTCAAATTAGTAGCTTTCATTAGTGGGGAGAACAGTTCTCATTAGGAAGATGAGGAAAATTTTAAGTTGTATTTACAGAATTAAATATGATGAAGAACAATACATATAATACATAATATTAATTTCTTAAATTTTAGCTGATCTGTAACATATTGTTTTTTCAATCTTTATGCTTGTGTATTCTTTCATCATAAGAGCTCATGTTGCAAAGAAGTGTGTCCAGATTATTTTGAGAGACGTGGTAGAAAATAATAAGCAACTGAAAGATGTTAGCAAATCTGAGGAATTCGTACACATGTCTTGGGAAGTAAAAGATGTCTTTTCAAAGAATTAAAGATAAGATTTGAAGTAAAAAAGGAACTTCAGCTCTTCCCTATTCTGAGTCACAAGAAGGAAATGAATTCAGCAGAAGGATATCATGTTTGAGACTTTATCATATACCCTTCTAAAGGCATGTGAATATTGAACCTGTAAGAATATCTGTGCCTCTGCGTAAAGAGCTAACTTTACTGCTTTTTAGAATTTGTTTGTTACAAGATAAATGGGATTCTAATATTTAGTGTAAAATAAGTTTTCCAAAAGTATTATTTTCTAACTCTTGAAGAAACATTAAAAAAGGATAATTTCAAATGGGACAGGCACTGATACTGTGTTGCAAATTTCTGGATAAGATGTGTTGCCTCTTCATGAAAATATGTACATTCATAGCACTTACTACCTGGAAATAAAAATATGTGAGCAGTAACAGCCACCTGCAAAAGAAACCACACTACTTCTTTCAGATGAATTTAAAGAGCTAGTCCTGCTCTTCAAAGGCTTTCTGGTAAAAGGTTCCAGCAGAAGGGCATATGTGGAATAACAAAGCTCAGTAGAGACCAACCAACTAAAAAAGAAGGTGAGTTGCTATTACAATAATTCTATAGTATATTGATAATGACTTGGCATGTTTGAAGTTTACCATTAGACACAGTACAAGGAAATTTATTGTCTTTAGCTGTTATGTAAGGACATAGTAAGCTGTTATATAAGGGCATAGTTCATCACTAAGTTGTTCTTTGCAAAATTAGTTTTAAAAGAACAAGTGGGGCATGATTTTGGTATAACATTTAATAGATTTGGTGCAAAAATAGATTTGAAGAACTGCATGAATAAAAAATATTTTACTTTACTATACTGTAAGTTCAATGCACAGTAGATTTCCAAAAGAAATATATGAAATAATGAGGGCTACCACTTCCCATCTTCTTTGGTTTAAAAAACCACAGGTATATGCACATCAAACCAAGCTACGCATTGTGTAGATGAAGAATTTTCTTCTAGAACATTAAATGAATTCACTAGGTATTTAAGCACATGTATTCAAAGGCATTCAGAAGATTGTTTCCTTCCCTCTCACAGGTGAGAGCCAGGAATCCTAAATCTAAGAAGGAAATGCTCTGATGAGGATTCAGCTTTCTGAGGTGTTCAGAAAAGGAGAGATGTTCTTGGAAGACATGTTGGACTGAAGATGACCTAGACTGAGATCCCCAAATTGTAATACACATATGCCATAGCAAAGAGCTGCCCAAGTAATTCCTGAGTAGTCAAACATACTGTCCTGGCCAATACTGAAAGCCGTTGTTACTGTGGCTGCTGCTACCGCTACCACTACCAACAGCGGCTACAGCAGTAGGGAGCAAGATGCTTATAGGAACCACTGCTCTGGATGTTTTTACTTCAACTAAAGACTGAGGTAACGTGTTCTCACTTTTCTTTAAGAAAAACAGGAGGGCACTGAGGGGCGTGAACAATCTACAGAGGTAAATGTGAGGAGTATAAAGTAGGTAGTGGAAAGAGGAGATAAGCATTGTTAATTGGATAAAAAAAGAACAAGAGACTATAGCCCAAACATAAACACATATTTAATTCTTTGCTTTTGGTAATATTGGGTATTGCCTCATAAATAAGGCAAGAATGAAATGCTGAGCAGAAACATCCTAGAAACAAGTAAGGAGGGCTGTGCGATACCTCAGAGAGAAATATTTAAGACCAGAAGTACTGAAATGTTAAAGGTTCAAAATGGATAACAAAGGTTGTTTAATATACTTCTAATCTTGTTTGGTTAACATAAACTACTAATGAAAACAGAAAAGTGCATGAAGCAGCTAGTGGCAACCCTTTTTAAGAACAGCTAGTATAATCTTCAGAGCGGTTGAATTTACATTTGAAATAAACAGGAAGTGCTGGTGCTGAGCATTATTACAAGTCAGGCCAGCTGAGAAATTATAGGATAACTGATCTGAAACAAATAATTGTTATGAAGTAGTAAGTTCAGGTAACGCTAAAGTTTAAGACTAACTAGGTGGCTGACTTTTCCATATGTTGTTCTTGTTCAGCTGTAGAACCCTCTTTACTTTTTTTAATGCAGTGATTTTTGTAAGCATTTTCTCAAAGACTTCTGAAAAATTTACTCTCAAGAGTCTTAGAACTGTCTACTGGCATAGCTAATGTGAAACAATACATTTGAGCAAATGCAACTTATAGTAAAAAGGTTGCTGGCAAGTTAAACAACCTAAGTCAGCTAGAAAAGAATATTTACAAACACAAT
The DNA here is from genome assembly GCF_040807025.1 of Struthio camelus. Taxonomy (NCBI): domain Eukaryota; kingdom Metazoa; phylum Chordata; class Aves; order Struthioniformes; family Struthionidae; genus Struthio; species Struthio camelus. The sequence continues at coordinate 44,937,306 of NC_090943.1, read as the reverse complement.
ATTCTTATATAAACTTCCTCTTCTAGATAAACTGCTTAGTAAATGTCAGAAGCACAGAACAGGTACATTCTCTGGGCTGTGGGCTATAAAACAGTAATGCATATTTTAGGGCATCTAGTACCAAATCAAAAACATCATGGTCCAATGATTCAAAGTACTGAGCCAGTATAAACTCAAGCTGCCAGTTTAAATTTGTTCAAAGGAGTTGTTCAATAATTTGTTGGATAGGTAACTTCAGACTGTCTTTCTGTGGTTCTGCTATTGTGTGTATGATTGGACCTCCTACAGTTAGCCCAGACTATTTTTTGACATGACTTTCTTTTTGCCTTTCCTATTTTCTGTGCTCAGATATATTGTTCCTGAATGTCCTCAGCTGTCCCTACCCTCAGCCCTCTTACACTTGATAGGACATTATCTCAAGTCTTTTTGTTGATCTTTGCCTCAGACCTTGACCTACCCCAATATTCAGAAACTGAATCGAGCCCAGGCCAAAGCCAGCAATGTCAGAGATTGTATGCATGGCTATCCCTTAAGCCTCGCCATCATAGTCCAAGTTGGACTTGGGTGAAAATATACCAGACCTTCTCTGTACTGCTTATTTGCATGCTTTGGCATGGATACAAAAGGAACCTGGGCAGGGCAAAGGCTCTGAGGTAGGGCTGCCTGAAGACCCAGGATGTCAATGATTGCTGTGGAGCTGGTAAGATATTTTGCTCATCTGCATTGCATGATGTGGACATAGCTCTGGAATGCATCAGGATTCTGTGGCAGTGTCTGAAACTCCACTGTGCTGAGAGAGAAGAGTTTCTGGGCCTCTAGGGAGTGCGAGATCCAGGAGACAGTATTTTTTTCAGTCCCAAGTTTCCTATCACAGAATCACAGAATCGTTTAGGTTGGAAGGGACCTCTGGAGATCATCTAGTCCAACCTCCCTGCTCAAGCAGGGTCACCTAGAGCATATTGCCCAGGATCACATCCAGACGGGTTTTGAATATCTCCAGCGAAGGAGACTCCACCACCTCTCTGGGCAACCTGTTCCAATGCTCTGTCACCCTCACAATGAAGAAGTTTTTTCTCAGGTTCAGATGGAACTTCCTGTGGTTCAGTTTCTGCCCGTTGCCTCTTGTCCTGTTGCTGGGCACCACGGAGAAGAGGCTGGCCTCATCCTCTTGACACTCCCCCTTCAGATACTTGTACAGGTTGATGAGATCCCCTCTCAATCTTCTCTTCTCCAGGCTGAACAGGCCCAGCTCTTGCAGTCTTTCTTCAGAGGAGAGGTGCTCCAGCCCTCTAATCATCTTGGTAGCCCTCCGCTGGACTCTCTCCAGGAGTGCCATGTCTCTCTTGTCCTGGGGAGCCCAGAACTGGACACAGTACTCCAGGTGAGGCCTCCCCAGGGCTGAGTAGAGGGGCAAGATCACCTCCCTCGACCTACTGGCAACACTCTGCCTCATGCACCCCAGGAGACCATTGGCCTTCTTGGCCACAAGGGCACATTGCTGCCTCATGTTTAACTTGTTGTCCACCAGCACTCCCAGGTCCTTCTCAGCAGAGCTACTTCCCAACAGGTCAACCCCCAGCCTGTCCTGGTGCCTGGGGTTATTCCTGCCTAGGTGCAGGACCCTGCCCTTGCCTTTGTTGAACTTCATGAGGTTCCTCTCCGCCCAGCTCTCCAGCCTGTCCAGGTCCCTCTGAATGGCAGCACAGCGCTCTGGTGTGTTAGCCTCTCCCCCCTGGATGTCAAGTTTGGACAAAAGATCTCTAACCTGATCCTCCTCAGCCAAGGGAGAGTCTTCCTTTCTCCAGCCTTCCTCTCTTGTCTCCAAGGTCTGGAATTCCTCAGGACTGGCCTTAGCAGTGAAGACGGAAGCAAAGAAGGCATTCAGTAACTCTGCCTTCTCTGTATCCTTCGTTACCAGGGCACCCGCCCCATTCAGCAGCGGGCCGACGTTTTCCCTAGTCTTCCTTTTGCTATTGATATGTTTGAAGAAGGCCGCCTTGTTGTCCTTGACATCCCTTGCCAGATGTAATTCCAACTGGGCCTTAGCCTTCCTTGTTGCATCCCTGCAGAGTCTGACAACGTCCCTGTATTCCTCCCAAGTGGCCTGTCCCCTTTGCCACATTCTGTAGACTTCCTTCTTCTGCTGGAGTTTTGCCAGGAGTTCCTTGCTCATCCATGCAGGTCTCCTGCCCACTTTGCTGGACTTCTTCCTCAGAGGGATGCACTGCTCTTGAGCCTGGAGGAAGTGACGCTTGAATATTAACCAGCTTTCTTGGACCCCTCTTCCTTCTAGGGCCCTACCCCATGAGATTCCCCTAAGTAGGTCCCTGAAGAGGCCAAAGTCAGCTCTCCTGAAGTCCAGGGTTGCAGTCCTACTCATTGCCCTGCTCCCTCCTCGTAGGATCCTGAACTCCACCATCTCATGGTCACTGCAGCCAAGGCTGCCTCCAACCTTCACCTCTCCAACTAGACCTTTTTTGTTCGTTAGTACAAGGTCTAGCATTGCACCTTTCCTCGTTGGCGTCTCCACCACCTGAGTCAAGAAATTATCATCAATGCTTTGCAGGAACCTCTTTGACTGTTTGTGCCTAGCTGTGCTGTCTTGCCAACAGATGTCAGGGTGTTTGAAGTCTCCCATGAGAACCAGGGCCTGTGATCGTGAGGCTTCTTCCAGCTGTCGGTAGAAGGCCTCATCGATGACTTCCTCCTGGTCAGGTGGCCTGTAGTAGACCCCCACAACAGTGTCACCCATGTTACCCTGCCCTTTAATCCTTACCCCTAGGCTCTCAACTTGCTCTTCATCCACCCCGAGGCAGAGCTGCATACATTCTAGCTGCTCCCTCACATAAAGAGCAACTCTACCACCTCGCCTTCCTGGCCTGTCTTTCCTAAAAAGCACATAGCCATCCATGACAGCATCCCAGTCATGTGAACTATCCCACCATGTCTCTGTCACTGCAATGAGATCATGGCCCTGCGACCGCACACAGATCTCTAACTCTTCCTGCTTATTCCCCATGCTGCGTGCATTGGTATACAGGCATTTCAGAGAGCCAGTCAAGCACGCAGGCTTCCCAGAAGAGGTGACCTTTGAACAGGTCCTGCACATCTATCCTGATGCTTTGCAAGCAAGGCATGGCTGGCAGTCCTACACTGCTGCACTCACCTTCATTCAGCCTGTCCATGATCTCTGTTGCTTGTTGGGGCAATGCCAAATGCCATCCCACAGCTGAGACTTGCTATGGAATATACACTTGTAGTCTCCTCCTCTTCTTCCCTGTGGCCTCAGCGCAAGCTGTGTGGGTGCAGTAGCTACATCTTAATAACATGCTCTACCTCAGTGGCTGTAAGTAGAGAAGACCATCTACCTGTTTCTGGTCTTTCCTTATTCTCTCCTCCTCTTGATTTACCGTGGGAACCACACAACACAGTTTTGAGAAGGGAAATGCAAATGCACATCCTGACATTGTCATTGTTGATTCCAGTCAAAATAGTAGTAAAATGAAGCTATGCAGGAAAGGTTGCCTTTTCCATTTCCCCTGGAATTTGTTAATCATATGTCAAATGAGAGATAATGTACCAGAGGTGACAGCATTGAGTTTTAGCTTAAAAGAGCAAAGTACCATCTCTTTAGAAGCCTACTGTTCTGGCAAACGTCTATCATGGCTACATAAGTCATCACTCCTGTCTAGAGATTCAGCATGTCCACAGATGCTTTGTACGGTAACAATTCCTTCACCTTCCTGTCATCCCAGGAAGGAGCAGACATGACTTTCTACTACTAACAAGCAGCCTTGAAACCAGCTCTGGATGGACTGTGGATTCCTCCTGACTGAAAGGTTGGAGAAATACACTGGTAATGGGAACCTTCAACTAGCACGACCGGTCTTACTGGGTAAAGATTAATTATCACTCCCAAATTTTTACCCAAAAAGTCTTAGGTGTACTGCTAAGGGCAATGCGACACACTTCAGCCAAAAAAAAATGACCCCTTTCAGAAAGAGGAAATCCCTTTTCAGAGGAAGCAGACTTAAGAAAGAATTCGGTAAAGACAGAGCTGCTGTCCTGGAGCTGATGTGATCTTCCAGGACAGCTTTGAAAAGAGGAATGGTTTCTGTTGAGGTTGTGTGTCCTGGAACAAACTGGAATGGGACAGACAGCAAGAGCTTATACAGGTCATGAGAGAGTGGATGCTGCAAAATGCCCTATATGAGTATCAGCAGGAGTCCTGCAAAGATTTAGTCCATCAAAATAACTTTGGCAAGTTATGAAGGCAGCCTTCTGTTTTCACTGCTGTTGTGAAGTTGTATGTCTTGCAACACACATGTCTCTTAGATACTTAGCGTTCTTTTCTTATTTATAGTTTGCACTGTTCTTCATATCAGTAATTCTTTTCTTTCTTTAGTAGATATCTTGCAGTCATAATTTCTGGGGCTCCTGGAAAGAAGGGACAGCTGAAGGGAACCAGTAAAAAGATGCTTAGACTTCAGAGACAGGCTAGAGTTTTCAGGAACTGCTGGTCTGCATTTTCAAGGGCGTAGGCATAAGTTTTCAAGTGCTACTTGTCACTGTGACTTAAGTTTTCTGGGGCTGCCTGGATTTGGGTGCCTGTGTTATGGAAGAGCACAAGCTACAGAAAACAGAAGCTGTGACTGAGAGACACAGCAATTAGAGCACCATGGGGTGAGGTTTTTGTTTTTAATTCGGCATGTGTATAACTTCATTACAGTAAATAGCAATTAGATTTTGGATAAAACAATCAGTTGAGTCACCCTTAATTATTTTTTCTCATGATTCCCACAGAAAAACTAAAAAGCAGGCATAAATAAGGCTTGGAATTCCATGCAGACCTTCTGACATCTGCTCCCACTCTGTCTCACAAATACTGGGCAGGGCACAAAAAATAAACAGGATCTTGGTCAGGCAACAGTATTATAATCAATAAGCCTTTCATTTTTCCTTCAGAGAATCAAAAATCCGAAAGATGATAGTGGTCATCAGTAATAGCTTCATGAGTCAGTTCTTCCATGGATAATAAGATCACCAGTTCCCATAGGATGGTGGAGTGACTGTTGTCTTGATGGGTCCAGCAAGCATAGCATACTGTCATACCTGCATACGCTTGATCAGGTAGGAGTTGTGAAACACACAAGTGTCTAGACCAGCTGGAGATGACAGTAGTGAAGTGTCCACAATAATGATAATTGCCTGTAACGCAATGAAGAAATAACTATTTTTTGTTGTTAAACTGTGTCTGCTGAGGCTGAAAAAGGAACTGAGTAAGGGGATTTATGTTTAACACGGAGAAGATACCTAAGTGAGGAAAGCCTAGCAGTCTTTGCTGTGTTCATCACCCTGAGCTAGCAGGAGGCAGGGACTTTCTGAATGGCATGTCATCTCCAAACTTTGGCTGGCTGTTCACATTCTCACTCCAAACTTGTTAGCAGTGCAGTAATGGAGTTGGTGATTCCCAGCCTCCAAGCAATTGCAGCAATTTGCCTCTCAGAGCTCAGTAAAACTCTGCTGATGGCCATTTCTGTTCATGTATGTCCAAAACAGATATCTAGAAACATTGCCTTCTCTATTGTACATTTCCATCCATTGGCATTGCCCCCCCCCCCCCCCAAAGCATTTACAGCTCATCCCACTGCCATCAATTCTTAAAAAAATGCAGATGTTAATAGCATGGATGTTCATTTGAATCCATATTGAGAATTTCTACCTGTGCGGCCAACTCAGCCTCCTTTACTTCTTCTCCATGCGCCTTCTCTTGCTATGGTAACTGCATGAGAAAGCTTTCTCCCAGACAAAGAATTTCAAAACAAATGCATTGTCATTTCTATGACCAGTTCCTGGCTTCGCCTAGCTTAGCAAAATCTAAGGTCTAAGGCTGAACTGACAGTATGGAGACTAAATGGGCTTGGAGACTAAAGCCGGTCACAGATATATATTTAATGTGAACAAGTGACACAACTTCCCTGTTCCACGGAAGAGATGGCACAGTGGAGAAGAGAAGCCAGATGGGTCAATGTAGCGGTTTCTAACGCGACTTCCCTGTCACATGGGAGAGATGGCATGGTCCAGAAGGAAGCTGGGCAGGCCAGCATAGTGAGGTCCCTGCTGTGAGCTCTCAGATGCTCTGGCCACCTCTGCTGGGGTCTCTACTGCGTCTCTCCCCCTGCAACCCCATATCCTGTCAGCTATAAAGTTGGGAAGGGAGAGAATACCCAGTTCTGACTGACTTGGGTTCCCACAGTGCCTAACGATGGTCTGTCACCTACGATCGGCTGTCATTGTCACAGGTGCTCAGAGCTTGTCCCTCTGGAAGGTTCTCCACAACTTGGCAACCACGCAGTGATTCACAGGTCAGCTACACAGGAGTCCTAGGAGAGTAAACAGAGTTTAACTTGTCCATACCCTATGCCAAACTACCACAAAATGGCATGTTGTTCTTGGAGGATTAAGATGGAAATGGCAACTTGACAGTGACCTGATGTTTTTCAAGAAACTGGTTGGGGAACAAGCTGACCCCAGGAATAACTACTCACAAACATGCCAAGGATATGTCAGGCAGATGAATAAAGGCCTGGACACAATTCAGATGAGGGTGTCAGGCAGTAAGCTGACAGTGTACACCCACAGAAAACTACCAGCATAAGCTGGTAGTAATTTAGCAGTGTCTTTTGAAGTACAGTTGATGTATATATGCCTGAACCAGGCTAAATTTATATTGTTAGATGATCCAATAGTGGAAAGACTTTTCTTAATTATAATGGAACCATAGCCCGAACCTCATTCAGAATAAGGTAGTATAAAGTCATTGATAACCATGATATTATTGCACTACCACAATTCTACTCAATGATTTGGTCAGTTTTGTAGCAATTATTTTAATGAATTATAATTAACTTTTCAAATGCACTAGAATATAGAAAATATTTTATTGCAAATATAAATATTTGATATTACAACATGCACTGTTTGTTTATACCTTACAGCTATACACAATGTGGAATTTATAGTATCACAGGTATCAGCTTAGTTTCATAAGTATTTCAGATTAAAATCTGAAATGACTCTATTTTGTTCTGTGTAGTTTGCACAAAACTGTGCAAAAAAAAAACAAAAAAACTGTGGTCATGCATTGAGGTAAGTGGCTGTATTTGAATATGTGTTCTCAGAGTAGATAAATATATGGAGTTTCATAAGTAGGCAAGCCCAATGTACACAGAACAAGTTTTTCTGCCCTTGAAGACTGGTGCCAGGAAAGCTGCAGAGAAAGAGAATTTTTATTTAAAAAAAAAAAAAAGCAAGCAAACTAGAATAGAAGCAGATAGGGAGTTTGTATGTACTAAGTACAGAAATATTTAAAGATCATAAATATGTCTCACTGCTAAAATAACTATACAAAGTAATGTTACGCTAAATATGTTGCTTACTAAAAACAATTAAATACTAAAATCAGTAGCGAAACTGGTTTAAGTAGACAATTGTTATGAAACTCAGTAAGGTACTTCTAATTGTATTGTGGTCTCTGGCCCTGAGACTAAGCAAAACTCTAATGAATTGAAAGAGGAATTATGCATTTAGCACCTTGAGGTGATTATGAATTTAAAATATCACACAGTAAGCATTTCACGTAAACTGATAGGACATGATCGGGGCAGGTGCCATCCTGCAAATAAATGTTATGGTGTGTAAATTCAATTCAGCTTAAATCTAATTGTATGTTCATTTCATCAGGAATTACCTGAAACACTCTAAACAAGCTAGTCACTTCTTTCAATGGGGGCAGCTGCATCTAGTTCCGTAAGAACTTTGCCACATAATCCTGCAAGGCTAGGAATGCAACCACTCAACATATACACTTAAGGATAAAAGCAATACAAGTAGTAAGCCATTAACATGCAGTACTGTGTCCACAATCTCCCAGGTAGTGTAATATATGATGAAAATTGAGAGAGAAGCAACTTGGACAAAATACTTTCAAAGGAGACTAAAGAAAATGCTTGGAGGAACTTCAGCCCTTCTTCCAATATTTAGATTACTCCAGCATGGCATGCAGACTGAACGTGTCTGACCATGCACATTCAAAAATCAACAGCTGCCAAGAAGCAAAAAGCTCCTTCTGTCTTTCTCTGATGGATATAGAATTGGCTATCTTCAAGCTAGATCGTTATCCACTACTTGGCTCAAGATAAATGAGTGCAAAAACCACACTTCCCACGCTAAGAACAGTCTATTTACTAAACAGCTTGAGCTAATGGGAACATAGTACACTAATGTTTGTGCCTTGTTCTGCCGCTGAGATTGTATCCATTCACGGTTCTCTAACAATACAAAAAGCTTTGAACAGATACATTTTTACTATTTTCTCTGGACTATTTTCAGTTATCATTGTAGCAGCCCTGATGCACTGCACAAATTTCATTCTAACAGATCCCACGTACGAAGTTGAAGGATTTGGGGGGAAAAAAACCCAGCAAGCCCCAAATTCTGAAGCACCTGGCAGAAACCCTACCACTGCTACCTTCCTTTTCTGCAAGAAATGTTTCTTATCTTGCCCAAAGTATAACAAAACAGCCTCCAGCTCAGAGGTACATGGCGCAGCAATTAAACTAGACGGGGACAGATAACCTACCGTGCCTTTCAGACAGATGCCATTATTTCTTGTAATCCCTAGGCAGCACTTAGATATTAGTGTAATAGGTTCTTTAGAATCTGACAGAGTAAAACTATGCTAAATAAGCAATATTTACTAGAAATTCTTCTGATCTTCCCTTAGGAATAATTGAACATTACAACTGACTCCTCAAAGGCACATGCTCAGTTTTCAATCCCTTTACTTCATAACAAAAGCATTATAGAAATGAAAAACCTTTAAATTATTACTATTCAGCTGAAATTCTCTTTAGATACCGATGTGTCTGCTAACTCAGATGCAGTGCTGCTACTAATCCCTCCTTTTGTAACTTTACCTCGGTTTAGGAGTGGAATAGGCTGGGTAGGTCCATAACGTTCATATTTATTTTTACTTTTGGTGTAAAGTGAAAATATCTTAAACTTGTACATATTTGTCATGCTCGTTCCTAAAATAAATAACATGAAGTTTAAGCTTTATACACACACCAGCTAGACCTAGAAAGCAGTTGTTAAGTTGCACCATAAGATATTTTCTCAAAATGGCAAATATTTCCGAACAGGCTTGTGGTGCACAGGTGATCAGGGTGCTTTATTATGTGAACCTATAATAAGGCAACGTACCACTGACCAAAAGAAAGACTTAACCAGTGATACTCAAAAGCAATCTCAATCAAAGCAGCATAAAGTTCTCTTCTCCCTGCAGCAGTTAAGACACAGGTATCTGCGATATGGAAGTCCTTAGGCTGATAACTGCGGTCCAGAAGAGGGCAGTGGTTTATAAACACGCTCTTGCTTGGGGCCTTTAATCAGGCCTTTAATTCTGTTTGAATTGCAGCACAGTCCCGAACTTCTCAACTGGTGAAGTCACACAAGTGGCTGCAAAGGCAGAGAACGGTTGCAGAACTGGCAGAAATGGGGCAGTTAACGTTTGTGCCCCCAAAACGCCTATGTGCTACCCACTGTGATTCGGTTTGCAAAACTTGTCCTCCACGCAGATCGCGGTATCTCTCTTAAAAGACTAGGAAAACTGAAAGACTGCGTGGCTCCCTGGGTTGGCCTTGCCTCCCTGGTGAGCCCCCCCCTCGAAAACCCCTTTCTTTCGGGACATGTTCTTCGTTCGGCATCGAGGCCTTTTGTTTCCTGCGCCAGAAGAGTGGGGAGGAGAAGACGGGTGAAGAGCCCGGTCCTCCCAGGGCGCAGCTCTGCGCACTGAACAGTCCCTGTGCGTGCCGATAAGAGCGGTCAGTTATTTCTTCTTTCCGTACCCTCCCATCACCGCTTCAGCTCCTTTCTCTCCCCCTCCCGCCCCGCGTTGCGGCCGTTACGGCTCCGCTCGCGCCGCGCCGCGCCGCCCCTCCCCCACGGCGCCCCGGAGCGCCCCCGCTCGGAGGCAGGTCTTCCTCCGTGTTGCCACCCGCAGTGACGTCTCCGGCGGCCGCTGCCGCTCTTTCTGCTACTCTGATTGGCCGGAACCCTCCCGGCGTGCCCGCCTCCCACGCGTGATTGGCGGGTCGGGTTTGGCGGCGGGAGGTGGGGGGGGGGGGGAAGGACACACAGAGCGGGGGTGGAGGGGATCCCGAGCCGGCTGCGCTGAGAGACGGCCGCGGCGCCGATGCCGGACGGGGGCCGCGCACTGCTTGTCTGAGCGCGGGGTCCCGGCCAGAGCGGTTCCGGGGAGGCGGGGGCGCGGCAGCGGGCAGCGGGCACCGAGCACGGAGACGGGGCGGAAAGCAGAGGGGAAGGAGGGCTGGGCCGGCCTCCGGTGTCGGCGAGCGGCACGCTCGTGCGCGCGCGCGTGCGTGCGTGCGTGAAGCGGGGGGAGGGGGGCGGGGGCTGCGCGGGCACGCGCGGGACGGGAAGGCGGGGGAGGGGACGAGAGGGAGATTTCTTTTTTTTAATTTTTTATTTTTTAAATTATTATTAATCTGTTTTTCGGGCCTTTGTGGCTGCGAGGAGGGGGAGGGCTCGGGGACGGAGCGGGAGGCGGCGCGGCCCGTTGTTGCCGCGGCCGTGAGGCGGAGGGGCCGGCAGTCCCTTTAAACGAGCGAGGGCCGCAGGCCCGGCTGGGCCCGCCCGCCGCTGCCGCCTGCCGGCCTCGGGTCCGCGCGCGGGCGGCGGCGGAGCAGCGCTTTTGTGCGGGCGGGCGGCGCGGCCCTTCTGCGCCGGGCCCTCGCCTCCTCTGGCTGCGCCCGCGCCCACCCCGGCGGGGTCTTTTCCTTCGTTCCTTCGCCTCCGCCGCGCTCGTCGGCATGAACTAGGCGGCGGGGCCGCGGGTGCCGGTGTGTGCGTGTGTGTGTGTGTGTGTGTGTGTGCGTGCGTGCGCGGCGGGGCCCGCCGGGCCCGCGCGGGGCGTGAGGCGCCGAGGGCGGAGGTTGCGCGCGGCGCGCTGCGAGTCCCCGCGTCGGAGGCGGCCCTCTCGGTTGCCGCCTTGCGCCTTCGCTTCGGCTGAGGAGAAACGGGCAGAAAATGGCTAAATCTGGAGGAGGCGGCGGTGGCGGCAGCGGGGGACTGACTTGGGTGGTAAGTTGTGGGGACTGTGTTTTGGGGTTTTCTGTTTTTCCTGTGTGGGCTTGTTTTTTTTTTTCTTAATTATTTCCCTTTGCGTGCCTGTTGTGTGTGCAAAGAGCGCGGGTTGGTTTTTAAACAAGGAGGAAAAAACTGATGGCTGGCACGAAAGGGGAAGCTCCGTACGGCCACTTGGAGAAAGGATCCGAGAAGAAGGAGTAAAGGGCAAAGGTGGCCTGGGCCTGTGGTGGGAGCCAGCAGGACGGGAGGTTTCAGCCTTGGGGTTTCCTCAGGGTGCTCGGGACTGTAGGGAAAAGGTGGGTATGGGAGTGTGCAGTGGGAAGGGGCCTAAACACCCCCCACCGTTGGAGGTGGTCAGTCAGTAGCGGTATTTTTGGGGAGTGACTGTCCTGCAAAGCGAGGTGTGGGCTGTCTGTCACCCTGTAGGTGCTCTGGTTACTGCTTCTTGATACTAGAGCAAAATTAAATCTTTGTGGACTAGTACAGGGGTTATGTGTTGATCCCGGCATCTTTCCCAACTGCCTGAAGAAACAAAAGCTGAAGTTTTTAAGTTTCGGAGATGGGTAATGAGGAGGCTTTCAGAGGCACTTTACAAGAGTTGGAGCTGTGTGCTTTCTGTAGTGTCTCGGAATTAAGCTTCATTGTTTCCCAAAGTTTTGCCTCTGTGACAGGACTGAGAAATATTTTATTGCTTTTCATGAATTGGTCAGAAGTAGTAAGATTTGAGTGTGCGCCGGTGAGAACTGACTCTAAAACTAGTGAGTCACTCTGAGAAGTTTTAAAGCCCTTTGGGAGTATTAGCTTTGATGTGTGGTGTAGAGGGATGCCGTCCTAGACGGTAATAAAACTGGATGCTCTGTGGTTTTGGTAAGACCTCAGCAGAGATCACCTGAAGAGCTCTGGTTCAACCAATCAATAACTTCCCTGCCTTTTGCTCAGTATAGAGTTCAGAATAGGGTGCCTTCTTTAATATGGTTAAGCAGAAAAGACAGTGTGTCTTGATAGATGGTGAGATAGCTGCATCTTTAAGCTGATGCATATGCTTTATGGAGTTAGGAACTTTACTAAGTCCTGTTAAAGAAGATAATGGCAAACTTCTTCGGTTGTGTCTTTCTACATCTTTGAGTTGTTCAAGAAGGATAGCGTTACTGAGGTGAATAAATTCTGGGTATTCTGATGATAGACTGTTTCTATAGCTGTAACAGTTATTGCATTCTGTGTTAATAAATTTGTCTTTCATTCTGAGAAGCTGGAAGGATGAAAAGGTATATAGAACTGAGCAAGTTTCTTGGTGTGCCATTGGAAATTAAACAATTCAGATATGGGAACAGCCTAAGCAGAGAAGCTAAAGTTATTGTCCTTTGAAACTCTGTGCAGTACTATGTGATTTTAATCAACTATAGTCTTTGGATAGCTCTTCAGAATTAATGTTTTTACAGGCTAGGTTGGACCAAGTAATTGAAAGTTTTACAGCTCATAGGAAACTGCAGAATGAAGTGTAAAAATCCCTGAGTAGGCACTTTTAATGAAACTTGTTCTTAAATGTAATGGGGATGAAAGTATGGTGAGTCAACAGTTTCCTACAACTGGAGGTAATCTGACTTTTCGTTCTGTGAAAGCAGAAAAGATTAAAATGTTTTTGTCATTTCAGAGTAGTTGTAGAGAAATAATTAGAATTTAGTTAAAACTCAGTTTTAACTCTGTTCAGCAGGTGTCTTAGGACTTTGTTTCTTTCTCTCACGTGTCTTTTAAATGCTGGCGATTTTGGGCCTGGCCTCTGGGCCAGTTCCTAACACCGCACCTTTTCAGTGGCAGCTGTAGATCACTGGCGTATAGAAGAGTGATGTTGTGGTGCTAAAATGGATGGGGTAGTGGCTAAAAATTGGTTTAGTGTGCTGGGCTGAAAAGATGTTGGTTCGGGTGATGGTTCATGAGTAGATCTGTTACGCTGGCCTTGAGGATGGGAGAAGCATAGACCTAGTGACAATAATAGTTTCAGCCTTCTGGTTTCAATATGCTTGTCCTATACCTGCAGGATACATAAGTACTTGCTCTTTGGTTACAAAGTTGTTTTGAAACTATCTTGATGTTTAGATTTCTCATTAGTGTGGTGAAGCCATAAGGGATGATTTTGGGTGCTGTTTTTTTTATTGCTTTTTTTTTTATGATGATATGAGTTAAACAATTGAAAGGTAACAGAAATAAGTGTAGTTTGAAACATGGGGAAATGTTTAAAAACTGATGTGATATTAATTTATGTCTTAAACTAGCAGATTCTATAGATGTAAATCTGGTGCTCACGTCTTACTAAAGAGCTGTCTGTATAATTTTGGCTTTGGATATGATTTTAAATAACATTCTTGTTGGTAGCTTCAACTAGCTAGGAAAGAACTATTTACAGTTTTGAAAGAGGAAAGGTATTCCATAAGGTACAGAATTTAACCTTAGAGTGGATTTCATACTGAGAAAGTCGTAGAAGCATCAGGTTATATCTACTCTTACTTTTAGCAGCAAGATATTAATTGAATGCTTATGGAAACAAACCGCAAATTATCTGTTTTTCAGCTACCTTTTATGGAACTATGATACTCTTTTAAGCTTTCTAATGTAACGTAACTAGCAAAGATTAGCCGATAAGTTGGAGCAACTATCAGTTGATGGGGAAGCATGAGAGAATAAACATTTTAAAATGTTTATTAGGAAAATCATATCATTATTTAACTGAAAATAAACCAGGATAACCTGTAACTTACAAACTAGTAGTTATATTTTGAGGAGGGTGCTTCTTCTCCTCCCCCTCCTGCCTGGCTGCTGACTTAACTTTGAGTCAAACCACAGCTCCCCACTGCCTCAGTAATGCTGCAGTTGGTCAAAACTCCACCATTTACCAACAGATGAATATGAAGTACTTTTTTTCTGGATGATTTCCAAAGATCACCTACAAATGTGTCAAGCTATGTTAGGAGTTAGTTTCAAAGCATGGAACTAGAGAAGCTTACTATCATTAAAGCATAATGGCATTTTGTAATGCTAGAAAAATTTCCTTTGAACAAAAGTCATTCTTATCTTTAGCCTTTCAGTGTGTTTAGGGACTAGTGAAAATGAGCTATCATAATAGTACAAAAATAGTATTTTTTTAAAAAATATGCCTTATAAAGTGAAAGTGAAGTTTTGACATTTGAAGTAACATTGTGAAGACTATTAACTCTGATACAGTGGTAATGCCCATGAAGCTATTGAAAAATGTTTGCAAACAGCAAGTCCATGTGCTCCATCAGTTACTTGTGGTAACATTTTCAAGTTTTTCTCCTCTTAGAACTCTTACGGTTCTAAGAGTGACATATACTTTATAATTGAAAGCTGAAACTCCTGAAAATAACTGAAGACTTTCAACGACTGCTTCCATTCTCTAGTACTTTCTGTGAAAGGGGTAGGCCTCAGTTCTCAGAAAAGCTAGCTTAATGTGCAATATATGCCATACATGTAATGTATGCCTGTAACTTTTTTTTTAAAGTTTTTGTCATAGATCTGTGTGCTTCTTGAATGGAGTATATAGGTAGATGGAAATGATGTATATATTTTTGTATGATCAGACAGGATCTTTTTATCTTTTCTTTTTTTTTTTTTTTTGAGTTAGTACCTCAGCTGTATATACGTAAGTGAAAAGATAGCTCAATTCAATTTGTTGAATAGTTTGCTATTAATGCTTCTTAGCAATTTCCAAGTTTACCTTGAAAATAACTTTCAGCTTAAAAAAAAAGTATGTATAGAGAAGGCAGTACAAAAGACTCAACAAAACAAAACTGTTAAAGGGACCTTGTCTTCCTGTTATCAGTTTACTTGAAAACAAATAGCTCAAACTGTGATAAAGGGATAGCTTTCATTTTTACTTGGCTTTTCGTAATTTGTTTTGTTTGAAGAAGATTAAAACAAAACTTTTTTAAAAATATGTAATATCGAGTAATATCCATGGACTGCAATAACTCACTTGCTGAGGACTCTGCACTCTGTGGTTTCTGACTTTATGGATAGACTTTTCCATCTTAAATCTGAATATGTTCTCCCTTGCCCCAAGTATCTGCCTACCATTGCTATTTTCTCAGTGTAATTCGTTGCTCTAATTTGGGAGCAGGGCCTTTTGAGTAGGGATAAGACAGGAATTTCTTTTTGCTGTCAGTATAGTGCTTGGAGGAAGAGGGTCAGGGTATGACTTGGTGCCTAAGAATTGGAGTATGCTACAGTATAAATTGCTGTATCATGAATATAGGTATGGAACTACTGGAGTGAGTAGTGAAGAGCTGCTAGGATGATTAAGGGATGGGAGCATCTCTCATATGAAGAAAGGCTGAGGGAGCTGGAATTCTTCAGCCTGGAGAAGAGAAGAGTGAGGGGGAATCTTATCAGTGTGCATCATAAGTAGCTGAAGGGAGGGTGTCGAGAGGACGGAGGCAGACTCTTCTCCGTGGTGCCCAGTTGACAGGCAACGGGCACAAACTGAACCACAGGAAGCTCCCTCTGAACCTGAGGAAAAACTTCTTTCCTGTGAGGGTGACAGAGCACTGGAACAGGTTGCCCAGAGAGGTTGTGGAGTCTCCTTCCTTGGAGACTCCTTCAAAAGCTGTCTGGAGAGTGTGCTGAGCAATGTGCTCTAGTTGACTCTGCTTGAGCAAGGGCGTTGGACTAGATGATCTCCAGAGGTGCCTTCCAACCTAAACTATTCTGTGGATCTAGTCATGTAGGCTGGTAGAGTTCTGCCTGGTTAGCATACTGTCTTAGGGGTGAACCAAATGTAAGTAGTTCTTCTGTACCTATTCAATTCACAAGCAAAGTATGTGGCTGAAGCTCCTACTCCTGAATTCTCTAGACCCCTTTAGTTGCCTGCATAGTTCCAATTTAAAGCTCAGAACTATCTTTCTGTTCTTTCCATTTCTCTGTCTGGATCAGGCCTTTGCCATTTCCTTCCTAGCTGAAGTTAGGCCTGAAACACAAGTTGCAAAGAGCTTATACTGTTAGTTACTTTCTTATCTTTCCTTTGATATATTGTGGTGTCTACAGGAAAAAAAAAAAGATGCTCTTATATTGCTGCTTAGTATTACAAGAATCTATTTTTTTTCTTTTGTTATTGTGTTGGACAAGAGAAGTGTTGTGTTGTTTTGTTTTTTTTACTGTGTTGTACAATGAAAGGGAGGTCTGATATGAAATAATGTCCCACTATACTACTATTTCCTTTCATTAAATAGAATGCAGTTTATAGATTTAGGAGCTACGTTGCCTCCTAAAAATTGAAAAGAAGGTGCATTCTCCTCTGTTCATTGAATTTCTGATTCTGTTCCTCTTGATGAGCAAGGCGGTGTTTCAAAGATGCCTTAACTCTCCTGCATATTCTAGCATTAGGGGAAAATGTCTGTAGTGTGGTTTGGCCAGTTGGACATTGTAGCTCTGAAGAGGGATTCATTAAATGTTACAGCTTGTCTACCAGAAAAGGATGTTGTCATCTGTTATCCTCTATCCTCCCCACTGCCATACAGTGAAATACCTTTCTGTTCTTTTTACTGGTCCAGTTTTGTGCTTGTTAGAGAGCTGATTAATGCAGTGTCGGAGAAGCTGTAGAGATAACACTAGGCAGATACTGGGAGATGGAAGTAGATCAGGGCTGTTTGTGATTACAGCTGAGCAAATTTTGCAGCCTAATAATATGCAACTTCATTGTATGTACTCTGATCTAGAAGAAAAATTATTGCAGTTTAGGTGAGAGAATGCTGAAGCCAGGGGAAGATTTCCAAAGTTACTGAATGCATAGAAGTGGGAACTAAATTGTAACGAACTCTAGGAAAGAATGTGTGTGGTGTGTGTGTGTGTGTGTGTTTGTTTTTTGGTGAGAAATCTGTGCACAAGGCATGGGAGACTACTTTAAGGTAGGGGTGGGTAATGGTCTTGCATGTGTTCTATCTGTCTAGATTTGTGTGTGTGTGTATGTAATTTCCTTGCTCCCAGTTCTATATTAAAGGTGAATTAGGAATTTACTTTAGGCAAGTAAACGACCTTACCAAAAAAAAAGGCATTCAGGTAGGCTAACGGAGGCAGCTAGGATTTGAAAAAAAAATCATGATTTAAATCTAATGTCTTATTCATGAACTTTGTTATTTCTCAGAGTGGATTTTTGCCATGTGTGTAGATTGTCTTGTGTGCCTATATGCAAAGTCATCTTGAAATACGTGTTTATAATTAATTAAAAGCAGCAACTGCCATTCATAACTTGAGGATACAAATGATTCCTGGGGATGGGTGCTTCAATATTAAAATTGCTGGGTTTTTTGTTGTTCTGAAGAGATTGGGGGATCCCCTGTCATTCTGGTTGTATTAGCTGAGTGCTGTCACTGCCATAAGTAAAAGTTACTTTGTTTAAAATTTCAAGGTAGGAAAGTGTAAGCTTCTGAAATGATAGCTCTTTCTGTTTTCAGGTTTCTCTGGTAGATTTTACTTAAGAAAAAACTGAAAACCACTGTAAAGTGGAGAGAGGGAAAAATCTAGAAATGAAAACCGGTTATTTGGAAAACTTAATTTTCTTCAACATGGATCACTTTAAACAGTAAAGTTCTTACAAGTCACCCACAAAGAAAATATTATTCTGCTCTATATAGGTGGTTTGAAAGCTTTGAAAAGCAGACTGAGCAAAAATTGTTCTTGTTCTAGACATGACTAACTATGTGAAAAAGCCTATGTTGGAAAATGTGTGCTTGAAGGCTTAGTGGTTCCCTTTCAAGTACAAGTAGTGAAGCCCAACTATTTTGGGAGAATGTATTTTAATAAAAATATCCTAAATTTAATTACTGATTTGAATATTAAGATACATAAAATGTTTTAAATAATTTTGAAAATAAACAGAAATATTTTAATTCAAAAATACAATATAAATTCTGACAGCCTATGAAGGTGTAAAGATTAGACATACCAAAAGTATATTGTCTTTACAAATGTGACAGAAAATAATTCCTCAGAAATAATGAGTTACTATTTAAAACTGAAGTTAAAGAGATAGGCCAGCTCTTTATTTGTAATAGCCTTTTGTACAGAAAATGTGTTCTTAATATTTTCTTCAGGTAGTTTGGTAATGAGTACATGGAAGGTTGATGTGAAAAACAGGAAGTTTTTTCTAATCAGTGACGATCAGATCTGCTAGTTTTAAAATCTTGTCTCATATGATTGCAGATGCTTTTACTTTTATGAACAGGTCCTTTTAAAATTGTATTTGGAAGTGCATGTTGTTATACTTCTATTATATCAGCCTATCTAGTTTAATTTAGTTAAATTATTTTAAAATAATGTTGTGTGCGTCTTAATACAGTTTCTGTTTACATATAAATGCAGTTTGGCACTGAAAGTAAATTAAAGTACAACTTTTAATTTTTTACTTTGTTAAAATGATAAATCTGACTATTTGTTACACTATTCTTCTAAGCATTTCTTTTTTCTGCCAGAAGGAAAAATGGGTTATTGACAAAGCTAGTGTGAAGACTGCTTAAGTTAGAACATATTTGAAAGGTTTTAGATCTAAACATCAGATCTAAATTTTCCTTTTTAGATATAATTTTAAAAGATACCTTAAATGGAGGAGGAGGAAAATGATGCAGAAGAGAATTAAATTATCTGATCCAGTATGTGTGTTCTTCCTAGTTTGTGAGGTTGAACTACAATGAGATATTAAGCATGGGAAGCTGCGTAGCATGAAGAGGTACTGATTTCTTGCACTCTTTTGCTGAGTGAGTGGGCCTAGTTAGACTGAGGCTTCTTGTTCCTTGCTTAAGATGTTGTGTAGCTGTGAAGAGAATATATGTAAGGAAAAACTGTACCAATGTCTGCCATAGGGAACTGTCAAAAACTCACAGCCTGGCTTTATCAATCTGTGAAAGAATCTTCAAGGAAAGAGCAAGGAACAGTTATTTTCTTGTCATGACAGAACTGCAGGAGTTGTAGGAAAATAACTTTTCTGTTACCTTATAAATCAAAAGAAGCCAAGAAAAAGAAGAAGAATCTTGCAACCAAGAAACTTAGTATGTAACATTTCTATAAGAATAGTTAGGATTCTGCATCAGCCTCCAAACAGAGCATCTTTACCCATGACAAATTGGTAGTGTGTGAGCTTCACTGGAGACTCTACAAAGCAGTTATCCAAGTCTCTGATACCTCCAGGGTATTTTGGCTTTTGGGGGAAGATATAGTAGTACTGTGTGAACGCTTCCATTTTGCGTTTATTCAGTTAGTGTTTGTGTACCCATGATGATACAAAGAAACAAGCTTAGCAAGGTAAGTAGGGAAAAATAACCTATTTTATTAGACCAGCTGATATAATTGACCAGGAGCGTGTGTCAAACACACTAGCGCTTGCAACTGTTCAGGGTCTTGTCTCTGTGCATCAGAGGTAGTATTTTTCATCATACGCTAGTGATGCTAGCTTCAAGTTTCTTCCACCACCATGGTACTACAGTATTGTCATGAAATACTGGAAATAGTAGGCCACGATCTTGGAGTAAAATAAAACTTGCTACAAGAAGGTAGGCAGTTATTCTTTTTTTTTGTCATCAGGCAGACCTAGCAGGGGATTCCTCTTAAACTCACAAATAGGACAAGATACAAGAACATGAAGAATCCAGGTGGGGAAAGATTCCCTCCCTGGGGTTGATGGGCTCTGGAGATAGAGAGAGAGGTGACCAAGATATTTGAGGGAAAGCAAACATGAAGTTGTACCATGTTAATGAGTTCTTCCTGATACTAGTTAAATCTTTCAGAATAACTCATGTAGACATTTCTTTCTTTGCTGGTTGAGTGATAAACATTTAATGTCAGGTAACAGAAAGATAATGAAAATGCTGAACATACAGAACCAAAAATACTCGAAATATATATGAGATTATTTTTGATAGTTTTTTTTTTTATGTTGTGACTCTTACGGAAAGTGAATTCTTCTGCCTACCAAGATGAAATTCTTAAATTGCAGGTTAAAGGACAGAATTTTGATGGTCTTTACAACTGTCAGAATTCTTAATGAGCAATCCTGAAAGGCTTTTCATAATAACTTCTATAGGAATGTTGTTGTGGGAGGATGAGTGACTGAAGAGGGAGTTTGGAAAAAGGCAGACTGAAGTTCCTTCTATTTGTGATCAGTATTCCCTTGAAACAGTGCTTTAGCTTTTTTACTCATTGCTGCTTGTGATTTTGTCCGTATTGTGCCCCCACCTGGGGCCGGCTGTTCTGAATTGCTGCAAATATTTCTGGAACACCAAACCTGTGTTCCTTTCTCATGGAACTTACTACAGGTTTGAGACTAGACTATGTAGTATATTTATTAGGCTTGTAAAACACTTCAGGATTTCTAACATTTCTAGAGGAACACCAGATATTGCATAGTAGGAGTTGAGCAATTAAACTCAAGTTACTTCTTTAGAGCCCTGGATTCATATTTACTTTAACCGTGGCAGACAACTAATAGATTTTGAAATGTTAGTGTGCTGGAAAATGTGACCCTTCTAATGATAAAACTGTAGATGCATATGTTGTTATGGAGCAAATTGTGGTATCTGAGAGGAAGCAATGTGATTATTATTTTTAAACTTTCAGAGTTTGTTCTATGTGTGGGACAGTTTTTAAAATGAAAAAAAGCTCACTGATTGAGATTTTAGGGATCAGTGTTTTAGTGGTTATCGTTCATCATACTCTCCCCTTTTTTAGGGCAGCATGTATGATATGAAGTACAAAAAACTCAAGGATCACAGTAAAGGTATTTAGTATGTTAATACAAGTTAGACATGCAACTAGCATAAAGGTATACCAATCCTAATATACAAATATTTTTGAACTCTCATAAATGGTACAAATTTGATTTTATTGTGCAGTAGAAAATTCTTTCCTGTTGAGGAGTAAAGGATTGAGTGCTGTTGGATAACTAACATCTAAGTGATATTTGGACTCTTCTTATCCATTATTACTAACTTTATGTGACTATAGTAATCCTGAAACTGACTAGAAAATGCTGGTCTTTTTGATCTTGCATAGAACAAAATTTTCGTGTGTGAGTTTGGTCAAATCTTCTGGTATATCTCAACTTGACTCCTGTTCCATTTGGTTTTGCTATGCCAGTTAACACAAGTCGAAAAAATAGCCTGTTTCTTTAGTCTGTATATCCTCTTGCAGCATAAATGTCTTATGATGCTGTTTTATTCGTAGCTGAAGCTTTTTCTACAGCTAGCTTATTAACCTTAAGATAGTTCAGCAGAATAAAAAGATCTTGCTGTAGAATGAGTTCAGCCAGCTGTGAAGCACACAGGATCAAAAGGAAAAATGAGTGAAGCATCAGGCTCTTAAAGCAAAGTACTAATCTTTATAAAGTAGCAGTGTGTACTACACACTGAACTGTCTCTAGTGGGGTTAGATCATGGTGCAGCTGTAGAAACGTGACTGATGTATGACATCTTTGAAACCTGTTCAGGTTGCATATCAGATCTATCAGTTTACCTTTTCCTTTTAAAGTAATCTTTGCAATTGGGAAATTCCAATGTACTGATGAGTATAAGAATACTTTCTCAACTCCCAAGAAAACTGGTGATTTGTACCGGAAATTCCATTACTACAGAATTGGTTGAACAGATAAAACCTCCAAGTTTGATATGTGTCAGGCTCACTCAAGTCCTGTGGTACAAAGACATCCAGATGAGAACTCTGCCACCGTGGAAAAATGTGACAAAAGTAAACAGTTAAAAATTTAGAATGCGACTGGTAGTAATTCAGTTGTACAGAGCAGGTAAATAGGTTTTGCTGCACAGGTTGATCATGCTGAGCAGTATTAGGGAAAGAGGAAACTTTCATTAGAAAATGTCTTGAAACATGAATCTACCTAGGGATTTGCCATAGCCCTTTTCCGTATGCCTGCCAGCCAACCTTCATTCATGTTGTGTTTAGCAAGTTGTTTGTGACCTTTGCATTGTCAGCCTTTCTCTCCAGGAATGCTACAGTGATATAATTTTTGTGATAAATGCAAGGAAATTTAGGACCTTTTTCTGTTACAGGAACAAACAGGTAATAATGCTTACACAGTGTAGCTATAATGGTGCCGGGAAAAGGGACTATTCCAAGCTGCCTAGGATTATACTGGAAATAAGCTTCTTGTTGCTGATTTCTGAGCAGTGGAGCTCTGTGGGAACGGTGCAGGAAGCTTACCAAGAAGGGTAATGGCTGGTTGTGGGCTTGTTGCTGTAGCTGTTCTGGTAAGAGCATACATCATAAGTTGCGCGCATGTAAGCATTAGGATTTTCTCTGTACTGAGATGTGCAAGCTATAGTCGTTTTGGAAATGTATAAAAAAAATATTGTCACTTTAAATTTGTTACTGTGGGTCACTTGGTTAAACTGCCTTTAAGACCTAACAGTAAATGGTTAAATACAAGTGGAAGAGGGTGGAAGAAAAGTCAGTACATATTTTCTGGTCAGGCACAAGGTAATATACAAAATGTGTAGTGGTTCATAGTACTTTTTTTTTTTTTGGTAACAACAGTACTTTGACAGTTAGTTTAGCATAAGTTTTATAGTTAAGAAACAGTATAAATTCTTCTGTCACACAAGATTTCTTTAAAAAATAAAATAAAATCCCTGCTGAATAAGAGACAAAATTGAATTAACCGTTTCTCTTACATCAGTAATGCAGGGGAAGGGGGAAGATGGTTTGCAATTTACTTGTACCGAACCAGCATTAACATTTTGTATGCTAAATTTTGTTTTAAGGACATCTGTTCATCCTAATGGGGTGAGCCTTCTCCGTGTTGAATTGAACTAATGAAGCCTTTTTTATGTCAGCAGTCAAGATTTTATGAGCATACAAAGTTAAGCTAGTTGTTGTATATACATAGTTTTCTAGCAACTTCTAGTTTTAGACTACAAATGAGCAATAGTTGACTTACCAAAGTGAGCTGCATTAGAAGGAATTGCTTTTCTTCTAATGCTTTTCATTGAAGGTCTGAAGAGATTTTTAGTGTGCTGCTTTACAGGTAAAGATGCAAATACTTAACTTCATTCAATGTTTCCAAGCATGACAATTCTAAGAATCTGTAGGAAAACTGTTTTAAATAGTCTTTAAAATTTGACATGAAAAAATTGCCTTTTCTTTAGAGTCAGGATCAGTTTTTTTTTTCTTCCTTGTCTCTGAAACTTAATTGAAAAAAAAGATTCTTTAAAAAAATGTGTTGCCAAGGAATCCATAAATCTATTGCATTTTGATGTTGGGTGGACAATATGAAAACTTAGTACCCAAATAGGGCTTGTCTGTAGATCCAAACACTTCATAGACCCATACAAAATTTAACATTAAAATTCAGTTAAATTGAAAGTGTGCATGGGTGGACGTTAGACCCTTTCTTTTAAAGAAAATAATAGAGATCAGGATCTGAGGTACTACTGATTTTATCCAAACGTGTGCCAAATAAAGGAGAACTGTTGCTGCAGAAACTTAATTTAAGTATAAATGATTTCATAGTTAAAACAATATGTATAATTTTCTGGTTAGAAATGATTATAATGAATACACATATCTGCACAAAAGTGTTTTTCACTTCTCAGATATTTCATCGAGAATGCAACTCAATTTTCATTAAAGAATTAAAATAGTGTACTACTATACTGTGCACTGAAAGTCCTAAAATAAGAATGGTGATGGTTTTATTCTTTTGTTTCATTTAGCTATACTTCACAATTCAACAATAGGAAGATGAAGCTGTATAATTCTAAGAATGTGGTTTCATGTTGCAGCTAAGCAATCTAATCATTATCTGCTGAAAAGTATGTTTTACCTTATCCCAGGTGTATGTTTCTGTCCTTTTCCTTGCAGCAGCATTTATGTGATTCTGCAACATGCTTGTTCACGTGACCAGTGGAAAACTGGTCATTCCTAGGGGATAGGAAAGAGGGGAAGGTTCCTTTTGCTCCTTGAACTGGCTTGTTATGAGGTCAGTTCGATTCCACTGTATGGAGTGAAAGAAGTAGAAGAGAGAAGGACAGGAGGGAGGAAGGAATTTTCCCTATCAGCAGCAATTAACTGTTGTGTTTATCTGTAACAGGGAAATCTGACCATCCTCAAGCTATTCTATAACTGAATCATCCTAACAAACTCTGTGTGATATGGTGCTTTCAGATTCCAGAGAAAGTTGTGCAAAGCAGGAGATAGAAACATTTATTTATTTTTAATTCTCATATTTTTAAACTTGTTAGTCTAGGCTAGAGTCAGACTGGTTTGGGGTGAGTTTGCTGGGAGCTCTTTCCCTACATTAGCTTTGAGGAGGATGCAATAAAGAGATTCAGTTCGTATCACTAATGGTATGCAACGATCTGTGCGAATTTGTTGTGGTAACAGGGAACTGTTACTTTTGTGATTTTTGTTTTTTAATCCTGACAGGAGAGACAAAACCATTTGTTAAACACAGCAGGAGAATGGTTTCTTTTGAAATTCCCTCCAGTTTTGTTTTCATGGTGGGAGGTATTCTCAGTCAGGGTTTTCTTGGGGAAAATTGCTAAATGTTCAGGTAACAATTTTAGTCATCTATTTTTTCAAGGCAAGAAGAAGCCATTATAATCTTAACATGTAATGCCATACTACAATGAAGTGCATGTTGCCAATAAAACTACACACTAATTCCTGTACTGCACCTATAACTTTGTTTCGAGGTATTATCTTTTTCAGAAGAGCTAGTTTTGTTTTGAACAGTAAGTGGTAGAAGATCTACCTCATCCCAAGATTCCATTACTTAACCTCTCTAGGCATTACAGCTTAATTACATTCAAGATTTATTGTCCTGTCCCTCTAAATGTGCTTACCCTACATTTTATTTAAGGGAATGTAGGACACTGCCATGTGCTTTTCTAAATTCTTATGTCCCAGGGCTGCATTTGCCTTTCAGGAGAACCATCCTGGCAGCTAGCTGACTGGAGTTGTTTTAGGAAGTTAAAGCAGAAGAATACAAAGCGAAGAGAGAATTCTTCCTGTGGTCACATATTAACATATTTTCTCTGTTCATCTCTAATTGTCTTCCAGTCTAGTACAGATGCCCTTTTTTGCCACCTAGTAAAAAAAAGAGGAGGCACATTTGAAACATTGGGGCTCGTTAGAAACCTAAACAGCTTGTGCTGAAGAGGCAAAAAGCTAGCTGGTAGATTGGTGTGTGTTGTGGCCATGGAAGCAAGGTTTTTTGTTGGGGAGTGCTATATTTTCTCTATTGAATGTAACATGTTTAAGAAACCTCTTTAACTAGTGCAGTAAGAATACTAGTCTAGTTCTTACCTTGCTGTTTCTTCTATTTAAAATCTTCCAGTGTCTCAGTCTGATTTCACTTTTTTGCCCTGAGCACAGTCATTAGGAGAAACATCGAAAAGGCAAAAACCACAACATCAACCACTCTTCATCAACCTCAACCCGTATTGTAGTTTAATACGGGAAATTAAGAATGACTAGGTAGACTTTTTTTTCTTTTAGTAGTTTACACACTGTGGAGGAGGGAAAGACAGGGGCTAAGACAGGATTAAGTCAATTTAAGTTGTGAATGAATACATTTTCCACGATTTTCAACTTGATACTTTTGCATCAATGTGGACTTCAGCTACTTAAAGAAAGTTAAAGCTCTGCTTAGCATCAGATTAAAGATATATAACCCAGTTATGGCAACATCAAAACTGATGACAAAACTATACCAATCTTTGTTCTCGAAACGCGTTATTTTCTTCTATTTAAAAACTGAGTATAGGAATATCTTTTCTTTAAGGCTGCCAAAACTGTCCAGTTCAAACATGTGTCCTTTGATGTAGCTTGTTGAAGTACAACTGTTGTTGTGCAAGTAACCAAACGCAGTATGGTGACTCTACATGGTTTCAAAATGCAAAAGACCACGTGACCCATTTTTTTTTGCCCAAAAAAGGCAATAAAAATCCATGACCGTGCAGATGTCAAGCATGCCCTGTTACATGCAGAAACTTCAAAGGGAACACTGTAAAGAGGAAAAAAAAATTGCAAAATGTAAAGGAGGAAGGTGCCAAAACAGATTATGTGAATTCTGAGGTATGAAGTAGACAGTGAATGTTTTGCTGTCAAACTGTAATCTATTAAAGGCTAGCTAAGTTCTGACTCTCAGAAGACAACAGGAAAGAATGATTATAGCTTGGAAATGCTACTAGATAACAGTATAGAAAATGCAGCTCTAAAACTGAAACTCTGCAATCATTTGTGCTTGTAATGTTCCTTTTTCTGTTATTAAATATTCAGCTTCTCAAGCAACACTAATCTGTGTTGGTCAAGTTGAAAGGGAAAGATTTTCTACATATGGATGTTTGTTGGCTTGAGGACAAAACTTGCAAAAAATCATACTGGAGAAGGCAGTTATTGTAATAAAAGATGCTTATGCTAATGTACGCACTATGCTTTTGATGCAGTAAACTGAGTGCCAATCAATTCAGAATCAAAAAGCTTTCCCTTAGAGTTACTGCTATGCTGTGTTAGTAACAGTCTGAGATGCTAGCTACGTTTGAGGTCATGATATGAGGAGTAACTGTATGTCTATAAAGAAAGATGCCCAGTGCAAAGTATTACAGCATTCTAAACTACTTGAGGGTGGTCATCTTGTTGACTAAAAAATGTATGTGGAGACAGTTCTCTTCATCCAAATATTTCAATGATGTTTTTGCCATCAACCTGGAGGCTGGTTGAAAGACTATCAAGAATCTGCAAAATCTCATATATGTCACAAGACTGTTGGGAAAGTCAAATACGATGTCTAAAAACATGTTAAAATTGTCCATATTAAGATTGCAAAGCAGACTCTGAAAATGGGGTAACATATTTTAAAGAAAGAAAAAATGATTTACTGTGAAGCAGAAGACTTAAATCCCTTGTGTCATGAGAATTAATTTTCTTTAGGGATTTTCTCATGAAACAACAGCTGGTGCTGTTTAGAGAAGTGTGATTAAAGCTCCAATGATATGAAGATCTTCCATAAAGGAGAGAATACGAAAGACTTCTTGAGACGATTTCATAATATACAGAAAAGATTGTCATTATAACAACAACATCAAGATTGCAGTGTCATGCTTGATCAGTTTAAAAAATTGGCTTTTTTGTTGTATTTACTTGCATTTTAAGTATCAAAAACTCAGCAGATGAAAGCATTGTGGTTTTTTTTGTTTTGTTTTAAGATATTGAGGAAAACACAAACATCCTCAATGGTCTTCCCCTTGTGTCCATATAGCTGTGTCTCAGTCTGGTGATCAAAATGCAATGACATTTAGAAATCCAAAAGGAATCTTAGAATTCTAGGATTGTCCATTCAAGACTGAGAGATGCAAGGATTTAGAGCTGGTCTTCTGTTTCAGAGCACAGCACAGCCCAGCAGGCCTGGGCTGGGAGTTTGCAATTCTTCAGGCTTCTGGTACTTACATAAAGAAGTTATCCAGGGATGTATCTGAATACTTCTTGGCTTTTGTTTGCATGCTGTTTTTCAATAATATGTAATATTAAATAAGTTTTGAATATTTATAACATGAGTATCTTTTGTGTACAGATGGCATACTATATTTGGGGTATTGTACACATACAATCGATCCTTACTGCTCTCAGAGACTATAGCTTAGTGTTTAAACAGAGTGTGGTGGAAAGGTGTTTGTGATATGTGTTAGTAAAAACTAGAGAATTAAAGTTCTTTTCTTTGTTTTCTTATAATAATCTCTCACCAGGAAGGAAAAAAAAAATATGGTGATGCTTGGTTTGTGTGTGTTTTTTGTTTTTCGTCCCTTCCCCCCCCCCCATTAAATCATAAATAACACAGCTAGTTAGAACATGGTTATAAAAGGTAAGAAACATAGCTATGTTTCGTGGAGGAGTGGGGCAAAAGAAGGTCCGTAGTGCTGCTGAGTTAAAGCAAACGCCTGTTCTCCCAGGATTGACACTTCTGCAGCATTAGCCTTTTTTAGGCTTAGTTTGACTAAGTGTAACCTCTGTCCTGTAAGCATGGCAAGTATCTGACAGTAGCCTCTCAACGGAGGTAGTTATGATACTCTGTGCGTATTTCCTACTAGTAAGTTTTAGTAAGTTTAGAAGTATAAACTCCTGCAAGTTGCCTATGAGACTTTCATTGAAAAAATAAATGCATTTCCTCGCTTTGTACTGAAGTCAGAGGCTAGTAGGAATCCCTTCCCAATAATGCTCTTCTGTAATGATTTCTTGCTCCCTAGAACTATTCATTTAGTCATTATAAAATTGGCTTTTTAATCCACTGCTTCCTGCAAACAGGATGTGGGACAACTAGAACTACTGGAGATAAGAACATTATAGTCTACTTTTCCTGGACTAGGATTTGAGTTACAGAATCACAGAATCACAGAATCACAGAATCGTTTAGGTTGGAAGGGACCTCTGGAGATCATCTCGTCCAACCTCCCTGCTCAAGCAGGGTCACCTAGAGCATATTGCCCAGGATCACATCCAGACGGGTTTTGAATATCTCCAGCGAAGGAGACTCCACCACCTCTCTGGGCAACCTGTTCCAATGCTCTGTCACCCTCACAGTGAAGAAGTTTTTCCTCAGGTTCAGATGGAACTTCCTGTGGTTCAGTTTCTGCCCATTGCCTCTTGTCCTGTTGCTGGGCACCACGGAGAAGAGGCTGGCCTCATCCTCTTATTCTTCTTATTCTGTGTTTATATACTGCTGAGTTGTGGTATATGAGTAAGACCCTAGTTCTCAGATGCAGTACTATTGTACAAGTAGAAGCCTTTTAGCTCAGAACACTCACAAGAATGCTACGCTTATGTACATGGCAACTGAAGCAGTGGCATATGGAAGCTGCCTGTCATGCCTGCAGTAAAACCTCTTGAGTTGTAAGAATTTAGATGGAAGAATTTATGAAAGAATGACTGGCTGGATACGTGAGGGCAGAGCAGTGGATGTTTTCTACCTGGACTTCAGTGAGGCTTTTGATGCTGTCTCCTGTAACATCCTCATAGGCAAGATCAGGAAGTGCAGGCTGGATAAGCGGACGGTAAGGAAGATTGAGAACTGGCTAGATGGCAGAGCTCAGAGGCACAAAGTGATCCATGGCTCAAAGTCTAGTTGGAGGCCTATATCTAGCGGTGTCCCCTAGGGGTCAATCCTGGGTCCAGTATTGTTTAACTTCTTCATCAGTGACTTGGATAAAGGGACAGAGCGCCCTCTCAGCAAGTTTGCTGAGGATACAAAACTGGGAGGAGTGACTGACACACCAGAGGGCTGTGCTGCCATTTGGAGCTCAACAGGCTGGAGAGATGGGCAGAGGGGAACCTCATGAAGTTCAACAACTTCAAGAAGGCCAGTGGTATCCTAATAGTTGCATTAGGAAGTGTTGGCAGCAGGTCGAGGGAGGTGATCCTTCCCCTCTACTCAGTCCTGGTGAGGCTGCATCTGGAGTACTGTGTCTAGTGCTGAGCTCCTCAGTACAAGAGAGACGTGGAGCTCTTGGAGTGATTCCGGCAAAGAGCTACTAGGATGATTAAGGGATGGGAGCATCTCTCATATGAAGAAAGGCTGAGGGAGCTGGAATTCTTCAGCCTGGAGAAGAGAAGAGTGAGGGGGAATCTTATCAGTGTGCATCATAAGTAGCTGAAGGGAGGGTGTCGAGAGGACGGAGGCAGACTCTTCTCCGTGGTGCCCAGTTGACAGGCAACGGGCACAAACTGAACCACAGGAAGCTCCCTCTGAACCTGAGGAAAAACTTCTTTCCTGTGAGGGTGACAGAGCACTGGAACAGGTTGCCCAGAGAGGTTGTGGAGTCTCCTTCCTTGGAGACTCCTTCAAAAGCTGTCTGGAGAGTGTGCTGAGCAATGTGCTCTAGTTGACTCTGCTTGAGCAAGGGCGTTGGACTAGATGATCTCCAGAGGTTTCTGTGCGTTGGACTACATGACCTCCAGAGGTTTCTTCCAACCTAAACTGTTCTGTGATTCTGTAAACAGAAGGCTTCCACTTGAACAAGATCCTAGTACAGCTTTACACAAATAATCCTTCTGCCTTTTTTTACAGGTTGTCTTCCCCCTATTTCCACTTCCTTGAATTCTTACTTGCATTGAATCTGAGAAATATTACCATGTTTTCTTCCATGATCATGGTTGTATTAATGTTTATTGAAACAGGAAAGGTAATTCATTATTTTTTTCTGCTCACCAGTGGTCTCTTTAGAACAAATGAACACAGTAAAACAGTGATAATTAAGCTATAGAACCAATAAGTGATAGTCTGAGCTAAAGATGACTCTATGAGGTATGAGATCCTGTCTCAGAAGACTGATAGGTTAAAACAAGGATTATAAAGCAAGTAAGGTCAGAAAGATATTAAAAAATATACACATAGGGAAACTCATTGGAGTAGTTCTGTGAATGAGGTCTAAGCTTCCAGTGAAATAAAATTCACACTGCAGTCATTAGCAACGCTTTATAGTAGCTTTTCCCCTTCCTCCTCTTTCATGTATCGGAATAGTGTATCTGTTCTCAGGAGGTTGTGTTAGTTTTCTTCTTGCTAGTCTTCTTGCTTGTGTAGGTGTTTGTTATAGTTTAAGACCAAATGACCATGCAGAGATCAAATGGACTTGGATACTAAAACTCTTTAATCACAGATATATAGAATTTTACTAATTACATGACCTCCCTGTGCTGTTGGAGAGATGATGTGGTCCAGAAAAAAAGTAGGTTGGATTAATGTAGTGGTTCTAGCTGTGCTAGGTGTAATCCTGGTGCAGGGTTGTGGGGTCCTCTGGGTTCTCTCCCCATGTGACTCCAGATGCTGTCAGTTATAGGATGGGTAGAAAATACTCAAGTCTAGTTTGGCCTTTCACATTCACTTGGTGCATAAGAACTGGCTGTTGCCATCACTGGTGCTCACAATCAGCTTGGCTCGAAGATTTGCAAAGTATGTATTTTGTAGTGTTTCCATAAATATGCTAGAAAAATGTCTCCAATGGAGATCTCCAAGCCCAGAAGAGAAAGGTTACTTGTTCTTAATAGAGCAAAACGTTTAGTTCCTCTGCCTCCTAAGAGGAAAAAGAGCGTTGAAGCTTAAATAGAAGTTGGAGAAGACAAACTGGAATAACACAGGGAGAGTTGTCCTTGTTCATTCTATGCTATACAAGTTGGTATTTGACTTCTTTGAATTTGCTGAAGTTGTTAGGGCAAGTCTGGTATCTTTTGTTCTGTGTGTGTACTTGTTACGATATGCTTGTTTATACTTTCTTGCCCTTTGCTTTTAGTGCTATATAAGGCTGTGACAAAGACTAGGTTGAGAGAGCACTGATGATACTTTCTTCTAGCTGAAAAGTTTGCGTGTGGACTAGTTAGTCTAGGATTAGAGTTTAACATGTATTTACTTATATAAAGACTTACTGGAACAGCTAAATGGGCATAAAATATTTACTTGAGTGGCAAGTGGCTTTTGTTGTCTTTGTGTGTCTACTGGTAGTTTCTACTACTTATATAACACTTGTTTCAAAGTTGATAACCTCCCTCTCTTATAGTGAGTTTATTTCAGGTATTAGGCAGGTGGTGACACAATTAGTTACGTTCCTTTTATGCCTGCCAGACAGGCAAATATGTCATATGAGTTCAAGTTATGTTTATTGATGCTCTTAAGAGAATTCCAATTTACAGGTAAGAATGTGCGCCATAAAACGTCATATTTAGTCTCTTAGAAGATACACCCTTAGTGGCTCAAAATGGGGCTTTTTGAGATTCTGTTGTTCTTACAGATTTTAACTTTTCCTTTTGTGTGGCTTTTGTTTAATGGGAAGGAAATGTTAATGTCATCAGGAAGAATTTGCTGAAAGATGCCCCAAATTACTAAATCCTTGTATCCTTCCCAAAAAGTGGGTTACAGTTTTCTGTATGTTACCACCAGGCAAATACTGTTCGTCATCTCCAGCCACATTAGGCTGAAATTCACTATGCATTATGACACTAACCTGTGTGCTTCTCTATTCTTAAAGTCATTGGCTTACTTCATCATAAAACATTATAAACTGGGATTGTATCAGGTTTAATTCCTTCAGTAAAATGAGTAGAGGATGTAAATTGCAGCTGGTATACCCTAGGCGAAAAGCCACAGGGATTCATTACAATGTTTCTTAAGCTTCCCTGAATGAGAATCAAATTGTCCAAACTAAAATTTAAGAGAATACTCTCATTATTCAGAATGTTATTCACTGATTTGGAATCAAATGGTTAAGCACAGAATCAGTACTTAACCTGAGGAGGAGAACGTCTTTTGTAACACACTGTTGCTAGCTTAATGCGGTTCATCATGCTTAACAAGTCAAGAAATTTTGAAAATGCAACAGTAGTTAGGAAACTGTAGCATAATCTATTGAATTATTTCTGTTGTTAGGATAGCTTGATCTTAATACACCTGAAAATTTAACATTTGAATTATATGACATGTTTTGATTGTAATTTAAATCTATCAGGATTTGTTTATATCTTGAAAGAGTGACATATTGAATGAGTCAGGTTGATTGTTGGTGCATTTTTGTTTTTTTAGACTTTATTTGATAATCAGATCAATGCTTCAAAAAAGGAAGAATCTGAAAGCATTAATAAGAATGATACTTCAAAGAAAATGTCTGTTGAGAGAGTTTACCAGAAAAAGACTCAGCTTGAACACATCCTTCTCCGTCCAGACACTTACATTGGATCAGTTGAACCCTTAACTCAGGTAAGTTTTGTTGAATTTATGGTTTTAATAATGTTTGTTGTTCTAATGAGGAAATGACTATCCTGGTTAATAAATACACAAATCTGTACCTTTATGAATACTCTCAATTATCATTCTAAAAGCTACGGTAGTGTTTGTGCGTGCATGTGTAGAGCAGAAATTTTTAAAGCTGTAGTTGGTACGCTTGAGGGAAAAAAAAAAAAAAAGCCAAGAGTCTTTTGAAGTTGATTCAAAACATTAGCACACCTACAAGTTCATATATATATATATATATGTGTGTGTGTGTGTGTGTATGTGTGTGTATATATATATGTGTATGTTTAGAAATATGCATATATATGTATATATACACAGCCACACAAATACATATTAAAAAAACATGCATACAGATTTGTAAGTAGCAATTACTGTAGGTCCAAAAATGCTTTGAATCTATTTATTTAGATAGAGGACAGGAAATTTAAGCCTCCTGCTGGCCCTTTATTCAGCCATTTTAGTCATGTTGCAAATTGTTTTGAACTTCAATGTCTACATTCTTGGGAGTTTACTTCCAAGCAGAAAGTAATAGATTTTCATTATGAAAGTCTTTGAGTTCAACTGTAATTTTTCCCAAACTTTTGCTTTGCATCTCCTCATATGAGAGCATCAATCAGTTTGGAAGAGGAACTTACTGAAATAAGTCAATCTGGGGAGACCGAAAACAGTAGCAGCAGATTTTATTCCCTTTCTGTGGGTGATGGTAGTCTAGGTTGAATGGGTAACAGCTGTCTCCTAAGCAGACAGTTGCATTTTTTAGAACTAATTTCAGCATGTGTAAACTTCTGACTAGGCGTTTCGGAAACCAGGTTCCTACTGCCTTGCATGCTCCTTTGAAGCTGCACGAAGACTGCTTGAGCTCTGAGCATTCAGATTTTCCATGGAGGAGAAAATCATATGTATTTTAACCTCTCTACATTGTCATACTGGTGGATTCTTTTCCAGGATGCCTCTACTTCTAGGCATTACGTTCATATATACTTACATACTTTCCAATTTCTACTGGTGTATTCTTTGGAAGGTGAAGGAAAAGGGTTAGAAAGAGGAACGTTCAAAGGTTTTGCTTCTCTCTAAGTTATCCTTATAAAGGAACCTGTTGCTCACATAGGTTGTTAACTTAGAAGAACAGCTTTTTTTCAACTGGGAATTACTGTCTATAGTTCTGATCCACGATGAATTTTTCAGAATATCTCTGTAAAAGATTAAACGATGTAATTATAGAGGATCTTGAATCATTCAGGCCTTCAGAGACTTTCCCAAAATTTAAGACTCCTAACTCTTGCTAACTCCACTGTTAAAAGTAAGAGGAGCTCTACAAAGAAAAGAGAGCAGTTTTCCCTTTGTGTCCCGCAAGGTGCAGCCTGATATTGTTGGAGGTTCCATAACAAATGTAAAGATGAGTAGAGCTTCCAGTCCATGATTTTGCAGTCATTTTAGTTTTGGCAATTCTAATTGTGTTATAAAAAAAAAAAAAAATACTAAGTGAACAAGTGTGTTTCACTGAAAATGGTTCTTGGTGCTTAAAACATAGCTTGTCTACTTCCAGGATCCGTAGGGAAGATATCGGCATGAAATCATAGAATCACAGAATCGTTTAGGTTGGAAGGGACCTCTGGAGATCATCTAGTCCAACCTCCCTGCTCAAGCAGGGTCACCTAGAGCATATTGCCCAGGATCACATCCAGACGGGTTTTGAATATCTCCAGCGAAGGAGACTCCACCACCTCTCTGGGCAACCTATTCCAATGCTCTGTCACCCTCACAGGAAAGAAGTTTTTCCTCAGGTTCAGATGGAACTTCCTGTGGTTCAGTTTGTGCCCATTGCCTCTTGTCCTGTTGCTGGGCACCACGGAGAAGAGGCTGGCCTCATCCTCTTGACACTCCCCCTTCAGATACTTGTACACGTTGATGAGATCCCCTCTCAATCTTCTCTTCTCCAGGCTGAACAGGCCCAGCTCTTGCAGTCTTTCTTCATAGGAGAGGTGCTCCAGCCCTCTAGTCATCTTGGTAGCCCTCCGCTGGACTCTCTCCAGGAGTGCCATGTCTCTCTTGTCCTGGGGAGCCCAGCACTGGACACAGTACTCCAGGTGAGGCCTCCCCAGGGCTGAGGAGAGGGGCAGGATCACCTCCCTCGACCTGCTGGCAACACTCTGCCTCATGCACCCCAGGAGACCATTGGCCTTTTTGGCCACAAGGCCACATTGCTGGCTCGTGGTCACCTTGTTGTCCACCAGCACTCCCAGGTCCTTCTCTGCAGAGCTACTTCCCAACAGGTCAACCCCCAGCCTGTCCTGGTGCAGGGGGTTATTCCTGCCTAGGTGCAGGACCCTGCACTTGCCTTTGTTGAACTTCATGAGGTTCCTCTCCGCCCAGCTCTCCAGCCTGTCCAGGTCCCTCTGAATGGCAGCACAGCGCTCTGGTGTGTTAGCCTCTGCCCCCAGTTTAGTATCATCAGCAAACTTGCTGAGGGTGCACTCTGTCCCTTCCTCCAGGTCATTGATGAATAGATTGAACAAGACTGGACCCAGGACTGACCCCTGGGGGACACCGCTAGCCACAGGCCTCCAACTTGACTCTGCGCCATTCACCACAACCCTCTGAGCTCGGCCATCCAGCCAGTTCTCAAGCCACCTCACTGTCCACTCATCTAGCCCACACTTCCTGAGCTTGCCTAGGAGGATGTGATGGGAGACAGTGTCAAAAGCCTTGCTGAAGTCCAGAAAGACAACATCCACTGCTCTGCCCTCATCTACCCAGCCAGTCGTTCCGTCATAGAAGGCTCTCAGATTGGTCAAGCATGATTTCCCTTTGGTGAATCCATGCTGACTACTCCTGATCACCTTCTTGTCCTCCAGATGCTTAGTGATGACCTCCAGGAGGAGCTGTTCCATCACCTTTCCAGGGATGGAGGTGAGGCTGATAGGCCTGTAGTTTCCTGGCTCCTCCTCCTTGCCCTTTTTGAAGACTGGCGGGACATTGGCTTTCTTCCAGTCCTCAGGCACCTCTCCTGCTCTCCATGTCCTTTCCAAGATGATGGAGAGTGGCCTAGCGATAACATCCGCCAGCTCCCTCAGCACTCGTGGGTGCATCCCGTCAGGGCCTGTGGATTTACGGATGTCAAGTTTGGACAAAAGATCTCTAACCCGATCCTCCTCAGCCAAGGGAGAGTCTTCCTTTCTCCAGCCTTCCTCTCTTGTCTCCAAGGTCTGGAATTCCTGAGGACTGGCCTTAGCAGTGAAGACGGAAGCAAAGAAGGCATTCAGTAACTCTGCCTTCTCAGTATCCTTTGTCACCAGGGCACCTGCCCCATTCAGCAGCGGGCCGACGTTTTCCCTAGTCTTCCTTTTGCTATTGATGTGTTTGAAGAAGGCCGCCTTGTTGTCCTTGACGTCCCTTGCCAGATGTAATTCCAGCTGGGCCTTAGCCTTCCTTGTTGCATCCCTGCAGAGTCTGACAACGTCCCTGTATTCCTCCCAAGTGGCCTGTCCCCTTTCCCACATTCTGTAGACTTCCTTCTTCTGCTGGAGTTTTGCCAGGAGTTCCTTGCTCATCCATGCAGGTCTCCTGCCCACTTTGCTGGACTTCTTCCTCAGAGGGATGCACTGATCCTGAGCCTGGAGGAAGTGACGCTTGAATATTAACCAGCTTTCTTGGACCCCTCTTCCTTCTAGGGCCCTACCCCATGAGATTCCCCTAAGTAGGTCCCTGAAGAGGCCAAAGTCAGCTCTCCTGAAGTCCAGGGTTGCAGTCCTACTCATTGCCCTGCTCCCTCCTCGTAGGATCCTGAACTCCACCATCTCATGGTCACTGCAGCCAAGGCTGCCGCCAGCCTTCACATCTCCAACTAGACCTTCTTTGTTCGTTAGTACAAGGTCTAGCATTGCACCTTTCCTCGTTGGCGTCTCCACCACCTGAGTCAAGAAATTATCATCAATGCTTTGCAGGAACCTCTTTGACTGTTTGTGCCTAGCTGTGCTGTCTTGCCAACAGATGTCAGGGTGGTTGAAGTCTCCCATGAGAACCAGGGCCTGTGATTGTGAGGCTACTCCCAGCTGTCGGTAGAAGGCCTCATCGATGACTTCCTCCTGGTCAGGTGGCCTGTAGTAGACCCCCACAACAGTGTCACCCATGTTACCCTGCCCTTTAATCCTTACCCCTAGGCTCTCAACTTGCTCTTCATCCACCCCGAGGCAGAGCTGCATACATTCTAGTTGCTCCCTCACATAAAGAGCAACTGCACCACCTCGCCTTCCTGGCCTGTCTTTCCTAAAAAGCACATAGCCATCCATGACAGCATCCCAGTCATGTGAACTATCCCACCATGTCTCTGTCACTGCAATGAGATCATGGCCCTGCGACCGCACACAGATCTCTAACTCTTCCTGCTTATTCCCCATGCTGCGTGCATTGGTATACAGGCATTTCAGAGAGCCAGTCAAGCACGCAGGCTTCCCAGAAGAGGTGCAAGAGAAATGACTGGACCTAGAACAGTATTAGACAAGGATCCCATCAAACTGAGCAGAAATACAGCTTAACAAAGAATACAGCTTCTTTTTAATATCCCAAATTTGTTTATTTTTATGATGGTAGCCTCTCTATAATGTAGACCCTATTGTAGCAGGCATTGTATAAACACACCCTGAAAAATGCCCATTATCTCAGCTTCCTTATGTAGACAAAGCAAGCAAAAGGGCACAGAGGGAATAAGATAAGGCAAAGTTATTTAAATTTATGCACAAGGTCAGAATCAGAATCAGATCTCTTGAGTCTTGGTCCAGCTGCATCCACAGGTATCTGTTGTTCCTCTTTTCTTCATGAAAGTTGAATTACATGTAACAAAGAAAAATTGTGATGATTGGGGCGGGGGTGGTGAGGAAGAAGGGAAGATGATTCCCAAGGATATAAAATTATCTTAAAGGACTAAGTCAGAGTGTCTTCATTAAAACTTTGGGATTCCAGGTTTCATGTACTCTTGATACAAAAAGCTGTCTCTAATCTAGTCCATTTACATCTAGGAAAAATAACTTGGGAGTGTATGAAAAAAAATTCAGAATCCCCATCAGGCTATTTTTCACCTTTGTATACAACAGTGCCTGTGACATTAACAGTTTCCAGTCAGCTGTTTCGTGAATATCATCCTGACTTTGGAAAATATGATTCTGATTTTTCCATCTACCTAGAAATGGGGAAGGGAGGGAGGATGTTTGTACTGTATTCAGAAAAACCTGTGAAAACTGCCTTCTGTCCATTCAGTGCCAAGGGTCACAAGAAGAAATTGCAAGTGCTATTTGCATAGTTCTAGTTATCTTTCCTTCCACTGGATCTAGGAGATACTGTGTAAGCGCTTTATGCTGGAGCTAGGAGACATTACCTAAATACAAATTAAAAAGGGTGTCTTTCATTAGAATCATTGTAATTTAGGAAGGCTTGGGAGGAAGGCTGACACTTTTTTTTTTTTTTTTTTTTGATATTAGACTGAGGTCAGTATAGACAGCAGTCAACATTTCTGCAATTGAGTAAAAAGTTATTGGTTCAAACAGATTAATAGTTGGTATTGCAAAGATACTGTATCAAAAGAAGCAGTTCAGGTGTTCTTTTACTATTAGTCAGGCTTTGGGACTTTCCCAAGAGCTTGCCAACTATGTTGGTCTTTCTCTACATATGGACAGTCTGGATTCCTGTTCTCTGAAGCTTTCTGTGTTGTTACAGCATATACAAACCATTCACCATTTCAGAAGCTAAAGTGGAAGTAGTCTTGTGAAAGCTTGATAGTTCAGCCTGTGGGAATGATGGTATCCAAAACAAACGTTTCTAGATAAGCAGCTGAATTTAATATTACAAATAGCCATAAGCTATTTAACTCTAAAGTTACAGTAGGTTAGCTGAAATTTAGTGTTCTGACTGTTCTGTCGAAATAGGTCAGTCACATAGTCCTGTATTTGAACACAACCAGTAATATTTCAATTGTCATATGTATACCACCAGAGATTCATACATGCTTCACATATTCAAAAGTTTATTTTACTTCATGACTGAAAAGACTCCCTTCAATGGAAGCTCTCTCTCATGAGGAATTCCAACATAAGTTGATTTATTTTTGGTAAAGGGAAACCTGCAATGATAAGGTATGAGAATATCAATTAAGATGAACTCTTCTAATTGGATCTGTTCACATTTTTAAAAAATGTTTTGTTTAATGAAGTGTAATCTGGGATTTGGACTTTCGGTCATGTGGCAGTTCCTTGAACATACAGATTCTTGCTACTAGTGCTGATTCTAAAAATAATATGGAAACCAGATCTAGGAGAGAAACGATCCTGAAGGTTCTAAACTAGTCGTGTGAACTCTAATTCTTAGGAATGATATTGCTGTACTTATGGCCTCTGATGTCTTTACCACTGTTACTGAATTTGTTGCTTCAAGACCTAGTCCTGCATCAAGTCCACCAAGATATTTAGAGGTGGAATGAAGGAAATCAACTAGTTGACTTGGAAAAGATAGCTTATGGTTCTCTTAATATAAATGGAAGTGATTTAGAAAAAAGAGCATAGCTCAGTTTTTGATTCAAATGAATTTACTGATTAGCTATAATGAGATAAGCATGCCTTATTACTGTAATAAGTTTTAAGATGAGTTTGGGTGAAACACTCTCCCCTGCCCTGGTAGTAGTAATATTGTTCATTGAACTACTATGACAGCCACCTGCTTTTATTAAAAAAGGGTAATGTTATAGCTATGCTGTGCTCAGAGGCTATGCTGAGATCAGAGTCCCTTTGTTGCTAAGCATTGTAAAAAATACAGATAGGGAAGTTTTGTCTCTTTCTAAAGATTTAAAGAGCTAAAATGTGAATAGGTGAGAGGGACAAATAGAAAAGGATGAAACATACAAGCAATTATACTCAATAAAAATCATGCTTAGTAGGGCTGAAGTTTTGTTTTTAAGGTAACAGCAGGATTGTTAAATAGGTTGCCAGAGTGTTCAAGGCAGCAAAGGGAAAATTGAAGAGAAGAGAAGGTTACCAAAGAGCTAAAGCTAGAAGTCAGTCTTTATTTAGTAAGATGGCTTAAGAATTGTGTCTTGAAATGACAACCTATTTAACTCCTTATTGAGCTCATTGCCAACCAGAAGATTAATCTGGCAGAAGAAATATTTTTATTTTTTTTTACTGTTTTTATGAGTTGAATTGACTCACCAGTCAAAGGATTAGATGAGTAGCAGGACCACTCCACTGAGAGAGGGGAGAGCACAAGACCAAGTAGCTGGAAGCGGGGGTTGCAAGAGTGAAAGTGAGCAGCCCTTCCAGCTGTTACAGATAGCTCAGCCTCCTCACTGAACTTCCTGTTATGAACAAGCTAGTGAAGGAGAAAAGAAAGGCTGTTGAAGAGTTACGAAGACAAGTTTCATAATCTGTTACTTCTGATACTTCTAAATTGGTGGAATTGCACATGAAAGCAACTTATAGTTATGTCCCCAGATGAGCTCTGACTCCGTAGTGACTAGTACAGGATGAGAAACAGTGTTATATTTGTGGAGCATCCCTTAATTTTATTGACAGGATTCCACTCAGGTAGAATCTTTTTCTGTGTTCTTGAAATGTGCTTCCTTCTAGTGTCAGTGGTTGGAATGAGGTGGGTCCTGAGAAACCATATGTGAATGTTTTATACGATATGTTTTAAAAACTGAAATTTTCATCAAATTCTTTTGTGAGGTACTACAAAACCTATTTTCTTGCCTTGGGTGTCTCCTTTGAGAGGTCTTAACATTTATTTCCAAAATAAATACCAACTGTGAAAGTGGGAGAGAGCACATTGGAGAGTTTATTTCCTGTAGCATCTCCTGGTTTCTGATCCTGACACTGCCTTTTATTGTACTATGAATAATAAAATTAATCATTTAGTGGGCAGATTATTAAAATTATTCATATAGCAGACAGATAGGGCAGTCAGAATATGTCTCACTGCTTATTCTGCAGTTAATTGTTTGTATCTAGACTGGAGCAAGTGTCTGTGTGGAATACAAGTGAATTAAATCAGCATTGAATATACTTTAATACTGTGAAAGCATCTGCAATGTATCTAGTAGATAAATCTCAGTCCTTGATTTACTGGTTTGGTTTTATCTGTGAACTCCATGGAAAAGAAAGAATCACTACTGTGATCACTACCCTATATGAAAGCTAGGGAAAGAAGTTAAGGTCAAGACAGGAGCATTGTTTTTCTGAGATCTTTCATTGTGTGATCTTACAGTCAGATGGATGAATTATGCTATAACCATTTTCTGTGGAAAAATGCAACTGGGGACTAAAATCAAAAGAAAAGAGCAGAAAATAAGTCTGATTAAGAAATTATGATAAAAGCTACATACTGCATGTAGATACTGATATCACTATTCTGCTCAGCACTAGACACTGTTGTTGTGATAAATTGTTACAATTCCGGACAGAACTTCACGGCTAATGAAGGGATTACTGTGGAACACTTGGGTTTGTTACCAATGTCACTGTAATCAGTAATTAGAATTACTTGTTATGTTAGTGAAACCTAAAATCTACACGATTTTACATGAATTCAAGATTAACAGTTTTTCAATGTGTATATTTAACATATGTGTTTGTTGAAATACAGGATTTATATTTCTATTTTGTTATTTTTCATAATGACATTTTTATATTTTGAAGCAGAAATTTGACTTTATGCAAGACTGAAAATCGCACTAAGCTCCTTATTGTTGGTGATCCTTTGAAAACCAGAATGTTTTATTGGGTTGCATCTATTGGGGTTAGCTGAAAAAAGTTTTCATTTGTCTGTGCCAAACCAGGTGGTGGTAAGGTGCAGTTCATGATATGTACAGAGAACAGAGGTATTAGTAAGAAGAGTTTGTGTAGCGTGTTTTTGTATTATAGCTATCAGAAAAACAAGAAAGACATGTAAGCCACCTTTTTGTCATCCAAATTTTGTAGCTCCCGGTTTGTTTAGGGGTTGTATAATAGGCTGGGGACTTGGTGGCACAGCTTGCCT
This sequence comes from Struthio camelus, assembly GCF_040807025.1. Taxonomy (NCBI): domain Eukaryota; kingdom Metazoa; phylum Chordata; class Aves; order Struthioniformes; family Struthionidae; genus Struthio; species Struthio camelus. Next base: position 44,895,338 of record NC_090943.1, on the reverse strand, counting down.
TGGTTTATGCTTCCTACTTCTAGTTTTAGTTGGTGATGGTTTCTGTAGGGAAAGTTCTAATCTGGTCACTAAATGACAGCGTTCTTAGGGGAGGGAAGACCGTCCTTACAACTGAAATTGTAAGGGGAGATGTGAATGTGAAAATGTCTGTAGGAGTTTAGGAGAATCTAGGCATAACTTACGGAGCAGATAAAACAGTACAGGAAGAGTTAATAGAAGCATTTACTGTTCTTCTCCCTTTTTGGAAAGGTTGGCTAGTTACTTTTATATCAGCTGAAATTTGTGATAGAGGGATGAGGCTAAAAATCTTAATTCCACTCACTGAAGTGTTAAGTATTCCAAGCTACAGAAGTATAAACATTTCCTTTTTGAGACCAAAGCAATAAATATTTTTATTTTGTTTACATGTAGTTAATGTGGGTTTATGATGAAGATATAGGAATGAATTGCAGAGAAGTTACCTTTGTCCCAGGCTTATACAAGATCTTTGATGAAATCCTTGGTAAGTATTTTTAACAATAACGTTGTTACAGAGTTATGGAGTACACATTATTCTGAAAGCTCTCAAAGCATGTTAGTTTGTGTTTAAATCTAAAATCACAGTCTTAGAGATCCACTAAAATGCAGTATACTAAAAGTTCAGTATGTGCCAGCACTGTAGAACAGTGCAGAAGAAGTAAGAGTGCATTCAGTTTAACTTGCAGGAAGGTATAAGATTTTGTTATTAAACATCCAAATTAGATTATTCTTTATTGTCAGCATTGTTACGAGATTTTTAATTTGCGGAGTTGATCAGGACCTCAATTTTATGTCATGTTTCAAAGAAAACCCTTCTATCAGTGGTCACCTAATAAGATGGAGGAGAAGATGCCTCAGTGTTCACTTAGATCATCATAATCTCCTGAATCGTTAAAACTACTTCCTTCTGTACAGAATGATAGTGTTTGTGATGATGATTGTTACAAAAATCATTTCTAGACTTCAGACAGTTGTAAAATAAATAAGTATCATACTGCCGTTTAAAAGCCTGGTCACAAAGGCACAAATAAATGTTTTTTCAGAAAAGTCTATCTGTACCTGAGTACCTGAGTTACTATGGCGTGCCAGCTCTTGGTGACAGGCACGTACTGAAGGCTAACCAGCAGAAGTATCTTATGAACATTGTGCTGTCTGCCCTACTCATCGGCTGGTATAATTGACATTAAGTCTTAGACTGATCAGTTTTTATGATCTTATGTTGTAAGGACTGGCAGGATGACATCATGAACTAAATTGTAGTCTGTTGAGGTCAATGGAAATTTTGTCAGGACCTTCCGTGGGTTCAGAAAGCATTCATACCTCTAAAACTGTGCTTTACAGCATTGTTCTCTTAGAGGCAGTAGAGCCTGCATCTTATATTGTCAAGCCAAGTGGGAAAGAAGGAATTTTTGTTTTTACTTGTTGGTAAATTTGAGAAATATCAGAATGAAAATCTTCCATCACTACTTTTTCATGTGCTCCCTCATAGAATTTAAAGGCTTTTCCCAGGAGTCACTTCCGTCTTGTCCCATTCAAAAGGAAGATCATTGTCATATCATTATCAAAGTACCATATGATTTATTGCTTTTTTTTATGTAGCACTGGCAAGTGTGGTATGAGAACCTGAAGCTGGTGCAATAACATTATAGAAAATGGAAAGTATAGCTGTACATGCTTTTTAATGAAACTGCACTTAATAGTTTTAGCAAAAATACCTTGAAATATCTGATCCTCGGTTGACATCCTTTTCATCTATTGAGATATTTTATCTTTACTGGGTTTCTCTTCATGTCCCTTGAGGGGTTATTTTGGTCTATTTTGTAGGTGATGAGACAAATGCCGAAAATGATTGTGAAATGTTTTGATGGTTAATGACTGTAATCACGTTTCTGATTTCTGTTGTTTCTAATTTATATACATGTGAGTGCAATTTAATTAAATTATGATCAACTATTAAACTCTGCTTACCCCACCATTGATCCTAAATTGTGTCAAGTACAAGTAGTTATGAGTCTCCCAAGCTTTTTAGAGATAACGTTTCCTGCAATCAAAAAACTTAATTTATGCAACTTCTTCAGGATTGCGTTTCACTGGCAACATGAAGAGTAGACAAGTCTAGTGATGTGTAGGTTTCTAGTTTGTTTGTTTGTTTTAATGTACAGGTATAGGTGTATATGTCTGTGGTCTTTTCAGACTAGAGTGGATTTCTCTTAAGGTACTGTTTCTCTCCTACTGTGTCTATATGCATACGCGGAAGCAGTCATTTACTATAAAAATAATTTATTCCATCTAAAGCATTGTAGAATAGCACTATTCTAAAACAAAAATTGATAAATTTTAACTAAAAATAATTTAATTCATAAATTTAATGCTGGCATAAATAATCTGTTACCAGTTAAAATTAGTAAAGTGAACTCTTTGATGTGTGTGTATACACTGTCTACATCAATAGGGTTCTGGATTTGGTGAATTTTAAGTAGTAATGATAATTGGAGCCAGTAAGAGCTGATAAATTCAGACTTTCCCTTAGCTGCAGAAATACACTATTCCAGCATGTAGCTAATTAAAGGAACTAGAAAATAGTATTTTATAAAGGGCAAAAGTGTAATATGTGTAATAAATGTCCAAAGAAATGCAATACAGAACAACTGAAGAGTGAACTGTTTAATATGTTAAGAACATTTATGGAAACAGGCTTACAAAATATGCCTCTATATTTACTTCTAATGTAGTCTAACTGCTAGAAATAGAATCAGTAGTCATAAGGAGGCTGAAAAATATCTTCTTGCAGATTATATATACTGACTTCAGTAACAAGGTAGAGAATATATAAAAAAAAGCAACCTGATTAAAAAGCACCTTGACCATTGTAACTTTTGGTGGAATGTGTATGTAATCAGTTTTACAAATCAAGTAATTAATTTTTGCTCCTAGAAAGTGTTCAATTGTGTTACTTTGTTTCATAGTAAATGCCGCTGACAATAAGCAGAGGGACAAGAATATGACCTGTATTAAAATATCCATTGATCCGTAAGTAAAAACATGTTTTAGTTTACTTTATTTGCCAGGGCTATTGTAATTTAGACTTTTATAAAAGATTTTAGTAAATGAAATTAGATTTTTTTAGAATACAATAATCTTTTTGGAATTGTTTCCATTGGCTTCATATTTGGAGAGGAAAAGATGAATTAAAATGGTTAACAGTGGTTACTACCATTTTGAATTTATAACTGTCTGTTTTCCTGAACCACTTATTAATGTTTGATTGAATAAAACTTGGAACCTGAAGATTTTAAAATTCATGATGAGATGAAAGCTTGGCAGTACATAACCGTATCCAGCCATAAAGTGTAAATAGCAGCTGTGAGTTCTGTAACATAACTTTATATGTCTTGAGCATCTACGTTAATTCCTTTAGCATGAGGATGAGGTTATGTTTGAACTAGTCAGATACAACATGCTGACGCAGCAAATTGCAAATGTCTCCTTACCACCGTTTTTCCAAACGGAATCCTTGAAGAAGAGTTAGTCCCTAATGGGAAATTCTAGTGTTAAATAAATGGTGTTTGGGTGTCATAGTAGTGCCCTTTCAGTGAGATGTTCCTAAATAATAAATGTTTTGAAGAGGAATTTTGGCACTGATGCATAAATGAAGTTACAATGCATATGATAAATACGAAATGACCATTCTAAACAGATTACAACTTGGCTTTGTCTCAGTGGACTTCCATGAAACCTACAAAAACTACTATTCTACCTAAAGATTAATAGAGTAGTATTACTAAACTTTAATATTCTGCGGCAGAGCCTATTGATAGTGAAAGTTCTTCAAATATAGATTTCTTTGGAGTTATTTTTATGATATGAAATGTCATAGATGGGCAATTATATTTCTTGTAAGACGTCTAATAAGCACAAACGAGTTTTTTGATAATTGAAATTGTAGAACTACAAATAAAATAAAAGCACGGTCTTTTATCGTAATGTATGTAATTATTTAAGCTAGTAAAATGTATGCAGGAGTCTATTTTCAAAAATACAACAGTTGGCCTAATGCTTTTCTTTGCTCATTTCAGGGAATCAAACATTATCAGTATATGGAATAATGGGAAGGGAATACCAGTTGTGGAACACAAAGTAGAAAAAGTGTATGTTCCTGCTTTAATCTTTGGGCAGCTGCTAACATCCAGTAACTATGACGACGATGAGAAAAAAGTTACAGGCAAGACTACTTACCATGTTGTGTTCATTCAGTTAATCAGTTGATTGTTTTTCACTACGCTTTCCCTTTTTACTTTTTCTGCTCTTTTTTGTGAGGGGTAATCACTTAGTTACTATTACCGAAGTTCTTTATTATGGTAAAATGGCTGTAAGAAACAATCTTGTGTTGTTTACCTTTTTTTTTTTTTTAATGGCATTGTTTAGAGAGAACTACATTTGCGTCTCTAATGTCATGTTAGGATTCATTATTTACTACCTGCAAAAGTTCCATGTTAATTATACCATCTGCAAGCATTAAAAAGTTTACCCTGTCAAAATTGAAGGAAAAATTATTTTAATAAATTAGTCTATGATTTATTCACCCTAAAGGTGTAGTAACCTTGATTTAGCTCATGAATGAAAGTTTGTTCTGTTTTATCCTAGCCCATATATTTTTTCCACCAAATGATGACTTCAAAATTTTCCTTCAAGACACACAGAAATGAATTGATTTTATTTTAAGATGAATGTAGTATATTAAAATTCCTTTTGAATTCCCCAAGAAATAAATTAGACTATTATTTCAGTCAGTTAATATAGTTTAACTGTGAGTTGGAGCTTAGAAGGGGTGACTTGACTTCCTGTTCTCTGGGCTCCTGGTCCCTCCACTTGCCTTGTGTTACATCTAGCAAGCGTGCGGTCACAGAGTGGATTGGATCTGTTCATGAATTAGTTTTCCACTGGGGGTGAAGGCATTGGTGTTGCTTGCCTTGCAGCACAGGACTGCTAGATCAACGTAAGGGAGCAGTGGGAGCATCCTCGCCGTGGCGGGAGGGAGGGAAGGGGAGCAAACTGCTCATCTTTGAGGCAGAAACAGCTGCCCCAGATCAGCGGTAGTGTGAAACTGTACCTCTGGCATTCTTTCATAGCTATTGTCACGTGGCCCTGCTTTTGTGCTATATAGGAACATTTTACTTCATGTGCATACCCTCTATATATTGTAACTATAATTTCTGCTTTAAAAAAACTTAAGTATGTTGTTTTTCCAGGTGGTCGTAATGGCTATGGTGCAAAACTTTGTAACATATTCAGTACAAAGTTTACAGTTGAAACTGCTTGCAAAGAATACAAACACAGCTTTAAGCAGGTATAGGAATTGTCTGAACTTTTTCCTTTTCTTTGCTGTAATTATAAACTTAAATTTTAATGCATTTTTGCTATTTCATGAAATTAATTATTTAACGTTCAAATGTAAAGGATATGTAGGGTGTGCAGGCTAGAGTAGTTCTGTAAAATTGGTACTTGTGCATGTTGGAATTTGGGGATTTTCTTTCAAGTAATTAACATTTTTCTTGAGAGTATTAATTAACTAAAAATGAAACACGTTGCTGTTAAAACTAAGGTATATTCATGTGGAAATGAATGTAAAAATGGAATATATTTTATTTCAAAATTTTGTAATTGCTCGGTTATTTAATTTGTCAGAAAAACGTACTACTAAAGACTGCAAACAGTAGAACAATTATCTAGATAGTTTTGTATAGTGTTATGAAAAAGTTTTTTTTTGTGGGTTTTTTTGTGACTTTATAAAGCTTGAAGAACTTTGGTAGGGTATTAATTACCAAACTTCCTCAACGTTGAAGTCTTTCACAGCTGGTGGCTTCATTCTCTCTTTTCTAGACAAATAATCCACTTCTGGTTATACTGTCTTGGCGCTGACAAAAAGTCTATGTTAATGGTTTATCTGACTTTCTAAGAATTTAATATTTTCTTCTAAATGCTAAAAAGCAAATTAGTACTGACTTAAATGTATAGTTTGAAAATGATATAGTTTAAAACTTGTTAAAAAAGTGAAATATTACGTACTTTCAAAAACTGAGGAAAATTTAATGCAACTGAACTTTGATGTCTGCTGCAAGAGAACATGAATCATCCTTCTGCTTGTTCTTTTAAACGTGCCTTCATTGTTAGAGAACAATGTTAAGACTCCAAGTAAATCGGAGGAAATTGTTTTGTCAACAAGCTATATATGTCTATATATTTAAAAAACCACAAATCTGCTGTCACCAATGCTTGTGCAGATCGTGGTAAGGCAATTAATTTTATGCATCACGCTCTACCAGGGGAAACCTCTAAGAGAAATCTGTGAGCTTTTTGTTGTGTAGCTGTTGCTGTCTTAACATAGCTGGAAAATAGAACAAAGGAGGGGGATAACATGTATTCATGTATATGTAGCATGTAAACATGTATTTCAAACTAGTGTCTAAAATGTTTTTGTTTCTAAAGACTTGGATGAACAATATGATGAAGACTTCTGAACCCAAGATTAAGCATTTTGATGGTGATGACTACACGTGCATTACATTCCAGCCAGATCTGTCTAAATTTAAAATGGAAAAACTTGACAAAGATATTGTGGCCCTCATGACAAGAAGAGCGTATGATTTGGCTGGGTCGTGCAAAGGAGTCAAAGTTATGTTGAATGGGAAGAAATTACCTGTAAGACTCTCATTTAAAATATTTTAAGTAGACTGAATACTTAATAGGAAGAATAGTAATTGCTTATCTGTATTACTATAGGTAAATGGATTTCGCAGTTACGTAGATCTTTACGTAAAGGACAAACTGGATGAAACTGGAGTTGCACTCAAAGTTATTCATGAAGTTGTGAATGAACGATGGGATGTGTGCCTCACTTTAAGTGAAAAAGGGTTTCAGCAAATCAGCTTTGTAAATAGTATAGCTACCACAAAGGTGAGTAGTTATATTTATATTAAATGAAAAAAACTGTAAAGGATAAAAAATGTATACTAAGGTTATGCCTAATCAGGTATTTGATAAAAATAAATCTGGCTTCTATAAATAAAAAGATGAGGTAATCATTTGCATGAGACTATCTGTTAAGAGCAATTAAGAGCAATCAAAATACGTTCATGGCAGTCTTTTATTTCTGTAGTTTTAAAATACTAGCAGTCATTATCAGTGAGGCCGATGTCTTATGCGAGCGTTATGTGGTACTGGTTAAAGATAAAATGAATAGAACTGAAGTTTACTCAAAATATTTTATTCTGTCCTTTTCAACACATTTTTGTAATAAAGTAACTCTGAAATTAAGGTAAAAATTGTGTACAAAAATGCTTAAAGTTAGTAGCTAGTTTTGGTTGGGAAAAATGGTTTTGGTATCCATGAAAAATGTTTTTCCATTTATTGCTTTATGATGTATAAAAATGGCCTGAAATGTTGAGAATATTTTTCTTTTATACTCTTTTCTACATTAGGGATCTAGGTATTCTCTGTACCTTTTAGTAACTAAAGAAGTAGTGAACTGTTATCATTGCAAGCCTTCAGTTATGATCAAGAAGCAATTTGCTCTACATACTAACATACAAATTTTAGGCTTCTCAGATAATGGGGCTGTTTGGCCCTAAGACAATCATCTGAAATCCATTAGCACAACTCATTTATGCCAGTTTGCTATGGCCCAAAGAAGAAGTTTAGTTATTGAGGTCCACCATGATGAGAGAATGTCTCTGTCATTTCTGCTCTTCACAAATTACGCATGAGTGATGTACCGACAGTCGAGCTATATTTGCCCCAGATTCCAATGACTGATGGCTATTTCTAGGGAGTCTTAACGATGAGTTTCCCTGAAAGATTAGAAAGATAAGAATTTGTAATCAGACACTTAAAAATTTCTTGCTCAGATCTCTTCTAGAAGAGTGAAACAGAAGAAGCTTCCAAAGGTGGTACAAGTGCTTCATAAGCACCAGTGGTTACACTAAGTGAGGTCCCTAGTCTAGACCGAGGTCCAGAATATCAGTGTTAACCTAGGTGGTAGATGAAGTTTAGCCAGTGTTTTGGTGGTACCTGATTGTCACTATATAACTTCCTCCAGTGTTGTTTTCAGTGCAGGTGGACCAGAATTCAGTGATAAGGGAGATGATTTATTTTGGTGTGGAATATTTACTTTTTAAATGTACATTTTAGTTAAATGCTTATATGATACTTGTCAAAACTAGGGAAAACAAAAAACGTATCTATTAATTCTAAGGTTAAACACTTGTTTTACTTCAGGCCTCTTTATGCAACATGAAGAAAAGTAGCATGACTTTAAAAGGTGTTCAGAATATCTTTATGAAGAAGCTGACCGTGCAGAGAAACTTAATGTTTGAAATCAGGTTATGAAAATATATTTGCAAAAATGAATACTTACTCACTCCTAAGTAAATATGTTGCATACACTTACTCAAAGGATTTTGAATTTGACTCCTTTCGATCAATTTTCATCCATCGTGCAGTTACACATACGTTGTTATCATATATTCTTTAAGAAAATTCATAGAAAAAATACTATGTATTCTTCAAAGGTAAGTGTTGTAATTTCTAGTTTTTCCCACTCTCCCAATCCATGCCTTATGTGTGTGACTGGATGTGGAATGTTCGGGGCCGGTGAACCACCTCACCAGCAATTGATGTGCAACTACCCACTGATGAGACATAATGGCTAGTAACTAACTGCGTCAACTGCCTGTTCCCTTATCTGCTAACAGGTGAGGAGCTCATTTCAGCTGTTCTTTGGTTGTATATCACTGTTTGCTGAAAGCTTTTCATTTCTGTTTCTGGATAAATTTCACCCAGCGGTAACTTCCCTTCCACCTTTTTTTAAACTTGCTTTAAATTCAAACAAGTTTTTTAGGTTGATGGGATTTTTTTTAGGGGTGGGTAGGTCAGGCAGTATGTTGAGGCACAACTCCCTTTTTTTTTTCTTGCAAATTCGTTACCATGTCACTAATGAGCAGTTCCCTTTGTATTCACAGTTTTGCAATAGTAGACTGCCACAGAATTCACTGCCAGAATCTACGATTGCATTTGAAAGAATGTTTCTAGCTATTATGGTTGTGTTGATGACCTTTTAGTGTTACTTGTGTATAAATTGATAAAACATTGTCTTCTCCAAGTTCTCAGTTTCAAATAGTACCTATAGCAGAAATTATAGTAGAAAATTAAGTTATTTACATCAGTCCAGTGATACTCTTAGTATTGCAGCACGGCTAACTATAATACTACCAATCATTTTAGTAGAAACATTCAGCTAATGTGGATGCAGTGGCAGATACTAGACTTGGATACAGGGCAGCCAACCTGTTAAAATCTGTGAGAGTTTAGCAAGAAATTCATGGCAGTTCCAGAACTTGATATTTTCAGGCTTATTCTAATAAAATAAATATAATAGAAAACTAATTTGAGAGAAATTATGATGATTGTATTTATAGAGCTAATTGAATAAAAACTTCACTTTTATAATTAGCTTGTGAATTTCAGTTTGCCATATGAACTGTTTATCTCTCCTTAGAATGTAAATGTGGCATACCTCAAAATTAATTGTTGGCTGTTGATGAGAATATGAATATGATGTATATAGAAGCCAATCTAAGCTTCTCTTCTAAGACTTTAGTCGTTACCATTTCATGGTAACGTCCTTGCATCCTGAAGTTTGCAAGACTGAGGATCAATCATAATGGTTACCTTTTGGGACAAGAAGTTTATGCAGCTGTAGTTCTCTTTTTCATAAGGCGGTATCCTAATAGTTATGGACAGCCTTCTAGGTTTAGAGGACATTTTTCTTTTTCTGTCTTGTATTAAACGCACTGACAGTTGGGGCAGTTATAGGCTGTTATGCTTCGATAGTGGGTAAATGTGCCACCTACTGGTGAGATGATTGAAAGGTTCCCAACTTTGAGCTCTGAACATCCCTCACTCAATGCTACACACTAAGAATGGACACAAGAATGAGGAACTGTTACAATTAACACCTTCTAAGAACAAGAATTACAGGTAAGTAGCTGATTTCTGATATGTCAGCTGCTGGTTGGAGCAAAATATTTGAAGTCCTAAAACTAGACTTTTCTAATCCAGTTGTAAAAACAAAAACTATACTGAAATTAGAGATATTGATGCAGGCTTAAGTTTTTGTAATGTGGTGAATAAAAGTAATGCATTTAAAAATTACCATTCAAACGTGGAAAGTTTTTGAAATAAGAGTCGTTTATTTGATATTTACCATTAGTAGTTTGTTACAATTTTGAAACAAATATATTTTCTTTGAAGTGCCAGGATTCAACTTACACTAGAAATCTCTTGATGATGAAGCAGTGTTGTCTGTATATGGATAAAAGTTGTTTGATGGTTTTAAGAAGAAATATCACGAAAAAATTTTTTAGTGAAACGTATGGTGCTTCTAACTCACACTGGTGGTTTGTGTTGCTGTTTATTTTATGGCTCTAGGAACTGACACCGTATGAGGTTTATTTGAATCACGAATACCAATTTAGTAATTGTTAATAGTTACCATCTTAAGCAGTTTTTACCTCCTCTCTCTTTTTTGTTTTCATCTCTTCTTTCTACGTGAAGTTGAGAACACAGTTACTATCTCCTGTCAATTCAGCCACTTTACATCTCCTTCAGTCTTTTCTGATGCTTGCTGTCTCTTAAAATTTAAATTCCTGGCTTTTGTTTTTTCTCAGTTTTCGTTTTCCATTTCTTGTTTCTTACCTTGTTTCTTCCTCATATCCATCCTCTTTCTCCTCAGAACTGTTTTTAAACCAGCTCTAAAGAAGGACTTTTTTATTTGTTACTTCATGATTAATGTCTCCATGGAAGTGTTTCCTTTTTTGTTTCATCTGTCATAATGTGGATTAGTCTGAACAGGAGCCATTATTTCATCTGTCTTTCTGTAGACAATAATTGATATTAAACAAAGGTGATCTTCTGGGCTAAAATAATGGGCATTGAGTTAGATATGTTTTAATTATATAGAGAGGATATATCTGCAGCAATGAATTGCTAGTTGTAAGATGATAGATTTTAGTCTAAGTATTATGAACTTGCTATAATGGCCACTAGAATTTACCATTTTGTCATTATTCATACTTCTTTGTCTGCGAATTTAAAATAAGACAGTAGAATGGATCAAAAACTTGAACATAGCTTTTTTTTTTTTTTTTCCATCTTCTCCTTATTTGTTTTATGGACAGTGTCTCACCTACCTGTTTTTAACTCCTTTGTTAAATATTTTTTTCCAAGAAGGGGAAAAGAGATTTCCATTTGTGTAGAGTTGTTTTTACAGTATGCTTGATTAATGATAGAATTTCGGAGAACCAACATGAGGTGACTAGGCTCTTTTAGCTTTTTTTTGATAGTCTCTTTTGCGGAGTGGAAAATATAACTTTCTTCCAAAATCATCATTTTCAAAACTCTCTGTGATTGTGACTTCAATATTTCTTCCGTAGGCCAACAGCTGAAAAATAAAGCAAGCTAGTTAGAAAACAGTAACTGTTGGTTGAATGTGCTTATGTAGTACTAACGTGACTTGAGGTCTCCTCCTTTTGTACAGAAATAGTTTTGCTTATGTACAGCGAGGCATAGAAAACCTCAGCACGTGGTCAACCACCAGTACAGCTAGAGAAAAATCAGTCTCGTTGCCAAAGGGTTGTACTCCTTCAGACTTTAAAGCGATCTCAGTTATCCTCACTTCTGCATTCCCATTTTGCAATTGTTGGAGATTTTTTCACCCGAGTGTTTTGCCTGCTAAAGCAAGCTGAATTAAAAACCTAACTTCAGAGATGACTAATTTTACATTTCAGATTTGTCAGTTAAAATTAGAACTTCTTTTTCTGCCCACTTAATCAATAAGCAAACTTCAAACTGATGGTGCAAAAAAGTTTATATTCTGCCACCTGTCTTTCAAGGTGTCTTGCACTGTATATTTATTTAAATTGGCTCCTGCAATATCCCAAAGAAGATTTTCTAAACTACTTAAAAATGTTGAGGTTTGCCTGCCTTATTTGCAACATGTCTTCCTTTTTTTGTAGACGTTTGAAGAAAAAGCCAGGCATACCAGTCCCGCTTACTTTCCTGTGTGAAAATTAAAATTCTTGCATGAGTTTTTTTTATGGCTCTTGATGAATCAGCAAAAATTATTGTGTTATTTTGTACCCCATATTCTGTATTTTAACATGAGAAGGTTAAAAAAGAGTGGGCTTGATAATGCTGCGGAAAACAAAGAAAAGACAAAGAAAGCTAACTGGGGCAAGAATGCAGTCATACTTCTCTGTTATCCATTCTGCATCTTATTTCAGTGGAAGACTTTTCTGCTTTCCCAAGGCTTTTCAAAGTTTCTTTTAATCTGAACAGTTTTCATTCAAAAGAAATCACATGAACACACTAGTTATCGTTTGTATAAAGAGATTTGAAGTTTTGCCCTCAAAGTCAAACTTCACTGAGAGAACTTGCCTCAAGATGAAATTTGGTCTTGAGATTCTAGATAAACGCTTAGTGCTTTGAAGCACTCCCATGCAATCTGTTTGTGGCTGTTTCTGTTCATCAGCTTTATGTCTCCTATTAATGTCTTTCTGAACGCTTGCGTAATATTCTTCTGTCCCTCTAGCAGAGGTTTCAGCTCATTCAGTATCTCAGTGTCTTCTGTACTGGTGGTGGTCAGTCATTTTGGTTTAGTTAGATCTTTATGTATGCCAGCTCTGAAGTATGTTTGGAAGAATCCTTATTGTGAGTATTTTAGCAGACTATCTTGTCACGGCAATAGATTTCTTTTTGTAGAGGCTGTAGAACTTGACTGAGAGCTGTGATCTCTGTCTAAGGGAGACGGAAGTATTGGGTGAGGAAGGCAAGTACTGGTTAGATTTTTTTTCTCTCTCCAGATGCCCACTTCAAATATTCATCTCGTACCAATAATGGGGGAACCTCTGCCTGCAGATGTATTGTACTTGTAAGAGGAGAAGTTCACCTGACAAGACAGCAAAATACATACTAAACCTATCTATGTTAGGTGGTTTTTGTAATATTGTTTTCCTCTTTATTTATTTATTTATTTTTTTTAACGACTGAGGCTGTAGTTCCATCAGCAGCTGAGCATCAAAAGGGGAAGATGCTATTTTTCTTCCTTCTCTGTTCTCTTTGTCCACATGCAGTGGCTGGTTTAGGTTTTTGTTACATTAATGAGTTGAATTGTTTTTTGGTAAAATCTGACAGCTGGCACACAGTTATTCAGGTGAGAGTGGGACCTCACTCGTTCATCATCATCAGAGAGCCGTATCCTGAGAACAATCAGTTGCTGCAGATAGCTCCTTCCCATATATTCTTTCTTTCCCAGTTGTCTTTGTTTCAGCTTTCAGATACCCGGAGCTTTAAGACCATTTGTATTGTTGAGATCAAAATGCCGTCTTTCCAAAGAGAGCTTACTATTTATCCTGTAAGGGACATTATGTCACTATGGACTTGTAAGTGTTTAAACAGATTTATCACTGTTGGTTTAGACAGTTAACCTAGTCATTGTTCCGTAGAAATAAAGACCTACAGGGTGCATACCTGCAAATACTAGATGTTTTTCCTAACCTGCAATGTTTTTTAGTTATGATTATTAATCAGGATTATGTAAGTGGGATCTAATCCCATTTCATGGAAAGCAATTACGTCTCAAGTCTATGACATGATTCTTCCTAAAATGACTGTGTCACACTTCCGTAGGATTTTCTGTGTGTTATTTATTAATGTTAGTTGATGCTATTCAATAATTGTATTATGGGAATGGTTTCTAGGTCCTGTGAAATATAAATTAGCTTTGTTAGCTTAAGTAATTGACAATTTTTCTGTAGTTGTTTCTTTGACTGATATAAATTTATGCTGTTTGAGTCATAACCACTAATAAAGATTAAAACTACTTCTAAATTTTAGAGCATACACTGTAATTGTTAGATTTCCTTTCCACATATAAATCAGTAGTCAGAGGTTGTAATAGGTCTTTTTCACACAAGCTCTTTGGAAAAAATATCTTTACTTTTCTAACCAATTTCATCTCAAAATTATTTATCTTCTAGCAGTACATTTTGGAGTTTCTAATAGCTGGTTTAAAGTCCAGTTCTAAAAAGAATTGTAGATAGGGAAGGTGATAGAAGCTTTGGAGCACCTTCTGGAGATGTCTGAATTTTGGGGGCAGGGGTGTTGTGACATTGTTGTACAGATTGAACTTTATCAATGGCATATTTAAACATTGACAATATTTTGATCATCCTATTGCAAAACATCCGTTATAGCTGGCTTCAGAAAGGTAACTGTTCTGACCTACTACTTCTGAAGTTTAACTACAGAAGGGAATATTTCCTACTCAGGGTCTGTTGTGCTAGGGGTCATAGTTGGGGGGTGGATATATTGCCTTATCGAAAAGTATTTTTGCAATAAAGACTTAACTTGAAGTAGCTACTTGGAAAGACCTTCAGTAAGGGTAGGCACTGCTAAGAGTCCCTCTCTTTTGTGGATAGAAGGAAGAATTGTGACAGGCACTGCAAATATTTTACTTAAAGCTGTGAAAGAAGAAATGGAGAAAAAAAATCCCTATATGATCTTTCACTTTTTTGCACAGGGATGGCATAAGAAATTGATTATAAATCATTTTCTTTCTTTATTTGGGCAGTAGCTGCAAAGGATTCCAGCTGACTGCCCTTGTCTCAAGATGGGTGACCACATGGTGGTGTAGCTACAAGTTATTGCCCTGTGACCCCGTGAAGGGTTGGTTTGCTGGCTTATGGTTAAGCGCATGCAAGCTCTGTATGTGACTCTTAACTGTGACATGATTTATGAATAGGAAGCAGTTTTTACTTCTGATGAGCTGTGAGGAGAGCTGCTCAGCTCAAGGTTTTCTTGCTCTGCTCTTTTAGAATCTTCTGGATATAGTAGTTGGCTAGCTGCAGTTTGCTCCCCCTTTGCACTCGCATATGCCCCAGACTAGCAGAGAATGCTAATAGCATTCATCCAGAAGAGTTCTGTAAATATAGCTAAGAAAAAGCTGAGATGACTTTTGGGAATGAATGGGGATGGATGCTGTAGGTCTGTGGGTAGGCTTCTAAAGGTTTTTTTTTTTTTTTATGAACCAAACCCTTATAGCAGGGGAAAGATTAATTTGATGAACGCATATGTGATGTTTACAGTCCCAGGTTTTTTATGTGCCTGTTAGAGAGATACTGTTGATGGCCATGTGGAGTCTTAAGTACCATGCTAGTCTTCTGAGTCATTATCAGATCTGCCATGCACATTAAGGGTATGCATTATGTTACAAGCTGTAAGCTGTTACATTTGTCGTCCGTGGCTACATAGTGAATGAAAAGTCTCCTGCTTGTTCTGTTCCCTGTCACATCTGTCATCCTCAATTCTATGAAGGCTGAGTTACATAAAAGAGAAACTTGAAAACAAATTTTCCTTCTGTTATGTTATAACTTCATGTCAATGGCTTGCTAACTTAAGTGTGACTATAGGAGTTTTGGTAATACAGTTAAAAGGTATTAGGAATTTCAATGGCTTTGTTCTATTTTTTTTTCTCTTTCTTCCCTCATTAAGGGTGGTAGGCATGTTGACTATGTGGTGGATCAGGTTGTGGGCAAACTGATAGAAGTGGTGAAAAAGAAGAATAAAGCTGGAGTTTCAGTGAAACCATTTCAGGCAAGTAACTGTTGATAAATACAAAAACACTGACAAGGATGGAGGTGATAATTTTCTTTCTCTTTTTAATTATTGTTAAGTAAATTGGTTTCTGTGTCTTCAACAGGTGAAGAATCATATATGGGTTTTTGTTAACTGTTTGATTGAAAACCCATCTTTTGATTCCCAAACAAAGGAAAACATGACTTTACAGCCTAAAAGTTTTGGGTCCAAGTGTCAGCTGTCTGAGAAATTTTTTAAAGCAGTAAGTAAAGTATAACCTTTTTTCTGTGAAGCAGGAATTGACATACTAGATCAAGTATATGTATGGTATACCATCTAGCAGAAGATTAAATGATGCATTTATGGTACCCTAGTGACATCAGTATACTATAAAAATGCTGTGGAGGAGCCTCCATTCATTCTCTGGCCTTAATGATGGAGGGAATGACTGTATTTTGACTGTTGCCTTGGATTTAAAAGCAAGTATCACCTGAAAAGCTCATTTACTACAGAAGCTGGTGAAATGGATTTGGCGCTTAAAATCTAAACATAGACCTTGACCAATTTTTGTATTAAAATATTTCTTCTGACTTTGAATATTATTTTATCTATTTCATTCGCAGTCTTATTCTCTTTCCCTGAAACAGATGTCTGTTTTGGGGGGAACATGTCACGTTTACCTAACCAAGGCAATGCCAAATTGGGGATGTGATATTCAAAATTATTGTTATTCTCAGAGAACAAATTAAAAGGTTTTTGATTGCTGGTGGGCTAAGAATTGCTGCTTTAAATAAGTGTATTACTACAAATACATGGTAGAGGCTTTTCCTATTCTACACTCTTATAAAAGGAGAGAAAATAGAATTGTTAGCCATAACTCATTAAATTAAATTCTGCTTAGTGCCAGTAATGTAAATGGAACTCTGGTGGTAAGGAGAATGGTGCTACTGCTTATACTCTTGGCATCAAAGCTTAATTCACTGTGTAGTATTTTATTCCTCTAAGTTTTTGTTACTAGCAGCATTCTTTTAGAACTTAAGGGAAAAAATAACACAATCCTGGATTCATCCTCCAGATTTTGTTATATTTCTCTTAGGGCATTTGATTTAGTGTTTCTGGTATTCCCAGAAGTGGACATTTATCTTCAGAGGTATTTAATATGCAGTGGAATCTCAACCAGTGAATGTTACATCGTGAGGAAATAAAGAAAAAACAAAACTGACATTTTTTTGCTCCAGCCATATTTCCTTGTGGTGTGAAATCGTATCTAAAGCTAGTTTATGTGTAGAAAACATGCTACGTGCTATTTTTGCTGTAGACGTGTTTCTTAAAAATGCTATCACTTTCTCTAGTGGTTGTGGAAATAGTTGATATCGAGCCTTATTTTAATTTGCTTTTGGCAATCTGTCAACCATTTTTGGCCGTTACCAAAGAAACTTTAAAATGGGCATGCGTATCCCATCATAAGGTTCCTTTTTGCTGCTGGAGTCCAGGACGCAGATGCTTAGTACCCAAAATGTTTCTGGCACATCAGTCGCACAGCATAAGACAACCTTTTATTAAGCCTATGTCCTCTTTCCCTCCTTTCTTTCCACTAATTTAATAGGTAGGAGAAAAAGATGGGGATGGGGAGAACACTGAATAGAACACTTTCCAGTAAATACAAGGAGGAGAAAAGAAGCCGTGCATGTGTTGTGTTTTAGTTTTGTGTGTGTGAGGTGCTAGACAATAATGTGTATGTTAATTGTTTGGTCTTTGATATTTTGCACTCTCTAAAATGTAGAGGGTTTTGAGAACCACTGTTTGATCAATAACTTAAAATTTAGAGATAAGAATCTACAGTGTGAGGCTTTACTTCTCTCATCCACAATTCTGATCTATTGCTTATAGGCCTCAAACTGTGGTATCATAGAGAGTATTTTGAACTGGGTCAAATTTAAAGCGCAGACCCAGCTGAACAAAAAATGTTCATCGGTGAAACACAGTAAGATCAAGGGCATTCCGAAACTGGATGATGCTAATGATGCTGGTAAGAGCACGTAACTTTTAATGCATGTTTAATGTTTTGATGATGTTTGTTAATTCATTTTTGATGCTCTAAGTATGTTATATATCTGGTTTTTTTAAACAGAACTGTGATTCTGATAGTTACCTGTTAAGAACTATGCTGTTTAGACTGCCTCATTTTTAACCTCACTGCATCTCTCATCTGTACATAAATTTCTAATAAATTCTGGTGCTAGAATTAAAGTATGTTGATGAGTTTGATATTAGAAATACCACACTCTTTAGAATAAAAAATTAATATAACTGAACAAAAGCAGGATTTTAGTTTTACACGTTTTCTAATTGTTTCCTCCTAAATAGTTTTATCAATATTCTATTTCAGAGGTGACTAGTCGTCTTGACACTTCTAATATAAAGAGACCAGAGTCTTTATAGGGTCACAAACTGTAACAAATAGATTGCGTGGTGTACAGACCTGAGGGAGTGGTTAATGAGACTTTAAAAGCCCATATGTTCCTGTCCAGGGGGTTCAGGGAGAACTGACAATCCCTATTGGCTTTCTTCCTACCACGGCCAGGAACTGGGATTAGCGAGCCGTCTTTGTGCCAGTAGCACTGGAATGGGAGATGCCCTTGAATTATTTGAGGGAAACCAATGTTTTCATTCCAGAAATAAGTAGTTTCTGATTGACTGAGATTTAGGAAGGAGTGATTCCCTACAAATATTTACATCAAGGAGAAAATCACCTATAGTGTCTTCCTATATTCAGAGGCTGTCTTCAATTTTTAGAATTCTTCGAGTAAGATTGTTCTAAATCAGAAGCAGTCCTATACTACAAAGAAGAATCTGGAGGGAAAAGGGGGTTTGGGGCTGGTTCATTTGCTGGTTCATTTACTTGAGCTCCAGGCTTCACGGGATTCAAGTCAGACATGACTTATCAGTATGAAATACTCATGACCTAACTAGGTAGGATACAGTCTGTTTCTCTCAGATGACTAGCTGAGTCAGAACTTGCTCCTTATGCCTGTTTTCCACCTGCGTTCTTCTCTGTTTAGTTGTTCTCCCTTTCTTTCTGATTTGCTGGGCTTGAATTAGAGGGTTTTTTAATTGAATTTTCTCTGATACTTTGTTACTTTTTCTTCAGATCTCATATTTTACCGCAAAAGATGTTAGTTTTGTCCCATCTGATTTGCATTCTGCTTGTGAGATTTGAATTCCTTAGTCAGATGGATGTTGCTGTTTTTTCTTACCCAGAAGATCATATACTTGGGAAATGCTGCCTTTTTAAGGACATCAAGTCTAGTGCTCATAGATACCATAATGCATGACTTTAGATATACTTTCTTTGGAGGCTTTTTAGCTCCAAAGACCAGGCTTCAAAACACTTCTCATTCAGGTTCTCTCAATGGGGATGGTTCTTTCTTTTTAAAGACTGAAGTCTTTTTGGTCTTGAAAATTAGTAGCAAGTTTTGGTTCTTTTTCGCAAGAGCTAAGCTGATCATATTGTCAGGGTCCCTGACCTCAGTTAAAAACTACTTCATTGAGAAAACTAATGCAGAAGGTGAAATGGATAATCAGCTCTTTCAGTGTGGCTGAGGTTGCAGGGTTTGCTATGCTCTCGAGAGCTTGTCTCGAAGAACTTCAGTTGGTGATTCCCCCTGACTATGAAAACCTTGTATTTTTCCTGAGGATAGAGGACTTCTGTTCTCACCCCTGAGGAAGGACCTCCTACTCAGTAGGAAGGAACCCACCAAGCATACGTGTGTAGCCATTGTAGTGAATACTGCGTGCTTCCTTAGCTCGCTCTCCTCATCAAAAAGGTGTCCCTTCCTATAAATCTGGATTATCTTTCTGACGACAGGCCTCTATTAGTTCTCTGAAAGTTCATCAAGAAGTCGTTTTTATCCTTCACCTTCCTGTAGAGGAATGCTTCTTTGTTTGCTCAGCCTTCTGTACTCCGTTGCTTAAGAGCTTAAAGTGGAGAGTTCTTGAGTAAGGATCTGGTTCCACAGTAAGTCATGAAGTTAGCTTTAACTTTTAGCTCAGTCCTTTGCATACACTTCTATACCTTTTGGTAAAGACAGACTTTATAGTAGCCTCTACCTTAGACTGCAGGGACTGAAAGATTCAAGCACTGACTGGCTGCTCGCAAGACTGCCCTTGGTGTGCATCCACACCTTGGAAGTCACTTAAGTTTTGAGTCAGAACCTGTCTTGAACCTGCTTTTTTTTTTTTTTTTTTAAAACCATGTGTCCAGGTTGAAGCTTCATTATCTGTTGTGGATAGCAAACATGCGCTACCCTGATGATAAGACCCTTTATAAAGACAAGGGGCTCAATATCATCACCTGTTACAATAGTCCATTAGTTTGTATGGCAGAGTCAGGACATATTGTCAGCGTGTGATGGTGAAAACACTGAACGTGAACTGAAAGCTGTCCTTGAGTACTCATGCAACTTTGGCCTCTCTGAGAAATATTTCCAAACTTCTGATCTGCAAAAAAATTTGATCCACATCTTTGTCAACCACTTTGCCATTGTAGAGCCTTAAACATTTTACAGAGTGGTCCTCCAGCTGTTACTTTCCTAATATCTCCAAGACATTTCACCAAATAATATGTCCAGGTTCAGAGGCTGGACAAGACAGTACTGGGGTAAAGTGTGTATTTATACGGATGATTAGTTAAAGAGAAAAGAAAGCACTGTAAACTGGAAATTCAAACATATTTCTGTTACACAGACGAAACATCTTAAGTCTGTCAATCTTTCTTTCTGTCTTGGGATTCTAATAGGAAGGATTGATTGGGCATTCTGAGGTTCAGCTGAAGTCAGGGCTGTACATGCTCTTTCCTTACGTCAGAGGTAATGATCACTTCTGCTTCTGGGGCCAAAAAACTCAAGTCCTTGCTATATAAATATCTGCTGTTGAATGTACACATGACTAAGCACATCACGAAGAGTTACACAGTTACAGTCTTTTCAAAATAATGTTTTTAGACTTCCTCATAAGCTGGAAAAAAAGATTAACTGATATGTGCAGTTTCAGGGAGATTGCTTCTGGGCATTCGTACATGCCATGCAGAGGTTATCTGAAATCTGGCAGCAATATATGAAAGTCTTACTTGATGTATTAGTGTTTCAGGACAAGTAACTATTTGTAAGGATCCCAGGAATGTTACCTTCATAAACATTCCAAATTAGATGAAGGAATGAAAATGACAGTACCTAATAATAGCAGGTACCAGTAGTTGTTAATGTGGTGTGTGTCAAATGGTGCAGTGCCGCTGGAGAGGTTAGTGTCTGGTCACAGACCCTTCTTGCTATAATTTGTCCAGTGATTCTTAGATATCTTTTCCACTTCAATAGTGAATTTGTAGCAGAGGCCCATCATCCACCAGTTTTTTGGGCACTAGATACTACTGAATTTGGGGGTCAGTAATGGTTAACACTTATGAATATGAGAACGATGTAGCTGTAGAGTGATGTGTTTGCTGCAGATTTCCTCCCCTCGCTGAAAGGACTGAGGTACTGGATCCTAAATCTGATCGTTCATTCTTTCTTGAGATCTTAATGAAGCTTTGTGGCCTGCTGGAGGAAAAGAGATAGGAACGGATGGAAAAATAAAGAACTGGGAATAGTAATACAGGATTGTAAGGGAGCAGCTGAATTACTAAATCTGGTGAAGAATAAAAACATTTTTTGGACCTACTGGTTCGCATTCTTTCCTCTTTGAGTTTTGTTGTGTTGTAGGGTACTGGATGAGTCCAGAAAATACCAGAGAGGCACAAAATATTTCCATGAAATTAATCAGTAATGATCACTTCCATTCCAGCTTAAGGAGGTGCACCTGGATGGTATTCCAGTGTATTTTCTGTAACCCATTTAGGGAAAAATTGGCTGTTGCATATTCTAAAACTGCAGAATACTATTTTTCTTGGTATTTAGATTCCAGCTTGCTGACAGCATGATAGTTACACCTTTTGACACTGTGAATGAGTTGAGATTAAATTAAACTATATGTCTGATTCAGACGACCAAAGATGTCAAATTTAAGTTATATAAGAGAAAGTGGGGAACTGTTGCTACCTAGAATTCAGAACATTCGTATTAATAGTAGATAAAACTCAACCAATTTGCAAGAAGTTCTATTGTAGTGTTTTCTACGATTTGTCCTTCTAAGTTTTGTGCCAAAATAGCTAACATACTTAATGCACATTTGCAGCCATGGAAAGGAGTGAACTTCTTTCCTGAATCTACTTACCAGTCAAAACATCTATTGAACTGTTACAGTTGCAGTGAACAGAACGTACATTATACCACTTTTGAGCACACTAGGCAGATGCTGACAATGGAATACAGTGTGTGTTATAGAATCAAATTTATACTATTAATAAAGATTTGTTTCTTCTCTTCAGTGAATTTCTGAGAACGTATAACAAGTGCAAATGTTCTGATCCTTTGAGCTTTTCTTTTAAATTTTTCTTGTGATTGCCTTGTTTTAGCCTGTGCATGATTTAAAAAAAAAAAAAAAAAAAAAAAAGCCAAACACATATAATTTGATGAAGTTACTTCTGCAAATCACAGAATGGCCAAGGTTGAAAGGGACCTCTAGAGATCATATAGTCCAACCCCCCTGCTCAAGCAGGGTCCTCTAGAGCACATTGACCAGAATCATGTCCAAGCAGCATTTGAATATCTCCAGCGAAGGAGACTCCACTACCTCTCTGGGCAACCTGTTCCAGCACTCAGTCAACCTCACAGTCAAGAAGTTTTTCCTCAGGTTCAGATGGAACTTCCTGTGGTTCAGTTTGTGCCTGTTGCCTCTTGTCCTGTCACTGGGCACCACAGAGAAGAGTCTGGTCTCATCCTCTTGACACCCCTCCCCCCCCCCCTCAGATACTTGTACACATTGATGAGATCGCCTCTCAATCTTCTCTTCTCCAGGCTGAACCGGCCCAGCTCTCTCAACCTTTCTTCATAGGAGAGATGCTCCCATCCCCTCATCATCTTTGTAGCCCTCTGCTGGACTCTCTCCAGTAGTGCCATGTCACTGTTGTACTGGGGAGCCCAGCACTGGATACAGTATTCCAGGTGAGGCCTCCCCAGGGCTGAGGAGAGGGGCAGGATCACCTCCCTCTACCTGCTGGCAGCACTCTGCCTAATCCAGCCCAGGATACCACTGGCCTTGGCCACAAGGCCACATTGCTGGCTCGTGGTCACCTTGTTGTCCACCAGCACTCCCAGGTCCTTCTCGGCAGAGCTGTTCTCCAGCAGGTCAACCCCGAGTCTGTACTGGTGCCTGGGGTTATTCCTGCCTAGGTGCAGGACACTGCACTTGCCTTGGCTGAACTTCATGAGGTTCCTCTCTGCCTGTTTCTCCAGCCTGTCCAGGTCCCTCTGAATGGCAGCACAGCCCTCTAGTGTATCAGCCACTCCTCCCAGTTATGTATCATCAGAAAACTTGCTGAGGGTGCACTCTGTCCTTTCCTCCAGGTCATTGATGAATACATTGAAGACTGGACCCAGGACTGACCTCTGGGGGACACTGCTAGCCACAGGACTCTAACTTGACTCTGCACCACTGACCACAACCCTCTGAGCTCTGCCATCTAGCCAGTTCTCAAGCCACCTCACCGTCCACTCATCCAACCCACGCCTCCTGAGCTTGCCTAGGAGGATGTGATGGGAGACAGTGTCAAAAGCCTTGCTGAAGTCCAGGGAGACAACGTCCCCTGCTCTGCCCTCATCTACCCAGCCAGTCACTCCATCACGGAAGGCTATCAGATTGGTCAAGCATGGTTTCCCTTTGGTGAATCCATGCTGACTACTCCCGATCACCTTCTTGTCCTCCACATGCTTAGTGATGGCCTCCAGGAGGAGCTGTTCCATCACCTTTCCAGGGATGGAGGCGAGGCTGACAGGCCTGTAGTTTCCTGGCTCCTCCTTCTTGCCCTTTTTGAAGACTGGGGTGACACTGGCTTTCTTCCAGTCCTCAGACACCTCTCCTGATCTCCAAGACCTTTCAGAGATGATGGAGAGTGGCCTAGCAATGATGTCTGCCAGCTCCCTCAGCACTCGTGGGTGCATCCCATCGGAGCCCATGGATTTATGGATGTCAAGTTTGGACAAAAGATCTCTAACCTGATCCTCCTCAGCCAAGGGAGAGTCTTCCTCTCTCCAGACTTCCTCTGTTGTCCCCAGGGTCTGGAATTCCTGAGGGCTGGCCTTAGCAGTAAAGACTGAAGCAAAGAAGGCATTCAGTAACTCTGCCTTCTCTACATCCTTTGTTACCATGGCACCCGCCCCATTCAGCAGCGGGACGGCTTTTTCCCTAGTCTTCCTTTTGCTACTGATGTGTTTGAAGAAGGCCGCCTTGTTGTCCTTGACGTCCCTTGCCAGATGTAATTCCAGCTGGGCCTTAGCCTTCCTTGTTGCATCCCTGCAGAGTCTGACAACGTCCCTGTATTCCTCCCAAGTGGCCTGTCCCCTTTCCCACATTCTGTAGACTTCCTTCTTCTGCTGGAGTTTTGCCAGGAGTTCCTTGCTCATCCATGCAGGTCTCCTGCCCACTTTGCTGGACTTCTTCCTCAGAGGGATGCACTGCTCTTGAGCCTGGAGGAAGTGACGCTTGAATATTAATCAGCTTTCTTGGACCCCTCTTCCTTCTAGGGCCCTATCCCATGAGATTCCCCTAAGTAGGTCCCTGAAGAGGCCAAAGTTAGCTCTACTGGGAGGAAATGGGAAATACAGAAGGGGAAATCACTCCTATATGTAAATCAGATATGCATAATGTAAGTGTGTGAGTAATTTGCAGATAGACTGCAGAAGTGGTAAAGATACAGTAGCAATTCTTCCATCTCTTTTTTTTGGTGCAGACACATGGAGGCTGCACACCACTGCATCCCAATCTGTCCTTTTGTTCCTTGTCCTATCCATAGTGTGTTGCTAAGGGCAAGGATTCTCATACCTGTTGTGGAGTTTTAGTGGTATGGAGAGCCATCCCTAAAAATGGAAATTTAGCCTATTTAAATTAAGTGTCATTTAGTTTAGGAAGAGTGTTCATGACTGGTTCAAAAATATTTCTGTTATTTGAGTTTAAAGGCTTTTCTGTTTTTTCTCTTTGCCTCTACTTCTTCCTGGACTGCAGGTGGTAAACATTCCTTGGACTGCACACTAATATTAACAGAGGGAGACTCTGCGAAATCTTTAGCTGTCTCTGGCTTAGGTGTTATTGGTAGAGACAGATACGGGGTATTCCCACTCAGGGGTAAAATTCTCAATGTTCGGGAAGCTTCTCACAAACAGGTAAGCATTCTTGTCAGTTCCTTTACCTCACAGATGGATGCGTGCGGTTTATTTTTGATTTCTAGGCTACATCTTCCTAATTTCATTTTTATTTTTTCAGGATAGTTTAGGGGCTGAGATTTCATAAAATACTATGTATTTTAAAGCCTGTGATAAAATCCTGAACTAGCAATATCAAGCGAAGTAGTACAGTACTGGGATGATTAAGTTCTTTTTTCCACAAGTGCAAGGAGATCCTATTCCTTATATTCTATACTTTACATCAACACTTTACATGACTACTTAAAAAAAAATTGATATTCTCATAACTGACATGTAATTTCATTGCCTCCCAACGTGAGGCAGCAGCAATGTCATTCACCGTATTACTTCTGCTGACCTCCATGCTTCGTCTTTTTGGTAAGAGTTAGTATGGCACATCCCCATAGTAATAATGGAAAGAGAAGGTAGCTTGTGAGATGACTTCTGTTACATGCATCTTTACCCCTGCCATATGAACCCTAAGTACTGTGGCTGTGGAGGAAACAGGCAGCTGTAGACTTGAGAATTTGTATGTACAATAGTATTTATAATTGTGAGGACTGGAAGGGGTTTGGAGAGGAAGAGGTTATGAGATTCAGGCAGGGGTGAATTGAAAAAGGAGTTGTGAAGCCCACCTGAAAAAAAATGGGACGTATCTGAGTTTCTGCTTGTACACTGACTGCAAAAATGACTTTTTTTACACAGATTATGGAAAACGCAGAAATCAACAACATTATCAAAATAGTTGGATTGCAATACAAGAAAAGCTATGAAGATCCAGAATCTCTAAAAAGCTTGAGATATGGAAAAATTATGATCATGACAGATCAGGTTAGTCTGAAATTTGATGCCAGAAGTGTGTATATATTATTCTGATTTTAGAAAGTTAAAACTGAAGTTGAGTCTAGGAATCCTAAGCTTTGGATATCTCTGAAGCTTTGTTTGTTATTTTCTCCCAGAGAGATTGAACTATCAAGACTCTTAAGACTGAGAGCTGTGGGCCAGGCTTGGCTTCCTTATGCGGGGATTCAGCTCTGTGTTGCCTGGGAGAACTGTCTAGCTTTCAGATAAAATATGCCACAGGCAAAGCAACTTGTGAGCTGCAACTGTGCTTGACTTGGCAGAGCTTATTAGCTTGGGGATAGCCATTCACAGGTGGTTATTTAATTCGCAGGTCCAGTTCAGAATCCAAATTAAGACTGCCTGTTCCCTTCAATGTTTTCTATCAGCCAGACATTACTTTGGTGTATCCAGGCCAGTGAGTTCTGTTCATCCTGGCAATTTGACTTTTTCATACATCTTACCAGTCTCCTTTTAGTGTTGGGAGGATTTTTTTGCTGGTTTTGTGGGATCTGATATTTTACGAGAGTGTCTGATAGTTTCATGTTATTATTTAGGATCAGGATGGATCTCACATAAAAGGCTTATTGATTAATTTTATTCATCACAATTGGCCATCACTGTTGAAACATGGTTTTCTTGAGGAATTCATCACTCCTATTGTAAAGGTATGGGTTTTGTTAATAAGATTTTATTTTAATATTTATAGTGCAGCAGAGAAGTTGATTAGACTTTTTTTTATTGTTTTTAAGGCAAGCAAAAACAAGCAAGAACTTTCATTCTATAGTATTCCTGAATTTGATGAGTGGAAGAAACATATGGAGAATCATAAAGCATGGAAGATAAAATACTACAAAGGTTTGTTTAAAAATAAATGTTAAACTCATGGATCTAAAAATGTATAATAAATAGGTGCCTTGCAGTTTTATTTGTAGATATTTTCATAATAGTACCTTTGTAGTGATTTTGAAATTATTCCCAGTAAAATACAAGACTTCAAATGACAAAACTTAAGTTACAAATATTATCTCGTTGTTTCTTTTTATTGTACAGGTTTGGGAACCAGCACTGCTAAAGAAGCAAAAGAATATTTTGCTGACATGGAAAGACATCGGATCTTATTTCGATATGCTGGTCCAGAAGATGATGCTGCCATTACACTGGTAAGAACTTATAAAAATTTTCTTTTATGGTATGAAAATGGCACATTAGGAAGTCCTAACATGTTTTTGAATAACTGAAAAAAACTACTATTGGAAGAGAAAAGGTTTTTGGAAAACATTTCAAATTTTGGAGTAGGAGCTTTACCCACAATAAGCAACTTTCATAGTAGCTTTGATAATTTTGTGTGGCGTGGATATCAAGAAACGTTACATTCGAACTTGCTTGAAGAGAGAGAACAGAGAAAAGAGTACTTCTGTAAGGCAATAAAGAGGTCCCCATCTACTTAGGGATCTGAATTTTGGCTCTGAGCAAGCCAGCCAGCTCTGTCAGCGTGGTGGCACGTGTGTATGCACATGCGTCTTAAACATTTGAAGTTGGACTCTTAAATAGCTGTGTCCATAAAATTATCTGTGGTTCACAGAGAACTTGAGGAAGGGCAAATGTCTGGAATGAAGTTGTTTTCGCAAGAAATATTTAACCTTTTACCTACTTCAATTCACTGTTTTGTAGATGATGTTAGAGAGAAAAGGCGTGGGAAAGAGAAAAATAAGGTACCCATATTCGGCAAAACAACTTTTTCCTTATAGCTTACAGTGGATCCTGTAAAATGGTGCATTTTCGCTAATGAAAAGACATAGTAGGTATCTGTTCTGTTGAAGGAAAGAACAGATGCCTTGGAAGTGATTTGTTACCATTCGTTTTACTTGTGCCCAAGATGCACTTAAATATAATCTATGAATAGTTTCCCATCCCAGAGAAGTGTACCCATCTAATAGGAAGGGAATCTGTATGTTTGCATATCCTTTAAAGCAATTGTTGAAGAGAGCCTGAACTCCCTCATTAAAATTCTGAGCACTGTTTCTGCAAGTGGACTTCCATATACAGCACACTTATCTTTCAAGAACAATTTTGGAAGTGCTGTAAAGATTCTAAATACAAGATCTTTTTATCTGAGGGAGAATAGTAGGGTTCAGCTGCAATAAAATCTAGCAGATTGGTGTAAGTATTGATACCAAACTCAGTTGTAGTGGCAAATTCTATTCCTACTAAGAATTCTTTTTCAGTGCCATTGTTTTTATGACCCTGCTTTCATTTTTCACGGATCGCATCAGGAGAACCATACCTAGCATTGAGACACTGTTCCAGAGGATCTGATATTCTTCTTCTGCTTTCCATTCTACTGTTCTTTACCTTCAGTTTGCTCTTCATGATCATGATCATGGTCATCTTCAGATGAGAAGTGTGCAGAATATTCCAGGACTGTATAAAGTTGGCCTGTAAGCGGTGAATAGTTTGTATACAGGCTGGTTTTTATCAGCCTAAATGATATATAAGGCCATATGGCCTGCTGGTTATCACTTCTGTCTCAAAACGATATCCCATAAATTGCAGATAAAACTAATTGTCTTTGTTATGTAAGGTAGAAATATTGACTGAAGCTGTTAAATAGACTGAAGAGAAGCTTCAGCTACACTCCCATCTCCCCTGACAACTATAATCCCGCCCTAAATTCACCTCTGGGCTACTTAGAGATGGTATAAGGTTGTAGGCACCACTAGGCCTCCTGCTAATTTTTATTTTTGCAGATCATAGCTATTTCACATAGCAAATTCTTCAGCATTTTCAAGAACTCTGTTGTAGCAGTGGAGAAAGAAAAAAAACTTATTATTCTATTCAAAGCTTAGAAAAAAAGAAATAAAAAGATATGAAACTAGACATCTTTTGCAAAAGCCTGTTCCTAAGCTTCCAGAGAGTAGGACTTTGTAAACTGTCAAGATTTTTTCACAAAGGAAGTCAATTAGATGTAAAACAGTGGTATTGCTTACTCCCTTTCTCAGAGAATAAGTTTTACTAAGGTTTACTATTTATCATGAAATATATTGATCTCCAAGGAAGTGAAGCTCCCCTTTGAGCTCTTCTGCAGTGGTCCAGTCAGAATCCTTTAGAAAAGGTAGTGCTGGAGGCTGTCTTCTCATGCAGGAGAGTGATTAAACTGCAGGGCATGATGATGGAGTCTCTATATGTTATTACCTGAGGAAAAGGTAGTACTTCAACAACTAACACAATTTTCCCAAGCTAGTTGGAATTTTGCCTATAGCACACATCCAGTTTTTGCCTAATTGCGTACAGATTTTAGGAAGTAATATAAAATTAAATGTTGATCAGTGAGAAATATGTCAGACTGGAAAACCTGTGCATCATTGTCCAAGAGGCCATGTGTTTGTATTGCTGTTCAGTCATAAATATTAGTTAAATGGGTTATCTTGTCCAAATAAATATTACTGAATATTTGATCAGATAGTGCAGTAGATTTAAAATTGTTATTGAAGTACCATCTATTTAAACAAACATGTATCTGCTAATAATTTAGTGTACCTGGAATCTTTTCAGGCCTTCAGTAAGAAGAAAATTGATGATCGGAAAGAATGGCTAACAAACTTCATGGAGGACAGGCGACAGCGTCGGCTTCACGGCCTTCCTGAGGTGAGTTGTAAATAATAATAATGTCTGGTGGATGAATTTTAAAAATAATGTGATTTTTATGTTGAATGAATAAAACGTGTATTTTTTTCAGCAATTTTTATATGGTACAGCAACAAAGCATTTGACTTACAATGACTTCATTAACAAGGAGTTGATCCTTTTCTCAAATTCAGACAACGAGAGGTCTATTCCCTCCCTTGTTGATGGTAAGCTCATAATTCATTATGATTTGTAAGAACATTCCTTTTTATTGTTTTTTAAAGCTGTGATTTATATCAGAAATCAATGTATTCAGATAGAGAATATAAGTTCCTGTATATTTTTTCTTGTTATCATTCATATGCTTAGGAATTGACATGTTCCTTCTGTGGAGAAACTTAAGCTGTTGCTTTGCAGCCTTTTTACTTGACCATACCTCTTCCCTGGACCATACAAGTGCTTTGCTTCTAGTCAAAGCGAGAAAGCCGACTACACAAAGCGCTTCATTTGTGAAACTGTCTGCAGACAGCATGAGAAGAAATCTCTACTTATATTGTTTTCAGTATTGATATGCTTACTCAGATAGGGGGAAAAGGCCTTGAGGTGTGATAAGCAAAAAAAAAAAAAAAGCATTTCTCTCCACTCCACAGTGTATTTTTTATAGCAGAGGTGGCCAGCCTTCTTGGCACTGTGCACAGGCCCATACCAAAAAAGTCTTGCAGCTGAGACCATCTTATATTTTAGATGAGAAAGGGAAATGGTTCACTGGTGGGTAGGGATAATAGCTTCCTAGAGGGATGAATCCCCTGCTCTGCTGCAGAATGAGGCTAGATTAGGTAGGTATGCAGATGCATCTTGGGGGTAACCAAAAAATGTTAGTCTTCAGTTCCAGCTTCCCCAGACCCACTTTTTCCCATAGCTGAATAATTGAATTAACTAGTAGTCCCTCTGCTAGCCCACCAGAGCTTACTGCACTTGAGGAAGTCTCACTGCGGGAGCTGCATGTCTTGAGATCGCCATTCTTTAAAACGTCTTTCTCCTTAACCGCTTTCCTGGAAATGGCAGAATGATTGTGCTGAAATATAAAATAAACAAAGAATCAGCTTGAAATAGATAACTCTTCATTTCAGCTGAGGTCCTCCCAAGTTTGTGTGTGCAGAAATGTAAGAAAATGAAAAGAGAACGTTGTAATGGGCTTAACTACCATCAGTGTCACTGCCAGCTTTGACTGTATTTCTGTTGGGCATAGATCTGTGAACTGCTCAAAGGGTAGTACTCTAGGAATGGCTTCTGTGCTTCTGTATCACAAGGTGGAATATAACAGGCTGGTCTGGTGGCATATCTCAGAAAAATGAAACGGAAGAACATTTTGGCCTATCTTCGGTTTCCAGTTACCACTCTCTTATACGTTCGTGATTCTTCTGTGTAAAGGAAATCCTCTAAGTCTGTTACTTTAGATAGATCTTTGCCAGGAAAATAGAACAAAGGCTTGTTGTAAATAAAATTGGATGTTCCATACTTAAATGAAGCAAAAGTTGGATTTAGTGTCTTTTTTTAGTCTTTGCTTTTTATTTGACCTGGGTTAGTAATGATAATATGCAGCAGTGTTTCAGTGAATTTTCAGAAGTACCTGTGAATTGCCACAGTGAGTAGATAAATCAGTATGTTATCTAGCATTGCTAGATAACATGCTGAAAAATGACACAATCCCTTCCACACCGATGATGTGCTTAAAATACGCATAAGCAATAAAAATAAATCAGAAGATCAAAGAGGCTGAGTTCATTATTAAAATCTTAAAAGATCTAAAAGGGAGACAAGTAGCATAACATTTTTGTTGAATTTTATTGAGTTCTTGAGAATTTCACAGGAAAAGTTGTATTTCAGAGTGTTTTAAAATACGCGTAAGCTACAATTACAGTTGTAACCGCTGCTTTTTTATTGATAAGCTTAGCAAAAAGATTTTGCTGAGTGGACTGGAAACCAAATAACTGTTGCCTTGCAGAAGGTATACGTTTAGGATAAAGTTGCTATTTATGTAAATAATGTATTATATGATGCATAATAATGATTAGCTAAAAGAGTTACGTTTCCAGTTTTCTGAAAACTTTTTTCAGTGCGTTGGTAAAATGTTGATTTTTATACTCTTTCAAAAGAACTGAGATATTAATTTTTTATTTTGTTAATATTACAGCATGAGTTTGTTTCTATATAACGCTTAAGCTTCTTTCAAGAGATTAGAAACAAGAATAAGGCAAAACAGTTTATCATTTTTAAAAGTGTGCCTGTGTGTTTGTTGAAACTGTGATATTCTTATTAATAGGTTTAA
Source organism: Struthio camelus (assembly GCF_040807025.1). Lineage (NCBI taxonomy): Eukaryota > Metazoa > Chordata > Aves > Struthioniformes > Struthionidae > Struthio > Struthio camelus. Next base: position 44,863,502 of record NC_090943.1, on the reverse strand, counting down.
AACCTGGACAGCGCAAGGTTTTGTTCACTTGCTTTAAGAGAAATGATAAACGTGAAGTAAAGGTTGCTCAGCTGGCTGGTTCTGTTGCTGAAATGTCAGCTTACCACCATGGGGAGGTGAGTATGAGAAATGGGAAGGTTGTGAGGATTTTTACCTATGTGAAATATTAGGGAGATGCTGACTTTGTTAAAGTTGCAAACCTGTTGCCTGTGAGTCCTGCTAATCAGAAATTTAGGGTCTTTTAACAAAAATGAACCAAGCAGTATGTAGTTTAATAGGGCAGCATATTTCCATTTTTTCCTAGTCTTTGGGCCCAGTAGTGTGCCAAATAGTTTGTGGCCTGTGGAGACATGATAGATGACTAATTACCTAGAAATTGTAGGATCCTTGCTTATCTGGAATATTAGTAAGAGTTCCCATATTACCAATTTCTCTTCCCCTCTCTCTTCAAGAAGGAATGAGTAGTGGTTTGTGCAGGAGAACATAAGTGCAATCAGTATATGCTCTTTGCATTCCTCCAGAGAAGTGCTTTAAAAGAATTTGAAAAAATCGTGGGTTTTCGTAAGCCTAGAGATTCATGAGGACACTGAAGTCGGGGAAGCAGCATGGCCATGGAAGAGGAAGCATTGTGTTTTACCGGCAGGTTTTGTAATAGGTTTACACCATTCCTTTCCCAGGGAGACTACTTTTTTGAAATTGGTTAGTTGCACGGTTCCTAGGCATTAAGAATATATTTTATTGGCGGAATAGGAACGAATATCTGTTCTTTCATTTAGTATTAACTAATATATATTTTTTTACAGCAAGCATTAATGATGACTATTGTCAACTTGGCTCAGAACTTTGTTGGAAGTAACAATGTTAATCTGCTGCAACCTATTGGTCAGTTTGGTACCAGGCTTCATGGTGGCAAGGATGCTGCCAGCCCTCGTTATATCTTCACCATGTTAAGGTAAACACAGTTCTAAAGCCAAAAACATGCTTTTAAAAATCATCAAATTACCAAACTAATCTTATCACAACACCACGGGTTGCAGAGAGTAAGAATGTGTTCCTTTCTCTAAAGTCGGTTATGTTGTCCAGTGCATATTTATAAGTTGTAATCAGTGTTACTTTTCTTATTTCCTAATTTCAGTGTAATATTTAGCCTAAAATTCCTTGTAGTTTCTTCTTTTCCTCTAATTGCAGGCTTCAGCATTAGTTTTTATTCTCTTTCTCGTGCATGTTTTTCCTGTACCAAACTAGGTTTGTACTTTCTCCTTTTCACATGAGGTGCTGGAAATTATGTTCACTCGGGACGATGTCCTCAATGAACAAATGGAGTCACCAGTAAAACCTCTGTAGTATTTTTAGAGACTGCTGGGCCTACAATTAAGCAATGAAGCATTGCAACTATTTGCTTGTTGTGTTGCTTTGTTACGGGTTGTCCTGCTGTCACTTGGAACTCTGGGAATTCAGGAATGCTTCACAGAATGGTATTTGTGTAGATATTAAATGTCGTCAATTATTGGACTATCATATACATGCATGGTTACAAAGGAAACAGACATCATAGATTTGTTACGAATACATTATTTCACTAAGAATTTCCCTTTCTCTGGAGGTATGTACGCCATATTTTCAGCTTCTGAATAACAAAGTAACAGGAAGAAAGGAAAAAAAAATACAAATAGATTATATCCGGACCCACTGACCTTTAAAGCACTATGCACTTTACTTACTGCACCCCAATTTAAATAGTTTTCTTCTTTTTCTTTTTCAAAGCCCTTTAGCAAGGCTGCTTTTTCCATCAGTGGATGACAACTTGCTTAAGTTCCTTTATGATGACAACCAACGTGTAGAGCCTGAATGGTATATTCCCATCATTCCTATGGTTTTAGTAAATGGAGCTGAGGGAATTGGTACTGGATGGGCTTGCAAACTTCCAAACTATGATACCAGAGAGATCGTGAACAACGTCAGACGAATGCTGGATGGCTTAGATCCCCACCCGATGGTAAATGTACTAGTGTATACTGCTGTTTTATGTGTTTGCTAAACAGGCCTGATTTTGTACTTTAAATTTTATTCCTATCACTGTTAAAATATCTGATTGTTGGAATGTCTGAGTGGGATTGTCCCGGTAATTTTATGTAGGAGCCTTACTTGAAGTGAGGCTAGAGAAGTTAGTACTGTAGTTCATCTTGAAGCTAAAACATCACAACTTATAACCTTCTAATTATTTTGGAGGACTTTTTGTTCAGTCTGCTGACTGTAAGCCTTCACCATTACAAGTCATATGGAGTTGCTATGACATATGACAGTAGAACGAAAAGCTATGCAACTCTTCTTTTTTGGGGGACTACTGTTTGTCTTTGGCTAAACTTGACACTTCCTCTGTCTTGTGTGAACAGTACTCCCTTTTACGTATCTGTAAACATAGGAGATGTTGTTGATGTTATTTAAGAAAATTAACAGTTGCTCACCTGCATCTAGTTTCTACTCCTTTATTTAGAATTTTACAAGAAGTTCTTGCAAGTGTTGCGTACTTGAAAGAACTTTAAACAATAAAAATACCTAGACGAATCCAGAATCTTTCTGCAATAAACAGTTGAAATTTTACAACTGGTGGATTTTGCTACTTTGTTGCATTTACCATGTCAGAGAAGCAGAAGCATCTTTTCTTCTCCACTCAGATAGCCGGTTTTGCCTGTGAGAGCGCAGTCTCAATTTTCATGGCAGAGTCAATGTCCTCTTGCTAATTCTTGGGACACTAACTAGAATTTTTTTATTAATGCAGTCTGTTGACCTTCCTTTCGGACTCCTAGGCATTCTGTGTAGTCTCACAGTCAATTGAAGCTTACGCTGTGGTTGAAAGAGGCAGTTCTGCCTCCACCCAGCTTCTTCCTGTATGCTGGTATGTGTTTGTGGCTACATGATAAGCTGGATAAGGGAATCAGTTCAGTTAGAAAAAAATCCCCCACTCCATTAGTTAGTTTTTAAACTGGATGGGTTCCACTATCTTTGCCAATCAGCACAAGAATGAAAAAATGGCTGAGGAGGCAGTACCGCTTCTTTTACTGCTGATTTAAAGTTACTGTGAGACTAGTATTTTAATCTGCCTTCTGCCTTATCTGTGCCTGCAGTTTTCTTCGAACAAACAAACAAACAGAAGCTCACAGCGCAGCTGCATTGTCTGAATAATGAATGCATCTCCTCCATAATCTGTTCAAGATACTTGCTTCTGTCACTTGCATGTGTGCATTCTGGTTTTTGTGTAATATTTTTGCTATGACTTAAGATTTTCGCAGGCATGAGAGGTGCATTGACTGTTGAGCACAATGTAAATGATAGCTGTATGCCATATGAGAAACAAATATTTTTCCAAAATTGTATTTTAGAGATTATTACCACTGCCATTTTTTGCAATTTCAGCTTCCAAACTACAAGAACTTCAAAGGAACTATTCAGGAACTTGGTCAAAATCAGTATGTAGTCAGTGGTGAAATATTTGTGGTGGACAGGAACACAGTAGAAATTACAGAGCTTCCTGTAAGGACATGGACCCAGGTAAGCAACAATGAAATATATTCCCATAAACAAGTAAAACAACCAAAGAGCCCCTAACTAAATTGTTTGAAGCTACATTCATGTGAACTTTTTACACCACTTTTGGTGTTTATAGAAACATGGAAGGAAAACATGGTTTCGTTCTTTTCTGTGCCTTTGTAGAAGAAAAGGTTTTCAACTTGTGCCATCTACTGTCCATTCTACAAAGAATACCTGTTTCACCCCCTGAGTTTATATTTAATCCCCTTTTTCTTTTGAGCAGACTTTTCTGTCCCTTTAAGATGCCTCTTACGATTTTTGTCACTCCTGGCCTGCATTTTGATTTTGTAAATTATAACTGGTATCAGATATGTTGCACAAAGCTTTGAAATCTTACATTACTCAATTGCGTTAAAGAATTTTATATTTTAAAAAGTGTTTGTTTTTTTGTTACTTTTTTAATAGGTGTACAAAGAACAAGTTCTAGAACCTATGTTGAATGGGACTGAAAAAACTCCAGCATTAATTTCTGACTATAAGGAATACCACACTGATACAACTGTGAAATTTGTTGTAAAGATGACAGAAGAAAAACTTGCACAGGCAGAAGCTGCTGGATTGCACAAAGTTTTTAAGCTTCAAACAAGTCTTACTTGTAATTCTATGGTAACTTTTTTATGTTTGACTATCAGAATCATTACAGTTTCTTGTTGTACACTCAAATGTTTTTGTGATAGTTTTGGCACTAGATCAATCCTACGCATGACTGAGCACATCTTTCTTCATGTTCTGTTGCTGAAAAAAATAATTACTGATTGTTTGAATTCCTTCTTCCTGGAGATAAGATAATGCAAGTCTTAATTTTTAAATCGTGTTTAGCTATGCAATTTGAATTTTGAAACTTCACAGGAACTATCTGGGGCGTTGTGTATTCAAAATTCTTTAAATGCTAGAAAATCGTAGTGATGACAGATAGTAAATCACTATGAATCAGTAAATCTATTTGAGTCCTGATGAATCTTTTAAACCAAACTATACAGGTTCTGGGTCGTAAGTTTCCTGTAACTGAAAATTTCGTAATTGTGTGGCTAGCCAAAAATGCTTAAATGTAAAATAGATCATACAAATAACTTCTTTTCTGCCATATTATAATTAAACCTGCGTTTCAACCTTGAGACAAGTGACATTTTCAAAATCCAACTTAACCCAGGGCTTGATCAACCCATTTTGTGTATTGTTTCTGAAAAGAGAATAGAGCAAATCAAGGTTACAATACTCCTCACAGATTTAAACATACCTATGAACTACGGTAAGTGATAATCTGTCTTCAAATTCATGTTTAGTAAATTACATAATGTTTTACAGCTTAATACTGCACTTTCTGCCTACTGAAATAAATAATAAGGGCTGCTTTCAGTATATGTGTAGGAATTCATCTGCCCTAGTGTAAGCATCTTTGAAAGTTAGATTTCTGTATGAGCTTGGTCATTATTCACCCAATTCCCAAACATGCTTTAGAGAAGATGAATGGCTGTCTAAGGGTGTTTATTTCTTTCAACTCGCTATAGAGGGCGCCTAGGGTGACTAGTTCACCTGTAAATGTCAAAACTGGAGATGTCTGAAGTCAGGCAGGATTGATTCCACCTGTAATGTAACACTAATTACTTGTTTTTTGTGTGTGTTTAAAGTTGAAAGCTTTTGAGGATGTTTGAAGTGGCAGTTTTCAGAGCTGAACTGAAAGATCTCTTCAGTTCTTGCTTGAAATTAGCTGTGAATCTTTAGATTCTATTGAAATTTTTCTTTAAAATTTAAATAAAATTAGTCATTCGACTGAATTCAGGCATATTTTTCTATGTAGCAGTTTTCTTACTTGAAAATATTACTATAAATCTCACGTTAGATCTACTTGCGAATAAAATCTATCCAGCTATGTGCGGTGGAGTAAGGTTTGAACTCACATCAGGGTGAAATTACAATCTTCAAAATACCACCCTTCCTATAAGGTGCATGTGTATGTGCAATAGACACAAGGTCATATACAAAGATTAACAAAATTTTAAGTTATGCGACCTCTCTCAAGCAGTATGTTATGTATTTTATAGGTGCTCTTCGATCATATGGGATGTTTAAAGAAGTATGAAACTGTGCAAGACATTCTGAAGGAATTCTTTGATTTGCGATTACATTATTATAGTTTGCGCAAGGAATGGCTTGTGGGAATGCTGGGTGCAGAATCTACCAAGCTTAACAATCAAGCTCGCTTCATTCTGGAGAAAATACAAGGGAAAATTACCATAGGTGAGAAAATAATCTCTGAAACGTAAGTTAGAATTGATAATAACGTGGGATAATCTGGAAGTGGTTTAAATATAGTAGAATGTACTTGCATGTAAGACGTGTTTTCATGACATTACTTTCTTGTTATTGATGGTGTGTGTGTATCTTATAGAGAATAGATCCAAGAGAGATTTGATTCAGATGTTGGTCCAGAGAGGTTATGAATCTGACCCAGTAAAAGCCTGGAAGGAAGCACAGGAAAAGGTAATGATCTGAAATCTCTGGTTATATTTGAGGTTCGTAATGTTATTTATGATAATCGTTTATACAGATGTTTGTTTTCTTGTAGCCTAATTTAATTTCTAACACAAATAACACTTTAAAAAGATCATTTGTTACTCCTTATTAGTTTCCATATTTTGTCACATAGTATTGTTATCACATACAGGCAATTCTAAGAACAAAAATAGATAATGCAGGATTGAAAATCAAAACACAGAAGATGGAATTTCTTAATGTTCCCAAAACAAAAACTAGTAACTTGGCTGCCTGATACATAGAGTGCTGTATCCGTTACCCCACACAAACAACTGTTTTTTTTCCTTTTTGTTTATTTATTATATAATTATAAATTATTATTATTATATGAAACAAACACATTCATCAGTCTTCTGGAATGAAACATGACTACTATCAAGGTGTGACTTTTGAAGTTACTTTATTAAATTTGTCCTTGACCTGTATTTCTCTCTCCTTTTTTTTAACCTAAGAATTTTTTTATTTTTCCAAAAGAGGTTTGTGATTAGTTTAATTTCACATTTAGTTATAAGAAGATGAAACTACTTTAAAAAGCAACTTCAGGTTTTTATCAGCCACGCCTTTTCTGTGCCAATGCCACTGCTTTTGGTTATTTGTTTTCATTTTTTCATTGTATTTTGTTTTGCATGTTTATTACCACTCTATTTTAACTCCATAAAGTGTATAGTATTTTATAATAAAATGTTCATTAAGAGAAACTTTGATCCACTTCCATACACCAATTCATACATTCACGGTTTTGGTACCAATTTTTTATCTTTATCCAAAACACTGTGCTCCCTTCAAAAAGGACAGAGATACGTGAATATCAAAAGGGCAAAGGTCTTGAGCCTGTGCGGTGAAATAGCTAGGAGAACACCGATTTCTGTAGCCAGCGGCACACGAGGCATGCGACTACTATCATGTTCAGCTTTATTTTCCTAAATCAAGTGATTAAATAGTCCAGCTATTGAAGGTCACAGATGATCTTTTGGAAAAGTCCAGAGAATGGCTCACGTCACTGAATACATAAGGACACACCTTGCTACTCCAGCACGGTGGGTTGATGCAGGATTCCAGTTCATGCCCAAAACTAAGATTATTAGTACTTGTAATACTACATTTTATTTCACTATAGGCAGCAGAAGAGGAGGACCCACAGAACCCAAATGATGATGCTTCTTCCGCTTCAGGCTCAACTTCTGGTCCTGATTTTAACTATATCCTAAACATGTCTCTGTGGTCACTTACAAAAGAGAAAGTAGAAGAGCTAATTAAGCATAGAGATTCAAAGGTTAGTAAACATTGGAAGGCTTTCTGAAATGATTTAGCAGTAACTGGTATTTGCCAAATTTTAGTGTTCAGTTATCTAGTATTTACTGTAACTTTAATTGTAGCTTAGCAACTTAAATTCTATACACTATTTTCACGTTTTAGGAGAGAGAACTAAATGACCTCAAAAGGAAATCTTCTTCAGATCTCTGGAAAGAAGATTTAGCAGCCTTCGTTGAAGAGCTTGAAGTATGTTTTACATATCTTTAAAAAATAAATGTATTAAAATCAATGAAAAATAATAAAAAATTTTAAATGCCACATTTTAGATTAAAAACATATAGACCTAAAAATATACTGATAAATGGAAAAGCATCTTTGGGTAGTTGTGTTCCTAGGTGGGTTTCTCAGGGATTGTTTCTTGTATCCATACAATAATGTTCCTTCCAAGTCAGTGATGATAAAAAGAATCACCAGGAGTAAGTTTGTTTTCAGATAATACAAAGACTTGGAGTACTACTAACTGGTGAATCTAATAGTTACAGCAGTTCAGCATGATCTGATTGGTCGTGAGTCAATAAGTATGGGCAAATGCAAAGTTGTACACTTAGGAACAAGGCATATATACTATAAGTATACTGGATGAGTGGCCCTTACCTTGCCAAATTAGTAACTCTGGAAAAAGGTAAAGCATTTTGGTGGATAACTAGCTGACCATGAGCTTCCAGCGCTGTCAAAAGGGCTGGTGCAGTCACAGAGGTCTGTATGTGTCAGTGATACAGCTACAATTAGAATAATGTGATCGCTTCTGGTGTCTGTATTTCAGGTGTATGTTGATACTGTGAAAAAAGCCGATTAAAGGACTTGGAAAATATGTCTTATAAAAATGACTCTAGAAACTGGCTGCCTAAGTTAATGAAGAGACCACTAAAATAATAGTGACATCAGTATCGGGATACATACGTGAAGAATAGAAACTTGATGAAAGAGAGCTTTTCAATCGAGCAGTGTCCAAAAGTTCATATTTACTTAGGCTAGAGTATAAGTGTGGTTTTTGACTGTTCAGGATAATGAACAACTTACCAAGAGTAAGTCACTGGTTTCCCATTACTAGAAAGTGTGTTATAATTCAAATGAGAATTAGGGGACGTCTTGTATTCCACGTTAAAGAGAGATGAATCTTAAATAATCACCATAATCCACTTTGTCCTTATTTAAAAAAGAATGAAAACTTACAGTTTTTCTTCCCATGTTGCCTATTAGAAAGTAGAAGCACAGGAAAGAGAAGATGTTTTGGCTGGCATGGTTGGCAAACCAATAAAAGGTAAAGTTGGTAAACCCAAGATGAAGAAACTTCAGTTAGAAGAAACAATGCCTTCTCCATTTGGAAGAAGAATAGTTCCACAGATTACATCTGCCATGAAAGCTGATGCCAGTAGGAAATTGCTAAAGAAGAAGAAGGTAAATCAAACTATTGCTATAGTTAGATTATTCATTTTTAACTGCTGTTATTTTTCTACTCTGCTAGCATCGATTCAAACCACTAGACCCATTAAAACTGTATTTATACTGTTTTGCTGACCTAATGTATGAAGATATTAATACTTGTTTTGTTTTATATTTCCAAGCCTCTAGCGACTGCTTATTGTCAAGGTGCTTTTGTTGACTTTTTTTTTGACTAGTCAACAAATGTCAATATACTAGTCTAGTTTCATTTATTATCTTTTGCAAAACTGTATTCCAGTTCTACCATGAAATATAAAGGTACAATTTCTTTTATTTTGCCCACCTTCTCTATATTTTAGGGTGATACTGATTCTCTAGCAATAAAAATGGAATTCGATGAAGAATTTGGTGGAGTGCCGGCTGAGGGTGCTGGGGAGGAGTCACTGAATACTTCAGGCTCAGCAACTAAAACTCCTAAACCTAAGAGAGAGAAGAAGGAACCTGGTAAGATCCTTGACTATAAGCATAGTTAAGCTTAAATGTGTACTAATTGTGTATTAAATGTCTTTTTTAACATATAGTAAGAAGGGAAATATACCACAATAATTACTACTACATTTGATTTTTTTCCTACAGGGATGTGTGGAAATATATGGAAATACTCTGCAGTAGTTTAGTATTACTGAATAGCTAGGGATTAACAGCAGATGTAGTAAATGCTGAAGTTGATCTTGTTGTCACTTGTGTTGCTGTTCTCTGGTTTGATTAGCTTACTGAAATTCCTGTTAGGTAAACTGCTCTTCTGGCGAGTAGGGGATCCCCTTTTTTCTACATATGATTTGCGGGGGCAGGGGGATCTAAGTCTTTAAATATGTGAATAAAAAACTAGATTATTTTTTACATAATTAGACGAATTATGTAAAAAATGAAATTCCTAATCTATATATCCTCTGACTTTGAAGGGCAATGCAGCTGATTTGGATGTTATGACTTGGCAGACTAGCCAGTAATATATCTAGATTAACTTTCCTATTTCCTCTATTAATAGGAAGTAATTATTTCTATTTGAGAAATATGTAATAATTTTGGGGAGTCAGCAACAAAAAAGAAAGCTAAGGAAAAAAGTGAAGGTTTAAGTACGAAGTTAAAAAAAGCCAGTAGGAAATGAAAAGTGATCTGTGGTTATACAAAAGCTTCTTCTGAATTTTTAATGTTCAGAGTTCATCCAGAGAGTAGATTAACTGAGTAAAGTTATGACTGAGTTGTCTACGTGCAGCTCAAGTCTAGCCTAGCCAATGCTCAGCCAGAGTCAGCCAGCCCAGCTTGACTGAGGTGGCCATGCAATTGACTGACTGCATTGTGCCCCCCCCGCCTTCCTACATACACACCCTATAGAGTATTCTCAGTTAATTGAATTTTTCCAATGCATCCTGCTCCCTGAATAATGGAAAGCTGCTGTTCTTTCCCTGGAAAATCCGAGCAACCATTAAAAAACTGGAAATTTGACTGCACAGCAGCTGAAACTTGAAATTTGAAATTTTTTTGTTTTTCAAACATATGTTTTTCAAACGTAAAATAAATTCATTTAGCAGCAGCAAGTTAGGTTCTATGTGTCATTTAATCATTTAATCAGATTGCTACATTTCCCTCCAGAAATAAGACGAAAATTTAGCTTACATCATCCAATAAAAAACTTTTAAAGAGAAAAATGTATGAAGCTAGGTGTAGGCATCATAAACAGATAGCAAAGATGCAATTTTTCTGCTGACTATAACAAATGCTTTAACTTGTGGCAGGTACGAGGGTAAGAAGAACACCATCTTCTACAAAATCTGGTGCAAAAAAAGTGAAGAAACGAAACCCATGGTCAGATGATGAATCCAAGTCTGAAAGTGATTTAGAAGAAAGTGAACCTGTGATCATTCCAAGAGACTCTCTGCTTAGAAGAGCTGCAGGTACCCAAGCTTTTGTGAAGTGCTTATTGTGACTCTTATTGTGCTTATTGTATAAGTTTGTGCTTATTGTGCTTATTGTATAAGTTTGAATTACTGCCAACCTATGTTTTCCTTTGGCTGCAGCCTTCCTTTTGGACTTTCATCTCCTACAGATAGCTTGCAAAATATATGCTTTGCTGTGAGGCTAATGAGAACACTCTTCCAAAAAACAAATTCCAAAACCAAGAAAAGTTCACTGTAAAAGATTTTGTAATTTGATCAGAAGTCTTTTACCATATCTTAAAGACTAGAATAGAAATGACTCACAAAACTGGTGAATTATAGACGAAATAGACCAGATAATAACACCACAAAGCCAAAAAATATTCTGAAGCAAGCAAGGCCAAAAAAACCCAAACGGCTACTAAAAATTTATCAGAATTCCCAAGCAGTCTATAAAAGACTAAAATATCAGGGAATGAAAGTTTGAAAAGATATAAACAGAAGATAGTCTAAGAAAAACACACTGAGAGATTTTTCTGGAAAGCCGCTGATTATTTTTTCAAGCAGTTGATGAGGAAGAGTGTTCAGATGATGTATTCAAGAGAACTCAAGTGGAGGATTCTCATTCTTTAAGAGTGTTTTTGTGCTAGTGTCTTCGTAATGCCATTACCTAAAGTCATCTGAGCAAGCAGCAAGTGGTATAAGATGTTAGGTGACGTTTCAAATTATGCCCCTTTGTTCTTCCAGACTTGCACCAGTTTCTTCTCCCCCAGTCTTTTTTCTGTCTTGTGTACACTGAAGCAGGGACTCTTTAGTGACTTGCTCTTTAATTTACTGATGTATTAACATGAACAACTGTCTTGAAATGTGTGTATATTTATACATATATATGTGTGCATATATCTATATCTATATATATATATGTATCTGGTTTTTTTAGCTGAGAGGCCCAAGTATACTTTTGATTTCTCAGAAGAAGAAGATGATGCCGATGATGATGATGATGCCAACAATAATAATGATTTGGATGAGCTCAAAGTAAAAGCCTCTCCAGTTATAAATGACAGAGATGATGAGTTTGTTCCATCAGACAGTTTAGATAAAGATGAATATGACTTCTCTCCAGCGAAATCAAAACCATCTCCAGAGTAAGTACTGTAACTGAGCAGTATTTCTTTATTAATGATATTTTGAATGTAGAAGTCTTCAGACAAAATTGAGAAAGAAGTATCAATCCATTATTACTTTACACATACCATGTCAAATAAAAATTATACATTTCTGGGGAGCAATGAAGGTGTATGTTATCTCAACATTGAAATTGACCCAAGCAGATGTAAAGCTGACTTACTATGCTGTGTTATACTGTTAGTAATATTGTTCGTCAAACTGCATTTTAGAAGATTTTCTGTTTTCCATCTTACATCAATTTGTTATACAGAACTATTGATAAAAATATAATTCTGTTAATTTTAAATGGCTAAAGTGCTTGACGGTAAAGCGATTTTGAAGGTTCAACTTCTGCAAGTGTATACAAAAACACTAAAAAATGCTGTGTAGTGTTAAAATACAAATTTATTCTTATATTGATACTATAATGTCTCTTCAGTATATAGTTAATAGTTTCATATAGTTTCCCTTTTCTATTTGGAAGTAGAAAAACATCTCAAGACAAGAAAAGTCAAGATTTTGGGAACATCTTCTCTTTCCCATCGTATTCTCAGAAGACAGATGATGGTAAGCTTTTTCTCACTGATTTATTTACCATTATTTACCAACTGTCACGGAATATAGTAAGGGGTATAAACAAACTGCCTAGAGTAACTGTAGCAGAAAGATGTCCAGATTTATAAAGGTGAAAAGAGAAGGAGGTTCTGATCCTTAAAGGAATATAGTTTGTATCATAGATAAGAAAGTTACAGTACATTCGTAGCCTAGCTGTAGCATCAGATGGACCTTTTTGTGAGATTAATTTATACTATAATTAGCATGGGTAATTAAAGTACTTAGTGAAGGAATCTTACGCTAAACATACTCTCTGGTTGTAGATACAACAAAATTGGACAGTGATGAAGAGGATTCTGCTCCCGTTTTTTCATCGTCTTTTGCCCCAAAACAATCAGAGAAAAATCCAAGTAAAACAGTAGCTTCTAAAAAGGGTAAGTAATAGTAAAACCAGTAAATCAATCCATTTATTTAAAACTCAGTTCTTTTACCTTTGCACTGTCTCTTCACACCTTCAAAGTGGGAATTGCATTCCTTGTTTTTGAACTCAATGGCATTCGACAAAGGGTGTGAACTTCTTCCATCTCCTTAGTGTTATTAATTTCTTTTTTTTCATTGGCCACTGTAATGGCAATTGTCTCTTTCCTTGGATGGAGTTAGTGTTCAGCTTTCAATTAGTTTACCATCAGAGACTAAGTGAAACAGGAGGTCCTTGCGGTTGAAGATTATCTTCTCTGATGGCTAAACTAAATGCTTAGAGCCCTTGAGCACGTCTCCTGTGGCTTCCCTTAAAAACAAGGAGATCATGTGTAAAGGAGAAATCTCAAGAAATATTTATGTCCTACTTAGGCTATCAGAGTAAGTTGCACTTGGCCCAGTTGTCTTGCTTTTTGATACTGAGGATAAAAGGCTCTCCTCAAACTTCAGAGGTATGGGTTCTTTGATATATTAGCCAGGCTTTTAGAACTGGCATCTCACAAGATCCTGTATAGAGGAATTAAGGACAATTCCTGTTCATTATTTGCATCTGTTTCTTTAGTTGTACCTGTGTATTTGTTTGGAGGAACACGTTTTTTTAGTGCTGTCCACATTGTGTAATATTGGTTTATATATTGTTAGCGCTTCTTTTAAGAGAAAGAGACTTAATAAACACCTGTTTATTAATGTATTTTAGAGATTATGCTAGACAGTTGCCATAATTAATGGTGAAAATCATGTTTTTCTTACCTAACAGCAATTTCAGTAGGTTAAAAAATGCAGTTCTTACCACATGGCAGACTGAGTTTTTTGTTGCCTTCGAATCTCTGCTTTCCTTCCCTTATTATCTCTTTCAGATAACTTCCTTTTCTTGCTTCTCAGTCCTTCCTTCTCTAAAAGCAATTTGTTTTTTCTGTCCTCCTGTGGCCTTTGTTTTTTAAAACTTCTCCTGATCAATTTGCAACTGACTTTATTGCATTAATATCCCTTCCTAGGAAAGAGCTCTCAAGGAAATATGCAAGAAAGCAGTTAGTTGCAATATTTAACTTAATCTCTTAAATTGGGAGGGGGGGGGGGGAATCTTGTGCTGTGTATTAGGTGCCAGCGAATTGCAGCATCTTCTCTTCCCTCTCCTCCCATTACTTGCAAATTTCTAAACTCTGTTTTGTTGCATCGTGTCTAGTATAATCTGTAAGCTGTTTGAGTCAGTGAATGTCTCGATGGTTCTCAAACACGCAAAGATTTTTGATCATCGGTAGCAAAGTCCTCTCATACATAGGAAATGATTGCTTACAGAAAGAGCTCATCCTCTAATAGAATAGTCTTCTAGGTTAAACTTCCCTCCTGCAGTAAATACAAGAGAGAACTGTATGCAGTATCTAGGCACAGATGCAACAATTTAATACTCAGTCTTTCTTGCTCTCCTTTACTCTTTCTTGATCTCCTTTACTCTTTCTTGATCTCTCACGTTTTCTCTTGCTCAGTCTCTCTCTCTCTCTCTCTCTCTCTCTCTCTCTCTCTCTCTCTCTCTCTCTCTCTCTCTCTCCTTCCCTCCCTCCCTCTCTCTCTCCTTCTCTCTCTCCTTCTCTCTCTCCTTCTCTCTCTCCCTCTCTCTCTCCCTCTCTCTGGTTTTGGAAGGCTTGTAGGTGTTGAGTTTTCATTAGCATAACTTTGAAACATTAAAATACAGTTGTGTTCTGAGTTCTGATTAACATTTACACTCACAAAATAGGTATAAGCAGATTTTCTCTTGCCAGCAAGATAATTTACAGTTTTGCCTTCAGAGTAGCCTCAGGGGCACAACCCCACTCTTTTCTCCCTCTCAGTGCATTAAAATATAAGATAGGTTGCATTCAACAGTACTTCATCTCCTCTCCTTTGCCCAGATTAGACAAAGTTCTTCATGATCACAGTTTATTTGACAGTGCAGTAGTAGCCTGACATGCTTGGTTACGGATCATCTGGTATCCTTTTACTAGTCTCCTTGATTCTGATTCCATCTCCATGTCTTGGATCAGTGGCCCCTTCAAAACCAATTTTCTGGTACTGTCATATTCCATCTACTGACCCTCATACTGGGAATGCCTGTTGTGTGGCTGAAGCAATCATTCCAGACAAGTGCTTGATTATCTGTGACTTCAGAGCTTGGATTTGTAAGGATAGGATGCTGAAACTGAAGGACTGTTTGTTGTGCTTTGATATCTATACAACCGCATTCCCCTCCAAATGAGAAGAAATAAAGGAAAAGATAAGAGGTCAGCTTCTTTTCAAGCTTTGATCAGTCAGATGAAATCTTTTGGCCTATGGTGTCCTCTGCTGAGGATCAAGAGACTGCTGAGCTTGCCTTCCGGGTACTTATTCCAGTGCCTCACTCACAGCCTAAGAGAAATCTGAGAAGCAATCTCATTCTCCTTGATCATTAGCAGCTGCTCTCCTTGAATAGCCCTCTTGTTCAGATTCTAGCAGTGAGCAGGTACCTGTGGAATCAGCTATAGGACTGATCGTTCTGGAACTTTGCACCAAAAAACTTGTGGGGCTTCTGAGAGCCTGTGTATTACTGATTCCACTGCAGACTTACATTTCATATCATACCTAGTGGAGGGCTTGGCTGAGTTGAATTCAGTCTAGCTGCTGTTAAGAGATCCTTCCCAGTTGCACAGGCACGACGTATACAATCTAAGATAGTGGTTCAGAGTCCCACTGTCCTTAGTACAGAAAGAGATGCATGTCCTAGAAGCCATGGACTCTTTATATCTTTATTACTGTAGCCACTAGATAATAATTAAGAGGTTTAGAGTCTGTGGACTTGCTGTTCTGCAAGCAGACTTCCAAGGAGTTGACCAGTTGACTAAAACAGGCTCTGTTTTGAGGAAAGAACAAGTTTAGCATGTGCAAAAGTGTCCTGTCATTGTCATTCTCCAGTTATTTTTCTCCCTAATTCCTTGTTTGTCAGTGAGAAGTCTACCACTTTTCTATCATCTGTTAACAAAGAATTCTTGGCCTCTGGGCCAACTGAACCTTATAGTTGCATCTCACAACATATATGCTAGATAGTACTTGCTACTGCTATGCAAATCCACACCAACAGCAAGAGGCATTGTATAAGGCACAGTTAAACACATCCATGGTGCTGTAGGAAGACTTCTGACCATCAGCTCTGACATTTAATATTTCCTAGATCTAAAATAGATCCCTTCTACTAAGATTGACCTAGCCACAATTTCTGCTTGTCATCTTCAAGCTGATAAAACTTTTGATTCTTTTACTCCCCTGCCTCTTATTCAGAAGTGTCTTAAGCTGCTATAACTATTTCCCATATGGAGGACTTTGTTCCCCTATGATGCCTAAAATCTTGGGCCCTCAGGTAACACTGCCCTCTACTTCAGTGCGAACTAGCTACTTAAACGTTTGGTGACACCCCTCCTAGAAAGTAGTCCTTCGAATTTCAGTTGCTGTGTTTTTTTTTTTCCAGCCTTCCGGGCAGGTTGTGACTGTTGAGATATCCATATAGACCTATTTTAAGCAGCTTTCAAATACAGTTTCTGAGTTTCATCTGAAATTATCAACACCCTCCCCCTCCACCAAGTCCATCTGAAATGCTGCCAGAGCCAAGACCTTTTTATTCTCATCTTTGGTGCTGAAGAAGGCTGATCCTTGGACTGTCCAATAGGTATTCTCAGTCACAAAAGACTGAAGGACAAAATTGTCTTTGCACAGTGACTCTCCAGTGGGTAGTAGCTTAAGGCATTACAGTCACAAAGTTTGTGGAGGCTCTCTTGCCATCTGAACACATTTTTCCTAGTGCTACCGTAAATGGAAGCTTGAATTCTCACAAATGTCCGCATTCCTGGTATCTGGAGCATTTTTACATGCTTTTCTTCATCTTCGAGATATTCAGGGCTGATGATTGATAGCATGTAGATCAGTAGTGTAGCTGAGGTTTCTGTAAAAGACTCACACATCTTTTAGCATAGAGAACGCCTTATCCCTTGTCTCCCATTGTGTGAACATACTGATGCTGGTCTCTTAAAGATGGCAAGGCTAGTTGTGTAGCAATAATTGAAGTTCTTTTCTTTAAGATGTCCACCGATACCTCCCCTTCCTGTCCTTTCAGGTTCTTCTTAAGTAAGTTACTTTTCATTGAGCTTGACAGAAAATGGCACAAATAAATACACTCTGCCTTAAACTCCTACACTAATCATGGGAAAGGTTCTCCTGCAATTACACTGCTTTGAAAGCAGAAGTGTCACAGGTTACAAGCGGTATCTGTAAAACACTGTAATGTATCCAAACATGTATTTGAAGTATCCAACTTGGAGAACTTCTGTTGCTACTTCAGTTACCAGTAACCTCTATCTTGTGCGCAAAAGGATCAAAAGAGAGTGATTTATTAACTGAACTCGCTGACTGCAGTGATACAGCTAAATTAAAGTATGACAAAGGAAACCTCCTGCTCATTCCATACAGTTTCAGCATAAAAGCCAAAGTATGTGTTTTCCCCACGTGCAGAAACCTCTCATCTTAGTACCTGACATTTATGCTGTAACTGAGGTAGCTAATAAAATATAATACTTCTAACTAATATGTGAATTTAACATATTTAGTATCTATCTCTAACTTCTAACAGCAAAACTAGATGTGCCCCCTAAACCTAAACGAGCTCCCAAGGCCAAGAAGATGGAAACTGTAAATTCTGACTCGGATTCAGAATTTGGCATTCCAAAGAAGACTGTAGCACCCAAAGGTAAGAATTTTGCTGCAGTGCTTATCATCAGGCTTAGGGTCATTTTTATGAGGAAGCAGAAGTACAGTTTCTAAAATTAGAACCACATGGATTTATTGGTAAATGAATCACTAGTAAATTACTCAGCAACAAGGTTTTTCTGTGACAAAAATAGTTTACTGACTTTTCTCGACCAACAATGCTGTGAATTTTTTAATCTAACTTTAACTTCTGGGAATGCATGTCATAACTCCAACCCCCTTTTTTTTTTTCTTGCTCATCAGTTCTGTTAGATACTGCTTATTTTCATTCTTTGATCTCAGCTTTATAGAAGACTCTGAAGTTCTGGTAGCTGGTAATTCTCGTAAGCAGAGGTTTTTTTGGCTCTTTAGAACAATTCATTGGTATCCCAGTTCTTAGCTGCAAAAGTGTTCAGAAGAAAATCATAGAAGCAACACAGTACACTGATTTAATCAGAGGGACTTGTAAAGGGAAGGGGTTTGTCAGTGTTGATCGTTGAGGTTAACAGTAAGTTTACACAGGAATAATTTATCTTTCTTTACTATTTAGTAATCAGTACAGAAAGTGACCCAGGCTTTGTAATACTTCAGAAGTCTAGAAGTCATTGATCGAATGCTAGTTGGCCCCGTCTTGAACTGAGAGCATGACTTGCAAGGGTAAATGGTAACTTCAGAAGAAGTATAAAAGATTTAAAACTGAGAGGAATTAATTAAATGCATTGTAAGAATGGAATGTATAATTTTACTTCTGTTGTGGAAAAAAAGTTGAGCCTATAGACTAAATTTTGACTTTAGCACATACTAAAATGTAATTTCACCACTCCTCTGAATAATTTGCGCTTTAATTAATTAAAAAAAAAAAAAAAGTCAAGTCATATTCTCTCACCCAGGAAAAGGTAGAGGGGCAAAGAAGAGGAAAGCATCCAGCTCAGAAAATGAAGGTGAATACAATCCTGGGAAGAAAACACCTAAATCAACACCAAGCAAGGTCAGTTCCTGCTTTGTTCTTTTATATTTGAACAAAAGAGAACCTAATGGGTTACTTTAAGGTACATGCTCTTAACTAGGTTGCTTAACTAGTAACTGGGGTTTAGGTATGTTTAGGTATCAGATGTTAGAGAAATATTTGCTTCAGTTCTGAATGTTAAAATGCAAACTGTACACAGCATCACAAATTATTTGTCTTTTCTTTTCTAAAGAAATCCAAGAAGACCACTTTTGACCAGGATTCCGATGTGGAAATATTTCAGTCAGGCTTTGCCTCTGAAACTGCCCCGAAGCCACGGACAGGTCGGGCTAGAAAAGAAGTTAAATATTTTGCAGAGTCTGATGAGGATGATGATTTTGATATGTTTAATTAAGTGCCCAAAGAGCACACAAACGTTTTCCAACAAATATCTTGTGTTGTCCTTTTGTCCCTTCTGTCGCAAACTTTTGTACATTTGACTTATTTTATGTGATAATGTAATTGATGGTTTTTATTATTGTGTGTAGGCATTTTAACATTTTGTTCTTACACCTACAGTTTTATGCTCTTTTTTACTCATTGAAATGTCATGTATTTGTCTGACTGGCTTGTAGAGATGTTCTAGACAGCTGTGCTAAAGCACATTTTAATTGTCATGGTTGCAAACAGCAAACCTGCTTTTTGAAATGAAATTTAAACATTAAAAAATGGAAAAGTATCTTGTGTGTGGAAAATTTGGACTGAAGGGGCTGCTTCTACACAGGTTTTTTTAAAATAAATATATTTTATTCTTTGCCAGGAGACTCCATGGAAAAAGGTAAACAGTATATGAACATAGAAAGCATTGTTAAACAATCTCAATGTACAAACAGAGCCAGTGAAAGTACATCACAGACTTGCTAGAATATATAAAAAAAAAATCCACTAGTGCTTTAAATGAAACCTAAGAAACTGACACTTTAAATCTGTTAACCATTCTACCACAGTTTTCACTCTGCTTTATGGTGATTTAACAAGGCCAAGAAGGCAGATTCTCTCCTTGTGTTTCTGGAAGTCGTAGCTGTAATTCCTTACCACCTAGAAGGCTGAATAACCCAACTAATTCCAGGCAGTAGATTCTTAATGAAATACGCTAGACTCACCAGTTCAAAAGCTGTGAATGAGTCTGCTGGTTATCATCCCATGAAGTTTCCCTAATGGCTTGTGAACAAGTAAACAAAACATGGTAACACTGAAAAGTGTTTCTGCCTTGGAGGCTATCATTACTGTAGAAATGGAATAGTTAATTGAGTAGCTAGGTCACCAGCCCGGTAATAAACCACTTCTTAAATTTTAAAGTGACATTAACAGTGGAACAAATGACATCTGAATAACTGATCTGGCAGTTAACGTTGATACTGATGTCTTTTCTGCAAGTGCAGTGACTTTTTGTATACTTTTTACAAGGAAGGAGATGCAAACTGAGGGCATCAAAGACAAGTTTTCATATTAACTAAATCAGACGATCCTTTAAACTTTCTTTTCTGGATGTATACAGTAGTCCATTTCATATGCTTGGTGTCTTGATCATTTTAGGTATGAGAGGCAAAAGGAAAGCACCAAACATCCAGTATAGAAAGTAGAGCCATACATTTGTATGTACAAAGTCATCAGAAATGCAACCAGAATTTAAAGTCTGAGATCTGTCTTGTCACCATGCAATCTTGAGTGTTCAGAGGAGAAAACAGAAGCTTAACTATTTTTTGCATGAAATGGCTGATTTAGAGTTTCAAAAGTTTGCATTTTCTAGTTTTAAGAGTTTAAACAGCAAGGAGTATATATCGATACATATGAAAATTTCTTGGTCCTTGTTGAGTTTTTATCTATATATATATACATATATAGATATATATTAAGTCCAGAAACTAAGCAGCAGTAAAAATGTTTTTCTTGCTTTTCATCCCTGTACATAAGGTATTAGGAATGTCTGAAGTAGCTGGAAAATGTCTTATTGCACCATCGGGGATTGACTGACACTGCTGTTATCCACTGAACTAGGTGAGATACTAGGACTGTGTTCTGCGGTATTTCCGTTTGAGGTTGGTGTCAGTGGTTCATGTCCTTCAGAATTCTCCAACATTTCCTGAATAAGAGGTGGCATGGATCCAGGAATTTCCATTTTCAATGTAATGACACGTTCTGCACCTTTAAAAAAAAAAAAGGGTCCTTTTTAGTAATACAATCCATGCAATTGCTTTTTTTTAATAGCACCATCACTAGTAATTTCAGGGCACATTATTTTAATGGAATTAGTTCCCTTGCATGAGTTTGTGCGCAAGAGCTTTAGAAGAAGAGACTATTTATTTCAGTCATTAAAAGAAAAAGGAATTAGATGAGTATTCTTCAACAAATGGATTGAAATTATGATCGCAGCAACTGACGCTACAGTACAGGTAAACTGAATGAACTGTTTCTTCTTATAGCAGGAATCAAAACAATGTTAAATGATTATGAAAAGTTACATTTAACTTTGGTCACTTAGACTTCTTTATAAATTGGACTGTATTTTATGCTCTTTAATCAGTACTGGGTCTGTAAAGTATACACAAAATGGCAAAAATTCTCACTGATTAGTGTTAAATAGGTGAGGCAAATCTTTTTAAGGGCTCAGAAAGCCCTTAACTATTTTATTCAGTAACACTGATACAACTTCAGTACTACATTCCATTATAAACAAGTAATGTATTTAAAGCTTTGAGGCCAAGACTGATACATGCAGATGCAAAGTGGGGAGGACCATAAAGAGACAGGAATATTTTGCAATCAAACCTCAAACGGTGAGGATACATAGTAAAAAACTGCGTTCCACACTAAAGTGTGAAGTGTGCTTTACACAGTTTTGATTTTGCTGGTAAAAAAAAATCTGTCCACCAGGACAACTTCAGACAATTCATGGCCATAACAGAGTTCAACTATCTGACAGAGTATGTCCCATAAGAGTCCTGACCATCTTCTCAAAATACAAGTCTAACTGAATATGTATCTGTGCTTTTAAGAAGTGAAAGTAGTAAAAAAAAGCCAACAAAATTAAAAAGAAAATATTCTGACTATTGTAGAAACATTTCAGAGGACAAAACCCTTGGATATGTTTTGCCTGCTCTTTAAATATCAAGTAAACATTAATGAAAATAAATGCATATGTCAAACAAGGAAGAAGAATCCATTCTCACACATTTTATAAGTTTAAAACAAGTATATTTGAGTGATTTTATTGCTAGATTTTTTTCCCTGAAGTCCTCTCAAAATTTAGGTCAAATTAAACAAATTTTTCAAAAGCATAGATCAAATTTTCACCTGTATCACTGCCTGTATAGTGCGTGTGCTTGCTTATCTATCAGCTCTAGCAAATCTGTAGTTGAATAAGCATAGCTAGAAAGAGGAACTGCATCGACCACTGGGCGGAGAAAAAAAAAAAGAATTGTGGCAGTTAGTTAGACTCTTTTGTACTCAGAATGGTGCAAGTCAGTCAGACACAGCTGCCTTGAAGTCTGGAGGTAAACATGTATGAAATATCTAGACATTGTTTAACAAAATCATATCTTGGAAGACATACTGTGGTATGGAAACCAAAAGAGCACATTCATCTTTAAAGCCATGACACAGCATGGAGTGGCTCAGGGGGTGCATGGAGGTTGCTAACGACCTGACACACTGCTGATTATATGCTTCTGCTTTTTAGAACAGATGGCCAGATTCCTCTTCCAGACTATACGCATCAAAAGACAAAGCACTAAAACAGGGATCCTTTCTGATGAAAGGAGGGGATTCGACTACCTATGCATTAGAGAATTTATGTGATAGGTGCTTGGAATGGATTTGTTTTACATGATCAGTCAGCCACATATAAGACTACCAAAACATTAGGAAAAAACTGATACATGTGAAAGCATAGTTAGTTTGTATTAGAGGCGCTGTCTCCAAAATCCTGGATCAAGTCACTTCTAATCTAAAGCTTCAGTACATCAGACCACAGTTTAGGAATATTTTGGATGTGTAAGTTTTTTCTGTTGTCTGTAAACAGACTTTTCATTTTGAAAGCAATTACTGACACAAAATACAAATTGACCTGCACCTCATTATGAACATTAACAGAGATTTAATTTAGGGTTTTTATCTGGTCTTAAAATGACTAACAAAGAGTTCATGCTAATGATCTGCTAAACCACTCACTTACACAGTGAAAAATGAAGCTTTAGGTCAGTTGCATCAAAGTGTACGTTGAGAGAAGAATAATCTAAACATGAGTTAAATAATAAAGTTTTTTTTCCCCTAGTTTTAAAAGAAGCAAATTAAAAGGTCAAGAGGACCTTTTTTTCTTAGACCTTTTTTTTTAAGTGCCAAGTCTCTAGGCCAGCTTGCTTGGACACATAACATTGACACTATTACTGAAGTCATTGTGAGATACTGTACCTTTTGCACTGATACTACGAAGATCTGTGATTTTCATTAAGATCTTTGGAAACATATGAGGCTTGTTGGGTCGTCTCTTTCGGATATAAATTTTCAGTGCTTCCAGCAATGGTTCTTGAAGCTTATCCACTTTCATTGGTTCTTCAAGGTCCTGGCGATCTGTAAAAAAGAATTATATCACTGATATTATTTTAAATATTTCCTACAAACTCCAAATCACAGAAGTTCTTCCGTTTTCTGAATCAGAAGAATCGTAATCTCCATTTATGACCCACTTTCTCTGGCATGTATTTCGCAGCAAGAAGCCAAAACATCATATATCTTTATGAAACCCTCATCATTTCCACACAAATTACAAACCTTTCCAGTAACCAAGGAAAAATGAATCTGTTTCTTTGCTCTTGTCCCTCCCTCTCCAAGGGTAAAACACCTTACTACAAATAATAAATGAGAATTAATTTTGCACACGTCTTTTATAGGCTTTTTAGGTATACAGCTTACAGTTTTGTATCAATACTAAAATAAAGTGAATTACCATCGTATATCAGCAGGTGGCAGTGCTCACTTGAGTGACAACAAATGTCACCCATAAAACAGGATGCACCAGCGATATCTTACATTAAAGACATCTCAGAACCTGTCATTGCTTTTGATGGGTTATGTTTGGAGACACATAAAATCACAATGATTTTGCACTAAAGGGACACTGTCAAGAAAGACTGACTTTTGTTTTTAAACCAGTTATTCTCTGGTAGCACCTAAAATATTGCAAAGGAAAATTATGCAAAACGTTGTTGAAATACAAACTATACAAAAAAAGCATGCCCAGAGTAAACAAGCCATGGTTCTTAAACTCATTTCTCTCCTTCTGTGCAAACTCTGGACTAGCATAAGATGATTTTGGAAACAAGTGACACTGAAGTTCCTTTTTTTTTTTTTTTTTAAATTAACTAGAATTTTACTTGACAGCGTCCCTTTCAACATTTTTGTAATCAGCCCCCCACCCCAAAATCATGTCATCAGTGCTACTGTATTACTTTCAAAGTAGAATTCTACTTTTCATAAAATATACTCTACTTTTCATTAGAATATACTCTTTCATAAAGAAAGTTATCACCAATGAGTTCTGTGTGAAGGTAATTACATGCATACGCATACAATTATATTTATGAAATATAATGAATATATTTATATCTTACATAAAAGATATAGAAGTTAATAACAAAAGTCATTCATATGGGGTGCCCATATACTGCTTCTAAACAAATGCAGCACGATGCAGCCCATATGCCTTTATCAGGCAAAAAAAAAAAAAAGGGATCATTTGTCTGACTGAATCAACAGATTCATTAAAAAAAAATTGTTAGTAATAACCATCATCAGCTGAAAACAAATCTTTAGTATCAGTCATTTATATACTTTTTATAGTATGGTTTAGTGTAGGAAAGCAAACCAAGTAAAACACAAATGAAGATCTTAACATGTCTGTCCTTTTCAAACACATCCAAATTCGGGCTGTACGATACCTCCACAGATTAAGCAGATGGCACTAAGGAGACCTGTTTCTGTATCATCCATTTCCAAAGGCAGGAGCTGATTGGCAAATGTGAACACAAGATCAGTCAGCGGGCCAAATCCGGCATTGTGCATCTGAGTTCGGTTTAGGGTAAGGCCATCTGAAAATGTCATTGTGTCTTGTTCTGGTGTGTATCTTGTGCAAATTCTAAGGATCTGTGGGGGAATAAAAGAATGAAATCTGAAGAATTCATCCCATGAACAGTTTCCTGCATTTTCTTCATGCAGCAAATTTCCCATGCGACTAGTACACGTTCATGTCAAAACAATCCGATGTCAAACTCTGGTACATTCAGTTCTGGTAGCACAAAAATTCACTAGCAGAAATAATGTATTGAAATTCACTATAATCATTTTTTTATAACAGAAATTGGTCACTTCCAATTTTCCCCTGATTATTAAATAACCAGATCTCTGCAATTCCCAAAGCATAAATCATTAACATTACCGTAGTAATCACAAAAACCTCTCCATAACCCGTATGCTATATGCACCTAACTACAAAATGCTATTGCACTGCCACTCTGATCCCAGCACGATTGTAAGAACATCTCACCTCTTTGAGCATACACATATTTCACTAATTTGGGGGATCAGTTTTGCATGACAGTGCTTCCCTGGGTTGCATCTTGATAAGGACAAAAATATCTACTCTGTATCTTGTGTGAGTGAGCGCAGATAGCTGCAAACTGGTGAAAGCACATAACCCGTGCTTGGAGCATTCCTCCATTTCTTCTGTGATAGCATATAGGAAAATACTACTATATGAACACAACTAGGTTTGCAACAACTGAACAAATATTTAGTTGGAAAAACAACAAAATGGAAAAGAAGCAGAACAAGAAAAGGAGCAGAAGGCAATTCCCAGTTGTCATTTTTTCAGACAACTAAATAACCATTATTGCATGCTGGAATGTTCTTCCTCTGTCCCATGGCACCTCCCGCGTGCAAGCAGACTGCTGCGGCACTCCTTTGAGCTAAGAGGAGTAGACTGGAAGGGAGGTTGCAACACAAAAGCAGGAGTTCTGCTGCCATGTAGCAGTGCTTTTTGCTAGTAAAAAATAGCCTATTTCACTACTGGTTTTGATAACACTCAACGGCAGCCTGGTTAGTTTTGGTCAAAAATCAGATGCTTACATAGTAAAATGTTGGTTCAGTTACCCTCTTCTCCTGACACATTTTTACTTTACTTGTTTACAACTCCACACATCAGGAACGCTTCACTAAGCAGCGCATCAGGTTTGACCCACGTGCTACTTCAAGCCGATAAGAGTCTTCCCATTGATTTTAATGATAAAGCCAATTGCTCATTTTATTTTTTTGCCAGGTGGCAGGAAAAGATGACTTGGGAATCAAGAGTTATTCCTGCTTTTCTCACATTTCTTGCCCTCAAATTCCTTCTGTCATGGCCAAAATCACAGGTTTTGAGGGAATACTGCTGACCTAGTCAAATTGGTAGAGCATACTCAGCAACGCAAGTTCTCCGTCACCCAACTGCTGCTGCAGTTACTCTCCACAATGTGCTTCTCTTGCCAGGAGGGAAGCTTGCTTCTGCACTATCAAGCTTTGAACACTCAGGGCTGCCAGCAGCCTGAGGAGCCTGCACAACTTTTTCTCCTTTCACTATTACTGTTATTTCTCTGCACTGTAACGTTGAACCTCCTCACCAGCCAGTTGGCGTCCAGAATTCCTCAAGGCTCTGGTGCTCTCCCCACCCCAAGCACGGTGCAGCCACCATGATGGTGCATATCCTGACTGCCTAGTGCAACAGGTCTCTTCCTGCTGATGGCAGTGCTATTAACTCCTTTACAAGCTGAGGCAGGGCTGGTTTTGGCAAGCTTACATGTATGAATGCAGCCAACCAGCACTGACCCTCAGATAAAAGGACATTCCAAAGGAAGATGGGGTTTCACACCTTTAAAACAGACATGCAGGAATGCAAAACACACAAATAAAACCCTGAGAACGTGCTGCATTTTGTTACTAAATGCCACTGGGGTAACTTCAGTGTAAAGAGTGCAATCCTAGCAAAGGTGTAGTGGTAGGCATTTGTGAAGAAAGGAGCAAGATCTTTCACTTCTCAGAACAAACCCAGGATATGTTCCATTAGAGATGCTCTACAGCACATGCTCATTTATACAGCTGGTATATGAACAGTGATATGAGGAACAGTGATATGATAACGAACAGCAGTATAAAGATCAAATAAAAGAGGCAGCCATCACGTTGAGTGATTTCTGTTAATGTATCAGCGCTTAATGTTTAAAATTATCAGAGGTGGGAGAAGGCTTATCCCTAAACTAAAATTAATAAAAAAAAATCTTGCAAAGGTATAGTTAATTAGCTGGGCTAAGGCCACAGCCATATTTTCTTGGGGCTTGACTGTATTTATTTCCCATACAGCCAGCTTACTCTTTTTTAAAGAGTCAACAAAAAAGATTTAGACAAATATAACTAAGCACAGGGAGAACGTTAATTATTTCTATAGCTCCAGAAGCTCTTGGTCAGAAGGCCCCAACACTTGGCAGCAGACCAACCTGGAGTTGGTTCTTCCACTTTCAGCTTTGCCTGGCAACACTGTTCCAAATAAACAAGGAGAAGCATTGCAAGGGCATGGCATTTAAGAGACCTACAGGGAAGCTTTTCTATCTCAGTAATAATCTTATCTCATACCGTGGGTATACATTAAAGCACTAAGGCTTTATGTGGTTGAACAGACATTTTCTACATATTCCCACTGCCCTCTGAATTAGAATATACTCTTAAAATTATTTTAATGAATGACCAAGAGAGGCACAAACACAAATGCATGGCACTCAAATTCCTCACTGAACACAAATTCCCTCTAATAAACGGCTGCTGGTAACCCCAAAGTTCTTGTGTAATAGCCAAAGTGTATTTCAGGATTATTAGGGTTACAAAACGTTGCACCCTGTCAGTAAATCAGAGAGCATGTTTACCATTTTCTACACTTAAGACTACTGGAGTTGTCTCCCCTAAAGCTCACCGTTGATTATCCTTTTAATTCTTTAGAAGGTATGATAAAGGCTACAGAATGACCTACTCGATAGCAAATTTGAACAAACTTAGAGCTCCCTTAGAGGAACAGACTGTAGAGAAAGAAAAGGAAGCACGTAAAGTCTGTTGTTTTCAAGAAAAGCATGGTTTGAAACTGCGTATTTCTTAAGAAACTCAAAAGCTACTTGGTCTACTCTGATGGCACGCAAGACAAATTGGTATGAAGCCTGCAAGTACAGTAGCTGCCTTCCAGTGTACGTGTGTAGCCTGTGATGATCAGGTGTCCAACTCTTGGAGGAACAAAGCTCTGTACTTCTGAACTTTAAGTTGTAATGATTTTCCCAGATGATCAGCTCACATGGGGAAGAATGTAGCCCTTTTATTCCAGTGCTGTTTTAATTGCTAACCCTTAGCAATAAGAGTTCCTCCACACCCTCAGGACTCCCAACCCAACAAAATGAGCCGAACAGGACTTGGAGCTAAACCAGGCACCGCAGCGGTGACTCCTGAACCTTGTCTGCAGCTGCCAGCCCAGACACCGGCAGCTGCCCAGGTTGGGGCAGCAGATGCGATTCGTCCTTAAGAACAAATCACTGAGAGAGGCTTTTGAGCAGCACTGCTACCAAAGGGCAAGTTTGAATAAAGGACGCAAACGCTACAATGCCCAACTACAACACAAGCACACCGCCGAGACTGCAATGCGCACTCTGCCTAGGGCTCGGCAGCCTCACACAGGGCTGCAAGGACATCCCTGGCAGATGGAGGTTTCCTCCAACCACTGGAACGAAGGCCCCAGCTGGACCCACTCGTAGATCAAAGAATTTGGGGCTAGGTGCCTTCGCCTAGGGCAACGGTGAGCATGCACTGAAATAGACTTCCAGGGGCCTTGCAAAATTTATGATTAAAACATAAAGTGTCTGTGGAATGTAGTTGGTTTAAGGCATAGGCAACAACTGAGCTTTTCTTCCCCCCCCCCCTTTTTTTTTTTTTAAACAAAAGACAGGCTTGAGGCTTTCTTACCAAAATTCTGCTCGAGTCTTTTACTGGACGAGCCTGCAGTGCTTCAGATGGGACACTGGCACAGCTGAAGCTCAAATATGTGTTTTCTGCAATGCACTTAACTTGACTGGAGCAATCAGGTCTCGGGTTTCTTCTACATTCCTTCTACATTATCCCACAACACATTGTTATTAAATTATGAGACAGATCATTTAAAATGTTTTTTTAATTTGTGCCCTTCATCAAGAACTGTAAAACGCCATGGATATTACTGATTCGCTGCTAAGCCTTTCTTGGGCAAACGTCCAGTGTCAAAGCGAAGTTGATCTCAAGCTCATACTCACTGCAGAACATATGGGAAATGTCAGCACTTTAAAATAAGAAATCACTGTATTTCTCTCCATTTTACACTGAATCACTGTCTAGAAGACATCCTCCTAATGTCCTCAACAGTGTTTAGATTTTGGAACTAAGCCAAGTATTTTAGTTGTCACTTTGCTTTTAGATGCCACTTGCAGCCATAAATAAGGTTCTTACCCATGATTAAAGGATCCTTTGTTTTAAGGAATATTTATATCTTAAAAGATTTAGAGCTCCCATGAGTCAATTCAAAATAGCAAAATAAAAACCCTGTGTGTCGCACAAAACAAAAACATCCAGAAAGCTACATTTATAAAGCTGTTGCTACCATAAAATTATCTGCTGTAAACAGATTTATTAACACAACCTAGGCTTTCTTTGAGAAATCCTGCTTTTACACATTAGCTGCCTTAGCAAGGTGGCACTTTCCTGAAAAGAGGGACCAACGCAGGTGACCTCCCAGAGCGCGGCAGCACAGGAACAAACCTCCCCAAAGCTGGAACATCCCATCAGTACAGGTTATTCTGCACCCACAAATGTGCAGGGTTTTACAATAACAAGTTAAAGTGACATTTTAAAGGATCAGTGCTCAAGAATCTCTTAGTTTTTTAACTGTCAGATTTCAGAAAGACCGTAACTCTGTGGACTCCTCACATGCATTTTGCCAAAACGAGATGATTTGGCACGTGCTTTCCTACTGCAGGATCTGCGTACAAGCAGACAGAAGCGATCACTTTTACAAGGGTTACTGACTGATTTTTAGTAACATTTATCCCTAAAACTTTTGGCCCCAGAGCAAAT
The DNA here is from genome assembly GCF_040807025.1 of Struthio camelus. Classification (NCBI taxonomy): domain Eukaryota; kingdom Metazoa; phylum Chordata; class Aves; order Struthioniformes; family Struthionidae; genus Struthio; species Struthio camelus. The sequence continues at coordinate 44,833,631 of NC_090943.1, read as the reverse complement.
ATAAATTCCGCCATCCTCAATTGGCGTCTTTGACTATCTTGCAAAGTTTGATGCTATTTCCCTTCCAGAGTTTGTGTTTGTTTGTATATAAAACAAGTCTTTGACCCACATCCAAGTTTGTTAAGCCCTTGGCACGTTTCCTTCATTAGAGTATAAGGGTTTTTAAGCATCTCAAGCTGCAAGAACCAACCAAGCAGAGCACGCGGAGCCCCTGTCGGGGTTTATAACCGCTTTGGACTCGCGGCAGCTCCGGAGCGGGGAGGCAGGGAGCCGAGGCCGTGCCGGCGGGACGGCTGCGGGAGCGCCGCCGCCGCACCCAGCCAGGCAAGCAGCCGGCAGCGGCGCGCAGCACCAACGAAACCGCTGCTGGAAGCAAAGCCCTCGGGCGGCGGCCAACCAGGCGACGTGCGCCGGGTGCTCGGGACCCTGCGCGCTCCCCGGGGCCTTTCTGCACGCGGCAGGCACGCCGGGGGGCTGGAGGCAGGCACGAGGAGTGCGCCCTCGCCCAGCGGGGGCGGCGACGGCGCCTGCTCTGCAGCTAAACACACAACAAAATAAAGCATTTGAAACGTGTCTCATAATTAGGAGAGCTGCATTGCTGGGGGAAAAACAGGCGCTATTAACACACTGCTGAAAGTACTGAAATTTAGCTTAAATAAAGATACAGAAGTGCATTCCAATTCAGATGATGTGCAGGTGATGTGGGTTTAATGGCTACGGGCATTTCACAGACACTGCACGCGCTCCGCGTTACTGTGGTTGTGGTAATTATCCCTTTTTCTTTTTAAGCAGCACATAAAATAGTCACATAAAGCTTCTATAAATGTCGCACGGAAAAGCTAGGACTCCTCATGGCAGCCATGTCTTATCTGCTCCTGTGTTTGAAAAATCTCAGCTCTTCCTTTTCCATCCATTAGGTATTTAGGGAGTTGAAATAAATTCACCGTTCACCACCTGCCTCATTATTAATACTCTTTCTTGAACCTGGCAACAAAGCTTTCATTTAGTCACCCTGATCAAAGACTAGAAAGTACCTTTATCTCTAAACACTTCAGATAAAAAACTAGCAGAAAAGCTACCCCTAAACACTCAATAACTTCCAGCTGGTTTTGGCGATACAAACAACAAGCAAAGCTGTCGGGGAGCTCCCTAAAACGGAGACAGCGCGCGCTCTCAGAGGTAACTCCCATTACTCATTCACAAACAGGAGTCACATTTGGAGCTTAACCAGTTACAGAATTACTGTATGATTTCGTCCGGCAGCTTCTGAGCTAGAAAATGACAGCCCCAAAGAGGGGGCAGCGGCTCGAGGGCTGAAGTTTTAGGTGTAACGAGTTTGGGCGCGCAGATTCTTGCCATACCCTCACCTCTTTCTTCCCTCCCTCCCCCCGTTTTGGGTGCTTTATATATTAACCATTGGTCACTCCAGCTCACAAACGCAAAACAATTCTCTTCCCATACATCTGGCAGAACACACTTGACACAACGCCATACTTTACAAATTACTGTATGTCTTTTGGCGTAAGAAATCCTTAACTGTGTCTTATTGTAGCAGAGGTACCAGCGACGGGCATGCAAAGAGTAACAAATGGCCCTGTCTCGTGGAGAGCCCATATGCAACAGCGATGAGACAGCCTAGCACGAATGAGCACCCGCAAGAAGGGGACAATGAGGGGTGAAGCTTGAGAACTGCAGGGCAACCTCAGCATCCCCCTATGGGCTGAAGAATAATATCCCATCCCCTCTCCCACCCCCTTTTTCTCCTACATCAATGTCCTCTAGATGAGGTTCTTCAAAACAGCTTTTGACACACCAAGAAGAAAAGGTCAGAGCAGTTAATATCCTCCTCAATAGGATCCTGGTTCTTTGAAGCAAGGTATTTTTTGCAATTCCAAGATTAATTACTTTAACTTCAAATTCTCTAGTTTAAACTCCTGTCTAATGCCAAAACATATAAACATATACACAATAGCCATCTTACAAAGAGGTTCTTGGCGCACATAGAAAAGTTGCCTGGTTCAATAAAGAGCAGAACATTTGTGCTCAGAAAGGAACATTTCCAAGCTTTGGTTTAAAATACTAACAATTTTACTTAACGTCATTTTTACAGTCAATAATAAAGAGCATATTTGGCATTAAAAGCCTGAAGACCTCTTAGGCTTTTATAGAGAAATGATTAGTTCCCTGAGGGCTCCTCTGAAGGTCAGCATGCTACCCCTGTTTGACAGGAACAGCCAGAGACAAAGGCAGGGCAAATATCTTGTCCTGACGGACGCAGCAGCAGAGTCTGGAGAACAACTTCAAACCGATTTACGCAGTCCCCTGCTGTAGCGTATACGCTCATACATTTAAAATTTAATGACATTTTGCTAAAACGTCTATGACGTACACTTTTGAGTCCATTTCCACAAATATCTGTACCACTCCTGAAAGTCGGTAATTCTGCGTACCAAAAGCTTTGCATCTGCACCTGCACCTCTACGTGAATCTGGTTCCACCAGCACAACTTGGAAACGACTCTCCCTGAAGATTTGTATCTTGTTCTTTGAACCACCTCACGACCAAAGGTACAGAGCACTCCTAAAATACTATACAGGGGACTGTCTTTCTAGATATCCTCTACACAGAGCCCTGGCTGCATTATATTTTGGAAGGAGGAGGAGGAGGAGGAGGACAAGCAGAAGGAGGAAGGAAAGGGAATCAGATCACTCCTCAGTGTTAATGATAGGGAAAATTTTCCAATGTTACATATATTTCAGTTAGTACTAGCATACCAAAACAGGCCCTTCTTGCCACCATGCTGAAATCCACGAACCATGAAGACCGACTGCATATTTTGAAAAATACAGTCATGCTATACAACATACATTTGTAGGCATGGGCTAGAGTCTATTCTTGGATTGTAGTTTAGTTTTACAACCATAAATCTGGTGCAGAATTTCACCCTCTCTCTCACTAGTACTCAGTAATAGAGTGCAATATAAAATACATCAGCAACATGACAATGATGTTAAAGATACATACCAGTATATCCAGGCAGGCTGCTTTAAGTAGAGTTATCTGGTCTGCAATGGTCAAACTTGTAAAGCCTGGCAATCGTTTCGCAAATTCCACTATTTTAATAATGCACTTTGTTGCAAGTTCACTGAATTTGTCCCAAAGCCCAAGATCCAGTCGAACCCGATGGTCTGCACTAGAGTTCTGGAAAGAAAAAGAAGGCACCATACATCAATAATCTTCCTTTCAATAAATGATTTTCACGGCAAAGAAACAACAACAGAGTATTCCTTCTAAAAGTACTTTCCATTAACATTCCAGGCATTTTCTGCAGTTTGCTGTTGGGATGATGCTGTTCTTAAACTTGGATTAATCGCCTGAAAATTCCTTGGATATTTCTCTGTTACTTACGATTGCAGAGGCCATCTGTACAAGGAATACAAATGAACTTAAACATTTTCAAATGCCACTACCATTATTCTTCCTTGCCATTATATAATAAGTGCATTGAGAGAGACAATTTACAGTTGTACCCCAGAAAATAAAATGAACAGTGGAACATGAATATTGGGTCCTCATCTGGAAAAAGCAGCACAATATTTGGAACATAGTTTCACATACTTAAGGTCTTAGCAAATTAGTTCTACTTAATTTATCTGCTCTGTGGTTCTGCAAGGGTTTTACAGCTTTCTCAAGCTACAGTCTCCCAAGAATTAAAGAGAATTTCTTTGCACAACATTATGAAAAACATCATGTGCGATGACGAATGCTGAATGCTCATTTGATGGCCTCTCCAACATATCCTCTATTGTTTTTACGTGTTACAAAGACATTCTATCTGTATCTTTCAGTGATTGTTTCCACATACTCACATAACCAAAAATCTGTAATTTTCCAGGATATACAGCACTATCTGTGTTTAGCTGTGACTCATGTTTTCGTACATTAAAAATAACCACTTAGCCCTTAAATCAGTTAACCATGAAGTGTGTGTCAGCCAAGAACCAGAGGATTCAAAAGTTACTGTGATCTACTTGAGAATAGCAGTCCAACAAAAATGGGGGCATGCAGAGAACTGGTTAGTTGGTTTTTTTCCAACCAAAACTCCTGTAGGGTAACAACTGACGAGGACAGAGATCGGAAGTACTCGATCCATTCCTACCCATGCAGCATATTCCCCGCTTTGCCGGCATTTAACCAGTGCTGGTTGCAGTGCAGCTGGGGAGACAGTCCCCCTGCCACTGGATTTATTTCATGAGTCACCAGATTCCCTGTGCATCACAGCAGCCTTCTGCTGCCTGGCGTTCCCCTCTGCATAGGAATAGCTGCTCATTACAAGACACATTTTACCTGTAAAAAAAATGATGATTTCTAATTTGCAAAAGGTACTGAGCTGCAACCACAGAAAACAAAAGGCAGAATTTCTCTCACTTCCACATCTAATCTGATGGCTACTCGAGAGAGAGAGAGAGAGGCATCTCCAGAAAAAAGGCCCAACCACTCCAGATAGATAGCTAAGACAGGTAGGGGGAATCCCCCTCAGACAGCAGCTTCCTTCTCTGACTGCAGAGGAAGCCCATGTGATTAGCTGCCTTATTTTTAGTTAAAGTTAAAATGTTAAAGACATGTAAATTAACTTAGAAGTTAAATGAGGAGTGTCAGTCCAAAAGCCTGACAGACATGACATGCACGACGCCAGTGGTAAGCGTTTAGTTTACTCGGGTCACACGTGCTTGGAGGAAACGTTTCTAATAACTTTGCCCCTGCTGTTGCTGATGGTAAGGACATCTACCTCCTTGAAAATAGATGGAGATCTCCAAAGGAGTCATCTAGTGGGGACTACTTTCAGCCTCTCTCTCTCTGATGCATGTACTCCTCCTCCTCTTCCCAGCTGAGACATCCAGCAGGGAAGCAGCAGTGGCATCGTGACGAGCCATGGTGACATCCCATGGCCACTCGCCTCAGCCGCTTGGGCCTCTTTCAGAGGCAGGGCTAGACTCAGTGCCAGGGATACTTTTTATTGAATAAGCAGTACAAAGGGGCCCGAATTCAGCTAAAGGAAAATCTCTTGCGTGCAAACGAATTCTCCGTGAGCAAAAAGCCATATGGAAGTAGTTTGTCACCTCTGATACCAACAGCCTCCTGTGGTTCACAGGAAGGAAGAGGCAGGAGAGGATGTGGGGCATGAGATAAGCCCAGCATGGCTACAGATGATCTGTCGCCAGCGCCAGGCCCAGGGATAGGCATGACGTGAAGGCCATGGCTGGTCCCAAGGCAGTCACCAGCCTCACGTCCACCTCTACTTGCAGCAAAGTAGAGAAGTACACCTCTTTACGTTAGGCCATTATGACAACAAATCAATGTTAATCACGATGATCAGTTTGAAGGTGCACATATGCCTTCTTTTTAAGAGATAAGAAACTAACACCGTCCTTTCTATTTAAAATGCTATTCTGGAAACTCCTTAAAATCAGCTTCTCTTATTTTTTTTTTTTTTTAATAAGGGCAGAAGAAAAGATAGGAGAAAATGTCTGCATAATCCTAAACCTAAAGAATTGCCTTCAAAACGGTCCAAAACTAATCGGTTAACAGTCATTCTAATGCCCTTTGAAACATTTCTTTCGGCTAGTGGAGTATGCATCCTTCAGATTTATTTTATTTCATCCTCAAGGACCTTGGTGAAATACAGTACATTGGAGGAAAAATAAGATCAAGATGTGCAGTCATTCAGGCTGTAATTAAATTTAATAGGCAGTTTATCCAGTTCATAGAAAGATGGCATAGCGCAGAGCTACACAAAGCAGAGCCTAAAGCAGGAAATCATTTTACAATAGGGTATCCATCTGGAAAAAAAGACGTTGCACGAAACCAGCAAGTGTGAACGAAATCTTCATCAGTATCATATGAGGTTACTTTATCATGCTACAGTACTGGCAATGGGAAGTTTGACATGTCTTCTAGTAAGAGTAATGCACAGCCGTCTTAACAAATGTAAATCTAACTCACTATTATGCAAACTGAAGGGAAGGGGCACTTAATAAAATACAAAAGAACCTGGTGTTTTATTATGCTGGTTGCCATATTCCTCAGCAGTAGATCCAATGTGGTTTACATATTATCTTTGAGATGCTACAAATGGAAAGACTTTTAACATTTTATTTGGTAATGAATGCAGCCATGAGCATCATGGAAAATAGCCAGTTTTTTTAGCAGCACTTCTGAATATGTAAAACCAAAACTGACTCCGTTGATATATAGGTTGAACACTAAAACGTGAGGTTAATAAAATGCACGTTAGAAATAGAAACGCTGATTAAATTTGCCTGAGGATCTCCTCTAACCATGCTGTGAAAGAGATGCAGACGCTATGACTTTTCCTGAATGTTTTACTGAAGCAGTTTTTTGGGTGTCTTTTCCAGGAGCAGTCTTGCATGTTTTTCAGGCCTTTGCACCAGTGCACATATGGTGGAACAACCCTGTAATACGCCCTAGTGACATCTTTATCACTAGAAAAGCCCAACTTTGCTATGAAATCCAATTAAACAGTCATTTTTGCCACATAAATTGATCCCGTTTTTTCCATCATTTTTGTTTTTCATTGCAGTCTGCTCTGTCTCCACATTAACAGTACAGGTTGAGGTACTCACAGAAATATATACAGTAGCAGAATCCCTCCTGTCTTTAAAATCCACTTTACAAATGAAACAAGGCTCACAGGGGCCACTATGCCCTAATCAGGAACACTTGCCATGCCTCCTTAGGAAAAGCAGCAGTATGCTCTAGCCCGTGCAAGTTCAATGAAGGTATACGGCATGCTCCTGCGCTCAATCCCGGCATCAGGATATATTACATTTCCTCTACAACAGCACAGAAAAACAGCCAGGTAACTTTTAGGTTGAGCACTTGCAAAAAGACCAAAATGCCACCGAGATGCAAAACCTGCCTGCTTGCAGCTAGCAAACAGCAACTTGGGAGGACCTGAGGCAAAGATCTATCCACAGAGTAAAAACTATTTTCTGTTTTATCCTCCCTTTATCATGAGGCTGGACGTAACACAGCTGTAGACTTACAAATAACACCGGTCTCAAGGGACAAGCAGTATAGTTACACTCAATTATACTATAAAGTATGACATCTCTAGAGAAATTACTAAGGCACTTTCTCTTACCTGGATGACAGTAATAAAACAGATCTATTTATGATGGACTTTTGAAACCCATTATGTTTAAACAGCTTGCTGATTCTCATCATCGACAGAACTGTACTTGCCACTGCCCACCAAATGCAACTGTTAAGTCAAATGACCCAGGGAATTTAATATGAGTGCTAGTCTCCCATTATTTTAAGTAGGCTTTTATTAACTATGCAAAGCATAGTAATTATTACAGATAGAGACACTTTTTCTTTTTAAAGAGCAAAGGGATATAAAGTGCACAACTGAGAATGCTTTTCCAAACCCATTTTTGAACAAATAAAAATACACAACGGGGGGAAAAAAACCCCACATAATCTTTTTCTACAGGAAATGCAGACTGCAGAGTCCAAGAACAAGAGGAGTCAGATATGCAGTCCAAATGTCTGAACAGATTTTGTTTTGTTTTGTTTTTTAAACGACTGTATCTCTGCAAGGTCTCTTGGTATCAGTTCCTTTACCCTGCTCTCTTAATACTTAAAATCCTTTGCTCTTTTTAGCAACAAACAAAAACATGTTTTTAATCAGTCTCAAAGATCGCAGAGCCAGAGACGTGGAGGAGTCGAGCTTATGGCACGCAGCCTCTTCCTCCCGCGGTTTCTATCAGTACATAAGCGCAGAACTCATGAAATTCAAGTCAATCCACATTGATTCAATATGCTCATTTCTCACTTCTCATTTAAAGAATTAAACAAAACAAAACAAAAAAGAAACCATAGGAAGGTGGTAAAACCAATCCATACGCTTCACAAAATGAGGGGGCCATTTTCCACAAACATTAGCCTACAAAAGCAGGCATAAAATAGCATGACTAGCAATCTTCTACCTGCACTATCTTGTTACTATTAAGAAAAACAAAGTGCTCTATGCCTCTACCTCTCTTTGGTCTCAACGCATGCATATATATATGTATGTATGCATATGTATATATGTGTGTGCTTATGTGTGTGTGTATATAACAAAAAAAAAAAAAAAGGGTGATATGGTTCTGCTTTTTGACATCTGATCCCTTTTTCAAGTGCCTCAGAAGGAAAGGCTATGAGCCCTGCATTTGACCCATAACGCAGGCTGTTGCCTGAGCACCGAAGCTGTGTCCTTCAACTTGCCATGGATCTCTCCCCTCTTCTGAGAAGCTCATGGATCCTCCACCTCTGCCAAAAATAGTCTCCCCCACTCCTTTGGTGACAGACAGCTGAAGACGGAAGTCTACCTTTTTTCCAACCACACGGCTATTTAGAAATACTCTATTCCCCAAGTTTTTTTGTTTGTTTTGTTTTTTTAATCAGGTGCAAACAAGTGAGGGAGTCCTGTACTCTACCCTTTAAAAAAGTTAACATTAAAAACAAATTCCTATCCAAAATGCCAGAACGGCTGCCACACCTTAGCTAGACGAGAGATTCATCTAGTCAGCATTTCACACAGAGAACATGAGAGCAAAGCAAGAGGGTAGCTAACATTTAGCACCGCTGCTATTAGTTTTGACACAGCTGTTGACGGAAGCCGTAAGCTCTCAAAGATTCAAGGTAAGCCAGAAATAACTCTCTCAGTATAATTTTTGTTATTGTAACGTGTATAGTACCAAAACATGACAAAGCAGCAGTCTTTAGCCAGACGCAGCCAACCCTGTATGGAGTGCCAAAAGACCAGCGACAAAAACAAGAAGTCCTGTATCCCCAGGCTGTCCAGTGTGGCCTGAGATCAGGATTAATGACACTTGGCCTCAGAGACACTGTGGTCAGATCACACTTATTCATAGTCAGCTCAGATTCATCCCTTACTAAAACCCAAGTGCCCTCCGTAAGGGCTCCGCAGTTCCTACACGGACATGAACTCACCTTCAGGCCCAGCAGGAACCCAAGGACGAAGGCATCAGTGGTGTGACATACAACAAGACCTGCTCTGATTTCATCCGTTTGTATCATTTCAAGAGCTAAAACATTAATGACACTTAAGCATCCAATATATAATGCAAGAGTATGGTGCCCAGGTTTATCTTTCAGTCACTCAGGATCTTTGAAAACTACCACCACAGAGCATCGACCGAGCAGCTGTCGCGCCCTCTGCTAGCTCCCAGTTAACACAAAACTATGTCACAACACGTTTGCACGCGCAGGCATACTGATCTGTTATTCCAGATAGCCAGACCATGGGCAATGCAGCCTGCGAGCAACCAACGCCGGCATGCAGACCAGTCTGGGGCACGCGTCCCAGCTGCGGACACACAATCACCTCTCCAGCAAGGCATACAGCAACTGGCTTTGAACCGGGAAGATTTTCCCACACTTATTCAGAAGCGCTCGTACATTTGCAGAAGGCTGAGGGCACCTGTTTGGAAGTTCTTATTCGCTTTGAGATGAGGATGTACCACATATTGTGAGGGGAGGGGTGGAGGGCATTAACCTAGGAATTTCCTTGAAAGGAGACACTACAAATCCCAGTCTCAAGCCTTGAGGGGGAGAGCTTTTCGTTATGTCACCAGCTGGCTGCTTTTGAGCTCCTAGCCTTGCATACCGCCCTGGTCCCTGGAGGTCTGACTGCGCTTGCCTACTTCAGCAGTATTTAACAGCACGCCTACACTGACTGTTTTGACTAAGTCTACCGTGAGCGTGAGTAGAGAGCACCAGAGCAGCCTGCAGAAGACAGAGGCCTTTCCCAGAACTAACAAGTTTTTGCAGCTCTCAAAATTAAACATGAAAATGCTTGTGCAAATACTTTCAGTGACATGAAAATGATGTTCTTTTCTAGTGCCTCAACCTTATGCATTTAATGTCACAACTTTTACGCTTGCTTTTCTTGCACTTAAAATTCTAAAACCTTGTATCTAATCTGAGACTTTTGAACTTTGCACTTTGTAAATAAATGAGCATGCCATAAAGCAAGTACCCTGTTCGTTAAACAGTGACCTGAATATTTATGCCACACGTGGACTTGCCTATATTAACTCTCTGAGAATTTCAGCATTTACTTCAGTGTCACAGCTTACTCAAAATGGAGAGTAATCCAAAGGCCATGCATTTCCCCTAGAGCCTTGATCTTGTTCCCAGATCCTCAGCAGGGGCTGGAGAACACAGACTGTGGAGGCCAATGACTCCTTGCCTGAGCCAAGCCACTCCACCTCACACGCTGCTTCACTACTTCAGGACATTTTCCTCAGTCCTCTAAAACATCTAGTACTACTTCAACTGACCACACGAGATCACATAGGGGAGACCCAACACAAGCAATTCCTCTACTGGTACGTCTCTAAATACTGCCTCATGTATATTTTTTAGCATCTTTTTAATTACTGCATTCACAAACTTGCCATTACGTTTCCTCTCTCAAATCTATAAATATGGCAAACTTTTTTCCCTGTATTTCACAACACATAATCATATAGAAAAATTTCCTGACTGGGGCTGATTTTTCATTTCCAAAAAGCAGCTAAAGCGAATGCTGTTTTGTGGTATTTTGGTAGACTGGAAGAGGAACTGAATTCAAATTTGCCTTTTAGAAACTCGTTTAATTAGATATTTCATGTTTTCCGTGACCTTGGCAGTTTGGAGACTGCTACCAGTAATCTAGCAGCATTTAAAAAATTCTCTGCACCTGCAAAGCTGTAATGCACTAGCAGAACTCACGTCTTTGGAACCTAATGAATTTTAAATGAATGGTAGTATATAATTCACTCATGGAGTCCAAGCTCGTCTCCTTGCCAGATTAATCTTTCGGACCGCCTCTTACTATACTGGTAAATAACATTTCCAGTTAAGTGCAACTTGTCTTCTTCAGCATGTATTTTCTTGCACATTTACATTTTTCATGGCTAAGGATATTCAAGGAATGTAACCACTTTTTTTGGTCTATTTAAACATCCAAAGTTTCCAATCCAAAGATCATGTCATTCATGCAAATCTAAAATGTAGGTTTTACAAATCATGCTTACGGTAGTGTATTTTCCCAGCTGGCAGAGCGAAGGGAAGGTTTCCTGGTGAGCTTTCCGGATCTTCTCAGTGAGATCATCCAACTCTGCTGTCATTTCATAGTTTTCTGTGGACTCCTGCTTTGAAGGTTCCTTCTTCTTTTTGTTCCTATCATTTCTGACAGCTAGGGAAAAAAAGAAGAGACAGAGATAACATGTGGTTACTCAGACCACCCCATGTTGCTTTTGCTGCTCTGCTTCAAAATACTGCAAAATATTTTTTTAATTTAAATGTAAGTTAAGTCGAGATAAAAATGTTAGATGCACAGTGAATACTACTGTAAGCTTAACTACTTATCAGTAAAAAATAAATTTAATGGGATAGTGATGAAACCAAACTTCGACAGGTGTTTATTGCAGATGTACTATCATACATCCACAGTATCTTCCTTCCAAGAAAGCCTGCTACAACTTCACATGCACTGCAAGTCTCTCAACACCTTTGTGAGATGGATTTTTTTTCATTTTATCATTACAATTGCGTGTGGCAGAGCAGAGAATTTCTCTTGAGTGATGCAGCTGGTATCTTATTGGATGCAAACAACGCTAAAGAAAAGCAGTAACTGTCTGTCTTGCTACATTTCACAATACGGAAAGATAACAAAACCCATACTAATACAAAACCCCATCAAACAAAAATAATTTAAGAGGAAAGTTAAAGCTAAAAACAATAAATGAAAGAAGATGAAACACATTAAATTCAAGATCTGAAGATCAAAGGAAGAGCACAAACACTTGAAAGAGTAAAAATCACAGCACAGCTTTCTAAAATTCCTTGCCATCTGCTCCTGCACTTAGGCCAGCCATCTACCTTCCCCCTGGTTGTGGGGATTACTGGAAATATGCGTTGTACAGCGCTCATTCTGTAATTGATTCCCCACATATTTGTGTTTTGTAATAAAATATGACAGCTGCTCCATCACTATGCTACTCTTTGTTCCTTTAATGAAAATAGCTTGATTTTACAAAACGTGCCCAAGAGATAAGCCCATGTCCACAGCATCGCCAATGCTTGTGAACTTTATCAAAAGGACTGCTGTTAGCTAAAGCTAACGTTTTAAGCGTGACCAAACACATAAGGGACCTGGGATTTAAAACAAAGCCAAACAAAACCAATCCCTCTCCCAAAAGACTAAAAGCTGCTGGACAAGCAGAATATAATACTAACGTTCACCTATGTTCACAACTTCACGATACTTAAATCAGCGCCCCAAATTCGGGGGTGCAGCAGTATTTGAGGACGGCCATTTACTGATTCTCATTTGTACTGCCCGGCTCCAGAAACAGCATTTAGCCGTGCCACGGGGAGCGAAGCATGGCAGAATTGGCAGAAATTCAGAGACAGCTCTGAGCTAGCTCTTTTCCCCAGCAGGTTCCCCAGGCCCATCCCCACAGCACCATGTCTTCTGCAGTTGCTTGCTCTGTTCCTGTGAACCACAAATGATCACAAAGAGTGGACAAATACTGAACGATTAAGGAAAGACGAGTTTTAGCTTACTCTTACCTACAGCCTCTGTTAAACAATGAATAACACACCGTTGGATCCATTTTCCTCTAGGTATTTTTACTGAGAGAAAATTGAGAGTAATGTGAGAAAATGGTGGGGTGGGAAAACAGCAAGTTATGGGGACGTACAGAAAGAACATAATGCACATAACAGAGAACAGGGACGAGTTCCTGGTGAGTCACCAAGCACGTACTGAATGCAACTGAAACAGCTTCGCTTTTCTCAGTAAGGGTCTGACTTTGCAACCCGGAGAACCCTGTCCCTGATCCAGCGTATGTTTGATACACGGACTTGATTAACTTGATTTCAATTGTGTGAACGGACCCGCACTGAAGTCAATTACGTGCTTTCCTGCATCAGGGCGAGGATGCTGAGCACCTCGCCAGATTAAAGCGCAACCTGGAGTGACATCAATTCTGAGGTCTAGACTAACAGAGACTCAAAAGAGGCCAAAGAAGGTGGACAGAAAAGAAAAAGACGTACCCTCCTGCGATGGTTCAGCGCTAACCATTTAGGCAGGTTTTGGGGGTTGGGGTCACTCCCCATTTTACAAGCATTTCCCTAAAGCCACAATGTCCTGATTTGCTCACTGTATCTCAGGGCTTAGGAATATTCTTACGCCTTGACAAAACACGCAGGACCAACACTGACATCATGAGCGCACCAAACTGTCACTGCTCTCCAGAAGTAAATTCTGATCACTGCTGCACTTGGGAGAAAAAAGAGCTCCTTGGAAAATAATATGAACTCCTATCCAACCGCAAAGAGCAATAAACCTTTGTAATAAGGCCCCATTTACTTATAGTTCTATGAGCTGACTGACAAATTTGCTAAACAGGCAGCTTCGGCAATTACTTATCTCAATAGCTTTGAGCTCCTCGTGGCGCACACACACACGGTATTTAGGCCACTCGGAGGAGCAGCTGCCAAGAACTCCCAGACACGAGGAGATAATTCACACAGGGGTTGCTTTGCTGCTCCCTCACCACCACTGCCGAGCTCTGTCTTCAGCTTTACCTGAAGTCCTTTCCCTTCCAAAGGCCCCTTGAAAGGCAGCTGCTGGTCAAGCCACACCATGAAACTGGCTCGGCTCTGTCCTCTTTCTTTTCAGGCACAAATCACTAAAGGTTAGGATGAGTGGAATGAGAAAATTAGCATGTCCTGAAAACAAAGAACAATTTCTATGTTCTTCGACATTGATTCTGACAATCTTCATAATAATAATAAAACCCAAATAACATTCATCTTCTTGCTTTATTCATGCTTCCTATGTCTCCTACATTCGTCTTCACTAAGGCTGTAGCAGACATCGCAGTGTTTCTATAGTCCATGTAAAATAACACAAATTAAAAAAAAAGGCTGACATATAGTACCCAGGCTCCAAAAACATAAAGAATTTCAATAAAGTAAAACTATTATGCAAATTCATCTACATCTATAATTCAACTGAAAAAAAAAAGAAAAAGATTAAGCCATTACTATGTTTAAGAGTTAAATAAAAACATAATAACACACTTTTGCACAGTAAATTCAAAAGCTATCCTTGCCCTAGGAACAGGAACTGTCACACCACACGTGGGTATGGTTTTGCATTACAGCTTATGCTTATATTACATAAATCACACCTTTTTATATCTTGGTCTTTAAATGCATATGATCACATCAATCCCTGATGTAATTCCACTGCCTTTAATGATGATATGCAAGTGATGAATCTGTGTCACAGTTAATGCTGCTGTAGAAAAATCAGGTTATGAATTTCATTACTTGTGCACTATATTTTGACTCCATGGTTGCATTATTTACGAGCTCCCGACACGGGACAGTATGGTGGCTCACTTGCCCTGTGACACACAAAAAAAAAAAAAGAAAAGAAAAAAAGAAAAAGAAAGAAAGACAATGGGGAGAGAATGACAGAAGGTGTAGGTCGGGAGGAAGCTGTGCCCCAGTGCTGCTGAACTGCCGAGCGAGGTATCCCCACGCCCGAGCATGTCTGCTCTGAGTCATTTTTGTCCGCCAGCCTCCCTGTCACTTTGACACACAGGCCAGTACTTGCACTTCCACACCCAGAGACTTCCAGGGAGCTGCAGCTGAAAGCCAGCAAAGGCACTTTCAGTTGCCTTAACTTCAAGCACCAGCTGCTGCCCTCAGACATTCACCCACTACATGATGGAAGAAGATGGGGCTGAACGTCATCTCCTACCCCTTCCCCTCCCCGCGCCTGCCAGGCTGTCCCCCTCACCCCACGTTTCCCACCGTGCTCCTTAGCCGTAGACACATTGCCCTCAGACGTTCGGTGACCACGCAGCAGTTCCTGTGCTCGAACGGGATCCCTCCAAGCATGTCATAATGCTGGGACTTGTCCCATCTTAAACGCAACCCCCACCCCGCCAACTAGTCCACCAAATTTAGTCCCTCCTTGGCCTAAGAAGAATCTGGAGCCCAGCCCAAGAGAGCTAGCCAGTTTCTAGATTATCAAGGAAAATTAGGAAACGCCAGGTTTTCATATTCATTTTGTCAAGGAAGGCACAAATGCGTGCAATGGAAAGAACCTGCCGCTCTGAACACAATTTTCCCAATTACTTGCATAACCTTTGCTTCCCCAGATGCCCAGAAGATGGTTTGACAGCACCTTTCATATTTTACAATGATTAATCAGCTATAAATTCATGGCTTGAAATGCTATCATTGCAGTTTTGCCTCTCAGAGATCCCCATGACCTTTGAATAGCTTTGTGTACTAGTTAACTGTTTTTGTTCCTGTATTGACAACTGCTAGTGTTTCCAGTTGGTTTACATTCCTGCAAAACCAGTCCTCTTGTCCTTATGTAGTTTGAAGTTATTTGTTAAGCTAACAAATCCCAAAAGCCCCAGGAAGCACAGAAAGCAAGCCAACATGCTTTCTGAATGCACATTGCTTAGCACAAGGTAGATTTTCCACAGGATTTTTTTGTTTTCCAATGCTAATGAGAGCAGAAAACACAGCTGGGTGTGAGGCAGGACTCCCGCAGACCTGCCAGCTCTTCCCTCTGGGCAGAGGGCTGCTGTCTCGGATCTGCTCCCTTGCACCTCTGGCAGCAACCCATCCATTTCTAACTATCGAGCAGCCTGGGCTGCTGGAAATCGCAGATAAATGGCACCATGCACACACAGGCGGGCAGCGAGGCCCACGCTGGACATCGCACCTAGTGTGTCCAGGAGTGCCAGGGATGCGTTGCTGTGCTGCAAAACCACACGTCTGCCCAGCTCCCTTACACGGCGACGCTCAGACTACAACTTCCGAGAATTTTAACTCTGGCAGAAGTTAATAGCTGCGGACCAGTTCAGTGAAGCATGCACAATTACCCATTCCTATTGCCCACGTTGATCCATCACGATCCGCGTCTTACTTCTTTTCCTTTACTGTGTATCGGCTTTCCTCCCATCATCTTTCAGTAAACTGTGCCCATTATAACTAACGGTGATACATAAGAATGTCTTTCAAAACAGCCACCTTGGGAAACCTTAAACCCAGTGAAACTTAGCGCATTCCCCCCCCCAGAGAGAAGGGGAGAGGATGAGCTAGACTTTGCAAATCCCATAGACAAAGCCAGCACCGAACTACACATCACAGAAAGTTCCCACGCACGGGACTGATGCAAGTAGGCACAGAAATGAAGGCTCTCTCTAACACTGGGTACTCAGAGAGGTTGTTTTTCCCTTTTATATGGAATATAATATTGCCTCCTCCTGTCACAGGAACAGCGACTCAGGATCAGAGTTTACAGTTACACTACATGAATAAATTCCAAATCAGTTCTATTTAAAAAAAAAAAAAAAAGAAAGAGTAAAAACTTTCTTGAAAACAGTATGATCACACTTGACAAACTGACACGCCACCCATTTAGATTCTGTAGTGGTAAGAATCCTACTCATGCTTTAACAGCAACACAATTACAAGCCAAACACAGCATTAAAATATGCAGAACACCAGGTAGTTATAAATAGATTGGTTTTCCTAGGTCATGATTTCCAGATGAAATAATGTTTTCTTTTAGGCAAACCTGCTCAGTCTTTAAAAAGAACAGGAAACTATCTTAAAACAAATTCCCATGCCAAAACTGAGCTTTTACATATGGAGAATGGTTGGAGGCAATGCATGTTTCAAATACACAACTCTGTTTCTATTGGACGAAGCCAATAACAAGTAAACAGTCATGTATGGGGCTTCAAATCCAAAAATAAAATATACTGAAAATTGTGCATTGTGTAGTTGATTCAGAGAAATCAACCATGTCAGCTGTCTGGTGCAATTGCCATGAGAAAACATCTAGAATTGAACGCCATAGTATCTCTCTGTAGACGCAAACCAAAATGAACTGGGAACACAGAAACTATCATGAAAGAAATTTCATAAGAACCTGGCAAGCTATCATTTTTCCCCAGGCACACAGCTAGCATTTATATTAAAGAATTCAAACCTGCCCCTAGATTTCTGTAGGGAAATAATGTTCAGCTATGGCAAATGCGCCCTGACCAGTCCTCCAGGACCCTGTGCCACTGCACCCTTCAGTTCAGCCACAAGGGAAAACACCGCAGATTCAAAAGACATCACCCTCTGGGTTGCCTTCATGCCTGCTGGCTCTTCTAGCTACTGCTGTGTGGGCTGTTTTTGTTTTTTGGGGTTTTTTTGGGGGGTAGGGGGGTGTGGGGAATATGGTGCATCTGAACTCTCCCTTGCAGCTTTGTATTATTCATTACATAATTGCTATGTTTTATTAGAAACATGATCTATTATAACCTTGAATATGGGAACTTAAATGACATTGAAAATTAGATTATTCTGATTATGAGAGAAGTGAGAAAGGTACTAAACATTTGTAAGACTGATAATCAATCAGTGTATCCATGTGAATGCAATAAAAATCAATCAGGAGCTAGTGCGTTTAAATCTAATTTTTTAAGCATGACATTTTCTTCTGAGTTTCTTTTTTAAATGTCACCCTCTTCTACAACAGTGATTGATTCTATCCCCAAGGACAGCTAACTCCAACTGTTTTATTCATTGCATAGAAATCTTGTATCCATATTCTTTTCTAAATACCAAATTAATTACAACAATATTTTCATCAAAATGTGAAATTCAGAAATATACATTCGTGTAATCAAAACAGTAAGAAACATGTCGTTACATTTAAATTGCTTGAAATAACAGGATGGTTTTAACTAGCAAACAATGTATTTTAACACAGAAAACTGGAATTCTGTGTCCCTTAAGTTTTCTTTTTTTTTTTTTCAGAAAACAGAAGGCCAAGGATTTGCTTGTTTAACATATAATTCATTTAAAAATTTTTCAGTAGAGAACAATGAATCACTAGCTATAGGGAGTCTGTGAGTAATTACCTGTGCCTCCAAAATAACCTCATTAGGCTATTGTAAGTATAAGGGAGACCTTTGATACCTATAGCCTAAGGGGCTCTATTTTTCCATTCATGCACTGGGGATCTCTACGGGTATATCCTATTATAACCAACGAAAGCAACACATCTCCCATTTATGTATGAGGATAACTGCAGGGTTAATATATCAAGAACTGAGTTAAAAGAACAGGTTTCATTATACGAATGAACGATACAAATGGATGCTCTACAGCTTTATTTAACTGCCTTGAAACTTGATCAGTGGTTTCAAGGATTCCATCAGTTTGAAAATTTTATTTTTGACATGAAATTTGGCACCTGCTATGTCATCTCTCTGAAATATTAATAAATGAAATGAGCAAAAAAAGGAGTTTCAAGTCCCTTAAAAAAAAACAGTAACTGAACTCAGAAGTAGGACCAAAATTAGCAAGCCAGTGCAGAACAACAGATTGAGAAAAAATACCAGTTGAAGATAGCCAAAAGGTGTGGGTATTGGTGGTCTTCGTTCTTTTTTGTTTGTTTGTTTTTAGTTTTACTATCATTTTCAAGATAAAAGAAAAAGTGGTATAAAACCAAAAAAGGTTTCTTTTTTTTGCTTGCTTCTCAAAGAATCGTCTTTAAACGTTTAAGACACAGGAAGTGAAAACAACAGTTATCATGCTTTGGCTACCTAGAACTGTCAATCCAAGACCTGAAACTGCAGCCAAAGAAAAAATCTGGTCCAAAGGACTGATTTGGCTTGAATGTTGAAGGAAACTTACAGAAGGATCCATAAATTTCTTCAGAGAGAGAAAAACACACATAAACTACTTCCAGGTCCATGAACATACCAGTAAAGCCTACCTGCACGTTGAATTTGTCATTTCAGGACTGATTCAAGTGCTGCAGAATATGCAGTTCTTACTGTTACAGGCACAGTAAGAACTACCCATAGCAAAAAAAAAAAAAAAAAAAAACAGACTCCAGAAACAAAATGAACCCCTACCCCACCAATAGCTCCTAAAAAACAAATTAAGAAGTCGCAAACACAGAAAGACACCAAATGAGTGAAACAGAATAAGAAGAAAAAGCATTCTGAGGCAGAAGAGACAATAAGTGGAGCAGCTCAGCCAGAGCCAAGGTACACAAGGCACAGGAT
Source organism: Struthio camelus (assembly GCF_040807025.1). Classification (NCBI taxonomy): domain Eukaryota; kingdom Metazoa; phylum Chordata; class Aves; order Struthioniformes; family Struthionidae; genus Struthio; species Struthio camelus. The sequence goes on along the minus strand of NC_090943.1, from coordinate 44,814,438 downwards.
TTGTAATTTCAGCTAAACTGATAGCCAGCTCCTTGGTCTCTCTTACGATCACCCTACAGAATAGGGACCCTACGTACTGCAATTAAATTAGACAGAGAGATGTGATTATGCACATAACGATAAGCTGTTTAAATAGTATTTGCCCTGAGATTTCCATTTTAAAAGTGCTTTAATATCATCAAGTGGTTGCCAGCATGGAATAGGATAAACCGCATCCTCTTAGAAGCTGACACTTAAAGAGCTATTGAAGGTTAGTACTAAAGCTTCAGGCAGAATAAATCACTAGTATCTCCCACAAAGGCCCAACAACATAACTGTGATGGAAATAAAACCTAGCCATGCTCATCAGCTAAGACAAAACTTATTCACTGATATGTTTCCATCTGTATTCCCCCAAAACGTCACCTCAGGTAACTTAACGTTGCCAGAAATTCCCATCTGCAAGTTGGAGCTTCTTCATAGGCAGCTTCTGCAATATCCCCAGGCATCCAGTGTCGCCTTTGAATAAATATGCACAACTATCACTCCATCCTCATTCTTCTTCTGCCACCTTTCTCACAGTATTCTTTATGATATTAGTTACTTCCTTATTCTAAATGTAAAACACCCAGTTTTTATTAAGATCGACCATGCCATCTGCAAGAGGTTTTGCAGAGAGCATCACCTGGTGCATATTACCAGTTGTCCCCTTCCCTTGTCAGTGGATAAATCTCAAGAAGCTTTGGGAATCACTCCATTCTGGAAGGTTTTTCAAACTTGTCGGGCTTTTGAGGCTAACTCATTGCTCGTTGCCAGTCTAGAACCTCCATGAAACTAGAATTTCAGGGAAACGAAGTATTACAGTGTTTACTGTGTACCTTTTTTGGCTGCCAAAATCCCAATGGATCTACTAGTCACTTCTTCAGCAGGCTAAATATAATTCTGTATAACTGTTTAAATTAAAATGATCTGGGGAACAAGACAGCTTTACATTGGCATTGCAGTGTCTAAGCGTATTATCTAAAAATATACAAGAACACAAACACAACAGATGATTATTCTTTCTTGTCCTTACAGTTGAAGCCATTAACTGCATCCACAGCAGTTGAAAAACACTTCTAAATAATCAGCCTGCCTGACAGTAAATTTCTATTAAGCTATAATATAGAAAAATAGTGCACTTGTTTTTTTCTGCATAAAAAAAAATTCCTAAATTTCAAACTCTGAACTTTCAGTCAGAAGTCACTAAGAGGCCATTAAATCTGCCTCATCTGATTTCAGCTGTTCAAATGCCCTTTCGAGCTACCTTCCCAAAGCAACTGCCCTTTTGAGCTACAATCTTGAAGTCTGGTACACTAACTCTTTATGGATAACCCATTACAGGCAAAAATATCCTGAATCTGACCTTTTTCTCCAGGGTCACCAAAAGGTAAATCAGTCTACTTATCTACAAATATTACATTAATTTCTTTTATGAGACAGTCATGGTAGTACAGTGCCTCACAATTGGGAGAACTTGGGGTTATCCAGTGCCATCAATTCAATTTGGTGGACATTATCCAGGATTGCTGATGGCAAGGAAAGCGCATGGCTGTAAACTAAAACCAGATACTGCACTCTATTTCTGCCCAGCACCTGGCATGATTGTAGCACTTCATACAGCTTGAGGTGCTGCAGCTATTTTATTTCTCATCCTAACATACACCTACACAAAGAACGTGACTCGCTTTTTACTTAACTGGAAAGCCACCTATCACGGCCAACTGCAACTTTGCCTGACGATAGCATTAACAAACACCTTTAACAGAACGACTTTTCAAAATAAACACATCCATTCAATATAATGAACGAATCTCAGGAACAGGACGAATCTTGGCTTTCTGATTACATACGATAAGCAGACTTTCTGGGACAGTAAATGAAAAGGCTACAACTTCATCGGGGAAAAAGAGACGAGTTGGAAGCAGCCCTTCCCTGTGCTCACACACGGCTCAATCCCAGCACGCCGGGCAGCAGCTCCCTCGAAGGAACAGCAGTGCCGAGATAGTGCATCGTCTGTCTTTCTCCCTTTTATTAAGGCTGAACGTAGTTTTGCTTTCCCCAAACAGAGTTCTGTCATATGTTATTTACCCGAATTAAAAATGATAGCCCCAGCTTACAACCGATCCTATTTTAGTCTTGCAGTGGTGCAACCCCACAGATCTCAGCAGAGTCCTATTAGCGTAAAACTACAGTAGCGTAGCGGGAGAGCAGATCTAATATCCGTATCTGCAGATGGATAACACCGCATTCGTAGCTAAGTTTCATTTCTTTGTTTTGCCCCCAAGGCTAAATTTCACATTTGTACCTCCTGGTGTCTTGTGCAATTGGGTAAAGGTGCATCTAGCGAAAGAGCTGCCAACTGACAACACATCTGAAGAGGCTGGTGCGTGCTCTCCATTTCATCAAGCACAAAGAATACATCGTCTCGTAGATCGAGCTCATGAAGGCGCAGGAGCAGTCGTTTCAGAAGCGTTTTAAGTAAGGGAGCTATAGCCTCGATTCGCAGCCAAGTCAGGGATAATAAAAGCAAAGAAACAGCTCAGCTATTATTTACCTATTCCTTCTGAAGATATCTTTTAAAAGACATTATGAATGCACAGAAATTCTTTCCTAAGGACAAAGGCTTGTTGTTACTTAAAAAAAAAAAAAAAAAATTAAGATCACAAGGTTATTTCCAGCTCTCGGCATGCCGGGGCTGGCCACAGAGAGCCAGGAGCAGGAGGGATGCTGCTCTTTGGGGAGGACCCCTGGCTCTGCAGCTGGGGGAAGGCAGCGCCCAGAAAAGGCCACCCTCAACGGCTTCCTGAGCTCCCCTCCAGGTGGGCTGAAGCCTAGCTGCCGAGTGACCTGTTACTGCCAGGACAGACGGCCCAGGAGCTTGGGAAGGGCTGGGAAAGGCCGTATTACTTAACTAGGTGGACCTAAAAGCATCAGAAGGTCAACCAAAACAAGATGTCTCGCATCTATGTGCGGTCCAACTCTGCTGGTGGGCATGCATCAGCACCTACCCGCGGGCTTCATCTAGAACTGTGTCCCAATTTTTAATTAATAATGTTCGTCATAAAAAAAAGTTTTTGCTATAACACTAAAAGAATGATTTTATCAAACAGTAAAGTAACCCACTCAAACAATGCAATTGCATCTGACTGCATTTTAGCATTTTGTTTACTTCCTCTCCCTTCCTAAAAGCTGAGCAATTGGAATAAACAATCCGTAAATATGTTCAGAGGGTTTTACTTTTTTAAGTTTACATTGTCCTTTTTTGACAAGCTGTAGCTTAAGGAGAAACAAAGGAAAGGCCTTAGGTCGGGGACGACTTTTATTTCCAGCTTCGGGCTCAACTCTCTCCAGCAGGCCAAGCCAAATCACACAGCACGCTACCCTGTAAACGGGAACACCACACACGCAGGCTGCACCAGGCAAGGAGCGCCGAGCTGGTCACGTCACTAGATTCCCATAACAGCAGTGGTGAAGTTGGCAGCTGATGCAGGTAAACAAGCTTATTCACTTCTAACTTGGCATCTCACTGCCCAGTCTGAAACACCACACAGGCAGGCTGAGACACTTAACTTTTTTGTTTGTTTGTTTGCCTCCGAGAAGCGTTTTCTTTGAGCAGGACAGCCCTTTCTGTCTGTGCACAGCACGGCCCGATGCCAAGCCCCCTCGGGGCTTAGCCGGGGCCACAGCCTGCGTCTGGGGTCTGTGAGCCTGGGATCACAGAGGGCTTTATTGAGGTTTTTGAAAGAAAAAGAAAAATACATAGCGGGCAGAGGCTGTGGCTTCTGCCTTGTATAATAATTACTGTTCCATCCATAGCTTACAAGCAGAAGTAGGTTTTTTTTTTTTTTTTTTAATGTATTACTGCAAACTCTCTGGACAGCTGTACTCCCACTTTACGTAGTGGCAAAAGCATCATGGCATTATGGGGCTTACCTCCCCTGACACACCTGCAGAAACCTCAGCTTTTTCAATAGTCATGTTATGACATGAATCCCCTCCACAAGCCTGCACCTGATTATCAGACTGCCTGTTTTGACATATTTTATCTTTCATGTACAGTGCCAAAGAAGTTCTTTAAAATATGTTCCAACTACTCCATCATCTAGAAAAGCCACTTTCTTATCTGGGACTTAGTTCTGAAATAACAGAAGCAAGTAGACCAGATTATTAAAAAAAGAAGGCATGCCAGCAGCTACAGGATTGGCTTAAAGAACTTAATTCTGCCAGACAGGGTCAAGTAGCATCAAATCAAATCCTGATTTCTCCAAAAGATTTTTTTTTTAAATATCCCCAGTAATGCCACCATATAACCTTTTTACGTTAAGCGCTCTCACAATACACAAGACCAGTTTGGTCTACTGATCATACAAGGTGCAAAGCAGACAGACACTTGTTTCCAGGAAACAGCAAGACACTAAAAAAAGCCTTTTTATTGTTGAATTTGAAATCAAAGAGATGACTGAGGCCTCTGCAACTTCCACTGCAAGACTTACTGCACGCAAGGGAGTTCATTTTGATAAGGCAAACAGGCAGCAGGTCATGACAGAGTTAACTCAATAAAACCATAATTTCTACTTCGATAAACTGACCTAGTTTTCCCAGACTCCTCTGTGAAAACAAAAAAGGGAACTTGAACATTGGATGACATCAGAAACGGAAGCCAAGAGCTGGGTAAGGAACAGCCACCGCTCACTTCGGGGCTGCTGTCTGAACTCAACATGTAGCCCTTAATTAAATGAGGTTGGTGTCCATGGTAAGTCCCCAGCTGACAGAAACGTACATTACAAATGACTACACAGCACAGCATAAACCGGCATAACCAGCAGTTTCTGCTCCTTCCTTGTCTCACTGATGCCAAGGACACAACTTTCACGGCCTTCAAAGGTATGGGCCTGGGCCCTGAACTCATGTAGACACAGAACTACTTTCTCCTTCAAATTAGGATGATCTTTTCCAAGATCATGGCAAGGGCCAGATGCACTTGCAAAAAGACTTTTCATAAGACGATCTTCAAGACATTTTCCTGGTTAGATCCCTGATGGGTAGAACTGGCTGAAAATTGGGATTTCCAAAAAAAGAGCTTTAGCTCAGCTCACAGAAGAGTCCAAGAACACTCATTTCACTGAAGAGCTGCAGGTCTCCTGCAGGCCCCGGGCTGACGGCAAGCACGTTACAGGCAGGTCTGCCAGGGCCCGGGATGAGCAGCGTGGAGGGCAGGAGCAAGCAGGGCGCTCTCTCCCAGGCCTCCCTCGTCACTCATCCTGTGATCCTGCCAATCCTAACAAACTAAGATGCTGACAAGGACGTGTTCTGGGATTCAATCAAATGCTGAGGTTTTTTTCAGCAACACTTTGCTGTGCTGGAACACTTCCAAGCAGCTCAAGTTAAACAATTTGCCCAGAGTAAGCGTTCAATGAAGGGAAAACCTAGAAGCATGGGAGAAGAGAGGCCTGACTTCCCCCCTTTTCTAACCCATCAGGCAACATTAGATTAAATACTCATTAAAATAATAAACTGTTAAGACTAGGATAGCTAATGAATCCTCTTAATTGCACCATTTTTCCTACATACTGGTTTCTTGGGAATATTTTTAAATTGTTGCTCCTCTCTTATTGCAAGGCCATTAACCACTGGGTTATCTCCCCACCTCTTCCCCCTAGCCAAGAAAAAAAAAGACCCCAAAACGCATAGGGTTTAATACTGCATACCCTGTGGGAGGAGGTTAATGTATCCGTGTGGCTTTGTATATGTTCATGCCCCGTCATGCACAAATTCTAGTAGGAAAAACGTTTCTAATAAACATCTGAAACTGCTGTAAGTGACCGAGAAAAGGGAAAGAAAAGTTGCCAAGGTTTTGACTCTCTTTTTAGGATGAGCATGATTTAAGCTCTCTGCAGAATTCAAGAAATAAAATATTTCTCCTTAGTCTCTTCTTTCCCTGTGTACTTTTCACTTTGTTATGAGAGTGGGTTGGACCTACATTTCTTCTTTTTTTCCCCCCTCCTTTATTTGGTGAGGTACCACAGAGGCTGTAGAAGTGCTTTCATGGACTAACAAGTCCCTTGCAATGGGGATCTGGACTGCACAGGTTTGATCTGCCACTTGAGCTCCTCACGGGGATAATCAGATGGTGCGGCATGGTACAACATGGACCAAATACCCACTGAGCTCTGCACTTCCTGGACTTGCTTTTAGGCTCGAGGCTTATTGAGACACCTCGATTTGAAACATGAGTGCCTCAGCTGGCTCTCTGCCCGACGGAGGCAGATCAGCATCTTCACAGAGCAGTTCAAAACGTCACTCCTCCCTAACACTCCATCTTCCAGTATCAGCTGTTCTTCTGCAGCAAAAAAACTCCCTGATGAAATTTCACAAATAGCTGACACCTTCTGAGATGCGTTTCCCCATCGTCTCACCACTAGAACCAAGACAAACAGTATTATTGATCACCTGGGAGAAACGCTTCAGCAAGCAAAACTGGAGGAAGCTCCTCTCTCCATAAGCTTGTAGACAGCAGCAGCTCACACAGCAACCGACGCAGTAAGGATGCTGCGCACGCAAGGTGGAGCCGCTCACTGCCTAACGATGCTCCTTTCCTGCCCATGCATCTTCCTAGGCTTCCTCCACGGATGGCTCTCAGGTTACGAAAAGGCTAAAACCTGTGCAATGCCAGCTTGAAGTCTTCTTGATATATAAACTTTCACGCTTTAGCCAAAACATACACCTTACGCTTACTATCTAAAAAAAAATCAAAAATAAATTTCAATCCTTACTGTGTCACTAGGACACCCTCTAAAAGCATACAACTTATAAAAGTAATCACTATGCCTTGTAAGAGCACAACATGTCACTTGTTGATTCTTTAAAATAAAATGTTGCTCCCATAAACTCCTGAATTCCAGACACTTTTCATTTTTTTCCACAGCTGTATTACAATTTCCATAACACATGACATAATGCAAATACAGCACAAACTCTAACCAGCTAGAGTTAAAATAAAATGAAAAATACAGAAACCCAAGCTTTATTCAGGATAGAGGAGAAGAACTACAGATTTGTAGCAGCACTCATTGTACCAGGCTGAATGAGGGCTCCCCTCCCCTGCTTTGATTCAAGATCTGAAATAACTGTGGAATAGAGTGGAAAAATCTGCTAATGATGGAAATAGGAGGAGACAGGTGAAAACAGTGTCTCTGGATCCACCAATGAGTCAAGGAACTATGATCCCTCTCTCTTTCAGCTGTGCTGTGATCTCTTCACCAAAACTATCTGTTGCTGCCAAGCAAACAAAGCACATCTCTGTGCCAGAGACGCAGTAATGTGGCATCCCTGAACCGTCTGATGACTTCTACCCATGCCTATTGCTAAAGCGATGCCTCTAGCATCTCTAAAAAGCTTTTCCTTGTCTTCCAATTATTCCATTTAGTATTTCTATTCTTAATGTTCTAATTTATCCTCATTTCTAAGTTCTCCCATTTACTTTAATGCTTTATTTCCAGACTCTCAAGTTTTATAGTAAGAGTTTCCCAGTTTTAAAGACACTAAATTCTGGCTCCAAAAAAAACCCCTGAAGATAGAGTATCAGCCTACTTCAGATGGCAAAAAAAAAAAAAAAAAAAAAAAAAGGCAAAATGCATGACACTATGCACTAGTAATCTTCCCCGCCATGAGACTAATACACTTTGTTAGTCTGTTGTTTTAAGCGGTTTGTAAAGTGTTCTGTTAGACATTTCAACTTAATTCATTCATTAACTTGAAGGTGATGGCTTCATCCTGAAAAGGAGAAAGAAAATGGATTTCTGATATGTAACCCAATTTCCTAGGAGAAACAAAAACAACCTGATGAAATTCAGTTACCAAAAGCATTTATCATACTCCAAGTAGAAGCATAAATACACTAATCACAAAATGAGCTCCGTCAGCAAAATCTAATTTTCTGAGTTTTTAAATTAATATTTCACTTGCTTAAAAGTTAAAAAAAAAGAGCGAGAGAAAGAAAGAAAGAATAAAAGTAGGTCAGCATGTTTTCCTAGCATGTCTTTCTGACTCCATTAAAACTGTCTGTCAGATGACTAACCAAGCCTATAATCCAACTAAAAGCATGTTTGCTTTCTGTTGCACTTTTTGCCAGGGGAAAGGAAGAATTCCACTTAGCTTTAACTCTGAAATTTAGGTAAACGTCTTGAAAACTCAGGGAATTTCCTCACATTTATTTACCAAATCCATTTATATCAGCAATAAGCAACTAGTTATAGATTTATGACACTGAGAAACAATCCCACAGACAATTAAATGTCTATCAGCCTTAGGCACTGCCTGTAGCACTTTAAGCTACAGCTTTCTAAAGCCAGTTTCAGAACTTTCTTTGCATGATTGACAAACTTTAAGATCTAGAATTAAAAATTGAGACTTTTCATAAATATGCAAACAAGTAGTAGAATAAAGTGAGACCGAGCAAAGTTGTTTGTTAACTTTGACTAGGCTAAGGGAAATTAATAAGCAAGACCATAAAACAGTGTGATTATTACTTATGCCAGCATGAGCAGAAAAATGTTATCTTAGTTAGGATAGAAATAGAGTTATTTCTACTGGTCAAATGCTGTTCAACTTCAAAAAATCCTGTACACTTTCCACGTGAAAGCTAAAGAACTGGAGATTAACTGTTCCAATGTATTTTAAATTGAGCATGTGATACCAAGTCAAACTACAAATTGAGGTTATTTTTAGAGCGCAGTCCTAAGGCTAGCGTCCCAGCAGGAGGAGCTGCAATGTGTCAGCTGGCTTATCGCAGGCACGCCAATGGAAACCTCCCTCTGCTACAACAATTCATGCAGTGCATGAAAGAAAGCCATCAGGGCCTGACAGCAGCAGAGGGAAATCCATGGCCTCTTCTACTGATGTACAGACCCTCTTAAACAATCTTTGAGAGACTACTGGTTTCCGAGAGGCTGCTTTTTACCTTCCACACCATCAGCACAGGAGTTACTCTCGGCAGAGAAAACCAGCGCGGGCTTCGTTTCTTTGCCTTCTGCACAGAGACCCATCCTACACAAGACCAACTCCAGCAAAAACAAAGTAATTATGCTTGCAGATACAATTTGTCAGAAAAACGTATGCATGCTCACATACGCTTCTTGAAAGTGGAAGGACCAAATACACATCTCCTCTCATAGCGAGTCCTTCAGGCACTTTTGCAGTGCTACCGTTCAGACTTCCCAGAACTCATGGGAACAATTTACTGCATTTCTCATGAACCCTGGCTACTCTAGATAACATTTTCAGGTTGGCCTGACAACCAAATAAGCCATGTTTAGCTTCTGGGCCCAGAACATAAGATCTTGGTTGTTCCCAGATTGATATTTATCTCATCTAAATTTCTCCCTCCTTCAAATTCTGCATCCCAAATTTAAAAAAGAGTGCAAAGGAAAAAAATATGCACAATAATAGTCCACACAGAAACCACAGAGTCCTAGTAGAAAGTACCACTGCCTGGCACAACGGCAATTAGGAGAAGGAGATGCATCAAAGATGCCACATGCCCCCAAACAAGAAAACGATCGGAGTCACGAATACAAAGCAGTGAACTGAGTGTATAAAGAAAGAATAGGAGCTCTGAAACAAAGCTTTTGAGGTCATGGGATTGGGGTCTAAGCAGTTATGTCTGCATGAGCAAGCAAGCGTGGCCTCAACCCTGCGCTGCCAGCCAAGCGCATGGACCGGGCAGGGACAGGCTACCTCCAGATTTCCCATCTGCTCCTGCAGCAGCATCGCCTGGTGCGGCACCAGGCACAAAGGACAACCCCGCGGCTTTCCGGCTGGGACAGCAGCAGGGATACTACACACAAACAGAAGCAAGGCTACCTGTAATGGCAACAGGAGTGCATGGAGGCAGTTTCTTTAAAAATACCAACCAGAATAAGGCTTAAAAAAAAAAAGAAACGCACACCCCCAACCACGGGGCAGAACAAGAAACAACAGAAAAGGCCATAGAAACGACTGGATCCATGTTAAGAAGCTGCTTTGTAAAAGACATCCACACCAAAATACTTTTTCGTGGGAAACTGACTGGGGGAAAAAAAACCCCACACATGAAATAGTGCTACCAAAAAAAAGGCATGACATGGAAGCTATGCCTGCTGAAGCGTCCTTTTCTAACTGTCCTCAGAAAAGAGACAAACTTCCAGAGGAGGTGGCATGTGGCTAGACAGCAATGGAAACCTTACCTGCTAATATCAACAGACTTTTAGCCAGTCTGTGGACTCAGATCAAGGGTGCTCCCTTTATCAAAGCCCCATGACTGGACTGAACCTTTTCTTATTTTAAAGTCACAGAATAGTAACGCGCACTTCTCTTGAGCGTACTGCAGATTCAAGCTCTTGCTGCTCTGCAGAAATTAGACTGTACGCGCTTTAAACTTCTCACTGGCACTAGTTATCTCCGGGTTTCACTCATCTCAGAAGAAAAGCTATTTATACAAGAACCCTGTATCACTCAGCGGAGAGGCGTTCAGAAAGCCTCATGAAGAACTTCATAATATCTTATTGCCACTTTTTCTTTTCTTAAACTGCACCTGTTTTAGAGTCATATTGGATATTGCAGTGAAAATTGGTTAGCCTCACAACTTTAAAAGTGTCCTAATTTTAATAAAACACCTTGTTAAACAAAACATAAGACAGACACGTTCTCAGTCATTGAGGATTAGGATTTTTGGATGCAGATGACAGCTGCGGAGAGCCATCAGGTGACCTATACAAGCGCCAGCAAGTTCACCACAGAAGGTATACCTTAGCGAGTAAGTCTTAACGCAACTTCCAGCTGAGGACATCTAATCAACCTCTGTATGAGCTTATTGAAGGAATTCCCTTTATGCCTACTCAGTCCTGAAGAACCCCAAACGAGGGGAAAAGACGTAAAATATACATTTTTAAAACCATTAAGGACAAAATAAGGCCTAGTGCTTCTTTTGCATTAAAGGGGGAAACAGAAAAAATAACTTTCATTTGAACAAGAAATGATGCAAAACGTTAAAAACCTATTAAACATATTCAATTAAAAAAAAAAAGATGGAAAGGGTAATTCCAGAGCAGCCTGGCAAGGTCGGTCGTGTGTGGTGGCATCTCCCTGTTTCCCAGGCACCTCTGCCATCCTGCTGCTGCTCTGCTCCCAACTCTCCCCGGCTCCGCACCTGCTGCGTTCAGTCACCTCGCTCCTCCTTGCCATGAAATACAAACAGGATTTTGTATTTTCCCTGTCTCTCCATCTCTTACTTCCCAGTGCCTCCCAGCCAGCTGGTGCACAAGCACTTGTTCATTTGGTCAGGGTGCAGCAGCACCCTCCAGCCCTCTGCCAGTCTCCAGCTTCCATAATTGTGGACTTTCTGCTTGATAAAAAAATGCAAGTGTTACAGCACTAGTGTGTTCCGCTTTGAAGTTACAATTATTTATTACATCACACCTGAAAGGCAAGGGACAGAAGAAGGACAGAACCTCAGGACTCGGTTCATACCTCTCCCCAACATTTTAGGATCTAAAGATTGGACTAATTACCAAATAGTCGTGACTTAAGCAAGGTTCACAAATCACGCTGTGCTTGAGGAATTAGGAGAGGATTTACTTAGCCGCATCATGAAAGGTGCCAATAAATTGTTCAGCTGGAGAGTTAATATAATTTTAAAAATCATTTTTTATGTTATTTTCTTTAGCAGTTTATTAATTGCTGCCTGAAATACTTTTCTGAAACACAACGAGCTGCAAATGAATTCACGGGCTATTAATCTGCTGTACATGGCACTGGAGGGAAAGCTCATTAGGTGAGTTGATGCAATTACTGCTATTACATAACCATCTTCACAGAACATAGAGTAAATTATGAATAATAACATTCAATCTAAGTTGCTCTTTTAGACATTAAAGCTGGCAAGTAAAAGCTGTACAAAATCAGGAGGAAAGGCTAAAACACAGAAGAGGCAGATCTCAAAACGGGGGGAAAAAAAAAAAAAAAAAAAGAAATCTGCTTCTTTGAAGACACCAAGCCACTGCAAAAAGCAAAAGATATTTAACCACAGGAAACACCATACAACAAGTAGGACTCAGTTCTTTACAGCAGTATTTTAACTGTATATAAATCATTTTCAGCCACCCAGCATAACAAAGTGTGCATTATCTCTAGCAAAGGACAGACCCTAGACCACTGTGTTTTTTGTAGCAGGAAGACTCTGTTGGCTTTGCTCTCATCTTAAATTATCTGCTGATCAGTGGTTGACCTTAACTTTCAAAAGTTCCTGATTTCTCAGGTTGAAAAAATAAATACAATCCTTCTTATCTGATCAGAAACTGGAAAAAACAAGAAAATAAAACTTAATGAACAGGATTAAAAATTGCAATTTATAAATCTTAATTACTGCTTCCCCACTATCTGTATACTCAAATTCTTAATCTCATTGGAATTTTCAGTTTACATTTTTCACCTTCACAATACAAGCTCTCCCAGCTCCTGTAAAAAGGGTTGTCATCTTCACTCATCAATACAGAAAAACTAGTCTAATCAACTTGTAACATTTAGTGGGAGGAATCAGTCCCAAAGCAGAACTCATGGTTTTGCGATTTCCACTCCAAGATTTAGATGATGTCTCTCAAGAGACCAACAGAAGTCAGCAGGCAAAGTAGCTACTTCGGAATTTCTGAAAAAGCCCCTAACCACAATGTGGTATTTAGGCATCCAGTTAAAAATCTAGCCCATAGCAAAGCAGAAACAATTCTTAAATCCAGTACTTACTGCTCGTTTAAAAAGAATTAAACATACTTAAACCCTGAGTAAAAGCATCCAAACAAAGATTTCATGGGTTATAATTCACTTTAAAAATACAGTGTTAGTGGATCTGGATGAACCTTCCCAAATGAGTTATGGAAACTAGCCCTCTAGTTAACAGCTCATTGGAGATGGAATCTCACTTCAGTAAGAAGACTGAAAAAATCTATATAGAATATAAAATTGCAATATAATATAAAAATAGAAACATAACAATTCTTTAAGGAGATATTTCCTGGTTGCCAATTTAAACCAGATTTAAAATAAGTCAATTAATTCATTCTATTGTTCAGCAGGAGAATCCTATGTTCTGAGGAGCATGAACACTTTAATATTAAAAGTCTTTGAAGCCTGTGACAAAAAGTAACACAAATTTCTGTGCAGGTTAAAAAAAAGAAAACACACACACACACCACACACAAAAAAAATTCTCCCCTTCACGGTAATTCCCCTGCATTCCCTCCCTTCCCCCTTGCCTCCTCCAGGGAGGTTAATTGTAAGCAGATTTATAAATTCGAACATTGCTTCAGTGCACTGAAGCAATCTGCAACAACAACTCTGTGCCTTTATAAAACATAATTTTGCCCTGCCAGGACTCACTGCAGAGGAAGCTCATGGCAGCAGAGAGGGCTCTTCGGCATCATCACACCACAGTACTGGGACTGGTGCATGCCCGGAGAGGGACCCAACAGGGGTCCTTGCGGGCTGCAGATTTTACAAAAGCCGATGGAAGTGAGAGATCTGCCAGGCTCAGCCAAGCAGTTGTGGCCAAGGGAAGGGCCACTTCTTCCCCCTTGTACCCTGCAATAAATCCAGTGTTTAAGTTTTATTTAAGGGTAGGTTTCACCTTATAAAGTGTAGGTTCCAGCACCCTGCCTGAAAGCATGCATTGCGTTTCAGTGCTTTGCCCAGATTTCTGCCTACTCCCTCCATCATGCCAGCTGCCGCCATACGCACCCCTGCCTGCGCTCCGGGCACATGGGGTCTGCGCGTACAGACACTGTGCATGCCTTCCCCACACCGGGGTCAGCCAGGGATGAGGCTTCAACAGCAGCTCAGAGATGACATATCAGAAGGGCAAAGGTGAGTTTCCTGATGCTTTCCACAGCCTAATGAAACGCTTGCAGCCCTAGTAGCCATCCCACTTCAGTGGCAGCAAAAACCATCCTGTGCAATCATAATTTGTCTCTGCATGTTCATAAAGAAATTAACAGGCTGAAAGGATGGGGATGGAAAGGAGAGAAATGTTTTGGAACGGGGATCAATCAGAGCCTCGGTTGCACCTACAACTCCTGAATTACTTTCTGCGCACCCACAGAGGAACCTACATGGGACAGTCGCACAATAACCCCCGAACCTGGTGCACGGTGCTAGGGAGGGGGTGGCTCGGGGGTGCTACACTTAAAGTTGCAGCTCACCTTGTGGGAATGGGAATGCAAGCTCAGGAGTTTCTGAGGTGGGAGATCTGAGGGATAAGACAGCAAAGCTTCATTTGAAGCTCTGTTTTCTCCCTGTTGTCAGATGATAAGGCAGTCATAGCTAGCTCGTTTCCCCTCACACCCGTTGTCTCGTCTATTTAGAGGACAAACTTTTTGCAAGAGCAGCTACACAATGAGAGACAGTTCCTGCGCCAGTGGGATCCCGTTTCAGCTGGGTCCTGTAGATACTATCACAATACAAATAGCTCCATTGTTGCCCTGGAGGCGGCCTTGTTACTGACCTCTCTCAATCAGACCTGGGGACTACAATGGGGCAGGAGATACCTTGTTTTCCTTAAACGAACAAAACAACCTATAAAGAAATGCAAATTTGGTGCATTCCTTCATGATCTCGCCCCATTCTCTGTGACAAGATAAAAGCACACAAGAAATGCTGAGTATCTTTTCATCTCTTAAACATGCTGTATCTCCAACTTTAAAATCTTATTTACTGCGTTGGTTAGGCAGTCATTTCTGATCTTAGATAGTTTGTGTGTAACTCTCATTAAACTTAAAAGGAGTTGCATATCTAAGTATGTATGCATGCCCTTTAAAGGCAGAACAAATAAAAACACGACTGTTGAATTTAAGTAGATTATTCTGGATACTGAAATCCTGTATTTACTCCTCCTTAGCTCTTGGGAACAGACATTGGGCTTCCTATTTGCAGTTGCCATCACGATCAACTTCCCCATTTGGGAGTGGTTTGGACATTGCAGGCTTCTTTTTCTGTCCTTTGTTCACGGCTTTCATACTACGAGGTAACAAAATTGTAAGAAGGGAGAAATACAAAGTGCGAATAAGGTACTTATTTAGAAAAAAACACCCTCAATCTCCTAAAAAACCCACTAACAAATGTTCTTTTGTTTACATAACCTTCTAAAGAACTCCACTTGAAACCTGGAGACGTCTGTAAGAAGGCCAGATTAGAAAAGAGGTTTTCAAACCTTTTAGAGTTGAAAAGTTCCTGTATATGAAGAGATAACAAAGAATCATCTCAGCCTTACTTTTTAAACCCAGAGGACAAGACACTCTGCATTCAAACCGATGACATTTAAAATAATTTCTCTGTTCCACTACAGAAACCTTCTACAGAAATGCAGCCAGAGGATATCCTTCACTTCTTCCCAGGGTCTTCTCTGCTTCCTCACCAACCTACTATCCCCCTTTCGGTGCCTAGGGTGGTTTGAGATAAAGGCAACTGCCAAAGGGCAGTTTCACTCTGTTCACCCTAAGAAACCAGCAGAGCTTACTTCTTGCATGGGACAACTCTGGCAAAGCTCCAGCTATCCTATGAGAGAAAAAGAGAACAATATACGACCTAAAAAGTGATAAATTTGTATACTTCACCCTAACTAACTTTGGTTAACACGTTAGCAATACTGCTACTATTTCCAAAACCTACTCTGATGCAATATTACAGCATTTAAGAGGATTATTATCGCACATCAGCAGTAAAATCCCAGATGTCATGCCTGTTTAATTAGCCACAATTTCTGATTTCCATGAGGAGGGGCTGAAAACTCTGCAAAGTGACCCTGAAGATATATCTACCTCTTTCTCTTTCCCCTCAACGCTTTTCCTCTGAGAGGGGAAGAAGCAGAGGGTGAGAGAGAAAAAAGATGCAATTAATACAGACCGGTGTTTGGGATCTGGTCTGTTCTTGCCCAACTACAGAAAAATGAACTACTGGAAAGTTTCACGCAATTTAGGAAAGAGAAATGCTTATGACTGAACTGTGACTTAAATATGTTCTCGTCTTAACTGTCTCATCAGTGTTAAAATTCTTTCTCCAGTCTTAAGTCTTCTTAAAGAAGTTCTGTCAGTGAATTAAAAAAAGAGAGCGGTACTGGGGTAATTTTTTTTGCTTCTCATGTACACAGCGCAAGTTTCTGTGATGTTTATTATTGGAATTGACCTACTGAAATCAGGAAGGTCATTAATAACGGAAAAACCCCATAACATATCATTAATACATCATTATATGAAAGGATTTTTTTTTAGTGCTATCAAGCCAATCAAAATATGTGTAAGCTTTAGAAGAGTTCCTCCTGGAGATTTGAGAAAGGCTCCTTTCTGCTAAGTTTTCATGCTTGAAAGGGATATCAAGAAAAAGAGAAAAATCACAAATTTCTATCTAAATATTTTTTAAAAAGTTAATTTCAAGGGCAAACCAAAGATTGCTAGAAAAGAAGGTAGAGGAAAAAAATACTTTTTTTTTTCCCCCCTGATTTGTCTATTTGGCAATATTTTGCACATAGCCAGATTTACTGACTACGCAGGTTTAGGAGAGGATTTCACCTTTCAGAGAAGCTCCAACTAGTCAGAACAGAAGACCCAAGGCCGTCGTTCCATCAGCTTTTTAACATGCCCTAAACTGGTATTTTGCGCGGCCAGGCCAAAAATTTGACGAGGGAACTCGCTCCTCCCTCTGGCCAGCCGCTGCCAGCACAGCCCGGGCCGATCCCAGCGCGGCCGCCCACGCACCCGTGCAGGCGCGAGGGAGACGGCGCGAGGCCGAAGGACGGCTGCTGCCCACAGCACGAGGGTCGACGGGAAGCGCTGGGGAAACGACAGCCGGCGCCAACGCTGAGGCTCGCCAGGCAGCAGAGCAGCACGCGGGCGTTCACAGGAAAGGAGTCAAAACATTAAAAGGGCTCAACAAGCCGGTGCTGTCCCCTGACGCCTCTGCCCAAGAGGCCCTTTCACAAGGGAAAACATCTGGTCATAATCCAATCTTAAAGCAGATAGCTGTGGCTGTGGGCTTTTAAATTTAGGCAGGTTAACGAACGCTCACTTAAAATAATTATAAATAATTCAACTAGAAACAACTGGCAAAAGCACCTACTTCGAAGTTCTCACATCCACCCAGGCTGGCCGCACTGCCTGCACATCACGTTACGCTAGAAATTGTTAAATGATGGCATTTAGGCTGCAAAGTTAGGGACTCAGAAGTCAGCAAAGAACAGGGCTGAAGTTGCGTGCAAAAGTCAAATTGCTTTTTTGTACACGAATGCAGGTATTAGCTTCAATTACATAATCGCAGAGTATTTTTCTTCCCTTGGGACTGCCATATATACATAGGATATGACAAACAATAAATTGTTTCTGAAGACAACTTACATTCTTTGGACATTCCCACTTCAAAGCACTTCTGTAGTCTGCAGTACTGGCAGCGGTTTCTAGTAACTTTATTGATAACACAGTTTTTATCTCTATGACATGTGTAAACCATGTTCTTCTGGATACTCCTGCGGAAAAAGCCCTGAAATCAAGAAAAAAAGAAATCAAATAAACCTTTGAGCTTCCCATAACCCTTAGAGACAGGCACTAAGATTGCCTTAAAATAACAACATAAATTCAAAGTTATGGTTGAAGTAGGGAAACTTTAAAGACTCAGGCTTATTATAATTTAATATTGTTATTCTTCAGCATAAGAATCATCTCTTAAATAAAAGCTAATTAAATAACGCAACCTAAAGCCAAAATAAGCAAAACTAGCACTAGTAACAGCATTCAGGAAATGAACTCCTGGATTTTACACAAAGGCTCAAATAAAAACGGTTTGGGCTTATGTATTTCATAATGAGCTAGGTAAACAACAGCCTTCCAGACTGAAGCCACTTGGAAGTCAGACACTCATCCAAGAAGCAACGGTCTCCCTCAGCGTACAGGTCCCCGCTAGTTTTGCCGCTGCAGAGATTCTCTAGTTTGAAATAACTGGGAACGCAGCTCTTTCAGTAGTTACAACTCCTACAGCAATGAATGCGGCTTCTGTGGGTGGAAGAGTTCCACCTCAGGCTATTGAGTTTTGAGCTCACAAACCCTGCCAGCTACAGTATTTTCCTTATTCAGACACAGCTGTGGAAATAATCATGCAACTATAACGATCTTGAACAGAAATTAAAGAAACAGCACTGAAAGTCTCGTTCACACTTAGGGAACATCATTGGACTGGATTCCTCCTATGGCGAGTAAAAGGGAGAAAAACATTCATGGACAGCAAGGTTAGCTGGCGCAGAAAAAAAGGCAAAAACAAGTTAATTTCTTTATCTCCACTAAAAACCAAGCTTTAGATAGTATCATATAATAATGAAGAAGAAAGGAGGATTATTTTAAGTATTTTAGAGATCAGTCCACAGATAGGCAGTGAAAGTATCTCCGTGACAGACATCTGGAAACTTGACAGGGCTACTTCATCTCCTCACTCAGGTTTTGAGCATCAATTCAGCAAGCACCGGGGTCAAATTTCAGTCAACATCATAGTGCTATGGAAGGATACTTGGCAATGTAATATTTGTTGGAAAGCTCGAAAGGTTGAAACTCTTTACCAAGCCGCATGTTTACGCCCTAGAGGGAAGTGGTAAACTTGATCTCACAGATGATAGCTCTGTACCCACAATGCACTTGTCTGAAGATGTAATCACGGTAAGCTATAAAAAAGGCTTTCTTAAAAGCACTCACAGAGATATGCAAATAGTTCAAAAGCCCAAAACCCTATCGTTCAGAGTTTACCGAGAGTGTTTCTGGCCATGCGATCAGGGAGCGGTAGGGTAGGCACAGTCAGTAAGGGCTAGCCATAAATTCCTCGCACATCCAATGTGCTACAGATGCTAATGTTATGAAAATACCTCAGATTCACTCAGAACCAAAAAATACTTCTTTAATCACGTAACCCCTGGCAATAGTTTCTGCAGCTCTTGCACAGGCAAGTCTCATCCTGAGGTTAGCTTCTCTGATTTAGAAAAAAACTTAACGTTATAATTAGAGTGGTAATTGAAAACTCTTTTCTTCTTTCTTTCTTTTAAGCTACTGGATGCAGGATAAATATTTAATGTCATTCATTTAGCTGATTAAAACTTTTTAAAGTTATCAATAATGCTGTTATTTTATATTCTGCTCATCAACACTGCTTGAACGTCACAAGAGAAAATATGGTGAGCGTGTGCACTTGTTTCCTTGCTGAAAGTTTGTGATAATATTCACTTACTACTTTCTTACTTTGATATTCCCAGATACCTGGCTCTGGGAGAATTGTTGGTCATGCTAATCAGAACTGCCAGAAGCCTATGGCATCTATTTTAGTTTACTTCAGCAGGCAGAAGCTGCAAACTGTGCTGGCTCACGGGTCACTATACGGCTCATTCAGCCATCACATTTCAGCTGGAAGAGGTAGCAGGCGCCCAGCCTGCTAACTGCCCCTTCAGCCATCCCACTTTAATCCACTGCTGCACGTAAATCAATACCGTTGGTCAGGCAGTAACGGATTTATACCCCATACACCAGCCCAACAAGCCAGTAAGCAAAATAGCCTGAACAAACAAAAACACCTCCCTCACGCAACAGCTGTCTCACCTCGCTGAACAGCTAGAGTGATTTAACAAGAAACAGCTCCCAAAGCCTCCTCGTTGCCTGCACCCTCTTTAGGGCACCGACTGCCATTCATGCATGCTTGAACGACTTCTAGTTCACTGAAACAGGCGCTGCTTGAAATGAAATACAAGCGTCAAGTGTCATCCAATACAGAGCACAGAGGGAATAACCTCCCCAAAATATACCTGTAGTTCACCAAAACATAACCCGTAGCTAATGGCACCTGCTGATTGATCATTTGTTCTAATATTTCGACACAGATTCGGTGATCCTTTTAACCTAGGGTGTAATTACAATCCAAGAGGAGGGAAAGCAGAGAAGGCGACCTTGGTCCTTAACATACAGGACTTGCCCCTACAGCCAACCAGAGAAAGGAGATCCAACTTCTGAAAACAGCAAGTCAAGCATTCATAAACTCACTACTAATACAAAGGGCTTAAGAAGAACAAATTTAGAAGAAGCAGATATCTAGGTCTAAATTAAGGCAGTTCTTCCACGGGACTTCTTTCAATAGTCTATCCTTCCCAGGCAATAGCCCATGTAGAGTAAAATATATAGACTGGAATTTTAATTGTGGAAGCTTAGACTGTTTTGCAAACTGTTTTCCAACAGCTATGTTTGATTATCTTTCTTGACTTACTCACCAAAAAGGAATGAAAAATAAACTTGCAATGTAAAAATATTCAGAGGAAAAAAGGTTATGATGTGGTCCTACCCAAAACTAAGGACCTGTTTTTCAATGGTACATTAGTGCTCAAGTTTTAACAACTCTTCTGGAATACAACAGTGGGATACTATTTTACTAACATTTGTGACAAACCGTTTTTAAGATCTCAACAACATGGCACTTGAAAGATTTGATCTTAAATTTTCCTCCAGATAGGCATTAGGAATAATGTCCAGATTCAACATGTTATTTTGTATCTTTGCATATGAAGTCCAAAACAAAACCATCATACGGTGAGGAAGGGGCTGTTTTTCGAGGATAAGGTGGCAAACAGCATTTACATAGCTCTGCCGCCTGGTTTTGAGATCTGCCTCCACAAGTCCCACACAGTGCAGGCAGAAGTTTTGATGGCATTATAGGAAGGGTCGTGCCCAGGGTCATGTCAAATCTGATGGTAGGCTCACAAAAATATTTGCTCAGCAGGTCAACCTATATGCCAGGTAATCGTTTGGAATCGTGCTGTTTCAACACGGTTACTTTCCTTTCTTAGGTTTGTCTCACCCTAGATGACAGGTTTATAGCGACGGCCTGCTCACCATAAATACAAAGCAGACACGTCCCAGGCATCTGGGAGAAGGCACATGCTTTGCCGTCTCACACGTGCAGTGAGCCCGAGGCCTCTGGCATGTACGCAGAAGTAGTGATTTGTGCACAGCCCATGGGCAAACCTACCACCTGTGATTAAAAGCAGTCGTCTACCTCCAAACTGACAGAATTTGCCATCTGCAGGGCTTCATTTCTGTACATACTCATGCACAACAATAAAATCTAAATACAAACATTCTTGGGCTTATCCCCAGTAGGAGGTATTTGACAGGCTTGTACTTGACCGTGATTCTTCCTTATCCCCTAAGTATTTGACTTGTTACACCATCCAGGACAGGATACACTGCCTATGGCACAATGTCTTCCCGCTTATCCCATTTTATAGACTACAGCAAGGGCAGGACAGAGAATAGACAGGACAGGGTCTTTAATCCAGCTCAGGTATTTACTGTTCACTTGTTTTTTGGTTACGAGCATCTCTGCAGCAAGAGAAAGTATTGCAGAATATAGTGATGGGTAGAACTTGCATTTGCCTTTAGATTAAGCAGAAAAGCACATTTAAATCATTTCAAGGTTGGGTTCCAAGGAGCAGAACAGGTATAGTACACAGGTATAACGTAATAGCCTTTTTATTGCTTTTGGCCAATATCTCCACCCCTTTCTTAGGGGGCTAGCCTTCTTTGTCATACTACGTCTATGGATCCAACGCCTTCTTGTCAGCTCCTCATGAAGGAAAGATTTAGGCAGGAAGTGAACGCTGTTCGGCACTGCTTCTATCCAACTTTTTTCCTCTAGGATTGCTAAAGCCTAGTTAGAAAGAGGCCTAAGTTTTCTCAAAGTGCTTTCTCATTTGTTCTCACAACCTCAACAGTTTCCTCGAAAAGCAAGAAAAAAAAAAAAAGAAAAAAAAAGAAAAATCTGAATGAATCTGAACTCTAAGAAGTTGCCAGGAATTTCAGAGACAGCAAACCACTACTGTTTATAAATTAATCAGCTTAAAGTGGCTATAGGCGCTTGTTAGAAACCAATGGAAAACAAAGTTACTACTTGTTGTAATGCATTCACCTTGTAAGGAATCTAGTCTGCTGAGGTATGGAACACTTACATGAGCAATTTTTAATGCAAACATTTTAACATTCTTTCCAAATTAACACCCTATGATGGCAGAAGAGGTACCCTGTGCCAAAAACAAGAGCAAATGATTCTTTCTTTGTAATTTAAAATGCATTATGTATATAAAGAAAAAACATACTGTGAAACACACTATAATTCTGTGATACATATTTGGTTTTGACAGCACCCACAAAGCACTTGAATTTATAGCAGAGGAAGCTGCTGAAGACCTCTCAAGAACAGTGATTTGCTTTAACATTCCTTTTATCCGCGACTTTTGAAATATACACGTATCTCATGTTTTTATTTCAGTGAAGGCAAACAAAGCTTTACAGAAGTCACACTTTCCAATTAATTTTCTTCTTTTAAGCTGCTTTTATCAGCACCCTCTACAGAAAACAGTTTGGACAAACATTTCAATTTTTAATCTCATCTTTTCTGCACTCCGAGCCATGCCCCTCCCCGGCCCACCAATCTTGTTACCTTAATGGATGACAGATAGAATATCATTCTGACCATGCCACATCAGGCGTCCTCATTTACTGAGCGCAAGGAAAAAACGCTGAGTATAAATTATTCAGAAATCTATTGTATCAGCGTGTGTTCTCCGAGCATTCACCACTGGCAGAGCAGACAGATTATTTTTCACTTTTAATTGAGCTGATATCTTATCCGCTGCACTGAAAGCAGAGAGTGATACGTGAAACCGTATGTATCAAGCGGCAAATAAAGCCAGTTTACTACGTCTATTGCTTAAAACCAAATAACCTATTTAGTCAATGTAACTTCAACACCATGCCAAAAAAACCCACCTTATCCCACTTACCATTTACTTGTGTACTATTTGCCTGTCAGCGTGTCTAAAATTAAAGAGCGCAGCGCAGAGCAGCATTGCTCCCAGAGAATATTTAATATACCAATAATATTTTGAACACCATTATGTCGCTAGTTATCTGAGTACAAAGGAAGTCATTATGAATAAGCCCTCAACATAATGTTAAACGTTCAAGCTTATGAAGTCTTACAAAATTATTCACACGAACCACTATGCT
Organism: Struthio camelus; assembly: GCF_040807025.1. Taxonomy (NCBI): domain Eukaryota; kingdom Metazoa; phylum Chordata; class Aves; order Struthioniformes; family Struthionidae; genus Struthio; species Struthio camelus. The sequence goes on along the minus strand of NC_090943.1, from coordinate 44,791,321 downwards.
TAAGTATCTGATAGTCAATTCCCTCTTCTTTGCTTTACAGCTGATTTTGGCAAGTCACATGATTTAAAGCTAAAACTATGCATATCACATGATGAGAAGGATCATTTGGTCTTAACAGCTTCCTAAAAATATTTTGCTAGCATAAAGTGTGCTAAATCTTATTCACAGATGTCGTAGGCTTACAAGCTGAAAAACTGCACTGCAAGCCAGAGACAGGGCAATCAAAAGAGAAGGGCTATTCTAGCTCAATCTGTTTGAACAGCCTGCTCAGTTCATCTGGTTCAGCTTTGATTACCCCCCAAATACAGTCAGCCATCTATGACTCCTGCAGATTTAGGGGCCATTCTTTGGCACATTTGCAAAATAAGCTTCCGAGTGAAGTGTCTTGCCACTACATCCATAAAAGAAACAAAGGAGGAGGAAAGACTTTTCTGCAGTACAGTTTACCAAGTCATTGATAAACTTACGTTTTGAAGGAAAAAATAAGTAGCAACAACAACTGAAAAGAAAATCCAGCCCACGGCACACCTGAAACTTCTGCCATTTGCTGCACTCTGAAATAGGCATGTGTAAACACGTACCTTTTTACCAAGCAAATCTGTTCCTGATGTGCAGCCTCATTTCAGTCTATTTATTTTATCCATTTAAGCAACCCTCTACCCCTGCTAACTCTGTAAAACTTACCCTGGGAAGATAAGAAGGACCCAGGTCCTGCTCCCTCTGCACAAACGCACTTTGCCTGTGTGTTTGGGGAACTACACAGGTGCATCCATGAGCAAAACACCACCTGCAGTATTTTTGCTGCAGGTGACAACAGTCAAGGAATAAAGAACAGCTTGCTCTCAGGTAGGATCTGCAGCCAGGTTAGGGTAGACAGAGCACAACTTCTGGTTTACAACGGGAATATTTGGTCTAAAAGTCATTGACAACATGCAACTCCACAACTGAAATTGCATAGAGAGGTTTATAAGAGAACAAAAAACACATGGCATATGCTACTAAGTGGTCTGTATACTGTAAAAGATAATATAAAATGGCTGCAGGGAGAACATAAGACCCCACAAGTAACAAAAGCTGCAAAAACAGCTAAGAGGAAACTAAAAAATGAGCATACTGTTAGTTGCACAGCGCTCTTCCAGGATGTGTGCCCTGTCTGTCATGCTTTGGAAATCACAGCTTTTGCAATAAACAAATTAAGTGCCCGACATCATGGCTGAAAACCAGCGCCTGCACAAAATGGAAGCAGCTACAAGAGCAAGCAGAGGGAGGCTTACTGCCAGGAAGCACAGCAATTGTGCTGATTACGTATGTCTGGGCAGGACAGTTGGATCTCTGCAAAATAAATGAATAAACACAGAGAACACCTAGAGCATGTCAACTGCGCTGTAGAAGAGGCCTTGGACGCCCAACCCGCTGTCTAGGTTTCTTGTTATTGCTACTGCCAGCAGGAAATCTCTGCTCGCCATCCGTGTTTCATCTCGTCTAGCCATTTATTCGGCAGGTGAAGGGCAGCCATAACCTTTCACGGCTGGAGGAACAAAACAAAATTTGCGATTTAAAGCAGGGCTTTTTATCAACAAAACTCAAAACATTTTGTAAAAATGAGCAGGTGTTACCCTAAATCTCGCACACAGGAATACAGACCTGTGGACCTAAGGGCAACCCACTAAGGGTGAAAAATGGCTATTCTCTTTTTATAATTTTTATACAAATGGAAAAGCTTGTAAGGCTTTAGGGTTTCCTCATTTCTAAATAGAAAAAAAAAGAAAAAAAAAAAAGGCCCAGTGGACAGAAACAGGCAGATGAGGAATTTGTCAGCCCTCTCTAAGCTACCAAAGTGGGAACGCTCATTGCAACTGCAAGAAACTCTCCAGCAAAGCCAGGGAAAGCCACACTTGATAAATCCTAATATTTTCTAAAGTGAAAAGAGTCTCGCCTGCCTCAGAGGGAAAGGAAGAAATAATTTCAACAACACACTTCGAAGGAAATTATTCTTGGGGCTACTAATGGCCCCATGGCCACTGGTAAGGCTGGAAGTGAAACCCATTTTTTACGGCACCCTACACCAACACGTTTTCTGATTCCACAAAGCTCGGCCTGACATTAAAAACAGGCCCAAAATAGTTAAAACTATTCATTTTTTTCAGTAAGTTTGAAACACCGTTCTTCTTGCCAACTGGCAGAAAGGCAGCTACTGATAAACTGATCTGCCCAACAGGAAAGGATGGAAAATGATTGCTATTTGCCAGGAAGTTTGTGAGCTTCATTCATTCAAATGCAATCCGCAGCAACCTGCTCCGGTAAGGGTACAACAGTATCCATAAGACCACACTTGGATTTCTCCACAACTTTGATTTCCACTGAACTCCTGACCTTTTTAGCAAACATGTCAAAGTCTCCAGACAGCACAGTCATCACCTTGAAACAATATGTGAGGAGGAAGAACGGTTGAGATTTTCTGCTGCTTCACTTCAGTAATTTAAACCGAGAGGAAGGAGCTGGTATGCAATTCCATCTGCTTTCTTCAAATTAAAAAAAAAAAAAAAAAGGAAATGAAATGTATACAATTAAAAAGTTACAGTTAACTTCCTTTCAGTAATGTCTATAGGATGATTTTTGGCCTGCTAGGAAACTCCAGATGGGAAGTGTAATGAATATAATTTAATATGACTAACAGGAGATCAAAGAAACATTTTTCTGAGCTGGAGAGCACTGCGCTACTTCACACGGTTTAACGCAGAACACAGGAAAGACTTACTGCCTTTTGCTATTGTTCCTATATTTTTGTTTATGCAAATCAATGCCCTTTAACCTAATTTGTGGAGGACCAGACCTCTAAGCCACTAAAAACCATAAAATGTCAATAAGATGGTAGTACAACTGGCTCGCACTTATCCAAAAGGCTATACATTGTTAACTGCTCATCGTTTTCTTTTTTTCCCCCCCTTTTTCCTCCAGTGCCTCAGGATTTATACCACCAATTAAGACAATAATGAGTGCCCCAGGTTGACCTCCCAGGAGCAAGAATTAATTAAGTGCAGTATTTCTTAGTAAAGAATGACACTTTTCCAAGCCATTTACGTAGCTGCTCTCTTGCATGGAAACACAGTATCAGGAAAGACTCTCAGAATCGTTATCCCCCAAATCTACAACTGGTGATAGTTTAATTCAGAGGGTTAGTCTTAATTCTGAAGGTTTCTTTTTTTATCCATGGGGGTTGGGGGAGGACGGGGGGGTGGTATTTCAGGGGCAGTGTCACAATTTTAATAGACGCACATAGGATTTTTTTTATTTTCCCTAAAGAGAGCGACAAAGACGAGAAGGCGCGCGGGAGCTAGCCTAACAAAGCAGCGCTTCTCCTAGCGCCAACAAAAAATCCCCAGCACGCTGTACCCAGGCAGTAACGTGCAGATTCCTGCCACACACACACACAAGACAAGGGAAAGAGTCATGTTAGCTATGCAATCATCAACTGCAATTACTTCCCCGAGTCTTTCAAATTAGCCTCTCCATTTAGCTGCTGGCAGAGGTAGAAACATGCAAAGAGGAAAGGGCAAGCTCAAACAAGAGCCTATATGGGAGGCAGAAGGTATGTCTGCGCTCCCAGGAATTTCCCCGCGTGAGTAAGCTTTGCTTCCTCCTCCTCCTCTTTCAAACTTAACCGAGACGAGGCACAAAGTTCCCATACGTATTTGGCACTGCAATTATTTAACAGGAGAGAGACGCGGGGACTTGCATACCTTGGCAGTCAATAAAACACCCCCTGCACTTCGCTGTCGTCTAAAATTTATAGACTTGCTAGTTTCTAGCCGACTATCAGCACCCGAATGTTTATAGCCCGACTGAAATAATAACGCAAGCTATGCCACAAATATTTATATATGCCTGCAAGCTGACTGAATCACAACTCCCCTTGCTTTAAGAGCCAGATTCACGCAGTTTGTGCAAAGCCAGCTGTTCCCTCCTCTCTCTCAACAACGGGCCCCGAGCACCCCAGCCTGCCTTGCCCGCCGCCTGGGCGCTCAGGGGATGTCTGGGTGCTCACCGGGGCGAGCTGAACGACCTCCACCTGCTCCGGGCTCCCATCACCTGCTTGCAGGGCAGGCCGAGAGCCGACTCGTGCCACGCCGCTTCCTAACGCGGGCATGGTCTTAAAAACGAGCCTGGTTTTGCTGGCTTTATCCAACCCCGAGAGGGGTTTTAAAACGTTGCCCAATCTGCAACGCACGAGAAGCTTTTGCGGAGGGATAAAGCGACCTACAAAAACAACGCAGGAACAAACCGCAAATATTCCAAAGAAATGACACGTACATAAACACTCCAAAATAAAGCAGATGTCTTGAGCGTTATGCTTCCTGATAAGTTTTTCAGGCATCCGTCTGAATGGCTCATCAGCATACGTTCATTATCTCCCTGCGCTTTTTTTTTTGCGAGCAGTTTTGACAACTGATCTCTAAACAAATATGTTGCAGGAAATCCCTTGAAATCCAGCAAGTAATGTCTTGCACCGATTACTTTATGCTGTACCCTCATGCACCAATATTCAGGGACAAACGAAACTCTGCTAGTGCAGAACTACCCACTGAAACCTCCTGAAGTGCAAAATTTAGCAAAACTCTGATCCCTGGAAACCAGAAAATAGAGCTAAACACCCACAAATATTTAGCTCTGGCTCTCTAGTACTGGCAGCAGTCAAGGAAAATTACCTTTCCACACTGCAGCTGAAACTCATTACAGACGGCGACAGCGGGGAGATGAGTCGGAACAGCCTGGCAAAACCAGCGGTTTTGTTCCGAGTGATTAAGGTGGGCCATGCCCCTCCGCCTGATGCCTGCACACAGACTACCCGTGCACCTTGCCGGACCGCTTTGCCTAATTGCATTATTGCATCGTGCAGCAAATGGAATTAGCAGGTCGCCCTGCACTGCCCCAGCGCTAGCGGACAGCATTCAAAATGATCTTTCTGAAATGGAAAAAGAGACTGAAAACGGCAGATTAAGTGCAGTATGTGCAAGCACAAGGTGTTACGCCTGGAGTGGAACTATTAACTACACCAACAGAGGTAGAGGAAACGGTGACTGATCTCCCCAAAAGTGGTAATAGGGATCATAAAGCTGCACTAACCAGAGATACGTATCTTGTTGTAAAGGTGACAGACACCATGCTGAGATGGTGAAAAAGAAGCACAGCTTACATGACAAATATAGTCCTGCCCCACTTTGCCAAGTTTTGGGCGCTGCTGTTCATTCAGCGAAGATGAAGGGAAGAGGGAGCCTGGCACAGAGCAACTTGAGAACGATCTGACGAGCGGCAAACATGACCTTTGAAGGGAGGAGCGTGAATGAGCTGGGGCCGATTAACAGAGGAAAAATTTAGCAAGATGTTTTCCTGTTTTCTCCCTCCTCTGCCAGACTCTAATCAATGGGCAGATTTAAACACAGAGGCTGACAAGATGCTCATTCTTTCAGTCTGCCCAAATCACATGGAATAAGTGAGTAAGGGTAAGATCAAAAAGTCTTAGTTAGCATTTGGCTCCTGGGTGCCATGCTTCACCTCTTTTGGTTACCTAAGACTGCCTTTCTTCTTTCCTTTAGAAAAAAAAAAGTTTTCTTTTTTGTTTCTGTACAGGTAGCTGTTGCCCTGCATCACCTAGGATAAAGTTGACTGATTAAGACCATTTGCAGCAGCATCTGAGCTATGCCTTGATCTTCCTGATCAAGGGGGAAAAAGAGGGGAGGGGGGTGCTCATTCATTTCAAAAACGGTGGGCTGCATTGCCATCTCTCAAACTCTGTGCTTAAACGTCTGTAGACTTGGAGCGCTGCCACTGTTTTGCACCAGCAGAAAGCACACGGGGATCACTGCATTTTGGAGAGAGGACCTAATAAGGTACACATATTTATCATACATGCACAGAGCTCCAAAGAGCCACATACCCAGGCCTCTTCCCTGCTGGGAAGATTTATCTGCAGAGTAATCAGCCCGCACAGTCGGAGGAGGACTGCACAGTAGCCCATCGGAGCGGCTGCACAGGTACTATAAATCTCCGTTTACCCTGGTAAGTGCATGCAAGGAGGGACATGGAACAGGCCATATCTGACAGTTATAGGACCCATTAAGTTGTCACTTTTAAAGAGAATCTGAAATGGGAACAAACTTAACTCCATGAACAAGAATATATTTCCTCAAACTCACTGCACACAGGCTATTCTGGACACTGCTCATTGGCGGTGGCAAGGAGTTTGGTTGGGGGCTCCCAGCTCTCCCTCTCGTGCTGGTGGGGCTCCACCAGTCCCTGGGGCTCACTGTGGTTATGCCTCCATTACTCTAGGCAGGGCATCCAGAAACAATGTATCTTTTCCCTCTTTTGCATGAGTATTAGGCGTACGATAAAGTTTTTAATTGCACAGTAACTTCTTCCAATAAAGTAGATAGAATGAAAAAGTTGTAAGTGTGGCCATGTGAAACCACAATGCATTTTATTCACAAAGATGTATTCTTATATCTCAGTTTTCTTCTCAACTGAGCTGTCAAAATTGCAGGGACTCCTGCATATTATCAAAGGGAAGAACAATTTATGCGTAGGGACTCTGAACATGCCGCAGTGATATATCAATTAAACAATTAATATATTAATATACCAAAAATACCAGTTACAGAATTAGATGCATAGCTCCTTTAACACAAAAAATAACTTTTTGTAAGCGAATCCCGAGCTGCGACAGAGATGCCACCACTAAAGGTGTCTCCTTGTGTATGGAAAGTCCATCTGAAATAAGCAGAATAATATAAAACAAAAAAGGACACAACCTGCTACTGAGCTTGGGAAACACAAAGTATCCAAGACTATAGCGGGAGCCAGATAGAGAGAGGAGAAGATTAACACACCGGTATACTTTTAACTGTGATACTTTCTAACTCTTGAAAGGTTCCTCATAACTGGAACTGTTTTTTTTTTACTAAGAGATTTTTTTGTTTTACAGGAGGGAGAGAAAGAAAAATGTATACAATTAACAACTTGAAGAAAGAATCTGTAATGCTAACTTCATGGGAAATACCAAATCGTGGAGAGCTGCATACTGTTGGCTTTGCTGGTATAGTACAAGGCTGAGATTTCACGAAGAATAGCTCTGGCTCTGCTAAGCTGAATAGCTCGGGGAGCCACGCTGCAAATTCAATTGCACTCCATTTCCAGAAGAGGCTAAAGAAAATACCCCTTCAGGAAATTTCCTCAAAGGAACATTTCATTCGAGATTAAAAAGGACCTCTGTTTCCATGAGCAGGTCAGTCAATACATGCAGAGAGCAAGGGAAGGTCACATTCTTAGGCCAGTCAGAGCGTTTCTGCAAATTGGGGAGCTGACCGCTTATGGACCGGGTGATGGTTTACAATAACCAGAAAATGGAGATAGGTATGTTTCTCATAATAAATCCAGCAAACAAAGAGCATCTGAATATATACTAAACATGTAAGTAAGGAGGATTAGACGATGGATATTTCCTTTGTCTACGCTTAGGAAAACCATTAATTTTGGATTTAGTTCTCTTTCTAACATGGGCCAATCAGAAAATCTTTAAGTACTTTTTAGAAAAACTCAAACTACAATTTAGAAAGATGCCTAAAGCAAACAGAACAGTGACCCTTAACTGTCTCACCAGCATTTAAATCAATACTCAGATCAAACTATTCCACGCGCCCCCTTTTCCTCCAGAGAAGTCTCTGGAAAACCGTGCACTTGACTGGGGGCTCCAGCAAGTTTTCAAATCTAAATTCAACAGACTGATTACTTGTTTATCTTTCTCTATCAAAGTCTCGCTAGCCCGCTTACCTTAAAACAGTTCCAGAGTTAAAAAATGAAATCTAGTTCATTGGATTTTTAGACTTCTGTAGTTGTGGTTCAGTAAGTAAACATAAATAGAGTAGTACGGCACAGTGTAAAAAGGAAGGTAGGCTACTATTGTTACTAAAAAAACCCCAGAGTATTTCATTTCCGAGATATTTGCTCACAGATATCAATGTTCCCTTTTCTACTGAATTATCTCTGCAAACAGTACTTTTTAAAGGTATTATAAAACGGTGTATTACATATAGTGTAAAACTGCATTTTTTTTCCGCAGTGTAATGACTTTCAGGGTGTGCACAGGACAGCCTGTACTCCACATCTATAATTAAAGGCCACATGTGGTCCTTAAACCAATGGGGAGTTGTGAAATAGATTGAAAAGATGACAAATGATTGGAACAAAAGGGGTTTTCCTCCTCCCTCCAGTGAAATGTCAAATGCATTCTGACATCTCTTGTCAATGTGTCACTACCTGATTTGCACAGACAGTGCTCTTACACATACATATAATTTTCTTAATTCTGTTGACGATGCTGCAAACCAGGCGCACAGGACTGATCTGGTGCGAACCTCAGTTCTCTCGGCCGTCAGCTAATAAGCAGGGATCCTGATTTCACTTCAGTAACAACAGGAACATACACATGTAAATTTTAAGTTCCTACTATGTTTCACTGCACATATTCTTAGCGTAGAGAATGAGCAGACATTGGCACAAGCAGAAGATCTGGCAATTTTAGTTTAATAATAATGGACAAAACTATAGCTATTATGGACTAGTTAGTGGGAAAAGACCCTGAAAAGATATGCCGAGGTCAGCAGACATTAAGGCTACATCTATATTAGGGAATGCTCTTGGGGACTGTCATGGGCACTGCGGCGGACTGAGGTACGATGGGAAAGTCCACATCTACATTAGTTAACTCTTCTGGCCCCTAAAACAGGCTGGCTGGATACCAGCTGACTACGGGAAATGGTCACTTTGCAGTGCCAAACCCTGCCCAGGGGCTGCTCGGTAGGGCCAAAAATCTCCCGGGTACAGACCACTGCAGCGCAGTGCCCAAAAACACGCCTGGTGACCACTCAGCTCACCATCGTGGAAGAGTCTGCTGCTGTTCTCCCTTTTCAAGAAAGCCTGCCTTGACCACGTCAGGATTTTTGCACAAAAAGGGAGTGCGGGACTTAATCCAAACAGTTACATATCGCTCTTTGACAGCTTATGCGAAGAAAGAGAGTAGTTTCCAATTCCTGTTTCCACAGGACATTAGCCCTCATGCTTGCAAATAACTGGAACAGCATGGTTAGCATGGTTATAAAGTACTTTGGGATAATCTCTGCACTTTTATAGCACTGCCATCGCTGCCAGAAACAAATGAAAATCATTAGTAAAAACAACTATTCTCCCAGCTTAAGGTGAACCCCTGGTCTACGACGGAGGGTAACCAGCAGGATATCAGGACGATTAGCTGCGATACATGTGTTATACCTCCTCTGCGGACACCGACTCCGGTAGTCTTTGTCTCTGCTCCAGAACCCCAGTGCAGCGGAGCAGCAGGGGTACAATCCACAGCTTGGTCTGGGGCCCAGAGCCCTGGAAATCCAACCTGACATTCAAATGCACCACACAACTTTCACTTTTATTATCTGACGTGCTTGGCAGTTAATTTTGTTCTTCATTTCATGTCATTCACACCGCTCAGCACTGAGATTTTAAAATACAGGGTAACACAAGATTTTTATTTCCGATCCCATCTATTTCATCATTTTCACTTGCTCTCAGCGAACTTCCAATAAAAATATGCCTTCCCATCCTATAAAAAATATGAAAAAAAATTAGTATTTGGGGAAAGTTTTTATTCTAAATAATAAGAAGAATTAATTAAGAACTTACAGAAACACAGACAGCAGCTTTTTAAAGGAAATCTGGCTTTCCTTTTTTTGTTACTTTAAACACTGAAATCTCATAGTTAGAGCATTAAAGCAATCAGATCTGCCCTGCTAGCATGAAATATATAAAAATCTCCAGGCTTTCAGTACTGCATTGAAATCACTTGCAACCCATTTCGCATTTTTTCTCCTTATGGCACTGTTTTCTGCAAACAAATGGCTTAAAACACTGCTACAGTGTAAAGTGCTCAGAGCTGAAGATCAGCAGATATTAACAGGATGCAGAAATGTATCTTTAAATATATTTTTCACCTTCCTCTAAAAAATGATTGTTGATTTAGCTAAAACTGGGAACAATTTTCCATGATTTGAGGAATTTTTCATTGCTGTGCATGAACGACAGCATGCATTTGTACTGCTTCCACTGTCACTTACTAATACAGCCTAAATGGAGACGAATACAGCTTGATCATTCAAGCTGATCTACAGTTTACTTTGAACTGAAAGAAGCCTTTACAACTGCATACATGGAAACACACAGTATACAAGTCATATACTGATACAACGCATATGCTTCCTGTAGCTGAGTATCTAAAGCTCAAAAAAAATGTTTTCAACTATACATTTCTTATTTTTATATCAGTTTTAGGTGATAAAAACATGCCAGAAAAGCAAAACCAAACAAAAATATGGAATAGTAGTTAGCTGGTTTTATGAGGTTTGGTTTCATTTTTACTTTTAGGGCTAGGTAACTTGGAGAAAGTTCTATGCCTGGATCATTATTCCCGCTAAGGGGCATAAATATAGGCTTAAATGTAATTACATTATAGCTGGAAGCGAACATGTGCAAGAGTGTGGTTATCAGAAAGAACTGCTGCTTAAGAGCCCGCTACAAAATCAGAACTACCTCAGTAAATGCAAATCTGCCCCCATATGATTTAAGAGGCATTATTAAAAGAAAAAGGCATCTGTCCTGAAGGACACGTCCATAAAGGGAACTCTGTTACAACAATCCCTAAACCATTTTAGGCCACTCCAGCATTTTTCGCAGACCACAGTGCATCTTTGTAATCAAACTTTCAATAAACAAAAAAATAAAATCTAAAACAGTTCTAACTTTTAATCAGTAGCATTCTGTAAACCAGCTGTTGATCGCTTACTGTGGATTCATGGGCTGCAGTTGGGGAACCTCTGCCCTCCGAGTGTCCCGAGGGACATCATGGAGATTATTAACACAGCCGTGATTTGGGCACCAAACTGAACTGCTCGTGGGGACAGGCTGCTCTGGAGGGTGACTCAGGTTAGATGCTCCCAATCATCTACCAGAGGGGCTCCTCTGCCCGCTAACTGCAGAGAGAGCCTGGCCTTCAACACTAAGCAGCTAACTTCGGGCTTCAATTAAACGGCAGGACCACCTCCCAACGCATCCCCAAGCAAGTCAGGAAAGGCTAACAGGGGGACAGCTCTTTTCCTGAGCTACACATCCACATCCACGGATCAACAAACCTGGACGAAGCAAAAACTGTTTCATTTTCTGTTTATTTTCTTCTCCCTCACATGTGTATCATGTTTTTCTGCAGGAGTCAGTTTACAGGATTACGGACCTAAATTTCAAGGCCTATAGCAATGTTTTTTTTTCTTAGTGCTTAAAGTCTTTGCAATAAAAAAAATTATTTGAGTCAGGAAGGAGTCAAACAAGTAGACATACTATTTTCATAGCCAAAGATCTCTGAAATATATTAAATGTGGCTACCCTTTTAATTTAATGACCCCACATTAGATATGGTTTTATACAAAAACTCTAATGGAAGGAAAGCTATCCTTTTATGATAAAAGACGATCTGAGAACACTCAGTACTGAAAGAGATTTATTTACATTTTCGTCCATTAGCATCACTAACAGGCAGAGAGGCACCTTGATCATTCAGACAAAACTTCTGGACCGTAAACCTACTCTCTTATATGTTGTATTGCCTTCGCTTCCAAAACTGCTTTAGGCAGTTTTGCTAGCCATCAGATTGAAGCCAGGAACCCGGGCAGGGTTGCCAGCAGAGGAATGCCATCTTTTAAAGGCCTCGAACAAGGGACAAGGCTTTTAAGAGGCAGCTGAATCTGCCAGAGCACCAGCGTCTCCTCCTCAGCTGCACAATGATGCCATTGTGGGGAAGGAGCCCCCTGCGCTCACTCCCCCAGTCTGCAGACCCGGCTACAGTGACGACTGAAGTCAGGAAGGACCAAAGGGTTGGGCTTTCAGTGACAGTCCTGTAACCACTCGGACCAGCTGGATAAATCCGAGTTGCTCACTTTGTATGGAATTTGTTTGCGTGCTATCTAGCAACACCCAGAGACCGGGGGGGGGGGGAAAAAAAGATTTTAAACGTCTTTCATTGAGGTCATGAAACGAATGAGTAAATTTCAAAGCCCGCCTCGGAAATGCCATGAAGTTTTCAAAATGGAAAACTTGTAAAGAAGTTGAATATTGTAAATGCACTGTATTTTACACATAAAACTATGGGTTAGCTCTGGAATTTTCCTTACAAATTACAACTGTGCTGTGAAGGTCGATTTGTTTTTGCGATTCCAATATACATAAAGCTATTGTCAGGCTTCAAAACATATCTGCCTTTTGCAGCGTAAAACCCAGAATTAAACACAGAGTTAAAATTTTTAAAACAACAAAAAAAACCTTGAGTGCTGAATTTGTCTGATCAAAGTGAGAAAAAGCACAGGATATCAACCTGCTGAAAGCTGCATCTCTCTGTTACATCTCAAGTTTGGAAAGCAAGAAGTCAGGCACCCTAAATCTGTCATCACAAATAAAAATTTGGGGCTGAACATATTAAAATACTGAATTTATGAAACAAGAGATAGCTTAAAATTATTTAGACAGCTCCTAAACTTTCACTGTGGTTCGTAAACATATACTATGAAGCGCTTCAGCCCCTAAAAATCTTAAAACACCAGGACATCAAAACAAGATACACAACAATCTTTCCGGAGACAGTGTTGAGGACTGTGATACTGAGTAGACAGAAGGGTCAGCTGAAAAAGTGGGGGTTAGAATAGATAAAAGGAGAAAGCATTTGACAGGGGAGGCTAGGAGGTTGTTCCCAGATGCACAGAAGAGTAAGGCCCAAGGCCAACAGTGGGAAGGGAAAGGGAAGGAAGGACTGTCAATCACCACAAGAGGACCACAGCACGAGGAAGGGTTGGACGGTGAAGGCAGCTGAGGGTAGATTCCAGGGGAAAAAGCACATCGTGTGAATTACAATGCTGCAGATGAACAACAATGTTGTGGTATAAAGCTGAAAAACAGGAAGCCATGAGATTACATGTGGTGATGTTACATGTGGTGAAAGTTCTGTCCTCACGCATCCGAGTCCTAGGCAGCAGCCAGACAAGCAAGAGGGCAAACCAGGGAAAGATGGTAGGGGGAGAAGTCAGAACGGGAGGGATAGTTTTGGAAATCATCCATGGGCAGATGAGAACTGAGGAAAGAAAAAATTTCCAGTGAAGAAGTTCCCAAGCTGAGCATCATGAGGCCATAATAAATGTCAACAGCTTTCCAACGATTTACCACTGGAGCAGTCCCCATTAAGAATATACCCTTTGCTAGCAAAATATTACCATAACCCACCCCAAGCCTTTGGCACACTGGCCATGGGTCTACCGTAAAGCAGTTCAGTAGCTGACGCTTTCGACATAGAGAACCAAAGAACAGAACCTCGGAAAATAGCAACAGGAAGTGGATAAAGAGCCATTTAAAGAGACATTAAATAAACAAGGTAGGAGGTGAAGCAGGTAGGAGCAGAATCTGAAGAACAGAGCCCTGGAAGCCAGGAAGAAGAAAGCCTGCTGAGTCAAAGGCAGTAATCAACCCCAAACCTCAAGGACAGAGAGCTATCCCTTTGACTGTGCTAGAAGGAAACTGCTAATGATCACTGCGATGGCAACTTTGCTGGAGCTCAGCGTGGACAGGCATAAGAACAGGAAACAAAGAACCAGAAGAAAATCAAGGGAGAGCCAGCATGGAAAAAAAAAAAAGGTGCAGAGCCCTAATCAGAGAGACAGATACGATCCAAGGAGAGTTTTCTGTTTGTTTTTTCACAGAGAAACAAGACTGCCAGGAATCTGAAGGGAAAGGTAAATGAGTCAGAAAGGAAAAAGGAAAAAGACTTGAGAGAAGGTTCTTAGAGCAGAGGGAGGTGCGAAAGCAGAAGAAAAAAGGAATGAGTTCAAGGTTTAAACTCACAGAACAAAGATGGAAAACCGAGTGAAGAAAGAGACAATGGAAACACAAGTGAAGAAAGAGAAAATGACAACGAGGTCAGACAGAAAGAGGAAAAAAACCCCAAATTCCTACTTGATTAGAATGATATTTCCGTCAAGTTTCTCATGAAAATCAGCTTTGTGTAATCCAACGATCGTGAGGTTTTCTCTCCCCATCCCAGCATCTTTTCAATGTCTTGGTCAATTTCAGCAGTCTCCAAGAAAATGCCCTTTTTTGAAATTGCATGAAAGTGTGTGTTCAATATACCTGTTTTCTAACTAGAGGAAAGGCTGTAACGTGAATTTTTCCTAATTGCTGTTTCCTGATTCACCAGAGAATTGGCACAAAACTACAGTGTGACAGTGAGTAGACGCCTTACTTTTCTGTAAACCAGTGTCAACCAATTGAAGGACAGAAATCCACAGAAAACTGGAGAAACAACTAGCTGATTTTTTTTTTTTTAAATACAACGAAGGCTGGACAGAAAGAGAAGCATAAAGTAAGAGCTGATAGTGGAAATGGAGGGTGAAGAAGATTTGAGTACAGGTGGGAACCTAGATAGCTGGAAGTAAGGAGTATAAGCTGGCAGTTTTCTTGCAGTACAGGAGCAAGAAATGAATGTGTGAAAGCAAGCGTAAAACAAAAATCAAGAGAAAGAAAATAGACCAAACTACCAAAGGACTCAAGAGAAAAGGGTAACGTTATTTGGAGAAAATGTAGAAATTGCCAGTACAGAGGATTCCGAAGACGGCTCTGGTGTTGTGGTCACATACTGCTGCCTACTCTCATTCAGCACACCACTTCTGTTGACCTGAAAGCTCAGTTTTCAACAGTAAATGCAATACATGACTTTGTCCACAAAAGGGATCACTAGCTGATTCAGTGGTCTCTCATCATGTTCTTTGTCAGTGCCTAGTGCTCACTAAGAAAGTTGATCCAATCAGTGGAATGGATTCTTTACATCCTAGTCAAACCTGTTGAAGCCTAGAGTCAACTAACCCAAATATTACCAGTTTCAAGCATTCAAGTTATTGCTTTGGAATCTTGTTATTTCACACAGACAGGTTCTGTATGTAATTCACCTTTTTTTTTTTTTTAACAGCAGCTATCGCTAAGTGCTGAATTACCCCATTTTGCAAATTAGCAAATAAGTAAACATGATTTTTTTCCTGCTAAATAATTACAAGATGGAGTTCTTCAAGTATTTTGACAAGTGTGGTCTTGTTTTAATTATTTATGAGAATGCTTTGCAGTATGCCAATAAGAGGCCTACAGTATATTTTAGCATATTTTTCAAAAATAATGAAGTCTGAGGAACACATGACCTTTCTGCCGCAGTCTACAATTACATCTGTGCTTCAAGGGAGCGTGTGGGTGAGCAAATGACAGCACCATTTGTGTTAAAGCATGAGTATGATGGGATTTCCTACTTAATGCAATAAGCTATAGCATATTCCTATCATACTTCTTCTAAACAGACACTGAAATTTCGATAGTTCTGTAGCATCTGAAAGCAAAAAATACAAACATGATATCCAAGCAAAACCTCAGTACCAAAAAGAGATTCTAAAACAAAGATGAGCTTAAGTAGTTACTTTCCACTACTTTAGCATATGAAATTAGAAAACAGGGGGACTCTAATCCTGTAGCTTCCTGCCTAGTGGCACAAACTCAGGGCTATGATATTTCACACCGGTACGAAAGGCCACTAGCATGGGCAAAGTCATAAGCTAAAAGGATAAAGTAAAGATGCCTAACTGTACAGTATCCGAAAAATATTGTAATATTTCATACAAATTAATGAGCAGAATACCTTTCCATTCATTTCTTCTACCAACTTTGTTTTTAAGGATGTATCACCTGTCATATTCTGGTCATGAATTAAGATTATCATGGTGGTAAGCACTATAGATAATTCTTTTAACTTGAAAGATTAAAATCATAGATCTTTTGTCTAATTGCTGGAAAAACCCCATTGTATCAGGGTACCATAACTAATGAAGTTAACTATGAGAGCAGCTGGCCTGCGTTATCTGTCCTTTAGAATTTTCACCACGGCCTGAGTTTTCGCACACATGCTGTTCATTGCTTATGCACCTCTAACTGTTGACATACGCACATGATTCAGCTGACATTGCTTCTCTGATGTGTATCTCCTCTGTAGATACATTCTCCACTTTAGAACTGCATATCGTATTACCGTATCCAATGGAGAGTCAATTCATATTCTGACAACCACAGTACTGGAAAGTAGCAAGCAGACATACCCCGAATGCCAACACTGCAGTCTGCCAGATTAAATTTTGCAAATACCATCTTGCTAATCTGTCCTCAGACTCCTGATGTGACTGGGATGAGTGTGGGGTTAGAGACTATGCCAAAAATTTCCAGATGATCAGATCCTTTTCCAAAATTTCACCCCCTGGAGGTACACGAGGCAGCAGCACACGCAATAAGCAAGAAAATGATCACGTGAATCCTTAGGTTATACCTGATCTACAAAAAGACAAAGAAGAGTCTTGAAGCATTTTCACATTACTCTTTGATCATCTTTATATCTATGATCACATTCTCATGTTAGTCAATACCTACAGAAGTCTCTGAAAGATTGACTTTGGCAGAAGTAATGAAGGAAAATAATTCCAGGCATGACAGTCATTTACATGATTTTGCTCATGTCTCAGAATTAATCCCCACGAGCAATGGTATAGGCGTCTTTGGAGACAATCGAGTCGCACCAACTCCACTGCTTAGCCTCTCTCTAAAATGAAATGCAGTACTATAAAAAGAAAGGGAGGTTTTGGCACTCACCTTACATCCCTCACAAGCACTGACACCATAGTGATATCCAGATGACTTGTCTTGACAAACAAAACAGGGCTTGTAAACACGAGGGGGTGGAAGTGGTGAAGGAGGGCTTGGAACAAGCTCCTCAGAACTGGTGCTCTGAGTTTCAACTGCTACAAAAGAAAAAAGAAGGGAAAATATGATTTAGTAATTAATTAATGAATTTTAAATAACCCATTATTTACTGCCTTGAAACTACTAAACTGGATCATATCTTTCTTGTATAATAACTTTACATTTGGCCTTTCTAGCAAAATGTAAAGGGGACTAAAGTAAAGAAAGCAGTGACAAAACTACATGTTAGAGCCTCAAAAGCAAATTTTGAAGTGCCCAGGATGCAACGTTCAGCTTTTTCATGATTCGGCTACTCAACACTGCAAAAGGCATGAGACCTCAGCTCACTTCAGATGCATAGGCTTGAATCTCTTATCAGGCACCTAGCACGGGCAGCCTTGGGCTCCTGTGCTGGTTTTAGCCTATTCAATTACATGTGACCCATGTGTGCACACTGAACATCAGCCGTCAATGGAAAATTGCTGGTGGCATGTCCCCTTCCACTCAGTACCCAACCTTGCAGCTCGGAGACCTCTCATACCCCTTGGCTACGCCTTCAAAAGGTAACACTTGCAATGTGTAGCTCTGCTATGGGAGGATGGGAAACGCATCAGCATTCATGTATAGAGAAAAATAACTGAAGGGTGAGACCAGAAGTGAAAACTACCTGAACAAACATTCTTTTTTGTGTGTGTGTAAATTAGCACATCCCAGCAACACTTCTTTATAAACTTTAGGATTTGTAGTATCAGGAAACCTCTCTGAGAAAAAGCTGCTTTCGTACATTATGACCCTACGTCCCTTCATTGCCTTAATATTTCTGGATGACCATTTGTTTTCCACCTGTTGAAGAGGTAGTTATCCCTTTCAGGGAAAGGACAAGAAAGCTCTAAGACACGAGGTAAGACATGTGAACTAGATCTTTTTGAAATATCTGCATTAGTTTTCTGTGATACGCTGTCATCATTCTTCACATTTATTGTAGATGAGCAATACATTTTCATGTTTCACTT
The DNA here is from genome assembly GCF_040807025.1 of Struthio camelus. Taxonomy (NCBI): domain Eukaryota; kingdom Metazoa; phylum Chordata; class Aves; order Struthioniformes; family Struthionidae; genus Struthio; species Struthio camelus. The sequence goes on along the minus strand of NC_090943.1, from coordinate 44,773,412 downwards.
ACTTGTTCTGCTGCTTCTCAGATAAATCTGTCTAACTTTTCAACAGATACACAAAAATGACAGAATCTGTGAACTCAGATCCATCCAGAAATATTAGGCACTATCTGCAGAGTTAAATCTCAAGAGTACTAACAGCAGGCCCTGAAGAATATTACTCAGTGGAAAATTTTAGACAAGATTTACTGTACATGATATTTTTCAGATTACTAAGATGATACATTTGTATTAAACTCATGATTCATCACCAACTTGTGCTCTTCAGAATTCAGAGGGGATCACTGAGCATCATACAACCCTTGATTATTTGTTAGAGAAGGCCAATATCTGCTATTTTTACTTGGGTTAAGCTACTATCAACTTCAAGGACAGACATTTCTTGAGAACAAAATACGTGCTAGAATTCAATATTAAAGGCACTGACAGTAAACAAAGAAATCTCTTTTCAATAGGAACAATTTATTTATGCATCTATCAGTAATGAGGCTTGTGTGAAAAAACATAAAAGTAAAAAAACAGCATGTGACTCAATACAGTAGGACATTAAGACAATGTCTGGAATTATAATGATCTGTTTCAGAACCTTTTGAAACCAAATATCTGCAGGTTCCTACTGGACCAGACAAACTTTATTAAAGGTTTTTTTTTTTTTCTTCCTACTGAAAAAGAGATGAAAACGATCATTTCTTTTCAATAGTAATTTCTGGTATTTAAGAGAGACACAGAGTGCTATGTTATTGATTTGTGCACAGTCATCCTACTTAAATCAATAATCTATTAGTATTTCTAAATTAAAGTTAGATTCATCAAATGCCCTTGGGAGGCCTGAAACATGCTGCTCCTTCTTTCATGCTAGTATATGACTCTTAGCGGCTCCCAATCAGGTTACAGAATGATAAAACTTCAGCTTTAAAACTCTGCAATATCAGCAGACAATGTGGTTCGTATTAGCTCATTCAACTCTCCCAGTCAGTCCAAAAGGCAGTTTTTAGGCTTCCCCGGGGAAAACGGGGTTGTGTCATTCAATAAAACAACCGCACTCCTGCAATCCTTATGTGATTCCAGTTTGGAGAAAGCAGTCTTTTAGGAATAATACTGATCCACTTCTGCTTTTTTGATGATTTCATTCTAAATAAGCACCAGCATCCAGTTGTAGTGTTCAAACCACTAACCATATGTGCAACACAGGTCTGTGAGCCACTGGCCAAGCAACAGGAACTTGTGGTGCTCAGAAGAGATTAGGCAGCCAGCTCAGTTCATAAATACAAGAAGTGTAGTCAGCAACTCAAGATCTGAAGATACCGCTAGAGAAATCTTTTTGCTGGATAATTTGAAAAGGAATATGAAAGGGAAAAAAACAAAACAAAACAAAAGACCCCCAAAACCCAGACATGTCCTGCTACTAAAATGGCCCAATCCATTCAATAAGAGTACTTGTGTCAGATGAACAACCGTCTGCAGAGTTTTTTATTTTTCTAAGAAAACGCGTGTGAGGAACATGTCTACTTTTGCTCATAGGCAAGATGGCCTGCTTTCTGGAGGAGCTGTGAACTTGGACTACGCAGGGTCAACTCTTATTGCTGCTCTGACTTACTAATATTATCTGGATTTAGCCTCTCTAGCTCTTTATCTATTTAGAAATATATATACAGCTAGCGTGGAAGCACAGAAATCAGGAGTAGGAGACTGCGGCAATTCACGCTCACAAAGTATGAATGAAAGGAGTTAAGGATTTAGTGTAAAACATCACTACTCTATCACGCAGGTAGCTAGACGAAGCAGAACTGCCCTCTACACACAGCTGCACACAGGAGTCAAAAAAAAGGGGGGGGGGGAAGACAGTTGACATTTTGACATTTCCAGAAAATGTATTTTTAAAGTAATCTTACAATTTCAGGAACAATGTAGTCAAAAGAGAGAGAGAGAAAAAAAAAAGTCCACTTCTTTCAATGTCCTGCTGTCTTCTCCCTTTAATGTCCTGCAGGATGGGACAGCTGAGGATCCCTACTCACCTGAGAAAACAGGGCCTGAATGCAGCTACAGCACACCTGAATGCCACTTAAACATACAGGAATCTCAAACAATAGCTCGCTTCACAATTCCTAACATGTCTGAAATATTTCTAAAGGTTAGATAAAGTAGCAGATAGGATCTTTAAAAGCACAGTGTGCTTTGTGCAAGCTAATTTACTGTTAGCTAAACCATGTTGACAGATCGAGGTATTTTACTCTGTGACCAATTAGAAGCAGGGCAGGCATTATGAAATGCCTTTTATTTCACTAGAAACTTAGATTATTAAGCTTGTATGTTAATGCACACTTTGGACAGTTGAGTCTTAAAAGAATAAGAAGTTGTAAAGCAAATGGCATTTCCTGGATAGCCTCAAGGGAATTTTGAATACTGAGCTCAGGGTCCCTGGTGGGAAGCAGCAATTTCGGCTAATTAGGGTGAATAGCAAAGTGTTGCATTTGGTCAAAACATTCTGTTAACCCTCATTTTTGTTGGCACCAACAAGAGTCTGGATTTTTTGACTCTTTTTTTTGTGAATTCACTGCAGGAGTGCAAGGCACACAGCTCACATACATTAGGCAGAAAGTCAAAGGAAACGCCAAAGTTCAACTAAAGTACAAGTAATTAGAACCAGATTCTCTGCTGCTTGTATGTGTGCATTTGATTGTAGAAGTTATTTATAAGCCTCCAAACATTTGAAAAAATAACTATATACTGTAGATCATTTAATTTTTATGTCTAGTCTGGAAAAAAAAGTCTGCTTTTAATCATCTTCCAGGAAAGAGCCAGGAACTGGGAAAGTGGGTCTCAATTGTTTCAATACAAATTTCTCTCTTTCATGTGCCACATAAAACTACACTATAAAATTAAATCCAAAATATCATTGACTCAAACCCCTCACCCAATTTTTTTTTAATAAAGAACTTCTTTGAATTTGTCATGCTTAAATAGTTTGCATTGTTATGAGGGTTTTTTTTTTTAACTGTTGTTTGGAAGACAGACAAAAAAAAAAAAGAGTGCGAGCGAAAGAAAACATTATCGTGGAGACTTGCCAGCCTTGACTTAGTAACCTGGCCATGACCCTCCAGCGAGTGTGTGTTTGACCCGGTCACACATGATTCTGGCTGCGTACTGTTGCTGGGTTATAAGTCCCAGATATTTTTATCATATACACAACAGGTGCGGATCAGAGACAACAGAAAGATAAAAACAAAGTCTTCCCTTGTGTGAAGATGCTGATTTTCTTTCCTTCAAAGAAAACACCCAAACCAAAGAGGTCGCGCTACGATTTCATTTATTGACACTGCCTGTGCTTGATGATTGTCCTCCGTGGGAATTCACACTGAACCACGCAGGGGGACACACCGCATGGAAGCAGAAAGGACTGAGACCAAGGGGAAGGAAGAAAAGGCTCAGGGGAAAACAATGTACAAAAGATTAACCAGCTTATATTGTATAACTAAACTGCAACATCGGAACTACAAGCACAACCTTTCCTTGGAGGGCTGAATATGTACTGAGGCTCAGTGAATACAACAGTTCGGGAGTGAATACAACATACCCGGATTAACACATAGGCTACCATGATAACTCCAGATCGAGACAATGTTACAGGATTTTCACAAGTACTTAAGAAAACCTTTTTTCTTCCACATTTGAGGTTCATTTGTTTTTTTTTTATGTGCGGGTCTTGCTAGCTGGACACATCTGCCATAAAGCCATTATGTTAAATATAAGTTACTCTATTTTAATCCTTCATCACTACTTTTCCAGCATTAATTTTAATCAAGTCATAGTTCAGCTTTACAAAAGAGTCTAGGTCTTAAAGAGGCATGAGTTGGGCTGAAAGACAAAACTAAAAGTCTTCAGGCTTGCTTTTACTATAAAAATGGGCATTACATTTTCAAAAGGGATATCAGAAGATTAAACTTTATGATCTAGCTTCTACTTGAGGGTGCCCAAAACAAAATGATTTCTTTCTGTTATTTGAAAAGCTAAAGAGTATTCCACAGATCTTCATAATGTACTGTTAAGGATTTCTATAGTAAGCTTCTAACAACAACAACAACAACAATAATAATAAAAAGTCAAGGTCACGGATATCAGAAGTCCAGGCTGCAAGTTCTTATTAATGGTCAGACTGCACACAAGGTCATCCAAAAGGTGCCTCAGATTAGGTCTTTTTAAGAGCTGTGCTTCTAGTACAGGCTCCTGCTGCTAATGGCTATCTCCAACAAGGTGCCAGCCCTGACAGACACAGCTGAGTTGGCAGAAGTCTCTAAAGCTGAAGTGCTTTTACTGCCGTGACTTTGTCAGCAGAGCAGCGATTTGGACAGCTGGCTCCCATTTAGTCCCATTTGGGAGCAGAGCGGTCCTGCTGCACTCTGCCTTCCACCCTGGGACTAGAAGAGGTAGTTAAGCACACGCTTTCTGCTGATATTCTTAACTCTAGTGGAGTTCCAAGTACAAACTTGGCCACTGCTCCACTGAAGACACACATAAAATCAGGATAATCTTTCCTTTCCCCTACTCTTTTGCATCTTGCGTGTTGAGACCATAGGCTGTTTTGGGTAGGCCATGGCTTGGCCATTGCTCCGCTGAAGACACATAACATCAGGACAGTGTTTTCTTCGGGCTCCCCCCCCCCCCCCCACCTTTGGCACCTCGTGTGTTCAGACTGCAGATTGTTTTGGACAGGGTTTCAGTGTATGTTGTGCAGTAACTAGCAGTGCAGGACCTTCAAACGCTGCTCCAATGCAAGTAGCAGCTATGCAGATCCTGAGAAGGCTTTCATTGCAAATACTTTAGTGCTTCAGTGCTAAAATGCTGATTAATTTCAAAGGATGAGTCTAAAAAAATGGCTTCTTCATATTCAGCAAATGCATCTGCTGTGCATATACCAAGTCATATCTGCAAACTTGAGTGGCAAAAAAGCATTTACTCTCATCTGCTCCATTTTTCCCAGTTAAGAACTGGGAGAGAGGGATGCATCATATTCCTTCATGCCTTTCATCAAGAAAATTGCCAAGTTTCAGTTGCAAATCTGTAATGTTAACCAGTAGAGTCATGTAACAGAAGTCAGTGGAGTCAGTGGATACTGATCTTGGCCATATGACAACAGTATAACCCTTTAAAACCCTTACTCATTCCAGGTGATTAGGGCCAGGAAATACAGTTCAGTGTCTTATTACCAGCATACCAGAGCTATCCAGATATATTTCCAGTAAATCAGAAGACAACAGTGTCTGTCATTTGTTTATTCTTTTGTTCTAGTCATATAATTTCTGCTCCTCAACAGCTTGCTAACTTGTTCATTCATAGCACAGATTTATTTTTCCTACAAATATCCTGTTAGTTGCCTAGTAAAATATTTTGTTCTGTAATATTCTTTTCCGTTACAGCACAGTGTGGCCTCTAATTAATCCATTTGTTAAGCATGCAAATTCAGTTACCTGACTTTTTAGTGCCATTTATCAGCACACTCAATTGGTCCTGCCTGCCCAGGGCCACGTCTTCCCAGGCGACATCCTTGCACAGGCCGCAGGTTCAGGATGCTCTGAACGAGCCTCCTCAGGCCACCCCATCCCCGTCCTGCTCTCAAGGGAATGCAGCGCTGTCTCTAGCGCTTCTGATCCTGCCACTTGAAGCTGCATGCAAGAGCCTGCTCTCTTCTACCTATCCGATCTATCAGTATGCTATCTGTTACTGTAGTATTAGAATAACCCAAGAACATTCCTATTTTTATCTTCGTAACACCCAAGTGAGATAAGAGAAAGGCTATTCTTCTCAGTTTAGAGATGGGAAACAGAAGCACTGACAGCCTACGTGTCTGATTTGCCTAGGTCTTAAATTCTTTAAAAACTGCAGGCATCACCCTAGCGGGGTTTTGAACAGCAACCAAGAACCTAACTATAACTTCAGTTCTAGCAGTCTCTTCAAAACACGGCCTTACAGGACTTGTCCCAAGCTACATGGGGGATGCAGATAGAGCAGAGAACTTAACCAAAGCCATCCTCAGCACATCAAATTCGGGGGCTCTGAAGCACTCCCCAGTGCCCAGGTCTGAGTGTGCGCCCTGCTCACCGGCTGACTGCGAGAAAGTCCTTCTGACCCCTTGAGAGCCGTGGTCTCTCAGACCAAACTCATCTTCATTTTCTGATCTCAACAGCTGGCTATGAATCAGCCTTCTGCAAGACTACCCCACCTTACGTACCATGACCCAGCAGACGATAGAAGACTTGTCCTGACTGAAGTCCTGCTTCCTGCCATGAAGGTGACTAGCAGCATGGCTACATGTGTGCAATGGGCCACTGTGATTTACACACGCGGAAGCGGCAGTAGAAACTGCCTCAAAAATCTCTACTCTTGACTAAAGTGCCCAAGCCACCACGAACCTCATTTACCACTGAGATATAAGCCTGAACTTAACAGGTAGGCAGTTAGGAAAATTGCCTTTCTTATACACTGAGCACATCATCAGTACACCCTGACCACGTATTTCTGAATGAAGCTTCCCTGAAACCTTTTTCAGAAGCTGCTGTGGTGTTGTGTTGTGCTCCAGAGGTGCTCTGGAGGTGAGCCAGAAGTGCAAGAGCACCTCTTGTGCATCTCTTAGTACAGTCAGGGCTTCTGGTGACTGCAAAATCAGTCAATGCCCATTTTTACTACAGCAAGCAGCTAAGGACAACTAGGAGGCTGCTGCCAGACTTTAAGAGCACACTCACATGCTGTGGTAAAGCTGTAGGTTTGCTCCTTAGGAGGGCATTTCAGACAGCAGCAAGGCTTACTCCAGAATGCCACAGACTGGAACACTTGGTTCTCAAATCCTAGCTCCACCAAAAAAGAGGGGAAGTCCGTATAACTAACACAGGATTTGTATTGATGTGGCCTTTTCTAAGAAAATCGTATTTTCTTCAGGGCTAGTTTTTTACATTTATATCAGCAAAGCAATTCTACCTTCGGGTTTATGTATAAGTGTAGCTATATAGACATGTTTACACTTGAGCAAACGTGTAAGGCGAGAGCTTGTCATGATTACTTCTATTAGGGGGCAAAAAATACATTTGGTTATAGCTGTGTTAATCTCAGGACAGTCAGTCCTGAGACAGCAGTTAATGACAAGCTAGTAACTGAGAACAAGAGTGCCTTTTGCTAAATAAATGGTCAGGCGGACAGCATGAGGTGTTCCTGCGGGGGCCAGGGTGGAAGCAAGCATACAGAAAGGGTGGCCGGAGGGTTTGGCAGGCACAGCAGAGTTTACAGGGCAGCAGCTCATCAGTTTGTGTTAAGAGCCTACCTTCAAAATGAAAATGAAAACGTGCTAAATGAAAAAATAAATCCCATGGAAAACTGAAGAAAAACATCCAAAAGATGCTAACTCTGCTATTCGTTCGGTTCGATGATTTTCTGCCTGTTCGATGACCATGCAGAATTCCATCAATCGCTGATAAAATTGTTACATTATTGTAAAACTGAAAAAAATAAGACCTTAACTCAAACAATTCATGTTACCGTTTGTGTGATATTAGGTTTTCTTCTGAAAACAAACTTTCCACACAGTTCAGGTCCTATTTGCTCTACCAAGGAATTCCCGGTGTCGGATCCTCCTCTGGAGGAAAGCGACACAGTTCTCGTCACGCAGAGAAGCTGCGCTAGAGAGAGGGGAAGGACTCGGGCCTCTTCGGTCTGGGTTTTGCAAAACGGAGCCTACTGCTGGGGCCTGTTGGTACAACTGCGGCGTCACAAATGCAACATGTTTTCCCTGCAGGATCAATTACAAGAAAAAAGACACTGTGAGGGACAAAACGCTTAAACATAATAGAGATCTGACTTTTTTTCCAGACCCGTTTTACAGTGTCGTAACTCCACCGATTCCACGAAATACCCTTGATTTGTAAACATATAAAATGGGAGAAAATTCAGATCCAGTATCTTCAAGAATAAATAAAAATTGCAGGGGAAATGAAATAGTTACTATTATCTCTATCTATATACACTCAGATACTTTGCTAAGTCATAAAGTCTCCATTTATAGTTATTAAATGTTTTATAGTGTTTTGAGCACTTTTATCTTCAAATCTTTTCAAGCATCCAAACAGAATAATTCAAAGTATTACACAAAAGGAATGATTTTATTCTTCAAAACTAGGCTCTAATCCAAGTTGATATTAGTTTTCAGTATCACTATGTCTGTCAAATAAATTTTTTATTTTCTATATATTCAGCATGTTCTTATGACAGCTTATGAATCCAGCAAGAAAATGAGTGTTTTAATATCTTTAATCATGTACTTCCATTACCTAGTTGTTCAGTACCACATGGATAAAATAAAACTGTTGTGTTCTACCCATAAATGCAGTTAAATTGACTTGCTATGCAATATTTTTCATATAATTTTATTTCTCAAACTTTAGGACCATTAAGTTAGGATGTTTTAATCTTTAGGTATTTTTAAATCTTAAAATTAATGTAATGACTGAACAAGAGCCAATTCAGTGATAAAAACTACTTCAAGTAAGTACAGTAGCAGTTTAAATTCTGATCATCCCAATTAATTTGTGTAACAGCCACACTACTGCATATCACTAATTGATTTATATACCCTCCTTTCTGTACCCATTTACAAGGGCAATTAGGAACTCTATCACATATGTTTAAATGGGTTACGTTCGAATTATATCTAGGAGCTGAACTGCTTAGATTAAAATCTTTTAAGAACAGGTAAATTCTTCATTAATGGGTAAGCTATCAATCCACTACAAATGGCCTATTACCTTTACTGCAGTACACAGTACTAACATTTTACTATTCATTGGCAGTTTTGGGTTGACTCCAGTGATGAACTCAGATGCTATTTTTTAAATTGTTTTAAAAATTGCATATTAGAGGCAGCAATAAACACCAATTAACATTATATTATCCACGACTTTCTGCAAAGCGTGGTTTTTATAAACAAGTTCAAATGGATACATCTGTAAATAATAAGTATGCTGCATTTAATGAATAAGGGCACTAAAAGAAATTGAGCAGTAGGGATGCAGCAATTAGAGTAACTGCCCATTTTATTAAAAATGTATTGTTTCCAGCTTTCACTTTAGAAGGCGTTTATTGCTCTACTAAATCTAAGTTTTGATTTCCTTAGAAAAGGAGGTCTACTCTTTATTTTCTTTGACAGTCCCCTCTCACACAGTCACTTGCCTTTTTTACAAGGCAACAGCCTATTGTCTAGGTTATCTCATTGCTCGGGATCTTGCTCTCGGGCCCTCGGTACGGACTTTTTTTGGCATTATGCCACTCAAAGGTACGATTCTTTATCAAGTAAGCTCTTTTACAAAGGAGATGCAATGAATATTGCTGAAGCAGCAAGCCCCAGCTCTTCTCCAGAGGTTACCAGCCCTCTGGCACAGCAGGCACAGAGCACGTGCCCAGTGTTTCAGCGATGCATAATGTTAAAGAAATGGGTGATGTTTACCTTCTTGAAAGATAACTTCTTAAACTGAGCAGCTATCTGAGCAAACATTGCCCATGCCCTTAACACTATGCTAGTTAATCTCTGGGGTGCCTGTGCTTGTACATTAACGTTTTAGGTCTATATTGCTTACTTCCCTCCTAAGCGTTAAGACTACATAAAACTATCTATGCTACCCTACTTGCACTCACACTGCTGCACATCTTTAACTGTGCAGGTATAATTAAAACAATATATTATTTCCATTTAGACACGGCATAAAAATACTAAAAAATGGCTTTCATCACCTGGGCTCATCTGTCACAGGAGAGGTTTAGCCCAAATCTTAATCTTTCAGATATCCTCCAGCACACATGCATTCACAACGCCTGAGACCAAAAGAGGGACTAACTCTGTTCTCCTCTATCCCCTCCACATGCTAAATCAAGATGGTGTATTACTAAGAGCAGTGCACCTCAACATTTCTGATGCTGACATAAGAAATCTAAGTTTATGGCATATTTAACAACAGCATATCACCAATATCTTTTGCAAGGAGCAAATCAAGTATACAGTTGATCAAGCCATAATGCTTTCAGGAGAAGAGTTTCCATATATCTGAATTAAATAACAACTAAACAAAAGATGCTGTAGTAGGAAGGTGTTATGAAAAATAGACTGTACCAGATTTCCACTCCTTGTAATTCAGCATCCTTGTCATTGAATTTACACATTTTACATCTATTTTTTAACATTTCTTATTGGTGCAAATTACTTTCCGCTGGTGCCGTTCACCTGGCATAGTAATACCCATTTCACAGCAGGTGCAACAGAGGCTGAAAGCTGTGAGGGGTCTCAGCATCCTGACTAAAGGGGTAGCAACACTGCAAGTATGGCTAAGAGCAGAGGTTATAACCTCTTTCTAGAAGATCAAAGATTAATAAAACAAGGAAGATTCACAGGAAACGGGAGACAAGATGAGCACCGTGACTGGACAGCAAGTTTTCCAATGTTCTGTTCTCGTCTTCTCTATCTGCACAGGATTTTCCTGCTCATCACCTGGAGGCAGGAACACCCATAAGTCTACCTCTGTGTAGTCTGTCGGTACCTTTCTCATACGGATGACAAAAACATATGCATTCACCGCAGTGCAGAAAAACACATACCTGCCAGCAGTATTTACTAGTCACCTGGTGTTTGTTATTCAACATCCACCTTCCACAGCGATTTACTTTTTCTCTGCCCACCTACTCTGCTCACAGTTTATTGCAATACTTCAACCTTACGAACAATGAAAAGTGTCACTGCACTTCATATAAAATATGACTTAAAGGAAATACTTTATTTCCAAAGAGCTGGACTAGCAACATTTAGTCCCAACCCAGTAACAAATTCAATACCTGATGTCACACGAAACTTAAGGGGACGCTTAACGCTTTGAAAAAAGGAAATTCCTTTTCTCACATGAGATAAAATTCTAGAAGATCTCTGGCCACTATGTTGTAATCGTTGACTTCTAAATGTTTATAATATGATTATCCGATATTATACATTTGTATGAAAGTATGTATCACAGAACACGCAGTCTTTAGGGAAAAACTTTTCTTGCCATGTTTGAGAGATCTGGGCCATCCTATTCTGTAGAAATTAAGCTTATTTTTGCAAATGCTTCTCCAGTTGTCACAGTTGGAAAGACAGGTTATTGCGTGTAAATTCACTGAGTGCCATGTTCCTGAATTGCTGAAGGGTAGCTTTAGTACCTCAGCCGATCCTGAAAGGACTCGGCAGCCATAGCAAAGTACAACTGACAACACACCAGGGCTGTTCAAATAACTGTGGGCGGTGAAACTGCCTCTAAGACTATGCACTTCGCTTTGCGGTTCAAAAAAGCTCTGAGCTGTGGCACTGGTATTTAACGGAGTGACTGTAACAAGGAAGAGCAGCCATTTTAAGGAATTAGTAAAATATAATGGCACAGTGTTTATTAGTTAGAGAACATTCTTTTTCGTTTCCTAATATTTGCACAAGTCTGAGAACTGTACAGCATTATGTAAGTGCCAAAAGTTACAATTTACCTAGGCCAGGTTTTCACAGAATAAGTTTAACATGTTTTCTCCTTGCTTCCCTTTCTTGGACCAGATGATCTGGTTTTGTCCCTCACTGCATAAACCTCCTGGAAACCTCAGCAAGTCCTATCCGTTCTTTTTCCACACGTTAACCCACCTAGACAGACGTGTGTGTCACCCGAAAAGCCACTGAAATAGCTGCTATATAAAGAAAAGAAAAAAAGAAAGAAACCAAGAGATGCTCTTTGAGAAACTGATCTCCGAACGATTTACTCTGGGAAGGACCAGTGTGGGCGATCACAGCGGGGACAGGGGCACCTTTTGGAAAGCTCTCCCATCACTTGGCCGCAGGATGCATACCCCGCGGTTTCACGGCATCCCCGGCATCTGCAAACCCGTTTGTCTGATCACCACGTTCTGTTGTTTCCTCAGATAGGCAGGGCCCCAGTGAACAATTAAAGCTCTCAATAAATAATCTGTAAGCACATTCATTTGATTTACTGTTATTTGATACAGCAGTTAGTTTCAATGGGGCAGTTACTATTGATCACATAAAGTACTACAGACAAACACGAAACACTTCCAGAACTCCATGGATTATTACTCTTTATCTGCCACTCATCTGGCTTACTTGTAATGGTTGTGAAATTTAAAATCAATAACAACAATTAGTGTTCGGCGTACTCCCAGGAATGAATCATGTGAAATATGTTTTGTTGCAAAAATGAAACACAGAAGAGCTTACAGACATGAAAGACTTACAAGTAGCAAAACTCTGAAATCATTTCTCCTGTTCTTATAAAGCATCTGACAAAGAGGGTAAAGAGAAGAAGAAAAATACATTTTAAAATGTATGTTTATATATATATATATATATTTATTTATAATATAAAAATATAAAATATATATTTTAAATGCATATGCAAGCATATACACAATTATTTGAAGCTACTGGTAAGATTTTCGAAACGAATTGAAGAGATTTAGGAACACAACTTTGAACTAAGCCGATGAGAAGGATGCACCTACTTTTGCCTTGGAAAATTCCACTATAAGCCCTGCAATTTCATACTCGTTCCTTGACCTCTAAAGGAGTTTTGGGTTGTTAACAATGGCAGGGCTTGCTCCTTTATATGGAATTGAGGGAGCATGAGAAAGTCTGATTCTTGTTCCCACCAGCTTTTACTGAGGAATCTATCCAAAAAAAAGATATCTAAATGTAAGAAATGAAAACAAAATTAAATTAATAAAGCTGGAAATTGGTTGTAAGTGATATACACAGGAAAACACCTTTTTTCTTAGCTTCAGATTCACAAAATCAGTTGCAAATCTAATCAAATGCATGGAAATAACAGTATTTTCAAATCTCTGCAAGAGTAATAATTCTAGATAATTAAAATGCAAAGCAATAAGAGAAATGTTTTATCATTAAACTGTAACCAGAGCTCTGTGTGAAATCATCCATTCAGAAGACTTGTTTTTCATCAATTATTTGTTATTTATCTGATGTAAATATAAGAAGGTCTAATTAAAATGTATGACTCCTTATGCAGCTTCTTGTCATTAAGACCAATGAAAGCATTCTGAAGACCATAATGAAATAATTATGTTTGCCTTTAAGAATCCTCTTCAACAACACATGGCAGTACTACACTAAATTAAAACATCAGGAACTAAATTTCTCTTGCATCTATTTCCATTTTCACTAATTATACCCCCAAGCTTTCCAATAGACCAGGCCCTCAAATTCTTTTGAAGCTGAAACAGCCTAAGGAACAGCAGCCTTTTCATAGTAATGGACTTTGATGAAGAAACAAAGGTAATGCAGCCCTAGAAGCATTAATATTTCAAAAAGAGTTATCATGTGAAAGTATGTGTTCATGTGAAAAATGGGGTAAAAGATTGTTGGTGGAGAGCCAAATACGTGTTCCAGGGAAACCGATACTCTGATTTAATCTTACTGAATCGCATCATTCCTTCCACATCTCTTTTCGTCAGAGTATTTTCTTGTTCTGCACAGAAATTATGTTTAGCAAAAGTGCAAAGATCATGGCGTTACTGGGCAGCGCTAGTACAACACGCTGTAACCAAGCGCTGCTTTCACAATTTGGTAAAGGTGAAAACAGCCACCTTGAACAACTGCAATGTTCATACTGGGCTCCATTTCCCAGGGGAAAAGCCATCTTCTCACACAGCATCCAGACATTGGGTTCCTCTGCGTGCACAGCTCGCGCTTTGTCCACTAAGTCTCACAGGATCTACCCAAAGCGCAGGGAAAGGAAAGGATTTGGATAAGGAAAAGACACGGCAGGATGTGTCAGCTCAGCCTTCATGCAGCTAACTGAAGGCTAAGTCTTTGTTTAAAACCTTAATAGGTCCTTATTGGCCTGGTCTCAGAGAAGTGCATGTGGTAACACACACAAAAATTGGAAGGATGTGCTCTTCACATACTTACTTAGCCAGAAGAACACATGACAAAAGATGAGGATTTGAGAATAACAGAGTTCTCTATTAAACCAGCCACTTCCCTGCCCCAAAGATACTTTGCACAAACATTTGAAAGATGATGATTTGTCATGACTTTTTCTGCATTTTAAATACATTTGAAGCCTTGGTGTTCAAAGTGTGAGGTGGAAACAGAAAGCTCATGACTGAAGAAAGGTCTCCCAAGATTTTCAGTGGGGAGCCAGTCACTAAGGAGGAGCTGACGTACACTGATCAGGTAACCAATGAAATTTCTTCCCAAATGAAAAGAGCAAACTAAAACAACAAAGCAATGCAAAGGAATACTCTAAAAGACCAAGAAAAGAAAAAGAAAAATCTGCTCAAATTACAGGTTGAGAGACAAAGGTATGAGCGACTGTTTAAAAACAAACAAACAAAAACCCCTAAGGATCTGATCTTAACAATAAAAAAGCTAACACATGCATGCCTTTTTTAGCTAGTCCTTTGACCTGTGGCCGCAGCCAAAAATGCAGATTGATGGATTAGTGCTCTCTGTTAGGAAGGGAAGGTTTGCAGAGCAGATAGTATCTTGGATTAGATTAACTTAAAGAGTTGGGTAAAAAACAAAGAGACAAGCTTTGGGGCACACAGGCATTACTCCAGGACTGAACCAGAGGCCTGGTGAAAGCTTTCGCCTTCAGACTGAATGCCTCCAACGCAGCAGCACTTGCAGACAGTAAGATTTTGGCAGGTATCGCCAGATGGCACTGTTACACAGTTTTCCAAGCTCTTTTTCTCAGTGTGCGAGTGAATGTTTAGTCTTGGAAAGACAGGCAAGGCTGCTCTTGGTTGTTGCTTTGCTTGAACAAGGTTAGGAATTAAAGGCAGGAGCCGTGGAGGAGGAAGGTGAGCTGCAGAGGAGTGTGCTCGCTGCTGCTGTCTCTAGCTACCGGCAGCTCTTGAGCAAGAGCTCTCTGGAGAGGAGGCGCTGCACCGAGGCTCCTGAAAGACAGGGCAGTGTCGCAGGTTGCCTAAATACCCCTGCCCAAAAGCGGTGTTTGCACATAAATGAAACATTTAAATCAACTCAGAGGCTGTTACATCCATTTATCAATCACCAAACTGCAAATCCTCTTGATACCTATCAATCACCAGCTGGCAGAGGAATGATTCTGGTGGAAGACTGGAAGATGAGAAGAAAGATCATCACTATCTCAAAGGAAAACAGCCATCTCTGCGTGGCGTGCTGCTACGCTGCCAGCTAGGCTGGCTGAGAAATACTGAAAAGATGTGCTCTGAGAAGAGCAGTGCAATGATGCAATGGCCTTTTCAGGAACTCTTCACAAGCTGCATTCAGATACAAAATGACAGGTTTCAAGAGATTTTTTGTTTCATTTGACTGCATATATCTTTTTGAATGAACCGGTCCTTTCTCTGTTTGTATATTATGGGAACAAACAGCTTTCTAGGATTCAAGCACTGGGCTGAACTGAGGGAAATATGAGTTAAATCTAACTGTGGCAGTCATCTGCCACAAAATTTTTGGTGCAGCACTAGACAACTTGTTTAACACCTCAGTTACACGTCTTCAATAAATTTTGATATTCTTCATCTATCTTGCCCATTTTAAATGTGAATCTTCCAGGAGAGGGACTACTCTTACCGTTTTTTCATCATCCAGCACAATGGCACCAGCTTTTACTGGTATTTCAGGCTCAGTCATACAAGCACTCTGTGCCTAAAACTCCTATTAAAATCATGGGTGGAGTGCATGTTAAGCGCTTCACTGGGTAAGGCTCTAAAAGACAAAAATATACTTAACATGTCATTTTATCATTCAAAAATCCTTGCTAAAAATGAAACATGAGCCTAAAGAAAAATAATACGGCTCAGTGAAAAGAGAGCCTTCAAATCATTAATGAAACTAATCAGTGCTAAAAAAAATCTTTGATGTGAGACATGTATCTGTTCTTTTTCTTGGAGAATGCACTCACAGGGTAAAATGTAAGTCACTGAAAGTGCATAAAATGGAAACCCCTCCAAACTATGGATGGACTTTACCATCACGTCCTTAGTGGTGAAGATCCAAAGCACTTTGAGAATTTATAAATACTCATTCAAGTTTTAACCTATTAAACCTATACAAGTGTCTCTTGTATGTATACATTTGACTTACACAGTTTTATCATATTCAGTTTATATATGCTATAGGCAGAGGAAAGAAAAATCACCTTGTCCAAGGGGAACAGAAGGTGTATTATATACTCTAAGATTCTTTGCACAGACTTGCTGGATTATATTTCCAGTTCTCTTAACAAAAGTATTTGAAGAAGCTGTAAAACTCAAACAGAATGCTAAAACAAAGTGCAGTCAGTTATATAAGGGCTGGCATTACTTTGTTAAGTTTTTCCCTACCCACTCCCAAATAAAGGGACAAAGAAGTTAGTTAGCATTGTGGGAACGCGTTTCCAAACCACATGATATCCTTATCAGATTGTCATGTACAACAGAAGTTCTCACACACCGACCCCATGCTGGGGATCTGCCTGAGCCGCCCCGTCACATGATGCAAGAAGTTCTCCTCTCTTATTCAGATTACTAAAAACGAGCTGAAGGAAGCCAGACTTTTCTTTTCCCCCCCAAAATAAGCAAAAGGTGCCGTGACCACAAGTGTATTAATTCACTCCCACGGGGAAAACAATCCAGAGCAATTGCAAATGATGAGTGAGACTATGAAGCAGATAATCTAGCTATTAAAATCTGTACCACAAGGAAAAGTCTGAAATTGTCTGAGATAAAGTGCGGTCATCCAATATTAAATGCCTGGAAGTAAACAGACAATCAGAGAAATTAGTGAGTCAGACAAAATACTTGAAAAAAGCAGGTTTGTGGTTTAAATGCTAATTTCTGCAACCTTGACTTGTACATTTTTAGAATAGAGCAACATACTGTTAAAAACAAGTCCTGCTTTGTCCTATAAGTGACTGTTCCCCCTGTTACTGTTCTGAACTCTGTGATTAAATTGCTTTTTTATATAGTTTAGGTAAGGTGGGAAAAAATGCTTTAAAAATATGTAATATTCAATGGAAGCTCAAAACAACGTTTGGTGACTTAAATACGTGGCTTGCTTTTAAAAGGGCCATGGGCGCTCTTAGATGCTCAGCATTTTTGGAAATGAAGCCATGAAATGTAGATTTAGGATGCTAACTTCAGGCTACTGTTTCTGAAATTCCTAACTTTTGAAATACATTTGCTCCTGCAATGACAGATTGAGCAAATCCCAAACACGATTTTTAAAAAGATGCTTTAAAACGCACATTTCTGGATGAAAGATGTTTAATGATTACAATCGTAAGGACTGGCTGAGATTACTGTGACTGAAAGAATACACAGAAGAACTGTTCCCCCATTATCAGTTTGCTTATTTTGTACCTAGAATACGGTTTTCATAAAAAGGCAGCAGCAGACAAAAGACGTTTTTTCTGGTTTTCCTGCTACAAAATCTAATTTTGCTACTCTCCTGCCTCCTACTTTTGCTACTCTCCTGCCTCCTACTTTTTTCTTGCAGCACAGAGAAAAACATTAATTCTGTTATTTTAGAATAGTTTTGAGCATTTCATGGCTTGTATTTTCATGGTTCCTTTTGGTTTGTAAGGGCTTGGATTTCAGCAAGGAGTGGCATGGGTCACACTGCATGGGGACAGACTTCACGCACATGAGCAAAGGTCAAAATCAATCATAGCTTTGTATTTCCAGGCCTATTACTTTTGGCAGTTTACCCTGACAGAAGGGGCTAAAATATTTGCTTCCCAAAAGGAGTAAACATCAATAGGGGGCACGAATATAACCAGTTTCTCAGCCACCCAGCAATGAGAGATGAGGCAAAGGGATCTCTTTTTTAGCAACAGACGTCAAGCTATCTAAACATTATATACAACATTTTCAGCCTCAAGCTTAAAGATTTCAGAGCACAGTCACTTGAAAAGGACAATAGGCCTATTTAGGCAATTATATTCTGCAGGCTTTGTTATTAGGCAGCCCTGCTCAATCCCAGAAAGTCTGGATAATCAAAAGTGTCCAAGTACAGGAAGGGGAAAAGTACAACCCCACCCTCCTTTACAGCCGCTGCCAGGATCTTTGGTTTCTAAAGGGTAAAGTCTATTTACCGAAGCTCCTTAGCCATTTTATACATGAACTGATATCCTTCCTCACGGGGCTCGGCGCTGCAGCCAGCGACGGGCTGCAAACCCCGGTGAAACCACGGCTAATTTGGCCCCGGCCGACCGCCGGTGCAAGGTCACAGCTGGGAGGCTGCTGCCAGCCCCCAGTTTCCTGCTCGCAGGCAGCGAGGCGGTCACCCCACGCGCTCGCGCTCATCCCTATGGCCCCGCCGGCAGGGAAACTCATCGCAGCTGTGCTCTGCTGCTGAGATTTCCGTAGGCTCGGGCACGGTACCGCCGACAGCGCCCGACAGCAGCCCTGCCCAGCGCGATGTCGCCGGATGTGCTTTCACAAATCTGCTCCAAAACCTGAATTCTGGTTGTGTGACGCTGCTGGCAGTCCAAAGGCCGGTATCCAATTTAGATCTGAGCGAAAAGGGTGACTTGGGCGCTTCGGTGGGACGGAAGCAAAACCGGCCGACCGGCGTGGCGAGCGCGACCCCGAAGGCAGCCCCGGGCGCTGCCGCGCGGAGGGGCCGCCGCCGGGCACGAGCCGCGCGTGGCCGGGGACCGCCGTCCCGCAAAGCGCACGCGGCGTGCGCGGGGACTCAGCTGCCGGCGAGCATGGCCAACTTGGCTGCCTGAAACGCTCCCCGCCTCTTTCAACTCCCGTCGCTTGGGCCGTAACGCGCTTCGAGGCCGGGCTGCCCCAGCCCTGCTCTGCTCGGCCAAGTTGCACCTTGGCCGCGCGGGCTCATTAGGCAAAGTGGGAGTCACCCAAAGATGCAGGGCTTTTGCCCCGAGCTGCTCCCACCCCGCCTTGGCCAGCGAACGCCTCCCAGGAGCTCTGTCCGCAGCAGTTTTTGACAGCGGTGCTCGTCCATCCGCCTTTTCCTGGGCCAGCAACTGAACGGGGCTTAACTGTGTGAGCTTCCGCGCGGAGAATCGGTTGGGCTAGTTTCAATTAAGTCAGGAGAAAAACATGCACGTGCAATTTTCTGAATGAGGAAAAGGTGGGTAACGAAGAGGATCAGAAGCAAATACCTTTCATCGCATACTAGCCGGCCTTAAGCAACAAGGATAAAATTTTAAATGAAGACTCCGCTCCTAAGAAAATCAGTCCTAGTGATTTAGCTGCGAAGTTTATAAATGAACTTTAAGGAAAATAACCTGGTTCAAACAGATCTCGCCTTCTGGGCACTAGCAAACACACCTGCAGCAATCTGATACTTGGGAATGCAGATTACAAGTCCTTCACTTCAAAATGTTTGTTTTTAAATGCAGGAAGATGAAAGAAAATAAAGTACTGAGCTTTTTTTCTGTTGAGCACAGATGTTTCTAGTATTTCCAGTGCTTGCAGGGAACAAGAACCTGACCCAAACATTGCAATAATCTGGAATGTAGATGTAAAATTTATGCCTTCTGGATTTTCCTCTTCACAAACTTTTTGAAGGCTAATACCTCCTAGTTCATCTCCAGCTAAACACCCCCCACTGAGCCAAAATAAGCACTGTACGCTGCAGGAATGTCTACATCATATTTTATTGCCATTTACATAACTGTCATCTCCATCAAATTTCATATTCTTTTATATGTAACAAAAATACGGCAGATAGTAGTCTTCTACGTGATATTATTTGCTGATAGTAACTAAACAGTTAGCGCTGTTTAGCTTAAATCTGGTTTTGGGCCTTCTCATTTGTTTTTTACCTGCTAAATGAAAGAAGACTAATAAAAACTTTTTTTGAATAGGCTCTTCTAAGGCTAAAGAAAAATTGCCATTCCTTGCAGACCACTCTCTTCCACGGCCTGTCCCCTTCCCACTTCCGCAGTATTTAGTTAGCTCACATTTCACCGAAAGTTGCTCATTTTTCTCTTGGTAATTGTTGCCACTGTACTACGAGGACCTGGAAAACTGTATCGTACTTATCCATGTAAACTCCTCATTCTTGTAATCCTAACTCTAGTCAGTTTTCTCCTCTTAAGAACTATTCTCCTCTAATTTGATTATACTGACTTGATTTTTATCTTACGAGAACTAAAAGGAGTTAGAATTACTTGTGATTAAAAGCGCAGTCCGTTCTACTCTCCTTTCTGAGCCCATCTCTTTCTCTGTAAATAAATAATTTATTTTTAAACCTCTAACAATATAACCAATATCACATAAAATGTAAGCGTGTATGAGCCCAATTATGCATTTTTTTGTGCTCGCAACACATCTTGTAGTATGCAGTGGCTAACGTTTGGGTTGCAACCCCATAAAAGGTTTTTCCTCCCACAGGGGGAGGAAAAAAAAAAACCACACAAGTTGGTTTAGGTTGCATCTTACCCTCTATTTTAGTTTGAAGACCCTCGTGGACTAGAAAATTTGTACTGTGGCCGGAGTGTGTTTGCTTACTGAATCATAATGGGATTAACCCAGGGAAGACGGGCTGAAGTGGGAGACCTCCAGCATTGGGAATTAAACTCTGCAGCCACGGGTTTCGCCAGCATCTCAGCTGAAACCCTGATGCTGTTTGGGATTGTTACGGGACTGTTCGGAGTCTGCACTGTTCATGTATTATTCCCTTAACAACCATTTACCTTTTACTCTGCAATCACGCCTCTATCAAAGCAATATTTCTAAGGCCCTAACGCAATGGCTGCAGGTGTACTGCTTTTATGGCAGAGCCAAAAATAAAACAACAAACTAGACAAAAAAAAAAAACCCTATCATCAGCTACACATCTAACAATTTCAAAATTTGGCTGCAATGACATTCCATTAAATCACAAAGGTCTTAATAAAAACAGAGAATCAGGAAACACTTGAGTTTGAATTAAACATTGTTATCTTTGTATTTATAAGCACTGGAGCAACCTTTAAACGATTAAAAGCTTTCTATATTGCAGAAATTCTGGGTTTTGTCACTATTTGCACGCAATAAAACGGCTGTTGACAGAATTTTAGTATTTTATAAACCACGTACATGTATTTACCCACCCACTTAAAGTGCTCACACTTTTTTTTCAAAATTAAAAACAAAACTTGCTCTAGAAATCAAACAATTCTCCATTTAGAACCTAACTAAATTTCTTTGCCATATTTATACATCATTAACTGTCACGGCTCAAATTACAGCCATCGTCTTATAATTCAGGTTTCGGCCTGGTTTTAAATTCCCACGCAGTGAAGATTAATCCTATTGCCTACGAAGTTACGAGACTGGATTCCTGAATGCATTTTCTTGTATTTTTTCATTTACTCTTGTTAATATGAGTTTCTTTGATTAGCTTAACTTCAGTGTTATCAACACTTGTCTCTTATCACAGGCCCAAGGCAAATGACATATTTACCACTCATTCCATTCTGATAAGGGTAATCCTGTGTTTAACTTGTCCAAGAACAAACACGATATATTTTGTTTTTAAGAATTAGCCTTCTAGTTATTGACCAACTACAGGAGAATGAGTAGGACGTCTTAAAACTAGAAGTTATTTAAAGAATATTTTGCAAATGAAAGCTTTTTACCATAGCATATGCCTCCTACTTCGGGAAAGTTTATTTAATTCCAAGTTTCCTCCATACGACCGCTGAACTTAAATACTAAGGTTTAAACCATAGAGGGGAAAAAAACCCTACATTTTCTGTGAAACATCTGTTTTTTTTTTCTAACTGAAGTTCTCTCATAGCTAATAACGTTATTTTGAAGTAACAGATTTGTTTCCTATCTTACGTGAAGCGTTTTGAAAACTGCGTGGAGAAAAAAAAATCTCACGCTGAACTTTATAGTCTTATGCACTTTAATTTTAGTTGTAAAGTCATCAAAATATTTGAAATGCTGTAGGCAGGTAGTCATTCATTTTTACAATTCTGTTTTCATTACTAAACCCACACAAATGTCATATGCTGACTGGAAAGTTTTGAGCAGAGTGAAAACCACACCAACCATTTTATTTATTTATTTTTCAGTTCGTCCGCCCCCCATTCCCCCCCGCCTTGAGCTAAACGCTATTGAAGGGAGAACCACTCTAATTCTTAAGCAATTTTTTAACACATTGCAAAAGAAAAATTTCAAACGTAATTATACAGTTAATGGCGTACTGAAGTGCCCGAGAGCGTGTTAAAAACATTTTGATAGATAGCCAAGTCATTTATCTAAATCACCGTCAGAGCAGTGAAGCATCCTGCAAGCTTTTATGCAGAGTATAAGGTGATGCTTTCTGGCACTTCTTGTCATTTCTCAAACTTGAAACTGCGGGGCTGAAATACTGCCATTGTTTACCATCTACGGATCGCAGCACTAAATTGAGACGAGTTCACGTAAATAATAATACCTTTGGAAAAGTACCCTTCCACTACCTCGTCCTCCTCCCTTACCAGTGTAACACCGCCTAAATCTCAAGGTATAGAAATAATTGATGGTTAAACTCAAAGGGTGTTCACAGTAAGTAGTTTTCTAGCAAAACAGCAACTTCTTAGAGCAACAAAGTGAAGAAGAAAGGTGGCAGCAAGGTCAGTACAAAGAAATATTGCCTTTTCTTAGGAAACTTAAAACTGCTGTCGGATTCTGGAATGGCACCTACAGGCTGCAGTTCAGCGTCTTTTTAAGAACTGTAGAGAAGAGCATTTTAATTGCCTGGCTGCCCGGCTAAAAATGCTCTTCGAGACACCATGCATCCAGATTATCAACGAGAAATTAGATTAGGGAGGCAAAGAAAAAAACTGCTACAGAGATGTTACGTTAATTCGCCCTTCACTGGCTGGAGTTTTACAAGTGCTGCATTGTATTTTAATTGTAAGTGTTCCTGCTTGGCTCCGCAACTGTTACAAGGACCAATAAGCAACATAAAAAGAGACAAACAGAAAACAGCTAGGTGTTTCTTTTCTCACCAGTGGAGAAAAACATTTCCAAACCTCATTTTGCATAAGAACTAACCCCCCCAGCCCCCAAAAAACACCCCTCGTTACCCCTACTCGAAATTAAAAGTATTTGTTTAAACACATGCAAACAATGATAATTGTTTCAAAACTGGAAAAATAACAGTTGGGACCTACATTGAGCACTGTGCCGGTGTTGCCACTCTGTTTGTGCCAATCCACTGAAGCATGCTTTGAGAGCCTTCTCCTGGAGCATGCAGGAAGACGGACTCGCAGTGTAGAAATCCAGCATCTGAGCGGGGCTCACTGCTAGGACATCCATACAGTCAAACATGATTCCCCCTGCACAGAATGCCTGCAAAAGTGCTTTCCTCTAGGTGTGGAGGAAAATGGCACATAAAAGTACACCCAACTCCATCAAACTCTGCCCCTTTTTTGGCACGTAGGCTGTTGGTCTTTTTCCCAGACCAGAATCATGAATTATGACAGACAACACAGCTAAAAGCCTGTAATTGATCCAAATGATCATTTACCATTTTCCAGGCTGCCCAGCCAATCCAGCAAGATGGGGGGAAGCAAGCCGCGCGCCAAGTTTTCGTTGCAGTCAATTCGCCCCCAAATTTCTGTCGAACCAGTCCCGCTCCTCAGGCTTTCGCCGGGCGCGTGCCGTCTGTTCGCGTCGCCCGGCTCCCCAAAGTCCCGGGAATAAAACGGCTCCGGTAGGAACTCTGGATCCCCCTCAGCAATGAATAGATCCTTCTGCCTCTGAACAGCTCACTTCCTACTACTTGTGTCACACAGAATGAAAGATTGAATTGCCTAATATATGCGAGTGAACTTTCGGTGAACCCTTCCCAGGCTGCTAACCTTCAAATGACCCAAGCGGGTCTGACATCACCAGCTCCCAGGATTCTCACACCGCTTAAAAACTCCCAGCAGCCCTGCAAAAGCAGCCAGCCGGCCAGGCAACTACTAGCCAGAGCCCCCCTCGGCATCGCCCACCTCGCGCCCAATAAAATAACTGCAACCCAGACCGGCAGAGAGATTAGCTCGCAAAAACAAACAAACAAACAAACAAACAAACAAATGCATAAATACAAGCCTATAATCAGAGGAATAGAAAAAGGGCCCGGCACCGCATAGCGCTCCGCTCCAGCGCGTGTTTTCTATGGATGGTTTTTACGTTCCTGCTCAATTCGGTAAAACTTCGGTGTCCCCCCCTCGTCCCCCCCCCCCCCCCGCTGCCACATTGCCTCCCCCAGAGGCAGAGCCGCACCGCTTCTGGGGCTGCCGAGAGGTGCGCAGGGAAGGGCCCGTCCCCGCACGGCCCGACGCCGGCCGCCTGCGTCACGCAACCAGCAGAGACGATCCCCGGGGCCGGCACCCGCTCCCGGCGGCCACCCTGGGGCCGGTCGGGCGCTCCCAATCCTGCCTCCCCACCAGCCTCTACCCTCATCCCCAAATAATCAGCGGGGCCAGCTGATTATCGTGGGCTTCCCCGAGGGGCTGGGTTGGCAGATGCCCACCCCCCCAGGAGGGCCCAGGGGCGGCGAGCACCTGCCGAGCCTCGCCGTGCCGGCAGCGCCCCGGCCACGTGGCACCGTCAGCTCTTGCGGGCCGCCGAGGGCCGGGGCCGGGTCCGCGGCGAGAGGCGGCCGAGCGAGCCCCGGCGGCACAGCCCCGGGCCGGGGCTGTCTGTCTCTGGTTAGCAGAGAGGGGTCGAGGCTGGGTGCGGGGCCACCCAGGGGCCGGATCAGCCCTCGCAGCCCTACCGGCCCCAGCTCCTCGAGGGGGTAAACCGGAGAAAAGCGAGCAGTGAGTGAATTCATGGAGAATCGGGTCCCTTCAGGGCTTGGCCCACCTCGCCGACTCCTTGAAAGGCAGGGAAAAGGGAAGTGATCCTGGGAAATACACTCTGGGGGACCCTGCTTGAGCATCTAGTTGGACTAGACGATCTCCAGAGGTCCCTCCCAACCTCAACGGTTCTTGATGCTTGAGCATCTAGTTGGACTAGACGATCTCCAGAGGCCCCTCCCAACCTCAATGGTTCTTGATGCTTGAGCATCTAGTTGGACTAGACGATCTCCAGAGGCCCCTCCCAACCTCAATGGTTCTTGATGCTTGAGCATCTAGTTGGACTAGACGATCTCCAGAGCTCCCTCTCAACCTCAACGGTTCTTGATGCTTGAGCATCTAGTTGGACTAGATGATCTCCAGAGGCCCCTCCCAAGCTCAGCGGTTCTGTGATCCTGTGAAGTGCCGGGCAAGGGACATTCCCGCCACCTCAGGTGCACAAAGCCCTGGCGTTTCCCCTCCCGCCGTGGACACGCTCCCAGGAGCGCGTGGTACCTTTACCACATCGTCCCTCTCTGCATAACAGCCATGTATTTTTAAGGCACTCGCTTCCTCTTGCCTTCACCTTCAGGGCCAGCAACTGACAGAAACGCCCGCAAAGGTCTCTGCAAAACGGAGCAGTTCTTGCAGCCACCTGCCCGCAGGCTGGTGCAGGGAACAGGTCAGGACGACTCCCCGCACCTCCGGCCAGGATCCCTGGGCCTTCGGTTGGGTTCGTCACACCAGTCCTGAGCAACCACCGTGCGCTTGTCTCACTGGTGGTTCACCATGTGCATCAAGACAGCACAAAGTCCTGCATTTTTTTATATGAGCAACCTCCTTCTGCAAAGTCTTGCTGATGGGGATGGACTCTGTCAAAAGCTTCACCTGCAGACATTTTAAAAACGGAAAAGTGAAAGACAGTTTCCAGTTTGGAAATGTTCCTTCTGCCCCACTAAAAAGGACTTGAGCTAAATGCCCATAAGTACTTTTTTCCTTTAAGGGAACGACTCAAGTCACTTTGGCTCTGGCAGATTGAGCATTTGCAGCTTACATAAGGCTTGAGCTAGATTTTCAGAGGCACAAAGAGCCCGACTTTCAGAAGGGCTCAACACTTTACTCCTCTCTGTGCCTCTCTACAGGCCCTCCCTTTTCCATTCAAGTCAATTGTGAGGATTCGCAGCATTTCTGGAAGTCAAAAGCTAACTTCCGTTAGGAAAATCGAAAATGAAACACTCAGTTATTGCACATTTAAATTAAAACTTCAGCCTCAGAGCCTGGCAAAGCAGGGGATACTCTGCCTGGAAAAGGCACGCAATTGAAGACTGTAAAGAAAAACTGGAAAGAGATTCGCTCTGGGACCCGCACAACCAGTTTAATGGATGTGGTGTCCTCTCGCTACAAAAAGCCCTTTGATGAACTGAAAGCTCTGTTACAATGCCTGTTGATTGTATTAACAAAACTTTTCACAAAGATTCAAGAATTTAAAAAAACCACACACACATACACACACCCCTCCCCAAACACACTTGTCCTCTGAAACTGATACCTCCATATTGAAAACAAATGCCAGCAAAAAGGCTTGCTGTAATCTGGAAGCAAATCCGTTTGAAGAGATAAAACAAAAGCCTTTCTTAATGTTTTTTCCCTCAGACAGAAGAGATTTAGCTGTCCCTGCAGTAGGCACTGTCTCTTTCCATCCTCTGTCGAGGCAGAAGTGTTATAAAGTTGGAGTTTAACAGTGTCTTTTTAAGGACTTTTTAAGGACTTTTTAAGTTCGTCAGGGCGTCCTCCCCCATTCTGGAACTCCTCAAGCTAAAGAAAGCCCTGACACTCTGTAATCTGAAAATTATGCACAGCACACATTTATCCAAAAAGTCATCCTTTAGGGAAAGGCTTGTTTAAACAATTCGAGCTAAGCAAGCAATGTTCCCAGTATTAGAAAGGCAAGTGGAAAAATGGTTAAATTTTTGTTAAAAGCTATTTTGCTACAGAATTGCTTGTTTTGAGTAACAAAGGTAAATTAAAAGGCAGTATTTTCTAACCAGATGATACAGAACGCAGGAGCAGTTCGGAATATGTAATGCGTCATCACAAAAATAATTGGAAAGGACCATACAAAACACAGCATATTTTGTCAGTCTCTGATTTAAGGAGAAAATAGCGTTTTGTGCAGACCAAGGTTCTTGGAACAGTTTAAGCTGATGCCAAGAAAAACATACTGCCCACGTGAGTTAAAATAAATAAAATCATACATACAAACAGAAATATAGTTCTGTTTATTCCATTACCAGTCCTCCTATAAAACCGTATTTAAAAATAAAACCTGCTTGTTGAACCTCAAAATGTACACTGGCAACTTATGAAAGTAAATGTCAGGAATTCAGGCTTAACTGCATGTGAATGAAAAAGATAGCTTTTTCACACTGTATCTAAATGAGCAAGGTAGCTTGTCCTGTTTAATTAAGAATAGCAGTTGTGCTGCTTAAAACCACGCTTATACTCATGCTCATAGTAACACCATGAGTAATTAACAAATTCTTCAAATAATCAAATGGTTTGCTCATACATTATTTCTACAATATATTAATTTATGTATCCCATATTTCACTTTGAAATAGCATGATATTTATTTTTCCTAAACAGAATATCAGGAAAAGGCACACTCACAAAATGTTGGGTATTTTCTAATTTAGATCAGAACTAACCATAGTTATTGTGCATAAACATTAGAGAGTTACCTAATAAGTTGGTTAATTCAAACATGATGAAACTTTAAGTATTGCCATGTATTTTAAACATCTGCCCAGCTCTTATAGAGGTGCAAGTAGGAAAAAAACCTGTCCAGTATCTTCCACTTTACCCATACCAAAAGACTGTGATTTCACATGACCACTTTGATCTGCTTTCTCTCAGACTGTGATGGCAGAAACTTTACAATAAACATATTCTTAGCCACAAGTGAAATAAAAAGCAAAAGTTCAAGTCAGAAATCTATTTCCTTTGGTGTTACTGTATATTTGTCAGTGTGACATAGCACATTTGAAACCCATAATCATAAAACAAAAATTTACAGCCAAGGTTTAGGGTCTACATCTGTTTCTCTGGTTTTTGTACTGCAATTACCCACTGGACAATTCAGAAAGAAGCACTATGAATCATGTACTGCACACATGTTTGTGCTGGTCACTTTTTCTTTAGTGCAAGAGTCTGAGGATGCCGTAATATGCTTCACCGAGAGAGAGAGAGCGAGCATTAACAAGAATTAGGATGGGTGCACTAGGTTCTCTAAATAAAAATGATTTTACTAGAAGCAATATAATACTCCTGGAATATTACAGGCATAGTTACAGAATGGAAAAATTAAGAAATACATGCCGAAATTCTCTACAACAAAATACCTCAGGGGAAGTGTACTGTTTTTGCATGCATTTAACTATTAATCACATGTAACACTCTCTTGAAACAGTTTTGACAGCAGAGTAAATGGTTACTAGTGAATGATGTGTGTGTTTAAGCAGTGAAAGCAGAGACAAAGTGATGTTTTCTTCTACTCCCTAGGCAAGAGCTGACACTAAGCTTGCTGCCTCAGCTTTGATACTC
This sequence comes from Struthio camelus, assembly GCF_040807025.1. Lineage (NCBI taxonomy): Eukaryota > Metazoa > Chordata > Aves > Struthioniformes > Struthionidae > Struthio > Struthio camelus. Next base: position 44,744,991 of record NC_090943.1, on the reverse strand, counting down.
AGAGATTCCTTTGTGTCAGTTGCTGGGAGAATCACTGGCAGTTCACTAACCCTGCCTCACACACACAGGGGCTTTGATTTTTACCTCTTCATTGAGAAGACATGTTAATATGAAACAGTACCTCGGCTGCCTTGGGTTTTTTTTCCCCCCGCCCCAATCGGAGACACGGGGTTTAAAATCTGAAAACCTGAATCCCACTTCACTACGTGCATTTTCTAGTGGTATGGGAGGTCTTCCTCCTGTCTCAAGCAAAAGAAAGATGTTAAAAGATTACGGGCAAGAAAATCACAGAACGCAAGAGAGCGGCCGAATATGTAACACTCCGAGGTAGTCCTGAGGAAATGGTTATCAATCCTGAGCAAGAGCAGCCCTAAAGAAAATAAAACAGTACAATTACTTTGAATAGCACAAACGGCAGGGACCGACACAAAGTACAGTGAAATTAAGTCAAAAAGGGGTGCCTTGTGACTGTTGTACTCTGCTATGCACAGCTCACAATGCCTGAAACAGGAATTTGCACATAACAGGAAGAATTACTTCAGATCCTTCTGCAGGCCTGAAATATAACAGCAATCATCAAAAGAATATTCAGCACAGAACTACATTTTATATTAGATAGGAGAAACAGAGTGTTAGTCAGCTACAGATCCATAGCTTGAGCATGCAGCCAGTCTATAAAGTCACTTACTGATAACGTTTTTTTTTTTTTTTTTTGGCTTGTTTTTATCAGTGGATATGTATTTGTAAAGCTGTCTTTAAAACTGATTGCTTAATCTAGAGGCTATAAAAATATTCATCTTCACAAACTTTGAGCACAATGCTGTGCTTCTTAGAATTCATACATTCTTTTGGCCTGAAGCCAGCAAAAGAGAAGAACTGCCCTGTATGATAAAACTGGAAGTTTATGTATGTGGTTCAGCAACCCATTTCTAAGAGTGACTGCTACTAGATCTTTTTAAGGAAACTGTAGGAATCCCTAGTGATTGCTGAAGCTGAATTCACCCATAGGTCCTCTAATAGCCTGTTCTTTAACAGCAAATCACTTAAGCATTAAAGCAGGAGACTTAATATCTTTTCCAAATTTGTTTTTGGTAATAGCCCTGATATTCTAGATATTCATATATAGCCGATGTCTTTTTGGATTGTGATAAAGTTGTAGCTCAGTGACACACAAGGAAACAGTAGGCTATTGGGCTTTGAGACAAAGAAGGATAAATTCTTTTTTAAAACACTGTAAAATTCATCCATGTTGTAAGTATAAGAAAACACAGCCTAAACTGCACCTTTCTGAGGCCCCACGGGCTGACTGCTGGAGGTTCCAGAAAGGTCGGCAAAGAGGCAATGACATCACCAAAAGAGTGGATGACATGCATTTTTGAAGGATATAAAAAAGAAAAGTTATTATTGCATTAAAAATTGGCTACATACTGAACAGCCTTCTCTACACTTTCTGTTTGGGAGAGCCAACAAACACCACTGCTAAAGGGCTGCCAGTTTAAAAAAAAAAAAAAAAGTTTGTTTCATTTTGTTTTCTTTTTAAATGACCAAAAACCATTGTTTCAAGGTTTAGCCAAGAAAGAGATTTTTTACTGCTAGCTTATAAATCCCTCAAAACACAGAGTTATAATGGAAATGCTGAGGTAACTACCGTGCCATGCATGGCACTGACACATTGCATTATATAATCCAGGGAGAACGAGGGCTGGGAGATCTATAAAACATAAGTAGAAGCAAGATGTAAGAAAGAGCAGGAGAGCAAGTAGAAATATCGAATATGAAACTGCAGAGAATACTTCTAACAATAAAGTTTCCTACATGCTGAATATGCTTATGGTTGGCTGAAGGCAAAAGCGCACAGAGCTCCATTAAAAATAATGACAAAGATTCCGAAAGGTTATTCAAGTAACTGTTTTGTTCCTGCCTTTTCGAAGGAGGAAAAAAATGAACAGTTACTAACAAAAGGATAGTATTTCCCAATTTTCTGATATCTTGAAAGGCATCTGACAACGTGTAAATAAATAACATTGGAAAATGAATTAAAAACGGAGTATCAAACCTAGACAACCTACAACCCCAGTCGTAACCAAAATCACAAATAGAAATTATGACACTAGTATTTCTAGAAGCTCACTAAAGGCAGCTGAAATTCTGAGGGAAAAGGTAACCCCAGTGACTTTCTTCCAACAAAAGTCCTAAGTTACTGTACAATAATCAGAACGGTAGTGCAGAGCAGACATATCCTAACGAAGATTATACCTACTTCAGTCCTACTCTGAACATTTCAGATGGAGTTAGGCGGCACTGAGGGCTCGTGCTCACACACTGCTCTAGAGACAGCTTTGTTGTACAGGTGATGTCCGGAGCTGGTGAATGAGACGCACTCGGAGGCTGCTGAGCACATCACACCTGATGCAGAATCAGTGGCTTGGACTGTGCCACCAGTGTGAAATGGAAGAGATCCCCAGCTTGGCAGCTTGACACACATCATCATGACAGTACAATTCCTGCTTAGCTAGTTCCCAGTGAAACCTGCATCGAACCCTGAAAGAATTGTCCAGTGTCCAATCTGTGGGCATTTTAAAGCAAAACGAAGGAGTGACTGGCAGATGTGCTGGCATATCTACCTAGCTAGCAGAGGTAATGACAGCAGTTACAATGCGGTGATACAACCTTAAATCTCCTAGTAATGACGGTAATCCCGCCACCACCTCCACCCTGCCTGCTGCCGTAACATACTGTACAATCACACCTTCATTTTACTACATTTCTATTTTCAGTGGGCACAGGGTGCGGAACAGCATGTATGAACTTTTGCCGTAAATGAGGTAGGATTACCCAGAAACTGAGGCAAAAGTTTGGCAAATTGGCTTCTGTTTTCTCATGTGCCATCAATACTGTGTGAATTACCTGAGGGCATGCATCCTCTTAGGAACACTGTTAGCACTTTAACTCTAGCAATGCAGTCTGAACAGCAAACTTTGCTAGAGGCATCAGTTTTACAAGCATACAGGTTGTCCTAGTATAACTATTGCTGAGCAGGTGAGGGAATAATTCTGTACATTCTTTCTATGCTGCAATAACTGTGTCCACAATTGGGCTTTTGCACGTATAGCTCTTTCACAAAAGGAAAGACCACTTCCTTACCCTACATTGTTTTACCAGCGTAACATTCAAATGTGGATCTTGCCCTAAGCTGTTATACCAGTGTAACATTCCAGTACAGATCCGATCTCTACAGACAGCAAACATCAGGCTGAGCTGGATTCCAGTTGCATTCAGCCCAAGCAGTGGCAGGATGAGTGATGACGAGTCTGAAAGGTTTGCAAGATGTTTTCTTGCAAACTCTTTTCAGACTCTTACTAGGATACACCTGTTGTAAAGTTCTTCTTTGCTGCATCGTTCAAATTCTACCTGAATTCTACAGTGTAAGTCCACAAAGAAAAATCTGCATGGTCTCAACCTGTTTGATTAAGTTGGTCCCATATGGTTAAAGAAAGGTACTCCCGGTTCTGTATCCCAGTCTGTAACACTCCCATATTCACCAAAAAAGAGAATGAATGTCCACTCATATGAGGACCACGCTCAGGGAATCATGACTGACACACATCAAGCTGCTGGGTTTTTAACTGGGAAGGACTTACAGAGCTGGGGTGCAACTGGAGATTACAGCGATCAAAAGCATATTACCCTGACCATTGTGCACTATAATGAATTCTCAGCTCTTTTGGGGCCCTTTGTGCCACATGTAGTGGCGAATGCGCCAGGTGGCCTTGAAACAGGTAATTCAGCATATAAGACTTGACAGGTCTACAAAACTATCAACTCTGATCTGCAAAAGCTGGACCAAAAACCTTCACCTGTCCTGAGCTTTCTTCTAACTGAATATTTCTGCACAGTCTTTGCCTTCATACAAAAAAAATCCTTCCTTTTAATCCATTTGTAGTTTTGGGTAAAGCTCCTTGAGAGCAGGTTTCTCATGCATGGGACACGAATCTCCTATGTATTCTTATCAGCTGTAGGCTCTGAAAGACCAGACTTTGCTTATCTTTATATGGAGACATACAATGAAGAATGTATGGAAAGAACCTCTTCCCTTTGCAAAGATGGCTCAAGGGTCTAGACCTGGCTACATCCATCCATTTTGTCTTCAGTATCAAGCAGCGTAAAGGAAGGTGGAGCCACGCCAGAAGGCAGGGTCGCGGCCCAACTTCTCCATGGATCAAGATGGATGGATGGGAAAGTAAGCCTCAACCCACAGGAGGTTTAGTAACAAGAATGAGGCATTTGCATGTCCCCAATTCTGAGAAACCTGATGGATTTTTTCCTTAAAAAATGCAGCATCATGTTACCTTCAACTGGGTACTAAATGACTAAAATAAATGATGAGTTAGCGAATATGTATAAAGATTTTTAAAAGATTAACTTCCACCTGCTAGCTCCCTAAGTTTTTATACTTTTTTCAAGGACTTCCTAAGGGTACAAATTCACATCACTGATATTTCAGCCAATTGTGCTAGCTGAACAATGCTGGAACATTATGTCACTTGAAGCCAGGAGTGCGTAAGCATCTAAGAAAAGTTAAGAGCTCTGCCAACACTAATTATCAGGCAGAACCTCACTGGAAAAAATGAGGCACAAAGATCTAAGTGAAGTGTAAAACATATTGAGAATTCAATGACATGTTGACAAATACCACTCCACTCTTTCGCTTCCTATCAGAACCTAACAGCCGAAGCAGAAATTTCTAAGTAGTGTTTTTACAGGCCAAGCTTAGTCTCTCTCTCATCTTATCAGTAGCCTTCAAAGGGACTTTAGGTGGATCTCCTCCAGGAAAAAAGAAAAAACAACAAAAAACTCAGAAGTGCCACCTCTTCCATACAGATATATTGGCACAATCACAGAGGCTTTGCTTGAGCTGTGAGACTTTGAGAAAACACACCTGGCTCTTCTAAAAGAGAAATAAAAGAATTCATGCTTCAGCCCTCAAGCCTTGAGTGGACTTAAGAAGAGGAACAGCTGAAGAGAGAGTCTAATCAGGACACAGAGAAAATCAATACTGGCTTCTTGAAATATTTTTGACAGGAAGAAGCAGCTTAAGGTTCAGACATTTAGCCACCCTTTCCACACAAGCAAATGCACTGAGGATTGCCTACAAAGGCGAGAGAGCATACCGGCAGAAGAAGGCGCTCTTGAGGATTCAAAGTGAACCAACTCATGTTTTACTCCTATTTCAAATCCTCAAAAGTTCTTTTGGAGATCTCAACTTTTAAAAGTTTTTTAGCGTTGGTGCAAGAGAGATCCTTCTACACGTACTCAAAGTAATCAAAAATAACATTTTCAGGGATGTATGTCACTGTACTGTTGTTTTTTTCTTCCTGACTTTGGTGTGGAATACAATTATTTAAGACTCTGCAGGAGAGTACAAAAGGAGCAGGAGCGCAATTCCAGTTCAGAAAAACTCCAATAACTGACAACACATAAGAAACACAAGATAGATGCATTGTATTGTCAGTCTGAGTCCCATTGGCTGAAAACCCTGACTCTCACAGCAGGACTCAGTCACATAGCAACTCCAGAGGGCAGATTAACCCTTTCCCGGTTAACATATTCCACATGATTCAAAAGACCTTTTCCTCCTTCTGCTTCAGCATAATTTTGTAAGTTTGCAAAATCTGTTTAGAAAAAACAAGCCCCTACCAGGGTAAAGGCAAAACGATCTGATTCACAGCAGGATGCTGACAATACAAGGAATAGAGAACACACAGCATTTAGATCACTGGGAGTTTTATTCTGTATGATCATATGTTGTGACATTCACTAAATATAAAATACATTTTCATGAAATCGTTCATGCTTAGCCTGTGGGTTTTTCCTATCTGGAATACATTTATCAAGTACTTGGGTCACTTTCACCCACATTCTGCCCACTCATCTACATCTGTCTGAATAATTACTGAAGTATTAAAAAACCCTCAGCTGATAACAACAGGGAGTACTTAAGAAATCTATAAGAGAATTCCCTCCTTTCCTCCCCCCCCCCCAAATATGTTACTTTTATCAAAAACTGTTCAGGTTGACTAATGTACACTCTTAAAACACTACTGTTAACCTTTTGATACTAGTCATCTTTTAAATAGCCTTCTCTAATTCCTGGCATCAGGTGATTACATAAGAATCTCAGTTGATTTCATTATAACAATTTCCTTATTCCATTTTTAGTACTGCATCACATTTATGCATATATACCTTTAAATATAAGCATAAATATTACATAAAAATTAGCATCATTCTTACTGTCATGGCTGTTGGGAGTAGCATAGTTTGAATCTAAAAATGTCAAAATCCAAGACAACAAAGACTTCCAACGCTTGCTATATTAAAAGTCTTATAAGAGCTATCCCTGTTAGTTTTCCCTCTTTTGAGAGAGTGAGACTAAAATTGGGAGAGTAGGAAGGGCACACATCCTCACTCAGGGCATACATCTCGAAGTCACACGTCACGGCTATAAGGCACAGCTGTATACCATTAGGAGAAGGAGCCACTAGGTTTCCAGCAGACACGTTAAGAGATTGTACTGATGTGATGTGATATACACTTACCTCTGACCATCTTCTGGTCACAGCGGGTGAGTCAACTGTGTATCTTATTTTTTGTTCTCCTTCTTTTCACCCCAAAACTGGGAATAAAGTCTAAAGGGCACTCACCAAGGCTAGGAAGGGCAGGCACCGTTGCCATTGTCCTGTCTCAGACAAGCACGTAGCTTTCGTATGCATTCGTATTTGATAGCATATAGCTCTTTATACAATACAGCTTTCATTTCCTCTAGAAGACACAGGGAGGCTCTCGGCTGAGGGGACAGAGGAGAAGTCTTGACCAAATATTCTCCTGCTCCTCATTGCTTGCCCCCCACTCTCAAAGGTGGACACAGTAGAGCAGCAGATGCTGCTCTGCACCTCTCCCACCAACGTTTCTTCCTCACAGGAGACAGTCGCCACTTGGGAGAAGCTCCTGAGCCCCAGTTAGGTCAGGCGCAGTTACAGAATCACAGAATAATTGAGGTTGGAAGGGACCTCTGGAGATCATCTAGTCCAACCTCCCTGCTCAAGCAGGGTCACCTAGAGCCCATTGCCCAGGATTGTGTCCAGACAGCTTTTGAATATCTCCAGGGAAGGAGACTCCAACAACCTCTCTGAGCAACCTGTTCCAGTGCTCTGTCACCCTCACAGCAAAGAAGTTTTTCCTCAGGTTCACATGGAACTTCCTGTGGTTCAGTTTGTGCCCGTTGCCTCTTGTCCTGTCGCTGGGCACCATAGAGAAGAGACTGGCTCCATCCTCTTGACACCTTTCCTTCAGGTACTTACACGTATTGATCAGATTCCCCCCTCAGTTTTCTCTTCTCCAGGCTGAACAGGCCCAGCTCTCTCAGCCTTTCCTCATAGGAGAGATGCTCCCATCCCCTCATCATCTTTGTAGCCCTCCGCTGGACTCTCTCCAGTAGTGCCATGTCTCTCTTGCACTGGGGAGCCCAGAACTGGACACAGTACTCCAGGTGAGGTCTCACCAGGGCTGAAGAGATGGGAAGGATCATCTCCCTCCACCTGCTGGCAACACTCTTCCTCATGCAGCCCAGGATGCCATTGGCCTTCTTGGCTATAAGGGTACATTGCTGACTCATGGTCAACTTGTTGTCCACCACAACTCCCAGGTCCTTCTCCGTAGAGCTGCTTTCCAGCAGGTCAGCCCCCAGCCTGCACTGGTGCATGGGGTTATTCCTCCCTAGGTGCAGAACCCTCTACTTGCCTTTGTTAAGGGAATCCTTCATGAGGTTCCTCTTGTCCATCTTTCCAGCTTGTTGAGGTCCCTCTGAATGGCAGCACAGCCCTCTAGTGTATCAGCCACTCCTCCCAGTTCTGTATCATCAGCAAACTTGCTGAGGAGGCACTCTGTCCCTTCATCCAAGTCACTGATGAGTAAGTTAAACACTACTGGACCCAGTATTGATTCCTGGGGGACACTGCTAGATAGAGGCCTCCAACTAGACTCTGCACCACTGACCACAGCCCTCTGAGCTCTGCCATGCAGCCAGTTCTCAATCCACCTCACCATCCTCTCATCCAACTCTCACTTCCTGAGTTTACCTATGAGGATGCTATGGGAGACAGTGTCAAAAGCCTTGCTGAAGTCAGAAGTCAGAAGAAAGCAGAAATTTACTTGGTCTAGTCACACACAGAGAAACATTTTAAAGTTTTTTTCTTCATTTGTTTTAAAAATAAAATATAACCTTTACATGTTAGTAAGAGGACTAGATGCATGTTTTAACTCATGCCTCTCTCTTCTAATCATTTCACACTGTAGAAACTGCTCTGTTATTTCTCTGTATGGGTCTCATAGACCACACGGCAATCTAGAGGTGATAGCAAGACAGCATTTCAAATTGTATTTATAATTTAATTTAGTTTCATGCACGATATATTGAAAGCTCTTCATACTGCTGTCTTCATACAAGGAAGGTGCTGTCTTCATACAAGGAAATAAGCTAAGGGTATCAATATGGTGGATAGGAGGTTAGTTCAAAAAGAGGTACTTCAAAAATATGTTGCTGTCTGAAAAATCAATTTAATTTCTTGGTGTGGACAAAAAAACCAGTTCATGTTTTGCTATTATTATTATTCAGATAAAACTACCACTGATGCCACTGGGAACTTGGCCTCTAAAAGAGTAAGATCTGAAGGACTAGGTTCAGTATGCTTATTCTTTGTTGAAAATACCTTTTCAAATAAATGCTAACATGTACCTATCAGATCTTTGTGTCCTTCATTAAACTAATGCTTTCCTGCGTAATGAACAAGACAGTACAAAAGGTAGGTGTATTCCAATGCTCTGGTGCTAAAGCAGAGATATCAAAATAAATTTGCAACCATATCATTACATCAATCTCGAGTATTACTGCATCAGTACTATAAGCATAATTAACTAGCTGCAGGTCAAATTTCTAATAAATCTCTAGAAATTAAATGTATAATTTGTCAAAACCATATGCCTTCATAAATTGATTATTCAGAATTTAGAAGCTTTTTAATTAGGAAGAAATTTATGCAATACCATGTGTAATAATTACGAATCAGCTCTTCTGTGATATTTTTGTACATCAGCAAAAATTAAAACATTGGAAAACATTACCAGGTCATTGCAGTATTTCAATGTCAAAAGCAACACGCAGTCTAAATCAAGAGGTTAAAGATATTTTACTGTATCTTTTACATCTTACATAGCTCTATGATCTCAGGACTGGAATCATTAACCAAATATAAAATCAATGAGAAAAAGATCTAATCTGGCCATTTTCAAGTGCAGAGTCACTAGAAATGATTTATAACACTGTGAAACTTTTACCATGATTCTATAGTTTTGCTAAACAGCATACATTTTTACTCAAACTTCCATTTTATGCTACACTAAAGAGTATTTTGCTTGTCTAGTGTCTTCCAGCCAAAATTCTGGAATTTTACACTTTAAAAATATCGCCTTCACAATAATCATCGGGATGAGGTATTTTGATCCCTGATTTCCTAACAGAAAATTAAAGAAAATGAACATTAAGTGATGCTCACTAACATCGCGCAAGAAGCTAAAACCGCACCCCAGCTCTGCTGCTTCCCCCTCCTGTGCTGTAACCGCAAGACTATTCAGAGTCTGCACCCCCTCCCAAGGGCTCGGGGTCCTTCTATCAACATTTCATAGCAGAAGATTTTTTTTGACAGAGAACACAAAAGCTGCTTTGTTGGAAGTCTGGACACTTTTTTTCTACCTAATAAAAACATGAATAGAAGTGGGACCTCAGTAAGCATATGGCAGAAAGTCTGGACTAACTGAAAAAAGGGGCCTAGAAGACTTTGCTCTCTGTCATTCTCAAACATGTTTACTGCTGAATGTATATGGTGTAAATAAGGACTATGCAGAGCAGGCCATAATGGAACATTGTTTATGTGCACATCCTGGCAAATGCATATACAGCACAGAGGCGATTTTCAAGCAGAACATAAACACAAAGGGGGAGTGATGACAAACAAGTATTCCACAGCAAGAAAAATGTTATTCCATATACAAACCAAATAAACTAAAGTGGTTTCTCCCCTGCTAAGATCCAACTGGCAACTCTCAGCTGCGCACACTATATAGCTGTTAAAGAAATGAGAGACGTCCCAGCCTTATTGTTGGCTTTCTTTTTCTGAAGCAACCTTATTATGCCCCCAGTACTAAAAAGAAAAACACAGTTAAGATTTTATTTTACTCTTCTGCAAATACAAAACAACCCTTTATTTCGGCCTGAATAGGAGCTGGGGAGATAGAGCTCATGCCAAGTAAACACCATAAGGAATTAAGCCACAGCTTCCCTTTTTTGAGCTCCCACTGAAGACAGAGAGACGTTTCTTTCTTCTGAGGGTCTCTCTCACAAACCTATTACACGGCTTTAGTAAGTGACACAAGTGTGACAATAAATGTGAGGTTTTGTGCTCCTGGCAGAGGTTTTTTTTTTTTTTTTCCTTTTAATCATTGCTCATAGAAAAGAGGAGGGTTTACAAAACCCAAGTCCCTGCAATTTCAAGATAGCAAACCAGGGACAAACTTTTTTTTCTTTTTTGCTTACTTCTAGAGGACAGAATATCAAGCTTTGACAGCTTCTATGTAAATAAATGAACGTAATTTTATTCCTGCAAAATCAACTTCAAACACATACTTAACTAAAGGAGGAAGAAAAGACGACAAGTAGGAAAACAGCAGGTAGAGTGACAACGAGAACCATGGAGAGTCAACTGATAAAGCAGTTTTTTGTGTAGTTAATAGGCCTCTTAGGATATTAGACACTGGAAGAAAGAGGCTTTAGTAGGCAATCATATGGGCTCCAGAGCAAAAATATTCTGTGAAGTCCTTCCCAGAAACACAGTCAGCCTGTAATTTTTAATTATTTTAAGATACCCGGATCATGCTTCACTTTCTCCAGAACTCTAGATCAGGGCTCCACAATGCATGAAATAAAAGTTCAGAACTGGAATACACACCTACATATTGTAAAATTTCTGCTAGCCTGTGAAAAACCTGGATCCAAGCGTCCCAGGCTTCAGATTTTATGAAGTCTTGTGGCTCGGATGCATCACTCACGGAACAGAGATAAATCCCATACTGGGAATATTTTTACCATCTTTGCAATATATACCCAATCCTTTATATTTTAATGGAACCAGCACTGCTTGGCTCTTTAACTTTCTTTTCTCCAAAAATGCATCAGTTCAGTTATACAAGACTAAACCAACTCCAACGGAGTCTCTGTTAAACCCCAGCCACCAGTTTAACACTAATATTTTTGAGCTAACTCCTTGCTCTAAAAAAAAGCTGCAGTTTTTGAAACTCCCCTGTGTAATACACAAATACCCTCCTCGCCCTCACATGATCTTATGCCTGCTTGCTATTTGGGTTTATATTTAGCCGTTCGCAGAGCTGAACAGAGGCAATACTGTGCTTAAGGAAACAACACATTTCTAACAATTACTCCTTGCTAAGCAATATCTACATGACTGCAACAACGGTGTATCTGCAGCATCAAATGTTGTCAAATGCAGAGCGTACGAACCCAGCCACTGCTGTGGTGCCAGCCCTTGCAAAGCAAACCGCTGTCTCACACCACTTACAGCGCTGCTCGTACATGACAGCAAGGGTGCACAGAAATGCCAAGTACAAGCTGATGCACTCTTTCCTTCTCACAGAAGGTATTTTTGGTGACTGAATACCTTAAGCATATTAGCACTGTTGACCATATAAAGAGAACTTCTGCAATGTGCGTTACGCTGGGCAGCGAGGCAGGACTCCACCTCCACCATGGACAAGCTTCAACTTCACAGGACCTCCTGCCATGGGCAATGCTATGGCAAAGAGTAGGTTCTGTGATGGCTGCTGTGAAGTCAAATCACAGGGGATGCACTGACCATTTAAAATAAATAGTTTTTGTTACAATTCCACATTTCACCCCCTGGCCCCTAAAACATATCAAAGTATGGAATCTTAAATAATTTTGCCAAATCTCTCAACTTCACAGTAAGACTAGAAAAACTTTTTCTTCTCTTTATCCAAGCTTCAGCAGTCAAGTGAGCATCTCAGTTTTACTTTAAAAAAGAAGCTTCTCAACTTTCATGATTCAGGAGAACGGCCTGTAGAAATGACCAGACTGGCACGTCCAAGCACTAGAAAACAAAAGATAAGGAAAAAGCACTCGACATTATTATTTTTAAGCCTTGCAATTTTTATGCCAGTATTATGATTTATTTTGTTTGGGGTTGGCAATTCTGAGTAAGCCAGAGATACAAAAGTGAATTCAGGACCTCAGGAAGTGAAACAGGCAACAGATATGTACAGAAAACAGTCTGAGACAAGAAGCTCTAACTTCCTAATTATTCTCCAAGCTGTGCAACCCTGCACATTTTGGTTTACTAGGCAACTATATGAAAAATAATATTCTTCATATGCTCCCCCCAAGTCTCCCCTTTAAATTAAAATTGAGTTGTTATTTTAACCCAACTCAAGTATGTAATATAGTGATGATTATAAATCTTGATGATCACAAAATCCCCTTGATTTATCCATCAGTTTACTATCCTTAACAAACATAATCCTAAAAACAGCACAGGGGAAGATCTTATGGGCCTGCAAATAACGGAGGAGGAGCAGGGAGTGACCACATAACATAAAGCTATAGCTTCAGGGTTCATGACTTTCCTGTTGGGAGGCTCTCTGAATACTGCTAATAAGGTCCTGCCAATAGGACTAGAAACATTTCTTCATTAAAAAGGTCTTCAGTGTGGGAAGATAAAATTTTCCAGAAAAATTTTAATAAAAAGCTTACAGATGTGGGATCTGCATGTAACAATAGACATAAGTATCTCTAAATACATAGGAAAACACAAAATATGAAAATTATTAAAGGTGGTATGCCCATTCCCTCTAACCTCCCTCAAGATCTGTAGTCATGATCATGACAGCATGCTAAAAGCTTATGTGAACCTACCAGAGCTAGCTCTCAACTATTAGAGACCATATGGCAATATTAGGTTCTGGATGGGCAAATAAAATGTTTTTTTCTGCTCAGTATGCCACACTGGCAAAGCTGTACTACTAAGCACTAGTTTCTGAAATACTATGAAATACTATGAAACACTACATCTGCATTTTACCAAAGGCATACCTGCCTTGTCCATCAGTCTTGGACTTTACCAGGAAGCAACACCCACCCCACCTTGCAACTGACTGTCAGACCATTTTGGGAATCCGAGTCCTCTTAGCATGGGCACAAGCTCTCCTCCATTAGAGGCACCAGGCATAGGCAAGGCTCTTCCTAAGCATCAGACAGACCCTTTGTATCTACATTCATAAATACCATGGGCTGGAGCTCATTTCCAGCGCTGTGGCACAGCCTGCATTCAAACTGTCTTCACCTACATAACAGCATGACCTAAGGGGTACCTGGGGGGATGGTCCCCTGCCAGTTATCCTCTGAAATAAGTCTGGCCTTGTTGGGTACACCTGGCATGGACAACTCGCAGGATAGCAGTGCGGTCCATGCCCTGACTCTGCTTGTTCTGCTGATAGCCTTTGAATCCATGCAACATCCAAGCTCTAACCAAGCAACATGGGTAGAAAGCATGAAATCAAAGACCTTGATATTACGCTCACTCTCAGGAGTGTTTGGCACTTTGTAGTGGAGACAGAGCCTCAGTGAGTAGGTGTGAGACTTGAAGTCCGCATCAATACCACAAGGGAAGTGCAAAAATCAGAAACTGCAGCAGAAACCACCTTTCCAAATGACATCTCTACTGCAGGACTGGAGTCCTCATGTGAGTGAGTGCTCTTAGCTGCCTCTGGAACAATCCAGTTTGAGGACTGGCTCCATTTGGCTAATACTCACACAACATTTTGGTCTCCTCATTTGATCCACCTGCGGTCTCTTAACAACTACATTCAGGAAGTCCTATTCAAAAATTTTGAAGGCTTCTAGTCTCATACGCTTCCCAGTCCTTGGGGACTCACAAATGTTATATAACATTCCCTTATACACTAAAAAATATGGGATTTTTTGTGTTGTTTTGTAGTATACAAAAGCCAATTGCCTTCAGCTACATCAGCTTCTTGAGCTCTGCTCTGTATTGAGTTTTCTCCCTCCAGTCATCAGAGATACCTGATGAAGGGGGAAGAGATCTTTTTGCTGTTTTTACTTGCATGTATCTCCCAAGTGAACTTGTGTTAGGTAGCAATGATGTAACAGCTCTTCTGATGCGGTTCTTAAACAGTCAGAAATCAGGAAAATCTCCTTCTAGCATATCAAGAGGACAATTTATTACATGGGAATTTTGGTCACGTATTTGGAGTTTAAGTAAAACCACAGGATGTGTCCTAATGTCCCCATCAGCACATTAAACCGGAGCTGAGCTTAGACTCTTACACTCCACAAAGTTTATTACAAAGGGTGCAATTACATCTGAGTACAGTGAGGCTTTGGCTAGTTTCTCATCAAGGAGAAGAGTGCCACCCTTGTTTGTTAGTACAAATTGCTAGATTTTCCCTGGGAGTGAAGTTTGATGTTGAGACAACTCAGATTCCCAGATTCATCACACAAATAACAAAATGCCTTCTGGGAGGGTCCTGCCCCATCTTTTGTTATCACTTGGGTCCTAATTCTGTCTAACCTAGAGCCATTATTAGCCCTGTCCCTATCAGGCTAAAGGGAAAACATTAGCCAAAAGGCAACCTTTCTCTGGCTTGCAGTACGTATGCCTTACCCTCCCCTAAATGTCCTCTGTCAAGATAGACGGGAACCTTTCCAGAACAAGGATGTTCATCATCTGAACCAAAATACACACTTCTGCCTGTATCTACTTCTGGAACAGCTCCTTTAGGTAAGTCTCCTCATCCTGAAGGCACTCTTTATCCTGACGGTGAAAATGCCAGAAGGTGAGAGGTACGATCCTCAGCTGGAGGCACACAGGCCTACCCCTTACCAGCATGAGAAGGAGCCTCGGCCAGCGAGCCCTCATGCTTACCCTTTATACCCCAGGGACAGCAGTGCAGCACAGTAAGCTCAGAACTACAACCAAGAGGAAGGCATCCTTTTAATGGTCTCACCCTAAAGTAGGAGCCATGGAGAAGTTTACCTTCACTACATACCTTCCATTCAAAGAGGGAAAAACTGACATAAGGAGCCCCAACTGTGTAGCTAACAGTAAAGGCAGTAAAGGGGACTTTCAACAGTGAACTCTGTACACCTCAACTTGACTGTCAGAGGCACCATAGCATTGTAATTTCCTTATCTCTAGCTGGATTTGTCCACGTTCAGCACGTTAATATGAGACCACCTCTTAGCGAACAGGGCTGGTAGCAAATGCTTAATTAGTAAGTACAACCATTCCAAGTAAGACAGCTCTGGAAGTTGGCAATCTCGGCCAAACACCCTCCTGAGCATGTTGTGCCACTCCTGGGGCAAAAACTATGAAAGAAGTCTAAAACTAGGTGAAAATGTCATAATTCACACGGGAGCAGGATTAAATCATTTAGCAGATCTTTTCTCAAATAATCTTTTTTTTAACTACTGTTGTGAACCTGATTCTGATCTCCTAACATATAATCTTGGTGACATTTCCGTCGCTGATAAATTATGTTCAAGCGTATCAGGTAGAGGATGGCCTACTTATTAAAGTACTCATTTTCAATTTTAATAGGTGGCTAGTAAGAATATTTGTAATCCCGTGTCAGTGGGAGGGGGGGAGGAAAAGGAAGACTTATATGGGCAGAACTTCCTTACCTATTCCTTTTTTAAAAAAGCATTTGCTATAGCTTTTTTTTTTTAATTCATACACTTTCAAAGCTGAGTGCATTCCACAGCAATGAGTGATTTAATAGCTGTGTGGTTTTTTTTAAGAGTTAGAGATACTGGATTTTTTCAGTCTACAGGGAAGTCAGTGTAAAAGCGGATAGATAAATATCCTTATTTCAATAGCAAATGAAACTTGATGCTAGTTTTTCTTATCCATAATGCAGATGTCATGCCAAGTTACATAGATGAAAATCTACCAGAAATAACAGAGTTACTCTGAATTACCACTAGTCTAACATAGCGGAATTTGGCCTGACACAGAGGCAGGAAGACAACTACACAACTCCATATACTACATAAAATAGTATCATTACATACTTAACTTAAGAGCCCTATGAAATATTTACATAAACACTCACATAAAATAGTTTTCCTATGAAAAATTTGCTGCTAAGTACCCAGGGCCACAAGCATTCACAGAGTAGGTTTTTACATGGTATGATGTAGCATTATTATGAATTTAGGCCAACATTTTCAAACCAGGAAGTTTAAGCTAAGATAAATGCTTCTTTAGGTGCCAAACATTCATAGTTCATATACACATTGATAGCTACTAAGGTGGGCAGGACAGATGACACTCCAGCAGTGGATTTTTGGGAAGCAACCCCTGTCTTTGTCTTATTAGACAGTTATGTTACTGGTCCACAGTCACAAGAAACATCCCAAAAAACTAGGGTCTCTGGAAATACTCAGCCTCATACATGTGGAAAGAGAGTCACAAGGCTTCTTTAATAACTTAGGCTAGATTAATCTACAGCGTATCATTGATATCATTTTTTCGTGAGACCTAAAAAAATAAAGACAACATCTGAACTCAGAATACATGGGAGCCCTAAAAATTGAGACACAATTCAAACACAGCTATTATAACTGCGCTGCTAGAGGATAAATGCTGTAGGAAGTGATTTCTGTTTGTTTGTTTTATGTTTTGTTTTTGGACAGCTTTATTTATACACAGGATGGAAAAACACTGCAGCAAGTTTAATGTTTTTTTTTTTTTTCAATAGGAGGACTATCTACTACAAAAGTAAATTACCTCCTGATTATCAATCTTCAATCTTTCAGGAAATTTTTAAGCACCTAGTAAGTTTATAATCTTCAATGTCGTGTTTGTGATGCATTCAAAAAGAAACCAGCAAAGCCCAGGCTCCTTAAATCAATTACATTCAATGCAATGCTGGATTTCCTGTTTGTTTGCTTTTGGCCTTCCTGCATATTGGTTCAGTACCTAGGGTCGAACTCAGCTGCAAAGATAATGCAAAAACACAACACTCTTTTCCTCTGGCTGCTGAGGAAATCCCTGCTTTAGATTAGAAAATAACTAATGATTGTGTGTCCCTGTATGCTTTGGAGTAGGGCCCCCTATTTTATCTACATGGCAGCTACCTGTCAACGTGTGGTGCTTGGAGTAGCGCACTGGGAGTTCATACACACCAAGACTATCTAAACAGACCATTAAGTGCTAGTAAAGTAACACATGTGAACGACAGGTCAATAAATTTTAAACAACTTATGTTCACTGAAAAGACCTGGCTGTTTCAGAACAAGCTGTGTTTACATAAAATCAATTTTTACAAGCATCTAAATAATTAGGGAATATACCACAATAATAATTATATTCTAAGTTTAGTATAATAGTTCCACAGGAATTCGACTAATCTCTTGCTTGTTTACTCATTTTTGCTGTTTTTCTACAGGTCTAGCTTCTTAAATAACACCTTATCTTTACAGAAGCTGTTCAAATTCCAACTTGTGTCCAGATAAGAGGGAATTGTTGCTTTTTATATTAATATGTCCTAACGTTGATCCTGCTGCACATATACGTACAAAATGACTAAGAGGTCAGGAATTCACACTCTGAGCATATGTTGTTATTTTTACTCCTTCTAACAATATTTGTCAAGGACACTGTCTAAAATCAACCAATTTATCCTGAGCTACCTATATATGCAGAGTAAATTGAAATTATATGCATTCAATTTCAGATCATAAATTAGAAAGGTTTGGATCAAATGATGGTTGAGGCCTCAACTTTCTGGTCTTTACACAGTGTCAATCTATTCATTTAAAAGCTGTATATGTGTACTTATATAAACACACACACATACTGCACGCACACACACCCAACTGCAATCATAGGCAAGTAGATGGCAAACAAAAGAACCCAAATTTCACAATAAAGACTAAACTAAATGTTATCCAGAGCTACAATGGCAAAGGCACTGGCAAACTGATTTACAGTACTGAGTTTCAACTTCATTTTTGTTGCTTTTCAGCTACAGGCAAAAGACTTGAGCCTGTTGTAAGTGCTATAAATTCACATTTGCCGTAAGAACCCATGATGCCATCTGCTCCCTAGAGCGTTTACATAAAGTATACCAATGCAAACCATCTGCAAACTGTTCTTGCATGTGAATTCTTGTGATAACGCAATGTGGTACATTTGCAATTTCAAATGAAGACTACTTGAGCTTCTTTGTAATTGTCATTGCTTAAATCAAATGTTCTACACAAACCTCTTCAGAGGAAGGTTGTGGTGGTTTTGTTGAAGTCCTTGATGTTAACTCATTACCATTGTTTTCAGGTTTCACTGCTGCAAGATAATGGCTTATCTTAATGTAAGGGTGAGAGGAGGGAACAGAGTGGCAGGACATCTTCCACCTCCTTGAGCTAAGCACCTCAAAAGAGACCCTCAGCATTTGAGAACAAAGAGAGAGCAAGAACTTGGCTCCTTATATTAAGAACTGGATTGTATGAACTGTGGTAGACAATTGCAGGGTTGTAGAATACTATATTCCTTTCTATCCGCTGCAGACTAAAATCTCAACTTTACCTCTCCTCTTCATAAGTTGTATTTTTTTCTTCTGTTTCAAAAACTTGAGGTGAAACAAAATGATTAGGAACTAAACGCTGATATGCACTGATATTCTGAATGGCAGTGAAAAGAAATAGTAATGGTGGAGAAACTGTGTGTGTGTGTGTGTGTGTGTGTGTGTGTGTGTGTGTGTGTGTGCACACGCGTGCGCACGCGCGTGCACTTATGTGTATACAAACAGCAGAAATCTGTGGACATCCTACAGATGTTGTGCCTCCATTTAACTATTTGCTGAACAGATAAAGTATCAAGCCTGTAGACTATTTTTTTTTAAGTTTGTCTATTTGATATTTAAACTTTCCGTAACACTTTCCCCCCCACAGTGAGTTCAAATGCAGAATTTCCTATCTTGGGTTAAAACAGTTAGTATGAGTAATCTGCATGCATGGGTTGTGATTCCTCTTCTGAATTTTTATATAAAAGAGTGGCCAGCATCACCTTTTAATTACACTTCTTTACACAGTGTAACTTCATGCTTCTGCCGCTACCAAAAACAACATTAACTTCACTTTGGCTCTTCCCCACTATTCAAACATACCATTGGCTCTAGTAAAAATCACTTAGGAAAACAAAGGTCTCGTGGGGTGCACGGGTGACATCCTCAATTAGCCAGCGTGACATACACCAGCGTTCATGCCACACAACAGGGCTGACACCAGCTATGTGCCCAGCTGACCCAAGTGCATTAACTGATGGTTCAAGAGCATATTATAGACTGACTGTAGAAATGATTAGCAATGCTTAAAAGATTCAGTCAGGCTGTAATTTGGTTCAGTCTG
This sequence comes from Struthio camelus, assembly GCF_040807025.1. Classification (NCBI taxonomy): domain Eukaryota; kingdom Metazoa; phylum Chordata; class Aves; order Struthioniformes; family Struthionidae; genus Struthio; species Struthio camelus. The sequence goes on along the minus strand of NC_090943.1, from coordinate 44,725,421 downwards.
CCTTCATGCTTTGTGAAAACTACTGTCAGTCTGAATCTTCCCCATTCAGTGAGAGTTTCTGCTGGGAAATAGTCTCTTGTCAGCTATCCCTGTACACCCGCCTCCTAACTAAATCCTAATAAAACTAGCTCTGAGATTTTAGTTTCCATCCCTCACCTAATCCAGACAATGTTAAATATTGTGAAGGGTGACGTGCATGATATAGTTAGCTATGACTGATAGTTTTCATTTGTTTAAGTGCAGAGGCCTTATTTTCCATTATCTCCTTGTTAGTAGAGAAGAAAGCAAGCACTTACGTATATGGTGCACCTCACACACCTACTGCCATTTCTACAGCTAGTGAATGCTAATTCCTAGTGTTAACTCTGTCTCTTTCTTTAGCAAACCTACTTACTAGCTCCCTCCTGAGCCTCAGGGACTAGTACTCACCCCAAGGCTGTTTTGCAGACTGGGTTATGTCTTGCTTTGTTGGAATTTTCAAAATTTATGCAAAAGAAAAAAAGATGATCAAAGTAGCAGGAATACCTGAGCTTCTATCACTGCTGATAGCTCACTTTCACTGAGCAAGCCCCAACAGCATCTGTCATTAACACAATGTACTGCTTTGCTCAGACATCTGTGGGTCACATTATTTCATGACAAGACTGCAGCAAGAAGGGAAAGTAAAACTGAGGCAGGTTATTAATCACTTACTCACTGTTTCCTGTACAACATAGAGGAAATAATCAAGCAGTATAGTGGGTTATAAAGGGAGATTCCTGAGAAACAAAAATATGCAGTTCATTTAATGCATTGCAGGAGGCCGTGTGATAGAGGCAGATTCTGTTTGTGGAAATTTGGCTTTATTTTATTTATGAGATTAAGTAAATGACAACAGCTGCCACATCTAAATGAGGGCATGATGGCATTCTCCCTGCCTCTGAGAAGAGCAGCGCTTCAGATTTACAAGTCTTCTTCATTCATATCTCAAAAGCAATATGATTTGATCCAGAGCGGGTGGAATGAGCCCAAAGCTTCACTCAGTGATATTACACTACCAGGAACATAGATCTGGAGGGAATTTGCCACATATAAATTAATGCCAGCCTTAACTGGAATAACTTTGACTCATCGATATATGCAGCTGTGTCCTCACTAGGGAGTTTTCTGGCTACATATGATTTTGAACATCTGTCAGCTCTAAATCAGAGATCCAAATATAGACTGCAACACGCCAGAACACTGTGTCAATTTGCCCCTCTCCCTTGGGCCTATAAAGCACTAAATGGGCAGGGACTCATCAGTGATGGGTCAAGTCCTGATCTTACCTGCACCCCATAATCCTGTCAACCTCAGCAATGCAAAATGGCAGTCAGTGAAAACAAAGCTGCACCCAATTTTTTAAATCTTTTCTTCCTTTTTCAGCCTGCAGCAAACTGATTTTTTCTCCATTATTTTTCTGCCATGTAAATGGAAAACTGGACGCAATTTTCTGCCAGCTAGCGCTGTGGAAAGTCAAAGGGTTCACAGCATCAGTGACAACGAATATTGAACTGAAAGAGATCGTTTTCTGAATCATCGTTTCTGAGACAAATAAGGGAGATGATAAAACTCTCCTGAATAATTTTCTAAAGCTACATTTAAGTACTCAACAAAAACACAAAGGAGGTTGCTTACATGGAAGGAGAAATACAGGGGCAGCATTTTGCAGTTTGGGACGTTTTAGCTCACTAAGACACCAAGGCTTAGGACTGCTAACCTTGTTAATTTTTACAGGACATTTCTGGTACTCTGACATTTCTGACTCTTCTGTTAGGTTTGCAGGACAACAAAGGCTCATCCTTCCTTCTGCTTAGCTCCCATGATTTTCCGAGGGAAGAAAGACAGTACTCAAAAATATGCACAGCACTGGCATGCCAGCACACTGCATTGTAAGATGCTGATATAGCAGCTTTGCACTTGAGTACCAAGTTAATTAAAAAAATAAAAAGCATCCAATTTAAGCAGTGTCAGCCTACAGGTAGCAGTGATTATCAGAGTAAAAAAAAAAAAATCACATTTCACTAATATTATCGTGATTAGTATTAATGGAGCCTACTAAAACCTACTAAAGGTGCTAAAACAAGAAACAGCGCACAAAAAATCAGATTTTGTTTTTTTGTATTACTGAGCTTTCTTTTTCAGTCTTTAGAATAAATGGCCCAGTTATCAGACCCCGAGCCCTGCGAAAGAGTACTCATTGAAGGCTGGAGAGAGTTTCCAAGACGCTAATAGCCCAGGGTAGAGAGGCTGTGCTGCCCTGTTGCAGTGCTGCTGCAAGGAACACACAAACGACAAGACCTTTGGTCTGTAACTGTGATGAATACCAAGTTGCTACAGCAAATATTGCCCTGGATGACTGCCAAGGATTAATCTTTTGACAATTAGGAACTTGTTTCATTTTCCAGCATAAGCGTGAGTATGCCTTTGCTAACTTAATTTCAGTATGAAAGATGTCAAGCATGTTCTGAAACACAAAATTAAAAGACAGTCTGTTTTATCTTCAAAAGAAATGACTGGAACACAGAAAATCACACTTAAATCTATCCTTGGATGCAGGATTAGTTAAAAGACTGATGGTGTTTTACTGATGTGTAGAGCTTTCAATACCCTCTTAAAAATTATAGCTCTAAAAATCAAATGGCAGAATCTGCTAGAAATTGTATTACTTTGTAGAGACCAAATTCTGTCCTTAGATGTACACACATGGGGTTCCACTTGACCACAAGCCAGGGTAACCTTAAAGCTTAGAGCAGAATCTGACCCACAGATGCAGAAAAACATATATGTTTGATGTAGCAGATTTCTTTTCTTTCAGAAGAGTAGCATCTGGTCCTGAAAGTGTTTTAACACACTGAGACTGATGCATTTGACATATTGTAGTCTTGCCGAGTTCCTTCCTTTATTTGGAGATGATGAACTTGATAGCAGTCAGCATTACCAAGTGATTAATCAGTCACTTTCCTAAAGGTTATCTGTTAAAAATACATCTGATTAATTTCGTCCAATGACAGAAGAGGAGCTATAGATCCCTTACAGCTGACCCAGAGGCCACCACTGTATAACAATAGACAGGTTTCATTTATAATGTAGTGAACACACCTGGAAATCTGCTTGTAATTAGAAAGCGATAATGAATCCATCTATCAAAAGGAGGACTGTTTGTCAGCAGTTCTGGATGCAAAACCAGATATTTACTGTAAATCTCTCTGGCTTTTTCTGGACGCCTTAACTGTAAATTCAAATATTTGGAACTTCAAATATGAGTCATTTCGGTCTCTGATTCTGAGGAAGAGGTTTTCTTCTTTTTAGGTGTATTCACGGTCTTGCTCTAACAATGACTAAACGTAGAAAGTGATGGAGTTGCATATATGAATCTTTCCCTTCAGGCATTGTGGTATCTGTTTCAGCAGAGAAAGATGCTTAGAGACTCTGGCTCTGTTCATCTGAAAGACAAATGACATCCATGCAGACTGAAAATGCTTCAATGAAGTAGAAATAAGAAAGCTTGCAGATAACGAATGATGATTAAAGAGAGGTGTATACGTAGCATAAGTTCCAGACAAAAAATATAGGTCATTCAGAACCTGTAAAGATTATTGAGGTGATACTAAGGCGGTTTCATAAATAATCTGATTAACATGAGCTACCGAAGAAGGCTCAGACTCAGAGAGGACTTTGAGATTATGAGCTTTGGAAACTGGAAAAATAGAATTACCATCAAAGGAAACTGTCAGGAAGAATAAAAGGGAATGGAAAGAGTTTGGAAGGGCCCTGACAACAACTGCTATTTTTTTTTTATCAGCATTCAGGTGAAGATACTTGCAGATATCAAAACTTCGTTCTAAAAAGTAACTGTAACAGCAACAGAGCCGTTATTCAAGGCCCCTGAACACTGCCATCACACAGCGCAGCTGACACCGCAGATCAAGCATAAATAACGTCACTGAAGGAAAGCCACAACAAAAGGGTTCAATACATTTCTGATTATTGATTCTTTCCAGAAACCAGAGCAATCCAGATAGGACTGAAGGAAAACTGGACATCAGTCTTTAGTGTAAAATCAGTTACAATTCAATTAAGTTTCTACCAGAAAGCCAACATAAACACTCACATGTGGCAACAAAAGAGAAAACAAAAACATTTAAGATCAGTGCTCTGAAGTCCAACAGCAAAAAATGAACAGACCTGGTCTGTTTCACAGCCACGGACAAGATGATTAAAGAATAAAACACAGATGTCAGAATAAAACTGTTAAATAAATCATTTTACAAGGAGGAATTTTAAAGTTTATTTCCACCGTCTTCTTGGCAACTAGCTAATTACCTGCTTATATCTTCTTAAGATGAGGAGGAAGCTGAAAAGAGGCCATTAATAAATCAGATGTTCCCCAGCAGGCCCAAGCCTTCTGATGCCTTCTTTAAACACAGTGGACAGCAGTTTTTACTATGGGAGAGCACAGCCAAACTCATAACAACATTACTCAAAAAGTCCAAACAGTCCTTCAACCGCCAGTCTTCTCAAGTGTTTGTGGGGAAAAGGTCCATTAAGGAAACTCTAGAATATATACATATGGAAGAAAGTGAAAAAATGAAGCACAACTGAGCCCAAATGTTAATCTCGGTCAGTCACACCAAAGATGTCACAGCCATGGCCGAGACTTATTCTTCAGAGCACCAGGATAGTGTGGGACAGTTTACGGTTGTGCAGAGGAAGGAGACATTCCTCACAGCTTTACAGACGTTGCTGTTTCCAGGGGCATCATCATGGCTTTGCCATAAGCACTGTAAAGGCAGCGTACAAGTGGTACAAACAGGCTGCGGGAATTGGTGCCAGAGCTGTATAAATTCTTCCCTGGGAATCCTAGCTCAGTTGTGTAAAATAGCATGGAGGAAAGCCAACATAATTAGGAGAGGCAACAACTAAGAACAGTTTTCAAACAATATACTCAAAATATAAATACAGCTAAAAGACTTAAGATGAGGAAAAAAGAACAGGCAGAAAAATCACCCATTCAAAGGAAAAGATCTGAAGTAAAAGTTTAGCTTCCAGGTGTAATCTCTAATTCAAATTAAACTTAACATGAAGCAGCCAGATAAAAAGCCAACAAAAGCATCTCCTCTCTCCTGATGTATAGGGCATGACTATATTAACATTGAATTCACCAGGAATGAGGAATGTCTATCACTCCATCAGCCACAGGCAAAGTAATTGATTAAGAAAATCTGTTTTTCTACAGTTGATAATCAAGACAGCATTTGTAGAAAAGGACGACTAAGCGAAAGGAGATGACAGCAGAAACGTAAAAGAGTGTAGCCATTTCCAGCTACCAAACAAAATCTGCACCATGCCCTTTTCAGTACCCGAGAGGACACGGAAGCACCCTGAAAGGCCACCAGCTGACCCACAACAGGAGTGACATGCCCACAGCCTTTGGGATCGCTACCAGCAAGGTTTCGAAAGGAGATTTATCTCAAGAGATACAATTGTTCACATCAGAAGCTCTCACACAGTTGTCCATGGGGAGCCCCGAACAGGACCAGGCAGAACTAGAACATTACGCGACACTGCTTGTCCCCGTAGTGCCAGGTATTAGTATAGAAATAGAGGCTTCTTCTGGCCCTGGCGCTTGCCGAATGCAGCCAAAAGCTGCTGCGAAGGCAGGATGAAAGGCAGAGAAATGAGACATGAAGCGGCTAGATCGGACACCAGTGCCAGTGGAGCTGTCACTGGAAGACAGAGTTCTTGGGAAAGGACAATAAGGTTACTTAATGCAGTGCCAGAGGAAAGACATGAATGGGTAAGACATGAGGGAGAGGAGAAGGTGGGGGTAGCAGTGGAAAGCACAACAGAAGAGAAGCTGAATGAGAAGGGTGACAGGAAAGAGGCATAGCATGTGTCATCAAGAAAGATCCAGAAGTCCACAAGTGCCTCAGTTCTCGAAGCAAACGCTATGCAACTGGCAGCCACCTCCCACATGTCCCTGTGCATGCCATCTAGCAACCTGCAGACGGCAGCCTTCATGTTAGCGTTCTGGTGCCAAGGAGGAGAGCACAAAGCAGTCGTTTGGCGAGCACAGGGATTTCAGATTCCACATGGTTGAAAGTGTTCCACTAATAAAATATATTTATTTAAAACCTGATTTTGCAAGAGGTGCATTGTGAGGTGGGAGGGTAGAGAGGCAGAGGGTGGGAACAGAGGTCCTCCGAGTATTGCTCGCAGAGAAGAAGCTAGTGGGAAAGCAGTACTGCAGGAGCAGGATATATGCAGCAGACACCAAAATGATAGGTGCTGATGTTAGTGAGAATGCTGCTTATATAGGCTTGTACAGCAGGGCTACACAGCTCTATCAGATACCAAGTGTTTCTCAAAAGCAGCTGAATCAAGCCTGAGTTAGTGCCACAGGAAGGCAAAAACTGTGACAATAAATTACTGCAAAGCTAGTCACGATCGGTAAGTTAATGTTTGCAAAGTGCCACAGAAGACCTAAATTTTTCAATCACCTAATGATATCGTGGCACAGAAAAGAGAGCTAAACAAAGAGCCACATTCATTTCAGCTCCATTAAAAACCCAGAGAACAAAAATCAGTTCTAGCCACATGGGAAAGAACCAGCAATTCCTAACAAGAACAATAGGAACAGTTCTAATTTTCCAAAAGAAAGAAAATAATGCAATGGAATAAAAAAACAAAATCAGACGAATCACAAAAGAAGATTTTTTTTCAACAATCCAAGTGCCATTTTAAAGCCTAGAACATAAAATATTGTCAAAAAACAAAACTTGTTTATTGAATTAAAAAATGTACAGATCTTAAAGGTTTAAACTGTTATCAGATATTCTTATCCTGTAAGTGGTCAGCAATAGCCTATATGATGAGTATACCATAATTAAGAAATATAGATAGCAATAACTTTAATGAGCGTATCGTCTTTTCCCTTAAGGAAGGGCATTATTGCTGATAGACACATCTGGGCACTTCAAGCCTAGACACTCGTCCTGGTGGAGCTCTCTTCACAGGCCTCCTGCCCATCCTATTTTGTGAGAGGCATCAGTCAAGGCAAGCATACATCTTTACACTTTTACGTTGGCTTACAAATATAAAAACACCAGTTCATTAACATCTGATCTAGGAAAAAGAGATTTGTACCTAGCCATCCTATTCAATTGTTTCATCCTTCTCCGGCAAAGCTAGCTGAGAATCTTATTATATATTACAGAGTGATCTTACTGTCCTACCCAACTACTCATGCCTTACCCTCTCCCGCACTCAGGAAAACAGTCTTGTTCATAGCCAGCAAAAGTAGCAGTAATGCATCATACACTCAGAGCAGCTCCTCAGTTCCTCATTTTCTTTGATTTTACCTTCCCAGTAACTACTTATTTTCCATTCTTTGTTATTCAAATCTGTCTCTCGTTGGTCTTAGATAAATAGTATCCTAAACTTCAAATACGACTATTTAAATTGCCAACGCAGTTCTGGCACCCACTAAAGCTAAAAGGGCTTTTAAGGGCCCAGCACTTCCTGAGTGAGCCTCCTGCGTAGATTTGATGGATTACGTCTTCCCAATACTCATTCCTGTCAAATGTATCATATGAACACTGTTCTGACAGTGTTTTTACGAGTAGCATAGGAACAGATTTGGAAACAAGCAAATCTTGTCCTCAAGACTACCCACAAGGACATTAAGGAAACAACATTTTGGTGGATATGAGTGTATGTTTTCCTACTTACTGCCCAGTGGGGAGGGAGCTGAATTGCTACTTACTTTTGCAGACTACAGTAAGATTTCTGATTCCCCCTGCCAGGCTCAGACAGTATTATCACCCTCATCAATTAACATACCTCTGCAAGTGTACTTGCAAAAAGTTTACAGTAATGCCTTTGTCAAAACACAAGAACGTGAACGTGCCCTGATTTATAAGGAGGAAATGAACGACTAGAGCATGAACACAGCCTTTAGGATCATCTTCAAAAAAGGGGATATACGCCATAGGCACTCTGTCAAGTTTGTTGGTAGGTGAAAATTTCTTAGTCACAAGTGAAAAAAAAGTACCACTGGATTTCCTCCCCTCCTGCCGTTGTTCTTCTTCCGTTTTCTATTCTGCATTTACTGGATAAACTTTGCTACTTTATTCTTCATAAAATGAAATTCTAGATACTGTTTCTACAAATCTCTACAGTTTGTATAAGCTCCGATATAGCAGCTGCAACCCTAATCTGGCCTCTCCCATCTCATCCTTTAAATTACTTCAACCCAGCTCCACCCAGGCTGTCTAAAAAGCCTCTCAAATAAGTACATTTGCAACAAGGATTTTCATGATAAGAGCATTCTTTTTCTTTAAATATCTCTCTGCCATGGTGCAGTTTTGCCCATGCTCCTCACTGGCTCAAAGCCAGGGTCAGGATGATCTAAACTGCTCATTTGCTCTAGCATAAAGAAATTTGGCCAGACTGCTTTTTCCTACTGATGAAGAAAAGGTTATACACTTTTTAATGGGCTTTTGAAGTTCTTTGCTCACCAAGAATCACTTCCTTTCTCTGAGCCCCTACTTCTACTTTCCCAAAGCTTCTCGAGACTTCCATCTCTGGCCTTTATTCTCCATTACTGGAGACTTGGAGACAGATATGTTGTCCTCTTCAACTGCAAAATAAAGGGAGCAAAATTTGACTACGAATTTCTAGCTGAGGATACCATTTGACATGGTGCAAGTCCTCAACAAGCAAAGACTTGGCCACTATATTGCAGATTATTCCCAGGGGCCAGATAGGTAGGAGGACAGAAAGATCTGATTTTGGAGGGAGACCAAATGCTGCAGGAAAGCACTTCCATCTTGCATCAGAGAGATTCCATGAATTAGTTGAGCCTCTTCTAATTCTAGGGAATTTCTTCGGAATGAAGAAATACTGCGAAGCAGCAGCTTCTTCCGAGTATTTCTGAAGCAACTTAAGACATCACTTCTGACTGCAGTAGGCTGAAAAAAAAGTCTTGGAAAAGCACTGAGGAAAAGGGGTAGATAATGCAAATGGATATCCACAATGATCATCCATAGCAGTCATTTCTTTGATGTCAAGGTAGACTCCATTCCACAGGAGAAATAAGGAATTCTCCAATAGCTATTCCCTACAGAATCAGAGTCTCACAGTGTTAGCAAGGCACAGGGACTGAGGAACATTTTCAAGTCATTCACTGGTGGCTCTCTTAACAGACAATACTTCCTAGTCCAAAGACAATTAAAAATAATGTTTAGGGTCATATCTGTTGTACCTAGGATACCTGTACTTCTTGATTTTCTGGTTTTAGTTGTCTAAGCGAAGAACAGGCTGGATAGGGGAATTCCTTCTGGTAGACACCAGCTTCCTGCAGCATGTGAATCAGTCTCCACCCCTGTAAGTAGGACCACAGTGGCATTTATTACGTATGTGTATGGGTAGTTCCCAAATTGTTTGGCAGACCTGACCAGTTTAGGCACTCAAGACTGCATTCTGTAGAAGCTGAAGGGTTTCTTGGTTGCATCATTCACAGATCTCAGAGGGAATAGCTACCAGTAGATGATGAGGAAAAGATGAGATTTGAAGAAAGGGAGCAGACACCCTTTAGCAATGGGTTTAAAGCATAACAGGCTTTCAGCCATGAGCTTGAGGTACTGTTGGGAAGCACCTCATTCTGTCCAGGTCTCTTCTCTGAAGGCCAGGATCAATGCCAATAGCCTTTGGCAAGGATGATGGTGAAGCGAACAGTGTGTGTCACAGTCTATCTATCTCATGTCTTTATCACTGGCAGATGGAAACTATGAGATTTCTTTCTTAATGTCTTCCTCAGCCTCACAGCGTCCTTCTGGGAGGACAGTGATGGTTCTTTTGAGATTCTGTCTCAAAACTGAGAACATTCCTCCTTCTGTGTTCAGCTTCACTGCCTGAAGTGCTGGCACTGGTTTTGATAACAGACATGATGTTGGCTTAGGTCCTGCTGTGCTCACATCAAGCAAGTAGGGATATTGGGCTGATCCTCTGTGCCAACTTTCATGGCAAGGTTGTTTCAGGAGTTTCCTTCCTCTGGGCATTGAAGACGTTATCCGGCTATTTTTGTTTGGTCTTACGAACTGAGAGTCTCAGAGAACAGCAGAGCATCTAGGTGGTATACAGGATTTCCTGAGGCAGAAGAGACATAAGCTCCTTTTGCCCTCTAGGGCAATTACTCCGCAGCAGGATGGGCAAGGCTTAAAGACTGAGTATTGTGTGTCCCCATTTCACAAGGGTACTTTGCCAGTCTGTCCAGCTGCTTGTTACTTGAATGGTTAATAGCATTCAAAATAGAAGAACGGATGATTATAAATGGATCTAAGGATTGTGCAGTTCTTGAAGATTTCAAGGAAGCTTAGCTTGAGCTAAAAGCTAGCAAGTTGGAAACTAGTTAGATGTCTTGCTGCCACAGTCAGTAATAAGAAACCAAAGTTTCAGTCTCCCTCCTGCGTTAAGTAAACAAGATGCATGTGTAGCCCTGTCAGAAATGCCTAATCAAGAAAAGACAGGCTCAAGCATATTGAAAACCAAATCCATACTGACACTGACTTGAAAGAGAAGTGTATTTTTTGGTGAGTGTACAAAAAACTCATTTTCTTTTAAAGAAAGGGAAAAGAAAAACCGATGCTGACATGAGCTTGCAAGTCTTCTTAGTACTTGAGCCTCCTAAACGTAGAAAAGAGTTTTCCTAAGAAAGAAAAACATGCTGGGATCTGATCTATATTCCAAAAGGTCTTTGCAGTCATATAAAATGACCCAGACTTATTTGAGCTTCAAAAGACACACATAGTTAATACTGATTTTATCAAATATCATAATAATACACAGGCTAGAGTTGTTTTTTTAAGTATTTGCATAATGAATACCATGTCAAGCTGTGCAAACCCTCACCTTTTTGGTTTCTCATCTGGACAGCTTTTACACAAGGTCGAAAGCAAAGCTATATGTTAATTTTATTTTATGGTTTACTTTTAAACACTTAGAAGAAATAAGAATTGTTATTTTTCAAGCATTCATGGGATCTTCTTCATTTTAAGGAAGAAGAAACTGTACTGACATATTACATATGACATAATGGATTTTTGGAAGAATCTTTTACTGATTAACCATGCAGTGAAATGAAATGCTTAATAGAAAACACTTGGCACAAGCTCGCTGCTCAAAATGTCACCTTGAAAATGTCTCTGAGTCATTTGTCACTGTAAAGTTTACCCATGCTGCACAATACTGGCACCTCATACTAACCAACTGCAACTATGACTAGACAGCCCAGGTTGATAAGGAAGTTATAGGTATTATCATTCCAGCTATCCACAGATAATTAGCAGCTCCCACGGTATGCAATGATTTAGGAAATATCATGTCAAAGGTAATCTTTCTGTAAGTACTGACTTTGACAGTGCTTTACTATCTTACGCCAGGGTTAAATTTGGGTCACTGTACATGTAAACCTATAGAATCATGCATATGACGCCAAACAAGCTTCTGTCAGAGTTTGACCTTTACAGAGTATGCTCTGGCTGTAGTATCTAGAAATTATTTGTAAAAACTGACATCTGAAGTGTGAATACAGCTGAGAGGTTATAAACTGAACTAGCTGTTTTCACTTGCTTTCCTGCTAGGAAGATGTTTGGACCCTGATGTTTCAGACAGAACAAGTTTCAACTGAGAAATGACATCAACGGTAGTCTGCACAGTGCCCCTTCTGATTCTAGCAAAATGAGGACTCCTCAGACAGGCAACACAATGCCCTCGTAAAGGGTAAAAGTCAAATTCTGCCCTTTGGAAGAAAAATGTTGGTGGCTGTCTGCCTGCTTTGAAAAGTGCCATAGACTCTCCACAGATACGGCTGAGAACAAATACGGTTAGTGTTTTATCCGTATCTGTCTTTGCTTATTATTTTAATGCCTTTCAGACTGCCTCCGTATTACTGTGCATTTAAAACTCTATTTATTAGCTATGCCTCTTAGGAAATGATACAAATACCTGACATATAGGAAAGAAATTTTGGTAGCAATGCCATAGTCTGGATTTTTTATCCAGTATTTATTTGTGGCACATGCAACAGAAATCAATGCATCACAACTTCCCTATCCTCATCAGGTATACACTAAACACAGACCCCACAAGAAAACGCAGTTTGGCAAGCTCAGTGGTAACTGGCACGTTGCATCCCATTCCTTCTGCAGGTTTTCACATATGCTTCCTTTCTTTCTTTGTTCTCTGCTGTCCAGCTCTGGACGTCCACCCCATATCTGAAAGAACTAGCTCCAGCTCCCTCTAAAACTCAGTGTTATTCATCAGGTCAAGGGAAAGGAGTTACACCTCTGCCCATAGTGGCAAAGCCAAATGCCCTGCGGCACTTTCTGCTAACAGAAACATGTACTAAAGGTGCAATTTACTGTATAGGATGCTCAGTGTCCTCCTTGGTAAAGACAGAGACCGTTTTTCCATACGTAGAAGTGGCCTGGTTCCATAATCAGTATTATTGAGAATACTTTTTATTTTTTAGAGACAGAGAGAGATTTTATATATAAAAGCTGAGAACATCTGATGCTACAACATCTGTCAAAATGCTTCTTTAATTCTGTAATGTGTCACTACATTTGCAGTTTGAGTCAGACCATTTGGACTATACTTTATAGTGTTTTCCCCCTCACCTACAGCCCTCACGACAGTGTGATACAGAGAGAGGCTGTTGGCAACACATGCTAATAGCAGGTACATGAGTGATTTAATAGGGCTGGAGTGGCCTTTCTCTCTCTTCCTGAGCAGTCTGTGGTATACAGGGAAAAAAAACAAATACTTCCATCAGCACAGTACTAACATTAACCTTTAGGTAATTGGTACTATAATTCAGGAGCAGTTCAGTGCAGTTCAGAACAATTATACGGAAACATGAAGAAGAGGAAACTAATCTCTCTTCCTGGATTTACCCACACAGTCCCTGTGAACACACATGTGCTGTCGTGGATTGGTCATATCTTTGTGAACAGTCCCTGGCCCCTATGCTTGGGCTACAGGAATAAGAAGAAGCCCTGTCCATTCTTTACCAGCCCAACCAGCCTTTCTGTGTTGCGCTTAAGCCACTGGAGAGCAACAAAGCTACCTATCCCTATAGGGGATACCTATATCCTACCTATAGGATCTACCTATTCCCTACCTTATTCTTCTCATCTGTTTGTCTGGGAACATAATCTGAAATGAGAAAGGCTCCTATCTGTTCCTCCAAAGGATTTCTTTACGAGTTATATCCCAGGTCACCTAATGACAAGGAGCAGCAGCAAAGGACAAGGAAGAGCTCCTAACCCCATCTGATATCCCCTGGCATCCAAGCATCCCCTCTTCTGCACCTAGTCCTCGCCATCACTCGCTCAAGCAGAAACATGCTGGGAGCGCTAATATAGTAGGGCTATGTATTAAATGTGAGATTCAAATGACCTGAGTTGGAGCTAGCACAAACTTGTTGGTAACACACTTCCAGCTTCTTTCACTAAGGGCTCTGAGGTCTTTATAAGTGATTATACATTTCTCCAAAATCAGTGGCATACACCAGATGATTAATACTGTCTCTGAGCTTATGCAGACCAAAGTGGTGCCTCAACATGAGTTCTTTCATGAACTCATGAACTATTTACCTGGGAGTCAACTATTTACGGGGCTACCCCATGGCAGCTGCTCTGGGGTAACTATCTGTGTGTAACCAGTGGCAAAGATGAGGTTGATTACTCCTCTGAATGTAATTACTTCAAAAGGTACCGCAAGATAAGGCCAATTATGGTGCATTAAGTGATGCACAGCAATCTATGGCACCTCATGGGAACTTGTTTGTGTCCCAAAGCTGAGGAACAGTAAGTGAATTCTGTCCATACATGAGCACACAAACCTCTTGCTGATATCAATAGAGAGCCTGAAGAACTTATCTGAGGGCAATGTTTGTCCTCAAATACTACCAGTGTATCTCAAATGAAAAAAACAATAAAAATCACCTCTGTGTACAGTTACATGATATGCAGCTAATGTTGCATGATAGAATAGTACACTTTGCTTAGTATCCTTGGCCTCATTGCCGGAAGAGTAATAAATTTAATATTTAGCTTTATATAGTGCATTTTATCCTATTTTTAAATCCCCCAAAACATTGCTTTGAAAAAGTGTTCCAAGAACCTCAGTGACAGAGTCTCTTTACTAGCAGAATCTCTGTTACAGCAACATTTGGTTAGAGATATACACTAGATTCCTTTCCTAGGAGATAGTCTCAACAGATTTTGTCTCTAATATGCATATACCTTCATGTGAACCCCAAAGCAACACTAATACAGGGAAAAACTGATTAACCAAGGTATGAATTACTCTACCTCAATTGGTAGCTGCAGTGCACATTAAGTGAAACGTGCCTCTGGAACACCTGAAATGAAAGGCTGCATACTCTCCAGTCTAAACTAAGTGTGTACCCACTACCGTTCGCCCCACAGAGTATCCCTCCTGACATTACTGCTGCACTTTCAACAGGAAATACCTAAGGTAAATGCTTGACAGCAATTGGCAGAAGAGGTAACTGTGCAGGTTTATCATAAACAAACCTAGACACAGAACGAGAAGAAAAAAACGTCACAAATGTTTGTTTCTGTTTCTTCTCAATCGCTGATGGACTTCTTAATCTAAATTTTCCCAATTAAGCTTTAATTATAGCACTGCTAGTTAGTACAGTGGATATTTTCATGGCCTATCATCTCCTCTTCAAAAAACAAGCAAACAAAAAAGCTGTCCAAGGAGTTCATCCTGAAAAAATAAACTTCTGTAATTCACGCAGAGCAGATTCCACTGTGAAAACATTCTTGTTCTGTTCAGGAATGTAAAACTCTTTAACTCTATGTATACATTGGGCTCCACATCATGGAAGAGGCCAAGCCAGGTTCTGGATTCATAAGTCAAGGTGAACATCCATCCAGCCTCAAACAAGGCACACAGAAAAGAGAACTAATATGGAATGAACAAGTTTTTTTTTTTGTACTGTGAACCTGGGAATGATTTTTGCCTATGCGTTCCACATTACACTGGTTTCATTTTTGTCATCTGAACATGTTGGAAAA
Organism: Struthio camelus; assembly: GCF_040807025.1. Taxonomy (NCBI): domain Eukaryota; kingdom Metazoa; phylum Chordata; class Aves; order Struthioniformes; family Struthionidae; genus Struthio; species Struthio camelus. Next base: position 44,710,287 of record NC_090943.1, on the reverse strand, counting down.
TACATTAATTTGACATGAAACATCTGCAAAAGCAAAGACAAAAAGTGTAGCAAATGCAGAGTGTGAGAATTTGGGAAATTTCTGTATATAACTTATAAACTCTAGTTGATATTATGAAGTTGTCATTTAAGTAATTACTGTATCATCAAATGCTTCTACCAGTAAGCAGAACAGAGCAACGTGTGGAAGAGCTGCCGTATAGCGTCAGCAAGCTCAGCTCAGGTCAACGCGAAGCGTTGTAGCTCCCTGGCAGGCTAACCTTGTGGGTGCCATCTGAAGCTGGAGCTGGAAACAAGTTACCAGGACAAATGTTCCCAAAAGCAAGTGGGTGAGTAGGAAATAGCCTTGCTTTTCCCGATCCCCTGCAGCAATCTCAGTTTTCCTCAACCATAACCTGAGCACCACCATGCCCTCTGAACATCACCACGCGCTCTCAATGACACTACTTCCTATTGTAAGGAAAGATAATTTCTATAGGTTGAGAGGAACAAAAATGTCCTGAAATTGAGAGAATAATCTTCACTTTGTGCACACACAGATAGGTGGGAACTGTGTGTATATATACACAGCTATAAAATACTGAGCATATGTCTCACACATAGTTTTACCCATATTCACATAACCATGCAATACATTAACAAGAAAAATGGAACATTTAGCTGTGATATTCTATATCATTTCAGTTTCTAATGCATGTTTTATCACAGAAATTTTCTGTAAAATGCCATAGAAATCTACGGATAACTTTTGCTCAATTTCAGGAACTCTGACTGTACACAGTAGTGTTCTTCAAGGACCCATCTTTTCTTAAACAATTTAATTCATATTTAATGCAGTCTATAAGCCTCTATATTTATTTTAATTACTTTATGCTGATTCTACAGTATAGAAGTATAAAAGTCTTTCTGTTCAGGGGGATTCTAAATCTAAGTACTGTATCCACCTTCAGAAACATGACAGCGCTCCTTATTCTTTGACCGCAAGATTCTGGGGCCCTGAAATTTCTCTTGCATCAGATTCCTTAATAATGCTTGGTTTTAAAGCAGAAAGAAACTGTCTATTTTATTTCTGTATATATGGAATATTTTTTTCACTATACTCCTCCAGAAGCATAAATGTAGAACATGTTCAACTTAAACTCTTAAAATAAAAACCACGCTAACAGGAAAATTTTGTTACAAAGATGCAAAGACTTGACATTAAAGAGAAGTGTATGCATATATACATTTATATATGCTCAGCGATTGTCACTCTGATCTTCACTAAGTAGGGATATGACACAATTATCCTACAGCAGTATTTCATTGCCATTTCAAAACCAAAAATACATGCAGAGGCGGACACGGACATTTTAATTTATTTTGCATTCATTTACGAAGCTTTGTAAGATATACACAAAGCACAAAGAGAGCCAAAAGAAAAGAAATTATCTGTCCTGGCCTGAGCATCTGAAAGTTTGATGTCCAAGCCTGAGCTAGTGACTTGAAACGCAGATGTAAGAACATCAAGTAGGTATCTGTAAGGGCATGATGGTATGTATCATCCTGCCTAGACAGGCACTGAAGGCAGATCAGAGCAAGCACCCGGGAGGTGCCAGTTTCACTGACTATAAAGAAGGCTGACAGTAATGAGTTGATGTGTAACACTTAAGATGCCTGAAGTTAGGTGAGATGTCGCTGAATGTCCCCATACAGAGCGAGAGGTAATGGCGGAGGAGCAGGGAAGGCCCCTTTGAGCCCCGTGCCCCCGCCGTCGGGGCAGCCCTGGGGCCCGAGGGTCTCCTGCTCCTGCGATGCCACAGCCTGGGCCTCAATATACATCAGATGTGCACCATTAGCAGCGACGTTTCCTGCATTTACAGCACAGGCACTTGTTCCTATAACAACTCGCACTATTCTCCGTCGCTTGGCTCGCGCCAGAAGTCATGTAACCCAGCGTGAAAGAAACCCCTTTTTCCTCGGGCCGCAACAATGCGCCCATTTGTGAGCAGAGCTCCAGCCTTCCCCTGCGGAGCTGGTTAGCAGCGATATTTTATTTAAAATTCTTGTGGATGCTTATGGACTGAAGTAACGGCGATGTGAAAACCAGATGTCCGAAACAGGGGAACGATTCGAGGAGCTTGCAGGGACAGGGAGGGCCGCAAACAGGCTTCAGAGCCTGAGCGACTCCTCCCCGGCCACGGGCCACGGCGGGAGCGAGGCCGCGAGGAGCCGCGCGGCGGGTGCGGGGAGGGGGCCGCCCCGCGCAACGCTCAGCCGAGGAGGCTTTGTTGGCCCCGTCGCGGCTCGCGAAGCGTGCAGAAGGCACTGCCGCAACCGCGGGAGCGTCCTGCAGGACCGGCACGTGGTGCCCCTTGCCAGTCATGGAAGAGCGCTCACGCCATGGGACGCTGCTCCAGTGCTGTTAGTCTTCAGAGCTACTGGGCACCTATATTCAAGGCTATCTAGGCCACATTATTATATTGCATGGGAACTGAGAAGACCTTAAGCTGTCAAACAGAGCAAACAGGGAGGTAATTTTCTCAACATATCCCCTAATTACTTCAAGGGGTTTTTTGTTGTTCAAAACACACATCATAGGCTCTAGAAATGGAAGAAGGCAAGGAAATTATGATAGGTAGAGCTGAGTAAAAAGTAGCCGCACTTTCTAATTTTGTTACCACCAAAAGCATAATTAAAAAGCCAAAAAACTATAGGGAGCCAGGTCCTTCAAACCCTACTACGCCGCAGCAGCAAATCACTCCTGCAGCTACCGATGTAATTTGTGCTTCCATCAGAAGTGCAACCACAGCTGGTTTAGGATTTTCCATGTGTGCTGGTATGACTGATCTACTTATAAAACTGACTGAGATATAAGAAATGAGAGACTTGAAATGGCTCAGCTATAAAACAGTATCCAATTACATGTCAAAGCCAGCCTGAATGTTTTTAGATTCGTAAAAATTTAGAATATGTGTTTTTGCAAGTAAAGGTGTTGCCAAAATAGTTTTGAATTAGTTTAAAACTCTCTGTACGTATCTGCCAATGGATGTGTTTACTGATAGAAAAAGTCAGCAATAAATGGCAAAATAGCATCAAACTCGTCCTTGTTGAAAGTGCTGGAGAGATCTTGTTTAAATGTACAGATAATCTGTTCACAACTACTGTAACAGAACTCTTGTACTTTGATCATGTTTATTTTAATACTTTAAGCTGTAAACACATCAACAAGAGTTCTTCATTCACTTTTACCATGGGTACAATGAATGCATGTATGCTTTTTTAATAGTTTCTTTCTTTCAGCTTTAAATCCAACCACTACTAAAAAAACAGATGTAGAGTTATTTCAGGATAACATCCTCAAAATGTATTTTTTTTCCTCTCTCCAATGCATAACAAAACGTGATTTTTACTATGTGTTATTATAAGCAAACTGCTGGAAGCTAGATCTTTTATAACCTGCTGTCCTATTTTGACTGTAGGAAAAAGTGTTGTCATCTTCTCTGTAAAAATATTTAGATGTACAATCATCTGTTTCTTTAAAAGTTTTTTTTGAATATATTTTTAAAACTGTATCTCTGTTTTCATATTTCAGTCTTTCAGATTTTTAGCTATGGTTCCTTATTTTTAGAGACATGCTCTGATCAGATAAAATTTCAAGCATGCTGTCCACGTTATGAGTCCTATTAATTTCCTTTCTTAAGAGACTAAGAAAACCTTCTTCCTTCTCGAGGTCAAAGAGTAGAAGAGGTGAGGCTAGACCCCAGGAAGGCAAGGGTTTAAGTCAGGACGCTGCTGCCTGTGTCAGTGTCCAAAAACGAGCATTTCTGGTGACACTGAGGTAAGCAGAACACCCACTTACAGCAATATTCCTGGCGATACCATGCCTTATGACATCCATCCATCTTCTTGACATTTAGTACAGGATGACACTACTAAATGTGGATGCAAACAGTAGCAAGGTGCATGCAAAGGTATAATTTATATTGGCCTTCAAATGAGATAAAAATGAGGAGCTGAAAAATTTATCGTATAGGTACATGTAGCTTATGGTAATAAGGACCAGCAGAGATGCACTTCAGTAGGAACCTATGCAAATCACAGCCTAGTGATATTCCTTTCCACCTTTAAAGTCACTCTATATCCCACCAGAATTATCTTCAAATACATAGATACTTTTAAATTCAATTACATTAAGCACTGCTATCACTAACTACTACAGTAAAAATGAAAACAATCCTTCCCCCCACCCCCCACCCCGGGTTTTCACAGACATCAAAGTGCTATGTATTTCCCGGTAAAGAGGGCCCTTCTCTAATAAGAGCTTCATCCGATCACTGTCATTGTTCTAGATAATGGATTACCTACACATACATTCTCAAGTGTAATGACATTCTTGCTTATTAAAGACCTCTCAGCTGAAGGGGCAGAATATTATGAACTGGCCAATCCATTCATTTCCTTGAATATGTTATTCAGTATTTTATGCTAAACCAGCAATACACCATCCATTTTAGTACAATGATCCTTATGTTCAATAAAACTGAAGTGCTGGATCATAAATCATTATAGTCATTTATTTTACATTAGACACATTAGCCACTATATTCCATAATCTATTACAATAAGGTGGATTTAAATGTACCCCAAGGTACTGCAATAATAACTTGAGAACCAAATATAGCAATTATGGATAAAATATGCTTAACCTAAAACTGCACTAGCTGGCATAGACTGCTGTGAACTTTAAATAAAATTTAGGGAGGATGATAACTATCCTAGAATAAACAAGCAACTAAAGAAAATGAGAGCCTCCTCTATACACTTCAGATAGTTTAATATTCCCTAGTTATGGGGGAGGGTCTGTTAGCTTATAAGCCAATGCCTATTAAAATATTATTATTCCATTATTCCTAATATATGAAAATTTCCTATATTTTCCTGATGTTTACATCCTACTTATGATTTTAAATAGCTCACTCTCTCTCTTATTAGCTGTCTGGTTAGCCTGTTTGCATCCCTTTAACGTTCGTCAGAATCCCTTCAACCTTTTAACGTTTTTAGAAAAACTTTCCGTAACGTGTCAAGACCTTTCTGGTGCCGAGTCGCTTGCAAACCATTGACACTGTTTCAGCAGTAGGCTCAGCGGTAACAAAGGGAAAGGCCTGCCTCTTTCCTCTTCCCTCCAGATGCAATGTCTCCACACAGTCTTAAATGCCATCGGCAACTTCTTGGCCCCGGACCAAGACGCAATCTCACATGTTTGTGAACATAGTTCAGCGTTTTCCAGAATTAGTGCTCTCCAAGTATCAAAAATAACAACATGTTAAGGTAAGTAATTATTTTCACAGGGAGAATGCAGCACTAAAGACCCTGGGGATTGCTGAGAACGCAATTGCTGTTACCTGCCCAGTGCAAAAGAGAAAAGGGTCTGAGAGAAGAAGTGGGCCATCGGGCATCGTCTGCATGACAAGCGGAGGCACATTATGCCCAAATTTTCACAAATGATGTTTTGTATTTATAAAACCGTGTTCTTTACTGAACAAATTCCGTTATCCTCTGGAGACTTTCCTATCTTTACTGCCTGTTTTCTGACCCCCTAGGAACAGAAATTACACTCACAGAACTAAATGCCAACTGCCAGAGTAGCTACTCTTACCTTTTACTATTATTTCTCTATTACTTCTGATTTCTCTCTGACGTTTCTCAAATAATTACTCTTAACTTCTATTTTGTAATTAATTTCCTAGGGGGCATATTAGCTAGCTCGGCAGATACATACCCTGGATGTTCCGTTTTCCAATTATTCTGTAATCTGTATTTTATCTAGAGTTTTACTTGCATCATTTCCTTTACTTCCTCAGTGCCCATTCTTTTTCCATGGAGGCTAAATATGAAGACTGGACATTGAGTTATGCTCCTTATGAGATTCCTAAAAGCAGTCCCGCTGGTCCAGCTCTCAGGCCCAGCAACACAGACCAAGGTGCACTGCTACTGCCTGCACTGTAGACATCAGTCTCCAGCTCTCATCCTACCACCTTCCATGAGACTTCATATAAGCAAGAGAAAATGTCTGGATTATTGATGACAAATACAAAAGAAAACTTTGCCCTATCTCAAAACCACAAGATGTAGTTAAGTAAGTACGGGAATCTGAACAAAGCTAAGACAAAAGCTTGCTTTTGCAGTGATGTGTCTGTACTCTAGTTTATAGCACGAGCCGTCACAGTGAAAAGCATGCTGAATGTAAGAAACCTCAGCTCTGCTTTAAATGTTCCTCCTAAATCCTCTCAGACCAGAGATGTTCCACATGACCTATTTGTTTTTATTCAAAAGCCTCTGACTGACAAGAGCTGCTACGGTGCCACCAAGAAGAGAACAATGCACTGAGCTCTGTGTGTTTTGGAACAGAAAGTAAATATTTTGTATAACATTTATTGTTGGATAAATAATTTTCTTTTTGATAAACAAACACTGAAAATCTGTATATACTATCAGAAGAATTCAAATCCCTGCGATAGCCTTACACCATGGGCGGCTGACAGAGCTCTGCAACAAAAAGCTAAGTGCCCAGAGAAAGGCAGATAGTCTCCTAGCCTGCTACCGCCTGGGTAATTCTCTTGCATTGCTCTGTGGCACATTTATATGTCCACCCCCACGTGCAATATAGCAACAGAAAGGTGAAATGAGAGGTGTGCATCTAACAAAGTCCGTACAAATTTTTGTCTGAAGTAGGACAGGAGCCTCAAAGGCAAACTGCAGATAAACTCAAAATTTCTGCTTGCCTCTCTCTGCACATGGCCCCTCCTCTGTTAGGGCTCCAGCTAGCGAATCAAGTCTCCAAACAGCCAGCGTTTAGAAAGTAATTTGAGCCTGATATGTTCTCCTCAAATGTCATGCTCAGTGATAGGTTCAGGGGCAACAAGGACTATACATTTTTTTATAATTCAATTGAAGAAAACAGAAGTTTCCCCTTCTGCTGGTGCAGAACCCTTTTCCCTAGCTTTGAACAAGTCTGGAGGCAGGGAGCCTTATGTTCATGGTATTTTAGTTTGCAGAAGCACTATTCTGTGTTATTCTTGAAATGTCTAAACATTACTAATTATAACATATTTTTGGCTTCAAAGTCTAAGAAATTATATAAAACAATCTGATTATATATGCAGGAGAACACAAACACCCAATTAAATGTAATCTGTATGGGACATTTCCTGAGTGTTTTTTTTCCCCGAAGTGTGGTATCAAAATAGACAATGGTGCATAGTGGGGACTGCTAATCACTTCTGAATTGAGCCCCTGAAAAGTTGTGCAAAGAAAAACTTGTGCTCTGCTACTGTTACACAAGTTCACAGAGCGCAAACTGCTCAAGTGGTGCTCTCTCGCTTTCTTACTCCTCTCTGAGAGAACAAATGGAAGAGGGAGATGAGAGCAATGGTAACAACAACGGGTCGTATAACATGCTTTGAACAGAGGAAAACAAAGTGCGTGTTGTACTCAGCAGTGAAGGCTGCTCTCATGAAGCTGGGCAGGACTGCTCAGCTACCTGGTCACCACCACGGCCCATGGGATGAGAGCACCTTGCCCTAGTGAGCTCTTCGGTACACCTTCACCCCTGTCTGATAATGCTGAGCCTCATAACCTCTAGGCAGACCTCACCCACTTAAATACTTTTCCACTGTTACCTTTCTAGGCAACAGCTATTGCTGCTCATCATACGAATACTGGCAGTTTCCAAACTGGAAAAAAGACTGCCCACAATGTTGGTATGACTAGGTATCCAGATAGTTTGAGAGACTATGAAAAAGCTCCGTAATTTTAGCTGTACGCAAAAATGTTGAACTAATCAGTGTCAGAGATATCTTACTAACGGTAAGTACTGATCTTCTTTATGTATAAGATATCATATATTTTAAACAGAGACAGAAGCTGTTATGGTATTAGGTTCTCTGAAAAGTCATGATTAGAAGCTATGAATCCTAAACAGTTTCATCTATCAGGTAAAACTTCAAGGGAAGCTCCCACTTTCCTACACTGGGAGAAGGTTTTAACATCACAGTAGATTATTCACAGTGAACAGGACCAACGTTTGGGATCTACGCAGGCTGATCCAAAAGCCTGAGAAACTGCAGGACCACAAAAGGAAAAAAAAAAAAAAAGAAATTCCTTTCCATTGGGTGGAAGGGAGCGTAACATGTGCAGTGAAATTTAAAAATGTGCACTGACTTTTCAGAGATGCGTCCTCTAACAGCTGTGTTCCCCACTGCCAATGCCTCAAATGAGCCTTTTATTCCCCAGAAAGTATATGCAGTGACTTTTATCAGAGTCTAAGCTTGCGAAGAATGGTGAGAAAGCAAGGCAGGTTCTCACGGATGACACCTCTCACAAACGCTCACAGTACTGAAGCCCTCTCCTCTGCTTTATTAGTGAAGTATTGTATCGATTGAATTTAAAGAGTAACTTCCTGCAAGTCTGGCTGGCAAACAAACCTGTGGAAAAGTAAACACGTTTATCATATAGATTTCCTCTGCCCTTTTTTAAATAAGGAAGTGCTCAATTGCTTTACTGCGCAAGATCTATATTGCACTGAACTGATGATGATAAATATGTGATGCCATCCTCAGATGAGTGACTACAGCCACATGTAATACAGGATAACATGACTTCAGGATAAAATACAAAAGGAAGAGGCCCTCTGTGCAGGTGCGTTTCAAATCAGAAGCAGGTATTAGATCTAATATGTAACAGCCTAAGTGAGCTAAAAGGACGGGGTAGCATCGTGAGATGAATGTGTCCCTCACACAATTTTACCGGAGACAGCAGATACGCAGCAGTTTCCCTATTCCTGATTTTTTTTTCATTTTTTCTAATATGAAGATCCTCTTTAAAGAAACAGAAGCAAAACTTAAGTCATGTTAGAAGCAGGAAACAACCAACAGTTTGAAAGCACCTGAGCCAGGATCGAATTTAGCCTTAACTTTTCCAATTTGCTGCTAGCACAACATCAGTACCTTTAAAGTCTCTATTAAGAATGGATAAAAACATTTGGAGAAGTCAGGGTCATCTCTGGGAATTTATACTAGAAATGTTTGCTGTATTGCAGATCAAAATAGCATTTTGACTCATTGATCCCCTGAATGCCATAAAATCTGAAGCAAGATCCTTGTGCTTAGTGGTGGGAAAAATGAGTTTCTTTGCTGGTCTACAGTAACACAAAGAATGAATAAAATAAAAAAAAAAAAAAACAGGAAGGCGATATAAAGCTCAGGATGAGGGTAAAGACAAGACAAGCAAATAATTAAAAAAAACAAATGGACTTCAATTTACAAACAAAACAAAAAATCTAAACCTCCTCCCTGGTAGCATGTTCAGCTCTTAATCAAGTATTATTACAATTGCATGCAAATGATGGGATGGCAGAACATTCCTTCAAACTATGTTTTCATTACAGATTCTGCTTTTTCCAGAATAATAGTAAATGACACGTGAACTTCATATGAACTATAGGTCATGAAAGGATTTAGTATTGGCATTTTTAATCTAAAAAGTCTGTGCCAGAAAATCAATATGTTTCAGTTGCAGCATTCGAATGCAATTTTCTTCACGTAACAGGGTTCTTTCTTTCCCTCTTTCTTTCTTTCTCTCTTTCTCTCTCTCCTTCTTTTTTTTTTTTTTAAATAATGAATAATTCCCAGTTTTTCTATGAAACAAGCAGGCGTATTAGAAGGTAATGACATCAATAACACATTACATGTAAACAGAAAATGAACAAAAAAATCATTCAAGGCCCTTTTCAAACTGGTGTGCTTTTCATCAGTGCTATTACAGGTTCCATTCACATTATCGGATTGAACCATGCTGCATAACCAAGGTGCTGACAAGCCTTGATTACCCAATAACTCCTGTATTCCTTTCAGGCAGGTTCACCGAGAGGACAGGAATGCGCGGCCTTCCTGTGGGGCAGACTGCTTTCCAGAGAGCCCAACTCAATGAAACCCAATGCCCTCTCGCTCCTGCGCACCAAAACAGCCTTTGCATTTCCTGATATGCAGTTATGACTTTTCCTTCTTTATTCTCAATTGTTTCGCATAACAATTTATTGTACATCAGAGGGGCCAATATAAACATTTTAAACTCTTTCCATAACACTTAAAGGGGACTGCTAAGTCATCTCCATAGTAAATCTGTTGCCGGCTCTTTCCCATGCTGCAGAGTCAACAAATCCGTCTCTCGCCCAGGGCAGGCCTGGCCAGGCACTACAAAAACACTGGAAAATGAATGCAGCGTCTCATACGTTGCGTCTCTACTTGCATGGACTTTCACTGAGCGTTTGTTAGCAGGCTACCTTTTGTTTTTCCCTTTTCACGGCACACCTCTTGCAAGAAAGACTGCTCTGAAAAAAAGGCAGTTGCAAGCAGCCGTAAGCGTTTTTCATGTTTGGATTAAATCCTGTTCCAGCCTGAGGAAGGGCAGAGGATGCATTATGCACTCGCTCTTTCTAGCAACTGAGGCTGGAGCGCTAATGAAAACCAGCAGACTAAGTTGGCGGCCAGATGTGCAGGGAGGGATTCTACCAAAAGGGAGCTGGAGCCATTAGGACGAGCATATAACAGAGCCTAGTTCCCTTTCCATGGAGCTTTCTTACTTCCTTGCAGACAACTTCTTTTCTCTTCCCTAACAAGTATGCACATATCAAAGGCAATCAAGCAAAATAAACATTTGAAACAAATTTATTTTTGGTAGCAATTTATATTAAACTTACTGTTACTTCTCCTCCACTAATCAGTTTTCAGTTTTTTTCTGTGTGTTCCCCAAGTCAAACATCTGCCTTAGTATCATTTAATACCCAGAGCTGTGGGTGTGATATTACCTACATTTCTCTAATTAACATCTAATGACACGATTTATTTGCACATTTTTCTTATTATTTTTATTATTTTAAAGTCATAGCAGAATTCAGTTTTTACCTGTGTCTGGCATACATGCGGTAAGACTTCTAGTGCGGTATATGAGACTGAGCATATAAAGCTGCCCCTCGGCTCTGGCTAAGAGCAGTGCCAGCTACCCACCAGCTGTAAGACCAAGGGGCTCTTCAGCACACAGCTGCACCCAAACGCCCCGTTTCGGGCTCAGTTTTCTGACCAAGCCCTGTGGGATTGAAGGAAGGATGATGCGTGCTCCTCCCCGCCTCTGCCCAGCGCACCAAGCCCGTACCTCCTCCGGACACGGACTTCAGAGGGACAAAAGGAAAGCAGTGTATTCTGCTGGAGACACCAGAGTGACACCAGGCCAGATCCGTGGCAGCAAGACACCTCCCACAAGCCTCATGAGCCAGGCACATATATTCTGTTGTAAGGTATTCTGATCCCCTGGACAAACCCATGGGTCCACGGGGCCACAAAGCCGTATTTCAGAATCAGTATCCAAAGACCAGGACTCTGAAGTGGCCAATATTAGAATTGCAAATAACTGCACACCACAGGAGTGCAGAAAGAAACACACACAGAAGCCTACAAACATGCACACTCATACTTTGGGAACTTTACTATTGTAAATACACATTATGTAGTTCTCTTTTTTTTTTTTAATTTGCATACATTTTCCTTCCCCTACACATGGCTTTTCAGTTCTCTTGTCACTATGGACTATTTCTTGTCACAGCTTTTTAAATGGCAAATATTTTGAGTTATCTGTGGTTATGCTAGTTTATTGCTTAATGCAGCAAATAAAGGGCTTTTTACTTGATACTTCCTAACCCTGGAATAAAAAGTAATTTCCTACTCAAACAACGAAGCAAAAGCCTGACCATTTTTCCATCCAGGCAGAAGGATTACTGTTGGTCAAGGAAGCAAGCCTGATATATTTCAGCAGAGAATGTGCTACTTTGGGATTTTCTCACACACTTGGGACACTAAGCTTTACTTAAAACTTTTCTGCATCCGCCACCATAAAAGCTATTAACAAGCAAACAGTTTCATACACGAGCAATTAGAGAACTGTGCAAACCTGACCTCACTTCATCCTTAGGTGACCATGACTCTAACAATGTGACTACTAAAAATACTTACATATTTTAAAGCCAGTATTGCAGTAACTTGGATTAGGCAAGTTATTCTTGATATTATAAACACATTAAAAAACATAGGAAGAACAAGATATACACACTACCTTTGCAAACTAATCTTCAAACGTATTTACTAAGACAGGTCATCTATAGAAAAAGGGTTTGACTTTAGCTGTAGCTACAGTAATTTGTTATATATATATATTTATATAAAAAGCTGATTAACTGAACTACTAGAAAACGTAATAACAATGACAATGGATTACTCGCCTGTTGAGTATAGAATAGACTTGAAATCTGTGTTATGGATTTGCTGATATAGGGCTGACTGAATAACCTATGGGAAACTTAGGGCTCCCCAGCAAAATGCAACAAGCACATAAGTCTTCAATGTTATTTCAGTAATGGATTTTTATTTTAGTTACTCCTAGTTTATCTGAAGAAAATAAATCAAAATTGCACCTTGTCTTATTTGTCTGATATCACACTCTAGTTAAACAGTAATTGTTATTGAGTAAATGCTCAAAGGAAAATTTACTAAACATGACTGCATTCTTCAGTTCTACAGCAGATCCTGTTCCAGTGCCCACCATAAGGGAGACTTTTTAGATAACAATTTCGTCAATCAATCTAAATGAAAAGACATGTTGTCATCCTCCTCATCCATCATTTTGTTTGTTGCCATGCTAAAATGTAACTGCTCTGGCCTTACAATTATTGAGCAGTACATTTTTTTGATTTTCTGATAAAGCTTCTTCCTTAATTGTGCTGAACAAATCGTAATGACATTTTTAATAGACACTTGGGGACAGTTCATAAAAACTCTATGCACCATTCAAAAAAAGGTTTTATAAAACTTAACCAGATAAAGGTGAAATTAATCTTTTTTGAAAAAGCTATTATCCCATACACTGAGAAAACCCTTCTGCAGTCCGACTAAACATCACTAATCTGTTATATCGCCCCCTGAGTAGATATGAAGAGGGGAAGGGAGAAAAAAAAAAGGTAAGCTAAAAGGTAAAGTCCGACCTATACGATTCAAGCTGAAGCAATCATCAGTTCATATTCAAACTTCTGACTGAAGTCCATAAATACTACAATCACATAGAATGTTAACAGGATCGGTTCCTATATGGAATTTATTTTCCAATTTATGTATTATTTTTATTGCTACCATTTGATAATTAGTTTTTATATCAGGAAAGTCTTTATAATCAGAAGATTTCACTAAGAAGTATTGTTGCTTCATTATCTTGACTGGCCTTTCAGTTAATGCAATGTCTGTTTGACCCTCTAGCACATAACCAACAGACGAGACCACTCAGGCAACCTTCTACCTTTTAACAAAAAACGGTATTAGACATCACGGCTCTCAAAAGTGAAGCTTACCTGCATCTGTCAGTAACAAAAGGTACTAAACTACACCACAATATGGCCAAAACACCTGGAAATCTCCCCTGAAACTAAGTGGGTGGCACAACTCTTCAGTAGAAGGTCTCCCTCCAGTCCAGGGACCTAAAATACCATTCTGCAAAAGTTCTTGCACAGAAACTCAGTTCAGTAGCATTCCCTGTGCAACACAAGAATTGCCCTAAAGAAAAGTTTCAATGTTCAGTTCAAAATTAACTTTCAGATGACTCCTTCCCACCCCAAGACACACGTTGGAACCTCAAACATGACAAAGATTTTCTTCCCCTTTCTGGAAAAAAAATTGTTTGAAGAAACCCAGTCCAAAACAAGCTTCAAAGGAAGACAAGGTTCAAAATAAACTCTGGACAAAAAGAAGAAGTTAGGTCTGAGAAATTTAAAAGACTCCACACTAAGCTAGCACAGAACTACTGTCGACACCAGGGTAAGTGCTGGTTCTCCCTAACCGCAATTACGTCCTTTCAGATGGATCTTGCTACGCAAATGTTTCTAAATCTGTACCTCTTTCTCAAGCCCTGTTCCAAGTCCAAATACAGCATATGCTATTTGCTTCATATGCCACAGTGATATGAAGTCACTTTCCTATCAAGATAGATAGCTTTTTTCCTAAACCCTTGCCCAAATGCAAAAGGCAACCACCGAGGAGCTTAATGTTACCTTTTGAAGCTACAGTGACACATACAACATGCAGCTGTCCGCAGGACTGAACAGTGCTGCAAAAGGCTTTTTTTTTCATGAATTAGTCCCTTAGGAAAAGCTTTATTCCAAAGCAAACTGCTGGCAGCATGAGATGGATGAAAACTGTAATATTCACTGTACAATATGCAGAAGGCAACAGCATTAGAACAGTGCACTGAAATTCTCTGTAATTGCACAACAAAACTTTCTTTTTCCAACACAAGAAAAAAAGATTTTGTAGACTATGTGTGACAAACAAAATCAGGCAAGTGTTTACATAGGAAACCTAGCACTTTTGTAGCTGCACAAATAAATAATATTCTTTTTTCTTTGAAGAAACAGCATATGCTCAACACTCCTTTGTCCTGTATCACAATAGAAAAACTCTTTGCACTGGAATATCTGAATCACTTCTTGGCAGTCTCTCAAGGTAAACAGAGTAAATTAAAAATGAATGTTTATTGTAGGCACACACATACACACACACTAGCAAAGTGGAGTGCTATATTTGCCTATCAAACACAAGAAGCGATTGAGTCCATCAGTCATTCAAACAAGCAACTGAAAAGTGGAAATAATGGGATGACAACATCAGAAAACAACCTCCCAGAAAGAGATGAGTTTCCTTGTTGCCATTTGTCTTGTCTAATTAATCCCACATGTGGGACTAGACTGGAACATTAGAAAAAAATTAGGTACAAAATATTACTTTCACTGGGAAGCTTTGGAAGTACAAAAGAACTAGAAATGCTTTATGGTTGTGTTTTGCTTTTAAACTCTATTTTTCACATCATCTTCTTAATTTAGGACTCTGCTCCTGTACCTAGATGAGACTAAGATAACGTTGGCATTGCAGAAGAAAGCAGTTGGAAAAGCTGGGGAAAATTATGTCATTACCACTAATAAAAAAAGATGTCAGTTTCTAATAGACAAAAAAATCTGTGTATTAGGTTGCAGACTATTCCTGGGTACCCACGGAGCGGTCATGCCCAAGAGCACTTCCTTCTGCTCAAGACTGGTGAAAAGGGCATGACCTATTCCCTTCCACGAAAACCTTGTCACAGTTTATCCACATTTTTGTCAACTCAGAATTAGACCGTTGTAACACACTCTCCACAGGGCAAAACAAAATGCAGAAACAAATGCAGAATGTGTCAACTGCTGATTTAATGGAGTTTCATGCCAGAAGCTTCTTGCCCTAATGTGTAAGGGTCTGCATTATCTGTCCTCACAGGAGGCTATGCAGGTATCAAGGTGTTGGTTTTAATACGTAAAATACTAAAGCCAACAATTTTTGAAAGGGATTTCGGGTTCTGGGTATGCAAACAGATACACTTGACCAGGCTCTCAAAACTGTGGCCACTTCTGAAAAAATGTGCTTTTTAACAGTATACCACAGACAACCCCCACCATCACAGCGTGCACCAGGTAGGCTTGCAGAGCTGAAATGAAAGCAGGGCTGAATTGCAAGCTCCCTCAATATGCCAGGAAATATCCTCCATATGCCTCTTATTCTGAAGCAGACTGCATATGCTATCATTTTGAACATGACACAACATGACTGGTGTTCCTCTATTTTGACAGCTTTTTGGGAAAGAGAATGAACTGAAGGTTGCAAAATTTCACGGACTACAGTCTGAGAGGTACGTGGCAGCATGAGATGTCTGTTATGACACTACTAATGAAATTAATAACATAAGGACACACGCGTGCACACACACAGACACACACATATATATATATATACACACACATATACAGTTCCCCTGGCTCCCATACGTGAATTATTGGTACAGTTCTAGGGAGAAGAACATTCTAAAACTTTTCTCCTTCGGAAAATCTTAAGGGGCACATTCAGGATTTTGCTGAAGAAAGTTT
Organism: Struthio camelus; assembly: GCF_040807025.1. Classification (NCBI taxonomy): domain Eukaryota; kingdom Metazoa; phylum Chordata; class Aves; order Struthioniformes; family Struthionidae; genus Struthio; species Struthio camelus. Next base: position 44,694,264 of record NC_090943.1, on the reverse strand, counting down.
CCAGTTTGCTCTCACAAAGCTTTTTTTTTTTTTTTTCTTCTCATCACTCCCCAAACTCTTTTCTGTTTATGTTTTCGGAAAAAGGAAGTGTCACTCAATCCCTCTAGTTTTAGTCAGACCTGAAGTGCCCGAAGCGCTCCATTCCCCGCTATGCCTCAACCCTCGTAGGAATCCCCCCCGCACTCAAGAGAGAGTACCATGCTGATACAGATTCATCAAGGCTTCCCTTTTAGGAGTGTTGACTGAAGCATTTCTTTGCAGGAATGCCCCACTACAGCATTTCTGTTGTAATTGTGCACGCCTAGCGGAACGCGTTTAATTTATCCTCTCCACGAAAATTGTTTCAATTCATTTCTCCCATGCTTGCTATCTTACTTGGAAGAAGAAGGGTTAATTCCTTTTACAATATATCAGAACCATATGTATTTTTTTTTTCACAGAGACAGAGAAAGGGGGAATTGCAATGTTTTCCTTCTCCTTTGAAGCAAAAATCTACCTTTTGGTTATTGATTCAACTCCAGCCCTCACATAAAAATACCTCAGCTTTTAATTTCTTTTCTGCTGTACAGTATCTGCATGTTTTCCTCTGGTATTTATAAGGCTCTGAAAGCTATATATCTGTCATAAATATTCCCAGCACGTAACTGCCCTAAATTAAGTAGGAAGATTACTAGAACGCCCTGGTTAACAGACCAAGTCTTATGTCAGAAATGCCAGCAGTCAAAATGCCTGTGTTTGGCATCAGAAATCGTTATAGCAAAAGAGTCAGCTCACAGAATCGGCAGAAGAGCCTGAGGAATGTACGAACACATATCAAGATTTTGGAAAAACAACAGCACAGAGATCTGCTCTCCCACCACCACTAATAAATAAGGTATTAAATCGTTAAGATTTCAATTACAAGGGAAGAATGTGGCTAACCAAATAAAAGCAGAGGGAGCTGAAATAAGCAGTAGGTTAAAGATTAATATTCCGGGTTCAGAACAAAAGGATGCTCTTTTGTGGCACTGTGCTTATGCCTCTGAATGTAAACATTGTTCCGAGAACCATTTTTTCTTTGCCCAATCTTTAAAGGGTAATAAATTAGACCTTGGACAGCCATACAAGCTGCTACTAGATGTGAATGTGAATGTGTCTGTAGAAAAGGCTGACTTTCAATCAAAGTCTATTGAAAGAATAGTTGGATTTTCTAAAGAAGCATGTTGTGCCTATTAACCAACTTACAAAAGGGGCCATTTTCTTGATTTATGTTTGGTTGCTATAGAGATCTTGCAGTACAGACTGGCAGGTGAGGCTTCCATTTAACAATCTCACAGGTTTTTCTTAGCTGTACTCAGAGGACATGGAACTACAGTAGGTAAAATTCGCCGCACAAACATACTACATCTGTCAAAGTTAAAGATCAGATTTAAGGCTTTTCAAGAATTTATTGTGAATACGGTAGGAAGTATTACACAATCTTTGTCCACGAACATTTTATACCCTTAAAAATCTTATCACAGCGGACCGCTTCAGCTCTGTTGCATTTTGTCATTGATGCACTTTTTATCCTGCAGGTAATTACAGCTTCGAAGGATTCCAGTACATCACAACACCGCAGGGTTTTTTTCCTTTTTTTCTTTTTGCAAAGTATACAGCATATTCGCGAGGAGGAACCTTTGTTCTTTAACAGCAACACTGTAACGCTAAAGCGTGTGAGGGTCTTTTTATAATTAAACAAATCCCTTTTGCCCCCCAAAAACCCAACATCCTTTGCTACCAAATACCCCAAAGAGTGTGCAACAGAGAAATGAAACACGTCATTGTGGAGCTGGAAGGAAAGCTTTGTGTGTCAGTAGGTCACAGGCAATCCAAGACCTGGACTGAGAAGTGCTATTTTGTAAGACCAGGCCCAGCACCCAAACCCTGCGAAAGGGTATCTACACGGAAACTGGAGTCATGGCAGAGGGAACGGCAACCTAGGCTGTTAGCAGCCTACGTGAGACACCAAACAGCTACTCGCAGGGAGAACGTCAAATCCACAAGGCAGTCTATGCTTCAAGTCAAAAAACAAAACGAAAACCCCTCTCGTATGTCAGCCTTTCCCTAGCTGGCTTCCTGTGTTCACAGATTCAACACCAAATATGCAGAGTAGATAAATAGAAAAGAGAAGATCAGAGAGGGAAATCTCACTATTAGTGTATTTTAGCATGGAATGTCTTTCTATGCGACTCCTTAATTTCAAAAAGATTCCTATGTGTTAAGGTATTTCTTGATTTCATAAACCACTGAAGTTATTTTATTATTAAAGTAAAAAACTTCCGCAGGACGCAGTGCTAATAGCTGCCTTAATTATCGACATCGTCTGCATTACTAGTAACACACCACTAAAAGGGTACGGGGGGCTAAACAAAATGACAAATGAAAGCATTATGCACCCCATTGTACAGTAGGAGAAGAAAGAGGGAAAGAGGGGTACGTCTTCACAGCGCTTAGCTGGAGCGATCAGCCAGGACCCACGTGGAGGGAAAGGTTCTGTAGGCAAATCACGCCTGGGTTAGCCCCAGCCCTCCCTGCAGCGGAGCATCCCTCCTCGCCTCCCTCTTGCCAGGACGTCTCCGTGTGCAGTCTGGCTTTCTCTCCGAGAAACTCCAGGTTTCTTTTCTAGTGAATTGTAGGGAAACTGGTTTGGCTGTTTTATTCCATTCGAACCCAAGACGCTCTTCATGCTCACCCACTCAAAATTAAATAGCGTTCAACCCCAATGAAAACCAAATTTTGTTGAGCTGCTACTCAAAGTTGTTACCAAAGAGGTCTGATTTCAATTCTTAAGATCTATTTATTGACTGCAAAACTAAGAGGATGTTGGGGGAGCTCAACATCTGGAGCTACCACAGGGAAGGCAACAACATGCCACGAGATTGATATATAGGGAGTAACTTCAACACGCAGAGTGCCTAATCCAGTGTTTATCAATGTACAGAGGTGACCGTCATATACAGCATTAAAAGGCGTAAGAGAATAAAAGGTTATCTTTTGCTAAGGCCAATACAGATGTCTTTCAAGAGCCAGACGGTTTGGGGGGTAGAGGTCGGCCTGATCCTGTACAGCTGAAATTAATGAAAAGGAGTTCAAGGGGGCAGGATTGACACACGGAGAGGAGGAGGTCTGAATTTAGGCATTCAGAATTCAATCTCTCTTGAAATGATCGTTCCTTCCTTCCTCCCCCCGCCTCAGAGAAGCAAGCTGCAAAAACTTGCTTACACTTAAAAGGGGGAGGAGGAGGATAATTGCAATAATCTTCAAAGGATTTGCTTTAATTTCTGCTGAAAGGACAGCAAGTCTTTTATTGTTTGAACATATGGCTTTTGGGGAGAGGACTCTGAGTTATTTCATTACTGGTCTTTTGGAATTTTGCTGATTATTAGGAACAAATATGGCCTTAACACTAGAGCAGTGATGAAGAGAGATGACTTCCTTGTAAAGCTCTCAATTGTTTGCATCCTAGTAATTATTCAGCAAATGGATTCCACCTGTTGTACATCACCCAGCACATGCAGATGGGGTTGAAATATATCCTGGATTTATATTTTATTTGGACTAACAAAGCCAGGATTTGAATTCAAGGGGCAGTGAGAGAACCAAGAATGTTCTGCATCAGAGACTTGGAAAAAGAAATACAGGACTTTGGCTGTGGCCCTTCTACTCAAATTATCTCCAAATACCTTACATGCAGTGACTCCTCCTAAGGAAAGCAGAAGTGATCAAATCCATTATGCTCTGCTGTTGAACTCTGTCTCAGACCTGCTCTTGACACATTTCTTTCACTTCCTGTTATTTATTTCTCACATTAAAATCGCTGGAAATATTTTGACCATCTCCTTCCTCAACTCCAAGTCAAGATCATGATGAAGGCAGATTCGACCATTAAAATAGTATTACGCAATATCTGTTATCCAGATTGGACAATAACTTATTAAACTCTGTTTTATTGAAAGTCTGTATGTCGGCATTTTGTTTTATATCTTGCATGTGTTTTTAGTGTTGAACTTGGCTTCCCCATGAATCTTATAAACATACAAAACACAAGGACTGAAATCCCGTCCCTGCTGAAGTAATAGCTTTTTTGTCACTGTTGTCCACAGGGTAGGATTTCGAACCAGATTACTAACAGATTTTTTTTTTTTTTTTTCAATCTTAAATTTCTGTCTCTCACACATTTACTGGTGATATCAGTGTGGGAGGAAAATTTCAGGCAAAAACGTTACTATTAAAACCATGTTCTAGACAACGTATCTGTGCATGTGCATGCCTACCCACATGTGCTGTAAGAGCTGATGAGAGTGTGTGTCATCGCCTGAAGTCTGGCACCCAGCTTAAAGAACACTGTTGCTAGATTTGCAATCTCTAAATCCCCAGGGATATGTGCAATAACAGAAAGGTCTTAGGTAATGCAGGTAGATAGATAAAAAACATTTATGCACATCTCTAATTACATAACAAGACATGGTTATCTTCTTAATTTCTGTCATTCTCCACGAGGTAATACCTTAGATTTTGGTCTCTGGTGTGTGTTTGCCTGGTATGTATGCATACAAACACAATAGGATGGTAATATCTATGTGGAAAACTGCTGCATCATACAGTAAATGAGTTTACTGTACCCATCACCTACCTTTTGCTGGTTGACTTTGAGGCCTTTACAGTTCCAATGCCTTGAAGACCCTTTCAACAGGCACTCCTTCTGTTCAATAAAAAACGACAGTGGGGACCCTCTACTTGCTCTACGCAGAAAGGGTCAACTTTGAGAATCTGGACTCTTCCTAGCCCTAAAAGTTTAACAATTGGCTTCGAAGAAGAGAAGGAAGTACCCAATGTCTCAGTGGGCCCACCAGTTAAAACCAGTAAAAATCAAGAGGACTGAACATCAACCCTCACAACAGAAAAGTTCTTAGGTCATTTCTAAAGGTGTTTTGCTGTGTATTAAGCACACCTCCTCACATTGCAGGAGGAGGATCATGAAAGAGAGTTCCAATAAAACTTAAAATTCTCCAAAATGTTCTTAAATAGCTTTCCTATAACCCATATGGCATATAAATGAATATAGGATAGTGTTGTATAACAAGTTTATTGGCATACAGTTGGTATGGCAAGATTACTTGTCCTTTTAGTGAGTAACCTTAGACTGCAACCATGCTGATAAATCTTAAACATACCAGTCCACTGTGCATTATTTGTTCTTCATACATACACTTCTTCTAAAGTATGTAAGTAGATATTTGCATATAAAATTCTGATAGCACACAAAGGATTTGATTTATGCATTCCTTTGTAAACCTACCAAATGCATTACGTTTTCCATCATTGATAAAACCTCTAGGCTTTCAAACTTGTAAATGTATTTTTACAATTGTTAAGCTGCTATTACGGCCTGCGAAGGTTCCTGGTCTGGTAACAATGGAAACTGAAGTCTTATGTTTATCTTCAGGCCAGGACGGATGGAGGCAGCAATGGTATATGCTTTCCTAAACTGACCTGCTAATGACCTGAATCCTGCCCTGGAGGGGTTAGTCTCCCCTGGAGTAAGAGGATATTTGGCTCTGATGCTAGTTCAGCCTACTACTCATTTAAAAGAAACTGCCTCATCCAGGTTAAGGATTTTAGATCCAATCCTACAAAATTGATCCCTCATACATTATTTTTTTCAGACATATTTTCTTAGAAACATTAGTTATGAAAAATATCTGTATTAAAACCTGAGTGGTCTTATTAGTCACTGCAATAAATGGTACAGTCAGTGCCAAATGTATAAAAAACTTCAGTACCACAAAGATTTAAGAACTGGTTTGATTGCTTATTACTTTCAATAGTTTAATCTACTTCAGCACATCTATTCTGTGTGTCAAATCAGACATCTCCTTGTGTCTATGCAGAACTGAGGCCTTACAATAATGCAAAGTTCTTTACTAACTAGATTCCTTCCTTAAAAGGATCATGGAAGAGAAAGCAGTTCAGATTGAAAAAAGAGTGACTGATTCTCTCTTCTCCCAAAACCAAGTCTGTTCTGAGGCTACAATAAATTCATTTAAAAATTATTTTGCTTTATCATAAGCATGTGTATTTTACGTGTTTCTGATTAACCTTAGAGATGGAAAATGGCACAGAAAAGATATTTTCATGGTGTTCTCTTGCCCATCTGGAGATTAAGGACGTGACATTCCAAAAGGGTTGTATAGTTTGGAAAAAACCCAGACATTTGAGTGCTTACTCACAAACCTAGACTTGCCAGCCTTACCCATCACTACCAAAATACCACTCATTCTAATTTTCCTCATTAGGACTCTAATAGCACAAGGAAATGATATGACTAGAATTCATATCTCCTGGAGACTGCCCTCTTCTTTGCGTCTCTATACATCTGCACACAGTGTATAAATTCAGAGCAGCACTTACTGTTCTATCTTAGTTTTTTTCATGTGCTAATGATCATGGATGGCATGTAGTGTCCCAGTTCACATCCAATGCTATCCATACACACATGCAAAACAAGAACCCAATCTACCATTTTGCAGAGACATAAACAATAAGAATGAAAGCTATAACAGAACTCCACGTATATCTAAGTTTCTCAGCACAACTCCCATCCAGATGAAACCATTATTTATATCTGCCTGAAAGAGTCTGCAAAAAACATTTGTTGGAATTTTGTTCCTAAGTCACTTCAATGCCTTGGAAAATGCTTTCCCTTTTCAATTTAAAAAACAAATGGAACAAAATACGTTTGGTTTACAGCTTCTGTTTTAAACATTAAGTTAGAGCCAAATTCTGCTCTGAATTCTGTATGCCACTCGCCTGGGAGACTCCACACCTCCAAAGGCAAAATTTGCATTCTGTAGCATGTGGCAATGAAAATAAATTTAGTATCACAGATGAATGTGTACATCTATCTGCCTCCATATTTATCAACTATATGTTTTTAAATGGTATGTAACACTTCAGTCTTTCTGAAGACTTCACAACAATTTCTTTGTCTCTTAAAAACTTTCAAAACTTACCACCTTAAGTGCCTTTGAAATCTTGCTCATTGACTCCTAAAAGCTTTATTTCAAAAACGATTTGCTACTACAAATGAAAAGCACATTACATACCAACTGGCTTACTTCAGTATACCAGAAAAATACCAGTAAATCATAATATTCAAGGATATCAATGCTAATTCTTTGACAACTTTGCTCACTTTCACACACTATACATGCAACTACATTATCCCAACAGGCATGAAAAAGGCTAGACTAGAGCTTCCCACTGTTTTCAAGTCAATGTATAATTAAGCGAAGATCCCCAGTTAGTTGAGGAATTCATCTACAAAAGTTGAGACATCATTTCTGCATGTTACACTGTTGGCGCCTACCAGCTACTATTCCCACTCCTGCCAAAGCAGGAGCAGATGCAGCTGACAGCAGCTCTTTTGCCTTCTTGCTCCTGCTGTGCTGAACCAGGGCTGACTACCGAGGGCCAGCTCAAACTGCACTGGGGACCTGGTTGCAGACAGGCATTGTGACCTGCAGAGCCTCAGAGGCTTTGCCAGGAAGCAGACATGGGAGCACATCTCCAAAAAGAGCTGAATTTGCTTTGCTCGCTGATGAGCTCGAGCAATTGAGAAAAGAGGTCTGTGCCTCTTGGGAACACACCTGGGTACTCTGATGGCACTGCACAGAGCAACTGGGCATAACCTGTTACCCAAAATACCCGGGGCAGCAAACCCCCCTCAGCCAAGTGTCTGCAGGCAGCGCTTCTGAAAATACACTCAGCTACATAGCCCATACCCTTTTGTACAAAGCCTAGAGATCCCCAAGGAAGATGGTGACCTTTATGTTGGCAGCTCCAACCTCTTCATGTTACAGGGCTTGACTTGCACAAGTACATACATTTCCCTGCATCCAGGTGTACTGTTAATAAAACCATCTTTCCCACAGAGCCTGCAGAATAACACATTTTATATTCTAATGAAGTAATTATTAAAATAGGTAATTATTGAAATAACCACATCAACTCCCAGTCATTAAAATCCTCCTAAACAGAACGGCATGATGGCTTAGGCTATTAGGAAGCTTGGCAGCCACCCAACGCCTACAATAGCTTCTAATTAATTGATCTCACCTCTAATCTGCTATTGTTAGCCTAGTGCTGATCATTTGTTTGGCCTACAGATCCTATTGCCCCTTTCATTTGATTGTATTTGTTACTGTACCCTCTCTATCTCTTTCAATTAAGCACAGGTTAAGTGGTTCAACCGCAAGAGAATAGGAGATAATGGCACCAATCAAAGTAATCTCTTTAATTTGCTAAATGGATTACAGGGAAACCCCAGCCAAAGTGAAGTCATAGCTGGTGGCCTTCACTTGAACTATACACAAAGAGTATCTAATTATTAACCCACTGCATGCCAAAATTTACAGATATCTAATAAAACTACACAGCATTAGGATACTAGCAGAGTTGCTCTCATTACAGAGTTCTCCCCTGTAAAATTACTTTTACTATGAAATCTTTACATCAGTGTCTTTCCAAGTATGCCATATACCTTACTTTCAAGTGCAACATATCTAGATATAACAATCAAAACACTGCACTGCATTCAAGTCAAGTGAGTGGATTTATAATCTCTTTAAGGACATGTTCATGGTAGAGTTCATTTTTCATATTTGTACTATAAATGCAAATTCAGTTTTGCAGTCACTATTGCTTTTGCTTTTGCTGACTGTAGAAGTTTTAATAGTAAACAAGCTTTGTCCTTAAATTGGCAAGAGGGCTTCTTCCCCCCTCTCCTCTTTCTTCCAAAGTGTTTTTGAGCAAGCTGTCTGGCAAAATAGCTACACGACCAGTACTTTGGCTGAGTGTGTCCTTGCCTAATCAGTCAGGCAGTGAATTCAAGAATGTGAGCTGCATAAGACAGAGGGTCATTTCCTTACAATGACAGGGAGAGCAGGGTATTAGAAAGAAAAGCAGTAGGAGGAGACAACAGAATTTCACATAGAATGAAACTTAGCTTATTCGAGAGACAGAACCTCTTACAAGTAATCCAATCTCTTTGCCTTTTCAGAATAAAATATTGTTATTAGTGGCAAAATAGAGATTACCACATATAAATCTATTGTTCCTGGCAGAATCAAATTTCCATCAGATTACAGTACAGCAACACAGACTATGGTATCAGTTTGCACGGCTATTTTGTCTTTGCTTGGTTGATTTCAAACAGGATGATTACACATTAGCCTCAAGCAGAACATCTCAGAAGTAAAATCTCCATTTTAAATTAAAGTGAGTTATATGGAGAAAGAAGAATCTAGATCCCAGGCTGGATGACTTAAGATCCTACAAAAAGTCCATCAGAAATCAAACAGAACTCCTACTTCCTAGATCTGACACTGAGCCCACAAGACAGTGCTCATTTCTATCATTAGCTTAAATATCCTATAACATAAGGTCAAGAGCTAGAGTTTTGAGCGTTGACTTAGTTTCTGTGTTCTCACTTTTTGCCCACCAAACCTTTAGCCCAGGGGTGCTGCTGTGTGTCAACGTTTCACAGCCATTCTTGTGGTGCTTCTGGTGCCAGGTCGTTCTCATGTAACACAGGCACGAACATGGAAATTATATACATCCCCAAACTTCCAGTAATGCTCCTAACACAGCCTGCTTCTGTTCCAACAAGATGTCAGCTTTATATTTCATAACATGTTTGTGTTTGCATAGTAACTGTCCAGTAACTTGGCATTCTTCTATAGTTGTGCATTTCAGCATTAGCTCAGCGCTAACTGCTTAAAGCCAAGCACATACTTCCTGCGTTATTGAATTAGCATCCACATATGCCACATTATTACCTTCAGCAAAGTCTGTTCGACATGCGCTTGCATAGCAGGTATAGTTCTACAGAAAAATCACAACCGAACCTGATTTTGTCACCCATGGTCACACAGCGGTACATGCAAATTTCCCTTCAAACTGCTTTCATAAGGAAGCTGTAACAAACTAAAGTGGTCGGGATTATTCTTGATGTGCGCTTTGTAAAAAGTACTTCCAGGAGACAGGGTGAGATGCTTTTTGCATTTTCCACCTGCCTGCAGACCTTGACCTCACTGTAAACACTATATAAATAGATTAGCAAATACTGCTAAGTATGTTCTGGCCTGGCACAAACTGGGCATCTCTGTGAGCTGATCCGACTCATCAGCCCAGCAAAAACAGGGGTTGTTTCCCACCAGGTTAGTGACCTGAATTGGCTCACAGGAAGGTCCATGAAGCACTGTCAACTGGCCCAAGAAGGGGTGGACAAACTGCATAGCTGACAGTAGGAATTGGGGAAAAAAGAAGTATGCTTTGGAGGGGAGAGAAATGAGACTCCTCCTTTTGTAAGCCATTCGGTCATCTATCTCGTATATACTTGCCCTCCTCCTCTTTTACATACAGCCTACAAATAGACCAGAAGATCTAAGATGTCATTCCCATTTTTACCTCTAACTAGCCCCCCTATGGAAATACATTTTCTGCCCACAGTGGTCCATTGTGCCTGCGTATGTGCGCATGACTTGAAAATATATGACTTATTTACACCTTTCAAGGCAGAGGAAACCAAAGGGCTGAATTTCCAAATGCCTTTGGCATTTGAGAGTGCACACAAGGGTATCTTCTACTTTCTAACTGCTGTAGCTCTAACAACTCCAATGAATATAACAATATGAAGAAAAATGGCCTTCTATATTTTACCCTGAAAAAATCCTTTCAGTATTTTAAATTATTCTATTGCTCAGGTAAATTAATAAAGATTAAACTGAGCAAAAGATAAGGTGTGAGCTTTTACCCAGTAGTATTTTCAGGTTGGAAATTATTCAGAAAGCACAAGCTTTGGGATCTGTGGTGCTGATTCAGCCCTTTCAGAGAGCCAAAGGTCAACCCACAGTTCTACTTCACTGGAACGCAGAAGTATTTATTAACGTCTGGAAAGGGCTCATCTGCACTGGAAACATTTCTCTTATTTTCTCCTGTATTATGATTCAAAAGCTACTAAAGAATCTTTGTATTTGTTGTTTTATTTATTTGGCAGTGTTCTCCTCTGCTTATATACCTGCCTTAAATGAGCAAGCCTGTTACTGTTATGAAGTAAATCAAAATACTTCAAAATCTGCTAGGACTGGAATCAGTAATACAAACTGGCCCATAAATATTGAGGCCATAGTAATCCTCCCTCAACAAGTGAGCAAAGTAAGAAACAAGGCAAAGCCCTTCAATTTTAATTCAGCTGAACTAGTGCTATTAGCATGGAGGCACACAAGAATACATGAATCCCTGGCTGAAGTGATGGTTTTCAGCACCACCTTAATTAAACCTGCTCCAAGCAAATTTAATCAGCGTGGTGAACAAAATGGCTTCTGAAAGCAGGGAGCAGTCTACATTAGTGTGTCCAGCATGACTGTCAACAGTGCAGCAAAAACATTTTGTTAAGTATCAATGGGGATTTCTAGCAAAAAAAAAAACAAACAACATCCTATTGCAACTATTTAAGCAAATCACTTTAGAAAGATTCTGAAGAGCAGTGAACAGAGGTAAAACACTTCCCCCCCCCTTCCAGGTTTTGAGAGACTTATCTGAAATCTTCCTATATGTTTTATGTCAATGGTAATTCTCCAGGAGTTAAATTCTCATCACAGACAGATCAGTTTCTGTTTACCCTATTCTTTCTTAGGTGTCTGCTTGTGGTCACTGTGGGAGACAAATTATTGGGCCAGATGGACCCTTGGTCTGAACCAGCACAGCCATTCTTACATTCTTATATTGCAATATGTTTCCCACACTACCCTGTCACAGGCAATGCAGAAAGTACTTGCTCTTTCTTTCTTCTGCCTGCACGAAGTCTATTATTTGGGTAATTATGCTAAGAACTGTACCAAGTAAATGTTTTCCTCCTCTCTCTCTTGATGTGAGACAAGGTTTAAGACTAATGATAATTCTATAGCCTTGGTATAAAAGTAACATAAATCTCAGTGATGGATATTTTGGATGATCTCTGATTTAAAACAGGCCTGAAAAAGACAATTCTCCTGAAGCCCTTTCTTCCCTAAGCCCCAACTCTTGTTGAAGTAAATTGCGTGAGAAGCAATTCTTTTGTTGAGCAAATGAGGACTAAGATTATGCTTTTAAACAAAGCCTCAAGTGAGATATTCTATCAATTTCTGTACCAGCAGCACTGACAGATTTGCTTGAGAGGACTGGAGTGGCTGCTCCTCCAGCAGCCCTGGGGCTTTGCCAGCGGGTGCCTGCCACCATGCTCTCTGCGTGCCTGCTCAGCCCACGACACTCCGCGCATCAGAGGGAGACGGATGCCTCCCGGAGAGCATAACGTGGCCATCTCACTTCCACACCAAAACCCATAAAGTGCACAGGGCAAACGGTGCAGGAATCCATCTGCCACATTCAAATCGCCAGTGCAGGTAACAAGCAGGGAAGGGAGAAGAGGAGGAGAAGCAAGGCAGGGATAGGGCACAGGCACCAGCTCCCATCTTCCAGGCCCAGGAACCACAAGAAGAAGGGAGAGCAGGGCCCCCAGTCTCCTACAGGCACGGAGGAAAAACGCTCTTTCGTATATCACATCATTGGAGGTGATGGGTCTTTCCATCAAATCACTGGAGGACTTCACCTTTATGCACCCTATTAAAATGGATGCTCTTAGAGATTATAGCCTCTTCTCCCTGCAGCTCCACCTCCTACAGACAATGGACAGCTTTTTCAATGCAAAATATTAAGAGAGAACATCGGAAGGCACTGTCACATCCAGATATGAAAGTTTTATCTGGAATAGAAATCAGTTTAGTTCACCTACAAAGATGTACGTACACAAAGATTACAGTAGGATAGGCCTTCTGCAAGGACTACTTTTAGCAGTCAGCTGTAACACAACAGGAGATTTGTTAAAACAGACAAACAAACCAAACCATATCAAACAACTCCAAAACCTCTTTTAATTTCTGTGGTAACTCGATGTACCATCTCTCAGTCCACATCCTGACTTCTTAGGCTCTGTGCTAATTCCTACCTTTTCTTGGCCAATGAGTGTTTTAATGTTTAATACAACTTCAGCAGGAATTAAATACAAATGAAAATACATTATGGCTAGACCACTCTGACAGAAAACATCTGCTGAAATCCCTGATTCCAACTTAGGTATATGACATACCAAGTTACTATTCCAATCACAAAGTAATGGAGAATGCAAGAGAAAATGGGAAGCTTTGGTGCCTTTTCTGCTAACCTTCCAATAAATCTGTGAAAAATTCCTGCTTCACAAGAGGTGTAGCTTTCCCATCTAACATTAAGTTCTAATCTGCAGAGAAAAATAATTTTGCTAACTCAGAAAAAAAAACAAGCCCTTTTTCTTCCCCGAGTGAAAATATTCTCTAGATAGAACCCAAATTACTTATTTTTGGTTCAACTGAACTGGATTTTTTCAGCAAATCAACCTTTTGCCATTTCATTCATCTTAATGGCAGTTTGGCACATATAAATATATATGCTGGACAACAGGAAGTAGCAAATACAAACAGCGTGGTCAAAACCTGTTCAGAATTTTTAGACTGAGGATTTACAGAAAAGCATTCCAGTCACACAGTCCTGTAAGGCTCTCAGGACAGGCTGGTTTTAACTGAAGCCACCCCTAGTGCTAGCAAAGAAAATACTATTGCTCAAAGATACCAAAATAGCCATGAAAGGAAGACAGAGCACAACAATATTGCTGTCTTATAGCTGTATTATAGAAAATTATCTCTCTTCAAAACTGTAAAATAAAAATCAGAATTGTTCAGTAAAATATTTTGTCTACCAAGGAGAAAAAAAAAACCTAATAAACCCTAAATCTTTTACAACTTCAGGACAATATGTAATGTAACTGAAAAAATGAACAATTTCAATCCTCAAACTTCAAATACACTATTCACATGATTTCCTATATAAAATTTAAATCCACTGGTATTTCATTAGTTCTCTAAAGTAATAAGCAAGACAATTCTTGCAAACTCTGTTCAAACAATAGAAAAGCAAGTGGTTTCAGTTAGATACTAGCTGAAAGTAAGGATGAGTATTAAAATCTAAAAGTATCTAGAAGTTAAGACTTCAGAAAAATATTCATACCTACAAGTACAATCTCTGAGGAAAAATAATGTGCTAAGCCAAGTACATATGGAAGCATCTAAAATTACCAGCTCTTATTCCAACTCCTGGTTATTCAGTAGCTAATCTGCACTGGAAGAAGGTAACTAAATACAAATGAATTGTTAAGAAAAACACCCAGTATTTGCTTGAATATTTAACAGCTGGAACAGCTGGACTGGATTACTGAACAATGAAATTCAGTGTGCAGTCAGGTAGCAAGGACAGAAAGCTCCCTGAACAAAGCCATAACATAAGGAAATATAATAAAAAGTATTTATAACAATATTTTTTTCCTCTTCTTAACTGGCTATTGCATTTCACTTTGAATGTGCCATCTCACAAATACAAATGAATCAAATCCATGTTCCTAACAGCCAGTTTCTTTGAGCCAGCTTTTTAAAAGTGAAAGGCTTCCTAATTTCATTTTATAGTGACAAGACAAAATGGAATTTCTTTGATTTTTTTTTTTAAATTGTAATTGAATATGTTGAATTTGCAGTGCTGGAAGGAATGCCTCTATATTTATTTAAAAGTATACGAAATCTCAGGAACTTTTTCAGTCACCTCTTATCTATATTAGTTGCTGTCACTGTAAGTGAGAGCTTATCTTGGATATTGACCTGCCAAATTCTACAGCACACTTTTATTGAAATGGTGTGAACCTGCTCTGAAGCTCTCTAAAACATATGAAGGTGCAGTATAAGAACAGAGGCCCATACCAGCTCCCTAAGGATGCTGGACTGCAATATGTAAAGGTGTCTCTGGATGAGCAGTTGTTGGCTCAGGCAAGAGGAGCAGTGGGAAAAAGACATATCATTTGTCGTCTTTCTATTTCTGTTTTCCAGAAGTTCATGGATCATCTCCCCATCATATAGCAAAGAGTGAGATGCAATCCACCTAATTTAGATGGACTCTCTTGCATGGGAATATTATGTGGAAGTACTATCCTTAAGTCCTGCTTAAATGTTAGATGCCTAATGACAATGCCATTTGGAAACTTTCAAAAGCACCTTCTTCTTTCCGGCATAGAAAACTCCAGTGCTTTCTTTACATGACTGTACCACTGGTATCCAAAATACAGTTAAAGTTAGGTGGTCTGGATCCCATCCATTCTCTCCTCTTGCTGGACTTGAATTCTCTTCTCTGATTAGCAGCGTCGTTTTTTTCTTAACCCCCTGCTCCCAGGAGATGGCTTGAATCTTCTTTCTACCTCTAAGTTTCCCTGATTTACTGGAATGTTTACTGTGTCAAGGGGCTCTTCTGGTACTGATATCATCGTGACAGCCAGGCACTCAACTACCATCATGACAAGTACAGGATACATATCCAGATAAACTAACCACCAATCAGTTCATTAGAATGACCAAATGTATCTCCTATAAAAATGTCTTAGAAAGAGCCAACACTTCATAGGGATGACTGAAACCTTGGGAAAAAAAACAACATGGAAGATGCTACCGAGTTCAGACAGTCCATGCAGCGCCAAAATACCCAATGCAGCCGCTCCAGCTTTTCAGGTGGAATTCCTTTATGTTCAGGCAGTGACTTGTCTTGCCAAATATTTCTGATGTGATTTACATACCTCAGAAAAGATCCCAAATTCTGCAAGTTAAGCCAAACCACAATCCCAGCCAAAGCCTCCACCTGTGCAAAATGTTTATTTTTAGCAGCTGCAGACTTAGGGGAGTCCAAAACCAAATTCGACCTACAGCTGCTCATCATGCCAACACTGTGTCAACAAACGGCAGGCTGGCAGCAAAAACATTAAACATAACATTATCTCATTTATTCAATGTGTTACTAATCAGAAAGGAAACAAACACTGGAACATCCAGGAAACCCAGATTTAGAGGAGACATCCAGACTCCTGTTCATCAGCTTGAGAAAGACCTGGCTCAAGCAGCGTTAGCTACTGTGTTTGTTTTCTTGCTGGCAGAACCTACCTATCAATGCCCATTCTTGGACTGTTTGGTTACTGCCTTTCCAAGAAAATCAGTGCTTAACAACAGCTATGTCAGAGTTTTTCCACTGAAGTTCACGAGAGGCAAGGGAAAATGAAGCAAAACACTGCAAGCGGGGATGCAACTCACACTGGCAAACCTATATTCATTTTCCACTCTCTAAATACAGTGAAATATATTGGGTGCAATGTTGTCACTCTAAGCTATCCCTACACATAGATGGTTTCTGCCCATCACACCAAATTAGTCAGGGCTTGCACCATGGCCACAGAACTACTCAAAAGCTTGTTTGATACGGGGCCAGCTTTAGGCACAGACAGAAGGCAGTTACCTAATGCAGGAGACTGCCAAGTTACGTGTCCTAGGGAGGACGGAAATGCTATGTTCAGGCAGCACATGCTGCTGAACAGCTGAGCGCAACCTCATGCTTGCACAGCTTTGTATTCCTGCTAATGTTGCCAAGGAAGGAGTCGAGGAGCAGGGGCTGCTCTTGCCCTAGGACCATGGCAAGCAGCAGGCCCCAAACCTGGAGTTCTTCCCAGTTCTCTGTGCTCCTTGTGGCCGGGCGAGCCGAGCGTCGCTTCCTGCCTTCCCTGCTCCTGCGACGGCCTGAGCAGGATCGGGACGATCCCTGCTGCGGCAGGGGAAGACAGAAGGGAGGGGACAGCATTTCTCAAAGGGAATTTAGCAGCTACAAATAAGGAAGGAAACAAGAGAGGAGAGAGAGCACATCAGAGTGCTTTGGTCCAGTGCAAAGGTGTGAGGGAAGAAAAGCTCCTACGGTTCTGATCTGTCCAATCTTCTGTGCAGCTGAGAAACCCTGAGTCAACACTAGTCTAGTCCCTTTTTTGGCCAGAGGTCAGCAGATGCAAATTCACATGAAAACAAGACTTTGGGTCTAGCCTATCTCGCACACAGAATCTTACACTGACCTAATTCAAACCCAGATACACTGACCTAATCCAAATCCCAGTCAAGTCTGGAAAGACTCCCATTGATTTCCGTGAGCTGTGACTCAGCCTTTGTAGTGCTCTTTGATGCTATCGGAGTGACTCAGGGATTGTCACCTTCTGTTCCCAGAGTACGAGTGTGATGGAGAGGTGAAAGATTTGATTCAAGATAATGGAGAGGTTGCCAGCTGCTTTCCTTTTTCCAACATCCTTGCCAGATTATTCATAGCTAAATTTACACAATACAGAGTTACACTGACGAAATAGATACTAGACCATGCCACATGCCACCCTGTTACCTCTGTAGTGCTGGTAAAGTTAGTTTTTTAATTCTGCCACCCTGACTGATGATATACTTGTAACCCTAACAGTGTGTGACTGACTGGGAGATGCCACTTGCAGTACTAATGCTGGACAGATACTTGTCCAAATGGCAGGAAAATTCAAGATCCGAGGGTTAAATGCCAGCTTTTTTTTTGTGGTGAATTTCTTCCTGGCCAAGAAAACTTTCACCGCACAGAGAGGAACAATGACACGCAACCTCCATATAACCAGACCCTGCTGGGCGCATACCTCAACAACCAGGAGAAAAAAAAGAAAAAAACCATAAACTCTTTATCTTAAAGACAAGTTACTACATACCAAAAAAAGGAAACATCAAAGACAAAATCCTGAACGGTGTTGACGACCCACAAATCCCATAAAAATCGACAAGAGTTAAGAAAGGCAAGAGAACAATGAAACTCTTCACTCCTAATCCTGGCCTTATACGTGTGTTATAATTAAAGATAAACTGAATTTCAAAGCCATTCAGAGTGAAAGGGCAGCTCTAGAAGCAGGGCTGTATAGACAATATATATAAAAATGGAGCTATAACATAAACGTCAGTTATTAAAATAAATAGTCTGCTTAATGCCAGCATACTGTAACCACCAACAGTTTGAACAGCACGCTACACAAAACTGACCAAGTTTTTTAAATTTGATAAAGAAACAGTACTTGAGCGGAAACATACGATAACAAGGGCTTGGCAGGAAAAAAATCATCCATCTTCCAACCACTGATTCTAAGAGGAGTATTTGGAAGAGGCTGCCCTAGAAAATAAGCAAGTTCTTTCAAATCCATTGTTATGCTTTGCTTTCTCAATACCTGGTGAAGGGTAGGTCTGATTTTGGCCATCATCGTTAGCTGCCTGTGAAATAATACATTTATTTTATCAAACTTTCTTTGCAGGATTAGAGAAGAAAGAGGCCACCACAAGAGAGGTCCTCACTGGTATAAGGAGAAATTTTTTCACTGTGAGGACTGTCAGGCAGTGGGAGAGGCTGCCCAGAGAGGTTGTGCAGGCTCCGTCCTTGGAGGTTTTCAAGACCCAACGGGACAAATCCCTGGGCAGCCTGGCCTAATCTCACAGCTGCTCTCTGGGGTCCCGTCTCACCTGAGCTGCTCGGTGCTCCCCAGTCCGGTGTGTGGTTAACGGCCCGGGAGCAGAGCTCAGGACGTCTGGGTTTAGTTTTCAGCTCTGCCACAAATTCCACGCATGACTCTGGGCAAAGAAACTTAATCTTCATGCTTCCCTTCTCCATTACCTTTTCTCTTCCTGTTTGTCTGTCGCCTCTGATTAAATTTTGAGCTCTAAAAGCATGGGCTACGTGTTCATATGGTATCTAAAGCAGTGCAGCTTGATATCATTTGGCACATTCTTGTGCAGTGACATAAATCAATCAATAATCGAAAGAGTTATAGTACAGTCATATCATCCTGTTTTATTTCCAATAACCTTCATGATCATTTTGCTTAAGTCTATATTGAAAGATTAGGGCTAAAACTGTAATAAACATGAAAATCTAGGTTAGGCATATAAACCTATTCTACACAAAGAACAGTAGTTGTGCCCCCCTCATAATAAAAATTTATTACACACAAAAGTCATGTGCAGGTATAGGTAGCTATTAAAATGCCTGCACACCTAATTCTGATTTCACTGCTGTACAAAGCAATGGGTTTGGGAGTCCCTCTGCAGGACCACAAAAATAAATGTCAGTTGTTTACTGAAAAAAGAAATTGGAAACATAAGAATTTATTTATATACTGAAACTACAGCTCCCATTTATTTCAATGGAACTACTGTACAGCAAGAAAGGAATTGTGTCTCTTGCCTTTTTAAGCTTTCAGTGGCTCCCTGACATGATGGTGTGCTTTACTTGATGGTCTGCTGTGGAACCCTACCCCTTGGGTTCTTTCAAATAATCCCGGGCATCGTTTCAATGTAAACCCTCTGCTGCCCAATCACTGGGGAACACCGGGGTGACAGGAAATTTGCTGGAATCTACAGTGAAAAATGTTTCAGCACCTAACAGCAAAGTCATAGACTCTCTTAAACTAGCTGCTAAAGTGTCTATATTTTAATTTTAATGACGAATCTTATGGAACAGACATGTTAGAAGAGCAATAAATAATAAGT
Source organism: Struthio camelus (assembly GCF_040807025.1). Classification (NCBI taxonomy): domain Eukaryota; kingdom Metazoa; phylum Chordata; class Aves; order Struthioniformes; family Struthionidae; genus Struthio; species Struthio camelus. Next base: position 44,674,711 of record NC_090943.1, on the reverse strand, counting down.
TATTGTACATGATCTTTCATTTCTGAATACTTAAGGAGATTAATGTACTCATCTGCATTACTACTCTGAGCTAGTCTGAAATGAAACCTCATGCAGAGTAGCTTATCCTCTATTGTTTATATATCAAGCCACGGGCATGTTTTGCCACATGTCTCCACAAGACACGCAGCAGCTTCCCTATTTGGATTTTCTTCTCTAATAAAAGGTAGATCAATAAATAAATTCAATTAGCACATTAGAATAGGCATTATGAGGTCTTATACATAACAGAAGAAATCTAACAACTTCAACAGATTTGGTCAATTAAAACAAGCCTTTATAGCACAGCTAGAATAAGGCTGTATCACAGATCTAAATAGCCTAAGCTACAATTTCTCTCCAGGCTGTATTGGCATACTCCTGACACCAAAAGTATCATTAGAAGGATCTGTCTGTATTTTCATGATATCCCTAATCCCCTGTTTTGAATACTTAATTACTGCAGCAACTGGGAATCCGTGCACCATTCTGTGTTACTTCAAAGATAATTTCTGTAACAAAGAAGGAGTAGCTATATCTCCGTATCATGTTGTAGTTCCTGTTCTGACTCAAACTTCTCAGTGTTTTGGCTGTGGAAATGTTATCGGATCAGGCTTTGTCATGGAGTTATTCAGAGCTGCAGATACTGCAATGGAATTCATCAGCACAGAGCAAATATAACAGAGCAAATAAAAGTGGCCACATGTTACATGTATGTACAATGTGTGGAATAATTTTCAAAAATTCAGCACAAAAAGATGAATTTCTTCAATGCACTTTTTTTTAAACAAACTGCAACCCTTCAGTAGAACATTTTACAGACAAAACCAACAGAGTTTTGCTTAAGAGAAGTTGCCTCCATCGATTCTCAAACCAAATCCCAGAATAATAATTTTTCAACAAAACCACAGAACAAACTCTTACTTCATTTACATTGAGATTTTCCTAAAAAGGTAAGCAACATTACCTACACATGATCAAGACTCTGCAGGCCTCTGTCATTCGGATACTAGCTGAAAAACAGCCAATAGAAGTTTCTCACATCTTTGATTAGTATTGTCTTTTTTTTCTTTTTGAGAAAGAAAAGCTTCCTGGCAAAGAAAAAAACCCCAGAGTTTCTCCAGACTTAGTGACAAAGTAGAATATAAAAAATGATGAAAAAAATGCTTAGCAGACCTTTCTCACACCTGTGAGCTCATTCATAAACAAAGGCAGAAATCTACACAGATAGCAATTCTGTACAACCTACTGGTTCCTCTCCCTTTAAAACACCAGTCAAATACCTAATGTCAGTGCTCACTAGGGATTGTATTCAGCAAGAAACACAGACTTTTCAACACATATGGATATGTATAAAAATGCATAAATGTAACAGAAAAGCAATATCCATCGTTCATCTTAACTTACTGTTAATTAAGCCACTAACACAATTTATTTCTTGGTAATTTTACAAAGAACCTAAACAACTGTGAACTCGGTTCAAACGTGAAAAAAAACCCTTCCTTTGAAGGCTTCTGTTAAATTCTACAGCACATGCACAGAAAAAATAACCTTGTCAGTACAAAATGCCTTAAAGGAATCTCCCGTCAAAACCACAGAGAGGATGTAGACTGTTGACTGAAAAGAAGAGATCAGCGCAGTCTCTGGAGACAGTATCAAAGACAGAGACTCTAAGCAACAGCAGATTTAGCAGATCTCTCACTTGCATCTCTTCACTCCAAGATGCCAGTCATCTCAAGAGACTAGCTCACATCAAACAGAGGGAATGATCAGCGATAGACTTCAAATTAAGCTTACATGATTTCACAAAAGACCAGGGTGATTCTGAGAGATAAGCACATAGCTGAATTTTGAACAAGGAAGAGGCTGGATGCTGAAGGCACCCTGCTCATCTCACTCAGCAGCTTTGATGAAAACAAGTGCGGTGTGGCGCACTTGCCACGCTGAGGATGCTGGCCAGCCTTCCTGCACTAATACTTACGCAGATGCCCTACCTTGTTCTTTCTTCAGGTATATATGTAAAATAATAGGATCCTGACATTACTCATAAAGAATGCTTCAGATGGCGCACAGAAAGACCTGGATGGCTGGACAGAAAGTGCTACGGACTTTGGGGAGTGAAGGAAAAGATGCTACGAGATTTTGGAAATGCTAAAACAGGGAGCTGCAGTTTCTTCTGAACATAGATCATGTCAAAATAGCAACTCCCAGCCTTATTTGGGAACTAGGTTCTTTCTAATGTTATAGAATAGCTTCTACTTCTGAAAGACAGTCCGCGTGCCAGCATGTAGCAGATGTTAAACTAAAATCTTTCAAGTTATAAATTAGTGGCTTTAAACACTTACCAACATTGCTCAAAATACAGCTTGCTTCAAGGCAAAACCTGCCCTCACATAGTGTAGAGGTGCTGTGCTCCAACAACCTAGAATTTATTTTTTCTGTAGTACTAGCAGCATTGTCCTAGCTCTAGGTCACAATCAGTAATACATATTTTCTGAGATAAAAACGTTAGTTTTCCTCTTCCGTGATTGCATGATGCACACTGATTAAACATTCCTTCTCTAAAATTGGAAATGTTATTTTGCATCAGGAAATAAGAGAGGTTTTGATTTGTTTTGGCTTTCTTCTGCAGCTTGCCTCTATGAAAAATGATACAGGAAGAACCAAAACGTACCTTACTTACATTGTACACGAAGATAAAGACTATCAAAAATCTCTTCACTTGTGATGGATAACCTTACACAGCAGGAACAAATACATAAATAGTAATACTCCGAAACTGCCGCCTATTCACATATTCAAATCCTCGTAACTTAGATATGTTTATGCTGTCTGGAACAGTACATACAGTTATGTACAGTTATGTACAGAACAGTACATATTTCAGGCAACAGATCAAAACACGTCACTACAGGAAATTTGGGTCAACTGCTGGAGAACCATCTTGTGCCGCTGGTAACTGCTGGGCAATGGTTTCCCCCATGGAGGGAAACACTACCTTATTGATATGGGGGTGGGGCAGGGAGAGGGAAAAAAAGGAAAAAAAGAGAGAAAAGGTCTTTTCTTTCACAAGACTGGAAAGCTCAGGGTGGCTGGCAGAAGCCTCATGAAACTCCCAATTTCTCTCCTGAGGAGAAACTCCACATAAGCAAGAATATCTTCCAAGCACAACATTAATGGCCATTTTTAAAAAATATATGTCCCTCTATGTTTCAGTTCCCCACCTGTAAAATGGAAACAATTATATCCCTCATCACACTGAAGTATTGTGAAAACAAATACATAGGTATTTGTGAGGCTCTCAGATAAGATATGTTAGTACTGATCGTCCCATAGACCTCTCAGGAAAACTCATATCATCTCAGAGAAAGTTTTCAGTTATGTGCAATACATTCTCTTCATCTGTGATGTAATCAAGTAACTCCTATTTTGTTTACCGTGCTCAGAAATATATCTTTATCACTCCTTTGATTCTCAGGATTCCTGGCTTTTCAAATATGCCTCTCTTCCCAGTTGTTTTCTCCAGGCAAAAATACTCCCCAGGTAAAATAAAAATTTTATACCAAATAGAAAACAAAAAAGCAGGGAAGCCTGGTATATTAAGTAGTTATTGTGCTAGAAGCAACAATATGATGCAAGAGCTGCACAAAAGTTTGTGGCAATATAAATGTAAAATCGTAAAACAGACAAAGATACACACCCAGCAGTGATATAAATGGATGCCATACTTCTGAGTTACATCAAGGCTGAATTTTCCCCTGGAGTCCGTGACTGATTAATTCCTATAACTTTGGTACCTGAAAGACTGGAGATTTTTCTTGGTAGTAAAGAGCTTTACAAGATGTACTTAAATGGATTATGTTGATGCCTTTCATGATGTAACCCTAATGATAATTTAATTGAAAAAGTGCTTTAAGCCATAATAGTAGAGACGACAGCGTTTCCTTTCTTCACTTTGACAATTATGGGCCAGTGCAGAATTGCTTTCAAAATAAGCAGAAGGACAGATTTCCAATCAACTTAAAAGAATGTGTCAAATTCTGCAGAAGTTTTCCTCAAGCCAAATACAAAACTGTACTGGCATCAAAGCCCACACATTTTCTACTCTCTATTCTGAGATTGTTCTTCTTCCATCATGGAAATCATTCTCTACTTTTATCGATGTGCAGGTGTGTTAATTACTATGCTGCCTTGCACACTTTATTCTGCTGTTTGCACTTTAGAGCAAATAGTTCCCCAACTGTTGAGATGCCAGTGGGCAAGGCTACATGACTATTAACTGTTATTCTCTAAGCCTTTCTCCAATCCTTTTTTTTTTTTTTCTAGCACTCCACATGCCTTTTTTGAGATGTTTTTGGGATTACAAGATTGAGAACATAATGACACTAACGAATGTATAAATCATTATCAGAATGTGTATTCCGTTACTGCTGCTTTACAAACATACTGGTCCTGGAGACTGAATAAAAGGATTTTCTGTACACGATCATTTTCTCCTCAATCGCTGTACTTTTGATTTATGTATTTTTTCACACTCGGTCTACAAGGCGCGTGTGAGCCAGGACAAATGCTTGCTAGGTAGCTTTGTCAGCTGCAAGTCATTACATTAATTCCATGTAACATGTCACAGAGACCCTCATGCTCCTTACCAACTAAAAATGCCTCAGTGGGGAACGTTTCACCAAGGCTGCGGCAGGACATGATACGAGTTTGTCAGTAATCCCATCCTGTTTCCTGGGCTTGGGAGGAGAGTTTCAGAGAGCTGAAAAAGCTGATTTTCTGCCAATATTTTAAGAGGGTAGGCAGGATGGGCTAGGTATTTATAGATCAGCTGACTTAATATTGATTCCAGGCAAAATAATAGAGAAGCTGTTACAAAAGCAATCAGGAAATAATGAAGGGATGTTAGCATAACTAATGGCAATCAACACACTGTTAGGGAGGACAGGTCTCATCACACAAAGTTAGTGTCATTACAAATATAGTTGGTAAAACAACTGGGGAAATAATACGCTTAGACTACTGTCTAACTAATTTAAATTAGTTTCACATGATATTCCAAGTAAAAATTATCAGTGGACATAATCCACGGAGAATAAAAATGGATTAAAACTGGCTGATACATCTCAGACAGTAATTGTAAATAGGAAACTATCCACAGTCAGAGACATTTCTGAGGTGATTTTATATGGATCTGGTCTTGATCCAACGTTACTCAAATTCCATCAGTAATCTGGGGGGGATAAAGTTAATATTATTAATAATATCAATATCACTGTTAACAATATTAATAATACTACTGATAACATTTTCTGAAAGCACAGTAGTTGGTAAGTAAACATAACATCAGATCAGTTCTAGAGAGTAATCCACAATAACTGATAAATTAGGCTCAACTTCAAATAACCAGTCCCCCAGTATCATCTCATTTCCAGTTCATATATCTAGAAATAAAAAATCTATGTCACTTTTAAAGGACACAGGATGTACTTGAAAAGCTGTGACTTGAAGGAATTTAGGGTTATGGTGGCCAACCAATTCAACACAAAATTACCATGCAATACAGTCACAAAAGAGAGAATACAATCTTTCATACACAGCAACTGGAGCAGAAAGTTGATACTAGTGACTGTAAACAATGTTAGTGAGGCATTTACTGAATACTGAAGTTTTTGGCACCTACTTTTTCAAAAGAAGGTTGACCAGTTGGAAATGATTCAGAAAACAGCAAAAAGAATGATCTGTGGTCTGGGTACCCTGTCACATTTTGAAAGAATAAGGAATCTTGGTCTAAGTTTGTCCAAGAGAAGGAGAGACTGGAAACACCTCACACCATCTGGAGGAAAAACCCCAGATGTTCACAGTGATGAAGAGCTCAAGTAGAGTGGGTGAATTCAGTGATGAAGGAAAAGGGAACACAAATGGGTAAATTGTATTTCTCACCTTTTCACCTCTAATACCAATATTTTTATTCAACTACTTTTCATTGCCTTGAATCTAAAGAACAGAAGGAATGAATAGGAGGAGAAGAGACTGAGAGGAACAAAGCAACGTATACTATGTTATCATGCAGCTAAAAAGGCATAAATACTGATGTTATGAACAAGTATGGCATTGATGGTGTTCCTCAAATAAGCTGGAAAGCTTTCTTTTCCACCTTAGGCTACTCCACACACTCTTGCCTACATTCTCTCAACATCAGCCGCAGTATTCAATGCCAATTCATAATAAAGACAATACCTGTATGTATGATACAGGGACTAGTGAGGAAGCTCAGGGCGGTCTGTGCCCTCAACTTTCTTTGCCAGAAATTTACTTGTACTGTTGGGGAATCCTTTTACGAAAATCTTGCAATTTATTTTGCCTTCTAAGGCAGAAATGTCAACATCTCCTAGGCAGCAAGGCTTCCAGAGATAAAAAGAAGTACTTACCTAGCCAGAGCCATATAGTCTGGTTTTAAAAGAATTAAAAGTGGGCTCATCACCTCATTCAACCATAAGGACCTTAGCCATCTTGCGTTATGTTGCTCTGAATGAATGACTGATCACTTTATATATATACATGCACATATATGTATATATATTTTACCCTCAGCCACCACAGTAACGCTTCTCCCTCAGCTTCAAAAATATTCTGTGAAAAAAAATACATAACAACTGTAATAGAAACTATTATTTAGTCCCTTAATAACGACATAGATCTGATTTTTACGTGAGAAGTTTCATATATCCTTTTCAGCCTCTCACCTAAGCACTTAATAGGTACCATTGATCTCCTCAGATAATTGTTAAATCTCTCCCTGCTGTCCCTTGCAGGTGGCTCCACATCTGGTTTTATGAGACAGGGAAGGAAAGGATGAGTTAAGCCCAAGAGAATCACAACTGGCATTACAAAACCATAATATGAATGGGCCAGCCCTATTTCAGTATAGTCCTGCGTTCCTAATGGCATCCTGAAGACATGAGCGTTATACACTTTCTCTGCTTGTTTTATGGGGCAGGAATGTATTCTGATGGCATGAATTTATTCAGCAAATACTTGCATTCTCAGGCATTTTCATTCACTGGTCTTTCACATACTCCTTGTATATTTTCTCATTTTCATTGCTGCACATCCCCTTTGTGGATATGCAGCACTCTTCCAGATACATGGAAGAACAAGCTACTTCATCTCTGAAGTGTTCTTGATCTGTTTACCGTTCGTGCTTCTGACAGTGAAATCATGGAGACACAGAAAATCAAAACGAAGAGGAACATTTTAGGGGATGAAACAGAAACATTTAGAAAAAGTTGTACAAGAAAAGGGGACAGAAAAAAGATAAAGTTAGATCTAGACTTGTTGTGAACAGAATATGCCCACAGGGCATCCATCCGATGGTGCCGACAGGAGGTGGCCTTTAAAGCTCACTGCCTCATTCCTACCGAACTTGATGTGGCAGCTGGAGAGTGCAGAAAGCCTGCAGATAACCACGATATTGCTAACTTTACCGCTAGCGTGCCTCACCACTGTAGTCCTGAATTAAGTTTGCAGCTCTGTTGGCCAGCTGCCACTGCGTGAAACGGCACAGCTTCCCTCTCCCTGTGCTCGCGGCTGCAGGATCCCAACCCTGCGCACCAGCTCTGGCGTTTATCTGACCTCACAGTGCGGCAATTTGGGGGTCTAAACTGGCAGAAGGCTTTTCACTTTAGCTAATCTCTTGGTTATTTTGCATAGCTTCGTTTTCTGCCAGTTTAGTTGCCTGCATGGGCTCACGGCTGGGTGCGAGTGGCACCCAAGGAGGGGAAGCAGCAGCAGCAGCAGCGTGGAGCAGCCGCCGCTCGCAGCAGCCGCCAGCCCTTCAGCTGGCAGAGCCCTAACACCAGACCTCACCCATGCTTTGCACAAGACACTGTGGCAACCCCTGTTTTCTAACAGTATCACATTCATTACCTTGCAGAACATCTTCTGAATGAGGATACGCTACATTTTTGAGCGATCAGTCAAACCTAAACAATCAATTACATCTTTTGTCAAAACTGTTTACTCTTTCACACTGTGCTGAAGTCATTAAGAACGAACACCAAGCAGGATCAGTTATTTATCCTCCTCCTCTTGCCCTGAAAGGGAATTAATCTTAAACTTTCCATTTAATGATCTCAATAAGACTCACTGTAAATGACATCAGGCTGCACTGACAAATATTTTAAAACAGAAAGTCTTCTGAATGACAAGAGTTTTAACGCCACAAAATTGTTGCTCAACATATCCATCAAATGACACCAAATATCTACGGAAGGCAAGCTTAAAAATTCACTGCCCACCATTCAAGCACTACAGAAATTATGGTGCAATCAGCAGGGCCGGGAGGTTTGTTCAAATTGAGAAAGAAAGATAAAGTGAAAGGTACAGATTCAAAAGCAATTCTTAAAAATTCTGGCAGATGAACCTTAAATTCTCTTAGCATCTATAAAGAAAACGTAATCCTTCTCTGAAGAAATGCAATTAATAACCACATGGTAAAGAACCTGCCGTACACGTCAATAACACCTCCGAGGGAAGCAAGCCAGCATTACATTGCCGTTCTGTGCAGGGAGGTTATGTGACTTTTTCACAGCCACACGCAGTTACAATTGGCACAGAAGGTAATTTAGACGAACCTGCTTACTTCCCAAAGCAATCGTGTAAAAATACTCCCATGGCAAGGAACAAAGTTACAGCTGAGGGTATAGTAATTTATGAGAACATAGTGTCTAGGGCCAAGCAAGCACATCCCTTGTTTTGGCCTGCCATAGTTCTCAGCAAATTCCTGATTCTCACTGCCTTGTACCGCACTGTCCTCTCCATACACAGCAAACCAAGCTGTACTTTCAAACACAGTTTGCTAGGATGTTTTAACTCTGTTCAGGGTGACTTTTACTGAAATTCAAAAGGGAGAAGAGACTTAGGTGTTCAAGCAAAGAGGCCTTCTTCTGCAAACCTTTCGTCTGTATGAAGGTTGACCCTCCTCACATTTCATAGACTTTAATCTGTGCTGCTTGCATATGCGGAGTGTTTTTCCCTTCCCTTCCCTCCCCTTCCCTTCCCTCCCCTTCCCTTTGCTTCCCTTCCCTTTGCTTCCCTTCCCTTCCCTCCCCTTCCCTTCCCTTCCCTTCCCTTCAGAAAAAGAGGAGAGGCTATTTTCACATACTTTAAGAATTTTTAAATTCCCATTTTATAACCAATGTAATTTTTATCATTATTTTCCCTTCCTTTCCACTGCTTCATTCCATGGATCTCCTTGTACCAGAGCAACACTGACAGTTCCCCACAGCAGTGAGCCCTGTTGACGGCCATCATCTCATTCATATGCACACTCAGAGCACTATAAATCTGCTCAAATATCATCCCTCCCCCGGGGCAATGTTTTTTCCTCAGAATATCTACATTGCTAGCTGCAGAAATTTCTCCCTCTAATTAACTTACAGGTTCCAAATACCACCAGCTGGAATCAAAGAAGAGAGCAGGAGAGCTGAATGCCCTGAAACTGGTTTGAAAGAGGGTGTTATCTATTGTTTCTTTGCTTTGTTGTTTATTTTTTTCATTTAACAGTCAGCTTTTTGAAGACTACTGTACTTTTTATCAACACATGAATGGACAGCGAATAATCCATGAATTGAGTGAATTGAAACTAACTCCAGAACTCTTAACTATCTGCTTTTCCTGATAGTGTTGTTGGACATGTCACATCACATTATATTTCTAACGTGTCATGTTTGCATCCAAGTCACAGGGCAACCTGATGAAAGAACAAAGCACAAGACATTGCAACAGGACACACTGGTAAGGCGAAGCAAAACACGCTACTGCTGATTGACTGCCCACCAGTAACTTGGATTTAGTTAATTCCTTCAAAAACACAAGAACGAAGTTCAGAGAAGGCTAAAGTGCACATGCAGAGTTTAATAATCTATTAGCATAATAACCTGTCATATATGACTATGCAATAAGCTGACAGAATTTGCCAGAAACACTTCACTTTGCAAACAATATTTAGAGTGATGCTTGATTCATTACGCTATCTGTATACACAGAGAATGGCAGTGTTTCTTGTAACAAGAAAGATCCAAGGCACGAGCTGAGCAGTTCTGAAGTAGAAATCCAAGAAGCAGCCAAACCAGAAAATTTAAGTTCTCAACCAATTTTTGCTGATGAAAATATTTGCTGCCAGGGCTCAGTATGGGCAGGCTGGAGAAGAGAACTGGATTTCAGGGTAGCTTCAAACAGCAGCACAGACATAAAGTGGCAAACCTTAAAAATGCTAGAAATCAATTCATTAAATGGTCTCTACTTTTATTCTCCTGTCTTCTTGATAGATATTTTTTGTTGTGATTAGACGTTTATTTAATGCACACGCCAAGGCCAATCTTTGTTTTAATTTAAAACCAAAGACAATAATCATAAAGCTATGCTGCAGTCCCCAGGAAGAGAGTAACTAGACTCCACTCTTCTGCCCGCCGCACAGGCAAAGCCCAATTCCTTCGGCTGGTGATACATTAGCACAGAGGACGCGGGCTGTGACAGCAACCTAACCGCTGTCTCACAGCGTGAGCTGGGACCATTGGGAGCCTCAACGAGTCTCAAGAAGGAACTTTAAAAAGAGCAGGTCTGTATTACTTACAGCACCAAGGAAGACTCTAACATTAAAGACGATGTGATTTGTGATGATGATCTTAACCTAACACCACTTAACGAAATAAATTCGTTACTGTCTTTTAGGGCCATTCATACTTTGCCCAAATAAGGCTTCAAGAAAGGTACAACTGAAGTTCTTTTGGCTTGGGGTACTGCTTTTGCTGCCTAAATTAGCCCACAGAGCACTTAACCAGTAAAAGAATAATGAAGCCAGCAAAGCGCTCCTAGTGTTATACCAACATGTGCATGCTTTGGATCAGTACAGTAAAAACACTATGAATGAATGCAACAAGCCATAGCAGTAAAAATCTCCATTTTGCTGTGATAACAGAGGCCTCTGTAGGTGCTCCTGTGAGTACAGCAGTGTTGGGAGAGTTCTTTATCTTACCGACACAAGTACACAGGCAGAAGCCTTACAAGTAAAAAAAAAGGGTGTCTGCCAAATCCCAAGAGGGCTGCAGTCCTGCTGCTTAGGCAGGTTATATGGTAATGCAAGGAGCAATAAACAAATCAAAGGGAGGCCAAATGTTGCTTGACTTACTCAATAAATCTCCCTTGTTTTTACTGAGGTTTTTCTGCAACTGGGCATATTTTTAAAACAATTTGTGTCCAGCATTTCATTATCAAAAATATGGCACCTTAAGGGATCTGATTATCCAACAACGCAGATTTAAAGGTATTTCGAAGTTTAGACTCCCTTTCAGTTCCCCTGTTTTGCACCTGTAACCTGGATACATCCAAAATCAGTCTGGAAAATATTGGCCATGTATAAAATCACGTCTCAGAAATCTCCTTTTTATAGCTAACATTTTCTCCAATCCTACTACGGTCGCACTATGTGTCCTAAGGAGTAATGTGGTCCTCGCGTTATATTACTTGGACCATTTACAAGTACATTTCTCCATATGGCAGTCCCTGGAACCGATGTAATCCCATGTTGAATACCTCACAATATCACCACTGTGATTCAAAAGCATAAGCAAAGTCATCTGAGTCCCCTGCACAGTGAAGTAAATCTTGCATTCGAGACTACTCCTGTGGGAAGGATTGTTTTGCTATAGGATCTTGCAGACCAAAGAAAATCAATGGGTTGATACAGGAAATGGAAGGGTGTAATTTTTAAGACACAGTGCTTTTTAAATGTATTTATCTTAGTGTATGTGACCGAAGCCTGAAGATGTATCACAATGACAATGGAAAAATCCTTAGAACTGCAAGTTTTGGCACCAAGTTTTCATAAACCTCTCTTCCCCATCACCAAAAATTATATAACAGGTATTCTGGCAGAGAGACTTAGGACTTTCTATTCAAGCCCTCAGCCATCAATCTAAAGAATCAATTCCTGCTACTTCCAAACAAAAATGCAATCCAAGATAGACCAAATACACCTCTTTCTTTGAAAATACAATCGCAAAGTCAGAGTGTGCAGAAGGTACCCCCCCCCAACCAAATAGATACAAAATTAGGAAGCTGCCTCAGTCTTTAATGAGATATTTTGCCTTGGCCGATGCTGTTTTGAAACAACACAAGGACTGTGAGATGATTTTCTTACTGAGTAGCACCATACTTTTGAGTAATACATTACTAGTGGGACTCCCCTGATGATGTATTACACTAATGCATCATTAGGATGATGTTTCACACTGATGATATATTATAGTGCAACATAATGAGAGCAATAGCTCACTGGGTGCATAATCCTGCCAGGAGCTGTGTGCCTGCAGCTCTCCGACTTCATTTGCAGTTTGGGGTGTTCAACGCTTAGATAGATTAGATCCTCAGATACACACACTTTAAAGGATGGCATAGTCAGAGAAATGCCAACCTACAGGTAGAGGCAGTTTAATTACCCGATACAACATACAGTATTAGCATACGCAGCAGGCAGTTTGGCATCATGTGTTTTACATTTGTGCAAAACGTCTTTGAACTAAGAGAAGTTACTTGTTTTAGGCAGGGCTGATGAGGTTGCTCATTCTTTTGCCTGCCCACAGCAGCCATCGTAGAAGCCTGCGTTTGGTTGCTTACAGCTTTGATAAAAATAGTTAGCTTAAAATTTCCATGCCAGATGTCTGTTTCGAGGAGGGGGAAGGTTGCAGAAGCAGGGGGGTGGGGGGGTGTCATTTGTTTTTAATCAATAACTTCAGCGAAATCAGTTCTGTTCAGTGGTTTCTTAGAATCAGATTATGAAAAAATAGGTAGTTTTGCCAACAATAAAAGATTCTGGTGACCTTTTTCCTGACCTTTTTTTTTTTTTTTTTTTAAACAGAGCTATTTGATCTGTATGAAATTTTTAAAAGACCTTTGCACTATGATCGGTGTCACTGACTAGAAGGCAACATTTTAAGATTTGTGAACTATTCACCGTGAAACCATATACAATGTTCAAAAAGAGGGCAAACTAATACATATACAAGGAATGCACAAGCCAGTTTGGATAACAAAAGAACTTCTCCCCAAGCCTCTCTCGAACACACTAACATTTACAACTGAACCACAACTTCGTTTACATTTCATTTCAATACCTTTGCAGTTCTTGACTAAGTCTAAATGCATACATATGCACAAATATAACAAATATCCTGTATTTGCACAATTTCCAGCTTCATTTTGTAGGTTTATTCAATTCTGAGAAATAGTATTTTAGCCAGCTATCTAACGTACTCTGCATGTTCATCCTCCAGGTTCTTATAAGTAACAAGGGCCCACAATGGAATGGTCACAATTTAAAAAACTGGCCTTCACACCTTTCTCCTCACAGCTATAATTGAGAAACCACAGAACAGCTAAATCAGAAAAGAATCAGAAAAAAAGTACAGCCACCTCAGCCAGCTACAGGATGAGTTAATATCTGATTTTTTTCTTCATATGTAAACTTTTGGATGACCTGAGCTATTGGGCTCTGCCTTGTAGATGCTGTCTCCAGCCAGTACAATAAACTGGTTGAGAAAACAGAGGAAAGATCCAATCTTTCAGTTCCAGTCTTTCACCCAATTGCCTAGTTTATCTGCACCGGGGGAAAAAAAAAAGGCAGAGACACAATTTGGGAAGACCACTTTTTATCAGACCCCCCAAGCCCTCTGTCATCCCTGGCACATCCTGAGATAAAATGATTTCTGAGAACAAGATTATGTCAGCTGAGCATAAGTTTGACTTAAAGAGTAGCATGAATCCACCCACCAGGTTAGTGGGTATTTTCCAGAAAGGGCAGTTCCCTCCCCATTGCACATGGAGAGACCAAGGCAGACTCTTCAGGACCAAAGCAGACAGTAGGAGGGGCTGTGCACGGCCTCTCCTTTTAGATCAAGGTGTACACATACACACAAACACAAAATAGTTATGCTTCCTGAAGCCTGGCAATGAAAACTCACCCCTTAAACAGGTTACGAGAAAGATGAGAATGGGATCATGCATTTCCTCCGCAATGCACCCACATAAGGGCCAACTGCATTCTCATCATAAATTCTCTTGCACAGGAGCATTATACCAACTGAAAGGAATGTCTTTCCATCTGTGTATTTCCCCTAAGGCGCTCACTTGATAATGAAACCAGTTAAGGTCTTTGGGTTCACAATGTTATTATAGTCGGATAATATTTTGTTTGCAGCAGAGCCTGAAGATCTCCTAAGTAGCATATTACAGGCATCATCCACCTGTTAAGTCATGGCGTTTCTTCTGTAAGTGGACAAATCTGTTTTAGCCATCTCCAGAGATTTTCCGCTCACAGTTAATTATGAAGCGCTGACTGTACTCATTTCCTGATCTTAAAGGGAATCTATAACAAATTTATGCCACAGGTGAAGCCTGATCCCTCTGTCCCTCAGAAAAATTAGCAAGACTTCTAATGGTTCTGGCTGCCCTTCTTCACCCCTTCTCCCAGCTTTCCTAGCGTAGTACGCTAGAACAAATAGTGCAAAGAAAATAATAAACAATTGGAAAGAAAGTGCACACCTCTTGGGGGCCTGTCTGACTGAACCTAACATTTTAGAAAAGAAGTCATTACAAAAGCTTCTTTTGAACACAAAAAAATGGCACAGGAGGCCAGTCAAAGGTCATTCTAAAGAGTGCTATGTTGGACATCAAGATGGACAGACCCAATTCACTAGTGTCCAGGCTATTCTGTAGTCAGTGAAGCCTGTGTAAAGATCCACCAGGCACAGCAGCTGGATTTTATTCACTCACTGCACAGGCATACATGACTACACAAGGTGAAATGATCACGTGTTTCCCAACAATTGGGGGAGCAATTTTATTTAATGTAAGTAATGGGTTCAGGAAGAAACTTGCCCTGGTGTTTAATTTCAGACTAGTGAGAGACACTTTCATCCTGTGATACATATGCTAGTACACAATTTTGATCAAAAGTACCATTGTGTCTTGTACAGTACAAGGTACTCTGAAATCAGGTCAGGTAAGATAAGCATTCTGGGGAAAAAGATAAGGGAAAAGTAGTACATCGTTGGAAAAAGTGATACTTCTTTCTGACAGAAACTGTTCTTCATGCTCCTCGTAATAGGCTAATGTCTGATTCTGGGCACAAATCCTTGGAAATAAGTCTCCCTGACCTTAGAGACATACATTAGGTCAATGGTTCCCAACTTTCCGGACCAAAAGATAATTGACAATGATCAACATTTTTCTCAGATTGTCACACACACTTACCATCAGTCTTTTGATTGGAAACACAGTAAAGGTGACGTGACTCAGCAGACTAACTCTAGATAATTCTCTATACTCTTGCAAGACTACCAGCGCACTGGAGACCACAGATGGAGAACCCTGCCTTGGTTGATGTCACCTTTGAGAAACTCAGAAAACACATTCATTCACCAGCTCCCAAATTTTCACAAGTTCTTTTATACCAAATACTCAGGAGACAGCTACCTTCTGTGTCACCACGGAGGCACAACTACCCTCTTAGATTCACATATTCCCCTTTCATTGGCTACCAAGGATCAGCCTAACTTCCTAAAAAACACTTCTCTATCCCTCCCACCCCAAAGACAAAATCTCACTGAAGATGTTACCCTTCTTCATTCAGGATCAACCTAAAACAACTACTGTAGTATGGAAAGAGAGAGCAGAAACATTTTCTGTAACTATACATACCTTTGTACGTCTGGTTATTGAAAAAAAGTGAAGGGGGAAATATCTGCAATATAATACTTTAGTACTTGCAGAGTCAAATGAAGTTGAGTATTTTTTGTGACTTGTACTATATGTTTTAATTTGCCTTCCCAAATGATTTAGGCCAATGCTTCACATATTTTACTACAAGTACATACAATTACCTATTCTCAAAATCAAAGGCATTGCAATGCATTTTCATCAAGTTTGTCCAAGTAACTACATATTAAAATGGCAAACATCCCTTTAAATAACATCCTGGCAGAGTTAGCTTGCAGAGTTCTGCAAGTAATAAAAATTGGATGAGAGTAAATCGTGCTCCAAGATGTTTGGCTGCAATGGTATTAGACAATTGATGTGTTCCAAATATCTGTCAGATTACTTAGCAAAACCCACCCCTGTTAATCAATAGTGAAATCTTTTTCTTTGTGGTTTAACTATATTTCTGTTTTCGTTAAACAGAAGAAAATTGCCAATTACTGGACCATGCAGCTAAGGGAAACTTACTGTCAAACTGACTGGTTTGGTTAGAGTTGAGAAGATGGAGTTCAGTTGCAGTTCAATTACAATAGCTAATCGATCACTGACTGTACAGGCAGGTTTTGTGAAATGTATTAGCTACAGCATCTCACTGCTGCTCTTTATGATAATCACGTCAGTCTTTACAGGTTGCCCCATTTTTAAGAATCCAAGCATTTTTTAAAAACACCAAAATCAGATTTGCATTCTAGGATGTAAGCCTTTCTACACCTCAGTCATTTGGCTCAGAAGCCATGTCCTTTTCTCTTACTCTTCATATGTCTTTTTTTTTTTGATTCTAAACTACTTGGAACAGAGATCATATCTCCCTCTCCGTCTGGAAACTGTAGCAATTTGTGCATTGCAGCAGTATAATAAATAAACAGTAATAAAACTGCTAGGCAAGTCCTTAGAAAAGTTGATGTTATTTTTACAATTACTAATATTGTCACTATTTAAGAAACAATGCCAGGAAGACCTGGGACTTGAAGGGGACTTATAACAACTTTTGTAAGAATATGCAATTGCAAATGATGATGTTACCAACAGCAAAATGTTTTGCAAGGTGTACAGCTTCTCATGCTGCTTTTTCAAGTGCTTTTAACAGATGTTCAATTTCAAGTGGTCTGCAGATACCAATAGGCTTATAGTTCTGCATGAATCGGAGCAGCAGATGTGCCCTGCATTATGTTTTGCTATTCCCTTTACGAATTGATATGTCACCCCGTGGGTTTATAGCCAGTTAATTTTGTAATGACATCACTATTTCTATACTTTTAATGATACTCATAGGATTTAATTTCTCAAATAACAGAAATCTTGATCTCAAAATTGCTACATAAAAGCAATATATAATAAATAGATTTGTTTACACGCTATCGTTCTATTGCCTACCAAATGCCTTCATTGATAGCTTTTAGATGATACTGGTATGCAGGTGAATTGTTGCAAACACTGCAGATTTACAATAGGGCCTAGCTTCAGGACTCTAGACTTAACGCCAGTATGTGTCTCTATAGGAGAGTTACACTCAAAGAAGTACTGTTCAGTGGTTGGAAGGAATGAAGATAAGAAGGGAATAAGAATATAAACATCTGTGAGATTTCCATGGACTCTGCTGTAGCCCCTAGATATTGCCCCTGTCAGTGACTGTGCTCCATGGTGGTGTAACTTTACTACTTGCATGGTACCCAAATAAAATCACAATACACAGGAAATTGCACTGAAGTTTCCACTGACTATGACCTAACTGTGACAGGGCAGAACTCAGTCTTTTGGCTTGGACACTTTCAATCTTAAAAGGCAGCCAAGTTTTTTTCTCTCTCAAATACAGTTGCAAAGGCTCTCACAGTACGGCAAGCCCTTGCAGAGAACCTCTGATGACATCTGTGGACTGTGCAGAGCAGGCAGTAGGACATTGCCTTTCTCCACTGGAGTATTCAGTACTGTTAAAGAATATTTAGCTTTTTATTTTTAAATACAGCAAAAAAAGTAATGCCATTACCGCTATATTTAAAGCATCTTTGACATTTCCTTCATAAAATCTAATTTTTAGGGATTTGAAAATTGACTAGAAATAAATGTTCCAGGTTGTAAAAGTTTCTAGTGAGGTATTTTATGTTAAGAAGCCTTGAAATATACCTGAAAATTTTTAACTTTGAGAAGTGAAAACTGAATAGGCATACTCTTTTTCTCCCCATGACATCTCATAAATTACATTCCCACATTACTGCAGATGTCAAAATACATCTTTAGTAAAAGCTAGCTTTTGAAAAATGTCCTAAAGACCTAAATTTACAGAATAAACACTATATGCTTTTACATGCCCTTACCGATCTAGCTGAAAGATCAAAGCTTTCATTTTTAAGACGCAACTAAATAATTTTTGCACATGTACAGAACAGTATGATCTCCAATTCATGACCTCGGGCAGACAGTCTCCACAGCCTTAGCAGGAGCTGTGCACGTGCACTAGAGGTCTGATTCCATCCCTAAGAACATGCAGACAATGGAAGTATTTCTGTGAGTTTTCCATGACATTTCTTGTTTCTTTGAAAGATGCTCTATGTCTCTATTTCTTGCAGTTCAAGTTTTTTTTTTTTTTTTAAGAGTGAATACGAGCCTAACTGTAAGTGCAAGCCTAAGTGTAAGTCTTAACATACAAAATTCAGGGAAGCTGGTGCTGAGGTCCTTCAGACCTGAACAATAACAGAGAACAAACTCTACCTGCAGGTCCACATCTATCGTTTGCATGAATTAATTGGCTTCCACGTAAACTTAAACTATAAGCAAACATGTTGGTTAACGGAAGGGAACATACTGAGTCCATAAACAAGGCAACTTCTTCCAAATGCTCAAGGACCTTTCCTCATAAATGCTGCCTACCACAAGGACTCCAGACTTACCTGCCATTGCCTGCACTAGGTTCCCAAGAAATACTGAATCAAGCTCTTGCTCACTTCCAGTCTCTAATTCCATAGCCTGAATGCAGTATTGATCCCAACCAGGACCTCTACCCCATCTCCCAAACGCCTTGAACTATGGCGTGAAAATCATGCTCAGTCTTTGCTCTTCCAGTGTGATGCACCTATTTATACCAGCGAAGCTTGTTTGTGCATTTGGCTGGACTTCCTCAGAGGCTTGCCCGAGAAACAAGAGCTATCACAAACGTGCCGTTCTAAGTAAACGGTGCATTTCTTTGGTCCAGTCTTCTCCAATGCAATATACAATATGGCAATACATTTTGCTTACAGAGCAAAAATGCCAAGATTTGAACCGATGCAACTCCCAACACTTCCTCTCCTTCAAGAACTGAACTCCTATCAAAAACATATACCCCGCTGAACATACATTTTCCCCTAGGGAGAACATAAAAGAACAAACACACACACATGACAGATGTTAGATATGTTGCTTAGTGCGCTACTTCAAGGTGCTCAGATACATCAATTACGAGCTCAGCTGACTAACCCAGACGAGACAAGATGAGACCAGCCATTAAAAATATCTGCTGCATTTTATTTAGGGTACTACTACCTTCTAAAAATGCAGTATCTAGACAAAACAGTGGAGTATCTTAGAGATGCAGGTTCAGGTTTTCTGAGTATTTCTGATATTTACTCTGACATTTCCTCTGAATGTGTGTGGTGTTTTGAAAGGAAAGGAGTATTCTGTTACTTAAGGCCAGTCCTTCCTGTTTGTTAGTTTATCCCAAGCATAAGTTTGTACATGAATAAAACTGCTGCTGTAAGTCTGATTTCAAACATGTGGTAAAGGAGAATCTAACAATTTTATGAGCTATAGTTACTTTTGTAGAGGGTGAGTTTGCCTTGGGGAATTTTCTCAGACTAGATTTATCACAAGTTTTTTGAACCAGATAATTCTGTTTGATAGCACATCTGGCAGCATCATAAAATCTTGACGTCCCAAGCTATTACACAGGAATTACTTTTGTAAATCATTTATGAATATTACTGATGTAGGCCTATTCTGGGCAGTAAGAAAGGAAACAGAGTACTGAAGGACAAAGCAAGGGAAAAAGGATTCCTACTCTTTTTGGATTCAACAGATAGGTTAGGTACTTAGCATTTTAAATGGAAAAGATGCTGTCACTGATAATAGTTGAAAAGTCCACATAACACAAGTTGTTCCCAATATTCCCTAAAAGGCAAAAGGGGAAAAAATTCTACCTGAGGAAAACATTAAATCTATTGCTCCTGATGAAAATTTGCTCTAGCCTAATCTTAAATAAAGTATTCCAAGTAAATGTCTCATGCTTTTAAAAGTGTAATAAACACAAACTAACAACCCTCAAAATAAGTTTTAAAAGAATAAAGGAGGATCACTTTTATCAAGGCAAGCACAAAAGCAAGAAAAAGCATATTTTAGCTCCACAAAAAGAAAAAGTTGTTAGAAAAATTCCAGAGTGATGTGCATATTGAACACAGAAGTATAACTAAGTGGAATTTCTCCATGTAATTAAAATAACGTGATTAAATTTTCTTAAACTGTAGTTGCTAAATATATACCTTCAAATGGAAAACTGGTAAAATGTAAGCTTATGTTCACTTTTAATATCGTGAACTGCCACATGATTAACAAATTTCAGAAGACTGTGCCTATCAGTTTGGATTGGAAATACATCAGACATTCAGAAAATTTACAATACTGTTACTCTGGTAAACCTAAAGTCTGGCTTTATATTCCTTTTGAAAGATCAACTACGTATTTCATCTGCAATATATGAATCAACACCAAACATCAAATCCCATTTTTCCTTTGGAGAACTAAGAGCAGGGCATAGCAGAGCCCGGCTGGATGGTGTAAATCACGCAGGACAACACAGCGGTAAGCACAATTCGGCAGCAGGGGCCTGCAACAATCCCTCAACTGCTCATTCCAGAGTTCCCCAACGTTTGGAGTTGCTGGCTTTTATTTTTGTTGGGCCAGAGGGAAGGAGAAGGTTGTTAGCGATACTCCACAGAAACATATTTTCAACTTTAGGTAAGAAGGCCTTTTGCTGGGGAATTTCCTTGCTTCAGGGCCCAGCAACAGGGGAGGGAGCAATTCTGCAATAGACTTCCAAATCTCAGGTTCCTTCAGACTACAGCAAGTCTATGAGACACACACACACACAGTAATTACGGAACAAATGCCAGAATAACATGATTCACTCCCTCCGTGAAAGTAGGGAGGTACAGAATTTCTAAAATCTGCTTCCTCCCGGAAAGCAAATTCCTGTCCTTACACACCCACAACTGATGTCTTTTGGATAAGAACGCTGCCTGCTAAAATCTGAAGAGGATTACTTTCACGTGATGCCCAGGATCCTTGACAGGGCAGTTAGGAAAGAGCTACCAGCTGCTCCGAGTGGAGAGATGTTCCTGTCCTTCAGATAGTGCCAGTACTGAAAAAAAGTTCTAAAATGCTTCCAAAATAAATGTAAATTGTTAACAGTTTCAAATTAACTAGAATGTGATAAACACAATGTAACACAGTTTTATTAACCAGAGAACGGTACACTCTCAAACTGCAGAAAAGAAGTGCAATCAGGGAAAAATAAATAAATAAATAAAGGAAGGAAGGACTGAAAAGGAACGGTGGTTCCTAAGGTCATGAATGATATCTGCAGGGTATCATCTGGACAATTTTCCTCAGAAATGCCAGCACATCGGCTGTAGTTAAAAAATCTGATAGTGATATTCTGGGTACCCGCTTCTTTCCAAATGCAAACACATGTTCTGTCTTTCAAATAAAGATATCTAATATATGCACTGAATAGATAAAGAAATCTTAAAAGTCGTCTGTTAATTGCAGATATATGCAAATGACTGTGGGGCCTTTCTAAGGACATAGAATTGAAAAAAGGGAGACAACCATACAAAAATTAGAAGGCATGAAAAAGCTCAACAACACAATCACGCAATGGAAGTTCTTTAAAAGGTTAATTCATATATTTTTTCTAATTCAGTACAACTATTCTAATATTATTTTAGACTACTGCAGATTTCCAAGGAGTGCTGGGTTTCTTTTAGTCTGTTACAAATGACACTTGCTCCAATATCAATGCTAAGTGAAGAAAATCTATCATGTACTAACCATACTCCAACCTCCGACAGAAATATTCCCCATTTTGTGAAGTAAAGTGAGATGTGGGAGTCCTTGACCTTCTAAGTAATTAAGGGAAACAGAGACATTCTTGTTTTTATTAGAGAGACACTAAACTATTTGAAAATAATTTGAATAGCTGGAGAATTAGTGTATTTGCCTGTTCATGAGTAGTGCAGATAGTTTAGAGTTCTCTTGGGGGCAACACATCGTAATGAATATCTGCTATTCATATTTAATGCAATCTGCCAAAGAGTGCTTTTGGGAGGGCTTTCTGTGTCAATATAATGATTAACAACAGAACTGGAAAAGTAAATGAATTCCTGCAACGGGTGGGGCTGGCAAAAATATCCTGCAGTACTGCACAAGTAACTGCATTTGACTGTACTGTTTTAATGATACCTATGGAAAATCCGTTTCTCAGGCAAAAAAAAAGCAAGAAATCTTTCAGTTGGAGTTCAAATGGTAAATAACCAGCAATAACGCAAGGGAAAAACAATTTCAAGAGAACACAATGTTTAAAACAACAATCTGCCCGGCCTAAGTACGTCTGAAAAGCCAGAGATGCAATACTGACTACTAAATATAATGATTAGTTTTTATATAGCCATGTTCAAAAGGAATGCCACAGTTGGTTCTTTCTCCACCTTTTCCAGATTCTCAGGTAATCTTACTTTCCATATGTTTTCTCATGCCCAAAAGACTTAAATGAAACAGAATATAAAATACTTTAGTCTTTATAATGCACTCTTAAAACACTCCAAACTGGAAAGTATGGGAAAGCTTGGCTAAAATACAACGAATGACCTTAGTACTGATTTTTCTCCTTGACGTCCCAACAGCCCTCTAAAGAACACATTCAGATTTTTTTTTCTATCTGGATGAAGCAATCTTACTAAGTTTATATAAATTCTAAGACATTCTTGTACCAGGCTCACCACTATCCCCCACCCCCTTACTAAGCTATTCTCCCCTGCAACAAATGAAAGCCAAACACTAAGGATCCAAAGGCTCCTGTCAGCAGCCTAAGGACCAAAGCGCCCCAGCAGGCTAGAGGTGGAATATGGGATTGCTCCCATTTAAAGCCATGGGCTAGACACATTGCCCAATTCAAGTAGGATGCTTGAAACAGGATGCTCGAAACAGGATGCTCAATTGTAGCAGAAAGGGAACAATCTCCAGCCAAAGCATTTTATTATTTAGTGGCTCCCAAAATATCTCTTGCCTAGGCCCTACTGTAATTTGATCCAGGACACACTGAGGGATAATGTTCATCGTAGCATTAGCTCAGACTAAGTTTTTCCCTCCTCATGCAAAGATCTTCAGCGTAAGCCATTTGGGTTTTAAATAGACTGAGCGCAGGTGATGTTCAAGCCCACACTGCAACAGAAGGTAGGTGTCTGAGTGAGAGCAACTCACTTCCTCCCAAATCCACTCTCCGTGTGTAGCTCCAAGATTGCTTTGGGATGTGTTTGCTTTCATCTGTGTTAAACTAGTAAATCTGACCATTCTGATCAAGAAACATTACAGAAACCAACCTTACGAGATGTACTACCAATCAACAGCGCTGCTTCATCTTCCTGTACTGAGATTTGCCTGTAAAACTGCCACGCTGCTGCACGCTTTGTAACTACATTAACCGTAACATCAAGACAGTATTTTCCTCACCAGGTTTCAAATGAGTGGATATAAATAAAGATGATCTTCTTGGCTTCTATGTAGCGTCCTTCTCAAATCTCACGTGGTTCTTCATTTGCTTGTTTTTTTGTTGCTATTTTTTTAAAATTAATTTCTATGCTTAGTCTTTTTCTAGAAATTAAAAGTGGCAGATAGAGACACAACTGCTGCATGAAGAAGGTCTTCCCTTCTTAATTAGATATGCCCACATTGTAACTGTTTCCTTACTGGTGACTGAGCACTGGAGCAGGTTGCCCAGCAAGGTTGTGGAGTCTCCATCCTTGGAGATCTTCAAAAGCCATCTGGACAGAATCCTGGGCAGCCTGTTTTAGGAGACCCTGCATGAGCAGGGGTGTTGGACTAGATGATCTCCAGAGGTCCCTTCCAGCCTCAACCCTTCTGTGATTCTCTGGTCTTAGGCAACAGAATTACTAAAGCTGCCTCTCACGACAGCAAGGTGGGCCACTTCTTCCAGGAATAATAAAGAGCAAAATATAACTCAGCACCAGAACTGCTTATGTGCATTTACATTATCTCTACTCACCTGAACCTAGTTTAAGCAGTTTTTCCTTTATTAAGATGCCGGGTAACACACTTTGCCCATATTTACTTATTCTCCCTCCCCCAGATATGTCACTGTAGTGCTGTGATTTTCCTGTCACCAATGCATAAGGCCTTTTGCTTTACAGGACTCTTGTTGAGCGTGCATTTCACATAGCTGCCTCTACAGTCAAACAGAGAGCAGGACCCTGTTGGTTTAGCATAGGCTGGTGCATGACCCAAAAAGCACTAAAAGGCTTTGAGTTCTGTTTTCCTCCTTACAAGGTTATGACTTGATTCCAAATAGAATTTTCCCAGATATGAAAATATCAATAGAGGTTTTTAAGGATTCAGTTCAAATAGTTACACAATCCACTCACTGAAGCAGAAAACACCATTTCTAAATGAGCTAAGTGGTAATCTCCTGAAACTATCTCAGCTAATTTTTTTAATATTAGAAGCAATTCCTCATTATTAATGCAACTGCAGAAGCCTGCATGCCATCTGATCTCGACAGTGAAAATGCCTGCTTTGTGCTGTATGGGGTAAGTACAGCTGTAGGTAAATCAATCAGGCTTATAAAAGTAATGATCTTCTTGACCATGGTCTCTTTTATTCATTCAGTGCTAATGCATAGTTCATGTATGCGTAAAAGTAATATTTTTTCATCTTCTGACCTCTTTATCACTGTGACCAACCCTCTAATTATTAAGTATTTTGCACCATGTATCTCAGTATAAAAACAGAAGCCAAGTCACAGGTCATGGAGGCAACACCATTATTAACATCAATGAAACTAAATCACTCTATCCTGAACTTTTATTGTAAGCTACTTGTGCACACAAAATTAGTATGCCTAAAATCATGTCTCTTTAACAGCACTGGAGATACCTATCCCAACTGTAGATTAAGATGACTTAATTTAGCCCTAATGTTATCGTGCATAATGGAAAAAGTAAAATGAAGAAGGAACAAAATAAAACTGTAAAGTAATACGAAGGCTTAAACGACAGTACTGTCGAACAAAAGCTGTTGAACTGCATTGTTTTAAAAGGACTGAAGGGGTTGGAGATCTTTGAGTCTTTGTTTTTCACAGCATTCCTATTTTAAAAATAATTTCTAGTGAATTTTGCATGAATGGAAAGACTCTGAAAGATAAATAGCAAAATAGCTTAAGTCACCTGTAGTGCAGTGGTTCAGCCAATTTTCAATTTGTTCAAGTCTTTGCAGTTTAGATCTATATTCTTCCACCATCCAGTCTAAGTTGGGATTTTAATAGAGGCCATCAACCATATTGAACTCTGTCCATGAGGTGACTACATTGTAAAATGCCCAAAACACCCACCCTAAAAAAAAGAAAACCCCAAACCAAAAAAGACCCCACAATACAACAAAAAACAGAAAACCAAAACATAAGCCAAAGGTTAACCTGCTTACTTCCAAGAATGTGTCTGTATAACTGTAATGGTATTAGCTTCAACTTCAAGAACCAGAACTCTGCAGTTTAAAAGCAAAAGAGGTTGCATCTACCAAACTTAAGAAAACAGAATAATATCAACCGAAAGACTCACCCTGCAGGGACTGTGTCTGAAAAGAAATTCTCACCTAAGTCACCCTCTTCAGTATCTTGCCAATTTTAGCCAGTATTTTCACACGCTCTTGCCTGAAGTTAGGCACTACAGCTGCTCTGCCATGCAAGCTGGTGGTACAAAGAACCTCTGCGAAAACAGTGCCCTGAAAACGTTGGGACTAGGACCCAAGGACACAGAGATACAGACATGAAAATTCAAAAGTGGCTACTTATTTTGCATGTCTACAGAAATTCATACTTAGTGCTACTTTTTTCAGAGTCTGAACATTGACTGTTTTATTAATCATGATGAATGCAATTGCAATACAAGCTTAATTCCATAGGAACAACTTGGGGAAAAGAAAAACTTCGTATTCGATCACATACATTTGGGTATTTACCCACGTATGTCTCAAAAAAAGCTGCCATTGTCCAATAGCCCTCTACTTCTGTAACAGCATTCAGTGTTCTTGCAATATTAGGGCACAAATTCAGTTCAGTATTCTGATAATTAACCAAGATAATTTCTGAAAGGTTTGGAAAGTCAAATACTTAAAGTGTTTCTTTTTTTACCTGCAACACATATAAACACCTAGTGCAGTAAAACAGGCCAAACAAAGGCCTGACCTCATTATACCTGTTCCTGCATTTGACTGCATGAAAGTTTATTACAGATTAAAAAAAGGGGAAAAAAATCCACTTGACTTCAAGGCTGCCCAGTCTTCAGCAATTACAGTGTGTGTGACATGAAGCCAGAATTAGCAATAGTTTGGTGCAACGCAACGAAACACAGCTTTACACTATAAAGCTTTTCTCTTCACTGCGGTTCCCCTTTCATGTCTGGAGCTCCATTTCTGCATGCTTTCTGTTCAAACATGTATTAGGAGTCCTGCTGTAACAAGCTGCTTTTTCCTTCTGTAGAAAGTGCAATTGTTCTGCAAACTTGCTATTTAGCCGAGACCTTTTCGTACTGAGCAGTCCCAGTACTATATTAAGACAAGCGTGTTTTGCAACAAACTGACCTGTGAAGCTGAATACATTCTGGTTTTCCTCACGTGAGAGATAAATACATTCAGCTATTCCCTGCAAAGACCTCCAGAAAGATATCTTGCCTGTGTGATGCTACTCAAAGTTTATACCTGGGACGACTTTGTTTGGAGACACTTAAACATATATAAAACTAAGTCCAGCCAGGAAATATGTGTTTGTCAGAAAGTGATGAAAACAAACTGGCCCAGCTAATATACTCAGCAATGCTGAAAATGTGAGAGTGCTGCATGCAAAATCCAACCATAAACTCAAGCGCTAATTTCGCAGCCACAGGCAGCTTATAGCTGCTAGCTGCCTGTTGGGCTGCCACAGAACTGGGCTCTTCACAAATCAACCAGGAAGGAAGCAGTTACTAATTAAAGAAAACAAAAGCAATATTAATTATAGTGCAACTTAAGAGAATTCTCCCCTGAGAAATCATCACTGTTTGTTAATGAATACAGAGCAGCTGACTTTGTCAAGTTTCTTTAAACACAAGACTCTGCAGTAGGCTGTCACGAGCGCTAAACATATGTATCATGATAACGCAGGATATTCCAGAATCCGTAGCATGTTTTGCCACCTGGGGTTTTCAAAGCTTTGGTATTTCATACAGTTGCATGTTTATTTCTATAAAAACAAAATTAAGTGAAAACTTGGTATTTCAAAACAAATGTATGCTTTTTGCCCAAGTAAAATACACCACAGATGAACAACTGCAATTGCCCTTAAAATACTTTCAAAATAAAAAATATCAGTCTTTATTAAAGGAAAGTTGACCAGCTTAATAAAGCTATTAATGCCACGCACTTACTTGCAGGTGATGGGGTGCTGCATCCACTCGGTGGGTGACTCTGGAGTCCATGCAGGGAAGGCAGTGACAGTCCACCGATGACTGGAGGAAAAAGTAATGGATATGGCGCTGCTGGATAGTGAGTCATATGTCCATTTACTGCTGGTACTGGACATGTGCGGCTGCTGGTTGTCATGTTAATACCTCACAGTGTATAAATATGTTGCATCACTCCAGCCCAGCAAATAGATACTTGAACTTGTGAATGGAGAAGGCTGCCAAGCCTGCAGGTACTACTTGAGCTGGGCTGTGCGATGATGTGAAAAGATACTTCACTAGATTAGATCTGTCCTATATTTCATTGCTGCTTCCTACTGTTTGCTTTGCTAGTACATTCTTGCTCTGCAGACCGTGGACAGAAACTCTTCTTATTCTGTCAATTCAGGGTGCAGTTCAGTTGTTTATGCAAATGTTTGTCTGGGAGGACAATTGCACTCTACAGATGCATGCTGATATAGCCTGTGGGGGAAGAAAACAATATATTGGTTATATATATTATATATATAGCATATATGTATGTAGAAAACGTTTCTGTCTTTTGCCGTTTTTTGTTAAGTGATTATCTATTTTCCAGTGTCCTGGAAGATCAGTTTCATGGCTACCTAGGGGTAAAAGTCTTATTCTACTGAAGGTAACAGCAGAAAACCCATTAACTGGATTTCACTGCCCAATGTTTTACATCAAAAGCAATGTCAAGTCAGACATAACCTGGTCTGAAAACTACCATTTTATAAACACACATCATTAATTGCCTGATATACTGATACTGGAGGAGAAAAACAACTTCTGAAAAATTTCTATGTACATGAAAAGTTTCAGTTCCACTCTAGAAATCTCATCCCCATAAAAGTTATGTAACAAACTGCACTGGGGAACCTCTCCACTCAGCTCCAATGCCATGTCTCAGTTCAGGCAGTGGGGAACTGTTTCTGAGGGTGAACTTGCATTAGGTTGGTAAAACACTAGCTGGTTTACCAATTATTGTTCTCACAAAGGATAGTTAGTTTATCTTATTATCACTTAAGAGATTCCTCATGAACTTTTTGAAGTTCATGCCCCTAGCCTTCACCCCTCAGGGGTTTAGCAGCATCTTAGTCTTAAGAGACTGAGAACCTTTAACTGTCTCTACCACCAAATGAATAAAATAGAAGCCTCCAGCGCCGTCCCCTCTACCCTTCCCAATGCTTTTCCTCAGTTCCTTTGCTCCCTCACCTCTCCATCCCAACCTGGCAGGTTTCTGTCCTTCAGTCATGCCAAAGACACAATCAGCTGTTAGCGTGCTGCACCATCTAATCTAAATCTGCGGTGATGGTGGATGGTGAAGCTATTTTCACCATCTGCCTATTTACTGATTTATATATTTTAGTGTTTTGCTTCCACCGGTTATGGTTACAAAGCAAAATTAATAACCCCATGTTTCCCAGACCGCTCCTTCTTTCGTCACTCAACTCCAGGGTCCTGGGGAAACGCATCATGGTAATAAGTGGATTAATTACCTTGAACACAAGGTAAATCTGCCCTTAAACTGCCAACATGTCTACTGCTGCAAGTTTTAGCTGTCTTACTTCTAGCGCGCTCTGGCCTGGAAGAACACTCTGAGCATCACGAGCAGGGAGACACCTTCCTGTCTGTTTCATCCAAACGGCTGGCCGCTACAGAGGGTTCCTCATTTTCTCAGTCTCTAGATTTAAAGCCTTAGGCTGAGAACAGGGTATCTTCTGTGCTATTCTGAATGGTGAAATTTTCTCCCTCTCATAGCTGTTCAAATTTATGTACAGTGAACGCGCACCACTACTAAGTCCTCTTGGTGTCTTGAGAGCTACTGGAAACAGTACAACGACTGCCTCTTGTGACTTCTCCTCCTGGATGTTTTTTTTAAATTTGTGTAACACTCCAGCCAAAAGTAAGCAAACGTTGCAGTTGGCTCCTTAGGGTTATCCTAAGCAAGGTGTTCTCAGCCTCTCCCAACATGTGCTGCTGCGGGGAAGAAAGCAGGAGCCACATTGCAAACTTTGCTACCTAAAAGCTAGACAGTCGCCTAAAGGCTTTGTTTCTTGGTAGAACACTTGAAGTCCTTACAGGTGCTACAGTGAATGAACAGTAACAAAATCCAGCTCCTATATAGATTTTTATTCATAATCCTTAAAAATTGCAACCTAAAACTAAAGGTAAGGAAATTTTTGGATGGGAAAATAAAGGCAGGGAGGCAAAATGACTTGTCAAGGTCACAAAGCAAAATCAGTACCAGTGAAGGAAATCCGCGACAACACCATTTTTACTATTGCTACTGCTACTCAGTCTAGTAGCTGTCAGTAAGAATTCAAATGAGCAAGGAAAAAAAAAAAGAAAAAACCCAAATGCCTAAGTTTGTCTGTCACAGAGCAGTGGAGTGCTTCTGCTCTGTGAGGAATACCAGGAAAGGTTACCAGCTGTGCATGTTTTTAGACAGCAATTTGTGCTGAGTACAGCCTGCTTGGGGATAACAGAAATGTAGTTGCAAGTATTTGATAACGGTGTAAATTATGCACAAAATACCTTTAACGTTAATGGAGACAGACACAGGCAGAGAGGAGACTGTAAGAGTGGGTATACTGAGTTAATGCACAGTTCCAGAGGAAGAGAGAGGCTGTTAGCCATGTTGCTCTCAAGAACCATGTATCTGGAGATCAGTGAAATCTGGCAGATCTTTCGAGGAAGCCTCAACAGCCAAAATATAACGACTCATTAACAACACAAAATGAGATGAACCATAACAGGTAACTTCCTGATTCATCTAGCTAAAGCTTTATGAAACTTAAGAGACAGGGAAACTGAAGTATCAAAGGAATACTCAAAGAATGAATGTTTTCTAAAGCAATTCTACAAAAGCCTGCAAAATTCTTCACTTCAAAACATTTGCAAAAAACAAAGAGGGGAAGAACGTCAGTCAAATCCAGCCCCATTAAATTAATCATAAATCAAGGTCACCTATTTTTAAATGAAGTAGGCTGTCAGAAATAAAATTCATCTGATAAAACTATCACATACTTTCAATTATATTTCTGTTAGCCCTCAAAATGCTGAGCTCAGCATGAATTATCAAAATGTGCTCAATCCATAGTCTTTATTGCTACCGGAGATAGAGAAGAATTATACAATTGTATGATGATCTAACCAGGAAACACCTACATGTTTTTAGTTAGCTGCATATCCCTTCCAACACAGTTTGTACCTCTAGTTTCAGGTAAAATAAATTCCAGACGGAAGCTAAACAGATAGTGACAGAGACATTACTGAAGTATCAGTGCTTTAGTGTTCAAATTTCAGCTTTACTAAGGTCTTCGAGTCCCACAATCACAGCATCATATACCCATATATTTAAATGACAGTTTTGAGAAAAGAAATTAATCCTCCCGGACAGACAGGGAAAAAGGCATTCAGTAAACTATTTGGTCACTACTCCACCACTGGAGGAACATATTCCATGATGTATCGAGTGATCTCAAAATGCAGCAATATTATAGCTCCTTAATATGCAAGTACACATGAAACACCTCATAGTGCCAAACTTGTTTATAATTGCATATATAGTTTCTCTTGACCTGCTCAAAAACCACCCTCATTTTACCCTTCATGGCAGGAAACTTCCTGCAGATAGGTATGCAGGACATAAACCTTGAGAATTTGCCTCATCGCTTTTCTTTCCGTAGAAATGCAGACAAATGTGTAAAATTTGTAAAAGGTAGGATACTCTAAACAGTGTATCATTCGGCTCTACATCGCATTCCCCAGGAGCAGCAGGGGCTAGGTCTAGCGGCTGAACTTACAAAAGTTGGTCAAAATGAAAAACATAGGCAGGAGCCTACGTTCTAGCAACGCTGCTCGTATAAAGAAGCTAGCGTCAGTCACACTCTGCACTTACCAAGACACGTCAAGTCACTGGCTCTGCTAACAAAGATTACTGACCAGTCACCTCTATCACTGCATAGCAGGGGATGCTACAAGGTAGAAACTGCTATGGCGTAAGAAACCCCCACATCTTTGTCCCACACCTGGAATTCCTTGGGGAGGCAGCAAACTGGCCTACCCTAAACAGGACGGTAGGAGCCAGCTACCACAGATGAGGAGCAGGAGCCTGGAACAAAATAAGGAACAAGCCAAACTGACAGCCAAACGGTTGAACACTCATTCATGCAAGGCAGCTGCACTGGTTTCCGCCCTGCACATACCAGGCAAGATTTTTAGGAAATAGCCTGTCATCCAGGCACTTCAGAGGATCTACCCACTGTATTAAAAAATCAGCTTCCATTAGACCTGTCCTAAGTGACTGCTCATCAGTATGAGGGCTACATAGGCAAGCCCTTAGTATAAACAGTATATGGAAAAGGATCACACAGAAAGGTTTCTTTGAAGGCTAACCAAAAGATGATCACATTGTGCACTCTACTGCACTGAACACTCGCCAATGGCTTTACTTTGACAGAACATATGCCTCCTTTTTGTTTTTTTACAGTCCTTTTATTGACTTGACTTCAGTGATAAAGCAGATGGCCACAGGGGAAGGAGTCTACAGTGGCTCCAGTGCAGAACAGAC
Organism: Struthio camelus; assembly: GCF_040807025.1. Classification (NCBI taxonomy): domain Eukaryota; kingdom Metazoa; phylum Chordata; class Aves; order Struthioniformes; family Struthionidae; genus Struthio; species Struthio camelus. The sequence goes on along the minus strand of NC_090943.1, from coordinate 44,642,548 downwards.
AGCATATTTATCAGCTACAGTTAATGCAGCAGGTGTACCTGTCTCTTCTGTACTTCTTCTCAGTGTTTACGTAGCTGAGCAGAAGTTCAAAATTCTTATACACATGCTCCAACTCTCCCCAGATAAACAGTGACCCAACTTTCCTTATTGCTTTCCATCTTAATTTTACATGCACTTTTTGCAGACTTTACTATGGAAAACAGCTTTCCTTTCCACCTGTCAGTTCTCCCCAAATGTATTCAATAAATCAACTCTCATTTGTTAAATTTTTATTTAGCTTATATCTGGTAACAATATTTGGTATTGTTACTGTAACAATTCATTGTATTGTTATTTGGCTCTGCTGAATTTTGTGCTTATTTAGATTTGATTTTAATCCATAAAATCCCTTTGCTATTACAGGTGACTTTCATACATATCAACAGCTGGAAAGGCAAGAAGCCAAGGCAGAAAGCTTGGCTGATAGTCATGTGCCACTAGGAAGGTTATGCCCTGTGCTCCCAGCTGCCAGCATAATCCCATCTCCACATTCATCTTCCTCCATTCTCACTGTCCACAGCAAGGAAACGAGTTGTCAGCCTTACAATCAAAGCAGCGTTTTTGCTTTTTCCTCTAAAAAAAGATCTCCAAAAAAGGCACTGGAGAGTTCTGCCCTACCTACAGCAATGCTTGAAACGCTGCAGCCCTTCTAAGATACCCCGGACTGTGCCTTCCTAGCACCCAGCAATCCTTAAGCTAAACTTGCCCTCTCTACTCTCTTCTAATACAGGGAATCAGTGTTGCTTTTCCTATGCAAACACACTCGAGGCACATCTACCCCAGGATATGCTGTACGCTGAGTCCAGCAGGCAGCTCAGCGTTGGGTAATCTGCTGTTTGAAGCCCTGCCGTCTGCAGCGTAGACGTCCCTGAAGTTTCCAGGGTCACAGAGGAAGTTGCTTCTAAGTTCATTTCCCATTTTCTTGCCAACGCCAAAATCCCCCCTCTCTTAAATCTTCAGTTAAATCCTAAAACAGGAACCTCCGGACTGAGAGGACAGCCTGGCCAGCAAAACGGGAGAGGCAAGTTGCTCCTCTCTCAGCAACCAAAAGAATTCAAAGAGAAAATCTGCATGAAAAACCTTTCAGCAATTTATTACATCTTTTCTCAAGGGACAGAGTTGACTGAGTCCTTATTTATTAGGCAGCTTTGAGACATATTCTAATGCTGTTTTCAAAACAAGTCAAGATCTAATAGTTTCAAGAACCCTCACTGTATTTAATGTATAGTTTGTAGTTTATATTGAAATCTCTGATTATGCATATGCTTTCTATTATGCTAGCTGATGGTATTGCATTGAGTAGTGATGAATAATTCAGCAGATTTAGCAAGAGTCAAGTGTAAATCAGTCAGAAACAGTAACATGATACCCATGCTGCCTTTAAACTATTAAAAATATGTGAAAACTTTATTTTGAGAAGGAACATATTCCATTTACCACAGGTCTTCCTCGACTGTGAGATGTTGCATTTTGTTCTCTTGACTATACAAAGAGATTTAATTAAACAATAAGCTAGTTACAGTGGCAGAAGTAAAAAAGCCTTTGGAGTGTTATGTTTCCTTTATTAGCATAGTGATGTGAAACTAAACAGAAAAAGCAATCTAATAACAAACATTCCTTTGAGAACTGTTCAGGGAGCAAAAGGACATCCACTTATTGTTCAGCCCATCCCATTGGTCCATATATGGCAATAAAGGTACAATAGAAGGAAACAGGAAACAGACTGGCACATCTGCATTATCTTATTAGAGGCTAATGGATATCTGAGAGGAACATGCATCTGATTCTGAATAGTCTGTACCAATCTCCTAAGCAATTACTCTTAATTAGTGGATTCTGTTTATAGATGGAACTTAGTGTACCCTTCTGTATCAAAGAGATGCAGGCATCTGGAGAGAGATATGGTTTTCTTAAAGGGAAAGTAGTACAGCACAATCTGAGGGGGGGGTTTCTTTTTTGGTAAATAGAAGCTCTCTCAAGCATAACATACTCTACTGTATTATTAATCAAAAGAGCACGCTTCCAAAAAAAAAAAAAAAAAGACCATACCGTTAATCTCAAATTCTGAAAGTAAACATAGAAAGCTAAGACTTGCATATGAATTATATGAAAAAAATCACTTTGATGATAAGCAAATAAACAACTGAGCCCTAAAATTTTCAACTGATGGCCAAAAAGCTTAAAATAGCAGCTTAAGTCAGAAGAACAACATCTGCATTTTGTATCTGCCAAGTCTGCAGCCAAAAAAAGTAAACCACTCTATATGACCAGATGCATGAATAAAAAAGAAAATGCATGAAACAGAACTTCAAAGACAGTTTATTGAAAAGTAGATCTGTAGCTCCTACATCCCAATAACCACAATTGTCATATATTTTCAACTATAGGTGCAGGAGTTACTGGGGGGGGGGGGGGGGAGGAACGATAAATCGCAGTAGCAAAATTAAGATATTATTACTACCACACTTTTCCTGCATCTTGGTATGTAAGATAGCTGTCCACTGGGCAACTGTGAATTCCTTTTTGTCATGCAACTGACATTTACGAAATGGGTTTTTGTTTTATTTGTTGTTTTTTCCTGGCTGAGATTGTTAACAGGTAATTAATATAATTAATGCAATTGTTGTTTACTTGAAAATCCTATTGGGAAGTATAGAAAAGAAAAAAAAGTGCCTTTTTTCCCCCTAAGCAGCTATGTTTCATATTGTCTGCACTGCAAACACACTCCTGTATCCCTGAAAAAGAGAAAATCTGAATCTGAAAGGCAAAAAAAGTAAGAGACACAATGACACCCATTTATTTACACACTATATAACAGTACCCTGCTGTGCCAGCTATTGATTTTAGTGGAACTGAGAGTCCATGTTGGAGAGCAGCAGCTGCAAGCACATAGCCTGAATCCTCATATGGGAACAATACTCTCATAAGCAAAATAACCTATTTCAGCCAACCTTCATGTGTAACATATAACATTCAAAACACACACAACTTACATTCTGAAATCTGAAGGGCACTATGGTTATTTTTTCACACAGGTACAGAGGAGTTATTATTTGTGCTAGCACAATGATACCATAATGAAGACCTATGAAGAATTGAAAATCCATGCTTCCATTTCTGTTATTCTACAGAGATGTTAATTCTAGTCTATGCTAACCATACTTAAGAACATCCCATTGCATCATGCAATTTCTCTCTCATTTTTTCCCCTGTTGTTTGCTGTTTTAAAGGGCTCTTTGGAATTGTTTTTTTTTTTTGTTTTTTGTTTGTTTTTAAAGAGCTATCTGCATTCCATGTTTCTTTCATTACTCAGCAGTTGCCAAAACTATACTGAGAAGAAAAGATAAATGGTTAGGTCAGGTGATGGGGTTAACAATTTACTGTGTGTACTGCCCTGAGAAGCCAGATATGGTAGAATTGGCTCATGTTTATGTACAGGATAAGAAGTTGATTTCCTGTGCAGTGACTTTCAATCACCCCTATAAGGGACTCTCTTACGGTTTTCTGCAGAGAATTCAAGGGGCTTTGAATACATTTTGTGCTGCTATATAGGATACTCTGTTTTGAGTAACTGAATGCATTCCTTACTATTCTGCCACGTTCAAAAATCCTAGTGGAGTGGCAAGAAAAAAAAGAGTCCTCTTTTATTTATGGCAATAAAAAGAAACGTAACTGAACTTCCTGCATTCCTTCTGAATTTAGAGAACTTTTATACTAATTTCCCTCCTCAACTTAAAAATTTATTTCTTATTGCTTAAAATTACTCTTCTGTTCTAGCGGTCTTGTCTCTGTTAGTCTTTAAACTATTGTTTTTAAGGATGCAAAAGAGTAATTTCATATTGCAAATATCCTAAATAAGAAGCTACCCCATGGGCTACGTAGTTTTAGGAGACAGATATTTTCCAACCCACTGCTCCAGATCTCCCCCTAAAAAAATCAAATTGACCCCTATTTCCCCCATTTCTGCCCATTCTCCAGCTCAAAGGACAAAATACACAATCTCTTCTCAAACACAATTCAGCTGATCCACAATTTAAGAAGCATAGGGTACCCCAAAACAGTTGCTCACAAAAAGTACCCTGGTCACCCAAGCCTTATATAACACAGAGCTCCAATATGAAGCATTTCCTTTTGAAAGTGCTATGCTTACTGCTTAAGCCTTGTTCTCCAACCATCTTTTTTCAGCAGGTTTCCTTTGTTCCTGCACGGTTTCTCCCTACAGTTCAGAAAAAGTAGATTGGACTTTGTGACTTAAATTGACTTTTAGTCCTATGTACCCAACCAGTCTGGTTTTTTCCCACCTGCTTCTATATGAGGTAGCACAAAATGAAGAGGAAAAATATCAGTAGATCGGACCAAGGAACCTGCTCCTTGGATTCCCCTTTTATCAGCCAGTCAAAGCAGAGAAAAAGGACCACAGATAGCAAAGGCGAGTGCAACCAGTGCCAACGGATAGGTAAGACGCGGGAGGATCTACACAGCCCAAAGGGTAGCACTTTAAATTAACAACGGTCTCAACTATATATAAAGGAAAGTAATTGTTGACTGCTATGTATCCAGTATGAGAAAATCCTTCCTGAAAAGCTGGTAAAACACTTGTCCATGATCACTACCCTGAACCTGAACTTGCGAATGGAGAAATTCAAACTCCTTAAGTTCAGGACAGGACACACTTCTCACTCAGCAAAAAGACCTTCTGCAGGAGGTCTGCCCCTTAACTGGCAGTTATCTTTTAACTCTAAGTTCCCAGTATCCTGAGATAACATCACATCAATTTCCAGCCAAAGCAAGTTTCTGTGAGAAGGGCTCCTGAAAAAGGATGGGTGACCAAGGGAAAGGAGTCTGTGTAAGGAAGCAACAGCAAGGAAAACTGCTTCCTGCTGACGATGTTCAGTACCCTCATTTAACGTTATGGGACACAGAGGTGTTTACAAGTGTGTCAATCTCTTCCCAAAGGGTGTTACAGCTAGAAGGAAGAGGAGGACGTGTCTGAAGACTTCCAAGCATACTTTCAGAGTGCTTGTGCTTAACCTTCTAGCTGATGGGAAACATGTTGTGCTGACCAATGGCTAATAAAGCACTTACCATGATTGCAAAGGCTCGAAGGCCTTATACTGGCTGTTTACAACCTTTAAGAGGCCTCTGAGATCAGTAAGAGAGGTCAAGTGATGTTATTGTTTTGGTGACAGAAGGAAGATCCCTAGTAAATGATGGTGGACTAGGAATCCTTAAAAAAATGGAGTACTTCATCTGTTCTGAAGCTGAAGAGGTAAGCAGCTTTGGAGGGCAGCACCTTGATAGATAAGTGCATCTCTTTGAGAAGCCAACACTCTGTGACCATACTGAGCACTGCAGGTGAACTACTGAAGCAGGATGGCAAGATACATCCATCAAGGAGAGCACAAAGACACGCAAGACCAGTGTTGACTTATACTGGTGACGATAAGTGGATGCTGGTCTCAAAATCTCAATGATGCCACGAGTTCAGAACAGTGGCTCAACAAGATGCATTGCAAGAGGCAGGTGCCAGAAGCTTTAGCATTGACGGTGTTATGCTGTCCTCTATCAGTACACCAATGAAGATGATGTAAAGTCATGGTAGGCTTGCATTGGTGAGGATCAGGACAAATTCAGAATTGCAACATTTGCTTCTAGCCTTTCTTGGATACATCACTACTTGAGATGACTGTCCCAGCCCTGAAGTGAAACTCTCCTTCTGTTGAGCTTTAGAGGTGACTCCCTAAGTGGTCTTGATTTTAGCACAACAATTACAATAAAACAAAGTAGTATACTATCTCTCTTTTGATATCACTTGGGTGGGATCACCGTACTAACAAAAACCTCTGTATGACCCATAAAGGGCATCTTCAGTGGCACAAAGGATAGAACCGGGGGGTCAAATTTAGCCAATCTGAAGAGCTAGCCAAAACTGAATCCTGACACTAGAGCCTTCAGCACAGATTTAAGAAGTTAGCCTTAAAGCTTGAGTTTCCACTTAGGTCCCACACCTGCACAACTGGGAAATGCAGCAGTTCTTGAGCACATACCCTCACTGAGTTGTGGACACACTGCCTGGACCTGCACTGAAGAAGGGTCATAGCAGAATGTGATCTTCATACACTGCACACAAAAGATTCAAAACCTTTAGCGTAGTCACTGCGATCAAAAAGGCAAGAAGTAAAATGCTGCCTGTTTGGAAAAGATGCACAGCAGTGGAGGTCTCTCTCAATGCAGCACACTTCACTTTCAATACCACACAGAGAAGGAACAAGAAAAATTTTGCAATCTTGAGTGATCCAAACCCATAGTTAAGATATGCATATTGATTTATACAAAGGACAAATAATGGTTATTCAGGATGCTGTCTGAGAAACCTGAAACAAGAACTTGTTAGCGATGAGTCTAAATTGTGAAATTATGATTTAGGCTTCTCAATCTCCCAGACTCAGTTAAGAGGTGAGACGCTATGTTCGGGAGGTGGGTACAATCTGTTAACAGCCTAATGTTCTGCACTACAAAACTCAAAATTTCCACTTCTTCAGAGCTAGAAGTGTTCAGATCCTTGCTGTACCCTTTTACCTCATGAGGAGGGTGATCTAAGTGGTAAAGGGGAAAATCAGGGATTACTGGCTGAACAAGCATGTTGTGCACTTCATTTCTGAATACTAGTCTGTTGCAGTAGAAGTGCATCTGTGATCCTAGTATCATGGAGGTGTGGACCCCGTGCTAACACAAAATAACACACACACAATTTATCATCTTTTGTGACATACACGAAGTTTAATATTAAGCCTACTGAAAGGTTCTGTATTTCCTCAGAGTTATTAAAGAGTCTTCAGTTCTACGTTACCCAGAAGACAACATTTCTGCTGTCTACTTCAGGCTCCTGAACATTTTCATTTATTATATACCATAAGTTCCAATATATTCCCCGTAAGACTCACATCGGGTCAGTAGACTATGCCAGTGGGCTGGTGGAGATTATGAACATTCATTTTAAAAGAGTTATCTGTAACTCCTTGTCACAGGATAGCAAAATTAGGAAGAGGCACAGACATTAGCTACAAGGGGACAAAGGCACAGAGGGGATTATAGGACAAAAATAGCACTTTTATTGTCAATATTTTGCTTAACAGGGAGCCAATATAGCAATTGCAAAATGGTAATAATATGCTGAGATAACACTGCACATGTAAGCACCTTGGGAGTCATCCTCTGAATCATCTGAAAATGTTGCAAAACCTTACCAGTCAGGTCATAAGGACAAAGGTGCAATAATCAATCATGGTAGCCACAAAACCAACACATCTTTTCCACATCATAATGCATTCAGAAAATCTATGTCCCTGAATTATTCTGTGAGAAGCGCTGAACAGATGGATAACGTTATCAGAAAGGCCAAAGTGAACTATGACCTTACATTAATTTCCAAAAGTAACCTAACAGGAGCCTAAGCACCAACAAAATTGAAGAACTGTCTCACAAATGTCTATGCCGGTCTGCAAATTAGGACTTCTGATACAATGCAAAGGTATTCTTACAGATTAAGCCAGTGCATGAATTAACTGCATAGCAATCACTACCAACAAGCCCATTTGTGAAGGCACCTTTCCACTTGTAAATGCAAGACAACTTGCAATTTTCACTGACAGGTAAGAATTCAGGCCTGAATCACTTCACATTCACTGTAGAGGAATAAGCTGCACGCAGACCGTTAGGGAAGGAAACGAGTAATATATTGTCACGTGGCATCTTACTGGTATGCCCAAACCTATTAGCATTTTTAAGCATTTTAACTGTAACCAGATTAACCTCTACCCAGATTAAACTAAACAGTCAACAGGGCAGCATTTAGCATCTGAATGCATTTGGATCACTAATCTTCCAGGTTCACTGACTAAGTAATGTATTGTAATTATTAATTTTGAAAGCATTCAAGAAAATAATGGTGAGCATTTTCATAATTATGTTATGAGATATCACAGCTGAAGCAAAGCATAGGCCCAAATGTTATTGGCATCTGTTGGTGGCAGAAGAGAAGGCGGCTGTAGGAAGAGAAGAAGCAGTAGGAACCTAAGAAGAATTGGGAAGTACTTAGCTAATAAGAATAGTTACACACTGCTAATTAGTGAAATACTCCCAGTGGAGATTCAGCTTCTCTTCAAAGCTCCAAGTAAGCCTGAAAAGTTTCATTCACTCAGTCCTTCGCAGTCTAAACTGCAGGATTTGCTCCCTTAAAACATTTGGAATAAAGTGATGTGGATTTGCACAGCTTGAATTACTACCAGAATTAATCTCAGCTTGTATCACTGCTTCAGCTACCATTTGGGCTGGCCAATTATCACCTCCTGCCACAACAACTCACTGAACACTTCACTCTCCATATACACAGACTTGGCACCTGGTCGCTTGTTCAAAGCAAGGTATACAAGCCAGTGCAACATCTGTATGGTTATATTGTTTTTGTAAAGCTCTCAATAGCATCTGAAATCCCATAGGAGCTGCTACTGTTGGCTGCCTCTAACACATAATAGGCCAACATTCACCAAACTGAACCAGCAGACAGGTAAATTCAGCCCCAAAGATGACTCACTCCCTGGGAGACCGAGTGCAGTAACACAGAAGTTCTTCCACCAAGCCTCCAATCAATACTGAACCACGGCAAGCAGAAAAACAGTGAAGATATCCCGTTTGGCAGCCTTCAACCCATACACACAAATAAATGTAAACCAGGAAGAGGAGCAATGCTGTCAAAGCTCCCAGTAGTGCTTCCACATGTCAGGACTAAAGTCCACTATGCTGCTTAGCATAAGCCAGTGCTGACCTATCTCCTGGTACTGGTAATATTGTCTCTGCTGCCCTGGCCCTTTCTTCCTTTGTGCTTACCAGGTGCTGCACTCTGAGTTGCTCTGGAAGGTTTTGGCTTTTATTTTATAATGCTGGCTTTTATTCCTTGTGTAGATCTCAAGCTGTTCTCACTGTCCAGAGCCTGGCACCAGGGCAGGTGCACTTTTCATACTAGCTTTGCTGCATGTCAGATTATAGGCTGTCCCTAGTGCAGCAGCATTCTGCCAGAATGACCTTATCAAGGTTTTTCCTGTAGGATTTTCAAGACAGCAATGCTTCTTCACAAGTCAGGATCTAGCAGCCCAATGCACTGCGAAGGATATGGAAGAGTCTGAGAAACAAGATGCCGGGAAGCCTAGCTGGGTGCCCAAGGCTGATAAGATAATCTGATTTAACTATATAAATGCCAGTGGCCAGAGCTTATCTTTGAATTCAAATGTTAATGGAGATATGTCACAACCGAGAGCTTTTTTTAACAGCACCTGAAGTTTCTTCAAACAGATTCATATACTGGGTGAGCAGATGAGTTTCTCCCTAATGCCTCCCTGCAAACAAACCCCTTAAAAAAAATTCTTAACAATTAAGACAGAGCCATTCAAAACCCACTTATGAGTGTTGTGATTATAATCAGGCTAACATATCACTAAGCAGATTAGTCCAGTCATATGATGGCTGAAAAGTACACGTTGCTTCAAGTGCTTCTCTGAGTATGTCCAATAGTATCCTCTTCCCATCTAGTGCTAACTGTACCAACTGGGTCTCAGACGGTTGTCCATTACAGGGGGTCTCCCAGAGTACTATATGCTAAAGCAAATCAGAAGTAAGCAGAAAACAGCAATTAAGTGTCCTCAAAATGATCCATAAGCATAAGAATGCAATAAAGACGCAAACTAATAGAAACAGTCCTTCAAAATAAGTGACAACTTCCGTGAAGGCGGTCACTTCCTTTACACAAACAGTAGTTCTTTAAAATAGGATCCATACAGGCAAAAAATGAGACAAACTTTTCCATTTCCCAACTTGGAGTCCATCACCGCAGCGATTCTGAACAGGGAGAGAACTGTGGTCACTCTGCACTGCACATCCTCGTCTATGAGGGAGAGAGGAAGAGAACAAAAGTGGGAGGAAAACAAACATATTGGGTACAGTCATAGTTGTTTAGTTTAATGATAGATGTGAAGACTCCTCTTTCATGAATACAAAGCTCACATGTGCGATCACGTGTGAGGTTTCTGATAGATAAAAATTTGCACTTTTTAAAGTATTATCATCCAACAAAAGATAAGTAGATTCCTAAAATAATAATGGGACTCCATGTGTAAAAGAAACCTTAGCGTCTCCTCCCTTTTAACACATTTTATAACCACACTAATATGCCTACACTATGGCTTTACCATGTGTGAGCTAAGACAATTCTTTTCTGCATATGCTTGAACTGTAACGATGGGCTTTAATTTAAAAAAAAAAAAAAAAAAAGGATCAGGTGTATTGTCTTTATTAAGAGACCCTTTATTATGGGTTTTGGAACAGACGGAAACATTTATTCCCTTCCACAAAGGGGAACTCAAAAATACAGCCTCTGAATATCAGACCTAAGCATCAAAGATCAAATGGCCTAAAAGCAGAATAATAAGAAAACTTAAGAAATGCTATAGTAAGAGCCTAAATCCCAGTCTAGCATGTGATTTAGTGATAATCCTCCAAAAACAGTTCTGCATCTGATAAACACAGGTTTAGGATTCAGTTGTTGACACATGGTAAGGAAATGAAACACATTCTCCCTATATGAAGTTCACATTTTTTGAGGTGAAACAAAGCACACTTGTATCCTATACCTCTAATGTACGTTTTAAATGAGTAAAGAGAATTGAAAGTCATTTACACGGAGCAATATTGTCTGACGTGCTAAAAAGATCTGAATTAAATAGCTTAACTGCCTCATCCACTCTTAAGCCTTAGAAAAATAAGGAAGTCCAATTTGACATTTACGCAGCAAATCCAAGGCATACTGCTCCTTGCCATTACACCTCTACTTCACATACCTCACTGCCAAGGTAGGTTGGTTATTGAATGACTCTGACTCAAGCAAAATAGAAAACACTCTACTAAAAATGAGTGAAGGTAGAAAGCTGGCTTCACTGGAACATAGCCAATGCCCAAGAATAATATTATATTTTCCTTTAACAAGTTCTGCACTTTTAAAGAAGAAACAGAGAAACATTAGAAGGTCTGGCAACTGGCGACGAAGGCACCCAGCCGAACAGAGTTCTTCATCGCTCAGTCATACACCATCCATGCAAAATTACTTTGTTCTACAATTTGTAAAAGGACATAATTCTAAATAATTATATTAATGCTCCTAAATTTTACTGAATAGCAATCCTTCCAACAGGAAGTTAAAATTCACAATTTAAAGCATGTGTGCACATGAAAGGGGAAAACAACAACGATAGCAACACATACCCAAGTACACATTTTTTCACAGCAACATGCAAAACTACACAGCAACAGTGTTAAAATCTTCTGACAATCTCCTTTGCCTCCCATGGAAGGTTTTTTCCAGAGAGGCAACTCTCAGTGCACAAAGCCTACTTGTAAACATCGGAACACAAGAATTGCTGTACTGGGGCACATTAATAGCCCACGTAGTTCAGTAACCTCTCATTTGACAACAGCCAGCATCAGAGGCTTCAGGGAAAGGATGAAGAACTCTCTGGGAGAGCAGTTGCAGAAAAACTTTCCCATAAAACTTCCCTCCAACTCCCATCATCTACTGGATGGCTTATGCCCTGGAAGAGGAGACTTTCTCTTAGTCTTTCTGTTTGTTTTTGCTATCCTGAATAATACAAACAATGCTAAATAATATCCTAAACACTGTGCATGTCCTCTGTATCTATATCCAGATGGCATATGTTTTTAATCCTCAGAATTGTTTGCCCTATCAGAATTTAGAGGCAGCAAGTCTCAAGGTCACCAATGCACTGTTTAAAATAATATTCTACTATGTTTTTAAATAACTGTCTCATTTTCCCTGAATGATCCTTTGTTGTTAAAATAAAATAAAAGTTAAGTACCTCTAACTCATCTTCTTGAAGAATCTCTGCTGCTCTATTTTTGCCAGCACAGACTACCATGACTATTTTATTTTATTTTTTAAAGAAGCAGGAAAGAGGCTTGGAGAAGGGCAGAAATGTCTCAAATGTCCTCTTCTCTTCAACCCCCCACCAAATGTTTCAGGTTTGGTCTGTGATAAATATTAGTTCCTTTGTCAAATTTACTTGCCAATTTTAATTGCTAGTACACACTTCTCAGAATGTTACTCATCTAGTTAACAGCTTCAGATTTCAGGGCAAACACTTTTCAGAACAGAGAAAAAAAGAAATCAATTCTGGAATAACAAGTCAATCAAGAGTAGCAAGTCATTTCTCTAATTAAGGTATTGACTTTCTTCTAAGATTGCACTAGAATTATCTGTATAGTCACTTTCATGTTAAAACCTTAGGTAAATATTAGTAAAGAAACAATTACATCAGTTAATAATAGCAACTGACAGATATACACTATCAAGGGGATTCCATTAGCTTTCCAAACAAACAACACCAGTTTTCAGACGAAGGCAGAAGAGGAATAGCATGGACCTAAGCTGCCCAAAATCCTGTATTTGCATCTGCATGTAAACACTTAATGCTGGGCAAATACCAAGCAATTACCAGTCTGCTCGTCATTCTTTCAACCGGGTGACAGGAAGCAGCTAACAGAGAAGTTCCAGGCAAGCATGAAAACGCAGCTCTTGGGCACTTTGCCCCATCATTTGACCTTTGGTTGGGTTTAGGTTCACTGTGATTTATCCATGCTGGCTGAAGGCTGCAGACCATCTCCTTGATTTTGGAGAGGGCTGAACATTTGAAGTTATTGGTAATATATTCACACATTTTATGTCCTTATGTCTTGATTTGCAAAACAACTCAAACATGGAAATGAGTAGAGCATGTGCAAGTATTAGACAATATTATTTCAGCAATTACATTAATTTTGGTAAATTGGCTTTTGCCAAAACAAACCATTTTCAGCTCAGAAATATAACTTCCACATTTAAAAACTTTTCAAAAAAAGAATATCAATTCAAATTGATTTAGATGAGGGTAATCCTCCAAATATTACTGCAGATAAGACTAGCATGTGCAAATCACCCCCTTGAAATCAGTTGTGACAGATCATATAAGCGAGGAAGGGCTGCATATGGGAGAATTCTAATTTTTACCTTATTTTATTCTTAGCCCAGACAGTGTGAATTTCATACTTTAAATTACTACAACATGGTTTAAAACGACATTATCCCATCCAATTCCATTTACACATCGTCAAAAGGCATAGCATAAACTGCAAGGATGTGGTCATAGCTTGGGATTCAGGCTGAAGGAGGAACTAAATGAACAGAAACAACTGCTGATAAAGAGCTTGGAAGCCCTAGTAGCCTTCCCCTCTTCCCTTACTGCGGTTCCTTCCAAACAAATCCAATGCAAAGGTTATTTTGCATGGGTGGACAAGAAGTGGAACCTGGTCTTTATTCAAGGACCAGCTCATATTCACCTGTGCTCTGCTCCTCACAAGCATCAAAGAGATACCACAGCACTGCCAGCATCCGACAAATGCTGCATAAGGAGCCCTTAGCCCAGGACACCTGCTGCTTTCAGGGGCCAATGGCGTCTGCAGGATTTCCTCATGGATCCTAAAGGCAAACACTATCACCTGTTAGACAGAATTGTGGAGAAGGATGTTCCTGATCCCTAAACAGCTTTTCAAAGCAGAGAGCAGGATCTTGTCCTATGTGCTAGGCAAGGCAGTAAAATGCATACATTCAGTTTCTTGTAAATGGCAATATAATCTTTTCCTTTACCGTTCACAGGCTCAAAATAACGTTGTTCTACTCTCAAAGGGAAAGTGTCAAAAAGAAACTATAAATCAACGTACTTAATTGAGATAACTCAAAAAAAGGGCAACCTGTAAGAAGCAAGTTCAAAAATGCGGTAATAGAAACACCAAGCACTTCTGAGCACCAGCAAGCTGACTGAAATCTTAGAGTTTGAAAAAATGAAAATGAAAAGTGTTGTGACAAGTAATCTAAACAAATGTTAGAAGTGAAGTTTGACAAAGATAAAATATCTGCCAAACACCCAAAACATAAATGAAACTGCCATTCAGTGATGGCCAAATAAAACAAGATGTAGTCAGGCACTTTCTGACAGAACAGTGACTGTATTGTTCAGCCTTCTTACAGACCTCCTTTCTTTAAGCAAAAACTAGGGGAAAAAAAGCACACCAGTAGGTAGAAAACTGTCCCCCAGTTTCAGTACACACCTTATACCTTCCGTATTGATCTGTGAAAGAAGGGGGAAGGGGCTTTTTGCTGCTTGATTTCTGCTACGCATTGGTGGCGTCGCACACCACGGGCGGTGCTGAGGACTGGAGTGCCGGGAGATGGTAAGAGATGACAGTGAAAGATGAGCAGGAGGAAGAGGAGGCTTTGAGGGAGTTGTCAGTTCATCTGAAACTTGGGGGAGATTTTTGCATTGGTTCAGTCCTCTTTGATTTACGAGACGTATTAGCATTTTGAATAAAGGACCTCTTTGTTAAACATTAACCACCTCATCCTCTCAGTGACTGTGCTGCCAGTTAGAGATTCAAAGATGATCAGACATAAGGTCTTAACACTTCTAATGAACAATAAAATAACTTTATCCAAAACTTCCCTAATAAAGACACAAAATACAGCACAGAGAGCACAGTGCTTAAATAATAATAATAATAAAAACATCAGTATATTCTCCACTACAGATTTGATTTTAGGCTAAAAAGATTGAAAAGAACATACAGTAAATCAGCGAGGAGAATACAAAAGCCCATTAATGGGAACACTGAAACCAATACCAAAAAATACTCTTTAAACATTATAGAAAGACTATTGTTCCTAAGTTCATGCCAATAATTCAGGGTGAATAATTTCTGAAAGTCATATACTTACTTTCAGCACACATCTGGTCAAGATATTCACCCTTCTGTGACTGTTTAATATGGTCTCCTCTATTGTTAGGCTATTAAAGTGAATGGGCAAGCAAAGAAACAAAACAGTGACCAACAACTGAACATATCAGTGACTGAATAAAAAAAAATAGTACTTCAGCACAAACTTCTGTTTGTTATTTAGGCAGCTTTGAGATTGTTGTTAGCAGAATTTGCTGTATAAATTAGGAGAGCCTAGCAGTAATACTGAAAATATGGGTTGTGCCTCAAATGACCCAAGGGTGCAAGCCCTAGTACGATCCATGCTTAAAATGGCACCTGGGTTATTAGAGATTGCCCAGTTCAGGGCCCAGGCTCTTGATCATACAAAGCAGCAACCTGCTGCTTCACACCTTGATCCAGGGATGCCCCTGGAAATTATCTCAATTCTCTCCCAGGTCAGTTTTAGCCTTCAAACAGTACATTCCTTACAGAAAAAAGAGATACAGATGATATAGTCCTTCCTTCTCTGCCTTTTCCCTTCCCTAAAGCAGCAAACTGGCTTAGAGAAACTCTGCTGAGAAACGAATCTGTCACTGCCACCTCCCTGATGTACGGTAGGAACCACACAATAATTTGTTGCTGGCATATACCTACAGCAAACTATGACAAACAGCCCCTGCCAGCTGAGCTGCGGTGCCGGAGGCAGGGCTCGCCAGGGTGCGGGTGGGCGGCGCGGCCGGGGCCACGACCGCAGAGCCCCCACGCTCCACCAGCCCTCTGCCTGCAGCAAGGATGAGGAACACACCTCTGAAAACCCACCCAAAGTTAGGTCTGACGAGAGCGCAGCCCAAACCTGCATCCCTGAAAAGTTTTTTTAGGGCTCAACAGATATGGAAGGACCTAATCCAGTGCCAAATTATTTCAGTGGTGCCTGGATCAAGCCCCTTCTCAAACATGGAAATACCTTCTATGGAGGATATATTCTGCATGAAACACCTCTTCCCTTGTGGTAGGCTGGTTTGCCCACTGAGAGTCTCCTAGATCCCACCAATCTAGTCATCCAGACCAGCAGTCACAGCTCAGCTCTACGAAAATGCACTGCTAATCTAATCTATCACCCAGTTAAAATAATTTTACTGCAGTTCACGCCAAACAAAAAGCATCCAGTCTTCCAAGATATATTTGAATGAACATATATACGTCCTCAAAAGACATGCTATTTTGCAAGACAGTTTTCTTCCTCAGACACAAGGAATCAATCATTTTAACCTCAGCTTAAATCATAGTTATTTCCTCAAAAGTGTCCCATGTGTTTCTTTACAGACCAGTCTTAGTTGCACTGCATTTTAATTAATTGCACACATGAGAACCAGATTTTATACAAATCTATTTTAGCAGTTTTCAGTCAGGAACAGCCTTAAGTCTTACTTTAAAAGAAACATGGCTTTCTTCTATCATAAATATAGGTCACAACAAATGAAGAAAGTCTAAATGTTTTATGATTTGTTTATGGCACAGAAATACTTCGCATTCTACTATCACAAACATGGTCACGGGTAAAAACCCATGTATTTAGTTGAAAACGTAATTGTTGATTTAATGTTTATTTTAAATTTAGTAACCAAAAAACTTGATTTGAATCCATTAATTATACAATTAACATTTAGACCCACAATATGGCAAGAATCATTGTTTTTATTATTTTTTAAATGTGAGAATGTCTGGAAGATCGTTTTCTGGAACTAGGAGGGGAGGACTGGAAAGCCAAGGCTGGCGTTCAGCCACAAAACACACATCACTACTGCAACCTTCACTCCTGTATCAAGCAGTCGGTCTGAGCCCGAATTGCAAACACCAAGTGAAGTAATCCCTATAACAGGAGTTTCTATTGTAAAAGTTCAAGAAAGGAATCCTAAGAAAAAATGAAATTAAAGAAAATGTGTATACAATTGACAGTCACAAACATACAGAATATACATACAGAAATACAGAATACACATACAGACCAGTTCTCATCAGATGGCTATACTCCACTCATATATAATAACTTCTAGGATTCAGAGGTGAGAAATCCTAACTACTAACCATATGCTTCCTCGTGCAGCTCCCTTCTCACCCTCACAGCATGGCACAAAATGCCACTTAATAGGGGCACACCTACTGCTCGCAACTAGAGGCGGGAAGTAAGCTTCACTAAGCAGCAAGATACTGGCAAGCATTAGAGTCACAGGGCACGTCAAGAGCACTATGGATGACAGGGTTATACATCAGGAAAAACCCTTTGCCTTATGCAGCCAGAAGTGGGAGGGTTATAAACTACAGTTTTTCTGTACGTGAAGTGAAAGCAATTCAACACATCTCAGGAAGACCAGTAAACATCTCTAGTATATTTTTTTAAGGTGTTAGGGAGGGAGGAAAGAGGTGACTGAACCACCCGAGGGGAACCCGAGGCTGCATCTCACTCAGTAGGACTTGGAAAGAAATGCCGGCAAGCTAATGAGTTTGAAGGCTTATTATTCCCAGTGAAGTTTTAGGCATATCTGAGAAAGGTAATCCCAGCTAGGGTTTACACAGACATTCAAGGCTCACATATATCTTAAAATTGGGCCTGGATTACTTCCATCTCAGAGAAAAAGAAGAACCTGTATTGATCAGACATCAAGATAAGAAGGTGCAAGTGTACCTTTTGGTTCTACAGTTTCAGCTTATTGCTTATAGACTGCATGGGAAAAATAAATCCAGAGACCATATTGCCTGTTTCGTATTTTAATTAAGTAAGTGCCTGGAAATAAGTAATAGGGTTTTCTTGTTAGCTGCCCAAACACTGGCCTTTCTGTAACATCACCAGTAAGATATTCATTAAAAACAAACAAAAACCCTACTGGCACATAAGTTAATTAACATGTCTCTACCAATTTCATCTTTTTCTTTTTAAAAATGAATACTTCCTCATTTGACACAAAACCTAATATTCTGTAATCCTAATCTCTCCCTAAGCATCCAAGGTTCGTTTACCATTACAGTCTGTGACGTTTCAGACTTTAATGGTGCCATTTTCTTATTCAACTCCTATAGACTCCTACAGCATATTCCATTTGTTATGGGCAATTTGTTAATGTCTAATTTATCCAATGCTCTCTGCATCATTTTAGTGTGATGAATGGCTATTGTTTGCCCACTGTTGTTTGCTCTTTATTTAGGTTTTTTTCAATATTCCAACAAAATAAAGTACTTGTTCAGCTTCTCTAGAGCTGCAGCACCCACTTTTAGTTCCATTTCTGTTTTGCTACTTAGTGCATCTTTATTCTCCAAATCTTCCTTCTTCAACTCTTAATACTGCAAAAACGGTGCTGTCATTGCTAGGACCACCACCAACTTTCTTGTAGACCTCTCTTTCTTCTTCTCCAATTATAATCTGTCTAATTAACCCAACTAATCCATATTAATTTAGTAGATCAAAAAAAACTTCTGATATAATAGCTGACTTCTTTAGCATCACTGCATGCTTGGATTCACAACAGATATATGGCAAGTCACTGGCTTAAGTTGGATGTCGTCCTTTGCCCAGCCTCACTCTCTCTAATCCACAGGAGACATTTCATGTCGTACCTTGTAAGAATCCTTTCAAGGAATCCTTAGGAAGAGTATGATGGTAGAGATGTGACACAACCACCTACCTTTATATCTACCAGACCTGGTTCTCATCCGCTTCCACCCATGAAAATAGCAAAGATATCAGACTGCGAGACCTTTGATTGATTCTGGATGATAGTAACACAGTCAAGTCATTCAGTGATGGACAGGGCCCTAGTAGACACAGACAAATTTTCATGACCCAGAAAGTTGTAAAGTTGTCCACCTCTTTGTAAAATGAATATAAAGGCATTCATAAACCAAAATGATTTTGTTACCCACTTCACGGTTGTACTACAACTCCATAAGGTGCAGGGAAGAGGGCCGCTGGATTCTATCTTCAGATCTGACAGTGATTTGCTAGAGACTTCAGGAAAAGTCATTTGAACTCCACATGACTCAATTTTTCCATTTGTAAAATGGAGATCAGTATGTGCTTCCATTTTAACATAAGTGATGTACTCTAGACTGGCAACATCATTAACTCTAAGTAACTAATACCTATTAGTACTTGATGTGTTTGCTGTATGTGACTGTCCTTTTAAATAGTTTTCCTAGGCAGGCGGGAGGGGGAAACATGACTTACAGTTTAGTACAGATAATAACTTGATTTCAAAAGCTGTTTACAAAAGAGCAACATACATACTCCTAAATGAATTTCACACCCCAGTTCAATTCAATACCTAAGGAAAAAAAAAGTCAGTGAAAAATGAGGCAACATATTACAAGGAAGCAGTTTTATCTACCTGTTTCCTGCATTTCATGGTGATTTACAATAATAGGTAATAAGTAGTGTACATTATATCTATTTTTTAATAACTGCACTTCCATTATATTTCCTTTCCCAAAGGGACTATCTGTGTTTTTTCATATCTTGAACTGTAAAACTCTAAACTGCTCTAATCAAGCATTGCTTTCTCTGGTATTGTGGACATCCTCAGTTCTTTATAATCACTGCCCACTGAACATAACTTCAGAATGTTAACCATGTAATAAAATACAAGTTGGTATTATTACATTACCTACTGCCCCGTTCATTCACTCTTCTCTTCTTAACCCAGGGGGCTGAGAATATGAAGAATTACTTACAAAAAAAGGGGTGGGGGGGGGAAGCCCAGACTAAGCAACATTGTCTTTGAAGATGACACAGCTGAAAGGAGAGAGTTGAAAAAAGTGAAGGACAATTTTTTCTCCCTGGGGTCTGTGAAAGGCATGTAGGCTCTGAAAGTATGCTTTGAGATGCTTGTACAACAGTCACTAACTTCAGATAAAATAAATCACATTCAAAAGTGGTAAACTTGTAAACGTGCACATGCTTTCTTTGGAACTACAGACTTGCTCCCAAAAATATCCGCCAGCGGAGAGACTACATGAGGGGAATATATTTTAAAATGTATCTATGAGTAAATAAATGGGTAAAAATATATAAGTATATCAAGCTAAACAGCCTGCTGGACTTTTCAAACTCAACCTAGAATTTGGGGAACTCATAAGTTTGGAAGGATGTCATAACTGAAGAGGAACTCAAAGGGTCACTGGAGAGGATGTCCATGGTGACATTTTCAGCAGCCTCATATTCAATATGTATTTCAGAGAATTCTGAGTTTCCAGCAACAAAACTTGATGCAATCTACAGAAAACCTCCGACCAGATAATCCTTGATGTTACGTACACTCATCACAAAGGACATACGCACATGCACTTGCACAAGAGGTCTTATTTTTTTCTGATTTAATACGGAAAGCTAATACTATGACCTAACAATAAAAACACTGAAGTCCATTGCTATAGCTTTGGCAGTACAATGAAAAAGCTGGCTACAATGGCATCCAAAAAAGCAATACACAACCACAGTCTACTTATAAATAAAGAGCTCCTTAGGAAATACAGTTTTAATAGAATACCTAGCACCTAACTCTCTCAAAAATCTCTGTCCTCTAACTGGATGCTGCTGCCAGAAATAATTAAAATTTCTTATCTGCCTCTCAGAAGAAGGGGGGAATGACTATCTGCAAGGCAGATTTAGGAAAACCACACAGAGGAAGTTGGCCAGCTCAACTTCAGCCAGCTGGTAACTAAAAATCAATGAACTAAAAGCATTATTAATTGAGACAACTAAATGTGGACAGAGGGAAAAACTACCGGCAAAGCAGAGGAGATAAAGCAGACAAACCATTTTCAACAACAGTAAATAACACTGAACAAAACAGATAGGATCTAACACAAAGTAGCATGTACCTAAGTATCAAGGATGTTACTTTTGAATTTGATTTATTTTATCTTAAGTTACAACATCTATCATTTAAGTAAGCCAGTTCCTTCCAGGTATCTTGCTATTATCCCCTTAATAAGGGCAGGACTGTATGCCCAGATAACAACAGGTAAATGAAAAGGCAAGACAATCCTAAATGCATAGAAAGGCACAACACACAAAGGATAGCTAAATTTCCTGTACCTAGCAAAGCAAGACGCCACGATGATCTGGCCTACCACAAACAAAGGCATGTATTTTTCCCCAGAACCTGGATTCAAGCAAATCTATCCAAATCTAAACGTAAAGGCATTCACCTCCTTGTTTATGGTTATACCGTGCACGCTTAAGGAACAGCTACAGAGTTAACACCCATGGATCAGAGACGAGCCCCAAGAGCAGCGCACCTGCGCAGCAGCAGCGCTGCCGTTCTCCAGGTCTGCGTCCAGCGCAGCTGGTTAGACCCCTGCTTCAAGAAGGGAGGTCTGCGAGGACATTTTATTGGACGGAAATAGCAGTACCAATGATGCGGTAGGTAGCATCTTTCACTCTAAGTAAGTATTGATCCAAACAGGCATCGGATAGGACAACGGTTCTAAATTTAGAACACGTAAAACTGAGTTCCTGGCAGCTTTTGAGGATTAAACACTCAATAGCATTTATCATCTGAAAATGAGTATTATCTCCAGTGCTTTAGCCAAAGTTCTCTTTTGGTAGCAATAGCCTTCAAATCCCCCCTGCGGCTGCACCTGTATATCCTATTTGCATTTGTTTTACATGCCAGTCTGCTGTGATAATTATGTCCTGCCCTAAAGGACAAGTTGTGGGTGAAGAAGTTCTGAACTCTGACTGAAGTGATTGTCATCAGGCCTCCTGTGCTGTGCCTTAAGACCCTCAGTAACCATGTAAAGCATACACAGACATGATAAGGAGAACATACATTATGAAAAAAATCTATACACAGCAACCTTTCTTCCGGGCATGGAACAGAAAACGTAAGCACAATGAACTGAATGCCCTTTTAATTGCAACCGGTTTAATCACAGCTGAGACTAACTCAGGCTTTATGGCCTGCGCCCACAGTTATTAAGTGTTCAGTAGCTGTCATGGAAAAATTCACACATCTCAAGAAAGCACAATACATTCTGATCTGGTCTGCGTCAGTCAATGTCTAACACCCCCAGATGGTATGCCTGCCTAACACTCCTAAGTTATCGTTGTATTACAAAGTCAGCTCTGGTATTTTTTACTGAACCTGACTAAAATATTCATTGTTACAGGAACATAACATGTTTAGTAAGGCACTAAAAGTTCATTCACTGTCATCTTAATTGTTTTGTATAATCCACGAGGCCAGTGGAAGCGTGCTTCCCACGTGGGAGGTGTACGCTGTCTACTGCTATGTAATCATTTGCCTTTTATTTCTTTGACTACGAATGTTAAAACCTTAAATATATAAAAGTTCAAGTTTCCAGTGAAATATCCTATAGAGGCAAAGGCATTGATAATAACGTATTTACTGTGTACAGTTAATTACCTCCTTTTAATTTACTATTCAAGAATATTTCACAGAGATTATAAAGGATACTTACTCCTGTCATACCTCAATAAATTTGCAAAATGCTGACTATTCTACTAACACTTCTGCAAGTCTGAGAAAACAACCATCAAACAATCTGTCCTGACTTTGCGGCTTTCCTCACCAAAAAAGAGCATTAAAAAACTGAGTGCTGTGAACTTCGTAACTATGCTGTGTTTCTTGTCATGCTGGGATTAGTAATAGCAGTGCTATCAAATATTACTGTGCAATAAAACCTGTGGTTTGCATTTAGATTACATTTGATTTCTTCATGTGGAAAATGCATGCTCTAATTTTCTTCTTACAGTAAAATTGATAATATACAGAATACAACATCACAGCAGATGACACAGTCTACAAGGTAGGCATGACTTGTTTTATAGTCATAATGCTCATACTTCTGGCTGTGATTTTATGATCTAGCCTTTATTTATAAAGGCATACAACAGTAAATAGGAAAAGAGACCAAGTTACAGAACGGACTGAACTGGATATAATCAGAACTAAACAGCTTTCACAACAACTGTAAACTTAGTACTTGGCTACCTCACCAGTCAGTAATGCATGTACAGCAGCCACCTTTAACAAAAGAAAGCAATGGGTACGAAGAAAAAGAATGAAATAGGACAGAGGACATCCTCACCAGGCAAAAAAAAAAAAAAAATAGTTCTTTGAACGTATGCTGGTAAAGTTCACAATATCATAAATAGCTTCCCTCCCTTCTCTCCCCTTCTTCTGCAAAATAAAAATCATCTGTTACCATTTTTATATGATTTAATCTACTAAAGTATTCATTGCAGCAGTATGTTTTACAGTATGTCTCTAAGAAGCTTCCATGAACATCTAGAATCTTGATAGCAAAAAAAAAGTCAGAAAAAAAAAAGAAAAAAAGAGGTACACATGGCGCACGGTCTCCATGGGGACATTCCACATGGTAGAAACTGTGAGCAGAGCATTTCCATCAAAGAAAGACGCTAGGCTAGAATTATACAATAAGGAACGGGCTGGAGAGCTCATTATCATGTAAAAACCATAGCCCTATATATACTGTTATATCTTTGTATGTCCTCACATTAACAAATAGCTGTTTATTAACCATGATTTACTGAATCAAGCACAGCAAAACTGGGCACTGGCTGAAGCAAAGCAGCTGGATGTTAAACTAATGCAAACAGCTAAGAGGAAAGCGATGTCTTAACTGCTTCTCAGCGTAGCTTGATCCACCAGCCAAAAGATGAACGGATTACACATCGTAACAAAAATTTCACCTTTTGTTAGACTGCAATAATTCCTGAATAAATACAAAACATGGTCAAGCTGGACAAACTGCTGTATGAAGAGGTATAAAATGATTCCTAGCTCACACTAAAGAATATCCCATCAAGGCTAAAAGAAATTACCATTTTGCTCTGCATTACTGTTCTTACATTGGGGCCAACCATGAAAAAACACAAAGTGCAAAGGTATTTATTTTTAACTGTTTACATCTGCTTCAAAGTACACATTTTCCTTATTACTGCCAAAATGTTATCACCACATTATCTTACTCGTCTGAACTCACGTTTTCTTTCCGCTGCAGTCTCACTGTAGATGCATACCTAAATCCAAAGAAATAAAATCTTGACTCCACCAAGCCAATGAGAACATTGCATTTCAGTTCAGAATTTAAGCAGAGGTGTACATTCCCAATGGAGAACATTACCACTTAGTATCTGCATAATGCTCAAACCCTAGCTGGTGTCCATTTGCTTGCAAGGACTTTCCATTTGGCTTAAGATGAGCGCTGATATCAGGAGAAATGCACTTTAACTATGTATCATAAACAACACGCTTTAATGGTTTAAAGACTGTTACATTTCTTTGCTTTTTCATTTGTAGACTATGGGTATATTATTCAGGAAAAAAATAAAAAAGGCATCCGAGCTTGACTTTTGTTTTTTCTCTTCCAAGAAAAAAACATAAGACAAAATTTGGGCGAAATACAGCAGTTCCCTGACATGGCAGTTGATGCAGATTTACTATTTTATTGTAGTCTTGGCTCCCTACCTTTGAAGTACACATTAACCAAACTTAAAACTCATTTTCGATTACTAAGTGTCATTTGTTTTTTCATAGTCCTCATGCAAAATTTACTTTGGCACAATAATGACATGCATTATTAATCAGCATAGGTTTGTTTGAAAAGTAGCCTCTGTTTATTCAGAGGTAGAAAGGACTCCAAATCCAAGCTATCTTTTCCATATGGAATGAGAGAGCCCCAGATTTGGTATTCACTTTTCAGTTCATCTGGGTCTTTGAGGGATGAAATAAACTTTGGAAAAAACATAGAGGTAGATTTTACATAGTAACAGAAGCAGAAACCACTTTTTGTGCGTGTGTGGTTTCGAGTATCAAAGTGATAACGTCAAATCTCTCTACAACACCCAGTACAGTAAAATCTCAGCCCAGTTAGAGACAATGAAGCTTTGCTACTGGCATTAAATGAATCCAGTCTCACCCACCAATGATCAACACACACAATATCATTTCAAAATCACACAGTCACTCTGCTCTCGATTTTCTCAACATTTTCAATTCAGTTTTAAACTTCCCTTGTTTATTCTCATACTGCAGGCAATAAACATTTATAACATAGCTAGCTGAGCAGATCTGTGCAACTTTAGCATGAACAAGTATTTAAAATCACTGTTCCTTACAAGTTACTCTGATGGAAAGAGAGAATATTTACCATCAGCTATTAAGCATGAAGTTTAAGGAAACAGCAGAAGCTTGTAAGAGGATTTTTAATGTAGTTTATTGCTATTACTTCTCACATCTGAAAAGATATTGCCTCTGAAGTCTCTGACAATAATGCAAGTAGATATTCTTGGGAGACAGTACAAAGTCAAATGCAAGTCACAAAGTCAGATAATTCAGTCTTAAGGATTTCATTGCGAATAAATCCACTAAAGTCTCAATGGTGTTACACTAATATACATGTGGCACAAGAATCTAATTGTTCAGTGCTGCTGGAAAAAGAAGATGGAAACACACTAAGGTTTCCCTGGTATCGGTCTCCATGAACATGAAACAAAAGCATGTATACATTTTTCTTAATCTTGTATGAGAAATCACAGTACTACCAGACAGTGATTACCTTTCAGAGGTCACAACAGATGTTTGTTGCAAAAATTAGATGGAAAGAAAAAGTATGAATGCTTGAGTGATTCTGTAGAGACACTTGCCTACACCTAACACAATGGAAAAACTGTTCAAGAATAGCTAATCTGTGTGAAACTATGACCCCAGTAATGCTGTTAGAAGCAGTGAAAACTGTGAAAATCCACCGAATTAAGTGTTGACTGAACAAGTTAAGCTCTAGGTAGGCATCTCTCAACCCATCCGTCCACCCACATACCTGAGGGTGGTATCCATGTGATAAATTGCATTTAACACGCACCTGCACTCTGCCTACTAATCCATCTTCACCTTGGCTACTTCTAACATTACAAATCTCTGAGACACTTCAAACAATCACCTTCTGTGGGGAAGATTTTTTCCTCAAGAGTGTATTGGCTAGAAGCCAGGAAAGATTTAAGTTGAAGTATACTGCAATTCAACCTGGTTAGAAATAGGATCTTTAAATTCTTAGAAAACTAAGTGTCCAGGACTTCTACCTATATAAATCATACGTTAAGTTACTAAAGGGTATGCGACTCAAGACACCCAGATACATGTACACAGGTGAGGATGGGGTTAGGTGGGGAAGCCCTGGAGATACTGATACAGAGGGAACATGGTCTTGGCTTTCCTGTTGGCTCACCTACAGGCAGGTCACCATTTCCCAAAGCTGATTGACCCAACAAGCAAACTCCAAAGAAAAGTCCTTGGAAAGCTAAGGGTACACAAAAGGCAGCTTTCCAACAACCAGCTGCACTGAATACTGAGGCCACATAGGGGGAACAGAACTTTCAGTTGCTGAATATCAAGAAAATCAGGAGCACGCTACAGGAGGACCACGCTGTTTGTTCATTTTCACTCTCCCTTGATATACACATAATATTCGTTCCACTCTGTAGCACATCTGACAGGGAATAAACTCCAAGAAGAACTTGAAGAAAGAAACCCATACAACAGATATTAATTGCTATTCAAATCAAAGGGGCAATAAATTTATGGAGGAAATGCTAAAATCTTCCACAAAAACCTGCAAGTACTGTCTCTTAAATGACATGACAGCTTACAGACAAGCCAATACTTTCTTCTTCTCTCCAAACCACTCAGTCTGTGGCAGTGTGAAGAACTGCCTGGAATATTACCAGTGGTTCATAGAGACCTAGATCCATGGCCAGAATACTCAGCGAACAATTCATCCAGCAGGCAGGAAAAATTTTCTGCCTCAAGATGCGAGGAAGAGACAGAAAGAGGGATTTCATGCAAAGGCCAATCATTATCTGAACTCTGGCAGCACACCAGAACTGGACTCTGAGCATGCCCGGAGATACGCTCATAGTTTTGCTCCTTTAGCAGCTCTGCACACACAGGAATCAGGAGTCTAGCATGTAGAAGAGCTTCCAAATTGGGCCATTAATCTGTACAAGCCAAAAGACCTCCCCAATCACACGCATTAGCGGCCATCACACTCCAGGTTACAAGACTGAACTATCATTCAAATTGATACACAGCTCAAGAGTCCTTGAGTTACAGTGGAAAGTGGAAGCAACATACAGGGAAGAGAACAGAAAAATAGGTATGTGCACACCTGGTAAGAGACAATGGAATACGGCAGATTTATTTAAGGCATTAAGAGGATTACTGGTATTATTTCTTCTGTGGCAGGACGCAAAGTCTTCAGAGATGATCAAAGCCTTAAAAG
This sequence comes from Struthio camelus, assembly GCF_040807025.1. Classification (NCBI taxonomy): domain Eukaryota; kingdom Metazoa; phylum Chordata; class Aves; order Struthioniformes; family Struthionidae; genus Struthio; species Struthio camelus. Next base: position 44,615,341 of record NC_090943.1, on the reverse strand, counting down.
GTTTGGCTCTAAAAACGTGGTTGCTGCCACAGAAGCCTTTTCTAGCTTGAAACAAACGTAAGGGTAGAAGTGGAGTTAAGGTATCAGGCACACAGAGCCACACAAATTAGCTACAAGCATTTTTTTTTTTGTCTATACAGTTGTTTGCTGACACATCAATAAGCTAAGCAAACCGTACCTGCTGTCTATTCAATAGCTGATCAGTTAGCTGATTCCTTCTGAGTCTTTTGGGAGGACTAACTCTTGAGCGCCTGATTTCAAGGATGGAGCAACAGGTTTTTCAAAGTTATACAGGGTGTCACCCATTCATCACGGTCTAAAGAAAGCAGAGAGTTGTTTGGAGACCTTTCAAGTTTGATGTCACTGCTAAAAGTGGAGGGGATCTTACTTCGGGCTCAAACCTGCAACCATCAGTTCCTTTTTTAACTACATCACCAACAGTCATCTATCTTCCAAAACCACAAACGTAATGGTAACACTGCAGACATGTCAGGATTTAACTTCTGTAGTCTGCACATAAAACCTAAAGCCCTCTTTAGAGCAGCCATAAACATAGCAGACCTAAGTGGGACAGAAAAACATATCTCACAGAGACACTGTATCACAAAAGCACCCGTTATTTATACCAATCCAAAGCATGAACAGAACCACATATGAGGCAAGTTATGAAAGCCAGGACAGCCCTACACTAATCATCTAAATGCATGACTATATAACCAACAAACAAGATCTGAATTAAGGCTGCTTGTCAGTTCCTCAGGCTGATGCTGGAAATAACGGGACTAAGAAGAGCGAGACGAAGAACGGCTCAGGGGAGCGAAGAAGGGCTGGCTGAGAGAGGCTCTTGCTTACTTGCTTCCCTTTCACACTCTGCACACAGGAATTTGCACAGTAACAATCCTAAGTGTACATTTATGCTTATGCCCTTTTACATTTACATTACTCTAAAGATCTTTTGGTGGATGTAAAATCACACGCTACATACTTGAAGGCACTTTTGCCCTGCCAGAGGGCATAAAGGAGCCCTTGTACAGAAAGTCTCACTTTGTAGCTCTAGCTTTGGAAGTGTTTTATCTGTGTGTTTTGTTTTCCATATGTATAATAAAAACATAGTGGAAAGGCTTCTTAGGAGAGTGCTTCAGTTAAAAAAAAATTAAAAACATAGGAATTGAAAAAATATTTTTATATGTATGTATGTACACATGTATGTGGAACACAGTTTGCCAAGTGTGTGTTCTTTGCCTAGTCCTACTCTCACCAGACACGCAGAATAAATTCTTTAAACAATGGTAGTCTTTAAGTTTTGCTTCTCACCCAAGAACAGTGAGTGAACAAAAGTTTGAACCATTTCAAGTGAGCTTGAAAGATGCTTATTCACCAGAGTTTGAATCTGTTGCAAATAGCTCATTTAATTCCACCTTGGAGGCATTTGCTCTCCACTTTTCAACCTTAGAAAGCAGTAACCTAGCTAAGGAGGTTAGACACAGTATCATCAGTTCAGCTCAAAAATGCCAATGAACAGCTGAGATTTAAATTTAGGCTAGCATGCTTACAGAGACATGAAAATAAATACTAGATGCATTTATCAATTTGGGCTACACTACATATTTTCACTTGTTTTGAAAGAACTTCTGGAAGATATATTAAATAAAAGCTTGAAATTAAAATCAGCCAGGGAAAAATTAATCTAACTGCCAGTTTACTGGAATACGAACAGATTCGGATTCCATGACAAACATAAATACATACTTAAAATTAACTGTAAAAATGTTTCTAAATTCAACCACTGTGCTATAAAATGACAACTGTATATAGCATATGCACCAATTATAAAACACTGCAACAAGGATTAACTGCATGCACAGATTTTTTGAGTACACTGGGAGCAGGACAGTGAACTAAATAAAGTAAAGCAATCTTGAAATCCACGGACATTACATTTTCCCTGTACTGAAAGAGGGAGGGGTTTTGTGCTAGAGGTTTTTTTGCAGAGTGCATTTTTTGTTGCTGTTAGAAAAAAACACGGCAGCTACTTGGATTATCAGTGGGTTTAGTCCAGATGCAGAATATTTACTGGAAAATTAAGCCTATCTAAATCCTGCAACATCTGTTTTTATCAGAGACTCACCGATTTCCAGAAAGATGATAACCGCTTATAAATCCATTTTCACAGGAAAATTATAAAATTCCTTCGGATATGCAATGCTCAGTATTCAATATTTGCCACCGGCAGACATTGTTCTTAAACAAAATGGGAAGCAGCCTTAGAAAGCATCCAGACAGAAAAGAGAATCTTAGTCTCTCTGTAAATCCTGCAAAAATACATCTTGCGCACTTGTGTGGATCTCTTTATTGCAGTTGACATGGGCTTGCCCAGGGGACTAACTTGTTGTTCCATAAAGATCCTTAAATAGGCACTACTGATGAAACATTTAATCCAAGCGCCAGTATCAAATGGCTGCTATTGCCAGTGACAGTGATAGAAAAAATCTATTTGCCAATTAAATAACTGCATGCAAAGCTATGACTGTTTATTATGCCTTTTAACATAGTTCAGCTGTTCTGGATCATATCCAGTAAGCTTCATATTTTACAAAAGTGCATTCCATATAATTTATAACTAACATGCTTTAAATCTTGCTTTTTTTTTAAATACACCTTTTCACTCATGTTGTTATGAAGTGTTTGCTTGGGCAGGGGAATACATTTTACACACAAATGTGATTCATGTCATTCAGCTACACTATTGCTTTAGACCTCTTTCTGTTGATAATGAAATTATGATTTATACTTAGAATATGAGATTATATTTTTAGTTGTTGAAAAACCACTTTAAAAACTTGCTATGTTTACTTTAAATGTGAAGGACGTACAAAAGCTATTCATTTCTGTAAAACTACACGAATACATTTGATCCCACGAGTCTAATAAAACTCTGCATAAACATAACAATAATGAAAACTAAGATGAATAGTTAAGATGAACAGTTAAGCCTAGACGACATTTCACTTGGACTTCCACCATGCCAGGAAACAAGAAAACAAGTGAAGGGGCAGTAATTAAAAGGGATTTAAGATTAGAGGCAGCATTACATCCATATGTGGAACATCACTAAAATAGCACACAGCGTTCTGTTTGACAAGGCTGTAATTTAACAAAACACATAAGGATATAAGTTTCAGTTCAGAGAAGCCATCTCTGCTGAGAGCAGCACTTAAGCATATGCTTAGCTTGAAATAATCAAAATTAACACATGCTTTAAGTTAAGTATGAATATAGGTCTTTGGGAGACCTATTTTGGTTTCAAGTTAGTATGTGGAAAAAATGAAGTCATGCTAATATGTATAACAATACTGAATAAATACAGGATAAAAATACTAGTAATTGCAGTACATATATCTGAAATAAATCCCTTTCCATAAATAATCAAAAAGACAGATCTAGGTTTTTTGCTTGTGTTAGTAACCGAAAAATTTATTCTGATTATTTCTCTTGATATTAAAAGGAAAAAAAAGTTAGTCTCCTAGTTCATATATCTCTTTTCCTCTATTCAATAAATAGAGTATAAAATAATTTAAAAATTAATAATTTAATGTGTCAGAATGAATAGTGATTCTTTTGCCACTGTACCTGTATTCATATTTGGTATTAAGATGTTAGTAACTGCTTGCAATGCCATTTTTAACGTGCAATTTTGTGACAGTATACTTTGGCAAAACACTCCTAAAGCCAAATCTTTAAAGTAAGTGTTGATCAGGATAAATAAATACAGTTGTCAGTATGAGTTGTAGTTTTTACTGTGCCAACTTTTGGAGAAGATATCTCTGTCGAAATTTATCAGATTATCAAAATTCAGACATTATTCTTGGAAATGAGTTTTAGTAGTCCTTTTAAAGTATACAGACTGGAGTTGTTAGGTAGGAAGCTTCAGTTAAAGAGTTTTCCTGAAGTAAAATAATTGATTTAAGTATGCTTTTGTACCACAGGTTCATGAGAAAATAAACTGAGGCATTACCTTTGGCTGCATTAAATTTATCCTCTAAAGTTAAAAAAAAAAAAAAGTTTGTCTAGTAAATAATGTTGTTATGTGGTATTATAATATCTCTTGCTCAATATTTTATAGGTATTTATATGGGAAAAGGTCCAGACTGTCAATGCTTAAAAAAATGCATCTGAATGCCTTTTTACTTCCTTCAGGTCTCCCTGCTGGGCAGAAATTTTTAAACCACAAAAATACCTCTTGCAAGTCCATTTTAAATCCAACTTAGTTGTACTCAAATCCTGACACAATCACTTTGCTGTAAAAATATCTTCTGAGCAATCCCAACTGCAAGCCATTAGATTTGCCTCTGACAAGCAGAGTTTTATGACGAATACAGAATCCCAAAAGACAACAGAACCTGCAGGAACTCTGAGCCCCCAACCCAGAAAGCCCTTTCGCAGGAGTTCACGCTAAGTAGAGGGGGTCCACCTTTGAGGGCCTGCCCAGGCTCTCAGGTAAGCCCATGCTTCAGCACCTGAACCAGGTCACAGCCAGAACGCTAGGTGCCACAAAACTGGCCGGAAAAACTATTCCATAACTTTCTTAAGGTACCTTTTTTTTTTTTTTTTTTTTTGAGGAAGGGGGTTGAGTTCTGAATGAGACATTTTTTGTGAGAAATATTCATCAAAATCTCAGTGAAAGTTCAGAACTTTAGAACAGATTTTTCACAGGCTTGGCTCTGATACACATTCAGCATATGCTGTTGTTTTAAGTCTCTCTTTCAAACCAACAGCAGTAATCACATCTTTTATTTCTTCCTCCTAAAATTCTTATTTCTAACATCTACAGTTATATTGGTTTATGAGTATAGAAAATATCTTTAAAGTGCCAAATCTGTCTGAATAAATATGCTTCAATGCAATTCGCAGTACATAAATTATTCCTTTTTTTTTTTTTGATATATCACAATGAATACATTGGCTTTAACATCTATTCTCTTGATAAGTCATTTTGAGGTGGTCTACTTTTGTTTTCCTTACTTTCACAAACATGCTTGCAGCCAGTAAGAGACTCTTCACTATGATTAATGGCCTCCCATTGGGTATACGGAAAATTTCCCAGCCTGGTTCCCTTGAGAATGCTCCACTACATGGATTTCTAGGCAAAGCTAGATTAAAAGAGGAGGAGCAATAGCTATAGTCCACCTACCCCACAGCCATCAATTATATACAGTTATAAATCAAAGTTTTCAGCCAGAACAAAGACTAGTGTGGCAAACAAACAAGGGCGTTCACAGCAAATTGTTTTGAAGCAGAATAAAACTCTTGATAGAAACAATGGGGCTAGCAAAGCCACTGTCAATATCACTATAAAGTTCTGTTGATTTATTAAGAATTAGACACAGTGTATCCAATTACTGCTGAATTAACTTAAACAGAAAGAAGCAAGTGGAAAAATAAGCAAGTAGATGGATTTCTCTCAAAGAAAAAAAAAATCATGCAATTCTATATCATAGTTAATTGAATACAGTAGTGTGAATCATATAGTATCTGTACTTTAAATATTTGTGTTTCCTGACTTCTAGTTTTAAGCTCTCTTTCATGAAACTCTGGTATGTGTAGCTCACCCATATTGCACCTCCTGGTCTGTTTGTTTTCCGTGCTACTTCTGCCTCTATGTCATAAATGATTTTTTTGATAATTTTAGATTTTTTTTAAATATACAAAATCTGATTCAAACAAGATTTCAGAGAAAATACTAGGGAACAGAGAGACAAAAAAAAGGTTAGGATCTTTCTTCAGGACAATGTGAATCATCTGGATGCGGTTGCATCCTCCTTTTTTCAGGCATTTAGAACTCCACTTTTGATATACAGCAATTTTTAGAAAGTCACAAGATACAGCATCAGTCAAAATGCAATTAAGCTCCATTCAGAAAATCTGATGGAGAGTTGCACCTAGTCTCAACTGCAGAACATACTTTATGTAGACTGTGTTCTTCTCTGAAGAAAGAAATGCTTGAAGAAAGTGCTCAATAATTTTCAGTAAGATTCCTCAAATGTTTGTTAAACATAGCTTTTGACAACTCTGACTAACTTTGCACAGCCACAGGCAAGAGTCTTGTATTTTCACTAGTCCTTTCTTACGCTATAATCCTCTTCGGCTTGCAACAGACAACATAAGCATCCAGAATCAGGAAGATAATGTAATTTCTGTGCCAGATACTGCGCTGCTGATCAAGCATGGTCTCATGCTAAAATACAGCGTTAGCCAAACCTTCCTGCAAGCCAGGCCCATGCTATACCACGCGTTTAATAAAGGACTCTTAAAAGGAGTAACAACATGACAGCCAAATACCCTATCGCTAGTGTTTACAGCTTTATTATCCCCCCAACAGTAAGAGTATCGAGAGGATCTTCTACAGGGGTTGCCTTGTTAAATGACCACAAGAGTGCATCACTCAGGGTCTTCTGGAAATTATTTGGAGGACAAGGCGTCACAGGAAGCTGGAAGCTAAGAGGGCGTGCTGAGGAAGCACTGCTATAACACTCGCTCTATTTTTATACTCTTTCCCAGGAATTCATTTTTGGACACTGCTGGAGACAGGATACTGGGCTAGACAGACCTTTGGCCTGATACGACACGGCTGTTCTTAGTGCATACAGATGAGGTTTATTCCTCAAGCTAAGAAATGTCCAGACCTGCATTAGTGCATACATAGGCTCCTGTTTTCTCTGCAAATCTCTCTTGAATGGGAGCGTGATGTATTCACAGTGGTGCAAACGCATCATCCATCATGGATTTAAGGACTGCCAGAGCCTATGCAGAAATAAAGGCCCCCAGGACACTTACCCCACCTGTGACAGACAGCAAACAATGCCAGAGCCTGTCTGCCAAAGTGCTCCTTCTTCACGGGAAAAAAGATTTTCAAGGAAGGCTTCCCGAAAAGCGCAGTGGTGGAATCCTTCCCCTGAGTGTCCTCATATGAAGTGGCCTGAAATGATTTTGCCCAAGGGTGATGACCAAGGTGAGGCTTCTCTTGAAGATTATTAATGTTAACGCATTAATACCCAACATACCAGGGAACCTATCACACAACATAGCACAAAATGGCTAGACTGGGCCTTAGGAGGTGACCTCATCCCATACTCAGGCCCAGGACAGGAGAAATTACACCTGCATCATTCCTGACAGCCATTTGTCTAACATGTTCTGAAGTACTTCTAGTGATGGGAAGACCAATCTCCTACTGGAATCTGCTCCAGTGTTTTACTACCTTTACCATTAGAAAAGTTTTCTTCTGCAAATTCTTCCTGTAATTACCTCCTCTTCTGTCTTCATAGGTTCAAATTATTCCAGTTTTTGCAACACCATCTTGTAGCACTCATAACACTGGTATCTCTCCGAGAAAAAAGTCAAAGCCATGATGCACGGAGTGGTAAGTATAATATAGCAGGTACATACTCTGCCTAAGTAAAGACTTGGTGAGAAACACAGAACACTACCTCAAGTGGTGCTGAGCAATTTTCAGTAAAAAAAAAAAAAAATAAAAAACCAAAAGAAGTTACATGTGCATAGTGTCTCACAGATTTTTAACATATACATTAACACTCTTACAATAATTAACAGAAAAGGCTTTTTGGTTCTTTTTTTCCTCTTCTATATGGGAGTAAATGATTGGCAAATAGAGTATAAAAATAACTAATGATATCTTGAGTGTAATTCCAGCTCTCCTGCTGGCTCTGTACTACCTAATTTAAAACAATAAATAATGAAAGCCCACATCCTTCTGCCACTAAAAAAAACTGCAGATGAACAGTTTCTCTAAGAATTGGATCAATCACTACATATCAGAATTGTCTTTTACATTTCTTAGGTGCAGTCATTCTGGATAAACCCTTCTTGGTTTTCCTAACTGATCTATTAATCTCAAAGGGGCATTACAGGTATACATTGCTTAATGTTTGTGAACATGAAAGAGGTAACACTTCTCCTTTTATAACTAGTTTCCAGATTAGTAAATCTGGAAAAGATGAAACTGCACACAATAGGTTTTCACAAGTTATCCTTCCAGGATAGCTGCATCTTCAAATAGCAAAATTTGGTATCAGCACGCCCATGATACATACTTCTACATTAGTGGACGTGAATCTCTCTTCTCATGTACTTCCACAATAAAAAGACACTTGCAAACATACACGAAAAGACACAGGAAGGGTTTAGTACTTCTCTGTTTCTGGTGTTAAAATTGAATAATTTATTTTTTCAAACAGTAACACCAGTTTAAAAAAAAGAAATTCACTCCTGAATAATTTTAATACTCTTCATAAATAATACCACACCAGATGAGTGCACTGGAATTTAATCTCTAGAACAGCATAGCCAGTGTGCCATCATTTCTATTTTGTGCAGTGCTTTTGGAATGATGCATATCTTACACGCTCCTCAAAATAATGCTATTCATTAATCCACAGCCCTGACACTTGAAGGAGCTCCAAGAGCCCCACTGCATTACCCCATGGTGAGAAGGGAATCTACAGCTACTGTCCTTTCTGTAAGATTTGGCTGAAATAAAAGTTCAGTTCACATTATATGAAAATTCCAGTGTGTTAGCAGGCCTGACTGAATTACACCCATACTGGTAAGCCTGATGTTTCATCTACAACATATTAATAGATTTTTACCCTCTTATACTCACAAAGCCTATGTAACTCTTAGCATCCAGATTCATTTTTAGCCTCTTCCAAAGCATACCCAGCAAACACTGCCCAATGTGATTAATTTTATTTGCTGTCCCTCTGAATTCAAAGGCAGTACATATAAATAAATTTACTCACATATCTACCTGTTTGCAAAATCAGGGTCTCATTCTACTTCAATATTTTTGCATTAAAACATTCCACAATCAAGAGTCACAGAAACTCACAAAAAGCCTTTACAATGATAAATCAAAAGGTGTGCAAATACATAGTCCGTTCAGCAAAAATATACCCAATGAGGAAGTGGATTTCAAATTCAAGCTTTCAAGGGATCTTGAGAAAAGATGAAAATATGATCTAAAATGCTAACGTGCCAGCTTCTAAGGTGATGTAAGTTATATAGCACCACGAATCACAATGAAACTTTGTCAATTTTCCTTAGCTGAGGAACTGGCTCTACAAAAAAAAAAAAAAAAGAAAAAAAAAGAAAACTCATGCACACTCAACTCTCTTTAAACTGAGTTTACCTTTAAATTATATGACGTTTTTGGTAGAGTACCGTTGTAAATATTACAGAAGTCATCAGCAGCAACAAGTATGATTTAACATGCTTCAATCTTTAAAATACTCTAGGAACTGCACATATCACTGCTTTACTCTTCCACTTCTCCCAGGCTCCTCCCACCTTCTCCATATCATCTGACTCATTCACCTATTACATCTTGTACTTTGGACAATATATTCCTTAAGGGCAATTACAGTATTATTTTTTGCCTGTAGAAAAGCCAGGGTCCAACTTGGAAGCTTGGAAGCTGCTTGGTGGAAGCTTGTAGCTGCTACTGATACAAGTGTTATATATTAAGAATAGAAAACTAATACTGATTTCATAGCTCAACAGTATTTATGTGTTTAAAATGAAACACAAGGTCTATCGTGATCCAGCTCCTTTTCAGTATAGGTCTAATGAAGTCTAAGCACTGTCAGACAAAAAGAGAAGTCATGACCTTAGCTCAAACGCAATTTGAAAAAGTGACCAAGTAGAGGAAAAAGTTATGCTGTACAGACAGTCGAATATGGATGCCTCCAGACAGAGGCTTGCAATTAGGTGAAAGAAAATGGCACAAAAAGTATTAGATCGGTGAAAGAGAGAAAGCAGGCATTTTCTTTAAGGCTCATTCTGAAACCCCTCAGATTTGAGGATATTCTTTATCCTCTTAATGGATTTACTTAGGAGTTCAGTGCAGAAGGTCCAGGAAGAAGCCTAAGGTCCAAATTAGGACTGCAACAGACTGCCTGGGCATGATTTGTCCTAGAAAATACAGTTATTGTATCTGAAAAGGAAAACAGCAGTACCAGCACTTTCCATGCAGTGTGAGGCAGTTCCCATTTCAAATGAACTCTCTCTCCTCACTTCAGATTCTCCAGTGCTGCATTAACATTGACCTTGCCACTGGTTTAAAAATTGTGTTTTCTTTTTTCTTGGCTCATTGTTGTATTAATGCTCTATAACAGCTCCGCAATCTCAGCAACTCTGCTGCCACTTTTTAAACTATGGGATAAACTCTATCCTTGGAAAAATAGGCAACTCAAGGTAGCCTCCTAGGTCAATGTATCTGGTCTCCTGATAGCTCATGCAACCAAGCCATGCGAACCTTCTGCAGTCAAGGAGACAACTGCAACAAGGACTTACAAGGACAGAACGTGGGCAGATATGCTTAACTCTTCATTGACAATTATAAGAATACTTTGTTTATTTCTATTTACAAAATATTATGGAAAAGAAACAAATGCACATATTTACTTTTAGCAACAGCAGGCTCAAGGTCATGCAGAGGAATGTAATTGCCTCCATAAAAAATTGAGGCAATATTAAATACATAGCTCTCTGTATAAGCACAGTTAATGAACAAGTACATCTAAGAAGACCAAAAGAAGAAAAACCTTCCTTTCACTCACTGTATGAAGTTATGCCTGAATCACATAATTTTAAGATAAACATGATTTGTAGTTGCAAAATGACATTTTGAAGGGGCCACGAATTCAAACACAGCATCTCATCAAGAGAGTAAAGTAACTCAAAGAACCTAGCCTAAAAGCTTTCCAGGTTCTTTTATTACTCTTTTTTTAATGTTTATTTCATACACATTTACCACAGTTCATTTCAGCTGAACAGAACCCCCGTGTTTGTGATTTTTGCCTACAAGAATATTAAATTTCTGTGCATCTGTCTTCTCTCTAGGGGTTTCTCCAGGGAATATAATAGCCTATTTGTTTTTCTATTGATCTTGTATCTAAATACTGTTTTCGCCCTTTCAGAAAAAGAGAGCTGCCAAAAAATCAGCAGTGTCACTGTAAAAATGTTTTTCTTAGCTGGATGAAATGATGGCAGAGCAAGATTGGGAAAAATATTTTTCAAATCTGTTTTAATAAGCGTACTTCCAAATAGGGATATGCTAGATATTGGTCTAGGCATGCCCCAGGCCTATGATCCATCTTTCATCCTTTTTACCAATTTCAGACTGACAGCTAAATTAGCTCATGGAAAAGGCTCCCGTAGGCAGTAACCAATAACCTGCCATCCAAGGTAAGTTGCAACAGCAAGAGGCATAGGAAAAAAACTGGCGATAGAAAGCTGCGTTTATATCAGCTGATCAGTAAGGAAAAAATTGGGGGATTTAAAAGGGACCAAATTTGGGGATATAAAAAGGATCAAATTCTTAAAAAAAACAAAAAATGAAATAAACTACACTGGAAGGAGAAACATAAATTGTGATTTAATGTTATGTTAAGCAATAGGCATATCCTGAACCCTTACACCATGAATAGCCAGACTTGGAGTTTCTGTAGTTCGTATATTCACTAACTCTACAAATATACAACCATAAATGGAAAAACTTTCTTTACCTGTAATATTTAGATTGACCACCTAGGTATTGAGATGTTTTCATTTGAAAAGGAAGACAATAGCTGGTCATAATAGCTAAGGTATCAACAATCTTTCGAATCGCAATACTCATTTTATTCTCAGGCAAAATAAAATCCTCAGCATGGGACTAGTCATATTACAGCACTAATACTGCATGTGTGTTGAATTATTTAAAAAATAATAAAGATAGGAGGAATGATTTATCTACTAGTTCACTGACAAAGCAGTCAGTTTAGTATTTGCACAGTATCTATCTGATCAAGTAACTTGAGCGCATGTAGCTGATATTTAGCATGTAGCTGATATTTAGCATGTAGCTGATATTTAGCATGTAGCTGATATTTAGCATGTAGCTCTCCATGAACATACCTGCTTTAAAAATTTAGAATAAATTCTTTCTGAAATAGGCTTGGTTATATTTGAACTTGCATCTTGCATTTTTGTCATTTTTCCATCATGCTCCTTAATAGGTAAGCTGCAGTTTAAAATCAGTGACTTCGATAAAGTATTAGTATTCGATAAAGTATTCATGGTAGCAATTTCCTCTAATGTTATTTATTGCACCATATAACATTAACAATGATACTCTCAATTATGGTTCAAAATATCAGGTAGTACTCCATTAAGCACTATTATCAATTTCTCTTCTGTTTTACTAGCCCATATAATATTAGAATTTCAACAGCTAATACTACAAACCTAAAATGCTAATATGGAAATTTGCAAAAAATGCCTTTTTTTGTATCGTGAGATGCCATAAAACACAATGAACACACCTTCGCTTGTGCTGGTGAGAAGGGTATTTTGTTGCTTACTGCAGCTGGGTATCTGCATTTGAAAGACATGCTTAAATTAAAGATGCAAAGAAATGCCTGGGGTTTCATTGCATTGCAAATGTAAAGAAAGACTGATTTTCTTCAAAGGAGGTTGATAATAACCTACAAACAGCAGGTATTTTCTGCTATCAGCATGTAGCTGGCATGTCATGGCTAGTACATCTTTAATCATAATAATGACTTCTGTGGTAATCATGATAAAATATGTTTTAACTGACAATGTTTTTACCTGCCATTGCTACTGTCTACTAAGAATTAGCTGATTTTTTTCCTTCCTCTTTTGAGCTCCTGTAGCCTTAGTAGCACATCTTACTGAAGCAGCTGTATAACTAGCTGTTATGCTACTTTAAAAGGTTTGGTTGTTGTTAATCTTTAATTCTTAAATGTCAGTCTGGCACTGTGAAATTCATCTCACTTATTGGCACAAGAAATACAGTTATAGATAACTGACTAGCCCAGAAAAGTAGAGGAAATACCTTCCTCAGTTGCCATTTCTTTTCCTGAAGGAGGCAAACATTTCTCTAACTTCTTCCTCTCATCAAATTCTCTCTCTCTCTTTTTTTTCCTATAATCTGTCAAGCCCTTTTTTATTCTTCACTAACTTCCTGTTTTCTTTCATCTGCATTTTCTCTTGGGGTTCTCCATGTAAAATTAGCACATTTTTGCTGTTGGGGGGGGAAGGGGGGAAGTAAGCATCCTATTCCTCTTTACCTGAACTACCAAGAGTACTCAAAATTTTCCACATATAACTACAAGTAAGAACACAACAGTTTACTACAAGATGACACCAATTTCCAATTTCCTCTACCACAACCGATTCACTTAAAATACATGACCGGTCACCTTCTTTTTCTTTGCTCTTGAGATAAGATCAACCTATTAAAAACACTTTTTTCTGTTTTTATAAATTAATAGCCTAACCAGAGAAACATCACCAAAATTCCATTAAAAATTGAGTGAAGAGATTAAAGTTTTTTTCAAAAATAAGAAAAACTACCCAGTGAACAATCTTGAACTGTGATAGACCTAGCTTAAAAAAAAAAAAAAAAAAGCCCTCTTATGCTGTTATATCTAATACAATTCCCTCAGCTCCTTGACAAAACTAAGGCACCTAAGGATAAATGCAACCTCTTCCTCTATGCTTGTAGAAGATTACTTAGAAGGGAAGTAAGTACAGTTCTCCTGTGACAATGGAAAACAAATCTGAGCGCTGGAGAAGAACATAATATGGACACTGAACTCTGTGGAGCACAAGTATCTGCTTCTTGCTCAACTCTGAAAATTTCTGGTTAGACCTGATCAGAGTAGCTCTCTTGATGCATGATTCCATGTTTCTCCTTCACCATCCTTCCTCACAATGGGGCTAGCAAGACTGCTCCTGTCACTAGACCGGAAAAAAAAATTATCTATGACACAGATAGTCCAGAGAAGTCGAGAGACCCGGACTACTACCCCAAATCCTTATGCACCTGAAAAGCTACACATTAGGCTGAAGAACCCTGATTAAGTGTCATGAACTAGGTTAACAAAAACAACAACAGGAAAGAATAAAAATCTGAAGGGAAGAACCTTCAGGTGAAGGATGAGCTTGGGAGGACAATCTGAGGTTATGACTATGGCTGTTAGCCAGTTCCCAGCCCTACTGCTTGCACGCTGTGTGAGCTCTTACAAGCCTGTGTGCGCGGCACAATGTTAATAATGCTTTCCATCTCACTATGCTATCCTGTGAATAGAACTACATATCACACTGTAAGGAGTTCAGATTCAGTGACAGCACAACTTTATTAAATACTTCAGATACTTGATAAAAAGGTAAGTGATAAAAATGAGTGCTAGCAAGTAAAGATCTCTATAGGAAAAATGTTCTAATGAATAAAATATAAAGAACTAAACATTATAAACAACTTTCTGAGAGCATATTTCAAAAACATTTTTCTTTTGCTACTTAAGGTTTGTAGAAACATGCTGAAAGGATGTTTCTCTGTTACAACCTTTAACTCCAAGTTCTTAACCATACCATAGATCATAATATTGTCATTCTTCACTGTCACCGCTGCGTCAGCAGCTGTTTTTGGTCTCACAAAAAAGGATTTGACCTTTGGGATGGACAGGAAGCTGAAGGAGCAACTTTCTGAAAAAAATAGCCTCCTGTTTACATTTGCCTTGTTTAGGGAACAATTATCTTGGGAGACATAAGTAATAAGCATGTAAGTTTACATAAGCAGAAGTGTCATTTTGATAGCACTGAGTATGAGTGTATGTCAAGCTGTTGCTGAGTAACTGCTACATTATAAAATGCTGATATGTATTTTACCAACAAAAATTTAAAAGTGCTAAAGACAGGACCAACAGAGTAAGATTGCTAGATTCCTGCCCATCACACTGAAACTCATTGCCAATAACGGAGACAACAGCAGCTGCTTTTTCTGTGGCACAATTTTTAGTGGTATTTATTTACAACTGTCCTATAACGTTGGCAACTCTAGGCCGCCACTTTTGTTTTCTATTCTATAGTCTCATATCTCCAACAGTACCAACAGCAGGCCTGAAACTATCACACTTACATGTTAACTTCTCAAATATTTTCATTCTACTGGTCAGCACTAAGTTCTCTCTATATTTGTATACTGTAAATAGATAAGCATTATTTCATACTGATCTGAGAAAAATGTGAATTACATGCAAGCATATGAGTAATATCTTATAAGGGCTGAAGGTACTTGCAGATAACTCATAACAGCAGAAATAAAGCAACTTAGTCTTTTTAAAATATTATGTTCCACTAAACTAAAATGCTATTTAAACGTATTGCAACTGTTTACACCTACTGTCTAGATAATCTGACTTCATGTTTAATCAAGCATAACCTCATTTTCTGAGGACTGAAAGTATACAAAAATCAAACATGAAGTATAAGCACTTTTCCAACTTCATATCACAAGCTACCTTCACAGTGAAATTTACTCTAAGTAGTTTTAAAGGAACAGCGCTGTTAAGGGCCACAACGTTCTATCCTTTTGGGAAACCAACTTGAACAGCATTCCTGAGAATGCACTTTAACAGGACAAAGGGATATAATTTTATTTGCTTGGGGGAAAAAAAAAAAAACCATTTGAGTCATTATGCTGAGGGCTTTATACAAGATCTTGAGAAAAACAGCTATACAAATTATGAAATATATTTACTGCTATATACATACATATCTCTATGAATTTTATATTTGCATCTATTTAATATTCAGTAGATGCTGCATGCTGCAGAACACCACTCTGCTGATACTCAGTTCACTCCAGGACGGTAATGATACTGACAGCACACTCTTCCCCCGAGTCTACTGAGGCAAATTCTTCTCTTAGTTACAGTAACAGTCCCTTGAAATCCCATCATGACTCAAAGGAAAATTCAGTTGTGTTTACTTGCATTTCTAACAAGCAACAGGAACAAGGCCCTCCACAGATAACTACCAGCCTATTTTGCAGGATGACAGAACTGTACAACTGACAGATTTTGGAGAAATCCGCAAGGAAAAGCTGCCTCATGCTGCAAGACCTTAAGAACGCAATGCCAAATATTCTCACTAACTGTTAGCAAACCTTCTTCTGAGGCAACAGGGTCTCCCCCTATTTCGTCACTAAAATTACTGAATGTAAATGGAAGCAAACTCATCGGAGTATTTTATGATTCTTAAATGCAAGAAAAATATTTTCACTTGCTACCTGAGTTGGTGGTAATACTTCATCATCTTTTTCCCAACACACAAGTTAGCTACAGAACAACACTGTACTTAGCATTCAGAACAAGTAATATGATGAGAAAAGAATATGTATCTGTACGCTTTTAAATAGCTACTGGGAGTTTGATGATTTGAATTATATAAAGTTATGCCTGAAGACAGCCATGCAACCCATCCACTCGTAGCTCAACAGAATTCTGGTTGCATGATCTGCGGTCAGCACCTTTTTTTTTCCTTTGGATCCATTTACAGCATGAAATGCATCATGAAATAATGTTCATACATTTTAAAAGCCCAATGGGATAACTGTGATAATACTGCCTGTCTTTCTGCATAATACAGAGCATTGTGTTTTGGTCTCCTCTGCTTGGACTTCTTTTTGCAGTACAGATGCCAGGAATACTTCTATTAAACATTTGGCAAGCTTTTTTCACTTAAGAAAATTAAAAGCCTCCACAGAATTAACCAGGGTAAGCTTTATGTATAGAACTTGACTTCTACTTTCCCATCTACCTCAAGTTCATCACCAATTGGTGTGCTGAGGCAGCAAAAGACTATGGATTAACCATCAGTCTGAAGAAAGCTGAGATAATGTGCCATCCTACAGCTTGGGAAAGGATAAAGCTCTAGCATGACAATCAATGCAGATGAACTCTAATAATGGATTTCACTTACTGGGACGAGTTTTGTCTAAGCACTAGTCTCAGTGATCTGTAAATCATTATCTAAATGTAAAAAGTTGTACCCTGCATTCAGCAGAGTACCCTACTGAACTGGAAACCAGCGAAGTATGAGACAAAAGAGCCAACCTGCAGCCTGCTTCAACTCAAGACTCAGCGTCACCTCTTCATTCTCTCACCCTTCCTTTCCCCATGCCCACACTGCTGTCCCCTCTTGCACTGCTCCCAGCCCCTCATCATTCCCACGCTTTCAGACCATCTCAGTGCTCCCAGCTCGCTTCAGGCCCACGTCTCCTTCCCTCTCTTCACCCCAGCATGGTCACCATGGCCACTCTGGCCATGCCCACTGCCTTCCTCAACACCTTGCGTACCCTGTGCTCCTGCCCTCTATCCTCTCCCAGCCTTTCAGCATGTTGTCCCCAGATTTTCTCTACCTTGTGCCAAGAACCCTGCCCTGGGGTCACAAGTTTCTCTTATTCCTTATTCTTACTCTTACTAAGTTTCGCTTATTCTTTCCTTTCTTCCTGGATCTCCCTTTGGTTCTCCTGTCATATAATTGACTGCCTTCCATCATAAAGCAAACAAAAAAAGAAACAGAGCAAAGAGTAACCCTGGCCCTAACAAAGTACCTACTGCCATCTCGTTTATTCAGAGTTCCTCCCGATACATGCCCTGTCTAAAAGCTCTTTGAGCACAAAGATTCTTCGCTACGATGTGTTTGTACAGTGTTTAGCACAAAAAGGCCCTATCATAACAGAATACTTTATTTACCAAAAAAAAAAAAGTTAGGGTCAAGACACTGCACTTTTTAATACAATTTATCCAAGGAAAGCCTACATCTTCTCTTTTTTGTTTTCTAAACAATAAAATAAAGTTGCTGTAATCGTTTGCAGCCACAGAAGTCACAACAGGAAAGGCTGCTGGATATAAGGAGTATTATTTAATGTTTCAACAGAGCAGTCAAGTACATGCATCTTGTACCAATCCCAACAGCATTCCAAAAAAGGTGAAGCTGGAAAGCGATCTTGTATTTTCAGCCTTTGATAATACACATCTAAGAAATTCAACTGCCAATCACAGATTTATTTGTCTGATCATATGGAAACGTGAACCCAATTCATTCCAGATGGCTGCACACACAGGCACTCAAATTTACACATGCAAATAGTCAGCTTCTGCACAAAACTGCATTCTCTACCCACTAAGGTGCAAAGCAGACCTTTAATGGATTTTGGCCATGATTTCACTCTCGTACCCCCTTGCCCACTTAAAAATTGCAACTTAAATTTCACTCATGTAGACTGTTGTGTAGACTAGCTTGTGGTAAATCAAAACTGCAAAACAAGAATCCCCTGCCTTGTTTTCAAGCAATCTCTAGTTCATATTCATTCTTTCTCCAGATGAAATCACATGGCAAGACAGCCTTGCGCTTGACAAGAAGTGAGGTCATCTGGGAGACAGGAATTTGTTCTCTTACAGAAAGATAGGTCTGTATTATTCACAAGCGAAGTAAATAAGAAAATAAAAATAATAATATAGATCTGTAAAGCAGTATGAAAGCAGAACTGTGAAAGAGTGGTGGCAATTTCTCCACCATAGAAAATACTATAAAGTGAATGGAAAACAAAATAAAATGAAAAAAAAGACTTTAGGACACTGGAAGGCAGATGAAGAAAATAGCAGCTTGGCCACTATGACACCAGTCTCAACATATGCAGTTGGTGAGGCACAGAATTTATCAAATTTATTAAGGCAAAATGAATCCTCATGGTGAAAACAAGTTTGAAACATCCTAAAGAAACCAGGATGCTTCTCAAGCAAGGAAGCATCCTGCTTCCTTGTTAAGGAAGGGCTGAAAACAAGTTAAGGAAAAACAGTTAAGGAAAATAAGCGTATTCATTAGTCTTAGGTGTTAAGCACCACAAATGGAGACCCTTAAAAATTTTAACTGATCAGTTAAAAATGTTTGTGGTAAAAACAGTTTTATCCCTAACTTAATTAATTGTCGCCTATAGTCCGAGGTTCCCCCCCCCACCCACCCTTTATGAATCTGAGACAAGCATTAATCTGTTCCTGTTTGCTCAATACACTGTAACAAGGAGAAATATATATTAGGAAGACAGACTTTTCCCAGCCTCTCAAGAGCTGTCATTCAGACCTGTCAGAAAAGGATTCTCATCTCTGACTGAATCCTTAGCTTAAAAGGCATTAGAAGTTGTATTATGTCTTAAAAAATATATATTTACCACAGCCAGCCAGGTGGGGAAAAAAAAATCATGGTAATACTTCTAGCACAAACACACACTACACATACTTGAAGACTGCGTGATGACTAAGGTGACAGACCTGGTCCAAACAAGACAACGATGAGGATCCAGCCTGGGAAAAAAAACATTCCTAGCACCATTTTGTAGTAATTTCAAATAGCACTACAAAATTGAGGCAGGATGAGGGCCTGGGCTTCTTCCGAACATCCAAGAAGCACAAACAACACTTTTCTCCAATGTCCGTCTTTGCAACACTCTCACAGAGCCTCTACTGTAACTATTCCTCAATAGCAAGGGGCTAAACTCCTGTAACTAACCTGTATGGAGCCAGTGACCTCAAGAGTAGACTCCTGCTGCTTAGGAAGTAGGTGGTTCATGTGAGATGCCAGTTGTGTTGATGCCCAAGCTGCGCTGGCCACCAGGAAATCTCCAAACAAAACGTCATGCCTTCGGTTTACCTTGTGTGGTCCTGAACATTTGTAGCACTGTTTTCCTCTCTGTTCCCTTCCCTCTCTTACTCCTCTCTCTCTCTTATCCATCCCCACTGCCCTCCCCTGCGCTCAGTCAATAAGCTCAGTGGGGAAATGCCTTGCTGTGAATCAGATGGAGTTGCTGGCAGCGTGTTCTCCCTTTGAGATTCTCCATTGTGTAACTGATTGACTGCTTTGGCTACCAAACTCTAGATTTGTGAATACGCTAAGCATGCTGCAAGGCCAATCTCACTTTCCACACTGAGACTGGAAATGTTTCATGCTAATCACATTGCCAGGGAGCATTTGTCATGGTGAGATGAGCAGTCCTTTATATTCTATTGCTATCTGTATTATGTATTAATTACAAGAAGGGCATCCAGAATATAGCTTACATCTCTCTAACAGCTCTTAGAAATCTAAACACATGAAAACAAACATCAGTTTTTATTCTGTACAAAATCCTCACCAGCTGTGACTGAGCTTTACATAAACTGGGATATTTGATTGACCACCTCAATGAGAATCGTCTTGTAGTGTAAATCATCTGAGAGGCTGGACAAAAAACAAATTTTACTTAGCCCTGTTCTGTAGTGTAATTACTCAGAAGAGGTACCAACAAAACAATTAAGTTTTACACACACATACACACACCCCCACACACACCCCAGTCTGGAGCATCTGGCATGATCCTGTGCTGGACAGGTAATTTTTAAGATTTTGGTAATTGACAGATGTGCACCATATTTATGGAAATGATTCAAACAACTTTGACTGGGGAGGGGGAGAAGAGAATACCAAAATACTTCTGTCTTCTTTCCACAGACTTAGTTTGCCAGCTAGACCATATGTTACTGTAGGATTTCTTTTATAAAAACACAATCTTAATTCTGGAAAATTACAAGATTTGATACATAAAGCATCAGCTAGAAAAGCTGTAAGCTTGCACAGTAAGCAAACTGTAAATCAGGGAGCAGACCACTCACCACGCCAGGAAACAAGCAATCTGTGTGAGATGTCCAAAGAGCGAAAAGCAGATGCTCTCTCAGAGATGCCAAAGCCCTGATCTGAGCCCTAATCTGATTGAACCTCAGAACCAAGCAAGGGGTGCCATGCTCTAGCCATGCAGAGCAATCAGAAGTTTCATTCCAAAGTCATTAAGAATTGATAATGTCTGTTTCACTTAACTTCACTGCCAAAGTTAGGAACAGTCTCTTTACTCAGTCAGTGGAAATAGCAGCCGGTGCCTTCAGAAAGCCCTTCAGAACATTCAAGGTAAAAGCCTCACTGCTGCCTAACTTTCAGGTGCTCTGAGCTGTCTTCCAGGCTGCTCTGTTTAAAAAAGGTGCCTGAAACCCTGCAACTTCAGGCATCAAATTCAACAACCTTATACAAAGTGATACAAGCCTCTCCCAAAACATCTCCGTGTCATACCATAGCCCTGAGGCTTAAGCTTAAGTCGGTTTTTCCTTTGGGAACAGTCTCTTTTCCCATCAGGAATATAATGAACGTATGTTCCTTCTGGTACGAGGCAACAGAACCGTTCAGTCATACACCTTCCCCGCGGCTCCTTGGACTCATTCTTTAGGTGCTCTTACGTGGAGCTAAATGGGTTGGTGGGCTCTGATCTCCCAACAGAAATAATCACTTCTACTTCAAAATGAGTTCAACCCCAATGTTTGATGCAGCTTTCTAGGACAATTCTCTCTTAAATTAGCACCAAAACCACATTAAACCAGTAACGGACAATTTACAGTTACTTTAACGGTTTCCATTCCTCAAGCAGGAACATGGCTCACACCTTTTGGCCACTTCAGATTTGCAATAGGGGGTTACGTGAGAGTGAGCAAGCACTGAGAGCGTTGGTTCTCAAAGCAATGGCAGTGTGATGGGAACATACTGAGAAAAATAAGTATTCCTAGAAGGAACAGGGCCTAAATAAAGGATGGCAATGCTGGCTTGGGGGCTTTTCTGGCTTTTCAGGAAGCGTGAGGCAGCTGCATTTCAGCACAGAGAGTTACAGGCTGGGGCGTGGGCCGGGAATCCTTCGGTACACCGTCCCGTCATAAAAAGTTAGGTGAAAGAGCTAGTGAAAAGGAAATAAAACCAGTTTCTAAATAATGAAATTGCTAAATCAATTTCTAGAAAATTCCAAATATTTTCTTTCAGGTAACAAATTGCAGCTGATAATCCTGATCACTGAAAGAGAACAGTGGTAAACTTGAGAGGTTTATTTGCTTCTTTTATATTCCTAAGAAGGAAAAGCAGGTGTTTTTAGTGTTATATTTTACTCGAACATATATATAAAATGGGGATTTCAAATCCCAAAGTTAAAAGAAAATGTTTTACGTGGCAGTGACGACATGAGACTACTACTTTATTACTAATGCCAACTACAACATGGAGGGCAAAAGGCACCCAGCAATGAAGAACAACAACTTCTTCCAACCTCCCAACAGCTTCTGTGCACTTACCCATAGTACAAAGACTTGAATACACAAGACTCATTCTTAAACTCCTTCTCAGCTGTGCTGTGGAGGCAAAAAGACTTTCCAACAGGTTATTTAATCCCTATTCTACCTATAATTACTTGTGCACAGGAAGAGAAACTTCTCACTTCAGGGTTCTGAAAGCAGATTAAGGAAATTGCTTTTGATTATGGGGAAAGAGTGAGCATGGTAACTTGCTTAAAACAGTACATTTTTGCCACGCATAGGTAGAAAATAAACCCATCCATCAAGGATCTATTAATAATAGATGACAACTGGCATTTTCACCAAATAATCTTGTGTCTGGAGCCAAAATAATAGATAGAGAATTTTTAGGTGACCAATTTCAAGCAACAAATGACATTTGTTTATGCAAGCTCCACAGAGTAAAGCTTTCTATTTCAGAAAGTAATCCCTTTATTTAGCCAAGATTTTGTTTGCTCAGAGATGCTACAAAATAAAAAGCCCATGCATCTGCCACACAAAGAGACAAGTCTGTGTAGCGCACTTAAAAACAATTAAATCAGCAGTTCGCACCAGAGTAAACCTTTTAACTGCTGGAAGAGGCAGAGCCAAATCTCATATTTTGTATATACAGTTTAAACTGCCAAACAGGGTTTATGTACCGATTAGTGGAGATTATGTAGAGTGGTACTGCCATTTTTTAAAAATACAATATTATTACAAAGAACCCCTAGAGGTTCATATGAAGATGGTCTCTATTTCATAGACAGTAAAATCACTGAGGCACATCATCACAGCAATGACTTACTACTCATGAAGGAGCCAGGGGAGTTGAGCTAAGGATTGTTAATGCAGAGAACAGTCCTCCCCTGCAACTGAATATGTGAAAGCCAGTTTACAACTTGTATCAGGTTTTTACTGGACTTTGAATGAAGTGTTAACACATCTGCATCGTTTGTCAACTTCTCCAGCCTTTCTAAGAAATTATGACAAATTAAAAACACCTAAAATTATTTAATATTTGAGAAGTTTCTACTTCCTGTCAACTCTAATAATACCAGCGGTGGCTATAAATCTTTGTCAGGCTTTAGGGAAAAGTCACTTTCCCAATCCAACTACATGCATGGGAGAATATTAAATACTGAATCATACCATTGAGAGGCTTGAGTTGGGATGTCTCACGCCTTTTTAAAATATATGCCCAGTGTTTTAATCAGCTTAAGACTATTTATCTTCATTACAAAAACAAATTATTTAGTGGCTCTAAAAATGCTTTTTTAAATAAATTTCTTTGTAAATCATGCTTATCATGATTAACAGTCACTAGCAGTGCAAGAGCAATCTAATATAAATATCACATCACTGGATTTTAGTTTAATTGTATGGTAAGAGCCAGTAACAGCTGGCTTGGGGGAAATTTGATGTATTTTTCTGTAACTGCCTTTCTCTGCAGTATGACTGAAAAAGGGGAATTTGAGGTACAGCTACATGTACTATACTACTCATATACCATGTATGAAGTATACTAATCATCACCATGTTTTCTACCATCCTTCCATACATTTCCACAACATCCTCGCTAATGTAATATACAGCCCAATTCTTCCACTTAGCCCAATTCTCCCACTTCTCACTTCATCTTACTAACATCCACAAGCTGCCCAAGCAGATCTGCATCAGAAGCAATACCAACTGTATCTTATGAAAATATGTATCAAAGTCAGCTTCCCATAGCCATTTCACAATTGCTGCTGGGAGCAAATCTGACAGGTTCACAGACAACCCTGCTCACACATGGAACAAGGTGAGTGAGCTCAGCATCTGCAGGATCTGGCCCACAGGCCGGGAAGTCCTTAGTAGTGAAGGTGAAGGGAAGGCCTTCAGCTGGCACAGCAGCTTAGCTACAAGAGCTGGGGTTCAGCTACTTATGTAGGTGCAAAACATACCTGTCTCTAAGGTCTACCTCAAATGCGAGGAGGAAAAAAAAAATCGCTATCAAGAAAAGTTCACACAATTTGTGAATCTGATGCTACATTATACACCACAATCTTTAAGCATGTTATTGAGGCACCTTCTCTTTCAGAAGTCAGCCAAGAGATTGCAGGGCTTGGAAATTAAAAACACAGCTACAGTTCTACCATTTCTCCTTGCCACCGCCAAAACAAGTTAGAGCAAAAGAAAAGACCTGGTTGAGAAGGGTACAATATGCCCATAACAGGAGTCCAGACTTCAGGTGACTCCACAGGAGATCTCCAGTGACGGACTGGAGAGCCTTCGGTAGCAGACCTCTGACTGATGAGAAAGTCAACTCGAGCAGAACAGCCCTGAGAAAAATCAGTCCTCAACCAAAGGGGCAAGAGGGAGAAACGAGACATGCAACAAACCAGTGGCAAGGTAAGGAAAAGTTTTCCATTTACTACCTGCGTTTTTTCAGGGCTGGCCGAAAAGCGAACTGGCCCAAATCAATCATTTGCCATCATTTCCAATCATAAGAGATCTGTTTCCAGTGTGGATTTTAATTAACTACACAGCCACTCAGAAGGGAGATTTACTGCCCCAGGAACGCAAGATTTTTGGGACCTCTCTGTATCTTTGGTGCATCCATAGATCAGCTTAGAAGGGACAACAGAAAGTGTTCTTTTTGTTTTGTCCTTCCTGCTTCTTGAAACAGCAATAACCATATGCATAGTAATCTTAGCACTTCTCCACCCTGAAGATGAGGGCTGCTCCTGCCCTGCCCTGCCCCACAGGGGCAGCCCTGTGCCTGGGGCACACGGCAGGGCCAACACAGCTGAGCCTCCTTTAGGCACAAAAATTTTACATGAGTAGATAATTGCAAACAAGATTCCAACTCACTCGAATTAAAAAAAAAAAAAAAAAGAAAAAAGAAATGCCCAAGTCTGAAGTGACTCGTTTAGTTCTACATTCTTTCTATAATAGTAAGTTCAAAAAAAATTAAAACTCAAGCAACATAACAGGAGAGACACTGGAGCGCTTAAGAGAGTGGAAAATGAAGAAAAATAGACATCACACAACAGAAACTACTGGAGTCTGTGTAACACTGTACTTTAAGGCAATGAAAAGAAATCCTGTCAAACTACAAGGGAGAAGCATATCAGGCAGGTAATAGTTCTATTTATAGAAAAATTCCATTTATAGCGATGCAAGCATGAAGGGGAGAAAGTGCCTAAAACAAACAGTCCATTACTGGCCTGATGAAAAGCACACTCAAGTCAATGTCAGCCTTTAAATTGACTTTAAAAGACTTTGTGTCAGGCCCTATTTAAGATTCTACTATGCGAGCAACATGGAAAGAGGGCGACGTCCTGATTCAACTGAATTCAGCTGGAATTTGATCACCGACTTCAGCAATACGAAACTTTACCCAGTCTGTGCATGCTGCCTAAAGATAAAATGATCCCAAATGAAAAATTAAAATATGGAATATACAATCAAGAAGACTTTCACAGGAAAAATACTGTGGTAACACAACCCAAGGATAACAAATTACTTTAATATATATAGGTGAAAGCAAGAGCAACAGGAGAAGGTTCCGTTTCAAGTTTGCAAGAGTTTTTCATATGTGCTTAAAAACATATGGAAAATGAAAATATTAATATTATATGTATTATTGGAGAATTCTTAGGATATTTGATTTAAATCCCTCAAAAACAAAATTAATCTGTTGCCATTAAAAGGAAAATAAGACAGAAAGGGCAATTCTGATAGGAACTGCCACTGCTTAGCTTCTTATCCTTACATGAAATTTCTGAAATATTATTTACCGCCAAAAGACTGACCTACAGAAGTACCAGAAGGAAGGAAAGAAGTGCGAAGTGTTAAACTGTAACTCAGAAACTGGATGATGAAATTACAAGCGAGATACATTTTAAAAGTGAAATATATACATCCACAACTGTTTCATCAGCATGTTCATAAGAAGTCTTAAATATCTTCTCTCCTACTACTGCTCCTCCTAGATGCAGGAAAACACCTTCTTTGCCTTTACAGTCTGATTTCCAGTTATGACATCTGCTTCTCACCTCAAGGTTAGTATTCCAGAGGAAGAATTTTCCTGATAGACAAAGCTGCTATCCTTAAAAGAGTGGCGAGACAATCCCAGATATCCCTCTGAGCAAAGTGGCTCCAGGAGAACGTTCCTGTTAAACGATGATGGATTCCGGGGAAGAGTCTATACAGAAGCGTGTATGAACACTCCCATGAATACAAAACGAGGCCAGCACTGTTACTGACTGCCACAATAAATACCTGCTGAATCACTGAAACCAGACAGTTACCGCTGAGCCCTTCAACAACACTCAGCCCGTTTCAAAGCCCACTGTAGTTGCCAGAAAGACACCTACAGAGCAGGTCCTGGCGTTGTAGCTGCACACTGGCAGTTTCAATACTTACTGGAGTGAAGAAGGCTTACTTACTGGTAAGTTAAACATGAAAAGGGAAATAAATGATGGTCACAAAAATGTGTAATGAAGACATAGCCGCCATCGTGTCACTGCAAACTTCTTAGCCATGCAGGCGGTCAAAAGAGGGAGAATTCCGATTCCTCTGAAAGCTGAACTCAAGGTCAGTTTACTACAAGAGCTTTTAGTTTCCATAGCACAAGCCACCTATGCACAGCTCAAAGACGACAGACAGATAGATCCCGACATAGCACATAGGTCACTCTATATATATGCGCACGCACGTGTGTGTGCATGTATATACACACACCTTTATTGTATAGACATAAAAAAAAATATAGATCTATGTGTGTGTATATATACATACACATATAAATATAAAAAGCCCACCACCACCTTTCCAGAAGTCAGAGAATCAGCAGCAGGGTTACCTCTGCCACTTCTGTCCCAAAGGGGTATTCTGCCCTCCTCTTCACCTTTTCGTTAACAGGTAAAATGGGTTCCCTTTAAGCCAAAAGACCCCTCTCGCCATGCAAGTGGGTGACCACATTCAGCTGTGCAAGAAAAGCAGCTTCTTTGGGAGATTAGGATCCCTCTAAAACTACAGTGCAAAGCAGTCGGTGCCATGCCACAACATGAGAGAGGCATATGCCGGTAAGTTTATTCTGCTGACACTACTGCTGCTAAATAGGACAACTGGGCAGAAACAGTCAGAGAGAGCTAGAAAATACCTAAGCAATATTTTGCTGCTAACAGCGGAAAAAAGGGCTGGGGAAAATGAGACAAAAATAACAGTGTGACTATTGGTTTGTGGTTTGAAAGCAAACAAGATTTCAGTCAGCCAGCAGCAACGCACTCGAAAGTCACCAAAGGTCTCACTAAGGCTCAGAATTTGTTCCTTGCGATGCTCTGACCCATCATCCCATAGTTCACTGAGGAACCAAGTCGCTGGGTCACACAGTAGGCAAATGCACGTGGGAGAGAAGCCCTCTCGCTGAGATGGCTGCCCCGGCTGCTGGAGTCCCCTCTGTGACCAATGAACCACACCAATCCCACTGCCCGGAGCTCCGGCAGCCGAGGGAACGGCGACAGGTTTAAACCTAAACTCTTCTGATGGATACCTGACACACTAAAGAAGTCAGGGTGGAAAACCTTCCTCGTTTAAACAAAACAAAACAAAAAAAAAGGCAAATTAAAAAAACCTTACAAAAATTAAACTTATGTATGCACATTACATAGAAACAACTTCTATGAACGTTGAACAACGTCAATGAAGAATTGTCTTTTTTCTGATTTTGAACTAAGAGTCATATAACTTGTTTTCTTAAAACCGTGCACTGATTTGATATATGTGGAAACCGACTTCCACTGCCCTGGAAAAAAAAAACGAAGAAAAAATGAAGAAAAAACAAAGAAGAAAAAGAAATTAATACTAATAATCCAGAGGATTAGGGATCAGAGGTTAGTGCACAACCTTTTAATGAGCAAGGTATTTAAAGACTGATGACACAGTGTATTTTTATTCTTCAGTAATTTAGTACAGAAGTTCACATTGATTGCTTAAAAGGCCATTCGATTTTATTTCCCATATTTAATTGTTCTTAGTGCCCAATAAATGGTTGACTGCAGAAAGTAAAAGATTATTTTATTCTTTTTGTATCATTAAAAATACTGTCAGCCCAACACACTCATTCACACGCCCTCTACATGCCCTTCGTGTTTTCACAAAACTGTGCAGATTATCTGTTTTTCATTACCAAAACCTGAAACCCCCACAGTATTCAGGCTCCCTAACCTAAACTAAACCTCTCACAGGTGCATGAACAAAAAGAAGGTATTTTGTCATTCCCAAAGATAACTTTATATATACGCCAAAGAAACCATAGGCTTGCACAATAAAATTTTGTCTTACCTTACAATTTACATCTCCTACAAAAAAGGTTTGCCTACTAAGACCTTGCATCTTATTATGGCTTAGATCCTTTTAAATCCTGCTTTTTGAACAATGGCTTCAGGCCCTCAGATCAGGAAAACATTTATTTAAACACATGGCTGGCTTACATGCTTAAAGTTCAGCATATGCTTAAATTAG
Source organism: Struthio camelus (assembly GCF_040807025.1). NCBI lineage: Eukaryota > Metazoa > Chordata > Aves > Struthioniformes > Struthionidae > Struthio > Struthio camelus. The sequence continues at coordinate 44,586,782 of NC_090943.1, read as the reverse complement.
CTCATCACCTGGTCATCTTTCTCCCCCTCAACAGGGGGAACAAACGTGAAAGGCGAAGAAAAGGTTCTTTTACCTAACAAGTATTTATTGTATCTCAATACACAGTTAAATTATGTCACTTAGTAAAGATCATGACAATTTGCTAGGTACGTAGTTATTTTTGCATTTTTCCAAGAATTATCTACTTATTCAGATGACATATACAATTCCTAGGTTGTTTATATAGCAACTAGGTTATAGGTTATAACCCATAGGTTAGGTTATAACCTAGGTTATTTATGCAACACCTAGATTTTGAGTCAGTGGATAGCTGTTGAATCTAGCTACATGCCTTCCAACTCACTAGAATCTGAAAAAAAATTGACAGCTTTTAATTTGTATCTTTTCTCAGCATTCCTATGATGTAAGACAGTATTATCACCATTTTACATACAGGGAGCTGAAGCACAAAGAAATATGGTTCAGATTTGCAAAAGGTTCTGTGGAAGTTAAGTGCCCAGATTGTCTTATCTTAATTCCAAACATGTTACTCTCACTTTCAACAAAACTTCTAAGGTGAAACTGCTAATGCCATTGAACTCAATAGGATATTTTATAGCAATTTCAACAGCATCAGGATTTCATCCTCTAACTTCAGGAGGATTTTTACCTAAATAAAATTTGGAACTTTATAGCAATTTACAATATTTTATCATGCACCACTAAGTAAATAAAAGAGAGCTTTTTTTCACCACTACATTTAAAGAGAATCTCCTTCAGGAGAAAATATAGATTCTTAATAAAAATGAAGAAATATTTAGTATACAAAAAGTTTCATCAAAATACATGCATGCATATGAAAGCCAGTTTAATTAGTTTATATCTAGCATTTAATATTGGTCATCTCAAAGATCATCACTGTAGAAAGGAACAATGAAATAATAACAAAAAGAAAAAAGGGCGTAAAAAATTTTGTTTGAAAAATAACAACATAGAGTTTTTGAAATGTAATCACATAGTTGAACCAGTACAGTAATATTAGTTCTGTAATCTACTTAAGTATTTATTGACTGACATCCATGACAAAATAACTGTTGCCCTAATAGGATTCACATCTAACATTTTTTAAGTTTCACAAATAGTTCACATGGTACACTTACAAATAAATCAATTAATATTGACTGATAGATCGATATATGCACAATATGAAAAACAGTTTTGGCGGCTTTATGTTCTCCGCAGAACAGCTTTACCTACTAGTGATTAATTTTAATTTACTTTAAAGGATTCTATTGCACTGAAACTTTAATTAAAAACGAAATGAGAAAGTCTATAAAGTCTGCATAGCATCAATTACTTGGACTTGATATCCTGCACTTCGCCTACCCTCTGTACATATGGTTTCTGTTAAAATAATTGGAAAGCACTTCTGAACAATGTCACCCACACATCCATTCTAAGAGCTAGAGGATATATTACCATTAAACGTCACTAATATTAATAAAGAAACAATTAATTCTTCATTACCTATTTCTAAAATACACCATCAAACTCCTTCAGTTCAAACACAAATAAAACATTACACATGCCTGTCAGTGAAATAGGTAATCATCATTATTGTTACAATTCATACAGCTTTCTGTTATAAGTCTAATGCCTCATTTATTTATAAAGCTTTTTGGCTGACATTAGAAATAACCTCTTTGAAATATTAAAAAAAAAAATCTAGCTGTTATTAAGCAAATCTCATACTCACTGTCAACCATTCCCTTATAAAATGTTGCTTCTAATTTGCATTACACTTTCTTTTGGTGAACAGACAAAATTTACATTTATAAATGCTACTGTTTCAGTAAAACACTATAAATAATACTTTCTGCTGACTTATGTATAAAACAGATACTCAGCAAAACAATTTCAGCCCCCCCCTAAAAACGACTATTAACAAAATAGTTTCAGAGAACGCTGGTGAGTTTACACGGGGAATAGATTGGCTCAGCAGCCATAAAGCTGAGATTTAAAGACTCCTACTCCCCACCAACACTGGTTTGGATCAGGTACAAGAACAGCTCAATGTTTTAATTATTAAAAAAGCACAGAATTGTCACAGTCTTCATCTGCTCCAACCAGTCTCAGGTTACAAGCCTCTGAGGTGTCTCTGGCATGCTGCCTGGACTATTTATTGCTATTTGTAAATTAGACACTTGTGTAAGAATGTCAATTTTAAATATCTTTGTTTAAATGAGCCTGATAAGAGATGACCAGATATACATTTTATGAGACTGCTAAATAATTATATTACACAAAGACAGCTTGTGAATTTTACAGGATTGTTAAATAACAACATAGCACACTCACAAGGTAACTTGTGAATTTAGCACTAAAAGAATAAGCTCTAACAAGCAATAAAAAGTGTACACTCTAAACCTTTAAAAACAAAAATACTAAAAAAGTCAGCTAGTAAGAACAACTCCCGAGCTCGCTATACAAAAGTAATAGAGAGTTTAAGGTGCCTTTATCAATCCTGCTAATACAGTTCCAGCAACTGTTTTCTGCATCCTGTAAAACTCGTTTCCAAAGCCTAATGGAGCAGTCACTAAAGTTTCCCGTCTCATTCGGCGTAACTAAAGATGCCGTATAACAACAGAACGCAATCTCTAATGAAAAGCCTACCAAAGGCTCACTGCAACAATACTGCTCATGATTCAGTATGTAGTATTCCAAACCTGTTCATCCTCCATATTTTATCCTGTGGATTATTATCACCACTCAGAAAATTACATTTCAATGAACTTGTCAGGAAATAAGTAACACATTAATCAGGCAGCATAAACTAATTGCAGTCACTTTCTGTGTGTTTTCTTTTAGGGCCTAGGCATGAATGCAGTACTAGTCCACTAGTAAACCGCAGTCAGTTGAAAAGGACTATGGGTGGCAAGCGGTAACACTGCTTGAAGGAAGGAGAGAAAAAAACCCTCTCTGCTCTGTTGAAGTCACTGCAGGTACAAGTGCCACCTTTAATGGAGCCTGGGTTTCAGCACTGCAATTAGGAGGCCAGGGCCCTTCGTTTCTGAGCTCCCTTTCCACAACGTCAGGATGACAAAGGTACACTTTGTGCCAACTATGCTCTTGGCAGCACACTCGGCGGCCAGCCTTCCCAGAGAAACCATCCGACTTCGCTCTGCTCATGGAGTTCCTGCTGACATCAATGAAACTCCAGGTCAAAAACACATCTAAATGTTTCCTACGTTCCTGGCTCCCTGCTCCCGTGGCCCCCACCACGACAGCGGTAAATACGGATTCTGGAGCAACATGAACTGACGTAGGGGGCAGAACCGGCTACGGCTTGTTTAACAGCCATACCATAGGTCACGGGAAGAGCTTCCCAAGGCCAAATTTAAAAGTGCTCAGCTGCCTGAAGCTGTGGAAAGATAGCTTCAAGACACTGAAGCAGATTAGGTGCCAAAATCTATACACAACATCTAACCTGCTCAGGCACTTTGAAAAGTGCCACAAGATACCTATGTGAAACTTCAAGCACCGAGAAGAGCCTAGGCCAGTCTCCTCACAGGTGTCGGGAGTGAGACAGGAAGGTGCTTACAGGACTCAGCTGTCGCTATGGGTATCCAACTGTTCGATCTGGGAGTACTTGGGGCACATTAGGCTGGTGGCGATGGCTAAACTGAGGGAAGCAGGAGGCTACTTTGGCAGGATCTCCATTCTATGTAGGCAGGACGTGGATGCAACATGACCCCCCTCCTCCCATACCTGACTGCTAAGAGAAAGCAAGCCTGGTGCACAGGCCATGGGGAAACCGTAGCTCCAGCCAGATCCCCAAACTGAATGATTATCAACTGATCAAGGCTGTAAAGTATGCCAGGGAATGCACTTGCCCTCAAACCTAAAAATAGCTTTTATTTCCCATGCGATTTAACACTTTTTTTTCTTGTAACAGTGCCTGCCTCTGACCAACATTTCTAGATCAATTCTATTGGGGAGGAAAAAAAATAAAAGTATTTCTTTACTGCTACAACCGTGGCAGCACTAACACAACCCAGTTTCAGTGAGTTGAGCTAACCTGACTTTCTTCCTCCGTATCACCAAAACAGGCAACTTGCAACAAGTGCCAATACGTTCGAGTTGCCTGTACCTACCCTCTACAGCAGACCTCAAAGGTATGTACTTGAAAAATCAGTTCAACGAAAACCTTTGATATTGATGATGTTTCTACTGAGTACATGCAATGAGCAACACTACCAGCTGAATTACCAGCCGAGGGCTTCCAAACTGACAGGGACAGAGCAGTGGAAATGGCTCTTGCTCCAGGCTGTGTGAAAATTCAGGAAGAGAGCAGTTCACTGGTTTAGCACCTCTGGTTTAAAGCACTGTGCTTATCTTCTCAAGTAAGTGAGCTAGAAAGATTTTCTTTTCTTTTCTTTTCTTTTTTAAACAAATAAAGTTCCGATTCTGAGGCACAAGCCACTCTCTGTGATGGCACGGAATTTCACAGTAAGTTACACAAATGCAAATTTCAAAACTATATAGACATCTGGACAAGGCCCATGTTACTGGCCTACCCATAAAAGTGAGCCAAAGTTATGTACAAAATGCCATAGAAACTCCTTGCTTAATAACAAAATCCAAAAGGAAAGAAAGTCCACCTGTTTAGTGTCTTCAAATGCACCTAGCTATATTCTACAAAGATTTACTGCAAAACAAAATGTTTGCTACAGACTGCCTTTGTTGATACACAATGAGGATTTTAGGAATGCAAACACACTTTGGATATATGCAGTCCTTACACTCTTAAACTTAGTCCTGCAGGGGTAATTATGGAAGTATCATACACCTGCCAGACTACAGACCATGTTATAGCATCAGGATTGTTTTTTGTGAAGTTTGTCTGTGTCCTGCCTTGGCTAAGAAAAAACCCAAGTGGTTTAAGCTCCAGGAGCTCATTTTCACTGCCACTTTTTAAAGGCTGAATACTATTTAACCTTTCCCCCGTAGTCTGCATGAAATTCCTAGAGGGCAGTTCAATGCTCATACGGTCTAATTAAAAGGAGGATTTATTAAGACTAGAATAAAACAAATTAAAATAAAATAAAATTTGTCATAATATATATATCGTCCCATATTTGGCACGAAGTAGGCCAGAAGTGCAGTAAAAAATTATGTTATAGCATTTAAAGAAAAAATTATCTACCAAGTACTTTTATCACTGAGCTGGCTGCCAAAGTAATATCCCACCCTCATGACTTTTACAATTCTTTTCTCTCCTTGATTTATCCTCATACCAGGCAGCTCCTACCAAGAAGTCATGTGTTCTCATATGCTTCCCCTATATTCATTTAAATTATTTAATTCACTGAATGGTTTCAGACCCTTGCTTCTTGCTTCTCCTTTTTATCTTATCATCCCAAATACTTCTTTGAAGATAGAATCAAAGCAGCTCACACTTTCATACCTTTGCTCAGAGATCGAATCAGACAGTGTACTTTCTCCTTCATCGCCAAGAAGAAGGAAATGAGGTTTAAAGAGGTATTACCAACTGAATGTATCTAAAGCAATCAGAGGTGAGACACACTTTCAAAACAAGTATAATTGAGCTAGTTCATGTACTGATAGCAATGAAAATGGAGCAACATGTGCAGGCTGCATGAGCTTGCTTGGAGCAAGGTTATCTTGAGCTCAAATCTCAAAGCTGCACTTTCGCTGTCTCTCAGGCTAAAACAGATAGGCTGAAGATCGTATTATGTCCACTTGTGTTGAAGCCTCACCTCTGACTGCAGTACAGATATATTTTTAGAAAGCATATTTGACATTAACATTGTTCTGTGTCAAAAAACACTAAGAGAATCAAAACAATTGATCCCATTCTGTTAATAAAAATGAAAATGGGCCAACAGCATCCATATGTCCATACAGCACAGGGGGAATATTCCTCTAAAGTACCAAGAAATGGAGAGCTCATTTCACCAGCTGAACCCATGCTCCATGGTGACAGGAAACGGTAGCACAGGTTTCCGCATTTCGTCACTTCTCAGTAGGCTTTTTCCAACAACCCGTCTTAACGTCAGCCATCCCAGCTAACAGCAGCATGTCAAAAAAATGTTTAACTGAAACCTTTAAGCGACTTCACCGTAATTAGAACTATGAAAGCTTTGGCAAATAAGCAGGTCTATTGCAGAAATAGAGTTAGAAGCACAAGTTCACTTAGTATCCCTGGTTCGTCTCTGTGCCACAGTGCAGGAGCCCTTTTAGGTAACCTTCTTTCTATCCATCTTCAAATTACATGTGTTCAATTTCCTCATGTTATCCTAATTATGTCATGATGGGTCATGCTAAACGATTTCTCTTCCTCATTTTTTTGTTTTTACATATTTTTATATACTTCAGAAAAAGCTAGGTGCTCACTGTGCCCCATCATTTTAGTCACCATTAGCAGATATTTAAGTCTTTCAAATCTCTCCTCAGGAGTCCGTACTTTCAGCATCTCAGCTTGTTTTCGGCATGCAAGTTTCCTGGTGTCAAATGCCTTATCTTACCTTCCAAAAGAGAATATAGTTCCAGTAACACTCCAGTGTTTTTCTATTCTGGGAAACAAAACAAAACAATCAAAAACAAACAAATGGACGATTTTCCCCAGTTGCCCTTAATTTGACTTCACTATGGTCCACATTAACAGAAACAGCAGCTAAACTGTCTTTGAAACTTTATTCACCATAGCCAGAAAAAAAGAAGAAAAAAAGACTGGTGAAATGCCTTTAAAACATGCTTTAATCTAGCTGGAATGCCATAAATTGCTTCCAGATGTGCTCCATACAAAAGTCAATCATAGCTATTTATACTGACACTCTGCAGTCCAAACAATCTGAATCCAAATGCCATGTCTCTGCTACAATAAAGCTATAAATGTCAGTTTTGTTGAATTTGGAGAGGTGTTGAAGAGTTCATGCTAGTTTGCTTTCTGGGCTATTTGTTAGCCAGCAATTATTTTTAAAAAATAAAACAAAACAAAAACTTTTAAAATGGATCCTTTCCTTGCTGAGCTATTCCTAAAGCACACCTGACACCTTCCAATCATGACCTTGAAAGTGCCACAGGTTACAAGTTGAAATTCATTTCATAAGTTAGAAAAATGTAGTGCTTGGGCTATGAGCCAAGAATAACTGAAGGGCTTGGCAAGGCTCCCATGCCCTCCCTTAGACCGAACACACACGTAGTACACCTGGGACTAAATGAACTGAAGTACAGTAAAATGACACACCAACTGCAATAATACCTCTATTCAATAATCTTCCAGGGCATGAAGAAAAAAATATATATTCTCACTATCAAAAAAAAGACATTTGGAAACTATATCCTAATCAATTGTTTGGCATGCGACACAGCCATCAGAATCAAAGTGTTCTTCACTTGGGAAAACCGAGTAACCAGCATTTAGATGAAAAGAGGACCTACTGAGTTATCCCGCAATATTTCAGGAAAATATATCATTTTTGTGTAGTCTCCACAGAATTTTCCTGTTCATTTCTATAGACTTCATTAAGATGTTTTTTCCCTGCAAAAGTGCACCTGCAGTTCAATTTACGTATAAACGTTCATAATTTTAATTTTGGCTTTTGGTCAGTAACAGACAATAGGGAATTTTCTTATCATTGCTTGCAGTTTTGGGAATTAAAATGTTTCAAAAACATAATATGTAAGGACCTTACTCTTTAACTTTCCTGTCTTTTTATTTCCCCTGATGTTTGCTTTGTTATCCCCTACTCCAAAGATTTCCTTTGCCTCCATTCCTCACCTTCTCCGAAGTTCAGAAGACCTTCCCTACAACGAAGCTGAAGAACTTTCCTTCCTCTCTGGCTAAGCCGTAATACTGACTGTCATTTGTTGAGACAAACAGCAGAAAATTCTCTGTTTTCAGAGAAAAGAAGCAAATAGTACAAAACGTGGCACTTTCAAATGCAAATCTGTATATAAATGCAGAAAAAAATGAGACACTTCAAAAACAAGGTTTGTACTCTCAGTTCAGCTTACTACGAACTTAGTTTTTAATAAATCTATTCAGTTAGAGATTATACAAATGACTGGAGAAGCAGCATATGTAATACCTGCATTTAAGAATGGGGGAGGAACCCATCTAGCGAACTACTGAGCCATCAGTCTGGCCTAAATATTATACAAGGTTTTATAATCAATTTTGAATGGAATGTAATTTCTGTGTAATTGCAGGGGGTTGGAGCAAAGATAAGCACCACAGAAGCAGAGAAGCTACTAAGTTAAAAGACAAGTTTGGCATAAGAACAAATGATTAAGAATTGGCCATGAATCCCTTCAGACAGGAATTTACAAGCAAATTTCTAACCATCAGAAGGGTGAGGCTCTGTAACAACCGTCTCATGGGACTAGCACACAGGAAAAATGATAAATTTATATGATATAGTATCCCGACACAGCAGGGGATAAAACTTGCCAATGCACAAGTTGCCTTCCACTCCTGTACCAGCCAACATTCACGCATCTTAATTCCTGACTTATGTCAGGCAGTGAGATTTTTTTCAATACTGGTTCTCCATACAACAACCACCAACTCTTGCAGGAAAAGAATAGAGCTCTGTTAAAGCAATTAGAGGGCAACGCTGTTGTCTAGTGATACTTCTGTACTGCTGTATTTCTTATCTTGCACCCAAGTGGTGACACTAAACTTCGTAAACTCCATGAATGTGTCTGCACTTCAGTCCATGTCATCTTACATCCTCAGGCTACCAAAATGCATATGGAAAGTCCTCTCCACTTCCCACCTAGCTGTAAAGACCTACTACACTGCCTCCAGATATACATACGCTTACTCTCACAAACCTGCCCATGCGTATTTACCATCTTATTAAATTTAAGATAAAAATATGCCCAAAGTAAATAACTACTTTATTCCATGTACATAATCCTTACCTTCTTCTCCACCAAAGCTTTTTCCCTGGTATAATGTTCTCTCCTCACCTGTTTGTCAGGCTTATCACTTAGATCACAACCTTTCTGAATCTAGGACTTATTTATAGCCTTCTGACAAAACACCAGCCACACTCGGGGACACAATAAAAATCAAGTAACTGTGACAATAATAACTAACACTAATCACTATCACTGGCATTAAACACTGTGAATCTGTTCTGCCTTTGCAGCTGTGCTGTGATTCTTCTAAAGTACTGAAGGAGCTGCCAGCAGACTACATATTAGATTATTAATTCAACCCATCCTCCCCATCCAACAAAAAGTATTGTATCTCCAGATCTGCACAGCTCCTGCATTTGTGATGGCTGATCCCCAAAAAGAGATAGAAGGAGAACAAAAGTCAGTGGAGTTACCAAAATATACAAGTCCCTTATGGCTACTGTTTCAAACAAACAGGTTTGGGGCCAGTGTAATAATAATAATTTCTATCAATTTCATGCAATGTTTTATTTGGTTTAGATTTGTCATCATTTATTGGAAACAGTAAGCCTTCCTAAATAAAACTCATATGTCTAAAATTATTTACTATAGCTTTAAAAGTAACAAATGAAGCACTTGAATCTCAGATGTGTAACCAGTAGGGAGTTGGCTCGATGCATCAGTTTTTACACCTCTCGCAGTTAAATCAGAGATCCAAATGCAAAATCTAGCACTCAGTGGTGAACTTGTAACACTCCCTGGAGGAGTGTGTCCATAAACCATTCAGTGGATTACACTCATCCATACAAGACTTTATTTTATATACCCTGTCCCCACCAAAAAAAAAAAAAAAGCTAAACTAAGGTGAAGTTAAGGTTGTGTAAACCATACATCATTTTTTTCATCATATTTCTAAGTTTTTGTTTTCCTTTTTGAGACTTCATTAGAAAAATTTTCCACTGTCTTTATCTCACATGGATTCATTTTTCTAAACTGCTTCTTGGCCAGAAATGAGCTCCAAAAAAACATTCAATGACATATGTGGCGTAGCCATGCCTGGCTCAGGAGCGCTCTCAGGCCTTCATGAGTACGTTCAGCATAGCTAACACACTTTCGAAACTCGCTGCTCTGACTTTTCTGTAGAATGTTCTTAATGATAGCATTTTGGGAGCTTCAAATTACTCCTTACCTACTTATGAGTCTTCTAGACGTGAAGTCTCCCTGAGTATGTTTTGGTTGCTTACATATACATACATATGAGTATATACATACAGACGTGTGCATGCACGCTCTGTGTGTGTGCCCATGTGTGCACGCATCTACACGCAAATTGCACACAGTTTGGGACCAAACCTGTAATGGGTAAAAATCAGTGTGATTTCACTGAATTCAGTGAAAGCTACATCACATAAGAACACCTGAGGACAGCAAACCTCAGTTTTTATGGCTCACTGACCTTCAAAGTTCAGAGAACATAATAAATGTTCACAGAACATAATAAATGTGAATATTGTGAAGGTCCTTCACAATAAAAAAGAAAAAGAGAGAGAAGAACACACAAACTAATAACAGGTACACTGTTTTTGGTTGCGGTGAATACCATTCCCCAATGCAGTGAAAAAGGACTCTTGTCAAACCTGTTGGAAAAATCAAGACACCCTAGTGTCAATGCCAACCTCCTTGTAGGCCAACTCACTGGCAAAGTTTCTCACTTCATTTTGATGCGATCGATCCTCCCGAATTTAGGAGCCAAATACCAATATTCTTCTACAATGAAGCACATTTCACATAAGTCACAGCTAGGTAGAAATTCTTACCCAACAGAACCTGTACCAGCAAAATCTCCCTGACAATTATACCACATAGCCCCAGAATGAGAAAGCATAACCCTCCTTTTTGAGCTGAACGTAGCTCAGGAACCAGAAACTGGTGCTCGCCTAGAGCACACAGAATCAAAGATAAAGTCTCGTCTTTGATGAGGGCTGCGCAATATCCTGAGCAGCAAAGAATTAGTGGAAATACCCTCTGCAGTAGGGAAGGCAGGATCTCAAAAGCTAAGCAAGAGATCCAAAATGTTTGCACTTGACATTGTCTAACAGTCAGCACGTCTCCCTCTTTTGCCAAAAGATCAATACAGTCACTAGGTAAAAATACAGGGTTTAATCTTCCTGCTCCCTTGGCTTCTGCCTAACATTCTTACAAAAAAGCCTGTTTATTCAAAAGGAAAGGACTTATCAGACAGAAGGGAAAATACATTAAAAATACCCAACTGATTGGAACTTCATAGTCATTTGCAGTATGTTTTCAACCACGTAAGGAGTTCAGCTAGCCAACATAACATTTGTTGCTGATCTGGGTCTTTTGTTTCTTTGTCTTTTATGATTTTATAGAAAGTTTTGTCTTCAGGAAAACAAATTGCATTAAAGGCATTAGCATGAGAAAATGTAGCCAGTAACTTGAAATCTGAAGAAATTTTCTATTTATCATATGGTGATAATTACCAGCCTTCCTAGGGTGCAAATTTAATTCCCCTCTTCCTTCAACCCCAAAAGTCTCAGCCTGCTAAATTCAGAAGGACGTCTACCCATGGAGAGGAGTATTATGATTTTCCCTGTGACACGCAACTGAACTGATTACCCAGCATATGGCTTCTACTATTAGTTTCCATGTTATTTGTAATTTGTTTATTTTGTAATTTCAGAATAGGTGGCTCCTGAGTCCTACCAGCAGCATTTGAATAGACAGTTTCCACAGATAATTACTTATTTATCTTTAAGAATATGCCAGTTACCCTGGCATCTACATTTATCATACTGTCCCAGTTATATCTGCATCTATTTATTAAGTTCCAAAAAAGCTTCCACTGATTCTCTGCCGGTTCCATATGACAGTAATATTTAAAAACCCACTATTCTTAAAACATTCATTAAGCCCTTGAGTTTTTTTTTTTCTTTAGCTGACTTGTAAAACAACATTATTGAAATGAATATTTCAAATTAGTAGTTTTGAAAATGTGCCCTAATGGCTTTCCCCTAGCAAAGCCCACAGTCTTTCTCTAAATAAAGATCTTTCATTTTAAAATGGAGGTCCGCTGCCAGTAGCTTAAGTTCACGACAACATAAAAACAAAACAAAACCAACAAAAAACCCACGACACATTCCATCATGCGCTCAAGAAACTTACAGCAACACAGAGAGTGGTTTTCATGCTGTTACCTAACACTGCACACACACTTTACCTTCAACCCTCTCGCTTGCAGTCAAAAAGATACCTACTTCTAAAACCCCAGATTTGCCATTGAGAGTTTCTAGCTACAGGAACTCTCTAGCTACCATGAATGAGGTTCTTGGGGCATAGGCGCTCCTGGAATGGAAGCGGCAGCGATGGTAGCCCATTTGCAGTTCCTCCTTCTCCTCAGACTAAGCCAAACTCCAGGTGGGCTGGGTCAAGCTAACAGGAATATCACTGACATATTGATCCATTATCTGACCCCATGCAAAGTAAAAATGTGCACTGAGAATATACAAAAGTGGCTATCAAGTCAATTAGTCAGTTGTAGTAATTATGCCCTCAAGCGTTAGGAAACTGAAAAACCATTTTAGCTATAAAATATACAAGCAATCTTAGCTTTACGGTCGGTAAGACAACAGCATACGCATTACTCATTTCACGTTTTATCTAGTCCTTGAATGCAGTTCACACTGCGCCTGATGTAAGATTTTCATTAAGCATTATATGGCCAAACGTGAAAGCTGAGCCAGAGAACCAAACACATTCAGCCACACAGCCAAATTCAGAGGTTGTCAGCACATGTTATAAAATACAACTGTGAGCCTCTCACATGAGTCACAAAATAATTTTTAAGGAATATTAGTCAATAAAAATAACCACCCCCTAAAAAATTAAGAGGAGTTTGGTGAGCAATTCTGGATCATGGTTTGCTCATCTGTTTATCAGCCAAGCTCCAGAGACTCATCCCCGCCAGTTACATAGTTCTCTCTCATGCCATACTTCAGTGATCGCATCTCTACGTCAATGTTTTTTTAATTCTTTTATCGCCCCTATCTTCTACTTTAAAAAGCTATCCTAATTCTTTGCTTATAACTTTGTGATGAATTTCCAGTACCTTGAAAAAATGTCCACTTCTATTCATTTTTTCCACTGTATTTTGTGGTTGGTTGGTTTGTTTGTTTTTTAAGTCGGCTAATAAAATCATATCAGAGTGCTTCTTCTTGGTGCAGCCTAAGCAAGTACTGCAGCAGGAGTAAAATGAGGTGTAGCACAATATGCTAGAGAACTCAGAAGCTGAAATGAGAATACAATTTCCCGTGAGACAGTTCTATGTTCAAGCCATTTAACTTTAAAACTAGTTCAATATTTGAACAAGACACTATTTTATTCCCATTCAAAGTTTAAACACAGATCACTTTTAAATCAATCATAAATTCAAACCTCTTTACTTCAGAAACTGTTTCAATATTTAAATGCTTTTTTTAATGTAACAGCAGCTCCAAGGCTGCAGAAGCAGAACGGACTTTTAAGACCCTTAAGAGCAATGCTATTTTCTTGCCAATACATACAAAAGGCAGTTCTAGAAAAAAAGAAAAAAACCCACAAAGGCAAGGCTGTACTTTGCTTCTGAGTTTCAAGAACAAAGTTTGGACAAAGAACACACAGTCTAGTCTTCAGCCCAAACTGGAAGTAAATGCATTTGGTATGGGGTACTTTTCAGAGAGTGAGACCCTAATTCCACATTATTCCACTGCTTTTGTCCTCACCTAAGGGAGCAGGGGAAAACCAGTTGACCAACGGGATCTATGTAGACAAAAAACAGCCCTCCTTTAGGGATATGATTACTGACAGAGTAATAGATCTGCAATTCAGAAAAAGAACATAGATCCCTTTTGCTAACCATCCATAATTCAGTTCTCTTCCTCATCCATTGAAACTGTATTTATTCTAGTACCTTAGAAGCCTCACGCCCTAGCTAGGATTGCAGAAAGACCCAGCAGTAGCTCTGTGATGCAGAGAACAATTTCAGTTGGTGAAGTAACAACACTTCATACCTACATTTCATTTGCATATAATGATCTCAAAGAATTTTACTAAACTTGACATTAAAAACCATTTTAAAGATGGGCTACTTATCACAGTGAGTCAGTAATAGAGAGGAGAGGCGATCCCATAATTCCTAAGCTACATCAGCGCCCTGCTCTTTGGCACATGTCATTCTAACCCAAATAATTTCAAATCCAATTTGCTACTAAAAATTATCTCTGTGCTTTTGATCTTCGGATAAAGTTCCTACTGACAAGGGCAGAACACGCAGCTCAACGCAAGTGTTACACTATAACAACATCCACGTCAAACAGTAAAGATGAACCGATTCTTATAAAACAAACAATCTTTTTAACCTCAGGGCTGCCCTGTTCTGGTTTCTGGTCAACTACGGTCCTCACAATCAAGCTAAAAGAGCCCCTAAAATGGATTAAGCACCTGTATTAGCAGGAGACCACAGGATCTCTGCAAGATTTAGGCTCTGTCTTCACGATAACAACACACTTAACTACCGACGGCTTTGCATGAATTCAGAAAATATTTGATTGTGTATGTTCTGCTTTATGCACAACCCATCTGCATGGGTAGTAGTCATGCTGCTCACCCAGTAAAAGCACGAAGTACTAGGCATCTGAGAGCACCATATTCATAGGAAAGGGCAGCTGCCATTCATAACCATCTTCCCTTAATCAAACAATGAAAGGACCCTATTTTCTAGAAGCAGAAGTCCACTAGCATCATGCAATAAATGACCTGTATCTTTATTTCCTCACCTTTTTGCATACCTCTAATAAAATATTCAGTTGTAATTGACACAGTACTAACATGCTGTCTTCCAATATTTCACATATAGCATGTCACTGAAAACTCAGTTTTGAGCAGGAAGGTATTTGATGAATCAAGTAGATGAAGCCAAGATGTAGTTATTAGATGCATTACATCTTTAGCACATCATCTGTAAAAATGTCCAGGGTAAACTAACGCTCCAGGGGAAACCTGACCTTTAAGAGGCTCCCTAATACTACATCTAAATTAATGTCAGTGACAGGCACTTCAATCTAAAATAGCAGGGTTCTTTCGTTCCATCTGCACTATCTATTCATCCATTTATTTGTGCGTAAACGTGTGTGCGTGTGCATAAATGAATTTGTGCCACTCTTGCATGGCGGGGGGGGGGGACAAAAGGATCTCATAGATTTTGGTTTCCTATTCATTACTCCAGTTATATATACCATTCATTCTGGAAAATTCATTCAGAATCTTTGGAGGGAATGTAAAAAAAGCTACCCCAAATTATTAGGATTTTTTTTTTTATAGCAACTAAAACCACTTCTCCAAAGTATCGCTCGTACCAACAAAATACATGTGCTTGAACCAGAGCAGAACGGAACTCTTGCAGCAACCAATATAATAAGCAATGCTGAATTGTTTTAAGGGCTGGGCTGGGCTCTAGCATGACTGGTGGCCAAGATCAAAATCATAACTGAGATCAGATTTGCCATTTCAAAACATTGCAAATACATTTCTGACTTGGGAAAAAAAACAACCCACAACAAAATTCTAATAACGGAATAATTTCACGACAGTTAGCCATGAATCTGCACTAACGATGGTAGCAAAACCTTTAATTGCTTCTCTTTCTGTCCCCTATTCTTTTTTTTTGTGGGGGTGGGGGGAGGTTATAACAAAGCGGGTGAAGTAACTGCAAAACAGCCATTCTGCTACCCTTCTTCTAGGCTTCTTAGTGTATTCTTCGTTTCTTTTATAAGTCCTTTGTCCCTTTATCCCTTGCCAATACATTAGACATGATTTAGTTCACAAAGAACTGCATTCCTCCTAGAAAGGAAACGTTCTCCCCCTCCGCTCGCAACAGACAATTATTTAATTGTATTTCCAAGAGACATGTCTTCATGTAACAGAGACTGAAGTCTGTACCTTGATGCAAAGGATTTACACCCTGCTCTGAAACGAGAACAATCACATTAGCCAAATCCTAGTGAACTAAAATTGCTAAGTCCTTTCACATTTTGTTGATCAAGAACCTTTTTATTGGAACATTTTTCTTTTCAAATCTCAGGTGGGTAATAAACTATGCTCTAATTGGTTTCCATGCAATGAAGAGCTAGCTACCTTGCATTTTAACTTGAGTTTTTTATGCACAGTTATATTTTCTTACAAAGGCTCAATTGATCAGAAATTATTGTGATCCCACGTAGAGATGCACTCCTAGAAAAACACAGTGAGTGCACAAAACATTAATGCCAGTAATACAGACATGACATGTTTCAACTCTCCTTTCAGCTAAACAATCTGCCTCTTTCATACTAACATCATCGTTCAGCCCATGAGCTACATAAACATTGTCAAACCTGGTTTCAATACAAAGAGCACACATTAATGTTCCCACTAATATACATTTCCCAGTAACCACCTATTAGATCGCTTAGTTCAAATCCTATGACATATCCCATAACATATCAGATACTTCAGATTCAACAGATCAAAAGACACGGACATTGTCAGCATCGTAAGTAAGTATTAAAAAACTTTGTTATTGCGTATACTCAAGACAAAATCTCCAACTGGATTCCCAAGAAAATATGCCTGTGTAAAATATAACCCTCTTCTTTTGCTCTAGGTGAGAGTCATTGACTTTTTCACAAAGCTCAAGTAAACAGGCAGAGAAATAAGAGATGCTGTTCAGAAGGGGTTATCCTGCCAGTGACCTCAGACAGTATATTTGAGACCAATCCAGTGATCACTCTCTTAAGCGTCTCAAAAGCAGGCCAGTAGGTGGCTAAGTGTAGCGAACGTGGTATGGAAATCCCCTGACTTTGTCTGCAACAGACCTTCTGTAATAAAGTGAGACGCTGCTCCAGACAAGTGAACTTTGCCTTGTGACTTGGTACTTGGCAACAGTGCAGCAATATCAGCCCTAGAATAAATGGATGCAGCTGCATATACTAGAGCGCTGCATCGCAAGTCAAATCTCACACCAGCCTCTTTAACAGGTCCGTGGCCCCACAAAGTACAGTGCACATACTGCACAAAATGTGTTACAGACAACATTACTGCGCTCTCCCTTGTCAACCTGGCTTATGGCGTGGTTTACTACGGGTTAGGGACCAGTCTACTGGGAGCTCACACTTCAGTTTTCAAATTCAGCAGCTGGAAAGGCAAATATCCTCAGACACAAAGTTCATTAACGTGGAGATACTCCGCGGTCAGGCTTCTTCAATATTGCAGTAAGATGTAATTTTACATTTGGGTTATGATATTTAAGAGTATTTCATGTAGTAGTTCATTTTTTGTAGTCAGAAAACACCAACCATGCTTACCACTGAGGATTAGTGAGTTGTGCAAACTGTATCTATTTCTAAATAAAATGATTTTAAAATGAGTTAGACTTAATAGAGTGAAATTAAACACACAGAGCCAGACATGCTAACTTCTGCTCTATTGAGGAACACTTAATACCTTGAAGACATGAGAAACAGCAAAGAGATTTAAGGATTTTGAGGGCAGCAGGGAATTATTCTAAAGTCATCTGATTTCTTAAAAGAAAAATGAAAGTTGAAAGCAAAATTGAATTAATCCCAGAAACATGTAATGAATACCCCCCACTAATCTAACTATGGGGAGCACTCAACACAGACAGAGCGAGGTCCAATCAGCCTTTGAAACATACAGTACCCTCTCTGAAGTCCTTTGACTCTTCTGGGTTCACTAGATTTGACCCAGAATACATAATTCTGGATAGCCACTGATCTCATAGGGTAGATCCTCAGAGGGTGTAAATCAGAGCAACTCCACTGACTTCAAAAACCTCCACTCTGATTCACCTCATGCCAGCTGAGTCTCTGGCTCCAGATGTCTGTGTGCAGTCATGAATTCCTGATTACAGTATACTTTAACACAGCTAGGAGAGTAGTAGACACTAAAACGCTGTTGTAGTTGTTGTTAAGTAAAAATGTTAACTAAAATTAACAACCGAAAATATCCTATATATTCTGATCAGCAGTTGAGATTTATTCTGGACATGTAGGTTCAAAGTATTTTTACTTTGGGCTTCAAAGCTCCCTTTTAACTTCAGCCAGCCTCCACAGGAAGAAGTTTAACAAAACTGAAGAGTTAAAAGTCATTAATGTATACTGCACACTTATTCATGTACAGTGTGCCTACTGAAATGCAAGCCTTCAATAGCTTGAATACTCTGAATATTGTATTATGTCAGTCAAAAGAAGGTCTGGCCTAAATATCCCCATCAGAGCTATTTCAACCATTCAACAATCCAATTACTTATACTACGTTAGACCTTCCAACTCTGTGAATGTAAACTGTTTACACTCAGGCAGCTAGGATTGTATTGATAGGGCTGTACATCATGAATAATTTTGTCAAAATACAGTGTTTCAAATATAATTGCCAGAAGAGATGTAACATGTAGGCTTGCAGCCTCAAGTGCAATTGTCTGGCACATATGAGGTTTGCAGGTTGCACTAACATGTGCAACTCTGTTTAAAAGCAATGTGAGAAAATAAAAACTTCGCAGTATTCCAAAACAAATAAACATGGTACAAATTCACTTGTACCAAATTAGCATACACGATATTTCTGAAGATGCTACTGTTGGCTAATCTGTGTGATTCACTTTAGCAGATGACATCAACTACTTTTTCTTTCATTCCCAGATCAGATAAATGAACTATGTCCTGCACAGGGTGGTTCTAAAAGGCCTTTTAAACATGCATGAGAAATATTTAGTCTAAAAAATTCCTAGAAATAGGATTCTGAGATTCTTACTGTGGCTCTACTATTTCTTGACATTTTTTGAAAGAGAACACCAGCCTAAAGAAGGGGATTTAGAAAGTATTCTTCCTACAAATTCTTCCATCTCAACAGAACCAACATTTCAGGTGCTTTACGCATTCTAACTGTATCAACAAAGAATAGATTCAACCTTGCCATCACCAATTGACCTTTCTGAAATTCAGGTTCAATTCAACTTCCATCATCCCCTCCTATCCTTCCAAGGATTGAAGCACCCTCCTGTGATAAAAATGAAAAAATAATTTATATATATATATATATATATGTACACATAATACACATCCACATATACACATGCACACATATAATGCGCACGCACATACCTTTATCAACCACAGACCAGAATACCTCTAGTCTAGCTGGTGAATCATGTCAGCTTCTCACATAATCATCTCTGAAGTTCTGGCTCTCCTAGTGACTGTCTGCCTAGTAAACTGGGGAGGCCTCAAATCATAGTAAGCTTTGATGAAAGAAACATTGTTTCTATCAAGGAACAAACAAATTGCTGGAAATATTATTGTTGATAAAGTTTCAAAATGAGGATACTGTATCTTGATACCTGCCTGGGTGGGACAGAGAGCCAAGTTTTGGGAGCGGATCTCACCTCAAGCCTGTCCTCCTGCCCAGCAGGGACCTGGTGCTTTTTAGATTCTCCAGGAACAGGAAGAAACTGAAAATTACAAGTGTAAGCACAAGACATCATAAACCCTGCTACTGCAGTGGATTTGAATGTGTTGTGGAATCCACTAGTAACTGGCCAATGACCTTACAGGTAGTTCATTTCCTATTACTTTATTGGAGCCCATCTTCTTGAAAAGATGGTGGAACAGCAATTCATCAGTTCAATATAATAGCCAATTTTTGAAAGACACTTGATATTACCTTCTTTTTTCCTGTATGTGGCCATTTAAATACAGCATGAGAGCTTCCCTCCCGCATTTAGTACATGCATATTGTTTCGGGCAGCGTCATACATCCAATCTCTTTCTGCTACACCGCCAGAAGTCTGAAGGATGCAGAGGCAAGAGTAATCGAGGTTACCTAATCTATAGTGCATGCAAGTCTACTTGGGTGGTCAGCAAAAACTTCACTTTCAATTGATAGCATAAATTTTGGCTTATACAATTTCTCTCCTGCTGAAATGCCACTTCTGAGGTGCCACCAGCAATACATGTTGAGTAACAGAGACCACCATGCTCGGGGCAGGCAGAGAACTGAATGCTCTTCTGTGCTGTGCAGACATGCCTATTGGCATGGATCACACAGCTTGGAGAGGCAAAACTAACAGTAAGCTGCTGAGCCACTTCCCTGTGAATCATTTTTATTTCTGTGGTTTGACTCCTAAGTTTCCTTTCCCTCTCCTTTCAAATTGATGCTGTAATTTGGTCACACTGTAAAAATCTGTATCTCAGTAGGTACAATATTCCGTAGAGCCATACTGGCCTCTGATATTTAGGAGATTGCTCCTGATTCATCAAGGCTTCCTTGATGACTTACAATGGCTTCGTCAGGTCACAGGGTACAGCCTGCAATTTCCTTTGCCTTTTTACTTGTATTAATCAGTAGTTTTGGACTGTGTATCTTTCCATTTCCTTGCAGGCTTCAAACATCACTGCATTATAGCGGCACCTGGTGGGATGGGTCAGGCCTGAAAAAATATGACCTAGCAAACAAGACTGCCCCAAGCTGAATAGGTCTTAGTTTCAGAGAACTCGAAACTAGACATAATGAAAATAGCAATTGACATTATTTCTTCCTTCCTGTCTTCATAACACCTATTGATGTGAAAAGCTTAAAATTAATATCACTGAACCACACACTAGTATCCACCAAACACGTGCAAAAGTGCTACGAAAGAGAACAGACTGAACTGCAAGCTGCATCTGAGAAACTGCAACCAACCAGAGGGATTGAGGAGGTCTCGGTGCAACACAGCACAACACCAAAGGGGTGGGGGCAGGGGGAGAAAATCAGATAGATAACAAATCTCCAAGGTCTCCCAATTTTTGATTCATTAACCACCATTAAAAATCTATAACAGTGTATTAGAAGTAAGGCTTGGTTCAACCAGCCGTCAGGAATTCTAGCAAGACTGTGACACATTGAGCCTTTTTCTTTTGATTACTGAGTTCAATCTCATCACTTTTATTTTATGGGACGCAAAGCATCAAATTCAGCTTCAGAAATACAATGTTCAAAATATAGTGGCCAATAAATGTTTCATCTTTTTCACAAACTAGACCTTAAAGAGTTTCAGTTTTTTATTTTTATAGCAGCAGCATACATATGAGTATGAGACAGTAAAGGATACTGATCTCTGAAGACCTCAGATTATCTTAAACTCCAAAAAATCAATATCAAATCCTGTGTTTATGGTAGTTTTCATTATTTATTTTAGAGCCTAAGAAAGTGGACAGTGGAGGCTGCCAGTTTTGTAGAAAAACAATCCAACAAAGTTGCAGTCAGATTTATAGGTGGAACACGACATTATGAAAGAAGCCATTTCCCTCCAACAGCTGAAATCATTGTGGTTCATCATAAACAAAACATTTTGACTAAAATTACTACCCCCTTTTTGATTACTTTAGTCCTATACTATACCCAGTGCTAAGGGTGTGCAATGAAGTCAAGGGCTCCGGCACAGGTACAGCTGCATTCAAGGGACCACTATCGAGTCGTAAGAGTGGGTGTTGCTGCAATTTCCAGATACTCTGAGCAAAGGCATTTCCACATACATGCAAATCAATACGAGCCAAATACCAAACTAACACCAGCCGTATTAGACCACGATGACTGCTTTTAAGACTAAGAGTTCTTGATTAATTTACAAAATGCAAGTTCACGGTATAAATGAAAAGAGGAGGAAGAAAAGAGGAACAAAAGAAAGAGAAAAATTAGAGAGCATTACTCCCTGAAAACCTATGGATGGAAGGAGCATCAAAAGATAATAGGATTCTTATCTCCTTAAACAAAAACACACCCTTCGAATTATGGCTGCTGAGCCAACAAAAGAAGCAAGCTGCAAAGTTTAAGTCTATATTAAGTATAATTTTCCACCCCATATGAACATAACTGGGTTGATTAAGAACAAGAAGAAATAAGAGTCTTAAGCTAGGGAGTGCACAAATGATAAACTACATAAATACTAATTTAAAATATGCAAATACTAGGGGGAAAAAAATCATTAACCAAAAGGAGACTCTTACTATCACTCTCCAGGCTTAGACCCAATCTCTCACTGCTGTAACAGTCTTTGCACTATTTTCAGGTATCTGAAATACAACCTATTTAACAGATAGTACTGACCGTAAGAGTCTTTTTCCTCTCATTTGCTCATTTCCATACTCTTGTACATTTTGTATGGGCCATGTTTTAAAGTCAATGCCCTTTGCATTCACACAGCGATAGCTCACACCACATAGGTAGCTCCTCTAACAAAAGAAATACAAACAACACAGCAACAATAAAATGTTATAGAAAACCGGTGTTGCTATTACATAAAATGATTGTATACTCTTTATCTGCAATACTGTGTTCTATTCTTGTCACATGAGCAAAGTGTAGATATGAAGAATCGTTTGAACTATTACAGGCACTGAAAGAGTCCTGCAGGATAGAAACTGGAGACACTGATGGGAATTCTTTTAGTTTAAAGCCTAAACTATAACTAAACTATTAGATATCTAATAGAAGGCTTATTTGAGGTGAACAAGGCAAGATACATTAGACATTCGTATTTATAATGTATAATTACCTTGTGGAACGCACTGCTACCACACCACTGACATCCAAAATGCAGTCGTATTCAGAAAAGGTTTAGATAGATAACATTAAAAAAATAAAATAAAAAAAAAGTGTTTAATCAGAGAGGATTTAAAAAACCCAAGTGATTTAAGTCTTCTCGCTACAAGGCACAGACCAAAGTCTAACTGACAGGAGTTAGGAAGAAAACACCATGATGTGAAAGGCACTTAGAAGTTTATTGCAGGGCTTTCTGCACTTCTGTCTGAAAGAGCTGGTTCTGGCCTCTTTCAGAGAAAAGATAGCAAGCTAGATGGACACTGGCTTAATCTGGTATGTCAACTCCTATATTCTTATGGTTTTATCAGATAATCTGTGGTAACTAGAGTGACAATGGATGGGTACCCATTCTAGTAAAAATAAATAAATAAACAACCTATCATTCTACTTCTCAGTGCATTGAACTGAATTATGTTAGGTTAAGTGTTGTCACACTGAATAATCTCAGGCTATATCACATCTCCAAAGACACAACTCAGCATAACATGTAGGACAGCGCACTGAAATTTGCTACAGATCTGAACTGAGGGTGAGAGAAAAAAAAGAAAAAAAGAAAGCTTGAAGTCTAGTGAAATCTACAGCACCTACTACAGCAGTACAACTATACTAGAATATATTACTTCTAAATGCTGTCTATTCCAGAAATAGAATTTGCTCAAAGATTCACAGCACCTGCCTCTTCTCTTTCTATCTCTCTTCACCCTATCTGACTTCATATCAACACAAACAGTGTTTAAAGTCAAATAAATTCAAGAGTATCTCTTGTTAAAACAGCTGTGAGGATAAGAAAAAGGCAAAGATCCCTTGGCCTTCTTGGAAAAAGTAATCTTAGTTGGTAAATACTAAAAATTCATTACATTTCATTAAAGCACGTCAATTTTTTTGCTCAAAAGATACAAGAACCACCTGCCTAAGATTCAGGAGCAGGAGTTCTGAGATTTTCCCATTCCTTGGAAACTTAGGGTTGGTTTCTCTTACTTGGCTACTCTCACTGGGTAGAATGCACAACGAGCATTTTCTAAGATATCTCTGATTTCTCATTACTTGTAATACAGGCAGGAAAAGTGAAGACCCATGTCCACCTCCTCCCTACCTCCCTCTCTATTTCTCTGTCTCTCCCTCTCTCTACCTATATGTACATAAAATGGTCTTCAAATTTTCATCCCTCTGCAATGCATGATTCAGTTTGCTATTCTTACTCCTCCTTATTCTTTATAGCTACTATTTACAATTTGGACAACGCTGGAAAAGGATTCTTTGCAAAACAATGACAAACAGTCAACAGCTTACAATTTCAAGTATGACAACAACTAAAGGGACAAATTTAAAAAGGGAGGAAGAAGATACAGGGAGATAGAACACCGGGTAAAGACTAAAATTCCTAGCATCAAGATTATACAGCATCTCAGAATAGATGGAGGTGAATGCATGTAACTCTGCAGCTAACTAAAGGATTTTTTAAACAAACT
This sequence comes from Struthio camelus, assembly GCF_040807025.1. Taxonomy (NCBI): domain Eukaryota; kingdom Metazoa; phylum Chordata; class Aves; order Struthioniformes; family Struthionidae; genus Struthio; species Struthio camelus. The sequence goes on along the minus strand of NC_090943.1, from coordinate 44,562,714 downwards.
AATTTAATTGATTTTATATGCAACACCACAAGAGTGATAAGCAAATGAAAACAACATAGTGCATCAGCAGAGAGCTATCACAATTATTACGGATTCAGTAACCTTGCACAAAATCCATACATTGCACTCCAAACCTGCTAAAAGAATACTTATTTATCAGTCTCTGCTTCCCATCATATATAATATGAAAAACAGCCCCAAGAGTCATGACTTTCAGCTACTAGTTTCTGATTATCAATGATTCGTTTCATAGGCACTGTGCCAGAAGGTCCAGAATCACCATAGACCAAGCCTGGGGCACAGTCTGCCATTCTCATGAGGTCAGTTGGTCAATCACTCTGTTTTCCCATCTAGATTGGGAGACCCTTCCTTTCAGTGTATCTGATCACTTCAAAGCTTTGCATGAAATTATTCTGGACATGTATTTTAACAGACTCTGGCATTTGCTTGTAAGCTTAGGGCAAACATTTGCAAAGCTGGACACCTAAAGCAGAGCACCCTTCTTTACACTAGACACTTTAGAAATCCCACTCAGTACTTCTGAAACTTACCTACTTTGCGAAGAGTTGATATTGAATTAGCTGCCCTGCCATGGTTAACCAATTTGGACATATTAGTACTATCCCTCTAGTCTCTGGGTCCAAATTCTCTCATGGCTCACACTATCATCTCCCTTCTGCCCACCAACCAATATCCTCACAAAAAAAACCCACCTCTATTGCATCCTTTTACATGTTTATGTGGACCCTTTCGTGACCAAGCTGTCTAAACTCCTTGGATATCCGTAATGATCCTGATTTCCCACACTTCTGAACAGACCTAGGTAGGACTAGATAGGACTTCACTGTGTGAGATTGGGAAGAAAACCCTTGTCTTGATGACCACCCACTCTTAAGGCAGTGGCAATGCAGTGCAAACACAGCTCATTGGGCGGCTGTCATAACTGGCCTCCCCAAGGCTTCTGAAGACAGAAAATGGAGCCCTCATAACAGATTGTTCTCAGCGTGATGCGTAAGTGAAAGTGAACGTCAGTAATGAGAAACACTGGGTGAGCCACAGCCTTCCTTCCACCTCCTGTTTTTCACCTACCTTACAGTCTTCTACATGGACTTTTCCCAAAGTTATAAACACAGCTGTGTTAGCTGGGACACAGAGTGGAGAAGACTGAGGCAATTAAGCAGAGAAAGATAGTCTTTCCATAAAACTCTCCTCAAAACGTATTCTCTTGTAGGATCACAACAGCACCTCCACACTGCTCTGTGGAGTGCCTTAGGTCCTCTCACTCCTCCAGGCAGGTTGTATGACAGAGCAAATCCTGATACTTAGCCAACCCTGCATAAGTGTCAGTATTACAACATTCACTGTGGACCTACAATACTGTGCAGCACAATTCCTGTGAAATAACGCATGCTCTTTGAACAATAACATCTTAACAAATCCTGAAGTAGTTAAATTAAAAAGCAGAATTAAAAAGTAAAGTTTTCATCTCCTGCTTAAACAATGTAACAGAAATAACATACAAACAGAGCAATCTTTAGGGGCAATTAATATTTACTTCTTGTGTTCCTTGGGTCTAATTATCTGTACAAGGTTAATCACATGTTCAGGTCTTTGCAGAATCGAGAATGAGCAGCGCACTATTTTTTTTTCTTAGACAAAATTTTAAAAAAGGATCTTGGGGACTTCATAAAATAAATTTTTTTTTGCCAGTCCATGCAGCCCCATAGCTAACAAGACTCCGTAACCAAACGTCGTATTTGGCTTCTCATATGTTTATATGGAGATTCTTTGAAAGTAGCCGGAGATTTGATGTTTATCAGCTCCAAATGCTTTGAAAATCCTCACACCATGCACAATAGGGTATGATTTTAAAATAATAGTTCTGTATTATTACACAATTCTGAACAATTTATTATAGAATTAATGATATTTATACAGCTCTTCCATTACTGTCTATAACAAACAAGTTAATATTAGCTTACACAAGTGCTAAGAATTATTTTTAACATGTCATTTAGCAATCTTTGCTCTAAAGAAATCATGACTCTCCATTTTCTGCCATGGCAATACTGCCATTTTGAACAGCCCCACCCTGCCTTTGCTCTGCAAAGCTGCAAGTAGTTCACAAATGAACAACAAAACGTTGCTGGCACCATCTGCTACATGGAAACATGCCAATCAGCCTCAAAACCACAGCGAGAAGCTTGTGTTGGGATTTATTCCATTTCCATCCTTTCTGGAGGTTCAGCTTTTACTACTGTCCTCAGTAGCCTTCCCAGCAGCTGTAGACAAAGCTTTGATCCTTTTATGGAAAAAATTCTGCAATCTACTAACAATTTCCATCAGAACAAAAGGCTCTGAGACAAAGAGCATACTCATAGAGACTGTCTCGGGTCCTCTGCCGCAGCACATCTACATCGCTGGGTCTAGAATGAACCTAAGTCACAGCCTAGAAGAATATTTTGTCCTCAGTGGTTATAGCTAACATAGACCTTGTGAAAACAAGCAGCACATAGAAAGGTAATATTTTGCCACTCCCTGAAATACAGCTACTTTTGAGTAGAGCACTGCAGGTCTTAGAAACACACAGCAACACTCATCAGCATTTTAGATTGGGAGTGGAGGCTATCACATATAAATGTCACAGTGGACAGTAAACATACAGGATGATGTTTCCAAGTTCAGTTCAGGTATTAGAGATAACATGCCTCCTCTTGAAAATTTTAAAGGATCTTTTTGACAACATTTGAGAGACCTCAACACTGGGGGGGTGGGGGGAAGAGGGGGAGCTACAGGGAAAGAAAATGTTCTGTAAATTCTACACTGAGATTGATAACAGTTATCTGAAACCCAGTTTATTGATTTATCATAGTCAGTAATAACTGTTTTATGATGAAATGAATGCACATTTCACATATTTTATACTTATTTGCAATAAATACACAAAAAGCATCATCTTTTGTCCCACTATTTTTATACCATAGCTTACGTTTTACTACAACTGGCATTCCATTGCTAATGCTTCTGAAAAGCTCTGTTTGCTGTAGCTCTTGGCTGCCTGTGTACAACGGCAGCAGGCACTGGCTTCAGTGCTGTGACATATCTATTTAATTAACACAGCTGTTGTATCTACAGTGTGAAGTACCTAGCAATGTTGCCATACTGGAAAGGGAGACTCATAAAAAACAAAAAATTACATGCCACTTTGAAAATGAAACATAAATAAAGTCAGCTGTAAAAAAAATACAAAGAAATACATTCCTATCTGCTTTGACAGGTCTCCATTATTAAGTTAGATTTGATATAGTACTGTAGAAGACTAAAAGTACTGTTTCATATTTTAACTTCACCTCTGTCATATCTTCAATAAGACTGGCACATCATCTGCATATGAACAGAGATCTCTTGAAACAAAATCAAAAAATTCAACAGCAGTCTTCCCTGGTGGCACTGTATATTTTCATATATTTCCTAACATCCATCCTTAAAAGTGCTTCTGCATATCTATGGCATAAGACATAATGCAAGAACAGCACCTAAGAAGAGCAGATACTACCATTTTCTTGAAGGTCCATAACAAAAAATAAATCAATAAAGCATATTCTTTCCTGTCCCTTAAACATGAACATCAGTATGCTTTTCAAGCTGTCTGACACCATGGGTGGTAAGCAAAGGTGAAGATCAGTTAATGACTTTGGAAGAGCAGGCTTCTGTGGAACTACGCCAATACACCAGGAACCCTCTGATCACTGCAGCTAGGGCAAATGGAACAGGGCAGCTTCAATAGCCTCTCCGCTCCTTTACCAACGTAGAGGTAGGTATGTCTACCATACGCCAGACTAGCACAGATGGAAATTGGGTCAGTTATACAAAGTAAGCAATTTCTCACTTTTCTAAGCAGTTGTCAGATTCCCACCTGCATTCTCCAAGGAGAATGGAGGAGCTCATCAGTGCTTCTTGGACTGAGGGCATTTGGGTTACTAGTGTCAAGGCATTCAGCGCTTGCTGACCAGGGTTTTCTCCACACCGCTGCCAACAAATGGAGAGGAGATACCTGTTGTAATGATGTGCCTACCTCGTAACGCAACAACCAAGACTATTTCCAAGGCTCAGCCTTCCGACCTCAGGATGTCCGAGCACTGGAAGAAAACTCTTCTGACTGCAGAAGGAGATCCATATTCGCTCATCCCAGGACTGCTGCTGGACGGCTGAATCAGCAAAGCCTGTGATTATCCCAAGTTCAGGATAATAACCTCACTATCAATAAGAAACTACAATAATAAGGAAGATTCCATCAAACGTTTGTCAAGAATTGGCAAGCACCTGCAGTAACATTCCTAAAAAAAAAAAAATGCAGGTTTCATCTACCTCTCCTTGCAACTCAGGGTACACACTGAAATGGATTTCCACACCAGCTGCTCAGAAATGCATTATCTTCCTAGGCATAAATGCTCGTAATGGGCATCACTGTGCCATGAAGCCTAGAAATTTCATTCCAAAAGTGCATCTAGCCATTATATCAGGCTAAGGATGGTACAAAAAACTCTCCAAAGTCTCCAGAACAAAAGTAACAGAAAAAGCTGCCTGTACAGTAATACAGTCTGAATACAATTTATCAAAGTCAAAGAACATTTTATTTCTTGACGAATAGAATTATTGTTCTCACAACTATGATCAGTAAAAGGAAAAGTGAAAGCTGTCTAACATCACCTAGCCTCTTCTACTCCTGGCTACCGTCGTTACAAGGGCTCCCAGGGTTAGGTACAGTCCAAGTGCACGCTGTTATCAATATACATAAAAATATATTTAGTCTAGCTTTAAATACACTCTCACACACACCAATAGCTAGACAGACAAACACATGCAAGTAACTTGCCTGTAAACTTAAAGAGTAGAAACAGAATGGAAAATTTCTACCTACCATGCATTCTTTTTTTCTTCCGTTACAGTCAAAACACAGGTGAAGAAATCCTGTATTTTATTTTCAGAAGTATCTGAACAATGAAAAAAGGAGAATCTGAACTGAAGTTTCTTGCAATACTTCACTTAGGCTACATGTCTAGAAACCTGTAAATAAAAAAAGATGCACCTAAATCTATTTCTAGTCTTGATTGAAGCCAATTTTCAATGCACTCAAGAGACTGCACCCCCTGCAAGTAGGAGCAAATGGAAGACACAAACTGAAAAATTCTCTACTACAAGCCCATCCTAGAAATGCAGACCTAGAAATGCACTGACCTTTCCTGTGACCCTTTTAAAAAGAGTGAATTTTGTGAAGTCTTCGGTTTTGTAAGAACTATATTTCAGTGCATTTCTGAAATGCACTATACACTTTGTGGCTCTTCCCCGAAACAAAGCAATCTAGAGTACTGAAGACTATTTTTTTCATTCCCGCAATTTGAATTCATTACAGTTCACCTTCAGTGATACCTTCTTATAAGAAGACGCTGAAAGGAAATTTCTGATCTCTCACTCAGGGCTATTGCCATATGACACAAAAGTTGATTAAATAATGCAATGAATTCAGAATCTCAGGGAGGGGACGTTTACAACCTTTATTGTAGCCAAACTGACTGATGACTTCGGCAAAGAAGAGGTAAATTCTCACTCTACTATTCAAATTGGCACATTCATTAACAATGGATCTCCCAAGCATTAAATCCCCAAGCTGCACTTAAATTTGGTCCACTGAGGAATATCTTTCCTATTAGGATCATGTTCAATGATACTGACTGGTCTCATTATTCCAAGTACTTTGTAGGAAGACAGGAGAGTGAAAGCAAAAAGACAAACAGGGAAAGCAACAGCTCCTCAGAGTTTGTCCCTTTGTCTCCATTTACTACTGTTTAACATTCTTTGACACTTGACGTCCTCTTCTCTGTGCCAAAAATGCTTACCAAAGTTTACCAAAGAATAACTTAATTGCAAGCGACTAGTTAGCATCTAGAAACTGAAAGGTTTATCTATATATAGATAGATAATATAGACATGGTTATAGATGGTTAGAGATATATATATATATATCTCTAATCATCCAAAATTTGAAAGAATGTGCAATCAAACAGCTCCTGTGATTTGTATCTGCAATATTTGTTTATCATTACTTTGGGGAGGGGCCTTCCATGTTAAGATGATGGCAGATTTGATAGTGGACAGTCTGTGATATATATTCCAGATGGAATTATGAAGAGCAAAGATGAAAGCAAAAGTGAAAAGCAGGTTAATCAAACATTCAAAATTTTGATTACCGTGACTGAAAACTACTTCTTCAATTCTCGTTTTTTCTAGACCAGTTCACCCACGTTTAGTTGCAACTGGCAGAATAAAAAGGATTGCTTTAAATGCCAGTAAAAATGGAGAAAATATTATAAAGGAAATAACGCAGAAGAGGAATAATGAAAATTCTGCATACATTCATAACCCTCCAAGGAGAAACAAAAGTCTAGTGTTAAACTAAACTACTCTACCCTTCTAAGTACCCTTAATGGAGGGGCAACTGATGGCTGGTTCAAGACCAGCAACAAGACTGATGCTGAGTTAATTTCAGCTCAATTTTAGATTTTAATCACACCATTTTTTTGCCTTGATAATTCAAACAGGCTTCCCTTCTGCAGAATTGCAGGGAGGTAGTCTCTCACTTTCTTGCTACTTTTATATTTGTTCCGTTTAGTGCAAACCAAGTACTTCAGGCTCAGCTGTAGGGCAAACTCGTGTTATGCTTCGTTACCTTACCCCAATAGAAGCATCCTTACTCCCAACAGGAGCAACCTTAATATTTTTTTTATGAATGCAAGGTTCGGTCAGTGAAGAGTCAGGCACAGTAGAGCCTCATCCCCTCCTCATCTCCACCATATTTCAACGTATTGGCAGAATCACTATCCAAATGAGGAAATTATCAGAGGAATATCCTGCCGTATTCTCTTCTCCAGTATTTCTTAAAATAACATATAGATAAGCTAGCCTATCACAATAATCCCTAAAGAGCTCACTGCATTTTAGAAGAAAGCACATTTCTGCAAAACAAAATGCCTTTGCATTCATTAGCAGTAGGGAAATGGCACCTTCTTAAGTCCACGGAGGATCTGAGCGGTTCATCCTCTTATTGCTGTATTGTCATTCAATAACCTCCCCCCGTTTTACTGGGGCATTATAAATCAGGCTCCACATTCAGGGAGGCTGTAAAACTGCCAATTGCAGATAGCCTGCGTCAAGCCAAGATCTAGTGAGAAAGATCTGAAAACTAACAGCAGGAAACTTTACAACTCTCATCTGCTCTATGTGAGGAAAGCGCAACATCCAGGATATAAAAGGCTGACATCTACTGCACACATCCGAGGAAGCACAGGTGTAACCTTTCCATTTCAAAGGCCTCGCAATGTTCACTTTTATCAGCTCCGATGCAATATTTTCAAAACCTCCCTCTGGGTGATGTCCTTCAAGCCTTTCCTAGGTACCCAGTCTTAAATTTGATTTTGCTGCTTTTATTCTCTTGATTCTTCAAAGATCATTCCAGAAACTTTATTTGATTAGAAGTCTCTTTTAACGTAAGCAATTCATCCTCACACACACGGAGCTGTTGATTCACCTTTTCTTTAATTTCATTTAGCCTGGCTTTCATTTGAGCTATCTCAATTTTAACCTCTGTAAAAGCTTCATCTACCTTGTTTACTGTTTCTTTGATTTGAAAGATCTCCTCCATTAAGTCCTTAAGCGACAGCACTGTGGCCATTTTTGGCTCCAGCTGTTTGTCAGGAGAGGTCAGCCACTGCCTCAGTCTTTTATTTGTCTGGAGCAACATTCAAATTGTTTTCAGAGCAATTGTTTTGTTCCTATTTCCTGCCATCGCTGCTTGAAAATAGGAACAAATGACCCCTGTTCTAAGGTGGGTTTTATCTCTTCACTTTATTACCAAGGCTGGGGAGCAAGACAGTTTCAGCAGGTAGGTACTGGGACAGATTTCCCCAAGTCTTGCTTAAGGATTCTTAGTTCAGCAGTAATTACAGTTATTTTCCACACACATCAGCATCCTACATGAGAGGATTTCAAGCAGGCAGGAAAACTAATTCACCTTCTTAACATCCTGCCAGATAGGTAAGTATTGTTCTTATGAATGAGGAAACTGGTAGCAAAATAATAATGATAAGTAATAATAGTAATATTGCATTTAAAACTACCTTACATGTGAAAACAGGCGGGGGGGGGGGGGGCGGGGGGGGGGGGAAGGCAGGGAATAGCCTGGGAATAGACTGAAAGTTTTCCTGTCTGGATTTTCAGTTGCAAGACTACCGTCACTCCTCCAAACGCAGACAAAATGTTCAAAGGAAACCAACTAACACACAGAACTGACCAAAAAGTACTTCTAGATCAGAAAAGGGCTGTTCTCAAAGAAAACTTTATACTTCAGTCTATTATTTCATGTATCAGTCAGTCAGTCGGGAAGATACACAGTCTTGATACGTGCAGATAAAAATTTGGGTTTTTTTTTTTTTTTTTTAAGAATCTTTACTTTAAATCATATCCCAGCTCCATAAACTTCATGTGAAAATTCACACATTTTAGCGTAATATTTTAGATTTTAAAAGATTTAGATTTTTTGAATTCTAAGCACTCCTTTCCCTCCCCGCACACATGCCTACCCATCTAAGAAGAGTATCACGCTGAGCTTTATGCACTGCTATACACAAAACAAATCCTGAACGCTGGCTGTTGAAGTTCATGTCCTTTAGGATGGGATTCCTCTGACTTAGGTCTAACTAACCACACGTTAGTAAGGAAGTGCCGGCTCTCTCCCCAACCGAGACAGACAGCCTGCCTTCCCACGAGAAATTTATCCCACCTTTACTGGACACCTCTCTTTAGATGAGATGATTTCTTCTCTTTATGCCCCTTTCTCTTCAAGGACAGAGCAGAAAGGCTGGTAACTAACTTATATGCAATCCCGAGTGTTTAGACAGCTAATTTGAAGTGAAATGAGTCCCACTCTTCCACACTAACCTTTTTCAAGGGGATTCACTTGTAGTTTTAACATTAAATTTCTGTTACATTAAGGGGTGAAGTTGTGTTTTTGTGAGAACCTTTATTCCTAATGCAATAAAAATCTTTATCACATTGAAAAACTGTTTCAGTACTACCTGTAAGTTACTTTGACTTGCAATACACTAATAAAATGATTAGAACATTTCTGGACTAAAATCTGTGAATCTTATAAAAGAGAAATCCAAAGTTAGATTTCTAATCTAACTACACATTTTTTAAATACCTAAGTGATTTACAAAGCTCCATAGAAACTCCCCTGTTAGACATTTTAGATTTTTGACTTTTGATACATCAGAGGCTAACATCTGCAGAGACAAGATGGGTTATCAGATTGTTTCATATAGAAATTCATGCCACTTTCTTCATACGAACGCTAATGAAAACCTAGATTTGGTTTTTGTGTCATAAATACGCATTTTAATAGTAAAACTTATTATCAGAAAGAACATCTTCATGTTCAGGCATAACATATACCCTTAATTCCAGGGCTATGAACTCTTCCATTAGTAATTACAGTTTCTAAACTGCGAAGGGAGTGAAAAAAAATAAGGAACATGTTCATAAAAAGAAAAATGGATTTTAAGAACTTTAATCTATAAATAGATAAACAAACTATAACACATTCTTCTTGCATAAAAACAGATTTTATCCATTCTAGTGCAATCAACTCTGTAAGTCACAAAAAAAATAAAAAGAAGACAAGACAGCTGGGTGTTGAGTCTCATTCTCACTAAGGCCCCTTTTTGTTGCCAGAACAGTGTAAAGCAGCCTCTGTGTAAAAGAAATGAAAGCAGATGAATGTATACCAGAATACAGTGATTCTACAGTCATAGCTATTAGGAGAAATCCAGAACAGGATGTAGGAGAATCGTACAAGCTCAATCTAAAGAGACAGCATCCACATCTGCATGTAAAATTAAATACAAGTGTGCTATACAGACACAGAACAGAAAGATAAAATAAGTAGGACCTAAACTGAGACATACCACGGTGATGACGCAAAGAATAAACAATAGTACTATGATCTATGCTTGATTACCAAGCAAGGAAGAAATGAATTTTTTTGAAAAATTACATAAAATGGTTATAAGGCTAGGATACAAAATCACTGTTTTTAAAGACTGATATTTCTAATCTTTATTTCTTGTCTGCAGTGGTGATTGTATAAAGCAATATAGTAAAAATCACTAGCCAAACAAAATGTATGATAATTTAACATCCTGGTTTGGCTTCCAAAGACTAATGCAAAGTTTAGTAGCTGCACAGTCAAATAAATCTTTTGACTACAGCTTGCTTTTTTGAGAAGAAAATGGTAAACACAGTATTTTCTATATTATGTACCAGAATTACAGTCACAACCCCAGAATGTAGATCTTTCACCCATTCATTACAGAAAATATTGCTTGAGGGAAACTGCTTTAAACTGATTTATGTGGTAGACACAGAAAGACAACCCAATCAAATCGGACAATGTGGCAGATGGTAATGGATTTATGCATATTTATGTAGCATGTATTTACTTGTCAACTTTGTTATCCATCTTTTGCCCCTTCCAAAAGTAGATAGCAATTTATAACAACTATGATGCTGTAACTGGCTGACACTCCCTTCACAGCCCTTTCCTTTGGGCAGGCTAAAAAGGAGCATGCTTTGTGCAGCTATTTTAATTGTTTTACAGTTTTATTACAAAACATCCTGTCTGTTATACTTGCTTCCTGAGGCTATCAAAACAATGTTAGTTGCTACTGCTTAAATCTGCCTCAGGGTATCTGTTTTTACAGTTACAATTAAAGTCAGTAAGTAGTTCACCAACATGTTAACATTAATTTGTCTTTTAATTTATTTGACCTTTTAAACTAAGTAAGGAACTCATTGAGGTAAGGGATGCACAGACAACTAAGTTCAATTGTTACCATACGTTTTTACAGTCACATGCTTTCTAGTTCTTTTCCACTAAAGCACTGGAGTGTTTAGTTGCAAGTGCTTTTGTTTATTCTAAATTACTTCCAAAGAGGCATAATACGTTAACGTTGTATTTAACATGCATATATACTTTTTTGTAATGCCAATGCACATACCACCAGCATAATCTTTAAGATTCCCGAAGGGTTAACATGAGAATCTTGGACCAGGCTTTAAAAACTTCATGCACTAGAACTGCTACACGCTGGCACATCCTTTGTGAGAACTGTTTACAGAGCACCTGCCAAAACTCATGCTATAGCAAAGACCATGAGGATCCAAACAACCATAAAAAAAAATACTACAGTTTTGAAACCATTGTCTTATGCAGAAGCAATAAATGCAAAACAGTGGTCACCAATACTGCCACCCTTGGTACCCATTTAAAAACACAGTCTTACACCTGCTGCCTTCCTTACAACTGTGAGGCATGCCTTACAATGATCTGTAAAAATTGATACAAAATACCTACATACTCTTATTTCAATATTTAGTATAACATAAATAAATATAGGTTTATATCGATTATCTATCCATCTGTGTATATTTAAATAAGCCTTTCAAACTGCAGTAAGAACCTCTGCATAGAGTTTTAGTGCTCCTTCAGCTAAGTCACTTTATAAACTCTAGGTTAAACAAGTTCACCTTCCCTATGGAAATATGTCCTTTGCCTGTGACAGTACAACGGACCTTATGTGGGTGAGCTGCTGAGTCTGTCTAAAACTTCACTAAGATAAGAGGGGTGCCACCCACATCAAGAGCACTCCCTGCTATATTAGATACGGGGGCAGGGGGAGGAAAGACTCATCAAATGGTCACTTTCTGTTGGAGTCATTCGACCTCAAGTGAGAAGCAATAGAGAGAAGGGAGAGGGGGAGGGATGGGGGAAAAAAGCTAAAAAGTGGAAAAGATGAAACAGAAAGAAGAAAATAGCTACTACCATCTAATAAAAAATAAATCCTCATAAAAAAAAAAAAGGAGAGAGAGAGATTCTTTCACTCCCTCTTGGGCAATTAAAATGTTTGACTCTTTCCTGCAAACCTCCCCCATGATGATGGGAGCTTTAAACTGTGACGGTCATCTTCTTTTCAAGTTCCTAATCCTCTCTTAACAGCAGAAGCTCTTACCCAAGCTGTGTTCCTGAGCCTCTTCAACCTCCAACCTCAATCTTTTCACACGGCGGTCATATACAACTGAAGCTAACATCTACACCAAACAGGAAATTTTGCAGCAAAAAGTTGACTTATTGCCGGGTGAAGGACATGCCCCCACACAGAGAGGTATTAAAACATGTGGTATTTTCAACAAATTTAATATTAGGACTGGCAATACAATGGATTTGGCATCCATTCTGTTTTATTTTAACCTCTGATAATGCATATCCCATTTTTAGATCCACAGTGCAATATAAAAATACAAAAACAACAACCCGAAACAGTTGCATATCTTTCTGCCTACCCTGCACTGCTGGCAGAACATCCAAGCCACCACGGGATTTCGTGCAGTGAGCTGTGGAAATAAGAAATCAGACTGTGCCTCACCTTAGCATTGAGGCCACACAATATGAAGAAAAATGCTATGGCTGGAAGTGGTCGTCAGTCAATTACTCACCCTTTAAAATCCTATTATCTTCCAATTCTGCTGAGACAAAAAAAGCCACTGCTGAGCACAGAAAGGCAGACCAAACGCTGTCTTTTTAACCAAATGTGTCCAAAAGAGGTTGTCTTTCCATATGCTGCCAGTCATCCAGTTGAAAGGCTTGCTTCTGAGTGGGTGGCTCAGAAGCCACAACGCTCACAAGCAAAGCCACGGTGTTTTAAAGAGAGAGGTGTATGTGGCAGTACTTGACTGAAGGCTGTTTAGCACATCCTAGTTACAGAATAAGCAGCAGAGAAGAGTTCTAGATAAAGCAGATAAAAGGAATGCAAAACCTAGCCAAAACAAAGACTAAAGCCTGCCAGGTTAAATGAAAAATAATGTGTCAAGAAGAATAATCTGTAATGAGAAAGCAAGATAGATTCAAAATATATTCTTAGTACAGTATAAGATCAGTTCTCTGCCACTGAAGAAATTCGCCTTCATGCTCCTGTATTCATGTATATCTTTCACACAGCTTTGCTGTATCAATGCAAAGACATACATTATAATGTAGCAAGAATTTATCAGATGCTATTCTGTGCCAGAGCAGGATGAAAAAAGTATAGCTTTTCTCTGGTATAAAATCAGAGAGGCTTCTGGGTAAGACTGTGTGTAACCCATAGTCTAGACTCCAAAGATCTTAGAAACATTCCCCGCAACCCACCCAGCAATTACCTCTCCACAACTCCTAATTAAAACTGGGCCACTATGGAACAATTGTATTTCCCTCTATCCTAAAGGGATCACATTACACTAGGTTTAATCCAAAGATAAAGAAAGGAAGCTGTAAGATCCAGCACAGCTCCAGAGAACTTGACAGTTTGCAGGACCACAAAAAAAGGAAAACCACTGCAGAAATGCGTTTGGTTAATGCGCCCCTCTCTTACAATCACCGTATAAGGGATTATTTCCCAGGGACAGAAGCCCTCTGCTGGTCAAGACTTTTTACAAGATGATTTACAGCAACTAAATACGTAAGGGCTTTAATTTATCGGTGGTTTTCACACATCAAAGCAAGTCATGAATGAAAAATGCAAGAACACATTTCATATTCCTATGAAGAAAAGTAAGCTAAATAGATTGTTGCAATTTCATCATCTTTTTTATTCTTATTAGCTGTGTAACTTCTTATCTTTTGTTATTTCAAAAAATGCCATCCTCCCCATGATTAAATATGCTATCACTTTTTAAAAATGCCCATGACAAACAGTCCTGACCTTACATATACATTTGACACCTCTCTCACTGTCATACAAGGACAAGAGCCATTCAAATAAATCATTTTACTGAGATAAGTACTCAACTGTAAGTTTATTCTCCAACACAGGTATTTAATATTAAAATGAATTAAATATTTATTTTTTTTAATATTTAATAGCATTATTTGACATTTAAACTGTATTTTGGTTTCCAATATTATGTCTGAGCATAAAATAATACATTATCTCACCTTCCCAAGAAGCTAGAAACCACGTCTGGTTTTTGAGTATGATTGGAACTGAGCTCAGTACATGTGGTATTGAGATTGCCTAGTTGTTTCTGGAGTGCTCAGAAAACAAACAAGCATTTCTGGTACCTGTTCAGAAGTGGAATTATTTTATTGCAAGACTTGTAACTAACATATTTTCAAACTCATACCTCAACTTCAACCCAAAGGACTGGATTCATTCTAGATTTGTGCAAAAAATCAAAGGCATGTTCTGGCCCAAAAAAGAGCATTGATGGACAAGTCCATCTTTGGATACACAGATTTTATCATGCACACAAATTACATAAAAACACACACACAATCCCCTGTCTCCACTCCACCCCACAGCTGTTATTACTTATTTATTGTTATTACCAAGATGCCTGGGGACTGCAGCCAAGAATCAGACTTTACAGTCTAGTGCTCCACTCGTGCACTAACAATAGTAAAGACTGATCCTGCCTCCGTACAGTTCTCATCATGAATTCAGCATCCAGGTATAACAAAACTCAGATTTTTTATTTATTTTTAAATCTTCATACTCCTTACTCTAGAGCATTCCAGCTCAGTGCATTTATGCTTGGTTTCTTTAAATCCACCCTGCATAAAGAAATCAATAAAATATATAAATAAAAGGTATCCAATCAGGTACAGTTCTCCATATGGGAATTCTGCTAAGTGGCAGAAGCAGCATATTTCTAAATCTATACCAACAACTGAGCAGTAAATCAATGGAATACAGCAAGTCTACAAAAAAAATCCTGCCATTAGGATATCCTTAAAATTTATTTTAAAATCCAATAAGGTAGGATCCTTTGAAATTAAAGTAAATGTAATTATAAATTACTATGGATAAATCCTTCTGTCAAAAAAGGGTGGCAGATATGGCAGAGTACGCCACTTCTGCACATGCTTAAGTCTGAGCATCCGATATCAAAGAAGTCACTGCTTGACTGTCAATGTGTATCTTATCTATTAGTCTAGAAACTACATTTATAAACTATTAACCAGCAATAGAGAATGTTTACAAATTCACTCCAGAACTTCAGACTCTCAGGTATCAAAATTGTCTAATGTATCTGAGTATAGCTAGCAGCTGAAGCCTTTTCCATCGAAGATATATAGGAATGTAAACAAGATGTGGTTCTGCTGGAGAAGGTAAAAGTGAAGAAAGTAAAAGTCTGGCCCGAGCATTCTAAACACAACTGTGATGAAACTCCCAATCCATCAGTCTTTTTCACAAACTGCTATCTATTACAGCAGCAACCAATAAGCCTACTCAGGTGCACTGAATTAAAGTTGCAGACACCTTAAATCTGTTACTTCCCTATTTCTTAGCATTTAACTTTGCAAACTCAGGTGGCAACACCCTTCTGATGTTATATTTTGTGATTTTCTAGACTTTTTTTAAAATAACACATAGAATTTTTATTAAATTACATCACACTAAAAACTGCATGGCTCAAGAGCAGGACTGACTCTTTGGATTCAATGTGCAATCTTTCACTACGTAACTAAAGGGAGTAACTATGAAGTTTTCCTCCTCTGGATCATAACCAGATGAGAATGAGACACCTCAAGGCAGCTGTGCATATGAATCTCCTCACAGAACAGACATAAAATTAAAGATTCCAGCCTAAGACCTAGATAGGAACTTGTTTTAGTGGGCATAATCTCTTCCACCTATTCTGTTCATGATTTCTACTTCTCCTCCTTTTATAGTCCTTCCACCAGTGTTCTTAGATGCTATTGTTTTCCACATGCTTCAGTAGGAAATGGGAGCAGAAGGTATTGTATCCGTGCAGGAGCATTGGGTTCTATGTAATATTGCAGAAAAGGGCATTTTAAACCAGTTTATAAAGAGATATCTTTTAAAAACATGTTTTTAAATGAAAAATCATATGACAAATCACATCCTGTGGAAGCTAACATGCACTGTGTTACGGTCTTTCAAGAAGACTTTACACAACTACTAAAAAAGCTCAGATTGTAATTGCAATTAATACAGCACATTAACACTTAGGAAATTTTACTTTCAACATAGCTCATCATTTGATAGTTCTGGCAAAGTACTTCCCGGATATATTACAAATGCCTTGTACTGGCTTATAAAAACAAAGCAGTATCTTAAAAATTCAAGTTCTATGAAAACTTACACATAAAATTTATACTCAATTTTGAAGACTTAGAACAAGATTGACATTTCCACTTACACTATTCATATATGAAAACCACCACAGTGAGAATAAAATTTTAGCTTTTGAAGCTTGTAGAACACTTACAGCACCGAAAGAAGCTCTTTTCGGAACAGTTATCAAGGATGGAAATTATTTTTAATAAACTTTTATTATCCATAGTCCTAATCATATTATGAAACAAGCGTACAGTCTGCAGTTCATAACACAGCGAAAGCAAGCGTTCTGGGAAACTCAGAGCACCCTGCTAAATCTGTATTGCTAGCCAACTGTTCTTCAGTCTTTGTTAATGCCAACAAAACCTGACCCTCATGCAGCTCTATTAATTTCAGAAAGACTTTTAAAGGAATGAGATATCCTTCCAAGTCAGTTAGGGTGGCAGAATCTGACCCTGCAGAGTACAGACTATCCAAAGACTAAAATGTTACAGAAGAAATGATATATTAACATACTGTATTAACATTTAACTATGTTTAAGCACTAGATGTCAAAAAGTATACCTTAGCCCCAGGCGCTGGGGAACCTAGAAAGAGGAATGATTTGTGGTGACCCAGTAGCTGCGGTGAGAGCATTAAACCACAGGGCCCAGGACGAACCTCAGTAAGTTTCACAACAGACACTTAGGACAAGGCTAAGCAAAGCTGACAAGCATACGCACGCAACTTCAGAAGGACAGAAATGATCGCATTCAATGGAAAGAATCAAACTGAAATTTGTCTTAGACAGAAGACAAAAGGAGGGAGGACACGCAGATCCAATCCCAAACAAATCAATGCAACTGAGCAAATTGTTCTTTAGAACATGCAACAAGTTCTACCTGAGTAACACAACAAAATATAAACACCTATAGAGAGTATTATTTAAAAAAAAAAAAAATCACACCAAACATCATAAACTAACGTGTACTTGACAGGGTGAGATGTTATCCCTATCCCCAACAATTAGATAAACTATAATTGGGGGAACATATACACGCAGGCACACAACTATGGATCCACTGTGTTTTATACTAGATAGACCCTGAAGGACAGTGAATAGAAATAAAGATCACCCCATGTGAGAAGTAAGGAGAACAGCAGGCAGAGAGAGAAAATCAGATGCCCTGGATGGGCCCTGTTTTTTGCCAGGTCAATGCACTACCTGGCACAGCTGCCCCCATCCAACGCATGCCAAATTTGCTATTGGTAGAGGCCATGAATAAATATTAACCTTGCATCCACCAGAAGTGGATAGAAGAAAAGGAACTGGGCCATAGACCTCAGCACTTTCCCAGCACTAGAACAGCAGAGGTCAGATACGGTGCCTTGCCCCGGGCTGCCCAGAAAATGCAATCTAACCCAATTTTGGACCCTGGGTCTGATTTCACCCACACGAGGGCCTCCGTAACATGGCTCTACAGTTTACTTTACAGTTACACTTACTAAAAGGTTCATTTATATTGCCAAGAAGTATAAAGAGTCTTTATATTAAATAGGAATCAAAACCACAAATATTTATAAGGCTAGTAGGACTTACACTACTGAAGCAACACAGATTTCGTAACATTCCAGTAAAGTCATTAACGAGTATGAATTTTTGATCAGTTTAAGGCCCCCTTATATCTGATAGCGCACCACACAGAGTAAGAGTATTTGGAAAACTTTAGTACTACAGTCAAAGTAATTGGAGGGGGAGAAAAAAACATGTGAATTAAAAAAAAAAAAGAAACTGTAATTTTGAAATTAACAAATGAGACTTGGGGGATTTTGGTCATATCTCAAATGCAACACAGGGAAACTGTGCTTTTATTTGCAACGAAGCTAATGATAAACAAATCTGAATATAGAAGGTATTTTTATTGTATCTTATTTTATTTTGGACCCTAATTTAGCAACATGCTGCACTGCATTTAACCCTCTAGTCTGGCACCAGCGCCTACAAAATTTCGTTCAGCTCAGAGGGCAAAGGCTGATGCTTCCACACGCTAATGTTTCCAAACTGCGCATCCATTCAGCAGGCACAGTGAAAAGGTATAGAAAAAGTTAAGAATAGCATGCTTGCTACCCAATTACGGGACTGTCATGCTTTCGTTCCCCGCTTCATCCAAGTAGAAAAAAAGAATACCCTGTCGAGGCTTTGACCATGCTTTTACTCAGGGTAAAGTTGTAAGACGGTAATGAAATAACCAAGTGCTTGTGACCATATTTCTTTGGTAACTGAAGTAAACATATGTAAGGCAGTCAACATAAAGATGTTAAGGCATCTCTGAGCAGCAATGCTCAGTCCTTTCATGTTTTCATTCTAGTAAGCAATTTTTCATAAAAAAAAAAAAAAGCTAGTAATATGTTTGGGTGTACAGCCAGCCTGCAACTCATTTTCTTCTGTATTCTCAAAATTCTCCCCTTTTTCCTGTTTTTTTTCATTGCATCTTTACTTCCATCTTCTTTAAAATCATAGGATTTTTTTTTTCTTTGCCTGATAATCCACCACTAGTTTTTTTAATTCTCCACTTAGGTCTCCCTCTGTGCCATATTACTTTCTCAGGGGTCTTTTTCAAGTTAGTGTCATCTTTTTTTTTTTTTTTTTTAAATCACTAGTCCAGAGGTTTTTAATTGCTAGTCCAAAGCAGAACATCTTTAAGAAACACCTGTACTAAAAACAGTATTTGCCTCCTGCAAGAAGCAGCTTTGGGGGTAATGGCAGTTTTGATAAAGAAAGGACTGCAGAATTAGATCGCAGCTAATTAAGTATCTTTTCCTTGAACTACCATACGCATTCAGTTTTCATCATGCTTCTCAAATAAAACTCATCACTGCAGTTATCTTATGGACTACGAACAACATCAAAGTAGAGCACATAATATTTATAGAACAGCATATTACAAATTGATCCTGAGGGCGGGTACAGTAATTTTGCTGTCTACACAAACTATTTTTAAGTGCAGTTAAGAAATCATTTCACAGGCTCAAAGTATATCATAAAATAAAGGTAATAGGCATGACTGAGACACAGAGGGAACAAATTATCTTCTGGCAATATGCCCTACAATTGTGACTGGAAAAAACTGTTAATCTACATCTGAGCATTAAATGTATAATCTGAAGGAATTCCTTCATTTAAAATAAAATTTACTATTCTTTGATAAAGAACAAGAACTTATTACACAAGATACAGAAAACAGCACAACAGGACCTAAGTCCAACAGAAGAAAAAAAAAGAAGTTATTTGAAATCTCCAGCATGGAAAAGTTGCTTTAGTTGACTAGAAAATGGAAGTTAATAGGACAGCAGGCGTCTTGAAGCTTGATTCCACATCTGTTCATTCACATCTTTATGCTGATACACAAACCCAAAGCTTTTTTTCTATTGTTCTTTCTGGTCTTACTGGTACTAACAATTTAGGATGTTAAATTCAGTTTAAGTAAAACCAAAAATAAAGATTTCCTTTAAAACAAACTCAAACTCCACTTACAAGCCATGAGTGCTTCTCCATTTGTTATTAAATGATACTCATCTTTCACGGCATCTCAGATTTAACCATACAGAGTAATCTTTCGGCAAAACTATTACTAATCACTTTTTGCAATTCCATTTTCAAAACATGTTCCGACATGAGAAAGAAGCTGATTTCGGTCAGGTCTTAGAAGTGAAAGCCAAAAGTGCGATTATAATTAATTAAGAAACAATTCAATACATTCAGGAAATACCTTTCCATGCTTATTTAAGCGGATAAGTAACATAAAAATTTATTTTGTGTTCAAACACCTGCTTCAACACAAGAGAAAAATATAGTATTTCCCTGTTTTCAGCAAAAAAAAGGAATTATAGCCACAACCAATACTTTATGGATTTACAGTCCTGCAATGAACCCCTTCAGAGAGACATCCCTCTAAAAGCAGAGCGGATTTTTGGTTTTCCTCAGAGTAAATTGACCTGCCACTGGAAGATGTAGACACTACACTTCACAGGCAAAGTACACACTTTAAACTGGGCTGCTGCAGAATTCGGGCACTAATTTCAGTGGAAGACAGTGACATCTTGCTGCAGGGAAAGCAGGCCAAGCAATTAAATAGACATCAGCATTAAAGCTAAATGTACAGGAAACAGCTTACACGGGACATAATTTCTGGCTTACCAGCCCTGCATGCATAGCTTACACACATATTTCATTTTTAACTACGAAGACTAAACTTCTGTGCAATATACTTTCCATGACACTATCTTTACCGTTCTGTGCTTCGTTGCATTTTAGAGCAATAAAAATATATATGATAGTTTTAGCAGAAACTAGATCTTTTTACTAGAAACTTGTTCAAAATATAATCGAACTTCACTGATAATATCCAGCACACTGTCCTATCAATTTTAATGAAAAGTATCTGATTATACCTCCCTTCTGGTGCTGAAAGCTTCAGTTTATAACTCTGACCTTCCAGCTAGCTCTTTCTCTCTAACTTTTTCTTTCATAGGTAATTCCTTCATTAACTGACAAAGAATAAAACGCAGGTGAGCACTCCACCTCAGAGCAACATCTACAGTGCACAAAAAAAGTGCAGAAACACACGACTGCAGCCCCACGCTTAACGTTTGCTTCCAGCAGTACGAGACTAGGAACACTCAACATTTCTTTTCATACGATTCAACATACAATGAGTGTCTCGCATATCCATAGATGCAATCCTGTGTTATTGCAGCTTAAAATAGTTCGAGAAAATGTTCAAAATGCCAGCAACTTCTTACAGACAAATAAAGACAATGAATAGCCATGCCAAGCTATTAACATCTGCTCAAATCCGTGGTTCTTCTTTCTTCTTCCAGCACTTATTCAAGTTAGCATTCCTTTGTATAATTCTTTAAAGCATTGAACATTTAAGCATGTCACAATTCTACAATGCCTCATTTATATAATTAGTACTAACATATGGCCCACAATCAGTGTGGGAAATCTAGAATGTTCTTTGGAAAGCTGTCAAACCTAAAGGGATCTATTTTTCAAAAAGAGTGCAAACAATTAAATAAGCAAATCCTATTTACAATAAGGATAGCAAGAAATTAGAAATTTAGCCCAAAAGGTGTGCTTGCTTATCAAATGAGAAAGAATTACTCTGCACCTGTCAGTGGCAGTACAAATTAGAGTAGGTTTCATTCGGCAACAAATGCAGAAGTTCTGTGCCAGCACATTAATCAGATTTTAGCAGTGCAATGGAAATCAGGAGACAAAACCAAAGCCCACTATGAACATGCAAGCTACAGTAAACCCACAGGTCTGAATACACCTTCATAGTGGATTTTATTAATCCACACTCTTTTTAAAACGTGAACTGTTCCCCGGACAGGGACACCTCTCACATCTCCACCAAAGAGCACATCATGTACCAGGAGGGAACATTTTCAAATGAGCTCTCTCCAGTTCTGTGTTCAGAGGTGAGAGCATGCCACCCCTAAAAATCTCTAGGCTAACTTTCTGCTCTCCTTCACCAGTCTTGCACTAAGAAAGCCTGCTTGATTCAGGCCTGGCATCTCTGTCATCATTAGCAGTAGGCACCCCTCATGGCGGGGTGACTTACTCTAGAAGACAGCAGAAGTAAACAGGGAGAGAATCAGAGCCGCTGTGTCTATATTTAACAGTAAGCTATTTCACTCCCCTGAGATGAGCCTTCAGTATCAACAGTTGTACCTGTTATTTATTAATGAACTGTTAATTAATCAGTTGTACAGACCTCGATGAAACACTACCAAAAACGCACAGGAGATCTTCTAGTGATAACAATGAACTGAACAGCATGAGAGTTTCCTCGGCATTCACCATTTCTCAGGCAAGTCTGACTGGCTTTCAAACAGACCAAACAAACTAGAATATACTGGCATGTGTGAAGCAGCAAAAATTCTTTGAGAAGTATATAGGCTATATTTACAGCTAATAAATTTATTATTCAATACAGAATTCCTTAGTGAGGGGAAAAAAATATAACCATTGATGATCACATATTAAGAAAACATGCTCCAAAATTGTTTGATCGCCATTAGTTTTCAGAATTTCAGAATCACCACTGAAATATGGAACCAGCTATACCTTCCTTGAAGCCGTTGTTAGTAAAGTCAAATCTGTTCAGTGAAACCCTTTCCTAGAAACAACCTTCGGAATAAAAGCTAACAAATTTTTTTTATGTAAACAAAATCCTGCAACCGATGGTTAAGAACTTGCTAAGCAAGCCAAATAAAATAACCAAACAGAACTGGCATTTGGCTCTTTTAAGAGCAAACAGTGCTAACCTGCTAACAATTTTAGTCATAAAGAAATTAACAGTACATTTAAAAGATATTAAGAAATCTGGAATTATGGCCCAACTGTTGAGTTGGCATGAACAGGTAAAACTGTCTTCAGTGAGTGGCACTGCTCAGCCACTGACCCTTAATCTGACCCTTTAAATGCTCTGCACCTTTTCTTGTTAGGTGTATTCCTCCTTAAATACCCTGTAGAGTAAAATGTCTTCCAAATGTGTAAACAGCAGTATGCTGACATGAAATTTATGTTGAATCTTAGAGTGAGCCCTAAACGTGCAACATTTGCCTACAGTAAGAGCTTCACAAAGCTGGAAAACTGACAGTTGTGAAAAGGAATTAGAAGTGTTAACAGGTATTGAAGAAACACGTCCAAAAAAACACTCTGAGGTCTCCAGCAAGAGGGAAGGAGGATTACAGCGGGGGGAACCATTTGGACTGCACTGGTAGCTGCAGAGAGACCACCAGCTCCCAACGCCATCATCAGCGAGTTTCACGACAGGCACATAAGGAAGGACATCGTAATGACTGGAAAAAGCAGAGAGAAACAAGCCAGCCAGAGATAAGAAAAAAAACTGTGCGATGCAAAGAGTTTTCTTCCTTACAACAACAAAGTATGAGGGACTTTCCTTATTCTTTTAGCAGTATTCAAGTTATTCACTTACTTTATTCAAATCCTCCTTGCAACTTTTTAGCTGTTGAAAGCTCTGTCTGATCTCTGTCTCTCACAAATTTCAGAGGTGGAAGAAGAAACGTGTTAAAAAATTATGTTTTAGCTTGTCTAGATAAGTTAGTTTTTAAAAATGACTATCATGTTTTATTTAAGTGCTATACAACAACTAAAGACGGAATTTGGTATGCTCTAACAGGAAATGAAACAGACATAAGATGCTCGTATTTGCACTTAATTATGCCACAGCCGCTCTCATTTATTCAGTAAGGTGATATAACCTGACCCAGTATTTTCAGCCTTACACTTTTCTGATCTGTGCATGTCAGAAAGGTTTGCTCTTCCCTTCTCCTCAGCCTTCCCCCTCCCCACTTCCATTCTTGACTTTACCCTCTTAGGTTGCATGGCATTGATTAGCATTCTTAGAAGGAATGAGTGGTATTACAAGAGCCATACATACAAGGTATCATAACTTTGAAACCCATTTCAGTTCTATCAGGCATTCTTTCCAGATTCCACGCAGCAAAGATTGACTCTGCTTGAAGATAAGAGTTAATGGACAATTGGGAAGGCATGTCGAACTGAGGTCACAGAATTAAATATTATTTAAGAGCACAGTATGCACTGACACAAATGACATTTTTGCAGGAAAATGGCAACATTAGCCTCAGAGCAAACGAATGATATGCCTCCTTCGCACAGTTAAATTGTTCTTTAATAGACACCAAGCATGAAAAAAGATGCAAGGATTTTTAAACACAAAGGAGAGTACAACCTAAAATCTTAGAGCCAAGTTTTTACTTGTATTAATAAGGTTACTTTACCTCACTGCAGTAAGAGAAAGGGATCTTTAAGACCTTTATATTGTCAAGATGTCATGGCTTGAACAAAATACCTTAATATAAATGAGAGAATTAGTCCTCTGTGTGTAATATACACATATATACATACATGCATATACACACACACACATAAGGATGAATAACACACTCAGAGTAGGGCATTCAGGGTGCAGAGAGTCAATGGCTCTCTTAGTTCCTTTTCCAAAAATATGAAGAGGAAGCTGTACTTCAGGTTTCTCTCTGAAATCAGCAGGCCAGAACTACTAGCACCATGGATGTTGATGCCATAAGTAATTTAGGATAAACACATAAAATTAAATATATATGTTTTCAGATACAGCACTAGAAGCTAAAGGAGCTTGCTTAGTTCCATTTGGTTGCTTCTTCCACTCTTAACAGCCTCCCAGTTCCTCCTATTCATCATTATCCCCCAGTTAAAGAGCAGTCACGTGTTTGACCTGCAAATCTCAAGCTGTTAAGGCATGGACCAGCCTACAGGACAGCCGTTATTTAATTAGCTGTGATACTGTGGTACTTCAGAATGTGCGAGGTCACTATTCAGGATCATATCAATTATTTCACAAGCTCACTCCATTTAGAGAAGCACAAACCATCCGAAAGAAAAAAAATCCTTAAATTTATCAAAAAATATGGATTATGATAATTCAAAGATACTTGTCAACGTAATAATTTAATTTTATTATTCATAATAGCAACAAAAAAAGGCATTTTTCAATGACAAAAATTAAAGCTAAAATTTGGGGCATTCTTTGTTTCTGAAAATCATTTTGAATCATCATTTACAGGAATGTACTCCATACCTACAGTGTTACAAAGCCCTACACATCTAATTTTACACCAATGATTTCAGGTATTAGAACAAGAAAGTAAAGCCAACTGAAAACATGCATAAAGAATTTGCACTGTTTTGCAGGCCCAAGTCAAATGACTTTTTGTAAAGTTATTAATAACAAACAAGAAAAAACCGTGTACACTTAATGCAACCCAAAGTTTCCAGTGAGTAGAAGCATGTCTCGGAGAAGCAACGGCAGTAAAATAACATGCAGCGCAAAAAAAACTTAATGGGCTCCTGAAATGTCAGCTGTAGTCTAAAAACTTCAAATCACCTTGCACTTTCTCATTATCTACCCTCGCCAGTACATGCAAAAATTAAGGAAAGCTCAAACAGTACTTTACAGAGTTAATGCAATCTAGGAGATGAAGCGCCGCAGCACAGCATACACATACATGATCATTCAGACTCTCCTTATGCTATGGTTTGGCTCCACAAGCAATTCAGTCCTTTTCTAGAGCTCAGCAAACACTTCCCGAAAGCGCACAGACCAAATTATGCACTTCTTATTTGGAACGATATTTTAGGAGCGTGAATGACACCACCTTTCCTAAAAGAATTTATGCAGTACTGAGTTGACAGATTTGTAGAGGAAAGAAAAACTGATTGGAGAACACCAATTTCTTTTATTCTCATTCCGTTCTTCCCACTTTTCATGAGTCTCACATTTCACTTGCCGAACCTATGAGTTTCTAAAGCTTTCCCTAGTGAGACTTCCATTCTCAGGAGGTTCTGTTACATCTTGTCCTGTTAAAAAGGTGAATTGTATTTTGCCTTAGCTCTGTTTCTGTGTTGGAAGCCACGGACAAGAGAGCATGGCCATATGGCTGTGCTGTTGCAGTGCCATATTACAAGACTAGACTGTGACCTTGACTCAGTACTGAAGTACCCACCTGAAACGATCACCGTTTCATGTTCAGATAAGCTTCTTGGCTCCAGTTCCTCCCTCATGTGTTCTTCTGCAGTCAAAGAAGTTGTTAAGGAGACTGACTTTTTAGGTTTATAGAACTTCTTCTGTTATGCAAAATCACTTTACTATGGCCACAACCAGCAGAGCACTTAAATGCAGGCTTAGCTAAGTCCTCGATTAGTTCTGTTAAAACTAATGAAGAATGCTTGAGCTTAAAATTAATTTCATGTGTAAATGCTCTGGAACAGGATCTATATTCCTCCTGTAACATCACTGTTGCAATTTCATTTCTTTCCAGTTCATCAGGCAGTTCCTGTTTCTGGCATAATATACCTGATCCTTTCACCACATAGCATAATTACAGTATCTTTCACTGAAATTTCCTCAGAAAAAAATAAAGGGGAAAAAATAGAAAAAAAAGAAATGAACCCCAGCCACCCAAAAAGATTTTACCTTTAAGAAAAATGTAGAGCTGTTGAAAGGGAAATCCTCAGCTATTTCCCTGAGTTTCCTTAAAATAACATTGAATATCAATTAAAAACAGTTATTTTAAATCAATTTCTATTTATAAAAAGCAGCAGTTTCAAAAAGCAGTCAATAACTTGAGCATCTTTTACAATTTTGTGCAAAACAGCTTATTACAATTAAGAGATGAAATAGAATCTCACAGATATGCTACAGCACTTTCAGTGAATGCACAGTAGGCAAAAGAAATGTTAATCCTTAAATACACCCTGTAAGACAAGATAGGAATTATTGCACTTACCAGAGGATCTGTCAAATAACTTCCCCACTATATTTCTACTGCCTCTGAAGCACATCCCTCGCTACTCTTCCTGCTTCACAGCTGGAGGGGCTGGCCATCAGTGACACGCATTGGAAAACTATCCAGCAAAAGCATCTGAGGCTCGAGTCTGTAACAGCCAGCACAGCACACTGCCTTTTGCACTTTTACTAGCCCATCTCATCAAACAGAGCTGAATTTCAGAAGTCTCAATGAATGCAATGATACAAACAATACCCCTCGGTAACACAATGACCGAAGCAGTAAGATTATTTATCATTGTGCATTGCAAAGGGGAACTTCTTTGGAAGCAGCAGGAGGCTTTCTGTATAAAAAAAACTGCCTTGATTGGCTCTTTGATATTAACAAAAGGCTCTATTCTACCCTCAGTGTGAGCACATAGTTTCCCTGAATGCTAGAAGACGTTACACATGCACACAGGAGAGTTTTCCCCCATAATCTCTTGTGATAGCATCCTTCAGTTTTTACACAGCTTTCCACCCATGGCCACTTTCTGAGGGGAAAAACACCCTACATGGTTAAAAGTTAAAAGGAATCCAATGCATCTAAAGGATGTAACTTCACAAAGCATGCAGCTTCACAAAGCATGCTGCTAAAGCTAATCAATCCTAGGGTTTAGGTCTAGCCAAATAATCTGGGCAGTAAATCACATTCTGTATTTATTTATGAACACATGGACAGGAAACAGATTTTTACAACTGAAGTCATACTTGGACTTTATACACACAAGTTGAAAACCCAGCCCTTGCACTGAGTAAGTAGAAGAATTATACATCAGCTAATTTACACTTATTTTCAAGATGAAAGTGGCATGTGTGTGTTTAAGGAAGGCATGCCGCACACCAGTCAGTTTCAGCTTATATAAACGTAAGATCTTCCAGCACACAAAAATACCTACAACTTCCCTACACCGACGAAACGCTATAAAGGAATACTGGGAAACATTATGCGAAGGAAAGACATTCACCTTAACTTTCTTCCTAAACAAATTTCCAGATCAATTTTACTGCAATCATTTGTTTGAGACTCCATTGCTTTTTAACATGAAAAATTAAATTCTTCTGTACACACACTGCATTTTCCAAATAAAGAGAGTCATGCATGAAATGCTGTTTACCCAGAAGAAATCCTAACAAAAGCAAATGTAATAAACTATAACTATACACTACACAGTACAGGCAGTTTCACTGCAAATGCAATTCTATGAGAACATGGATGTCTTCTGAGTCCCATTACATAGAGGTAGAGTAAAGATATTTATAAATGGGCAGTAGCTGCTTGTGCTCATTGCCCTGGGAGAAGCATATACATTCATAATAGCTAGCAGACTTGAATAAGTTCTGCACATTTACTTTGTTTGAGAAGAATACACAAGCTAAAGCACAGTCCAGAATTTAAGGCTCCTCCAAATTGGTGTCTTTTTTGTGAGAAGAAAAATTCATACTCAGCTGATATGTGAATACGTTCAAGTACGCGCTCCATCAAATGTGCTATTTGGTATGACTCAAAATCTGCTTTTCTTGAGGATATTTCCCTGAATACTCTCTTAGATAAACATGCATCACTAGGCATTTATCAAAGACTTCCTTTAATCAGAAATAACTCCTCTTTCGTAAATAAACTCTCAAAAATCAGAACTGTCTTTATTTTTGCCATTTTTTTTTATTTTTGAATTATTAGAAGTTTGAGACCTCAGTATTCACAGAAGAATCACATACTTTCTGTTGCACTGGAGATGCATAAAAACGTAAGACTGTTAGAAAAAACAGCAATCAAAATGGATGTATCAGATTAACAAGATCTGCAGTCCATCTAATCAAATCTCTGGTCCAAACAGTAACTAGTAATACAGAGAAGAAAGGTATATTGCAATGCACAATATTACCTGCCCGTAAGTAAATGTTTTTTTTCCTATAACTATGCCTTGAAATACAAGGGTTTTCTTTTTTTATCCTAACTTACGTTAATGTGCAAGTTAGGATTATTCATGTAAACGTCCATTCTTCTTTTTGAATTTATCCATACAGACTGAGACGTCTATTTTACCAAAAGTTCCCAAAGTTGATCAAGTATTGTACCAAAAAAAACCCTCTTTCAATCAGTTATCTCCATTTATTGCCTCTCAATGTAGTTCTTCATTCTTGCTGTAAGTTAAAGCATACGATTTATTTATACACACACCCCACCGACTGCTCATCCTCTAATCTAACTAAGCTAGTTCTAATTCTTTCAGTACTTCGTCATAAGGAAGTCTTTCCAATGTCGCTAATCATATCTGATCGTTCTGTAGTCCTTCTCTATTTTTACTGCATTTTCCCCAGTGATGCAGAACAAAATGTTCCATTCCTGCTATAAAGCAATATGATGTAAACCAGTGGTAATTACGAACCAGGATTTTCTGCAATTCTATCGTGTTAATCAAATGACAACCTGTTTGGGTTTTTCTGGTGTTTTTTTGTGTTTTTGTTTGTTTGTTTTAAAGAGAGCCACAAAAAAGCGTAACTTGCTGGCCTTTTCTGCAGCAAATGCAGTTAATCTAATATTCAGCAACACACAATTAGGTCAAATTATGGACTCTGGAGATATTTACTTGTATTTGCAAGCTGCGATTTGCATCTGCCACCACAGCGCCTATTTGCTGAGCTTTGCTAGACCCTAGTTTGTCAGCCTTTCTCTAATTCATTTTGTCGCCCATAAATTCTACCATCTCTTTACTTTTTTTGACTATTGTTAAACAGCAATACTAGCAACCTTCACCCTATTACTCATTTAATATACCTTCCAGTTCACTTTCTTTGATGTCCAAGTTGCCAATGCACTGGCTTCTTTTTAGGCTTCCTATTCTGTAGCCAGTTCTAATCTAGAGGAGGGACATAATGAACCCATAGGATGATTCACTGGTGCTAGTACCCTCCTCTGTGCATGCAGAGGGCTCTGTAATCCTTCCAGTGCAAGACAGACACCCACTACAAGCCACAGAGAATTTGGCTCCTCCAAGACTTAAGGTGGTAAAACACATATAAGTAGGAATATTAAGCATAAGAGAGAGGGAAAGTTTAGGACATGACACTGGACGAGACCTAGTCTGTGAGGAACAGCATCTGACATACAAACTACAGCCTGAGTCTCTGAGCATGCCACACACCACTGAGGACTACAAAACCGTAAGCTACATTACGTGACTCCTGTTGTAGCAGGAACAGTTCCAGTAGGTTTGCCTCAAGCCTCTCTATTTAACACTTCTAAAAGTTTCTTATAGGGTATCATTTGGGGATGAGAACTTTTAAAAGTCCAAGAAAAATGTATATGTATTAATTCCTTCTAACACAGAAGAATAATCTGTTTTAGTTTTAGCTTGTTTCATCTTCTTCATGGGACCTAGCTGTACAGATATTCGTTAGACAAAAAACTATCACAGTCTGTAAACTCGTTTTCCTTTCTTTGCCTCTTCTTCCTAGGAAGATTTTACCTTGAAGGAGAAAAGGGCCACAGACACCCTGTGATGCAACATTGCACTTTCTACTGCAACAGATTTTATATAGAATACAGTGGAACATCGTAATAGGCAGCAATAATACCTAGAAAGGAAAAGGAGAGACTGTGCCTTGATGAGAATCATTAAATTTTCAAATATTTCACTAAGCCCGTTTGGCTGCTCCTACCAACAACTGATATATCTTCTTCCTTCTCAATCCTAAGTGGGACAACCCAGAAGTGAGGCAGCTTGAAATACTGTATACCAGTGAAATTCACTTCTATTGCTGAAAAAGCATTTGTCCCAAAAGGCACTCAAATAACCTCAAAAGCCTGCAAACTGTAATGCTTCTAAGAGCTCACATGCATCCCACAAAAGCTACATCTATTTAAATGTCAGCTCACAAAGGTACTTAAATTGTATAAAGAAAGCACTTCAATTTCTGTGATTTTTAGAAAGTTCTTTGGCACACTAGGATGCAGTTAGCCTTCAGTAAGAAATTGCTCCAATGGGTCAGACATGATTTTCTAGCACTGAGAACTACATTTATATTCCATTCTCAATGCCTTTTTCTTTTTGAATTTCTTCCACATTTTTAAAAACACTTTGTCCTCGTTTACTTCAGCTTTTGTGCTTCCATCTAAAATCATCAGAATCAATAATTTGGAAATACTCCTGTGGGAATGTCCTTTTTTTCTAAAAGTACAGTATCAAATGGTCGTTTCTATCTTAAGAAACAGCTTTCTAAAGCAAAAATAGCATTGATCTCCACAGCTATAAACACAGCATCTGAATATATCTAGGAAGGAGGCAAAATATTTTACCTCCCTAATCTTCAGCATCAGCACAAGCTTCAAAGTATCGGAACAATAGCAGGTAATAACCTAACAATCATTACTGAAACTAGGTAAGCAAAGTAGCCCAATAACTTAAGTTGTAGACCATGTCATCATAAAATGCTCAAGAGTAGCAAATCTGAACTGAAAATTTTAGAACGAGAATGATAAATTATTTCTTTTCTACAGTGGATCAATATGGTAAATGCTGCATGTAAAACAGAGATGACTGCAAGTACGTCGCTTCTTTTCTTCACTGTACTGTCTTACAACCGTAAATCGTTCCTTCATATTTCATTTAATGAATTGCCAATGCACTGCCAACTTAGTAGTGTCCAGTTTTTGTCATACTGCTGCTACAAAAGCATTTCAATTTTATTTAAAAACTAAAGGAGGTTTCTCAGATTAAAAAACCTGAAAATGCATGAACCTTATAAGCTCAAAAATCAGATAAGCATTACCTTTAATTTAACCTTGACTTTAAAAAAAAATGAGGTCAGAAGAACCGTATTTTTAAATGGCTAAGGTTAGAAAGAGTGATAAGATGCTGAAAAGATATTTGACAATAAGAAAGTCTGTGCATTTAACTCTTGAACATCATTGTTAAATCTTTTTGTAGAAAAATGATAGTTTTTCTTGTCTATCAACTTCCTGTACTCCTGTTTCTATCTCCTATATTTACTGACCTCAAGTGTGAATCGTTAAATACATGAGAATCTTGTGAAAGATGGATCTTAATCAAAAGCCGTCATTAGTCTGCTTAAATAACACTAGATAACACATCGCTGTAACTCAGCAGGCTCTGGATCAGGCTTTCATGCTGCCCTCCCAGCAAGCTGTCCAGTCACAGGTCTGTAGTTGTTCAGGACAAAGATGCTAATCCTTTACAGTCACTGTTTTGTGAAGATCTACTATAATATGGTTCTGATCAGATGCAAACAAGCAAGCAGTTCGCTTTTCTTCATCATTAACATAGGTTAAAAAAATACCCCAAAGTCCTCTGAAGAGTGCACAATGTGGTATTGAACGGACCATTTCATTCCTCATTACTCAAAGGCATTTCAACGTGAATCCATTCCTATTCGTGAAAGGTAATAAATGTGCATTCAATTTCAGTGACATCAGTTGAGGCTTTGGTCTAATCATCAAGCACATACCTAAATACCCTCACTGCATACATACCCTCTGAATGGGGATGCAGTCATTTCATATATGGAAGATGCAGAGCACTAGCTGAAGACAGAAGAATACGTATGCCACGTAAATGAAGGGAGAACGAAGAGGCTGAAACATTACAGAAACACACAAGAACTACTTACGTCCTGAAGCGGATACAAACATCAGCGTACCAAAGGAGGTTTTCTATTGCATGGAATCAATGAGAGGGGCTTCTTGCGCAACCTCAAAGTACAGTTGTGTTTGGTATGACCAACCTCTTTGTAAGTCTTGTTTCATTGCAAGCAATGCCAAGCACAGGAAAAAGAAATGACAATAAACTGGATGGATTACATTGATTGAATTTCAACCGCCCTGGCCACAACTTCCCAAATAAGGAAAAATGTGATTTGCCAGCAAGGCTTTTCTTTTTCACATTTAAAAAATAGCTACTACACCTCCTCCTGCCCCCCTCCAATAATCAGTTTTTAGCTGAATGCTTATGTTGCAGATGAACCTAACCATAATGTAACATCTTACCAGCATGCTGCAGGTTCCTTTTCTAAAACAAACAGCAAAAAGGAGGAAAAAAAAAAAAAGTATGCGAGCATGGGTGGGGGTGCCAAATAAGTTTTCCATTAAAAAAAAAGAAAGGACTGATTCCTCCTGTATGGAATCAGTTATGCTAATCCAAACCAAAACTGCTAAAGAACAATAAAGACCCTCTTAACCTGCTCTATTGGACTACAGAAGTGCAAACTGAAAGAGTAACTATGGACATGTTTGCAATGAGTAACTTGGATAATGCCGATCCGGAACAAAAATTTTATGAAAAGTGAAAGATATGTTTTAAAAAGGAGAGCGTCTGCTTTAAAAAAAAACTAAT
Source organism: Struthio camelus (assembly GCF_040807025.1). Taxonomy (NCBI): domain Eukaryota; kingdom Metazoa; phylum Chordata; class Aves; order Struthioniformes; family Struthionidae; genus Struthio; species Struthio camelus. The sequence goes on along the minus strand of NC_090943.1, from coordinate 44,529,723 downwards.
ACATAATTAATTTTGCTTAAAAGACTTGCAAAGGTCTTTTTTTCTTCCAAAGTAATAAACAATTGTTAAAATGTCTAATGTGATCCAAAACTTCGTTTTTATATTTATCATGAGAAAGTTTTCCAAAATGAACCTTATTTTTACTTATTTCTTATCATTGGTCACGAGTAACAGTTCATGACCAGAACAGGTCTGCTGTTCTCGAGGCAATTTTCACACTTTAGGACACTGGCTTTGGCCTAATCAAAAGGAAACACTGCCTTCTGACATGATGAATTATCTTTTTGACATAACAGACAGGATTGTTGATTCTCTCCAAGCTCAATCTTTATTTCATGGTCATTTTTATCAGATCAGTGCTGGTGGTGATACATCAAAATGCTCAGAATTTCAATGAAATTGTCATTCTAAATGCTTTCAAACTTCTGCAAATTTTCTGTGTGGTTTATTTCGCCTGTGGTTTGGTCTCAGCATCTTTCCGTAAGTTTTTGCTGACTCTCCTCGGCAGTTTCTAACAAGCTCACAATCTTTTTTTGCAGTTCTGTGACTAAGGCAAGTTTGGGGCAAGAAGTTTATCCAACGCGTCCTGCTCTTAAGAAGTTCATCTCCAGGGGGTCTCTAACACATGTTAACGTAGTGAGCGGTCTCCTTGTACTGTGATCCCGGGTGCAATCTATACTGTTGTGTATTTGCGAGTATCACCTAGCGGGAGGCTTTGTATTTTGTAGTGAGTTGGAAAAGCCAATAGGCACTATATTTTATATATACATATATGTGTAGGGGTATATACTATAACAATGTATATGATTAGATACTATACCAATACATATGGTGTAGAACTGTATTTTTAGTTCATTACAGTTTATTTCATATATGTATAAATAACAAAATATACAAATATATATATATATAAACATACAACATAATAATTAACTGTATTATCTTATTACACCTAATCTATAGACAAAAGAAGTGACTAGATTTAAAAGTCAAATCTTAGGTATTTAGTTGATCCTTTACAAGTAACATCCTCGAAATTATGGTATCTCCAGTAATTCTCCACATTCTCTTCAGTATCAGATAAGAGAGCACTGAATTTGTAAGAGTACCTTTCTGACAGCTCATCTCTTACACACATGTACACTTTTGTAAAGAAATAAAGCAAGACAATATTAAACAAATTTTCAAAACCTACCCTTTTCGAAAAAAGGCAAGGTAACAAAAATATCGTTCCATATTTTTTTAACAAAACAATATGGTACCTGATGTGATGCATTAACAGACCATAACGTTATTGAACAAGACTACAAGAGAGACACTTTACTTGCACTTGCTTGTCAGACAATTACTCTTTGCTACCATAATACTTCATGTGCATACTTCCAAGGAAGACTCATGAACGCACAGGTTCATTAAGGGAATGAGAGAATCGATTGTAAAATGGAAAAGGCCGAGTGAGGTCATATTTCAAAGAGATGAATATGGTACACTCCATTATGTTGTAATCAGCCTCTCTCTTTCATCCTAAGAACTGTAATAGTCTATCCTAATTTTCAAAAAGAAATAAAAAAGCTCACTGCCTGCATCATACCTTCATCCCAAATACAGTGAGGAATTCAAATGTGCTGCAGGCAGTTTCCATTTACCATGGTCTTTGGAGCAGACGGTATTGATGTTGCTGACCATTTTTCTCCTTAATAAGAAAAACATTCAAATGCTACTAATATTGCTGCCTTGGCAAACCACATTTAATAGATGGGACTTGCCCTGTACATGACACACAGAACATCAATCAAGGCTGAATTTTATTTCAATTTATTATGGTTGCTGTCTAAATGAAAAAATGCTTATATCGTTAAAGTGTCTTACAATATAAATGTGCAAATGATGTAATCACCCATTTGGGGAAAAAATTCTGATTTTGATTAAAAATATCTACAGTTGAACTTCTAAATACTTAATAAATGTAAAAACAAAAAACACAAGCATATTAAGAAACCACAGTAATTGGTATCTGTGGTGTAATATGGTTTTTTGCTTGAAAGCTTTTATCTTGAAAGATGAGTTTATTATGAATTCTTCTTTTAAAATGGTAAACAGCTGACTTTTTTAATCATCTAGAATAAATTAAACTTTACTTCATTCAGACTTTTTTTTTTTTAAGTGATTATTTATTGCAGTTCTTTTCTTGCAAAAGTCAGCTGTGTCTAGACTCTGTAGCTGCTGGCCTGCAAAAGCCCTTTAAGCCTTCTCAAGTAAGCAATTCCGGACACCATACTCTACTTCAAAACAAGTACAGAATAGCATCTTATCAGTTTGAAAATACTTAATTTCATAATTTACTAGGGTGTCCAACCCTGTCCCAGTTCTACAGGCAGAATTCACGGCTTAGCACAGTGAAGCTGTCCTATGCAGCAACCGATTTCACCAGGACTTCACTATGACCATTGCTCTCTGAACAGCTATACCCAGGACTGCATAAAACAGTGCATGCTGTGGTGACCGTCAGAGCGCCATAAAACCCAGGTTAACCCAAAAGTTTTAAACCCCTTTAAACTGTCTTATACTAGTCTCTATATAATTCCTTCCACATTACTGCTTATTAACATCCAATTATTATATAAATAAAATCCCCCCGCCTTAAAGCAGTTAGCTCCTTCTGCTGTATTCATGTGTATTCATGTGAAAGTCCAGAGCCTAAATGCACTGTAATGCACCATCAAAGAAAGATAAATGCTTACCAAATATCATAAACAGGCAGCAGGGCAGAATGGTCAGTTTTTACTAGAAAATGAGAGTTCAGCATGGAGGCGTGAGCAACTTTCTGATGTTTTTCTTACTCAGGCAAAAGCATTTGCAAAGTTTTGACACTACAAGTAAAAGACTGAAAAATGCAAAAATGCTCTCTCAGAGTATATAAAAAACCATGACAATGAACAAGATTCAATGTACTTGAACAGAGAGATGCAACTACACAGTGCATCACTTAGTTCTGCAGTTCATCAGATGGGCAATACACAAGAGGCCATTGCTCATGCAAAAGTCCCCTCATCTTTGATGAGAGAAAAGAAGGCATGCAACATTTTGCCTTTCATTGCATTTTATCATAGCCAAGAACTGAGGAGCAATTTAAACTTGGCCTTTTAAAAAACAATGAGTAAATAACTGGAAATGGAGGAAGTGCGGGAAAATTACATGACAGATAAATGGGACTTTTATAAAACATTGCATATTGTAAAGTTTGCCAGAATGCGTTGAAAGGAGAAAAGCTAGTTAAATCACATCCTGCTGCAGCTGTCCAACTTCATAGCTAAAACGTTCATATTAATTCCATTAAACAATTAAAGAAGGAAATCCAAAATATTATTACAAGTATGTTGGCTTGACACTCTCTTTCTTCCAGATTTAATAACAGATACAGTACTCTCAGCTTCAAAGGGTGATGAATTTATACAAATTGTGGAAATTCACACCCTCAGGGCCACAAAGCAGTTCTATGGAAACTCTACAAAATATAAACTTCACTGTACATTTCTGCCATAGACATTTTTGAAAAGAAAGGAAGGATATTCTGGTAGTTATGGAGCTGGCCTGACACTTAGGGGATCTCAATTTAATTTCCTTGTCTGCCAGACTTCCTTCCACAACCCCAGACAGAGTAAATAATTTTCTTTACCTCAGTTTCCCGTCTTTAAAATGGGGACCATTTATGTGCCTGAATCAACCAAGTTTTAAACAAAGGAAAAATATATCCTTTTCTTCTGTATTCTTCTTTCGTGCTCAGATGGAAGGTCACCTGAAAGCTTAATCTTCCAAAGGTTTTGGAACTTTGCTTTTACATATCTTAAAATCAACAAAATACATTACTAATAAGTAACATGTCGAATATGTTGCAGCTCTTAATGTCACTGGATAGCTTTCCATTTCAAAACTACAGCTCTGTGATAGAAAAGATACAGAAGAATGAGCACTGGCGAAGTTAATAAACAAAAAGCATTCATGGCCCATTACTTCAAATAACTTTACTACATAAATAGTCCACTCATGAAATAATGGCCTCAATTAACATGTAATTCTCACACAATGCATTTGTAATGTACTGCAAGGATTAAAAGTTACGCATGAATGTCATTATTTTAGGAGTGCCGCAACTTACAAGAGAAGTACTGCCATATTTTCCACTTGATTAAAAGCAGTTCCTAGTCTTCCCCCTCCTCCCCGCCACACTAGGCTTCCTTGTCCTGGAAGAATTACCAGAAAAAGTCTACTACGTGTTGTAGCTCGCATTCTGCCAGCTGACAGTGATGTTCAGCCTTGCCTCTGAAAATTCATAAGCACAGTAGTCCAGCACTACTATAGACAGGAAAGTTAGAAGGTCCCACCATCCGGGTAGTCCTGTGATTTCATTTATGAAACTACAAGCGATAAGAATTTATGGTGTAAGTGCATGCTTCAACTCTCCTTTTTACAACAAGGTGGAATGAAGTACATTTTCTGAGATCCCCACCAGCTAAAAAACGTCAGAGCCATCACTGTTGGGAACAGCAACTTGAGAACAAGACTGAAGCAACAGTGGAAGGGTCTTTCAGATATTACATGGACATTCTAATAACAGTACGTGATACAAGGTAATTTTCGTAACTTCAGATATCTAAAAGTCATGTGAAAGACCTCCCAGCAGTCAGCAGTTTTAAGGTTTTCCAAACTAAATCAACCACCTTATGTGTTCTCCTTTGGCACAGAAAATTAAGAAGTTAGCTCAGACAGTATGTTTGTCATAGGTGGTTGCTTTCATCCTGTAACACAATTGACGAGCACTGATGAGAGAATAACACAGTCCGTTAATTAACCAAAGACCAACAAAACCCATTCTAACAAAAACTGCGGTATTCATGGTGTCATTTTAGGAACTGACTCTAGTACACACCGATGTTTTTTGTCCCATGGGTTTGAGCTAAACCCTCATGAAATTAACTACTAGAGGAAACCAAGTCAGTAAAACCCACCATCTTTCAGGGCAAGCTGCAAAAACCTGCTGAGAAGGCAAACAAACGCTTCTTGGGAAACCAGGAAAGAGTAAGAGCAAAAATCTCCTGAAAATCTAAAATGGACCTCACTGTGCCAATTTAATTTATCTGAAAAGAGATTTGATGGTGAAGTGATGGGTGGAACAGATATTAAGAGCTCGCATAAGACAGATCTAAATCTAAAATCTGCCAACACCTATTATCCTCACAACATACTTAGGGTTGTGCTACCACTTCTGCCTATGGGTTAGTCTAAGGCATAAAAAAAAAAAAAAAAAACCCTAATTCAGGGAAATTAGCTGATATAATATAGCTGATTTCCATCTATTATTTTCCATCCAAGCACTGTCTTTTTTTAAATATATTGTTAATATAGGATGTTAGCAAACGTCCCCAGTATGCTTTGCATACATCCATGAAAAGTGCATACACTGACAAAGACGTTTCTAGTTCTGCACAACACGTGGCTTTTTTTTTTAATATGATATGTTCTCTCTTGAAAACTACTCCTTCACAAAATGAAAATTCAGCAGAATCTCTAATAGCTTTCATATTTCAGTCTAATAGGTAGCGTGGCATTGCACTGCCACCCACCTTTGCTACAATATTGCACAGCACATTTAACAGACATTTGCTTCCTTCATAGAATCCTTATGTGTAGCTTCTGCAGGACCTCAGTATTAACATTTAACAGAGTCTATGAGCATAAAGCACATTTATGAACACCTGCTGGAACATTTTATTTGCCTTAAGAGTTTTATTATAACTGTTAAATTTTCTTGCTATGCTTTATGGGCCAAATCCTGGTCCATTTTTTTCCTAAACTCCCATTGACTTCAACAGGTACTAGATTTCACTGTATGTTGTTTTCCATACAAATTCTATATAGCTTTAAACAAAATTGGATCGTTGCTAAGCACAATACTGGACAGAAAAAGCCAGTACCTAACAATTTTAACAAAGATACTGACCCTAGCCTTGAAATAGAGGTGGGGGAGGGAATAAAAATCCTGAAATCTCCGTAAGGCATTACAAACACTCAGGGAATCTGAGCTTGAGAGTGGAAGTCCCACGTACTAAAGTAGTCCCACATAGATATCCCATGTACTAAAACCCATGGCTTTGGTTGGAGGTGTTGCCCTGAACTCATCCTCTCTCTACTCAAATCACTCACTAATGCTTCTGCTACCAAAACTTTTGTCCTTTACATTAAAGCCACCAAAGGTCAGAATCCAGCTGTGCGAGCATTGCGCATTGCTCTCCTCCTCTGACACATCCAGACAGTTGTGGCCCTCTGCAACAACACAATACAGCCTCAAGCAAGGTACATTTCAGCTGATAGGTATTAGCTGGGGAGCACTCCCAAGAAAATTTTGCAGGGGAAGTCGTGCCCAGAGTCTAACTGTTCTGAAGGCATTCAACATATGGAAGGAAAGAGATTACATACTTCGTCCACAATTCTTTCACTTTGATGGAGCTTTACTATCCTAACTGGAAATGACACACCTGTGAAACTGATTATAAACACAGCCAAGTAAGAAATACAGCTCCCCACACCTTAACAAGAGATACTAATAAATGTCTCTATGAAGTCTACTGGGAATTCCTCTAAGAAGATTTAACTTCTTGTGGAAATACACAGATCTTCCTTTGACCACTACTATAGAAAGCCCTAAAACAGTCAGACAGACAGCTAGTAAATTGTAGAGAGCATGGCAAAGGCATTTCTATTTCACAAAAGCTTGACAGTAAATGCTTGATTCAATGCATACTATAAAACAAAACAAAAAAAATCAAAACATTTATAAAAATGAAATTATAGACACAATGATGAATGGAGGCAGGTGAAATGTTAAAAGATCTATCATCATACACAAAAATCATTGATTTTCCCCGATTACTACTTAGGTGATCAGAGTATATTAGGTACTAGTTGCCTGCTTGCTCTAGCTTTTATTAATGCTCCAATATCAGACACCCAATTTGGAAATCAATGCTTACTTCATCATTTTTCTCTGAAGGATTCTATTATTCACAATTGATTTAACAGAAATGAAAGGCTTACCATTAACAAGAGCCAGCTGCTGACACTTCTTAGATGAATTATTGAACTTCTAAAAGTGAATTAACTTAACCATCACCAAGACTTATTATCTGATGTTTCTCATAACAAAGTCAGTGTATTTATAATTACAGAACTAAATGGTAGAAAGTAGCTTCTCTGCCACCTCCTTAAATACCCACTGTACTCAGCAAGTAAAATTTAAGATCGTTTCAAAGATACAAATAGGAGTTATGTACCAAACTCCTACTCATGTCAGTGAGAGCTCACTGCCTAACTGCCTTTTCATGCCTTTAAATAATCTTCATCTTCTTTCCAAAAACTTAAAAGGTGCAGGTCATTTCAAACTTCAGAAAAAAAGAAAGCTAACGTATGGAAAGCTTTATCATTTACCGATGAGACTTCTACAGTTCAAGATCCCTATCTAGGTACTTCAGGATAGGAGGGTGGACCATGCCCTCCTAAGAGCGTGCAGAGGAAGACTGTCAATTCCTTTCAAGTATAAGGTGAAGATCCATCTTTACCGAGGGAAAAGTGGTAAATATTAGACATACATGCAAGTAGAAAAAGTACTACAACTCCACCAAAAGCAGTGTGGATATAAAAAGCAGGAGGCCTACACACAGAATTTGCCATCTGACCTAACGGGATACCTACTCAGAACATGAATACAACATGCTCATTTTCCAGTCTAAAAAGAACTGCAGATTTCCCAAGGTGAATTCAGTTCCACATATAAAAGCCAAGGAATTCTAAGGCTTTTGTTCTGCAGACTACAAAGCTGGCTACAGGGTTGTAAAACCCAGATCCTCAGATACAGAGAAAGAAAAGGTTCGGGAAAGACAGTTCATCAGACCACCATAAATTTGTACTACTAGATTGTAATCCTACAAACAGCTTTAGCCTCAAAGAATATGCATTCCCTAACAGGTACACTGCCAGGTAGTGGTGATAAAATCCCATGCCTCAACAGTGCAATGGCCCCTAGCTGCACTGCTCTACAAACCACTTACTGTCAAGCACACCAGGAGCCGTACTAAGCAGTATGCTATCCCTATGCAGTTTGCAGGACTGCAGCTGTCCAGTGGAGTATCAAGAACAACTGTCCAGCTATCAGGACTAGTGAGCATCTCAGGTCTTACTAAACTTCTTGTTAATCGATACTAGCTGGCTGAATATGGTTCCAAAATGCTATATGGAGACCGATGTCTCCTTTATTATTAATCATACTTCGAAAGCTCAGCTTGATCACACTCATATCTGTAACTGCTCTGCAGACTTCAGTTCAAGATCAAGTTGAGACTCTAGGTGAGACCCACTTAGAAAGTTCTCTCAATTAATAATGCAAATTTCTGCCTCCCATTCATGGGGGAATGATGAGATCATAACGTACCTGCTGTATCCTTTTCACACAACCTAAAAGTCAGCTGCTGCCTGAAATCACCAGAGCTTCCTCTCAAAACCCTCAGCTAACCTGACTGCTGCTAGAGGCAAAGCATTTGGCCCTTTTTTACTAGAGCTCATGTCTGAGGAAGATACTCTTAGAACAAACCCAATCGCTTCTTGACTACTGTATTTCTCAAAAGCCTCTGAATCTATTGTCACTCACATCTCACTGGAATAACTTTTTAAAATTTAGTTTACACTAAGTAAAAATTTTAAAAGTTATTAAGAAAAGGGGAGAGGTAAGAAGGCAGACAAGACAGTGAGGGGATCTGTTTAGGAACCAAACTTCTTAAATAAAATTAGAAAATGCTTATATTGAGAATATGTAAGCATATACATTTTTCTATAGAATAGCATTTCTTAATGGAGACTAGCTAGTCATAACAGAAGTCAGATTTAATCAGATATCTGCAATAAAACATCTCAGCAACTAGCTCACAACAATTCATTTTAAAAGACAGGGATATTGGCAGATTTCCTGTGTCTTTCTCGCACTCACTTTTTCCATTATTTCCCCACACTGTGAACCTCCTAATGCTATGAAGATAGATGCAAGAGTGGTCCTTTCGGTTTTAATGGGAGTATATTGGTTATAATCTGGCATTCAAGAAAGTTTCCATTTCTACACAGGTTTTCACTTATTTTTCAGTTTAAAAATAAGACTGTACTACTTTGCTGTGTTAAGTAGAGCTGCTCCTACAGTGCAAAAGTAACACTGCTAGCAAACCTCAAAGCTGTTCTGCGACAAAGCCGTGTTGGCAGAACTTTCAGAGAATTTGCTTTTAGATTAGAGGCAGAATTCTATGCTAGCATAAATGAGAAAAACTTCACTGAACTCAATCATGTTACGTATGCTTACTTACTGCAGCTCTGAACTGACATTAAGTTTCTATAATGCAAACATATTTAGCTAAAGTGGAATTTAAACAGAATCGGTTCAAGAATTTATCTCCTACATGTGTATAATACATCAATACTGACTTCTGTGAACATTCTGAACCTTGTAGTCACTCAAGAATACCTTCACGCTACTTACTAAATATCATGACCGTGCTACACACAGTTTGGGTTTTTGTTTTTTTTTTTAATATGATAGTCTTCAAATTCAAGAGCTCAATGATAAAATTCTAGTTGCAAGACCTCTTTCTGTATCAGCTAGGGGCACTCAATAAAATAACATAAATCTGACATTTCATAAATTCTGAATGTTTAACTTCCCTAACTACTTTCTAAAATGCTTTTTCAGCATGTTGCACCCCAGTCTTTCTCAATCACCAATCACAACAAGCTTTTACTCTCACAACTTCATACAACACAAACAACCATGACATTTAGCTAAACACAGATGCCCAGTGCTATTTCAGATGCCCTTGGATAACCAGGACACTTTGGGCTGACAGATGCGACAAAGAACTTACAAGAAGAGCTGCACCCCTTTCAGAGCAGCAGTCGAAAGCAGCTCAACTGAGTCCCTCTTGCCAGCGAGAGAAAGCTACGTAACAGTAAGGATCAGGCTGCTGAGGTAAGCTCATGGGCTTGAGAAGGCCATAGTAAGGCCTTCTTTCTTATCTGCTCCCCTATTTCCACCTGAGGAAGGAAGGTTTTTTTTATATCCTCTATGAAAGCCGAGTGGATAATGAGTATGTTAAATCAGCTACTGAAGGCAGGCTTCAACAAAAGTGGGGAAGTATGGTGCCCACAAAACTAACGAGTGGTACTGCTCCTCTGCCCTGCTTTAGCAGCTGTGTAATCCCAGCTTAGGAGAGGCCCGTGATTTTGGCAGGTTGCCAACGTTTTCCCAAAGGAACATAAGTGAGAAAAGAGAAATTGATTTTTAGACTTTTATATCTTACCAGATCTTAACAGAATGTCATTGGTTTCGAAAAGTAAAAGGCATTTCAGTTGTCTGAGAATTATTATCTTGCCAAATATCACGATCTCTTGCAAACAAAGGAGGTGCAAGACCTTCTGGAAGAAAAATCAGTACGTAACTTAACTACAGGAGTATTTTTAAGCCCAGGTTGCAACCACAGGTTACTCACCCTAGGATTGACTTTACCTTGAATGTAGTTGTTCAGGCAATGTACCCAAAAGCCTGTTGTTATCACTTTAATGGCAAAATCTTTGCCTACTCACTCCATCCCTGCTTTTTTTTTTTTTTTTTAAACTGTTACACTGTTATTGGCGATAAAAATGACAAATGAAGCGTAGACTGGGTTTTTTAGGATTCTTAAGAATTTGCATCCACTGTATCACAACTCACCAACTACTTCAGGTAATTTGGCTAAGCACATTGGTAATACTTGACTATAAAAGTCAGGCTGTCCACACATAAATCAGATATCTTCCCAATAAAATACAATACTTATTTTAGACACTTATTCACTTAAAGCATTTCAACAAATAAGAAATTTAAGAGGCGGTGCTTATGTTGAGACCCTAAAGTTTAGTTCAATATGTTGACCACAGAGTTATACAGATTCAAATAAACTTAAAAATTTGGATACTTTAGCCCCAAAACTGCACCCAGCTCTCTCAGTGAAAATAAAACATACATTTTTTTCAGTGTAGCTCGCCTAAGAATTGGTGTCACCAAAAAACAAAGAAACAATAGCTCTTCAGAAGTTTAAGGCCAATTTGCCACAGATTATAGTAGGACATCATTATTATCCCACTATTTTCCCCTCCCCACTGTGGAAATAATATACTACAGGTGTTTCAGAAAGACTTTGATTATCAAAAGTATGTAGTCTCTTTCCTTCCATATGTAATTGAGCCCAGTGGAAGCAGTCTTATTTAGGCTAAATCATGCCTTACGGGACGCACTTACGAGGAAGAAAGAGGACATGCAACTGGCATTTGAGACATACTGCCAGTGCAAAGCTGCCAAAAACACACAGCAGGGAGCATGTTTTGGCTACCATGAGCAGAATAAGCTTATACACCTTTACCACTGCCAGCTGGCATTTGTCTCCAAATACAAAATATTCACTAGGCAGTTTGGAGACCGCACATACTCTTAATCTTAAACTATGCTCCCATAAAAATGTGTTGCTCAGATATCTCACTAACCGTGCCCATCTCCTACTCTACTGCCAAATGAGAAAGACTTTGTATGATACAGAGAATCCTTCGTTTCTCCCTATACAAAAAGAAAAATGTAAGTATATCGTAATGTGCCCTAGAACTTAGAATAAGAGCAAATCTAAGAGAGTTAGAAGAATCTTTTGCCCACATCTCAAAAAGCAGAAATACTGTCATGACTCCATTATGCATGGATACAAAATGTGAAATCCAGAGATCCAGAGTACCAAGAATACACACCAATGAGTGGTAACAGTGTCTGAGGCTGTGATTATAAACTATGCTATCATGTTTAACACAATCTCTAACAAACCTCACAATAGAGATGCTCCCTGCCCTGTGTGCTGGGGTAGGTTCATGGATAGAAGATTAATGTTCCCCTCCATCTGCTAAGCAGTATATAGGTCCCTTGGGCTTCGCACCAAGGGTACTTTGCCCTTAGGATGAGACAAGGAAATGGGAATTTGTGTTCGTTTCTACATGCATCTAGTACTCCCAGCAACACTCCAATTTGCTAAACATGCATTATTTCAACTTTATCTACCAGAAACATATTTTATCTCCATAGGTCAACTGTCATTCCAATTAGATTTTCAAAAAGAACACTTCAAAGGAGAACAAACCAACAGGGGGGCACTTTTCACTTTTAAAGTGCTTACCTGATACAGTCTGCACTGGTACCTTCCCTGTAAGTGCTCTATTCATTAACTTTGTGCTGTATTTTCAAAGTGGCTCCCCTTCTTTAGATTTCCCTTTCTCTATTGCTGATAGCCTGCTGTCATGGACCCAGCAGCTCTAAAGGAAGAGAGGTACCAGAGACTGCCTTGCAAAGGAGAGGGCACTAATTAAAATCTTCATTTCTTTCAGGGAATTCTGTGAGTGGATTTAAACTTACCCCTTAACCGTACCTTTGCGCCTGAGAACTGGAAGCAAGTTAGAGGGAGCTTGACACTGGGGTGGTTTTCAAGGATCAGCCAGTTGGACATCCTGGAAGAACAACAAGAGGAAAGAGCAGTTACAAAGTATAGTGTCTGCCTTATTCCTTCACAACAATGCACCACCAGGACAATGATATTCAGGGCAAAATTAGGGAATATCTTAGCACTATCTTCAGTATCTATGAACGCAAACCAAAAACCAGAATGCTGCTCCTCTGAAGTCTCTGAATACGAATCACTCGGCTCCTTGACACGCTTTCTTCCTACTCCCACTGAACACCCTTATCAATTGCAACAAAGCCTTTCGTCAGTCCCAGCTCAAGAGAAAGTCCGTGCCAGAATCCCCTGTGAACACCTAAGGGAATTTCAGGGCTGGCCAGCTACGTTTGCCTCAACACTGAACACATACAACTAACTTCCCCTCGTCTACTTAACAGAACTTTGCAAAAAGCTGAAATGCATTTGCAACTGAACTATGAACACAACAAAACTATCTCAAACGAAATGAATTTCAGTAAGATTTCAATAATGTGACCTCTATGAATCCTTTTGTTCCAAAGGGGCTCCGTTCCTGTCAACCCACTCCTCCTCAACAAGCAAAGCAGGACAATAGAGAAAGATGTTAAGTATGCTTTAAATAAACAAACAAACAAATAATATACGTATATATACATACACACACACACACTTATACGCAGATTACTCTATACACGCTCTTTCATCTTCTGTGAAGAACTGCCTCATCTCAGTCAGACTTTACCGAAGGGGAGAAATCTCCAGCCACAAAGGACAATTCTGAATTTCTTACCTATCAGCAGCACTACAAAACAGTGACTACTGAACTAACAAAGTGCTCTGCCTGTCCAGCCTTTAGGACTTGCAATATTACTTTCAAAACACTTATTACCTTGACCTCCAAATGAGGAAATACGCTAAATCAATGATACCTGCTTACCAATATTGACCAGTTACTAGGCTTCATAAAATTCAATCACAACAAACAGATTGACTTTGTATAAAAATCACAGGCTTATCACAAGGTTATTTCCATATCACAGTCCTGTTAAAACAGACAGAGCTTCTCCCATATTTCTCATCTGAACCTAGTGGTATTTGGTCTTTTTCTTAAGCTTCCATCAACAATAACTCATGTATTTCAGCTTTTATTTAAAAGAAAAATTCTTTCCCTTTTATGTGTAGAGAAGGCTGGAAAACACACCCTGAATATGACTAAATACACCAAGCTACTAAAAAGGATTTGAAACTTCTTATGTCTTCTCACTACCAAGTCGCTCCCAGGTCTTTTGGAAGCTGACTTACAGTTGAAAAGCTCAGATCACAATGCTATAAAATGCACATTGTTAAGAATATTCAAGACAAAAATACAGCTCAAGATAAAGGGCCAGAATGCAAAGCGGCAGCTTCCCTTCCCTACCCAGCGTACAAGGTGACATTCCTCCACCCCGAAGTCAGTATTCCACTATGCTCTTTTAAGCAACAGCCTGCCTTCCTCCACGTGCCATTGCTTCATTCCCACTCTGCAACCTGTACAGGTAAGCAGCCCCTGGAGAGAAGAGATACTGAAGTCTGTGCATCCTACAGAGTGCAATTATTCAAGCCTTTATACAAGCCCATTGTACCTCTACAGAAAGGCCACACACAATCCAGCCCACAGAGAAAATATAGTAGTCTGGATTGATGGTATCTATTTACATTGCTGCAGATTACACTCGTTCACTGATGGTCTTTCTGAAAAGCTGAACTGGACTCCTAACTTTTAAGTCTGAACCACAGCTAGCATATTTAACTCAAGTACTGGTAAAAGTATTCAATGTCATTTTGGAAAATACATTAGTTTTGAAGGGGAGGGGGCTCACTGTGGATACATTCCTCCTTCCTTCTCCTACATGTAAGCATGTACGTACACAAACATATATCATAACAAATAAATTTCTCTACTGTTGAATTTTCTACTTTGAACCATATAGTCATCAATATGCAAAGTTCATACCATTTCAGTGAAATACGGCTTGCATGAATAATGTTTATGACCCATATAGTACAGATTACTTGGTCATCACTAACCCAAGAAAAACCGCAGTCATCAGGCCAAAACCTATGGGCATTTCTAGTGATGCTACTAGGACCCCACACAGGTGTCCAAGACAAGAAGAGTTGTCATTGTGTCACCCTTAGCACAAATATACCTGAGAAATATGAAGTGATGGTAACACAGAGAGTTCAAACATGATACCACAATTAATAATGGTGAATATTCAATCAAAAAAGAGTAAGAAAAAGTGCTCCAGTCAAATCAGGCCCAAAGAACGTATCAGCAAATGATCTTAGAGCACTTCATCAGCCATTTTATTAAAGAAAAAAAACAATAACACTTTTTTTTCTTACACAAATCTATTAGAGTCATTTCAAATAAAGTATGTGTTACATACTTTCCCAGAATTGGAAAGAACTCACCTACACTGACTAGGGTTGAATCAGTGAAGACTATGACTTGAAATGTTTTAAAGGTATTTGTCCATGTGTTGTATTCTCAACTCATGGCAGCAAGACCGCAACTAATCATAGCAGGGCTGTAGAAGCACTTTACCTCATAGGCAGTTTAAAGTTGTTCCCTTTGGACACGGTCCTTAACTGAACTGTTCCTATTTTAAATTATGTTGGACCTGGGTGCTACACAAAAGACTTCTCTGAACCTGCAATCAAAGAACCAAGAAGATACTTAGAAAGAATTACTTGGCAGAACTCTGTGGGAAGCGGCAAATTCCAAAGGAAGTCTTCTTACAGAATCCAAGTAATTTAGGTTGGAAAGGACCTCCAGAGGTCACCTAATCCAACTCCCTGATCGAAGCAACACTAACTTCAAAGTTAGATCAAGTTGTTCAGAGCCTTGTCAAGTTTTGAAAATCTCAAAGAACAGAGATCCCACAACCTCCCCAGACCCCTGGTCCAGAGCTTAACCATTTTGTTATTTTTTTCCCCCCTAATGCCCAATTAGAATTCCCCCTTTCAACTTGCGACAGTTGCCTCTTGTCCTTTCACTGTACACCTTTGAGAAGAGTCTCTCTCTCTCTCTTCTCCATTATAGTTCTTCAGGAAACTGAAGACAGCAATTTAACTTCATCTCCTCTTCTTCAGGCCAAGCAAACTCGAGTTGCTCAGCTCTCCTTGTATGCCATGTACTCCATCTCCCAACCACCTGAGCAGCCCTCCTCGGGGCTTTCCCCAGGTTGCCCAGAGCTCTCACGTACTGGGAGCCCAGCACTGGACATGGCGTTCCAGGACCCACCACGCAGAGGGGAATAATCGCTACCCTCAACCTCAAGCTACGCTCTTGCTCAAGCAGCTCACTGTGCCATAAGCCTCCATCGCTGCAAAGGCGCACCACTGACTCCTCTTCAACATCACATTTTATCACAATATACATTCATCCACTTCCCCTCCCTCAGAATAAGGGATTATGAGCCAGGGCGTGATTTTGGGGACACCAAATATCGCCTGCACAATACTGTAATATAAACAAGAATGCTAATAGTGTGGCTAATATTCTTTTCTTTGTAAGAAATTTTCCACAAAGTAGATCTTAAAACCACTGAAGTCAAAGCAAATTTTGCATGAGAAAAGATGGCAAAACCACATCTTAAGGAGAAGGAAGCTTGCAAATTAATACAGAAAACCTGCAAAGTAATCCATTTCTTCTCTCATCAAAATATTTTAAAGGAAAATATTTTAGCTAAAATATTAGCATCCATTGATGACTGAAACAAGCTGGCTGCTCCAAGTTCAAATTCTTTAAAATATTTATGAAAAATGTAATAAAGCCTTTCACATATTTCACCCTGATCAAACAGCACTGCTTCACAGGTCACCTAACATACCAAGCAGATCAGCTACCTTACTTTCTGACCTCAAAATGAGTTCTTCTGCAAACAATCTCAGAGAAGGAGCACGAAGCATTCAATACGAAAACGCGCTACTTTGAGTGGCATCTCAGATCACGCAAACACACACTGCTCCAGAATACCATTTGTTAAAAGCAACTGAATGAAGAAGTATCTATACTTAAAGAAAATTGAATGTGGTTTAAAATGCAGCTATACAACTTCCTGTAGTTGACCCCAGAAAAAATAAAAGACATATGATCTCTAACTTCCTTTGACTTTTCTTTGAACTCTGGATGGAAAATCTTAAAAAGCAGAATTTTCTTATTAGTTACTTCTAAGGGTTTTCTAAATTAAATTCCCAAGTAGTTTCTAATGCCAAAATATTTGCATGTACAAATACCATGGGCTAAATCACCTCCTCTTACAGGAAAAAAAAAAAAAAACCAAAAACCAAACAACCTATTTTTAAGTATTACTTTGCCATGCAATGTACTGAATTACTTCGGCCAAGAGAGCAGTACATGCCACTTGACAACATCAACTCCAAAGCATTTGCTGAGAATCTAGAGGTAGGTCAAACCAGAGACAAGAGCAAGGACATAAAAGAAAGATGCTCTTACCTCCACCGGGCAGAGAGAGCACATCTCCACGCCTGGCAGTGCAAATCATGCCATCACAGGGGATGAATCAGGTTTCATTTAGACACCTATGGAAGGTAGCTTGCTGTACAACTTCAAAGGATGGTCCCCATATGCAAGAATGGGTTTAATAAAGATTCAATTTATCATTCATTTAAGACTTGTTTTCTATTACATTGCTATATATTGCTGCCGCAGGGAGCAGCCTTTTCATATCTGCCCAGATAAGACCTAAAAACCTCCAGAATCATGACTGCCAAGTATCTGGACAATAGTTATCTGCCCTGGGACTACGTTGTGCAAGTTCAAATCCTGCCTCCTTAACATCTCTGGAAGTTCTGCGTAATAGCACAAAATATGTTTGAAAATATACATATATATGAAAATATTTATACACATACGTGTATATCCATTTGCCCATACAGCATATGAACTGTAAGTAGAATTCTGCATATTACAGACATATCCAAAATAAATAAGCCTTTAGAAATCTGATAACAATAACACACACAGGTACCAATAACATTCTTCCTCTACGAGAGAAAAGCCGGGGCAAACATGCCAGAACTGGCGCATGATGGTATTGTCAATGGCACCTCTCCTACTAACCTGCTGCAGAATTGGAAATGCACGCACTCCCAGCGCCGTGCTGCAGTTCATCAACTCCCGTGCCAGATTTCTTAAGCTGGAGCCAAGCTGGAGCGCTGCACTGGAAACAGGAGAGAAAGTAGAGCCTCTCCCAAGAGAGGCCCTGTGCCTGTACCCAACACAGAAGCATACCTCAGCACAGGATTCAACTCACGTCAGAAGTTTTGCACATGACCTGGAAAGGTTTTGCCATTACTTGTCTAATATGAAAGATAAAACCCACTCTGTGTGCAAAGCTTTTAATCACCTCCCAGTCTGACACTTCTACTTCTCCAAGTTTTTGCCGCCCTCCCTTTCTTCACCCTATTCTCTCCATTTAGCTTTCATAGAGACCACCTCCAGAGTGCCACTCTAATTAGCAACAGCCTGCATGCTACATTAAAAATAAAAATAGCCAAAAAAAGCTAGTGAAAAGAGAAACTGAATGAGCTCATATGCGTTTCATCAGTAACTTGATTAATATTGGCATATTTTAATTATATCTAAATTATTTTAATTCTGATCTGAGAGGCCAGTAGACTTACCGTAATTGCTAAAAAGTCATAAATTAGATACGTAGCATAATGGCATTTACTGCACGTATACGTCTGCTAAAGAACACAAAAAACCATATATGGCTGTAATCAAAGACGGCAGCTCACTGCGTCAAAGATACAAGGAAGATGTGAATTTAAGCTCGTAGAGAAGACAAATCTGAAACCTCCAAAATATTACTTCAACAAGCTAAATAAATATTCAATACAAATGAAGTTCTTTTTGCTTTCACTAACATGAGTAGCTCCTATAAAAAAAAAATCCTTATAGGTAACTACCTATTCTACAAATTCTCTACGCTTTCCTGTATTTCATGATCATCTGGCGTTTTCCCAGTGGACCTCATTCTGATTTTATATGCCTGTACTTCTGTCATGTTCAGCATTTTTCCAAGCGATCTACCTTGAATATGAAATAAACTCTTGATTACGGAGAATAAAAAGTTAAATGACTCTTCAATTCTTAAAGATTTCCCGGTATTGTAGCAAATGGAATAGTGCACATTGCTTTGAAGGAAGGAAACAGGATTCAACTGACATTTCATTAGTATCTTGGGACTCGTAAAGACTGTCTCCTATAATGTCAAATATTTAATTAGAACATAACCTACAAAGAAGCAAAATTTGACTTAGAACTTTTCCAGGCTTTGCCTAAGCTTAAAAAATAGTTGGTATTTGCACTGTCTTATAATAAACTTCACTATTACACTTAAGAGCAACTAAGCTGTACTTGGATATTTCACTAACTACTGTCTCTCCTAATACATAAACAAGGACAGAGTCAATGATATTGAAAGGCAGCACATTAAATGCAGATAATTATGGAGCTCACTGCTACAAGATATTACCGAATCAACAGGTTACAAAACTGGTGAGAACATATTCATGCGTGAAACATTACGTAACTGTTAGCTAAGAAGTGTTAGAAGAAACTTCCACTACAACAAAAATATTCCGCAACTGCTCACAATAGCTGGATGAACACTGGCCTGACTTTGCACTGCATCCCACTGAGAAGTTGCAGCTTCTTAAATTGCTCTTGGTAATGCACACAGGAAGAATCATGCCCCGGGGTTCAGGGAAACGGAAAATCAGATCTTTATCTTGAAAATACTGGTATTTCATACAAGATATACAAGTATTAGCACAGCTCCGATTCAACCCTATGTTACTCTAATTTTACACGTGTTAATTCACAGAAGTACCAACAAAGTCCTTGTTGACTATGTACCTCTCCCAGCGTATTTGCATCAGACAGAAACGTGAAGATTGATGATCCCCTTTCAGACATATCTGGCTCACACCCCTAACGCACACATTCATATACGGGCTCACCATAAATGGGAATTTGCTAGAATAATTAATTTCATTCCACAGAAACATAGAGGTGTGTGAGGATATACAAGAGTCTTCTATACATTGTCCATGCCAGAGATGCATTACCCCTGAAATAGGCTAGCATCCTTGCACCAATAAAATACTCTTAATACAGATGCAGACAAAACTACTTAAGCAGAAAACTAAAAAGGCATAATATGAAGCAGCCCTTGGTAGTCTCACTACCTCCGAAACTCTGTAGAGCCTGATTTTCAAGTGTAATAGCGATGCTTTATCCCACTTCTATTGCAGTGAATAAGCCTGAAAATGGAAGTGGATTGCAAGACCCCTCAGCTCTGCCAGAAGATGCAGAAGACAATCACATAAACGAGGATGCGGCTAGTAAGGTAGCCCCAAAGTGCAATAATCCACTTTGGAGCTAGCTTTTACACTCTTCCCCAGCACATTTACTTATAAAATAACAACAGCCAGCGTTGAGGCAGATTCTATACTAGTCACCACCCTCATTTACGAAAACTATTGTAAGATTTATTATACAGGAACCTAATCCCACAACCCTTGGCCTAGCAAAATGTATTTTTCTGGTAGCTTACGTATACAAAAAGCTGAGGATCAACCTTCTCTAATCATTAAATCAGATGTAGAATAGTGCTGACACATCAGGATCTTTTAGCTTGGCTCATAAAGATTTAACTAATATTTTAAATCAAAGCCAGCCTTCCTGGTTAAAAAAAAAAATTGATGCTTTTATTCTGAGAGCAACTTCTTTTAGTTTTGCTTCCAACTCCTCTCAAATGGCATAACCAAAACTGCACACAAGCCATGTCCACATAACTGCTTCTCCCACAATAACTCCATTGGTCTAAACTTACACTGTAGTTTATACCAGTTTCCCTTAAATCCGCTTGTACTACAGGCACAGGCTCTTCCGCTGCGTTCAATTCCTTCAGTTAACTGTAACGTCACATATAATTAACCTATGCTAGTTGAAAGCTGCCTCGTGGGAACTCTTCTGCAGGTAAAAGTCAGAGAGTAGTCTCAGCGACTTTTCCCACCTTGGGCTATTATCGTAGTGTACTGGAGGACACCCTTTGGATCCAGCACAGTTCTCGGGCTACGTTTTGTGTTGGTCCATCAAACATGTTCCTCTCAGATCTATGACATTACTTCACACTTTGAAGAGAGACAGGAAATAACACTGATATGCGTATTAAACAGACTGCTAGTGATTCAGCTCTTCATGCTCTATGTGTTCTGCTAAAATACTACTAAGCACGCCTCAGCCACGGACCAAAACCTCAACACGACGAAAACCTGCAAAATCCTGCCACAGGTCCAAACGCTCACAACATCACCCTTAGCCAAAATGAAAGCACACCACCGGACAGCATGAAAACCCGACGCACGGCCACGGCGGTGCAGCCCAGCCTCCCTTCTGCAAAGGAGGCGCCGGGGCAGCTCGGCGCGGCTCCCCCGGCCGTCCCCGACCTGCGCCCGCCTCGCTGAGGAACCGCTCAGCGCGCAGGCAGATGAAGCGAGGAGCTGGCCCAAACGGTCCGGCTGACGCGACGGCTTTACCGGCTGCGGAATTTCATTCAAGCAAACGCACCGGTCGTTACGATTCGGCTCTTTACGTTCCGAACCACTTTTCACAGCCGATGTTGCCAACACCTATTAGTTTTCTCAGCAAATCCGTAAACATCAAGTATTTCCCCCGCCAAAACAGCTATGCCTTTGCGCAAACGACGGCAAACAGAATTATAGAAGACACATAATAAACAGCAAACGAGGTTATTTTGCCCCACGCTTTACGTTGTCAGAGTTCTGAGCACAGTTGAGCGTTTGCTATTCGCGACTTTATACCATCAAATTACTCCCCGACGACTGCCTCCGATGCGCTTTTGTCTGCAAACGAGAAGGAATAAAACACCACGGCATTAACGCTCAATTACCACCGCTAATGGTGCGAGGAGGGAAACCCTGGCGGCGGCGGCGGCGCAGCCCCGGCCGCGGGGCGGCCGCTGCCCAACTTCGCGCGGAGCCGCCGCCGCCGCCGCCGCCCGCGCCCGCCGGCCCCGCCGCACTCACACGACCCGCCGCCGCCCGCCCACCCACCCACGGCGGCGGCACCGCGCCCCGCTCCCCCCTCAGCCGCGGCCGGACCACAGCTCGCGGCGGCGGCGGCGGCGGCGTTACCTCCGCAGCCTCCCGCTCCCGCCGCCGCCGCCCCGCCAGTGCAGCCGGCAGCAGCGGCGGCGGCGGCGGCGGCAGCCCCGGCCCCCCCGCCCCGCCCCGGCCTAGCCCGGCCCGCCCCCTGGCGGGGCCGCGGGGGGCTCGCGCGCCCCCTGGCCGGGCGGGGGCGGGAGCGAGAGCGGCGCGGAGCCCCCCGACCCGCCATCTTCCGCCGGGGGGGCCCGGCGGCCGGTCCCCGCCCGCCGCGGGGGAAGAGCGCTGTCCCGCGGGGAGAGGTGGCGGGGGGATCTCGCCGCGCAGCCGCCCGCCTCGCTCCTCGCCCGGCAGCCGGAGGGCCGCGGCGAGGGCTGCCTGGCTCCGCGGCGCCGCCGGGCGGCGCGGGCCCAGCTCTTCCCTCAGCGAAACTTCCCGCCCGCCGCCGCCGCCAGGGCACCTGCTCGGGCAGGCGGCCGTAGCGGCGGCGCTCGCCCGGCGCGGCCGTGCTGGCCTCGGCGCCGGGCCGGGCCGGGCCGGGCCGCCGGCGGAGGGGAGGCGCGAGGGTGCTCCGCCGCCGCGGCCAGCGGCGTCCGCCCGCTGCGCTCGGCTGTAGCGGCGGCGAAGTCGTGTGGAGATAAAACACGGGCGCAAATACGCTCCGTTCCGGTTTTTGACAGCTATAATGAGCTCAAGGAAGAATTATGTAAACATTATTAAGTGTAATAAACACATGTCAGCATTAGGCAGTCTTGTGTAGAAATGTTGGTAAAAGCCATGGTGAACGTTTTATTCATAATGTCTTTTTAACTTTATGTAGCTGGTGTAATAGGCCTGGTGCTTTGCTGTTGCCTCGACGGAAAATCATTACCCAGTAATAGATGAGCCAGTTCTGAAGGAGAGCCACCGGGATACTGTACGCTTTCATTCATAGATGCTATGTTATGTATTAGAGGAAGTAGCAGGAGGCCTGCCAACTTTCCCAATTTAATTATTAAGCTGTCAGTTCCTGACTTCTTGTTTCAACTTCCTGAGGCAACATCTGGCTGTAATAACAAAAATAAATAAATAAAGTAAAATTTGATCATTCGCTCCCCAGCATTCTGTTTGCAATGTCCTTGTTACTGCAACTTTTATGAAAACTCAATACAGGGGATCTGGACCAGCAAGCTCTCTGAAATACCCAAAAGCAGGGAATAGTTTCTGCTGTGGCCCTCAAGGCACGGCTGTGCACAAGGGCCTATCATACTCAAGCCTTTTCAACAAGTCCAGTGGTGAGCATTTTAATCTTCCTAATCCTTCTTTTATTCAGAGGAACACGAGTGTTTTTTTCACTGCATGAAGCTGAATAGTATGACTTGGGGAGATTAAAAAAAAAAACCTCATGAAGCTGCATAATAGGACTTTTGGAGATTAAAAAAAATCTTTTCCTAGCCAAGAAGTCTTGCAATTTCATCAAACATCACTTCAAAAGGGGTGATGGTGGTTTCAGAAAAAAAGGCCATAAAGGGTATCGTATTTAAATGCTACAAGATGTGAGCGAAACACTGAAGAGAAATTTTAAAACGTCTGTGACTGTGTCTTCACGTGTTTTCTGCATCTGTTTCATATGATGTGACAGCTTCAGCTTACAAGTTGTTATTGCAGTTGCTTTTGGAACTGTATGACTCTTTTTTCATATCCTCACTCACACACAAATATATATCTATATATGTGCACATGCATACACAGGGACAGAGTGACTCAGCCTTATGTTCTACTTGCTTAATCAGTTTCCAAAGTGCCAATTCTCTTATTTAAAATGCCTAAGCCCTCTTTTCCACTTCCCACATTGCTTTTTCACTGCAGTGGTACCATGCCTTTGACAAAGATAGGCAATCTAAGCTGCCTCTGGGAGGTTCCTCTGCCGTAGATCACACTCTCCTAAATGCGTTTCTGAAGGTCAGAAGGTCAGCTCCTCCATTAATCACACGGTGGCTCGGACTTCAGTGCTGACCCTGCGTGCTAGTCCTGGGGAGTCCCAAAAGACCTTCTTCCTCCTGACTGTCACTTAGGGCTAAGGAAGGAGATCTGGAGCCAAAAGTCCTGCAAGCCTCAGCCGTGATTTGGCAGCCCCAGGAGTGCTGTGGGGTAGCCACCATGGTCACGAGCAGCACTTTCGCACTGGTTTCTCCTGTGCTATGGACTGACGTTATTTGTAGCAGCTGTGGTGGTGGGTACGAGTTGGGTATTTACGGCAGTAATCCCTAATTCTGTACATCTAAGTTTGATTCTTTCCCTTAGTGATCTCAGAGAAAGCACTCATTTTGGTTTTCCTGTTCCACTAATTCTTTCTCTTGCTCATTAAGCAGTTAGGTGTCAAGGTTAGAGGAGTCTGAAGTCAATGTTGCTGTCATTTGGGCTCGTGTCGCAGGTTTGCTCTGAGGCCTTTTTTTTTTCCAGAAGTTTTCTTTTTGTCACCGCTTGGAGGAACTTACAGAACTTTTTACTGGTTTCTTAGCAGCTGTCCACTGGAATTCCTCATCATTCCTGGCTTCCTGAGACTTGCTGTGTACTTTTCTTTTAGATCCTCCAGTACAAGTGGCAGACAGGGTAACTCTCCTGTTAAGTAGGGCAAACTTTCTTGAATCAGCACAAGAGCTCTGGATAATCCTTTCATACTTTCCTCCCATCTTCAAGTGAAATGTCTGTTCCTATTAAGTCCTCAAGGAGAGGACTGAATATTTTATATGAATTCTATTCAAGATGCTCCTGTTTTCCCCACAGTTCAGGAAAGATGAGTCAGACTCTTCCTTTAGACTGTAAAGAAGAAAGAAAATAGAGCAAGCTGAGAGTGTGGAAAGCGTCTGCATTTTCTGCTCAAATTTTATTAATCAGTTTTGCTACCATTAGCCAATATCCAGGCATACAGCTCAGATTTATTTTTAGAAATGTCACTTGGGAGTAAAACAAAAGTATCTGTTGTGGTCAAAAACGGCATTACAAAATGCTGTGGACCAAAGCAATGTTTCTGACACAGCAGCAAGGACTGCACTGAGTCTTGTGACCAAACACAGCCTTGAAAATGTATTTGTAGTCTATTTCTCTAGGAAGGAGAGCTTGTACATGCGCACATTAAGGAGGATGACATCAGTTTCTCTACTTTTTGCCCAGGAGATCTCTTGACAACTTTTATGTCAAGTATGAACTTGACAGTAAAGAGGAAACTATGCAAACCATGAGTGAATCCTTTATGAAAAGTCAATTTATAAACAGTTTAACACAGAGAATTTTACAATCTGCTGGCAAAGGTCAACAACATGGTGGATAAGCATTCAACTGATTTATTTATATAATTACAAATGTGAAAGCAGAAACTGGGGGCTTCCTAAAAGTAGCAGCAGTTAATTGCCAGCCTCAAATACAGACACACACATCTTAGAGAGACTACAAATGAACTGAATAAACATATAAAGGAGTTTCGGCTGCAGGTTACTTGCCATAGATCTAGGGGGTCAGGTGATTCCCAGGAGGATCCCACAGTGGATAACATTTTTTGGCTATATGGAGGTAATGAGGTCTGTCTGAAACAGATTTGCCTATGCAAAAGGAAGCTTTACCAGGGAAAGTAGCATTTGCTGATCCACCCAGACCAGCATCAGCAGCTATTGAAACAAACTGACGTAAAGAGCCTTCCAGATGTCTGTTATTGCATGATCTAGAGACATCAACTCATATAAAACTGCAAAATGGTTGGGATTCAAAATCTAAAATGACTTTCCTTAATGAAAAGCATCATGTGCTGAAAGGCAAAAAAACCCCTTCCTGCAGGATTTCAGTTGGCAATTTCGAAACCTCAGCCAATCCAGAACCCCACTGAGCTTCAGGAGATTTCTGCACACCTAGGTGAACATTTATTGCAATAGCCAACACTCTCCTAAGGACATATGAATCCCAAGGAATTAAGGAAACAAATTCAATCCTTGGCAACATTCATATTTTTTCTTCAAAATATTGGTAAGAGGGAATGTGGAATCTGAGGACAGAGCTTGGGGCGTAAATTTTGTCTCTGCCATGCTTACTAGGCAACAGAGATGATCTGTTATATTTGGAAATAAGAAATAAGCTGTGGTGCTATCAGACCATCATGCAAAATAACTGATGATGGCAGCTGAGATTATAGGAGTGTCTGCAGCTACAAATATTCAGCTGGGATTCTTTTAAGCTTCTGTGCATCAGCTGGTCTTCTGTTATCTCCTCAGGAATTGAACTAAGCAACGTATGGGTGCCATGACTTCTAAATGTTTGATAAAGGAAGTAAAAAATAAAGCTAACAGAAACTCTGACCAGTGTAATCAGTATTTTAAAACCTACCGACTCAAGTAGAAGAGGAACTCAGCGTTAACTTAACAGGGGCACCCATGGAAGACAAAGAAGGAAGGAGTTAAAGCAGCTGACATGTTTGTTATATTAGAGTTTTCTTGAAGGACAATGAGAAGATTGGGAGAGAGAATTAGGGACATTGTGTTTAAAGGACTATTCCACAAGGTAGCCCCCATGATGGATTGGAAGGGTGTATCAGGTAGCAAGTGTAATAACAAGGCAATATGAGGAACATGGGAGGAGCCTTTGGTGGGAGCGGAAAAGATTGTAGAGGTTTTTAAGGAGTTAGGATTTAAAATTGCAGAAACCAATGGCAATTTGTAGGGAAACACTTCACTTTGCAGGGGCATATGGTAAGTGATAGTGAACTGGAGCCTTAATCACAGACAACTGGAGAAAGAGAGGGCAGAAAAATTCCTACAAATATGGAAGTAAATAAATAAGGAGATCTGGCTAAAGTACATAGAATTAGCTAATAAGGAGAAACTTGATCTAGACAGAGGAAGAACAAAAGAGCAAGTTACTGAAAGACAGGTGTCTAATCAAGTTATGTGTACATTTCTGGATCTCTCCCATGCGTTTATGATAGCATATAATTCCTCCAAGGTTTCTGCCAGATCTTCTCTTGAAGGAACTGATGAACCCAGTAGGAACAGATCAGTGGTTGGGGGGGGGAGAGGGGGGTCACAATTTAAACAACTAGGAACCCAAATACTTGACGAACCCAAATCTTTGACCATAAAACTGGAGCATTTTATTCCTGTAGAGGGCTTTCAGGCTGATGACTGTAGCTATGGAATTCACAGAGTACATGGATTACACTGCCTACTGCTTTACAAAGCACCACCAAAAAGATGTTACCAGAAATACTGAGTATATATAAATTTTTCTGATAGTAAGCAACAGCAAAATATGTTCTTCGAGGTATTCCATATCCCAGGACCCAAGGATGAAAGACTAGGGACAGTTACACATGCACTAACGATACGCAATATTGCAGTTTGGCCCCACAAGCTGCATGTTCTGGCAGAGGAACTGGAATGGCAGTTATGAGTCAAAGCTTTAGACATCTTCAGACAAGTATGAACTAATGTCTATCCTGCAAGGAATGGAAGGGATGAACTGTGTAAATCACATCTGTGATCCATGCTTAGAGCTCTGATCAGAGAAGAAAAACAAATCTGTGTTATAAAGGTCTCTGTGTCATCGTCTCATATAATACCAGTCAGCCCTCAACTATCCGTTACTGTTGTGCTAAAATTATTTTTGAATTTCTGCTTCCTAAGAAACTTCCGTATTTATCAAAAACCGACAAGGACTTTTGCGCCTGCACAGGTGCCAGATACAAAAAATGTCAGTGACTTAGGGGAATATTTCAGAAGCTGGACCAATATCTGAGTCGGAAGCAAGTATGCCAAGCACAGGATGTCAGAAAGAAGTGAAAATAATGTATTGACCCAGAAAAAAAACAAGAAGTTGCAACTATGCAACTGTAAATAATGCAGACTGAATCTAGAAGAGGACTTCAAAAATTTGAAGTCTTCAGCACAGTCCATGCATAACAAACGGGCCTGGCTTATAAGTTACAAACTCTGCACTCTCCATAATTTTAGTACATCCAAAAGCTAAGCCCCCAAGAACAACTACAGAAATCAAGCTTTGTACATAAAGGATTCCCTGTTTTCCTAGGAGTTACTGTAGTACTGAAAGATCCGTTACTGAATATTGTTGTTATACAACTAATGGAGAAAAAGCCATAATGATCAGTGTGAGCAGTCGCAGGGACAAATGCGTTTTTATAAACTGGTCTTCTTTTTTATTATAGTGTTACTCCTGATTGGGAAGTCGGGATGAAAGGAAAGTTAAGTCCTTCCAGGAGATGCAGAGATTCTTTTCAGGTTACTGATTTTAACTTACACATATTTTTACAAGTTAATTGCTGCATGGGTGCATATAGTGCACCTGCCTTCCCAACCTCAGGGATTAGCAACAAATATTTTATTAATAGAGAATCCGAAGCGGTGACTGAGCCTATGTCCTCCAATATATTCTTGGATAGAGACATGAGAGGGTGGAGTTAGACTGAGAGAAAAGATTGACACAGGTCATAGCTCCATTGCTGCTGCAAGTTATAGTCTGTCGGAGGATCTGTGCTCCAGGAGGCTGTCTGCAGTCCTGCAGACACAGCTAAGCTAACGGTGCAATTCATAGGCTTCAGCATATGTGTCTGGTCCCCTTCTGGAGAGGTATCTGGTGATTAGGCAGGATTCCCTAGTGTATCTCGTATGGCACTCAATATCTATGTCATGACAACCGAATCAAGCCTTTAATGTCTCCAGCTGGATTTTACATCCAGCATGTTGATGCATTCTGGGCATCTTTTCAGAGGATCACACTGAATGTTAAATATTTCATTCTTTTATACTTATTTTGAAAGAAATCAACTCCAAAACAATGCAAATAAACAAGAAAATCACTTGGGCTTATGTAATTGAGACCTTAGGCACGATTGTTTTTCTATGGAGAATAAAACGTAGCAATTTGTCTGTGTTAACCTTTGACTATGTTCTTGGTCACTTAAAAAAGGAGGAGTGATGCACAGGGATAACAGCTACTCTGAGCAGGTTGGCAAAATCAGGCTGCCACTGTTTATTTCAGCCCAATGAAGTTAACTTACAGTCTCTAATTAAATTCAATGAGTTTTACATCAAGCCTAAGGTCAGTCTCCTTGGCTGTCGTAAGTACAGTTTCTACTTGTTGTCATTTACGCTATAGTACTTTTCAGAGTGTGTGTTTTGTGCAAATATACAAAGAAACAAACTTATCCCTATGGGGGTAAAATGTGCCATCCTAACTTGGGAAAATCTCCCTCTGACAGCTTGAAATGGTAAGCGTTGCCAAGCTTCATCCATGGCTCATAGCTGACTGCAATTTGCTGTGCAGCGTTCTGCTATAGCCTTCTATATAATATGAAAATTGCACTGAGTCATATTCGAAGGTTAAAATAAAGGGAGGAGGGACTGAGCACCATCTCCCCAGCCTGAGCTCCGGCAGGCACAGCGCCTTTCCCGGCTGCGGGGCCGGTGCGGTGAGAGCTCCCCCTTCCGTCCCAGCCAGCTCTCATCGGTGGTCGCAGTCTCACTTCAAACCAAACATCTGGTACCTTGCTGGATCTTGTCACTGCCCTGTTTAACTCATATTTCCATTTTAAATGAGCATTGTTCAGCTGAGTTCTTTTACTGCTTATTATCGTTTTGTACGGGGGCATTGCTTGGGCTTCACATTGATTGCAATGAAAATCAGTTCCTCACCTACAGAGAAAATTCTGAATAAGCTGAATGCAATTAAAAAGATAATCCTCAAGGCACCCTTAAAATTAAACTGAAAAAACAGGAATCCACACATCCACCAACCTACTCTCTTTATGACCAGCTGTAATGTAGTATCATTAGTGTTTATGATCTGAGTGAAATTTTATTTAAATGGTCATCAGTTCTCCTTGTAAACATGAAAAACAGTGCTCGGAATGATATATGCATATGACATTATATTTTTATATATGAGCTTTTTGTACACATGAGATTAATTTTCTAATTAATAGACTTACTTTTTTCATTCCAATATGTTCACAACGTAAGTCTGAAACTTCTGACTCTGGCAAGGTCCAAGTACAAGCATAAACTTGCAATGATTTGCTTTCGGATATAATAAAGAAATAGCTTTGATAAAAACTATTTATGTTATAAGTTGTGTTATTACTTCCCATTATTCTGCCTCCTTCTGTGGCATTCTGTCCTTCTCCCTTTCTCGCAGCTGACTGGTTCATCTGCTTGTTAGGTTGTGTCTGTCAGACTAATACTCTGCAGTGGAAAAGAAGTCATTTGCAAAATGTTTTTACAGTCCGTAGCACAGTACGGTCCTGACCTGACTAGTCTTTGGCATTAGAGTATTTTAAAATAATTTATTATTTATTATTCTTGTGCGTAGTGTATCATGGAAATTTTCCGTTGGCCTCATGTTTTATCGCAGGTGATTTTTTATCCAACTTACATATGACCTAATTACCCTCTGAGTGTCAGGTTTACAGTATGATGCCTATTACAATCCAGTCAGGGTACAGATTACACAGATTAATGGTTATGATGAAGTAAGACTTGGGGAAATACTGTAACATTTTGTAGACTTGCCGTGTCAGCACGAATAACACACCATGATGACATTTTTTCTTTGTTTGGACACCGCTAGGTAGCAAACATACGTAACAAAAATCCTGTGTTTTTCTATAGGCAGTTACAGTACTATTCGACAGTGCTGAGTTTGCCTTCATTCAGCCATCACCAGGGATGAGCGAGCGCCCTTTTGAATATGAAGGCACCTCAGTTTCCACACTTATTCAATCCTGGGCCTCTGCTGAGACTGTGCAAGTAAAAGTGCCACATATAAAAATGGCTTTGTGGTATGCGTTTGTCCTCAAGAAGTCCAGCTGCAACAGTAACTGATATGTCTTCATAAAACATATTTGTGTGTATTCATGTGTATTTGTGTGTATGTGTTTGCAAGGAGACTCAAACAAAAAGCTGTGCACAGTCAAGTTATTTCAAAGTTTATCTATTTATGTTTGAAAGTTCTGGAGACTGCAACTAGCAATTTATCTGCCTTGCCACGATATTGTAGTCTAAGCAGTCACAAAACACTGAACACAGCCCACCAGCTCTCTTCAGGAACTGGAAGAGCTCAAGTATAGATGCTCCATTGCTTTGCATTTTTACATCCACACAAATTAATGGAAAATGCTATCTTTTACATTTAGTAGTATCTTCTTCTCCCTTAGGCTTTATAACATACCCAGTAAAGTGTCTTTAGAATTCCTTATGGACAATGTGCTGAGAAAAAAAAATAGTAAAATTTCAGGTGTTTGTATCTCAAATTTCCAAGCAGGAAGGCAGGCAGTATAGCAGTTATGAATCTTTTGGGCTACAGATCTTGACCACATTGGATATTTAAAATTTCATTGCATTCCTTCCCCCCCCCCCAAAAAAAAAAAAAATTGAAAACCTCCTCCTTTTCAAGTTTCACATCTTAATTTATGGCTTAGAAAGTTCCTTTTAGCACTGTTTTCTCCACAGATAAAACAGACGTGGCTTTGCTGTCTTTTTGCCAGTCCTCCTTCCACACTGACTTTCAAACCCATTGGCTATTTGCAAGTGAATTTTACAGAAGTCTGAAAGATATTAAGTTCTTAGAAGCATTGTGAACTTCATGCCTAAGTGGAGGACAGAGGTGTTTTTGAAGCTACCACAGAGTGAAGGATAGTCAGCCCATGTGAGATCTGTCATGTTTGGTGCCTCCATCATGTGCCTCCTACATGGCCAACCAGTCAGCAAACACCAGCCAGTCCCTGTGGTCTTTTGTTCATCTGTCAGCAAAAGTAAAATGTAGATGGGGGGCATAAGAGGAAGCTGGTGGTCTGGTGGATATGTCAGGCACGTTTTGAGGAAGGTGAGCTGATGATATGAAGAGAATAAGATGATATAATGGTGAAGGGCAGTAAGATTAAGGAGAGGCAGCTACAAGTGCAACAGCAGAGGGACTTGTGCAAGAGAAAACCTAGCTAGGTGGGGTGATTTTGGAGGAGATGTAGGACACATGTTTATAAGAAACAAGGCTTCCTTAGTACTGTTGTTACAACCTCTTACTGTAAATGTAATTGCTTGTAGACAATAGAAGACAATAATTGTAAATTACAAAATGTAATGCATAAACCGTAGTTTATGTATGATGTGAGACAATATCCTCCCTGTTAACAGGCTTGAAGTTTAATGTCTTACCAGATTATCATGCCAATAATGAAGTTTCGTTATTTAAGAGAGATACATTATGGGAAAAACAATCATAGCAGCGCTATTCAAGTAGTTGTCTACTCTGCAATTTTCCTATATTTCCAAGCTGTTAGTTGTTTTAAAAGAAGCTATAATTACATTAAATACTTCCCAGTGCTCAAAAAGTGGAATTGCCTGGCTTTCCACTAGATTATTATCCTGCAGTTAAACATGGGTAAGGTGTTCAGTGTAATCACAAATAAAGAAGAAAATGGTCGGGTCAACGCTATTTCATTAAAATGATGACCACACAGCAGAAAAGACTGAAAAACATTTCACTTTTATATTAACTATTGAAGAAAATTAATTTACCAATTTACCAATTTGCCTCAACACCAATGGTATAAATCTAACGAGTGTATCTACATTTTCCTTTCTCCAGCTCAAGGTAAATACTTAGTCTCATAAAAACTAACTGATTTAACCAGTAGGACAAGATCCCTTTACCAATAAAATACTGACAAGGAAGTATTTTAGGAAGAAGGCACTAGATTGAGACCTATGTATGTATCCCCTGTCTAGATTAGGCAGTTTCAGTACTATCACAGCAGAATGGCAGACTCCCCATTTCCTCCACTCCATTTTGCTTATCCATTTACTTATCTAAGAAATAGTATATTTGCTAAAGAAAACCCAAAGAAGAAAGTAACTTCAAAGGTAGGAAAGTTCTGGACAACAGCAGCTAAGTGTTGCAAGCACTGGAAATCAAAGAGGCACAGATCCAGAACAAAACTGAGAATTTCCATCTCTAATGTAATTTCCACAGGAATGTACTCCAGCCAACGATGGCAATTTACCAGAATGTTAGGAAGAAAAGTTAGATGCTGTTGTAAGTGAGCACCTGAGAAAGAGTCTTGGTATATGACAGAAAGTTTCCACCATCAACAGAAATAAAAAAATAAAAACAAAAACCCAAACGCTTAATCTCTTTCTTGCTCTGGAACAGTGCTGAATATTTAGGGATATTCCCTCTGGATGCCAGCTGCTGTAAGAAAATGAGGGTATTCATAAAAAAGCTAAGGAGAAAGCAGGAAGATCGGAGCAGTCAGTCTCAACCACAGATAGAAACAGAAACAAATGACAGGGAGACATGGGAACGACAATTTTCCTCCCTTTGCAATGGTGGTGGCATGAGAAAAGTAAGGGAACAGACAATGTGTCTATGACAATGGTGAAGCTAAATTTTGGAGGGAGAAAGAACAACCCTGCTCTTTTCATATTCTGTGGTCTTCATATGAAGGCAGTGCAAATGACAGTGCAGACAGCGCAGGTGATATTTTACTAGAATACATTAGTGCAGCATTTGTGTTCATAGTTGCATGACTGGTCACAAAGCTTTGTTTTGTTTTGTTTAAGAAAATTCTGTTATAAATTAGGGAAGTGGCTGAACCTTAAAGAAATATATACTTCATGGTTAGAGAGAAACATACCGCCTTCTGGAGGGACATATCATACTGCATATACCACTTTGGTTCTCAGGATACAGCATTGCGCTGGGCTTCGCACAAAGGAATAAATCCAAAACTTTTCCTCCTCACCAAGATAAGAATACATTAAAATTGGAAGTACAAATTAATACATTATACTATAAGTCTGTAGAGCCAAAGTAAGGTAGGCATATGACAGTATTCAGCAAAGCTGATGTTAAAAAATCCTTTTTATCAGTGACTTTTCCCTTAGAATTTCTATGATAACACTTGGGGATATTACATTAAGTTTCGTAGTATCAAATGGAGCACGGAACAGACTTTTAGCAAGATTATGGCGTTAGAAGGATATTTAATGGTGAAATCACTTACTGCAGTACTCCTCTCTGAGAGCAAAGGTCTGAAGTGAAATGAATTTGGTGGTCTTAGATTAGTCCTCAGTGGGCAGAGGTCCATGTCTGAAGTCAGCTACATGCATAATTAGGTATAATTCCTACATCTGTTCAATAGAGGTTAATTGAACTATCATAATAATTGAATTCCTGTACTTCTGATTTTTCTATTCAAAGTGTTCCTGTGAGATCAGAGCCAAGTATTCATTATCTAACACACTTACAGGAAATTCTTGTTCCATGTTGTATTTGGTTTGTGGGTTGATGCAGGGTATTGGCATTTTTCAAATGTCTGAGCACAAATGCATATCCAATCTTTCAAAATACATAGACCAAAGAAAGAGCAAAATACACGCTACTTGTACACAGAATCTATAGTAAGAGCTCCTCATATCTTAAAGAAACCGTGAAAAGCTGCTAGGTTACTGGCTGACAAGGCAGAAAAGATCTAGTAATCCTATCCATGTATTCTGCTAAAAACAATTTCACTCTTTTTGTGGTGGTATTTAAATTAAGACTATATTATGAGTATTCAGTAAGCAAACATTGTATACTAATTTTGAGCCTGAAATAATGGAGCTTTTTTTTTTTCTTTCCACAATCACAGGTGTGCAAACATATGATAAAAGCATATGCATGAATGCCATGTATACTTACTCTGCTGTGTAGGCAAGCAGTTGCACAAATTTTACAAGGCTACTGTTCACTCATTCAGAAAAGTAACAGATTTTCTCTTACTGCCTCCTTATGAGAAGAAAGTGGACAGGCGCTGTGATGCACTGCATCCATTTCTGCTTTCATCCCGGATCCAACACACGATGATATGGATTACTCTTAGCTCACCAGACTTGTCAGTCCCCCTTTTAAATTTTTAAGGGAATAACATTTGTCTTTTATTTACTTCGATTTTAGCATTTACAAAGAAGATAAATTTTTGATATTCAGGCTCTTTGTGCATTGAAATAGACAAACTACAAAATCAGCTATTTTTCAGAAGAGGCAGGAAAGACATTCTCCACGCCCATGTAACCATAGGCTTCTCACCTAGGACTGCCAACAAAGATGTCAGAAATGGTCAGGAAGTGGAATGTCACCATAATTCCTTCAGATTTAGGCAACTTACTAAAAATAATTAGAAATAAAAATATTTTGACTGAAAAAAAATTTGACTGGAAATACTGTCACATTGTCTTAAAGGTTTTTTGAACTTTAAGCATGAGTAACCCCATCTGTCAGCTGGGCTGAACTGTCAATCATGGTATATTGCTTTGACATTAGCAGTGGCTTGTCTTGATCTAGCATGGGAGTTATGGGAGTTATTGTCTTTCTAGGGAGTCCAGCTCAAAGTGAGAAGTAGAGATGTGGCACAAATATAATTACTAAATTATTATTTTAATTTTTCATTGAATTAATCCTCTCCAACTGCTGAACTTTTGGCTTATAAGTCAAAAGCACAAGTTTCTGAGGAAAGCTTGGTTATCGGTCCATTATATTTTTAACAAAAAAAAAAATTCTGAAGTAAGTCTGGTTATCAACCTTTTGGAAACAGGATTGATGTTACTAACCGATGTAACACAGGTCTGTGACTAGTCATCTCAAAAACTTTCAGACTCAGTCAGGCTGGTCAGATTGAATCCAACAATGTTCTTCTTTGAACAAGCGTAGTCAAGAGTAGTGCAAAGCTTCAACAGTGCAAAGCATGCAGAACTGATCCCTATGAGCACACTTAACATTTTTTGCCACTCAATCCCATAAACCAATTTTAGTGATGCAATGAAGTTCACTGTCTGCTAAGTCATTGTGAATCATAAAGTCCCCATTTGTGTGGTATAAATCAACATAACTATTCAACAATTAAATCTACAATGAATATATTTTTTAAATTACCAAGCATTATGGTTCATTTTACAAGCTTGCACATGCATTCTTTATAGCTTACTGTCAGGTAATGGTTTATAAATGATACTTGATAAACAACAGCTGTATAATCTTAGAAATATTCATCAAGAGGCACATGTATCCATGGTAAATCACTTTTGACTTATACAATGCTGGGGGCTGGCATGTAATCTTCTAACTGCTTGCACATGGAACACAATAGGACATGGCGCTATGCTTGTGTGGGACCAAAATACATTCAGAAAACAAACTTGAGTATCAATTGCAAGCAAGAATGAAAAAAGTTTGTCAAGTGCACAGTTCTGAAGTGTAAATCTTATAGCAGATGCTATATTTATGGTACACCACTATGCATATTTTGCATGCTATTTGTTTTTAAATTGAACTTAATTGCCCTCAGTTTCACAGTTTACTGACACTGACACCTAAAGCTTAGTGAAGATGCGGTATTAGGGATTGGGTTTGCTCTCCCATGAGCTAAAACAAGCTGTAACTCCTGTACTTCTCTCAGCTGTTAGCTCTCTGCTAATTCCCTAGATTATGTCATAATTTATTTCCTATCTGTTAATGTGTTTCAGCTTTCAGAAAAGTTCTTGTGAGGCAGAATATAGAATAAGAGTGTTCAGTTTTTCTTTCAGATGCCTGTATACAGCACCTGCAGAGCCAGATACCACAGTCCTTATGTCACAGTGAGTTTTGGGGTGGAAGAAATAAGGAATGCAATCATTCACATGCTGATGGCAGCCTAGTACCGTTGCTGTTACACAGCAGTTGGGCTAAAGAGTTAAAATGGACTGTAATTGCTACCTTCGGGCTCTTCATTGAATGGAACTGCTTGTTCCAGCAGCCTCATCTCTGTTTTATCAAGACCACGCTGTTTATAGTTAATATTTATACTCTACAGTTACAAGTATTGTTCATGAAGCATCACTATTTGTGCTTTACTTAAGATCTTTGGAGAAAGTCAAAGTCTTAGGTACAAAGAGTATCTACGCCACTCACATGATAATGCCCATGACACAACTTACACGTTTTTTTTTAAAACATGGATAGGACTCATCTCACTTAACCATCTAAAAGTAAGACACCTAATGTAAACCCCTCGTCTAGGCTCCCTCTAATACCTAATGGAGAGAAAGAGACAAATTAAGAGTCCAATCAATCCCATCCTAAGTAGGGTCTAAGAAGAGTGAATGAACCTTCCTGTGGAGGGTTCTGTCCCTCTCTGTAGACTCCAGAGGAAGCCTAACTGACAATCTTACCATAGAAAAATACTTTTTATAGGGTAGCGTGAAGGGAGGTGAATGCTGCCAGCTGTGCTACTCTTAATCTCTGTGCAATACCCCCCACTACACACATACACAACTGGTTTTTGTGTGCATATGGCAGAATTTCCTCCAAATGCACAAACCAGACGTAATTCAGGAAAGCAGCCTACTTTACCTGGTCTGTTGTATCCGCCTAAAATTATTAAATAAGTTAATCCTTTAATAAGTAAATAGTTTTAATTTGACTTACATGAAGTGTGGAAACTTCTGGTTTTGGGGTAACCCTAGAAGATCTGGAGCTTTTGAGGAAGATGCTGCTTAAGAGGAAGAGGCTTTCTGCTGGTTGTTTGCCTCCATGATACTCACTTACAGGAATCTGCTGTCCCTGCAGTTCTGCATTTGTAACTACGCTGTGCCAAAGCATCTTGGGTTTTTGACAGAGTTAAAGGATTCTCTTTATATATCCTCTTATCTCCACCCTGAACAGAGGAAAAGCACGAGGATATCTTTTACTCTTTTATAGAGGTGGAGATGAGCAGGAGCTTTGGATAAAGCAGATGCTACAGAGAAAGGCTCATGTCAGCCAAATTAAGAGAGGAATTTTGGCCTAAGGAGAAAACTACATCAATGTGAGACAAATGGTGGAAAACTAGTCTTTTCCTCATTTGTCAAATCTGAGTTTGAAAGTAAGACTCATGCAAGAAAACAGATTTGATAACTTCATTTCTTGCTCATTAGAATTTGTCATTAGTAAGCATAGAAGTTACATTTTCTTAGCTATTTTTTCCAGACCGCAGTCATTTTAGCAAATTTAGGGCACCCTGTCTCTTCTGTTGACATCTCTCATTTTATCTGTGCATTGTTTCCATACTTGTTGTGAACAGCTAGGACCTCTGACATATATTTATCCCTGTAACCTGTTTTAGGCCCTATCAAACATATACAGGGTGCTCGTCAACATTTTCACTTCTTTTAAACATTTCTGTAGCTTGTGAAGATACCGATTGGATGTGCTAAATCCAGTCTAAGAGTTTCTGAGCTCATTTGAGCCTGGAAGATATGCAAAAGAGTTCTTATCACTCAACGCCTTTGCAGGAATGAAAGCAAGTGGTAAAAGTAAAAGCACAAAGTTAAAATGTTTCATAAATTAGGAACCTACCAAATTTATATGTTGAAAACAACACAGAAAGAGTCTGGTATGCATGATTTAATATATTTAGAAGTTGCACCCCAGTTAAGCATTAATGCAACACTGCCAGCAATATAGGACAAAAAAACTTTGCAGTATACATTACCTCAAATTAATTCTTAAGTATACAAGATATTCCCTGCTGGGTGACGTGAAGATCGCCAACAGAGGGCAGTGACAGGTATTTAAAGAACACAGCATGTACAGAAGAGAGTCATCTTTCCCCTCATTTACCATTCCAGCTTCCATCGTTTGACAGGAGTTCCTGAAAGAGAGGTGGCATCTATAGTATCGTATTTAAAATTTGTTAATGAACCTGTCCTACATGAACATGTCTAATCTTTTCTCAGTTCCTTATAATTTTGGTTTCCACAACACCTTGAAGCAATGAGTTACGCAGTTCCGCAGTGTGTAAACGCACTCCCTTTTGTTCATTTTAAACCTGCGGCCACGTGAATGTTCTCTAGCTCTTATTGTGAAGAGCTGTGAATAACAATTCCCTACCTATGTCCTTGATATCGTTCGTTGCTTTATAAATCTCAGTCATGTTTGAACCTAACCTGCTCTATAATTTTTTGCAAGATTATTGCCTTCCTTGCCTCCATTTATTTCTACTAGATGGTTTTTGGAACAAGCTCACCAGAGTAGCATGCAATGTTAAACCTGTGACAGATCAGACTACTACTAAGATGTTTTCTATTTCATTCTCAATTTCCTTTCTAATAAGTCCTAACCCTTTATTTGCCGCCAGTGAACCTCTGGCCAGTGGTCTTGTAGAACAATATCCAGTAACCCTCAAATTTCTGTCCAGAATGGAGGTAGTTCATTCAGAGTCCTTCCTTTTTATAATCTGGATTGCTTTACTCCAGCCGCATTACCTTGCACTTACCGATACTGAATTTCACTTGCCATTTTAGTCCTCTGTCCTTTCCAGTGAGTTCTAGAAGTCTTTTTGCCATCTTAAATCCCAGTGAGCTCCTCTGCCATGTAATACAGAAGAAAGATGAACACTGCAGATCCCACTTCTGGTACTTAGGGGACCTCACTCACCGCTATTCTTTGTTATTTGCCTTTAAGGAGTTACTAATCCATGACAACCGCTTCCCATTAATCCCACCGTAATTTATTTTGTAGAAGCCTTTAATGAGGGAATGTGTCAAAAGTCCTTTAAAAATCCAAGTACATTATAGCAAGTGGACCACTCTATTCCACATGCTGCTGAGAGTTTTAAAAAAATCAGATAAATTTTGTGAGGAACATCTTCCCTCAATAGAAACTGTGGTATACAATATATTGTATTTGTCCAGGTGTCTATTAATCTCATCCTTTATTGCAGTTTTACCATTTTGTCTGTACAGGAACCAGACTAACTGTCTATAGATCTGAGCTCTCTGGAGTCCTTTATAAAGACTGTTGACACATTTCCTACCTTCTGTTCCTCTGGCAATAGGTTAGACACCACAGTTAGTAGTTCAGCAATTTCATATATGGGTTCTCTTATAAATCTTCAGTGAATGCCATCTGCTCATGGAGATTTCATACTGTTCAGTGCGTCAATTTGCTCTAAAACCTTTTCTATTGACAGCTGAATTTCAGCCAGTTCCTCAGAGTTATCCCCCGTAAAGAATGATTCTGATACAAGAACCTCATTGTCTTCTGTAATGAACACTGATGCAATAAATTAATTTAGCTTTTCTGCAATGGGCTTATGTTCCTTGAATGTTTCTTTCATACCTTGGTTGTCTATTCGCCCCATCTGACTTTCTCTCAAGCTTTCAGGTAATGGTATGTTTGAAAAAAGTTTTAAGAATAGATTATCTGTCCTTAGTGTTACTCCTTCAAATTGCTTCTGGCCTGTCATATGGTGTCTTTACGTTCAGCTAGCTACAGTTTCTGTTCCTTTCTTTTCCACTTGTTTGGATGCAACTTCTGATTTTTATTTCTGATAGCCTCCTCTGATCTACTAATTCAAGACAGGTCAGGTTTTTTTTTTCAATTTATATTTTGAGTGGTAGCAAACATTTTCTCTGTATGTCTAATACAGAGACTCTTTATATGGTTTCACCTGCAAATATTTTACCCTGCTAGTTGCTCCTTTTAATTTTGTTTCACTAGTTTGCCATTTGATATTGTTCCCATTTCTAAAGATATATTTTTGGGGTAGATTTAAGATCTTTCCCTTTCCTGTAAGGATTATTGGTAAGATCACTACTAGAATATTCTGTATATCGCCGTCTTCTGAGTAGCTGCTTCACAAAACAGTCATTCCAGAAACATAAAAAGGTTGCCACAGAAAGCATGTGCCAAGAAGTAATCATTTTTTTGGGTAAATGAATATATTTTCAAAAAGTGTACATACGCTTATTTGCAATAGAAAAGGGTTAGTAAAAAACAACTACGTAGATTTTAACCCTTGCTGCCTAAAATTGTAATACCTTTATATGACATTGATTGTACTACCTACCGTATAAGTGTTGACATTCAAATTCTGAGCTTGGTTTTCCTCTGCAAGCTTTCTTTTTTTCTTCCCTTTTTTAAACCAAGTGTAACCCTGATAACCACAGTGGAAGCGCTTCTGATTTATGCAGTATTAAATGTAAGATCAGAATTAGGTCCTAAACCTGCAGAAATACCTCAAAGAGATACTGTATTTTCTTCTAGCTGCAGACATATCTACAGTGCGGTCATTTTCAAACAGCCTTTTATTCCAGCTGCTTTCCTCCTTCATAGTTGTTTTAAATTTATGACTTACATGATTTACTTTTCAATGAAATTACCACCGAGAATCAGGAACTCTACAAATCTTCTGACTAGCTGACTTTCACCTTCCCTGCTAATTTGTGTACTTATGAAGGAATGCAACCATAAATCACCAATAACATAGCTATCTTAGCAAAACTAAATGTCATCCCATTCATTTGACTTCCAGTCTCAAACACACTCAAAATGCCAAGGGGTGAGGGGGAGACGAGTATAAGCGTTATACAGTGGTGCATTTAATTTTTCCATTTGTCATATCATGTCAACTCATACTTTTCAACTTCTTGCCATTTTAGATGCAAGCAGGAATAGCTGTCAATATAATCTTCAGGACATCTACAAACAAATTTAATCAACTGAACACAAGGGTGACTAATAAACTCCAAAGAGAATCAAGAGTCTGCTCTGGAAGGACAAGAGATGTTAGTGCTTTGCTCTGGAGTTTATCTATGTCATTGCCCTGAGGTCTTGTACTATGCCTTTTTCTGATGTTTTGCACCAATAGACATATATCTTCACTTGCATGTTTTACTAGGAATCCCATTCGATCATCACAGGCACCACAGTACCACGGACTGATGCACAGAAAGGGTTTTGAACCTTGCAGAATTGTCTGAAAAAATCTCAAGATAGAGCAAGTACTAAGGACTGGTAATAATAAGCAAAAAAAGAATTCTATAGAGTGGAAAGGTGAGAATGCTACTAACAGATCGTGGAACCTTTCTCCCAATTAAATGCATATTTAATTCTGGGACAGGGTCTGTCATTTGGCCACTAGTATGATGTGAAAGCAATTCTTTGATACAGCTAAGTACATTTACTTAACCTAAACCTAAAAACCTTAAAGGAGGTTGCTGTGAAATGGAGTCCTGCTT
This sequence comes from Struthio camelus, assembly GCF_040807025.1. Lineage (NCBI taxonomy): Eukaryota > Metazoa > Chordata > Aves > Struthioniformes > Struthionidae > Struthio > Struthio camelus. The sequence goes on along the minus strand of NC_090943.1, from coordinate 44,487,890 downwards.
TTTTCCCCTGTGTATGGGAATTGGTCTTTTTCAGTGGCGGGGGGAAACTTCTATGTTCCTGTGCCAAGTCAGCTGCTCTTCTTATGCCAGTCTTGAGTGCTGAGGCTTAGGAGCTGGAGGCAAGAAGGCAATTTTCTTGCTGAATTTTTGTTGCAATAGAAACAAATCTAAGCTCTTATTTTGGATTTGAGACAACTCCTGGCACAAAGTTCTGGCAAGCCAAAGTTGATAAAAGGCAGCTCTGATTGTGCCTGTTTCTTGCCATCAGGTGTTGCGTGCTTCTGTCATTCAAAGTAAATCCATCCAACTCCTGAATCATTATCTATCAGAGGTTGCTCTTCTCTTTCACATTCCAGTGATCTCTATTCTGCACCTCTGCCTCCTGATCCTACATCTAGTATAAATCATATGTTTTCCTATTACTGGACTATCCAAATGCTCACTTGTTTTTCACGTGTGTAATTAGATTTAAATACCTAACAAGCAGAAGTGTTCCTGAAATTTTGTTTTAGGTCTATAAGGAAAAGTTGAATATAGCCCTGACAGCAAGCAGATTTAGATAAAGATAAAAACATTGCATCTTTTCTTTTTTCTTTTTCTTTATCATCCACAGCCCCTGTAACTGCTGCTTCACTTCTCAAGAGAAAGGACTTCAAGACTTTGGCTCCATTTTGTGCATTGTTTATGCTCGTTATCCAGAAGAACTATGTTTCCTAACTGAGTGTGACATCCTTGCTTTATGGGTGTCATCTCTTTGAGTGCTATTGAGAAGAAATTCTTGAATTTCATACCCTCATTATAGATCTCCTTTCCCCAGCCCAACTGCTCATGAGTAACACAGTTTATCTCCAGTGATGCATTTTTCTTCAGTTTTAAAATCTTTGTTTTGTTCACAGAGGTTTTAACAACAGGTACAAGTATTGTAACTACCGTATTTTATCAGTCAGTGGTAGGGACATTATGTGAGGAAGAGGGGACTGTGTGTAAAAGAAATTACAGTGCTTTCTGCTTTGGCTCTATATCCTGCAGGTAAACTGACTGATATTTTAATTTCCTTGGACTCTTTGGAAAGCTCTTTAAATGAAGGTTCTGAAGAAAATATATAACTTTGGTTATCATACTTTATGGTTATTACTGTGTACACATTAAATGTGAATTAATGCAATAAAACAGTACATTTCACATAAAAAATACTGTGAATTTCACTGCTCTTACTGACATGGCACATGTATCAATATAATTATGGGTTACAAATCCTTGGTAAGAGACGCAGTGTTACAGTTTTGAAATTCCCCCATTATGTGAATTCAGAAAGACAGAAAGAATGCAGCAGTCTGTATCTAATTTATCTTGTCCGGTAGGCTTTTCAAAAAAGCAATATTGATGCTGGATTTATCTTTAATTTGATGGCACTCAGAGTAAATAGGCATGTGGCATGCACTAGTGCCAATGAAAATGTTGGGGCTTGCTCCTCCCTGGAATAGTCTGATGGTGTGAAACAGTCACAGACAGCTGAGCAGAGGAGCTCTGAGGCATTCTGCCTCTCCAGGGCAGTTACAGGCCTAACACATCAGGGAGCTCTTGATTTAGTTCTCATTACATTTGCTTCCACTCCACATATTTCTCTCAGGATACCTGAAGTGTGTTGTTCTGTATAAATCATTGATCAAAAACATTCCTATTTAAGGACTTATGCAGAAGAGTGAAGTTGCAAAGCCCCATATTCAGAAGACAGCAAATTACAGAATTAGGACTGCCCATACCTGCGTATCTGAGGACTTGGACAGACAACTGAGTTATGATGACTTGAAGAATTACTGAGCATATAACTATATGACCATACACATATTCTTACCCCGTCAAAAACCTCTGACAGAGGTTTTAGCTACCACATTTTACTTTGTGCTTCCCATGAGTGAAAAGCATGCGCATAGTCAGTTACCGTGGCTCAGCTGACACATAATATTTCAGCCAGCTGTGGTAGTTCAGTTGTGCATCTGAGCCTTATTATACTAACATACTATTTACTATATTAACATACTATTTGTTCTACTGTGTCCTTCATTCATTCATTACCAGTAAAGAAAGAATATGGTCTTTGCATTTCACAAATGACCAGCCTTAATACAACTTTGGCACTCTTTTCCAGCATCTGTAACTACACTTCCTCCTCCTGCTGATCCCTTTAAGTGTGGAATTTCCTTCCACTTCTGATCCTCTGATCATTCCAATCCCTCCTTCAATATTAAGTCTTCCAGAAAGGTTACCTATGTTAATCCATTGACAGAAGAAATATTGTCACGAACCTGGTGCTTGGAAAAATCTATGTGCCCTATTTGATGGGGAGCAGGTCAATAAATTTATTGACTAAACCACTAGTTCCCCGTAAATGAAGTACAATTCACCCCGGGAAATGAAGTATACTTCACTAGACAGATGCATCAGTGCTAGTGGTGAGTCACGGCAGCACAGAAGCACCCGTAAACCTGGGCAAGCAGGTGGGTATCTTAATGAAAGAGATTGGAGAAAGGGGCAAGATAGGAAGTGGTTATTGTCCAGGGGAGGAAATGAGGAGGAATTAGTATGTTGCAGCTAAAAAAGAAACTACTGGGTTGAACCTATTAGGATTACGGAGAGTTAGGTTTAAATATTAGTTCTGTCATGCACTTCGATAAAACCAGTCCCAGTCTCCCATTTACTAATACAGCCATTACTCTTTTGCTTCTGGTTTGTAAGGATAAATGATTATGAAGCGTTCAAACTTTATAGTGATTAGGTCTTATAACAACATAAGTATTTCAAGAGATTAAGCATCTTCTGTGAGTATATGAATAGTTTTCTCTTCAGCTTAGGGTCCCTTGTCAACACATTAAATATCCACCAAAGACACGAGATGCAGATGGTCAGCACCTGTTTTTCATCGTATGGTCCTTCAGGCATTTAGCTTGGCTATATACAGTCCTAAGTGCACTGTCACTGCTTAACAAAAACACCATAAATAGTTACTGTAATTAATAATGAAGCTACTTCCTTGGACTAGTCATGCCTTCTCTGTCAGTTCTGCTGTATGTAATAGTGCTAATCTTTTAGACTAAATAGCTATCTAATTCTTGGAATTTTGTGAGTTTTTTCCAGCAGCAGAAAAAGTGAAATATAATGAGAAATTTGTCGCATGTATTTCTGTTTCTCCTCAGAGAACAGGTGCCAGTTCTCGCTTGCCTGAACACATTAGGAATCAGTTAACAGGAGACTGCTCATAATTCCAAATTGTAATTCCACATTTTTCCACCCAGCACCTACCCCCAAAACGCTATCCCGTTGCTACTGGTGTTACCATGCTTCTTTTGCTATCCCCTGGGCTCTCCCACTGCATCTGCAGTGGCTCCTGACTCACAGATATGTACAAATACATCACAACAATGACCGGTCTCTATATTTCCATTCAGACCCTGAGGAAAACTCTTGAAACCTGTAGTTCCGTGGGCACCTCCTCCAGCAGCAAAGCCAGTTTAAAAGGATCCTTGCACTGCTTTCCCTGTTTTAGTTGTTTCTCTCCCCCACTTTAGTCCCCATGGTTACAGTTTATTGCCCTCTGATGTGCCAGTGCAAATGTTTGTGGGAGCACAGTGCAACATTGATCACTGACATTATCAGAGCTAACCACTCCTTCTCCTCTTTTTGGAAGCCTTTTTTTGAAAACAAAACAAAATGAAACAAAACAAACACCACAACTGAATTGCTTCATTGCTTTGGCTTAGCGCACAGCCCTACAGCACAACTTGGAATGGTAAAACTCACTGAAGAGCAGAACCAGGTGCAAAGGGGAGCAGGAATCTCTAGTTTGCTGGAAAAAAAAAGCAATGCCAAAAACACACGCTCAACCTTTATGGCTCAGAGCTCATCCTGGCTCTTGTTCTGGATTGTGATGCAGATGCAGACTAATATTGTTTCAAAAGACAGAGGAATGTGACTGTTTCCTCATTTAGCTTGATGTGAAAGTAGCTATTACACCTACAGGTTCCCTAAGGCCTGGGATGGCCGTAAGATCAAAGGCATTCTCTGGGAACCAGCCAGCCTCCAGCTTAACAATAAATCAGTACCTTCCTACACTCATTGGATTATACTTCAGTCTCCCTTTTCACCTAAAACTAGCTGCTCTCAATTAGCTATCCTGTGCTTCCTTTTGGTTTCAATAGCTAGTCTGAAAATACGATGACAGAAGCTCAAGAAATTGAAGGAGTTAATTGTCTATGATGATTTGTTATGTATTTTGTTACTTTAAAAACCCATCTTTGCTGCCACACAGCCTTAGGGATGTTGTGTTATTATCGCTGTTGTCAGTTCTGAACACTAAAATTTACTGTATTTGATGTTAAAAACTCAACTCGAGGTTGTAATATCTATAAAGAAAATACTGCTATAAAGATGAAACTCTGAAGGGGCTGTTCACATACATGAGCAGACAGTAGAATAAATACTGAAAATCTTATCTTTTTTATTTATCCGAGAAGCAGGAAACAATATGAAAAACATTTATTTCTATGTGACAGAAAATGCTTTTAACAATACATAATCATTATCAGTCAATACTCCAAGAGGTTGCTGTTGATAGGAGGTGTCTGGAAGATGCTTTTCATGATGACCTTTAAATGCCATAGTCCTAAATGATCATGGAGAAAGAATATTCCTTCATTTCAATACCTACTAGAAAAAAATCAAATTGCTTCTGGTTATAAGCCGTATGTGTGACAGCGGGACATATCTATACACCGGCTCACTTCCCACAGTGAGAAATGAACAGGATAGCACTCTGATTTCTAAATCATTACCTTTGGGCATGGCATTTCCTACTGGAAACAACATTCAATTTATTACTTTTTAAATACTATGTCAACAATTTTTCTTTATCATCTATGTCATTTTTTCCCACTAGTGTATCAGACCTACGATACAAAAATATGCTTCCAAATTCAGTTGTACCATATTAATCTATGTCTAATTGTCAGTAGCAGAATTTTGCATGAATATTAGCCTCTTATTGAACTATGCAACTAATAGGATTATCCAGTGTTAAATTAATAATATGTTTTCTCAAATTCTTAACTTCATAACCTTTACATTCTATCAAAAGAAGGAGCTGAGAAGAAACTTTTGTATGGGGAAGGTACTCAGTAAGGGCCTCTTTAGAGCTTTTTGCTTCTTCCTCTGAATTATTTCAAATGACACGGCCAACATTTCATAGTGGCCATGAGATACTGAACTGAAAGGATACCTGGGGTCAATAGTGCATTTGTACTGTTCACTTTATTTCTATTGAGACTACTCTAAACATATATTGGCCAAATCTTGGACACGAACATGTTGATTTCCTTCCTCAGAGATGCAAACCTAGAAAATATTGCAGTGACTGATAAATTTTGAGTTTAAGAGCAAATGTGAACTTAAATATAATCTGCATATTTAGTCTCGTTGAAATATTTGTATTTGTTGAAATATGATATTTCAGTGGTAGAAACACTGCTTAGGAAGCAGACAATTACTCTTATAAATCAGATTTTCTTCAGAAGAAAATGACATATTCACACAAATGGAGAAGAGTGTCACCAAACTCTGACAGCTTGCCAAATGAAAAAGAAAATATCTATAATATTTTATATTACACATGATACAATAATATACTGTATGCTTAGCATCTCCTGTATGATCATTTGTGGAACGTGGCACATGAGAAGTGGGAAAAACTAACTTTGTGAAACACTGTGGAACCGTCGCTGTCTCATTTTTATTTCCATTCTTTTTAGAATCTCTCTCAAATTTAACAATCCTTTTACGCCCCTTTACATCCAATAGTCTCCAAGTGCTTTAAATCATTAATGAATGAACCAGGCTGAATCAGACCTCCCACTGACTTTATAAAGCAGGAACATATAATTAGGCTAATTTACAGATGAAAAAGTTGATGTACTGGAATAGTGAGTGACAAATCCAGGATCCCAAAGGACATCCAGCACAGAACTGGTTATAAAAACTACTCTTTTCACCTGCTCTTCTACTTTCGCCTTAATTGTACAAGAACAGGTGCCAATGTGAAATAGCACTATTACAACAGGAGTTGTGCTAAAATGTAAGTTAATTGAACACTCTTTGAAGTAATAGTTTGATCAAGTTATGCTTTGATTCTAGGTTGTAAGTTCAGGCCTGCGGGATCCAGGCCTTAGGTCCGGATTCACAGGATCAGTGGAGTGATACGCCTACGTACTTTTGCAAAGCCAGGCCTGTTTCTTAAGAAGACCAAAAAATATCTGTTTCAGTACTGTCTACTGAGGCGTTAGCGTTTCTAAAAAAGATTTTATTTGATGTATTTGATGTGCATTGAGGAAAATGAAAGGAACTGACCAAAGCACAACTTAAATCTTTTGAGTCCACTGTGAAAACACTCAAGAAATAAAGCGGTCTCTCTGACTCAGTAGTGGGGATTTGTTGTCAGTCCTTTATTTAAAACTCTGCCGACCTAATTACATAAAGGAAAATAACCTTCAGTCGATTTTTGTGTAGCGATTAAGCCTGCATGCGCTCCAACAGCAGACACGATGGACAGTAGCGAAGAGGGTCCTGGGATATTTCGCCGTGATACGCCGCCTCGGCGAAGGTCATCACTTCTTGCAATTCACCATGAATGATTGACTCCACAAGAAGTTCACACTGCACGACATACTTTCAGAAAAGATTCATGTTAATGGTGCATCTGAAGGGATTGATGTTGAGCAGAAGCTGCATCTAAGGCTTGAAGAATGATTTAGCGGTATGAAGGCCTACAAACCAGAGCTCACGTAGACACGCTTGATGGTAAACATCAGAGAATAAATACAACTAAAAGTCATAAAATTGGATAGACAATAAATCTGACAGTTTAAGACCTTTTGGGGCTCAATTCATAAAAAATAAAATTACTTACGCAGCCATTCCTTGATTTAGCCGTGCGTCTTTTTCTGTGAAGTGAACAGAAGACATTTTCACGCTTGTGACAGGTCGGAGCAGCTTAAAAAAGTAGCTATCTCCAAAAAGAACCCAAAGTACAATACTGAAGAAACGTTACTTTCCTGCCTAACGCTATCATCTGTCCCTGCCTTGGTCTACATGAAATGTATTTTTGACAAAATGTCACTCGAAACCTTTTTTTCTCCCGAGTCTGAAACGCGGCGATGTAAACGGTGACACGGAAGTGAGGAGACGTACCTGATGGGCGCCGCTCTTTCTGACAGCTTTTCCTTCTCTCCGGCATCGACCACCTGCTGCTTCTATTTATGTACAAACATTTATAGTTTGATTTTAAGCAGCTTGGGACCCTGTTATATGAGAGAGCACGTGCTTTGCTGGAGGATTAGCAGCTACGCTATTGCTGTTTTTCTCAGACCTCCCTATCGGTTTTCCCAGCAGGCATCCAGCCTCTGCGGAGAGGTCGCGTCGCCAGCGACTTCGCACCAGCCCACGCTCCCCGGGCTGGGCTACCAAACCTCCGTTCACCCCTGGTAACCCGCTGGGTTACCGAATCGGACGTGTGTGGGCAGAACAGCCAGGAAAAATCCCCCCTGCTTTCCATCCAACACCGTGGATTTCCCCTGGAGGCGGGGAGGCGCGCCAGCTCACCGCCACCGGCGCCGGGGTGAGCCGCCTCGCTCGCCCACAGGAAATGGCCGCCGGGCGCAGCTCCCTCTCGGCGCCAGCGGACGGGATGGCGGGCATCTTCCGAAACTCCCCAGCGGGCGACGTCGGAGGGCGGCCCGCGCGTCCGCATGAATGTGTGACTGTGCGTTCGCACGTGTGCGGGCAGGGCAGCGTGTGTGCGCGCGCACATGTATGTGAGTGTGTGTGGGGGGGGGGGGGTGCCCATCTGCATGAGCGTGAGCATCGGCGTGAGCGCGCGTGGGTGCGCGCCTGGGTGTGCATGTGCGTGGCCCGTGCCTGTGAGCGTGCCTGTGCGTGTGCGTGTGTGTGAGCGTGTTGGTACATGCGCAGGCAGAAAGACTGGTAGGGGGACGAGAGCAATTTCGGAGCTCTTGTGTTTGAAATATTATTACTGAATGCATAAGAAGGGTGTCATGAGACAGACAGGGAAGAAGTCATTTAAACATCTACACAAATCAGTACAGATTTATGTACCTTCGTTGCTATTTGAATGCACTTTTTTGTATTTGTTTCAAATGTTGCCATTGATATGGAGGAAGGGCTCACCAGCTGGCCTTTGCTGGAAAATGAATTTGGAAAATAAAAAGTCAGAGAAGGAAATATTGGATCAGCTAGACTTCTGACTGAATTTATAGTTGAAGGGAATTTCTGCTGAGCGGAGGTGGCATTCTGTTTATTTATGATTATTTGTCTATGTTTAGATATGCATAAGCACAAAAACGGATTTTAAAGATTAGATTAAATAGCTCAATATATTTTTGTTGTTATTATTATTATGTTATGGCATGACTAAAGTATATTTTTTGTATCAGGCTCAGAAGTGCAAGTGCCTATCCTCAACTTCCGTTGTCCAAATAATGTATCTAGTACCCTGAGTTTCAAAGGAAGTTCTAAAAACCTCACAAACAACCACTACGGTACCATAGTTATCTATATATTTTGTTATCAGTAATTATGATAGGTCTATATATTCTTGCTATCTACATGATTATTCAGTCCTTTTTTTATCTTATTAAAATCTTAGTCTCAATGGTTTCCTATGGCAGTGAATTTCACAACTGAAAAAAATTGGAGAATGTTGACTTTCTGCTTCTTAGTTACACTGAATCCCTCTGCCTCATAAAAAAAGGGGAAAAAAAGAGGGTCCCTAACTACTTGGTCTAGAACATGCATTATTTTATGGATTTTTGTTTGTAAGCTAAATGATTTTTATCATTTCACGCTCTTTCTTCATGAAAATTCCCTTCTTTCCTCTGCAGCATCCTTTTGGAGACTGGGTGACACATATGCCACTATTCTGCAGTGCTGTCTCTATTCTGTCATTACAGTGGTCTCCACATTGCTGATTATTCCATCCCTTTGCACGTTACCATATCTGATTTGCTTTTTGGACTGTAGATGCACACTGATCTACAGTGATGTCCCAGGTCTTCCTTCAGATGATATAATCAGCTTAGAGCTTTGCAGGTTGAACAGATTATTCTTCTCTGCAGCCTGATTTGGAATCTCATTGTTATCATGTTGCTGATTTCTCACCTATCTTATTTAAGTTTCTTTGACATTCTCTACAGTCATCTCAGGCCGTTGTACACCTGTACAACTCCTCTATAGACTTTGTTGCCATGCCATCCTTTTCCTTTTCCAAGTCATTAATAACTCATTAAACCTCATGGCATGTCATGAGGAACACCTGGGGCATTTAATCTACAACCATGATGGGATATGGTCATTTAATCTTCTTTGTTTTTCATTTGTAATCAGGTCTAGACTGCAGTGATCTTAAAATTTCGCAATTAAAATGTTCAATCTGTGTTCTGACTGTGTTCTGTTACATGAATATTCTTTTCAGACATATACAATTCCACTAGGGCTAAGGATTAATTGAAAGCCTAAATTCAAAAATTCCCTAAAATTCTAAAGCCCACCAAAAGAAAACTCCTGCCAAGCTGCTGCATCATTACCTTGCCAACCCTTCTACATTGGAGTGGTAAGAACTGTACAAAACATACTTTCTGATGCTTACCATATTCTCTTACCAAATTCTCGCTCTTAGGCTGCCTTGCCCAGCCACTGTTTTAATATCTGCCGATTTTTTGTATCTCTTGGCGTTTCATATACTCTAGCAAACCATAGGGAATGCCTCAAATTCAACGGTAGACCAGAAAGGTTTATAACATGAGAACACATAAATAATTCTTGGAGCAGAGGCTGCAACCCAGGATTCCCCTATCTCAGGAGATCAACACCACCTATATCTCTTGATTAATGATCACAGAAACATGAAATTTATCATAATTCCCCAGTGATCTCTGCCCTGATGTTTATCTCTCATTTTCTAATGACTTTCTTCTTGTGAATATGCTCAGTTTTATGAGGGCAATCTCATATTTCTAGAACTGTTATCTGTGGTCAAACTGTCTGGTGGGGCAATTTTTCATACGCTTTTCCCCTCTAATTTCTGTTGTTGCACATTGTAGGACACCAATGAAACTGGAGATTTTGCCCACTTGGTGCGTGATGGCACATCAGATTTTCCACTTTTTAAAATGTAGACTGATAAACATTCTAAAAATACAGGCAGTCAAAAGGTAAAACAATATTTCAGCATGGATACATAATTTCACTGGTGATTGTTATTTGCATAACATGGGAAATTATTTTAGCATGCTACTGTCAGGATGTAAATCAATAATAAAGAAAATAAAAAGCCTGAAGAAAAATAATCTTTCTAGAACTCTTGAATAATTATGTTTAGCGTCAGTTCTTCATCAAAATTGATTAAATTTTCTGGTTCATTGCCAACATGAAGTTTCAGCTTTTAGTAGCTTGACCAGAAAGCCCCCTGCTTGGCATGTCTGAAATCAAAAAGTGAACTTTGCTTCGTCTAATATAATCTAGTTTTTAGCTAAGAATAATACAGTAATGTCAAAGCTTAGACTGGAGAAATCCCATTTTAGTTGTATTAATCACCTCTGCTGAGCTTCAGTAGCTCTAGCAAGGTTAGCAAATGTCTAGACATAATGGGCCTGCAAAATATTCCCTATTTCTTTGAGACCTGATGATGATTTCTCTTTGTCCACTGAATTAACAAAGTAACGATTAATATTGGCCTGATAATCCTACATGAAAGTGAAGCATTAATATTATCTTTGTCATCATAAGGCTGTCTAATGCTGTGAATGGCTACGAGGGGTCTGAAAAGATGAAATAGTTTTGAGAGAAGGGTAACCCTTCTGATCTGAAATAAACGCAGGATTTTTTAATTATTTCCTCTTCTAGCAGATAGGTGAACTATAGTCAAGATTTATGTAGTTTACATTTATGCTGAGTTGCAGTGGCCCGAATGGGGGCTACTTTGCTGCTTGAATAGTTAAAGCATACTTGCATCAATCTTTATCTCCTCCTGCCATTCCGGGATACCTCTGCGTGCCACCCAAGCATACAGATTTCAAGGTGGAGCTTGGCAAACATGTTCCAGGAAACCCTTTGTGTTGGGAATATTCCTTGAAGACCGTTTCTGCTCCTGGGCAGCCTAAAAGAACCAGATGAACACAGCACTAAATCTATTAGATATAGCCACATCCCTTTTGGGGAATGTTTTACAAGCACAGTCATACCCATATACCATCACTGCTAATGGCAGGATGGTTAATCCAGTAGAAGAGTGACCCCATATTTCAAAGTCTGATTCACAGGCAGCGGATCAAACCACAGTGGGGATCTTCAAAAGCACAAATGGAGGGCAAACCTCAAACTCTCACTGACTTTCAGCAGGACAGAGAAACCTTCCCATTCCTAGTGCCTCGAAATATCTCCCATAACCAATAATATGCCAAGCTAGAAACATTACACTTCAGTGAGACTGACTTATGCTAAAGATAAGACAATGCCTCTGAGTTTGTTGAAGCTATTGTTTTGGGTAGTTTTATAGTTTGAACTTCAGTTAGTGTTATGAATATTGTATCAATTTCATAAGAAATGTATATAAAAGATAAAGAGATAAGATAAAGAAATGAAAAGAAAATACTATTTATCAAGTTTAACATTTAATATACATAAGCTTGAAATGAACTGCCTTCATACGCTTACTGTAGTATCTGTGGTATGACATATTTACAGAGGAAAGGGTGCAAAGCCAGAGGAAGTTTCCCTATGAGTACTGCCTCAAAAGGTACCTATGCCAGGCACATCGTGGGGGACCAGCTGTACAGCTCCCCCTGCTTTGAACCTCACTGAAGCTGCATCCAGCTTACTATCCTTTCATACATCCTTAATCGCAGTATTTCAATTTATTGTACTCTAATTAGAAAGACCTGTTGGTGGAAGGAGAAGAATCAACACCCAGTAATTACTTCATTGTAAAACGCAATGAGTTTTGGAACACTGACTTACTGTAAAAATTGCAGCATAATAAATAGAATGCTGTTTTCCAACTATAACGTAGCAGTGAATTCTGTTAGTGTATTTCTTCATGAAACATGTTTATGTGATAGTCTTCCAATTTTATGGCTGGAGTTTATCACCATAAGGTGCATTTCATGACAGCCAGATAACTACATTCAGTTAGACTTGTCACCATGTGCCTTCAGTAACAAGACACATGCTGATTGTATCAAATACTGTTGACTGTCTTAGTGCTGCAAATAGAAAAGATGATTACACTGTTCTCTTTAGATGTGATGTAATATTATTCACCTCACTCAGAGCTGAAGGTCAAGGTTGTCTAAGAACATGGGAAAGATCATCTATTGAAAGCTTCATAATGTCATGGTAATACACTAAGAGACACGGCAGTAGTTTTGCAGGAATATATCCGTGAATTCTTATGCAAGAGGCTGCACATAGTTATTTTGCAAATAAAGCAAGTGACCCACTAGTGTATTTATATAGAAACTAGAACAATTCCAAGAATTCCAATGCTCTCATAATCTGCATTCATTTTTTTGTATCGCAAAGGTAAATAAGAACAATTTATGCTCTTGAGTGAAATTACAGGTATTAATACATTACAAGTATTAATACATTATCAATACATTTATGACAGAATATCACTATCCTCTCTCTGACCCTGTGAGAAAACGTGTGCAAAAGAAATGGTAGCCAAGGAATCTGCTGAATTAATTTTAGGCCAAAATCTTGCTTAAAATCATAGACAAAACTTGTAAAAACATTGGTAACACGGTTTATATTGCATGCAGATACCAGAAATGCTTGAACGTTATTCCTAAAAGAAATACTGAATATATACATATTATGGTGCACTGTTTGTGTAATTTGAATGGAGGTATAAAACCCACAGTAGATTTTACTTTTTGGGGGGAATACATGTTACAAGTTTGAATTCTACTGTGCTACATGCTGTGTATTTGCTGCTCACATGGTCTAGAGAGAGGTGTGACAATTTGGACAATCACGTATCGCTGAATCTATGCAGTTCCTCATGTGGGATCCTAGATGTGACAAAGACCGAAAATACGGAGGCAGTAAAATTATTCAGAGAAGAAACTTAAAATGCAGGCAAGACTTATTTCTGGCAGGTGGATCTTAAAAAAGCAGTACCCTGCTGAATGAGGGGCAAGTGCAAGGTCTCAAGTGCAGAATCCCTGCAAGATGCTGCCCCCTTCCCTGCAGTTATCTGATTGCCATGGAAACCATTGGTGCAATTTTCCCCTTTGCCCTCTGCTTAAGATATTTAGCTCCACGCTGCCTTGTTGCCTGCGGCCCTATGGCAGAGAGACCCCTCCACCCCACATATCTCTAAAGAACAGACATCAGTGAAAGAGAAACCAGGCTGTGACGGCTTTTAGGCTGCCCTCTCTACCATGCGGTAATAGGAAAATTCTGCATAACTCGGGCTGTTGAACGAGCTTTAATGCTGACGTCATAATCACCAAGAAGTAAAACGAAATCTGCATTTAAAAGTCAGTTACTTTAATTTACAACCACATATGAAAGCATTTGGATAATAGATATAACGTTGAATTGCTTTTTGCCAGCAAAGGAGACAGAAATAAGGTTGTTTAAATGCCTTTTTAGGCATTTTCACCCTTAACATATATGTGTTGTAACCTTTAACCCTAACTTAATTTCTCTCATTTAGGACACTCAGTTTCAGGGATAACGTATGATGTCTCTAAATCATCTCAGTCTAAAACTCTGATATATATTCTTAACTTCAGCCTTATCTTAACGTAATTTAGTTTTGGGAAAACTTGTAGAGCTTGAGATAATGACATCTGCTGACATGATTTTATAGCACAAAATACTGTGTTCAGGGATTAATTTTAATGACATTTTCATATTTATTTTATTACTTTAATTTTAATTTTTGCATTTCAGCTAATGAGAGTTGTCCCCTTAAGAACACATATACAAATAAAAAGAAATCAGCTTACTAAATAATTTTGATAAAATGTCACCCATGACACCGCTAAGTTTTAGTGGATGTTTACAAATATCAAATAATGCACCACGACAATCACCCCAGGTTGTCATTTTAATAAGCAAAGGGAGGTGTAAGGAGGCACTGCATAAGTCTGAAAAAAGAGAGAGCGAGAGAGAGAGAAAGAAAAGTGAAAATGAGTCACTGAGAGAAGTTAACAGGTGAAGGGGTTGCCAAGTGAATCATGAGATAGAACCACGAAGACGTGGCTGGGGGAACCAGCAGCTATTGCTGCCCTGACTCAGAGCACTTCTACCCCGTTCCCACGCCAGGAGGGGATCCCTGCTGGGCCCCAATGTTCCTTCCCCCCAAATTCCTAACAAGAAGACATTCAGATAGAGGGCCCTTCTTTGGATCAGCCATCACTGAGATCTGGCATCGGTTTTCTTGGTTTTGGAAACGTGAGCACACGCCATTGCAGCCGAAGTCAGTGAGTGCTGCCAGTGCTCGACTTTCCCATCCCCTATCCCATTCCTTGTCCATGCACCATCTCCTGTGATATGCTCTAAAAACTTCAGTAAAAGGGAAAGAAAAAGAGGTCTCCGAAGCACCAGGCATGTTGTGGCTGTCACAGCTGAAGTGGGGTTCGCTTGGCATCTAGCAAGTGAGTTCTGCTGCATCTCTCTGTGTCAAGGTACCGGGACATGTTCAGTTACTTATTCCATCCTTGGCATTTCGTCGGAAAGATGAGGAAGTGAGCTGATCATGTGGATAGAGTAGCAATAGCTGTTCTTTAAATAGCTACCGGGAGGAGTTCAATTTTATCGTGCAGGTAAGCTGTTATATTCAGCCATTATAAAAAAACTTTATTTTTTTTTAACAGTAAAAGTGTTCCACTCAGGCTATGTTTGTTCCTGAACAATGTTGAAGAGTTCAGATTCTTGTAAGAATATCTGGTGATCAGAACTGGTTTGTTTTGTCTTTTTTAACTGAAAGAAAAAGATGACAGGAAGAAAATTAAAGAAAAAAACTAATGCTAACAACCAGATGCATAATAATCAGTATTTTGTGCTGATTGTCTCGTCCTAGCACTCAGTTTTCAAAGGGCCTAGGTCAGACTGTGCAGGCCTCGTTACAGAACGTGCATAACATTGTCTTCTAAATTCCCTGTAACTATTCAAATAGAGGCTCAAAAAGACAAATTACCTATCACTCCAAAGTCTTAAAACAAAACAAAAGGCACCATATTGCCACTTTAGGGACACATTTGTTGCCTGCTGTTGCTATTATATATGTCATTTCAGACCTGCAGTTAGCTATAAACTACATCTTTTCTTTTTCCAGAGAGAAATAAGAGATGCCTGAAGGGAAGCAAGAATAGAAAGCATCCTTAAAATGACTGATTTACAATTGGTAAGGAGATACAATATGAAAATTATAGCTTTCTTAGTGTGTCACGTCCCAAGCTTGCACAATGCTCTTGCTTTAAAAGCTCCCTCACTGGCAAGTGCGCTGACTCAGAGGGCAGCAGGGCACAAAAGCAGCTGTGTGGCAGGCTGAGCTCCTGGCTCGCTGTGTCAGGACAGGCAAGAAGTTTCTCTCAGGGCCAAGCTCACGGGACACCACTGCTGCACAGATTCCTCCGTCTGACCCCCTCCATAACCTACAGTATGCCTCAACCCACCCTTCTACAGTACATCTGAGAATAAGAAAGATAATGGAGGCCCCAAAAAGTATGAATTGAGAGAGAGAAAAAGATCCCCGTAATTCAAACCAGATAGAAGCTGTTTCAGAAGGTGGGAAACCACTTATCAAAAGGTGCCAGTGAATACATGAAAGTCAACACTCATTTTATGTGGCTGGAAAAAACACACCCATTTACTGCACACCAGAATTTTATTTTTTAGACTCCTAGCATAGAGCCTGACATGGGTTAATATGCCTAACCTCCAGCAGAACCTGGTTTCTACCCTGTAGGTGTTAAATAGGGTGTGTTGCTGCAGCCTCTAAATTGCAGTGCTATATTCCGGAGCTTCCATCTTCACTTTATCTGCAAGGTGTAAGAGGAATATGGGCATTCTGCAGCGTAAAAGGTGCATGATCGTTTTTTGCCTTTTTACAGCCAAAGCTGATAATGGCTCATTTGTTTGCATTTTAGGCAAAAGCAGTGTTCATCTTGGCATATTGTGTAGAGTTTGGTCTAGTTTTATAGTAGGTATGCTGCCATGCTGCCTGGCTCAAACACGCTCAGCAACTTGGAGACGAATGTCTTGATTCTGGATCTCAGGCAGAAATTGGGCCTCAGCTGTTCATTCCTTCAAGCCTAAGGCATTTCTGTGAATATGCAGAGGAAGAGCTTACAGAACACAAAAGCGGTGCCTAGGCATCTCTAACGACAGGTCCTACTTAAGGCCATGCTACTGAACTAACATAGCACCCTTCTGGACTTTGGCTGGATCTGACCCTAATTGTTCTGAACTACATATATAACATGGGGATGTTGCTTCCTTTCTCTCTGGTTAGATGGTAAGCAATTTGGAGAAAAGAGCTAGAATTAAACTCTTCACTCCCTCCTCAACAAACCTTCAGTATTTCAGTAACCAGTCTTTTTGGTGAGTAAAAGGATACGAACAATATTTTTTCTAAAGTTTAGGTGCTGATGTTGAATGTAAATTGTAGCATCCATTTGGCCCTTCCAGTCCAAAGGAAGGACATCACTTGACAGCTGTGTTTCAGAGCAGTTGGTTGCTTATGCTTTTTGAGGCCATGTAGCAACTTTACAGACAGTAGGTGTTTAGGCAGCCAGAGGATCCATCCTCCATTTATGGATATACGAAAGTGAAGGATCTTCACCCCATTATTCCTGAAGTTCTGTCTTGTATTCCACTCGTTAGGAAGGGGAAAAGTCTTTTTCATAACCTGGTATTTCACAGAAATCCTGCTCCTGCCTACTAGCTCACACACTTGGAGGTTGTGTTTGCACCATCACATATAATATCCACCAAAATACTTGTCCTCCATAGATTTATCACGTCTTTTGAATACATTTTGCATTCTTGCTGTCTGTAGTTTACTGCAGCATGGGGTTCCATATTTTACTTATATGCTTTGTGAAAAAGTACCTTTTCACAGGTACCTTTTCAAAACCTGTTTGTTTTCTGTTAGTTACCTAATAATTTCATTACATACCTGCCGGTTCTTATATTGCCAAAAACTATAAAAATTCTTTAATCTATTTTGTCCCTTCCTGTGTGCAAGCCTTTCCATTTGTTTGACCATCCTCCTGTTCTGTACAAGCTAGAGGAGGGGCAGAGTCAAGAAAATGCATGCAGACAGTATATGGGCACACTGTGGATTTATATCTTGGCATAATTCTGTATTATTTTATGTTCTCAGTTCCAGTCTTAATAATTTATCTTATTCTATTTGTCTTTTTGGTCATTAGTAGTCACTGAACTAATATTTAACAAAAAATATTCACATTTATCCCAGGATTGCTTTCCTGGGGGGGCAGCAGGACTTAGAGACCATCCTTATGTATTCACAGTCAGTATCATTCCAGTGTGTATTGATTTGCTTATCCATATTGAATTTCATCTGCAGTTTTGTCATCCAGTAACTGAGGACGGTGAAATCTTTCAATAACTTTCACAGCCAGCTTTAGGTTTAATTAACCCAAATAAAGTAGCATCATCTGCAACTATATTCGTTTATGATTCACTGTTTTCCAAATAATTTATGAATAGTACAGATCCTGAGGGAACGCCCACATGTAAACTCCTTCCCCTGTGGAACTGCAATTTACTCCTGATCTTTATTAGACAATAATATTAAATTAGCCATTAATCCTTCAGAGGACCTTCCCTCTTATCAATTCATCATTTTCAACAGCTAAAATACATACAGATTTACTAAGTTATCCTGCATGTTTAAAATCTGGCATACCTCTAGGGAATTCCTGAAATACGAGGCTAGTTGCACCAGTGTCTCCAAGAAGACGATTTGGCTTGTTGTATCTGTAAGTGAGCTACTCCATAGAGCATTACTAATAAGCAACACAGTGATTATCACCCTGGTGTTCACATTTCCCAATTACATGCTGGGATTCTTGTTTAAAAGTCTTTCTTGTGGACTTGTTTTGAAAAATAATCCTTGATGCACTAACCAAAGAACATAAAACAGAGTGACACTTCAACGGATGTGTCTCCAGCTTTAATTGGTATTTAATAAGCCAGTTTTTGCCGTTTATTAAATTCAGTTGACTTTTAAAAGAGCACCCACTGAGTTTTATGAATATGCAAATTGTATGTCTGTTTGATATAGAATGAAACCGTCAATTACAATGACAGTAAAGAGGTAGTTATAGTTTTAATAATCAATTAACATGTAAGTATATAAGATTAGCACTTGAAATGAAGTGACTAACTAAATATTTCTTTACATTGGGGATGTAGGAATTGCTTTTTTTTGGAGAAGACTGAGCCTTCCACTCAAACAAAGGGTACCTGGACATACATCTACACATAAAATAACACAGGACGATTTGCTCTAAAATCTAGATTTGTTCCCTGCATGAAAGATTTCAGGTCTGTGTCTAAGCTCGTACCTCTCTCAACAGTCACTTAATCTGCACTAGTTAGTGGACTGCAGACTGGGAATCAGTGCTATTTCTTAAACTATCCCTGAGTACTTACATCATTTGAGATAAATCTCTTCAATTTTCCCACGGGCAAAGTGGGAATGACAGACAGGTACCATGTACAGGTACCATAACACAGTTCTTGAAGATATGTAAATAGAAAATACAAATGCAAAATGTCGTTAGTCTGAGAAGTAAGTGTGATTTAACAAGTAGCATGGAGTCCAGAAAATCAAAATATCTGTACTATTTTCCTGGCCTTATTGCTAATCAGTTGTGTGATCTTGGGCAGTGTCAGGTAGGATTTACACGTGAGACCTTCCTAACAGAGTGTTAAACTGCACTGTTAAATGTTCTATACTCTTCCAATGCTGTGTCTAAGGCTATAGCAGAAGCATGGTTTATTGAAGTGCTCATAAATGTTTCAGTATATTCAGATATATGTTCACCAGTCGACATTTTGAGCTGGTTTATTTTCAGTACATTGCCAAAATTAAACCTCCAGTATTCTCCCATGCTTATTTGCTCCTCAGAGCATCTATGTTTGCCTTGTTGTTTTCCCCCAAGAAAGTTTTCCTTGTCCACTAATTTGAATGTTCTAGCCTTTTAATCTACGTGGATTTCAGTGAAAACTCTTTTGATTGTTAGTTCACAGATTTTCCTTGGATTAAAAAGAGCCTGAGGTTTTTCCCATTGAAGTCATTGTCCTAATACAGTGAGAAAATGCCAGCATCTAGAAGTAGCAACTTAAAAGGAATGAATTACTGTTTTTACGAAAATAATACAGGATACTAATTCTAACCATAGATATACTTCTAAGACAGTAGTGCAAAAAACCAGCATATCTGAGAGGTCAGAAAAAAATCTAAGAGTGTAGATGGGCAACAGAGAATTAAGAGTCAAGGAGAATATCAGTGGAGATTTCAGAGCCCTAGAGAGAGCAGTAGTTTAGAGGGCAAAACCTAGCCTCTGGAGCTGGGAGAGCAACAATTTGGAAGCGGGGAGATTGTGCCAGAGTAACTAATTTTGGAGGGCAACAGTAGGAAACCAGACAAGCATTTGTTATAACTTCCTCTCATTTTTTTAGATTTTGCAGAAGACAAAGAAGGCTTGACTTGAGCCTTCAGTTTAACAAGTCCTTTCAGACCTTATGCATCTTTGCAGGTCATTTAAGTCATAATGTCTACATAAGTCCCCAAAAGTCTTTCTTGCTCCCCACCAGTGCCTTGGCATCTTTGCTCAGAACGTAGTAACGTCTGGAACATCTAAGTCTAGGGCAGCTGGTGATGGAAGAAAATATTACGGGGGGATGGTGTTCGCTTCCCCAGAAAGTGAATAACCGATTTAGTCATTCGAGCATTTGGATCTCTGCAGAGAAAAACCTCATAGATCTCGAAGGTATCCTCGAAGGACTTCATGGTACTTACGGCTCCTCTTTTTCCCTTGACAGCACTTAGCAAAAATTGTATTTTCCAAAGCCTTCTGGCCTGCTCATGGCCCTTTTTTTTACTGAAATGTCTTGCCAATGTGCAGGGCTTATACCAGCAAACAGGGTTTCCGCTAATTGCTGTAGCTTCACTCCAGATTTCACAGATGCTGGTGTCCTGGAACCTCTCTTCCCTGCTGCTCACTCAGACTTCTCCTGACACAGACAATTTGACCTACTTTACAACAAAAGCTTCAGTCCCAAAGTTTAAGGAAGTCCTGAATATATTAAAAAGCGGATGTCAAAGTGGAAATTTATTTTTACAAATTTCATCAATCACCCCTAGCCTGCAGAAACAACTGAATTTGACCAACGTGCTCAAGGTACCAACAGAAAGTTCCAGTCCAGAGACTCCTCTACTTCTTCCTTTTGTGTGACTGAGTGAAATAAAATCAATAGTGTCCAGGTTTCTGTCGTATTTAAGCTTTTCAAGTTTGCTTCTCCTTTTGTCACTCTAAGTGCTATAAAGCCAGAGATGCTTTAAAAAGCTATGAAGGAAAATGAAAACTAAGGGAAAGATTAAAAACAGACAATTCCCTCTCTCATAGTATGAGCAGAAAGAAGGTAAAAGAGGAAGAAATAAAATTTAAAAACTCAGAGTTTCCACTTTGAATAAAACAGATTTTTTTAATTAAGAAGGCAAAATATTCCTGTGGTGTGTTTTGGTTTTGAAAACAAATACACAATTTTAATTTGTGGGAAAAAGGTTGCAGACAGAAAACTGTAGATATAGCCATGGAAAATTCAAAATAACCATGGGTGAGAAGAAATGATAGTTCTCCAACAAACATTTATTTTGTAACAAATGCTGCTTCTTCTTGAGCTTTTATTTAAGATTGAAGCTAAATTCTGCTTTTGTGGAAGCCACTAAGTGTCATGATATGATGAATATATCCTCTAGTGTCTAACCCCTGGAATATAAAGTGGAAAAAATCAATTATATATCTAACCTCTCTGTTCCATAGCAGCCTGCACATTTTTGTTGTTTCAGAAGCATCAAATGCGTATAGTAGGTGCCATCTTCTGGCAATGTAATTTTTGGGAATGAGCACTGATCTTACACAGCTTACATGCAATGTACTATAACAAATGATTTTTTAATATTTTGAATGCTGCTTAACGTGAAATAAAAAATGAAATGTCCTTGGAGTCTAATGGAAACATTAGTTCAGAAACATTAGCCAAATGTTCTGCTTTTCACTTGACAGTTCCTAATAGCCTTGTAGTAAAAGAACTCTACAATGAATGCAACTTTAAAATATTTTACAATGCTCGAAATTATCTTGATTTAACAGTGATATCTCAGTACGTAGGCATGACAAAGTCTGCAGGTAGGGGTTAAATTTTTTCTTGGACCAACCAGTACAGGTGGAAAAAGAGCACCAGCTTTTGGACTCAGAAGGGGGTTGTAAACTTACCTTCAAATTATTGTGCAATAACACACAAAAGAAGAAGGAGTCATAAAGTGTAATGGTTTTCAAGAGAGAGATGTCTTGAGTAGCACAGAAATCTAGTACAGAAACGTATAAAAAAGTAGCACAGAATGGAAGTGGATAAATTATAAACCGGTTGTAATTCATTTGGGCATATTTAGAATATTTAATTGCATTTCCCAAACAATTAGCTTTTTCCCCTAGCATCCCTAAGTGCCAACCAACTATGGCTAGGCCACATAAAAAGTTTATGTAGATGCAATCGGCAGCTTCTGGGGCACAGCAATCTGCTCTGTTACACCAGCGGGTTTTGTCCGGTGCCCTGCAAGATCCGGGGTGCGGCTTCTGTCACAAATGTGACGCAAACACAATAGGGAGGGTTGTTCCAGAGAACCGTAATCTGTATTCATTTAGTATTTTCCAATTGCTTTTGGACTTAGTCATGTTAAAAAAAGCAACAGAAAGCAGGCATCTCTCTGCACAGCTGTTTGTGTTTTCCTGTATTGTGTGATTTTTTTTTTAATAACAGCCAAATTTGCACAGGCACCAAAAACAGCAGGTAAGCACAAGATGCTCAGACACAAGCTGCAAAGTGAGCTGAAGATGCCATGGCAGCTGTGCCTTCAGGAAAAGAAGGAAGTGACGATAGGAAAGATGACACTGTGCGCTAGAGAAAGGATTGACAGTACTACAATGTGGGCGAGGTGTAAACTAACTACATGCATTTCAGGACAGTGAGCTGAATTTTGTCTGAAGCTCCTCTAGTGTATTTAACATAGTTCATCACTACAGTTTCTTTTGTAAAAGGGTCCTAAGATAAAAGAGCAAGTGATCCAAAAAAGGCGATCGTAAAATGTGATCACAGGGCACTTGCGGCCTCTGGAGTCCATGGCCTGGAAAAGAAGTTTTTCATTGCGGCCAAGCACAGTAACAGCAGAGTATTGAAGCTGGAAAAGGAGTAAAGAAAGCAGTTTTCTTTAACTGAACCTGGGACCAGGGTGAGAGTCTGAATACGAAAGCCATCAGCTCTGAGAGCTGTGTGCTCCTACCCCCAAATACTCTCCATTACAGACCAGCAAGAAGCTCTGGGGAACTATACTGGGACCAGGGAGATCGTCCTCAGAGAATGGTGCGAGCAGGGATGACTGGCCCAAAGCACGGCTTGAAAACTCGGGGAGCTTAGGAGACACCGGGCCACTGGGAGTGTCCCCAGGAAATGGGAAAGATTTTAGCAGCTGTACCTTGATTACACCTCCGTGGCTACAACCTTGACAGCTGACGGCTCTCAGCCTTGTAAACTGTTGTGTAGGTGGCCCTCCATAAAACAAGCCCCTGAGGGAGTCGTGCTCAGGAGAATATTGTTCCTAAGAAATGCTTAACCCGGGAGAGTCTGTGCAGCATTGCAGTAGGCCACTGTCTTTGCATAGAGTAAATACATCTGT
This sequence comes from Struthio camelus, assembly GCF_040807025.1. Lineage (NCBI taxonomy): Eukaryota > Metazoa > Chordata > Aves > Struthioniformes > Struthionidae > Struthio > Struthio camelus. The sequence continues at coordinate 44,464,822 of NC_090943.1, read as the reverse complement.
GAGTGGATCAACATGAAATGCGTACTTCAAGATCCACGTGCTACTACACGTTTGTGTTTATTGCAAGCAGGAACCTGTGCCTTGGCTGCCATAACTCTTATTGTTTATATTGTATTTCAGTAAAAAAACCAACAACATGCTTGTTTTTCAAAATTACACCTTTGACAATGGTTTGAGAAATTCTCACGTTTAGCACAGCTTTATGTGGGGCTTCCTTTTGTCTGATTTTTATGTAATCCTACTCAGCCATTTTTTGGCCTATTTTGCTGATACAGCTGTATAGAGAGCAGCAGCCATAGCCAGGGGCCGAGTTTCCCATTGCTGCTTGTGTGGGAGCTGAAAGCTGGGCCTCCACCAGCATCCAGGCTCGCCTCAGTGCCTACTGTGTTTCACCGAGCCCGCCAGCCCTTTCCCTTCCAACGGCGGAGACGGTTTCCGTAGCCCTAATTGCTCAGTTTACAAGGCTCCTTGTTACAAGTGTTTTTGCGCTTACTGAGGCATGTGAATCAAACTTGTTTGCGTTTGCTTTGGCCCCGTGAGCAGTGCTTGTTATGATGCAGGCAGTATGCCTGATTATACCAAAGTCTAATTGTTGCAGGCGTCCTTCTGGGGGTGCTCACACTGGGCTTGTTTTGCAAAGCCCTGCCACGGCTGCTGTTACCGAGTGCGTGTCTGGGAGTTTTCGTAGCATGCAATTCTTTCACATCATATTGTTTTTAGAGAAAGGGGCAGGGGGAAACCTCAACACCACAGAAACAGCTCCTTGGCACAGTGCAATGCCGTTTTGCAGGGCAGGCCCAGAGCTACCCTGGGTTCTAGCTGTTTTGCCCTATGGGAACAAGGGCTGTTTCCCGTTTGCAATTCTCATCTGCCTGATTCGAAGTTTCCTTATAAACTCATTTTCCCTGTTGAAATAATTATTGCCTGGCTCCTAATTCCAAAACAGAAACAAATTAAAAACATTTGGAAATTGCTGTCACTCACACAGGGAATATATAAACTGGCCACGTTTTTCTCCTGAAGGTTTTAGCTTAAAACCCTGGAGTGTGACTGTTGTGTTTGTCTAATACTTCTGTAGCTGCTGGTGATTTGCATTAATTAAGTGTGCAGATATAAGAAGTAAACATTAAATTGGCCTCAGCATAAACAGTTTTCCTCCTACACTCACTGCGAGGCAGAAGTGGTCCTGTGGTTTGGAAGGAATCTATTTCATCTTGAGTCTAGTCTTCCTCTGAGAGCACAGAAAGTCCCATTGGGCTGCTCTTGCTGCTCGTACTTTTGACACTTACAAGATTTTATATTTGATATTCTTTTAGATAAAGGTTACTTCATTTCTGCTTTCTTTAACAACATTTACAGCAAAACAAACTTTGGCATGGCTGATGTAGAAAAGTGATGAAAATTAGGATAGTGCTAGTCAGTCATGGTACCTCCAGCATACAGAGTTCTTTTTTTGTAGGTGGGAACAGAACTTGTGGTTTATAGGAGACATCAAACTAGTGAAAACTATTTCTAGGTAACATGCAGGAATCTGTTTGCATTCTTTACTGTTCTAAAAGGAACGTGTTGCTGGGCTCAGGAAATTGTTATTTAAGGTTATTGATCTGTTTTCTCTTCAGCCACGGTAGAGAATGTCTGAATCAAAAAATTTTATAATAACAATACTCATTTATTTCTAGAGATCCTCTTGTTTTCACCACTAAACAAAATTAATAAAGCATGAGTTCATATCTAAATATCTATATATATTCACCACAGTTTCTCAGAGCTCTACCAAAAAAAAAAAAAAAAGGAACCAAAATACTCATACAGCCCTAGATCATACATTTACATTTAATCCATATTTCCCTGATAGGTCCCACAATCTCCCTCTGCTCCAGAGCCCTTGGCATACTTCCCCACATCTGCCCCATATTGTCCCGCAGGCCATTTTTTCTGGCATTATGTGTTGTTCATCTTTCACTTGTGTGAGGCATGCTGTTTTCCAGTTGTGCAGCGGCTGCACTTATCTGGATCTTCCATCACCTTCTGTGGGATGGACGACTGTTCATGGGCCTTTCCAACATCTCTTGCAATATAAATCTGTGTAAATGACCGAGTGGTGTTTCATCACTAGCTTAACTTTTTTACTAAGGCATTTTCTCTGGAGATCCATTTTGACAACTCTTTATTTACTCAGCTGATCATTGTGCTTGCCTTCCTTCCTATACACATTCATTCTGTAAGGGAGCAGTTGCAGAACAGAGCCCTACATTGTTGCTCTGATCACTTCCTCACCTGCAGATCACTGCAAGCTTTACATATTTGGAGTCATGTTTGATTATTTTGATTAGTTCCATTATTCATGTGCAAGAGGAGATATGTATTACCTCCTCGGCGTGGAACTTGTAGAACCCAAACACAAGTGCAAATTCCACCTTACTTTGAGTTCAGAACATTCCCCTGTGTTTTGCCAGTACATTTGTTCGTTACAGCACTGGCAGAGGCTAAGGGAGAGCAAATCCAGTTAAAGCATATTCAGTAGGTAAAGAAAATTGTTTTGGGTATTAGCTTGGCTCCATTCACAGCATTTTAACTCCAAATACAGGAAGGAGCAATCTTACATTTAGCACAGAGTGAAGATGAAAACAAACACAGCTATATTCCATGATATTTATTTATAGACTATGCTATTCACTCTTGTGAAAACTCCTAAACCTTTTATTATCTAACTTTGCTATTTCAGAGGCTGATTTTTTTAATATAGCTTTCTGCACAACAAAATATGCAATTAAATCATTTGATCCAATATGCTGTAAACCGGAGGTAGAAACTTTGCCTACAATAACACAAGAATTTTCTTCAAAGCTTTCATGTTTTAAGATGTGAAGACAAACTTAAGTAGGCTTTTTAAACGCTACTTCTGCCTTGTATATATATTTTTATACCTTATTTATGATCTCTGCAGATTCCAGCAATCCTGACAATAGACTGCAGACCCTAAGTGCAGTCCTCGGGAATTTGTGTGTGGCCGTCACACAAAAAATGTATTCTTGGTAATCAACTGTGTTGTAATTTACTGTTAAAACTGCAGATCGTGTGAATTTGCTATGATTGCACTGCAGCAAAAGCATGTTTGAGAACTACTGGAAGAGTCAGACAGCAAACCTGCAATTCAAGGAGTTAAGCAGGGAGTCATACTTGCATTTTATTGCTCTAGTTTAGGACTTTTTGAACTGATGATGTATGGAGAGAAAGGTTACTTGTGCAGCAGGTACCAAAACATACGTTCTAATCTGAAGCCTTCTGGTCCAAATTCTGCTTCTTCCAAAAACTGTGCTGTCATGACCCCAAAGCCTTTGAATCATCTGGTGCTCTAAAACAGAGTTTGACTCTGTGCCCAATGAGCCACAGTGAACTCTTTAATAAAATATACAGTTGAAAACTTGATGTTGAACTGCTCTGCGTATTATGGCCTTGCCAGCTTCAGAATGTGCCAGGCATTTCTTTTTTTTAATTAATAGACTATATTTTTAAAAAATTTTGGAATGCATGTACATTCACAGCCATCTCCACAGGAAATATGAGCAAAAAGAGGTTGCCTTGCTATATCTTTGTTTTTTAAACAAGAAAGTGTTCTTTAAAGAGGTCTTATGCTTTAATCCATTTTGCCCCATGGAATTTCTGAGATTGCAGTGGAGCTTCTTAACTCTTTGGTGAGATGTAATGAAATCTTCATGCTGAGACAACTTTCTCGCTAAACAGCTTGGTAGGAGAGAATCCATTATGTATCAAATCCATCTGTCTCTGTGGAAACATTCATTTTAAAGTAGCATTTTAATCATGGCTGCAGCCCGCGGGGGAAAAAGAAGATACCCAGAGCTGAGTGATGCATGTCCGACTACCAAAGGAGATGCTTTATTAACTTTGATTTACAAATGACTGCTTATCTTTTATGATGTCACCGTACAGATGGCATTTCGGTAAGGTGAAGGCCCCCAGGTTAGGGCCTCCCATAGTTCAAGGGGTAAATGAACAGAGTTTAAAAATGTGTTATCCAAAAGCACATGTCAAAATAAGGGCAGCCTCAACCCTGATTACTATACTTTTCTATAAATCATCTTCTAGGCCCCTTTGGCTACCTATCTGGCTTAGAATTTGTTTGCCTGAATATTCTTTACTGTGTCTGTATTGATGGAGCCTTGGCAATTTTAGGCTCAGAAACAATGCATGTCAGCAGGGAGTCCTCTACCATGAATTGCTCAGTTAGGGGAACAGCATCCAACAATGGGTCAAAATAACACACCCTGCTGGGCTGAAAACCTGTTCACTGTACAAAGAATTCTGTGAGGGCAGAAACATTCGTGGCCTCTGACTGTGTCTCCTGCTTGGATTCTATAGTGTCTGAAACAAGGTAAGCTCAAAGCCTTTCAAGCAGTCATCTCATCGGCAATGGCACTCTTCCATGCAGATTCTGTGATGTTTAATAAAGAAGAAACTTGTGCTCCATCTGTCCCTTCAGAAGTGGCGCAGTGGGATATTGCTGTTCCTGGCTACCTATTTTCTAGAAACTTGCAGAAACACAACATCTTTGTGACCTCTGTCTCTCCATCAAATATGGCTGAAGTTAGTAGCTAGTAGTTAAAAGTTATTGGCAGGACAGACAGAGAACTTGGCTTCAGACATGGTAACAAAATATGGTATTAAAAACAAGGAATAAATACTCTAGGAGTAGACACAACCCCATTGCCACTGCTGTGTCCGTCTCACTTCCCCATGGGCCAGATCACAGAGCACAGCCGCCACATTAGGCCATGTAGTGGAAGTGGGCCTACCCCTGGGGAGAAGCTTTTGCCTCCTTTAGCAATTGTCTTCTACCTCCTTGCTGCAGCATTTCTTCCATATTCATTTTCATTTTCTGTTGCTGCGCCACAGCTTTTCTAAATGTCACACAGAACTGAGAGGAACTTAGGCCTCGGGAAAGAGAATGGAAACCGCATGACCGGGAGAAGCAAAAGCAAATCTGCATATGAAATCTTAGGAAAACAGCTTGATGATTGTTGTAAGAAAGGGAAGGGAAGGGAAGGGAAGGGAAGAAAAAAGAAAAGGAAGAAAAAAGAAAAGGAAGAAAAAAGGAAAAAGATGTTTGGTTGCCACATAATGCTACTTGCTGTTGCTCTGCTTGCCATGTTTTTCTCAGCTCTGCTATAGCTTTCCTTCTCTGTGCCTCTGTTTTGTTACTTTCCCTGCAACAGATTGCAAGATGCAGGGATGAAAGATACACTGAATATATTGCAGCATTCCTCACCCTGCACGCTTTCCTCTATACCCATGATATAACTCTGCCTCATTTGCTCCAGAAAAGTTACATGCAGAATCTTCAGCAGTTGTCTGTTCCCAGCAGTCTGCAGCAGATGTCTGTTCCTCACTTCCTTTAAAAAAGCCCAGCTTTTAAAATGTGAATAGCTAAGAATTAGAATTTAACAAACCTCATTTTAGACACCCTTTTCTTTAAACAATTGCCCCATCGAGTGTTTCGGCTCAGTTCAGTTCAGCCGGTTATTCTGAGTTAACTGATCTGAGGGCAGTGTCCCAAAATTTAGTTTGCAGTCGTTATCTCCTGGCTTTTCAGGACTGTGCGTGTAGCAGAAGGCTGCTCTGGGAGCAGGCGTGCGTTGCTAGCCACGCGTGCCATGGTTTGGGCATGGCCGGGGGAAGACTTCCAGCATGCGGGAGCGGTGCTGCCGTCTCCGGCAGCCTCCAGGCACAGACCTGCCCGCTCCCCTGTCACTTGTCCTGGGTAGAGGCAGCTAACAGTGGTATTTAGCTACGAAGGCTAACTGCTTATTCGGAATACTTACGCAGTAATCTCTACGAGAATACTTTCAGGATTTGTTTTATGAGCTGGAAGCAGTGAACACCATTTAAATGCTAGCCTGTAACTCTGTGAGAGGAATAATTGTAACACATAGTTACTTATGTTAATACTTACCACATTATCTTGTGATAGCTGTGCAGTTAAATGAGTCACCACTATGCCAAAATCTCATTTGTCTCCAAGCACCCTACAAATACGCCGCATTCCTTGTCTGTGCCGTGGTCTGGTAGCTTTTTAGTCATTGCATTCCCTTTGTGTTTGGAGAACCACAGAAACAGCTGCGTAACCTTTGAAAATATGGAGCATACTGGCTGAAGTTTAGTAACAGAAGAACATTAATTTAGTGAATTATTTTCCCAAGTTTATTTCCAGAAGACACTTTTCTGAGCGATATTGATATAACAGGTTCTGAGCCTTAAAATAGTCTTTCAAGAACAATGATACTGCAGTTTGAGAGTAGTCTGCGTTCTGTTTATCCTTGACTGTGACTGCAGGCCTCCATATATTCCTTATTCCATTGCAATGGTTGCAAGGGGCACCACTCACTGGTTTTCAGATATTTCCAGAAATATATGCAGAACTTTTTGCAAAGAGCGATACATTCCAAAATAGAGAGAATACTCTGCCTAAAGAATGGTCAACTCAGGGTTTTCTGGCAGAAAAAAAAAGACCGTAGGATACCAAGCATAGACAGGGAAAAGCTAGGGGAAAAGGGGAAGCAGGCTTAAGATACCAAAAATGATTTGTCCCTTTTATATTACCATGAACATGGCAGCCCTTTGCTAGAGAAGTTGTATCATGATTGTAGAACAAAACCAATTGATAGAAAAGAATTTCCCCTCCTTGCACAGTGTCTCCTTTGTTTCTTTGCCTTATTAGAAATCCCAGCCTGAGTTTTGCTTACCTAAAGACGCTGCTTTGGCCTGGAAACACGAAAGAGTCTAAATATGAGTAGCAACTGTGCAACTTTTACCTAAATCATTACAGAACTAGATCATAGCCTTAATATAAGTGAACATTAGGTACAAGCACTACAGCTCTTCTCCTGGTTGCTGTAGTAGCTGAAAAAACAACTTAAGAAAAACAACCAAAAAGAAAACCCCAGAATTAAGAATTGCTTGAGTAAATGTTCCCTGTGGCCTCAGGACAGTGTTCTATTACAGTCAGACACCATTAAAGGCTTAATAAAACAGAGAAATCGGGAGTGGTACATTTATACTGGAGAGTTTAATTCTGACCTTTTGTATTTAGGCAATATTTTTTCCAGCCCAGGAATTAAACATAGGAGAGAGACACTTCTCAATGTGACATAAGTATCCTTCTTCCCCTGAAGAAATAAATGTGAATGATGAAAGCAGGAAAGTGGAAATAAAAGTGTTACTTCCACACTTACAATGCCATCTAGCACTTGTTATCAAACTTGTGAAAATAACAAGATTTACTGTAATAGTTTACACTTGACTGGTGAGCAAATATCTTTATCTTATAGCCATATAAACTGTGGTTAAACTATGCAGAAGATATACAGAGCAGTTCCCATAGAATGATTAGGAATTCAAAAAGCATTAGGAGTACAAGAAATAAGAGCAGAACTTCCTATTCAGAATATATGTTGAGTGGAATGCAAATGAAAAGAATTAAGCTAGTTGAGGCAATTCACCTTCTGGATAATTTTTGATTTAAAACAGAAGTTGAACTAGATTGAAGCTGTACTAAACCTGTATTTACCCTAAAGCAGTTTCAAAATTGGGACCTTAAAAGTATGAATGGTAAAATAACATCTGACTAGCCTGACCACTCACATTTGCAACAAAATCAACAAAACAACAAAATCTTTGATTTAAACAATTTTTTTATCATTTTGTTTATAGGCTCTCATCCAACAATTATTTACATTAAATATCAGACGTTTCAAGGCTTGGTTTGTTTTATTTTTTAAGGAGAACATCTGAATTACTCAGAGATCTGAAGTGAGAGTATTGGCTCTTTTTCTCTTTCAGAGAGACAGGGATATTGAACTTTCCCTTCCTGATTTGGCAATCAAAGATGAAGAAACAAACTAAAGAGCTGAAACCAGCCTGAGCTGAAAAAACATCTCAATTGAATTACACTTCTACCATTTCCCTGATGCGATAAACCTTACACAGTTACAAGATCTATCTTTCAAATGGAAAATCAAATGGAAAAAAACTCAGTGCTCTGTTTTTTTTTTTTTATACGTCGTGAAATATTGAACAAAAAGGAGGTCATAAGCCTTTTTGTTGACTTTATAGGTCTCCTGAGACTTCTTCAAGCTCTCTTCTTGATTGCTGCTGTACATCTAGAAGTGAGAGTCAGCCGGAGACAAGATGGCAGGTGTAAGTTGCTCTTGGAGATGTAATACATTTTCCTCCACAGCAGGCAAGACAAATGCTTCCTTTCCTTTTTCCACCAGAAGGATAAGAAAACTCTCAGAGCCATGTCTTGGCCCTCAGAAGCCAATTGCATTTTTTTCCTTAAGTTTCAATATTGCCAGGATTTCTTCTGGTAAATTGAAATGTGCGACTTTTTCCCTTTTATAGGACTTTTTTCTTGGATGGAAACAAAATTACTTTTAGTAGCTATCAAGAAAAAAAAAGATTTCACATAGTCTCCCAAAGGAACTTCACTTTATTATCTAATGTAGTGATTGCATGCGTATAAAGACTGAAGTCATATGAATCGGGGCTTTCAAAAATAACATAGGTAAAATCAGGTATAATGTACACTTAAAAACATCTATGTCTATAGTCACTGCAATCAAACTACTTAGAAAACTTAATCACAATAAGCTTGTAAGAAATGGAATTTAAAGTTAGGGTTCTTCATAGCAAGACTGCTACTAAAATCAATTTTATTTAAATCAGATTTTTCTATGAAGTACCACCAGATGGCAGTATAGGAGAGAAAAAGAAAATACTTTTAAAAGGCCCATGCATGGACTGGCATGATAAACATTCATTTTTATTATTTGGGCACTTGCACATTGCTAAAGTATCAGCTTAGTCTTTTCCTTCCGTCCCATTGTGACTAGTAGACATGCAGCTTTCTATATCAGAAAGCTATCTATGTTTCTATATGATCCATTATTAATTTTACTAGTCTTGAAACTTCTTTGAGAGAGGAAACAATTTCCCGAAATCTGGATGTGGCACTCTCTAACATTCATCAGAATTGCAATGTAAGATTTTAAGGAGTGAAATGATTTCACTTTTCTTAGCAAATCCGCAGCACTGCACTATGCACTTCTTCATTAGTTAAAGTTCTGTGGTTGGTTCTGAGCTCAGGTTCTTCTAACTTACTTATTTTAGTAAGCACTACCTTTGAAATGAACCTCTCTGAATTGCACCCGCCTGCGAGAAAGAGTGCTAAGGTCCCGTGCTCCCGAGCCTCCTAATAGTTGTATAGTTTTCCTTGCATTCACAAAAAAAACAGCACAGCTAAGTGCGAATGAGCCCTCAGATAAAGCTGTGTCTTCCCTTGCTGTGAAACACTCCTGTTTTCGCAGCTGCAGGGCAGGCAGCAGGTGCGAGAGGAAGGAGGGTGCTCAGGCACGTAGGTGTCTCCAATCGCCCCCGCTTTGCCCCCGGTCCACAGCGCCTGCAGGGGCTGGCAGCGCTGCTCCGCTTAGCGAGCAAGCCCCCCGGACGGTGGAGTGGCACCTCAGCGCTCCTCGCTCTGCTGAGCTGCTCAGTGCTCTTCAGACCAGTTGGGGGGTGATTTAGGCTACACTGCCTCGTCTGAGATCTGAGTGAGTCTCGTTTTGTTGACGGAGTGCTCAAATTCCCCAGGAAACAAAGCAGGATTCTGAGAGAAACTAACAACACACAGACGTTATTAAAAATTGTAATTAAAAAGAAATTCCTGCATTATGAGGATTTGCCTAGAAACCAGAAGACAGTATCAAAGCATATGTATCTCCTGTATATTATTAGACTATTAAGTGCATTATTGAAGCATGCAAACCTTGGCTATTATAGAGGAATTAAAAGGAACAGCCAAGAGAGTAAAAAGTTTGCAGGTGGTACGCTGATTGTTTGACAATACTATATTAGAGACCAAGAGCAAACATTTACTACTTATCAAAAAAGACTTTAAAAGGACCACACGCACACAGAAAGCTGGCATGGTTAAACAGGCCATGAAAGTGGCTCTTAGGAATAAAAGACAGTCTTCAAAAAGTGGAAATTATGCTGAAATGAGGAAAACAGAAAAGAACATAAACTCTTCCACATTAAATAAAAACCCTTTACAAAGTGGGCCAAAAATATTTTGAGGAATAACTTGTGATAAGCATAAGAGTGAATAATAAAACTTTCTCTAAACACATCAGAAGCATGAAATGTGCCAGACAGTTTATAGGCATGCTATAATGTTTGGGATATAAAAGGAACATTTAAAGAAGATAAGCCCAGAGCAGAAAAGCTAAACGAATTTTTCTCATTAATGTTCACCCTGGACAAGCTGAGGCAAGTTTCCACTACAGAACCTTTTTTATGGGGCCAAGTCAAAGAATTTATCTCAAATGGAAGTGTCAGAGAAGAAATTTCAGATTAGATAGAACCAAATGGTAACAAATCACCTAGATTAGATCAGATGCTCAAAACATTTCTAAAGGAAGTCTGATATATGTGACAAATTATTAACCGTGATGTAACTCAACCCTTAGATCAGCCCGTGCTCCAAAGGAATGGAATGTGGCAAATGTGACATTGCTTTTTTTTAAATTCAGGGGGATCTCAGGAGTTACAGACCAATAAGCCTGATCTCTGCGCTGGGCAAGCTGATGCCAACTATGATGAAAAACTGGCAGACTTACAGTTAACCATGATATAACATGGGAGAGTTAATAAAGCTTTTCTAATGGAGGGTATGTGGCAGAAAGGATCAGACCTCTTTGAAAGAATCAACATGCATATGGATGAGAATGGTCTAATTTATACAGTTTGTACAGTTAATACAGATGCAGAATGTTCTCACAATACTGAGCAATATGGCAATACATGGCAGAAGATATTAAATGTTAAATACATAGTAATGCCCATAGGGGGAAAAAAGCCTCATTATAAGTATACAAGTACAGATCTAAATAAGTTGTAACTACAGAAGGAGGTCTCAGTTATTGGAAAGTTACTGTATGCAAATGTCAGACTAATATTCAGCAATGGTAAACAAACAAACAAAACATTAGGAGAAGGAAATGGAGAATAACATAGAAAACACCCTGCTGCAATTTATAAATCCAGACTTACAAATTTGACCCACAAATTGAAGACCGTGCATTGTTCTGGTTATGCTTGGAAAAGGATATTGCAGAAATAGGAAAGATAGAAGTAATGGCAATATGTATGACCAAAGATAAGGAATGGCTTCCTCAGAAGAAGAAAATTAATAGACTAGAGATATTACAGCTTGGATAAGAAATAATTTGTGGGGATATGACATGACAGAGGTTATAAAATCATTAGTGGCATGGAAAGAATTAATATGGAATGATTCTTTCCTGTCTCTCACCATAAAGAACTAGGTTACCTAAAATGACACTTGCAGATGGTAAGTTCAAAATCAAGAGAAGGGAATACTTTTTCACGCAGTGGTAATTAAACTGTGGAACTCATTGCCACAGGATAATCTAGACTTCCAAAGTTTAAAAAGCATTAGAAAAAGTCTGAGAAGACAATTTGCTCAAGAGCCATTTCGTGAAAAGATAATCACTCCTGGGCTTGGAAGGCTATGAGGTATAAATTGCTGGTGCCAGAGAGGATTATGCTGGGGAGCATCACAGCTTTCTTACCATGTTCTTATGTTTCTTCCCTAAGCAACTGCTTTTGGACATTATCAAAGGCAAGAGACTGTGCTAGGTGAACCTTTAATATGGCCCAGGAGTGACGTTCTTATGTTCAAAGTTGTGACCCATTTAATGAGACACTCTATAAGCACAAAGAGACTTTCTCTCCCATGGAATGAAAGCTAATCCATGTATTTGTGACATAAAAAAGCATTTATTTTTCTAGCAGTTGCCATGGAACAGAGGCTGCTGTCCTAGCAGCAACTCCCACTCTGCTGAGATTCGAGAAAGGCAGAAGAGACAAAAGGACATTAAACACACAGCTAAACTCTACCTCAGTCAAATATGAACAAGAATGAGCGTTTACCATTTATGACAGAAAGATACAAGCTCCAGGAAGCTCTGTTGTGAGCAAGGAGCAAACTGCAGAGGCCAGCAGTTGCATCTGAGGAACGGGGTGTGCACCTCGCACGGGGTGCAGCAGCAGCAGACTCAGTCTCTGTCTGTTGCACCAGTTCAGTTTTACTGCTCTTATTTACCATAGTGAAATCTCCAAAGTCAAAAGTATGTGTCAAAAATTACCAACATCCTAGGAAAATGTAGGAATTTTGCACTGAAATGTTAATCACTACTACTGAACGTGATGCATACCTGCTACGTTTGGCTACCTGTAAGTTAGTTTCTAGTCTAACGAAGGTGGCTATCTAGATTCCTTCTATACACAGCAGATAGCAATAGGTCCTGCCACATGATTTCTCCCATCCTAAGCTACAAGCCAGGTATGTGTGATTCAACAATTTCTGTGTCGAATGGGAAATATAAGTGTGTTACCATCAAATCCCCTGAAAAAACTTTTATGAGGCCATGCTATGCTGACATCAAGCATTTTAATATACTTACAAGGTTTAAGATCTTATAATAATACATTTGATAACTATAATGTGGCTTTCAATGAAAAAATTATTTAGCTATAACATTTAGCTCAAAAATGATAAACCCCAAATGTATTGTGGGATATATTACCATTATAACTTAAAATTAATACATACATTAGGTAGTTATAAGGGAGAATTTTTGACTAATAGAATTTTAGGAGTTACCTTTCCTTTCTCTTTTTCCTGCTAAATGAAAGACATTGTGAATACAGGAGAGAAACAAACCATTAAGAGGTATGGTTTCTTAGAGTGATCACTTGGCTTCTTAAGAGTGATTAACTTCTGCCATGCAAGCATAATATATCCCGTGCTCGTTTATAACTTTAATGTGATCTTCAGGAGGACGAACATGAAAAAAAAAAAAAAAAGAAAAATTCTGACTTACTGACCAGACTTTGTCTAGAAACCAACATGGAGTTTCATAGCCTGTTCATACTAATGGTTGAACTATGCTATTTCAAGCTGTAGCATATATACCTCACCAAATAAGGGACCAGCCAACTTGGTTTAAAAGAATAACCTGCCTCTGAGCAGAACTTATTAGCTTGGGCACAGTTCCACATTAGCAAGTCCAAACAGTTTTTGGATTGAATGTGTCTTCCACTTGCAGTTTAGAAAATGAGCTAAGCTATTCCACAACTGTCTCCACCTGACTGCATCGACATGCCTTCACAGTACGGCTTGGACCACGGCCCTTAGCCAGCTTGCTGTCACAAGTTGGCTGTCAGCTACACTTATTTACCAGATGGTGAGGAGCAGTCATAGCAAGTCATCATTAGATGACCTTTGATAGCACTCAAGAACACGTAGCATAGTTTCTGAATTTTGCACGTTTATTAGAGAGAGTTCTGTGAAAGTAAACTGCTTTCTCTGCTTGCTCACTGTCTTAAAATAGGGATTGCCTGAAAGAAGCAGCTAGAAGTGAAGATAGAAGAAAGATAGACATTGCTGGAGGAGTCATTAGCCCTGTGGAGCAGTTAATCTCCAGTGAAACGCAACCTCTGCTTGGATAAATTGTAGGAACTCTTCTCTGAAAAATGCGTCTTCATCTGTGGAGCACCTATAGCTTAAAAGTGAAACAAAATCCTGTTCAGCTGTCAGCCTGCAGGTTTGCAGGGACGCTACTTGGGTCAGTGGCTATGTTACACTGAATAATCATTGTGATACTGGGAGACTTTGTAGGGGATATGCATCCTCCAAAATCCTCAGTCCTTGAGTGCATTTTCTTCAGCGTCTTCTGCTTCTGCCCTACCCTTTCTTCTCAAAACCAAAGCAGTTTGGTTTTGACATCTGGAATATATGTGACAGTTTCAGCATTATGGAGACATTTGATTGCATGCTATGGAGAATGCTGATGTAAGCCCAAAGCTAAGCAGGCTACATAAACAGGAGAAACATTAGAAAGGAAAGTGAAGATAGGGTTCAGCAGCCAAAAAGATTTCCCTCAGAGAAACAGTGGGGAGGGGGGAAGGGGAAGAAACAAGAAATAGTATAACGAAGACATTGATTATCGAGTTGCTTCATTGTATATTTTTTGGTGGTGTAAGAGGAAGCGGAAAGCAGCTTTTTTAATGCCTCATGAACATTAATATTGATGGCTTCATAAAAGTAAATCTAGGTTGCTCTAGGGAGAGCAGCATAAACACTTCTTTGCCGTTTAAAACTGAAGTTCATGTGAAGGATCATCGCGTAAGTCTTCACTCTTTATACCACGGTTGTTCAGTAGACCAAATATTTTTTGGCAATACGCCTGCTTACATGAGTGTGTCAATACTGTTTGTTTCATTATGTAACTGGGTACTGCAGCAGACCCAGTGAAGCAATAAGCCTGAAATGTTCCAAAAGATCAACTGGGATTTCCCCTGCTGTTATTGTCACAACATAACAGCTATTTTTAATTTAACCAGTATAAATGAATTTACTTGTCTTTTTCTAAACTTAATACCTGCTACTCAGAAAAGGATTCAGGCTATGCAAATGGGATTTTAAACAAGCTAGATTTTAAACACGCTATTTCCAAGCCTAAAGGGGGAAAAGCTAGGAGACCAAATAGTAAAGCTATTTGTGATATTTGGTGCTGGGGGAGAAATACTTGGCTGCAGTGTGAAGGTGGTAGAAAGCCAGCTGAAGTTGGGAACTGTGTTTGTTTAAGCCAGAAATCAGTTTAGCCAACAATCTTAAGGGAATGCATCATAAAATGATGGCGAGGACAGAGTGATGTAACTGATTTTTACAACAGAGGGTTGGGAACCAGGATGCCTTGGTTTCCAGTGCTTTCCAAGTTACACATTGAGTGCCTAGTCCTGCCAGGTACTAAAGGTCTTCTGACTTAGGTTCTTGTCTATTCAGCATCTTTCTGTGTGGCCTGTCCACCTTCACCTGCTTCAGCCAGACACCTGGACTACAAATTTAGTTCAAAATATTGCTGATTTGAAAACTAGAGGTCATGCTGAACTGTTTTTCTCTGAGTTAAAAGCACTGTACACACACCCACACACACACCCACACACCCACCCACACACACACACACATGCATCTTAGAAGTCATTGTCTGAGAACCCGGTTCCAATAAGATATATTGTCATAATGCTTTTCTTGAGTGGTAATTGTATGCTGCAAGTGTAGACCTCTACAGTAATATAAATCCCGTAATACACATCTCTGCAGGGTGTATATGTTCATCATAAATATACAAAACAATATTAGCTGTACTATAACTGGGTTACTGAAGAAAGCGCTCAATAACAAAGACAATGAAGTGTAAAAAGTCATACATTAATCATATATGAAGCTAGAACTTACAGTTCCCGGACCCTGGACCAGTGTACTTTTCCTTAGGCCAAAGGGTAAATCTGAGGGTAAAACAGAAAGAAAAAATTTAACTAAGTCCATGGTTACTAGAGTTCTATCTAGTGTTGATATGTGATCCAACATATACATGACTGAGGAAGTGCAGAGGAACTTGGGAGAATGTAATGACTGCTGGTACACTCAGAAAAGTTAGAGAGTGACTAACAAGTACTGTGCACTTGCAAATACTGGTTTTCCTGAGATACATAATTTGTTCCATGATTTTCATGGCACTTCCTATCATGATCTTCAGCTCCAGCCCTGATAACCACACTTCCTTGTTTAGTCATTCCTGCTTCCCTACCTCCTCCCTCCCTCTCAGTCCTAATGTCACGCAGTCATAAATTCTTGACCCAGTTTTTCTTTCTTCCCACAAACCTCCAGTTTCTCTTTCTACCAGGTTTTCTCAGCAGTCTCTGCCTGTATCAGTTTCACCCATTTGCACCCTGCATTTCTATCAGGAAGAAAAAGCAAGGGGAAGGGTAAGAGGAAGGGGAAGGGAGAGGAATAAAAACCCAGAAGAAACAAGCTCTCAACCTTTAATATCCTAAAGCTCCAGCTGTAGGAAAATCTCCGGTCACTCCTGATTGGGTATGTTGCTGAACTGGAATTTCAGCTGGAAAGAGCTAATAAAGCCTTCCTGAGCCCTTCTGAGGAGATTTTTCAAAGGCAGGGTCAAGTTTGACCCTGATCAAACTTGGTAAGCTTTTCACAAAACACTGCAAAATCCATGCCACAAAAATTGTCCCCTTCCAAATTTTAGATCACTTCTCCAAGGTGTGAAGTACTGAATCTTTTCACAGGAAAGGTTGTGAACACACACAGAACAGTGCAATTTGGCCATGATTTTGCAGGAGGAGGAAGGGACGGAGGGAGAGAAGGAAGGAAAGATGGTCTGCAGCAGATAAGTGTATTAGCATGCAGAAATTTAAACATGTAAAATTTCAACAGTAAAATAAACTGTTAAAATACTGCTAAGTTATAGCAACAGAATATAGGGTTTTATCATAGAAGGTATCAGGCCAACTTACTAATAGCTGCTGCTATCAGCACCGCATCATATTGCAATTCACACATAGTATACTCATAACTTTTGTGTCATAATTAGCTTTTATATTTCTGCAACACATCACAGGGTGATATTTTTCTTGAATGTTTATAACCAAAAGTCCCACTGTTGAGCCTAGTGTTTTGAGTATCAATTTACCATTTTAAAATTAGTGCTGTGTAAAGAACAAAGGAGTTGTTAATACAGTACTGTGGAAAATTCTAACCCATTCATATATCAAGGTTTTGTTAGGTTGCTAAATCCAAGAGTTTCAGCTGCTACTTTAAAGACATGTACATTTCATTCTCTGTAAGTCTCATCCTGCAAAGTCTGAATTGCCTTCTGTGAAGCAGCCCTCAACTCTGTCAAAACTCTGAGAATCAGATACTCAGCTCCTATAGCACGGAACCTCAATACATTAATTTTATTTGGATTCTGTGTTTGGTATCTTAAAAGTCCAGTCTTTTGTCGTTGTAATTTATGTTCTTATATGTTCAGTTTGCAGACACTGTTTCTGTTGATTGCTTAAAACTTTGGCATGACTCCGAGTAAAACATTCAGCATTATGCACTGCATACCAGATGTGGATTAACTAAATGGTGCTTGTGTTCCTAGAAATCAAGATCCAAAAATGTACTTATGCATAATCATTCAATATAACAAACCATATTTTAAAACGTGATCTATTCAATCAACCATTTGCCAGACCAGGGAAACAAAATTTTATGTGGCAAATTATTCCGTATGAAATAATTTACACTTTGCAGATTTTCCCAGGTGCTTGTTTTAAAGAGCTAAAATTTTTTCTTTCTTCTGGAGGATTGCAAAAGTGCTAGACAAACTACAGTACTGAGCAGCAGAACGTTTCCAGGGTGAAATATGGCAAGTGCTTAGTGACAGACAGGAAATCTGTGTGCCATTTAAAGGCATATTTAAAAAAAAACAGGATCAAGTTGAAACTACTGGGATGATTAAATTAACTCACTAAGTTTTGAACCTTTGACTCACCCTATACATTCGGTTCTCATATTTAGCTGAAGAATTTAGTTTGCTTGCAGAAAGGAATGGGTAGCACTATGGAAGCCAGGCAAAGGCCTGAGTCGGCATGTACTGTTCAAATATCCCTACAGAGTTCTGCTAATGCCTCTCAGTCCTGACACTATTTTTAGCAGATGCTGCTAGGCAAGCTCAGTTCTGGGTAGTTTTGCACTGTGGACAATCATCCTCCAGAAACCAGCCTTACTGTTCTTTGCAATTAATGATTATTCTCAGTTTAATGGAGCATTACAAAATACACACTGAAATAGATTAATTGCCACATGGCTGCTCAAAATCAAATAGATCTATTTGTGTGGATGAGCTCCAAGGGGACGGCTCCCATGCTAAGCTCACTACTTCCTGACTAAGACTCCTGAGCTTCCCATTCCTCCTGATCCAGCCACCAAAGGGCACAAAATGCTACAAAACCTTCTGCTCCTTTCATCCAAACCCTTTTACCCACAATTCTCCTTTCCATGGCTGAGTCTCCCACTGCTTGCTTCCAGCTTCCCAACTTCCGTTGGCCACCTCCCGCTACAGCCCGTGTGAGCTGCCCAGTCACAGACCCTCCAGTGCAGAGCTTCCCTCTCCAGGCAGCTTTGCCCTCAGCCCTCCTGCTTCTTGTCCCCAGAGCCACCACACCAGCCCTGAAGCTCATTTCGCTCTGCCAGCCCACCAATGGCTGCTGCTCGCCAACATACTGCACTCCCTTGGCCTCTTCTTGACTGCCAGGGCCAGCTGTGCTCATCCCCTTCTTGTTGACCCACAAAGCAAGGCTTGGCTCTTCTTCTAACAGAGTTTCACAAACACATGCTCAAGCTGTACTTACTAGCAGTGTGCTCTGAGGGCAGAAAAGGAGAATATATTCTGGAAAAGCGGCATATAAGTAACCGCACTGAGTTACTCAAGAGGAGGTGGGAAGAATAATGAAAAAAAGACAGTGACAAACACTTCTCAAAGAACCTGTCTGGAATGAGCACAGGGAGGGCAGAGGGAGAGTTTGAGGGCATGAAAGGTGGTATTAAGGTATTGAGTTCCCAATGTTCAGATGATTTTGATGAGGTCAGAGACAGAAGGTAAAGAGCAGATAGAAAGAAACTGAGATGTCCTGAGGCACGTCAAGAAGATTGTTTAGCTCTTGTTATTATGGAGGACTGAGAGGGAAAAGTAGGACCCAGGATTTATTCACTTTCATCTAAATAAGATGGAAGAATATTATGCTGTGCTAGAAGGGAAACATTTGGCCAGGATCTAAACTGTAGTCTGAGGCATTCAGGAGAGCTTGTGTTAATCACTGTCAGCAGGAGTCTGCTGGATACGAGATGTCACTGCCTTTCAAATGCAAAAACATTTGCTCTTCAAAAAGATCTCTCTGAGCCTCTGATAAGTCATCACTGGCAGGGAGAGATTTGGTGGGCACTTTATAAGGTGTCACTGCCACTCACGCTTGGCAGCAGCAGATCCATGTTGTGACACAGCTGCAGGAAGTTTGCTGCTAAGTCCCTGTGGCCTCAGTAATAACGTAGATGATTTTAGCCTCTTAATCCACAGTGACAGCTGACTCTTGATTCTTTGTTATGTATAATGTTATCACATGACTGTACTCTATATACCTATTAACTATATCCTGGTTATTTCTGTAGCAATAATCATAAATCTTTGTGGGAAGCTTTTAATTACACTTCACACTGCAACCTGCCTTTTTTTCTTTCGGCTTCTATTGTCATGACACTAGAGGGTGACAAAGATCCAAATGAGAACTACAATGGAACCCTTTAGAACAGAAAACTTGAAATTAAGTGGAATTTCTTGACCTTTACAAGTCTTTCAGTAGAACAGGCCTGGAGGTTCAGCATTGCTAATGACAATTTAATAGAAGCTAATGGCACTGAGTGAAAGTTTGTTTGATTTAGACCAGTCATGAATCAGATAGATCTCCAGGGCGGAGTTGAAAAGAGTAGAGTGAATTGCAAGTTTGGAGTAGTGGAAGGAAACCTACGTATTTAGAAAGTGTGAAATATAAAGAAGAGAAAAATACGTATTTAAATGTTGACACTGAAAGTACTGTTTCTAATCCAAGTAGTGATTTTTAGTTATAGAATCTGTTACTTAATTAAAGAAAAATAAAACTTTCAGATATGTAATATTGTATACAAATGTGAATACATTGGTTAGGAAATGTACCTGAAAGGTACAGATCTTAATACAGTGTTGACTTCACAACACTGAGCATGCCAACGTAGTTTTCTAAAACATTCTCATGCTTTGCTACTGCTTTTCATGGACATATTTTATTTTGCACATGAAAAAAGATTTTGGAAGTATATTGATTGCTTGTAGACACATAGATGGCCAGAGAGTCAGGATCAGATCATCCATGTTTTTGCTTCCAGATGCAATAACAATCTGTAGAAATATAAACCTCCAATAGAGGTCTTGCATCAGTTCAAATGTGCTCCATAATATGTGTTACATACTTCAATTATTTAAAAATAGTAAGAAGTGCTACTATTGAGTTCATTTTCTTAACTTTATTTGCAAGTGTTAGGTAACTATTCAAGTGGCATTTGCATGACATTATCAGCTCCCAGGCTTTAGCATGATATCTGTCAGAAACTGTAATGTACCAGTACTCTGAAGCGTGTAAATCCCAGCTTTCATTTCAATAGAGTTTTTCTAGGCTGTAAGATGGTGGAAAAGGAGTGGAAATATGAACCCTAAATTCCCAGCATCTGAAGAGTGGTGAAAAGAACTTCCCTATGTTATTTTAAAATGTCATCCTTTTTAGCCCGTCTCATGATGTTTGGGCTCTTATTCATTACTCTGAGTGGTTGGTGTTTGTGATACTGCATGTAAATGGCACCAGCCTCTGCTAATGAGAATCACTGACTGCAATGAGGGATGTACCCCACCCATTAAAATGATCAAAAGATATGTAAACCAGTCGGATGGAAACTTTGGGAGGAAATAAAATTTGGTTAAAGATTCTGGCTTCTATAAGCACTTGGACAAAAGCAGCGATGGTTAGTGGTTAGAACAAGGCACAGGCTATAATATTTGCTGTCAACTTCACCCAGCAGAGCCAAACCACCTTTGCACTCCCCTCACTCTCTGGGATCCCACCAGCCAGCTTGCATCCCACTTAAATATATAGCAGTTTAGCCAGCTAGGCTGGGATGCCTTTTGTGTGGCTTTTGTGCACAAGACAAAGCACAGGTTAGAGAGAACCTGCATTTCCCCACTAAGGGAGGACAAAAAGCCTGCACAGATTGTAATGTACATGTCCCCCATTTCAGATAACCCCAGTGGAAGAGAGGTCAACGACCTGCTTTGAGGCTTTGTGTGCTTGTTGGGTGAAACAAAGAAGACGGTACCTTGGTGGAGGACATAGCAGTGCAATAGAGGCACTTTGTATGCTTTCACAGTCCACCTTTCACTTCAGTTTTCTCTGTAAAAAAATATTCCTCCCATAAAAACATCTGTAATATGCTTTGAAACTCTTCTGGTCTGAAGGAAACACTGTTAAAAGCTCTACAGGAAGAATGTGCTTTCGTAGCTGTGTGTAGGCTAAGTGGCAAGGCCTGAAATCATCTTGTCTGACTATAGGTACTCAACCAACATGCATGTGTTGGGCTGTAGTTACCTATGGTCTCCGTATAAGCAGCGGAGAGTGATGTAAGCCTAGAAGGACTAACCTTCAAATTTAAACTGACCCTTGTGACTAAGTCTGCCATTTGCCTTCATGATTCCCTTTGACTTGTGTTTTCCACAAAAAACATTCTTGCGAAAATAGTTGTTTTCTATAATCTTTAAAGAGTCCTTGCAGCCCTCAGTGATTCTCAGGAGTAAAAAATGAGAGGAGCCACTCAGCAGTTAGCCTAAAAAGAGAGGGAATTGCCTTTACTCAGGGTAAGGACTCAGCCCTAGGAAAAGCAGGCAATAGCAATTCGTTCATGTACGCCCCGGGTGCTTCAGTGAAGTAAAGAGGAATAACACTAATGTGCTCAAGAGGCTGTCCAGAGAGAGTAATCTGCATTTGTAGCTCAAAGACTAAGTCCAAGGGAGTATAAATGGAAGTCAGTGAAGAGAGAAGTAACTCAGAGCTCAGGGTACATGGTACACAGGGTTTTGCTGTGAAGTCTGGACCTCTGGCTCTTACGTGTAGGACACACAAAACGAACTGCAGGTGAGAGATACCAAAAAACAATGTTAAAATAATGCTGTTGAGAAATCTGGAAAGGCATTTGTGTTTATTTGGTTTTTACAATATCTATTTGTTAATAAGTCTCTCTATGGTTGCTAAAAGAGCTCTTTGCTGTGTTTGACACAAGCCTTCAGTGGAAGGCAAGAATGCCACACTTTGACAGCTTATTTTATTTTACCATTTAAAGGAAAATGCCTACTTTCTCTCAGATAGTTCCTGACTGTGGCTATTCTTTATTTCAGTATAAAGATGGAAGGCTTTTTTTCTTTTTTTCTTTGACCATCTCCAGGCATTTGTTTTTTGCTTTTTTCCCCCTAATTGTTCAGTACTTAAATGCCAAAAATAACTGGATGTACATTTCTCTTTTCTGACCATGATCTAAGAGGCATTAAAATTAATTATCTGTATCTTAGCATGTAAAAATCTAGAACATTCTCCACCCTCTACCAAGTGACATTTTGCCTTGGCATGTGTTGCAAAGGATCTGTACAGAGAGTGGAATTTTTTTGAGGCCTCAAGAGTCACAACATGAGGATCTTCAGCTGGAAAAGACGGTCTGGAAACCATTCAGATTCCCCGCTCCAGTCAATATTTTGGACTTTTACTCTTTGGTTGAGTCCTCCAGTATAAATGGCATAAAGCCATATGGAATATCCTCTACGTCTTGATTTAATGCTTTAATTGTTCAGTGCATTATTAATGTCAGTACTTAAATACTTTATCTAATCCTGTGCTTTGTATAGAAACTATGCAGACACAGCATATTCCTTCAGAACCGTATAAAACATGGCTCTAAAGAGATTTAACAAAGATATCAAGAATTTATAATACAGAAAAGCAATAAGGATCTCCTACGCTCTGAGTAAATACGCTTTTTAGAATCTGGCAATAGTAAGATGATACACTTATTGGTTTTGATTTCCACAATTATTATAAGACTTCATCTATTTTTGAAATCATCTGAATAAATGTGCTAAACTGCACATAACCTCATGTTGATCCATTTCTTAAATTCATCACTGCCATCCAGTCCTGTACTATCAACTTGAAATCTTTGATCTTTGATCTTGAGCCTGTATCTCAAAAATAAAATCGTTAGGAAGAAGTTGGTTAGTAACTGTCAAATGACTAGAAGGCTAGAGGCATGATTCTTTGCTGACATTTACCATTTGTAGGCATTGCAACCTTTGTGAACTGGATCTTCTATGGTCCATAGCCTTCATGTTGCTTCAGAAGAAAAGTTCACGTAAGACTGGCAACGGGGATGTTGCCTGCTTTCAGAGAGATCCACCGATGGAGCAGAGCAGCATAAAAGATTATCATCAGCTCTTCTATCCTGCAGCTTAGGACCGCAGTGGCCAAGTCACATGGATCAGGCTGGAGTGCTATTGTGCTCCACACACACTTCACTGCATGAGAGGTCTGCTGGGAACTGCTGCAGTCAAATCATGTTGGAAGTTGGTAGCAGCCTTGATTTACGTAAGAGAACTTCAGCAGAGGCAGAAAGAAAGAGAAACAAAGGTGCTGCTTACCTATTTTCTCCCAACCCTTCTTTAAGGGCAGGTTGGTAGGAGAGGAGAATCCTGTACTGTAGACAAAGATGTCTGAGCCATGATGCTTTTCAGGATTCTTAAGTTCATGATACTACTTGATCTCGTGCTAATCTCCCTAACATACTACAGACACTTCTCTTTAGCAAGGAGTAAATCAAAGGAGCCAAAGGAGTAAGCGAGTTCAAGTATGCAAGAAGAAGCTATTGAGTAGATTTCATGGGTAAACAGAAACATTTGGGAAAGTTTCAAAAAATGGATGACAAGTTAACAAACAAAATTGCATCAGCCAAATGCTCATCTGGGTAATATCACTTTATTCCTATGAAACTTAAACCTCTGGATTCATTAACACCAGATGAAGATCTGGTCCTTGTCTGAATTTTTCCAGACAGGCAGCTATTACTTTTGCCCTCAAATACTAGCCATATTCTTTAAATGAAATGAGGCAGCCAAAATTTCAGAAATATTGGAGAAGAGGTGTTGTGGGATTTCCAATTCAAGCCAATAGTGAAAAGCTGCTTCAAACTGATCTGGAGGGATAACTAGTGCTTCTCCATGATTATCAGATGAAGATGGTAAATTCATTATACCATAACCATAAGTGATGGCAAAATGACAGTGTTGCAGAGATTGTGCACAGGCTTTGTTCAATGTCTCATAAGAATATGAAGTACTTGTTGTTACAGATATTGTTGTTGTTGTTACAACAACAATTTGTTGTTATGCCTCTCTTGTCTGAAAGCAGCATAAAAATCCTACTAGGTCTCAAAAAAAATTTCACTGAATTTTGAGAAATCTGGCTAAGGTCTGAAAAAATCTCTTCTTCATGAAAAAATTATGTAGAAAAGTCAATTTTTTTCCCCTTGGTGAGTCTCTGCTGAAACTCTCTGAGTAAAATGAATAAGTTACTGTGGTAACTGTACAAGCTGCAAGATGCTATTCCTGGGAGAGAGATCTTCCTAGAATTTAGGAGCTATTTCTAAAGTCATTATGCCAATATCCTGCAATTTGTAATGCATATATCACAGTTTTGGAAATGCCTCCTTTGTGAATGCATCTTGCTTTTAATGCACATTTAATGCATGGGGAAATTAGACTCTTTCCTCTGACTGATGGTCTGTACTAGAAATATTACCTATTCTGCATCTTATCACTGATGTATACCCATTGCACTTCCTGTGTTACATCGTGATACATATAAATCAGAGTGTACATTTGGTTACATTAGTATGTACATTTTTTGGTGAATAACAAACACTTTTAAAATATTGAGTTCATTAAGAAGGTACCTGTAGTCCTAGAGATCTGGACTGGATAGACAAAACCCAGTAATGCAGATTCAGAATAGAAACTTTGAGTCCTGGATAGTCCAAATGCATAGAGATACGTGAGAATCTCTAATGATCGCATGGATCTTTCCTGTAACGTGTAGGGTCAGTAAGGTCAGAGGGAGTTTTTCTCTTGACTTCAGTGATGCCAAGTAAAAGAGATGACACAGAGAAAGGAATTTGTGTATTTTATAGCTTTGGAACTATCCAAGGAATTCACTTCCCACCAAAAATTTTACTGTTGAACCTCAAGAGATCTAGATGTGTTCTCATCTCAAACCTACATTGTTTCCCATGTTATCAGACACTGGCTTTTCATAAATAATTTTCAATAATTTAATAAAAACAATTTGCCTAGGATTTTGAGTCTTTGGTACCAGAAGGCCTCAGAACAGAACGGCCACTTGGAGGGGTCTTCTGACAGGCTTTGTTCAAAGTGAATCACAGCCAAACAAAACATTACTGAGACTGGATTAATACCAGCTACAAAATAGGATGTTTAGGAAACCACACATACATAACAGGCACATCGAAGCTGATCATGGACAAGATAAAAGAAATGCAAAAGCCGCCAGCTTGTGTGCGAAATGTTCCTACCCTTCCTTCCTGTCGGCTTTCCCAGGCTAGTATCACACAGCCTGGCTGGGTTGCAGAGCAAACTGAGTACAATGACTAGTAATAGCAGCCCTTGCAGGCAGGACCACTGCTTTAGTCATCTATCATCTAAGCATCCATTTCCTTCTTAAAATAGTGGTAACAGTGGAAGCTTTGAATGTCTTCATGGACTTTCCGACCCTTCTTCCATACTTCTTTAGTGTGTGCAATGAAGAATTAAAGCTCTATGTGAGGCTTTTTATTTGTTTTTCTTGGGCTGTTTGCTCTGATTTCCTTGCTGAACAGCCTTCCTGAGGATGGTTTCAGCACTGTCCTTCTGAAATAAGGG
The DNA here is from genome assembly GCF_040807025.1 of Struthio camelus. Classification (NCBI taxonomy): domain Eukaryota; kingdom Metazoa; phylum Chordata; class Aves; order Struthioniformes; family Struthionidae; genus Struthio; species Struthio camelus. The sequence continues at coordinate 44,439,260 of NC_090943.1, read as the reverse complement.
CAGTTCTTAGGGCAATACAGAGGAAATTCCATCAGACAACCCAACCTATTTGTTTCTTCATAGGAGAAATCAATGTGGGATCAGTCTCTATTCAAATAAAACTCCAATAAATTGTAGTGAGGCTGCACAAAGAACTTCAAGATTGTTTCATAGCCAATAAGAATCAAAAAGTCTATTGCTAATAATTTAGTTTATTGCTAATAAATGTAGTTTCATGCCTTTTCTAGTAAGATATTAATTGCTCCACGAGGCTAGCTTTAGCCAGGCTGCTGCCTGAGAGAATCAGATATTTTAGTGTGAAATACAGGGGCTCTCCATAGTCTTAAAGTATTACCAGCCTAGAATTAAAAAACAAACATATCGTGAGCTGAGTCTGCAAATTCACAAGATTTACTTAAATACTGTGAGACTTTAGTAAATAAACTGTCAGATCCTTCATACCTTCTGCTGTTGCAGTTTTTGTCACCACTGTGTTCAAGAAGGATCTTTTCCCTAAAATCTGTTATTAAAAAAAAATGCCATTATTAAAACTGTAAATATCAGTGAAGGTACTTAGGAAGCACAGGGGTAAGCAGGATGTAGCCGTTCCTAAATAGACTGTGTGTTTTGCTTTGTTTCATATTATCATCAGGGAGTTTTCTTTAAAAAATAGAGGCTAAAAGTACATGTACATGTCAAGTCCTTTCAGATAATTATATTTAAAGTTTGGAATTGCTAACAGGTTCCTTGTGAAATGCTTCTGCATATGATTAATATGGTTCTTCACTGTGGTCACGGATCTCTCTACAACTCATGCAAAAATGCCTCTAGCTGAAGTACATAATTAATGGCACCATAAAATCTTATTCTGTGATATCAAAAGGTGATTTATTACAGCAGATAAATGCAGTTGTCTAGAAAACAATAAATTCTTGTATTGGAGGCACACTGTGATGAAGTAGATTAATTAGTGTGGTAAAATTATCCTTGATATTCTTTAGTGTTTTATCTAAGAACTTTAATGAAAGTTAAAGGAAATCACCTTTTGGTACAGTGGCTTTTTCATGCATTTATCTAGGTACACTAATCAAAAGAAAAGAAAATTAATAGGATAAAATACCTCACAACTCATGTCTATTTAGAGAAACCTTGGTTTAGGCTTTGAAAGAAACACATTGATAATCAAACACATCGGTGAGCTGCATTTATGAATTGGGTACTGTGGGAAAATTCTGTAATAGGCCCATTGTATTCTGTGTTTTTTTCACAAAATACTTTGTAATTACTCATGACCAACAGCTTCAATAGGGAAACAGATGTATTTCTCCACATCACTATGGTATATTTCAATTCTTGTTAGTGAAAATCAGTTTTGGAAAGGTTCTGCCTAAGGAAAGGTTACAGGAATGTGACTCCTACTTTAAGAAATCAAGAAAATGCCTATTTTTAAAAAATTTCCGTTAAACATTTTTTGTTTGGACATCCCATTACTTAAAAGGGACTTTAGAAAAAAATTTAAGATGCAGAAAAAGCCATCTGCTTGCCAGATTGTAAACTTTTCAGTTATATCTTTTTACTATTTTATTCCCTAAATGACATTTTTCTTTGTAAATATATAACCTCTAGAAATATTCAAATATCAAGGAAGAAAACTGAGGGAATTATTTGACCAATATTTCAATATTGCTAGTAATTTGAAAATGATTAATTTACTTTAAATTATTTAGTAAGGCTTAATTAACTATAAGTAAATTCTGGCATTTGCATTGCAAGATTTAATTGACTTCTTTGACTTCCTGATACATACTTCCCTTTTCTCACATACAGTAGGTTAGAAAACAGCTGGAGGTAAACTTCTGAAGCATAGAGAATTGTCTGAGCTTCATAACATTCGTTATAGGCTAATTATTCTGGCCTGCTTAATTTCAGTTGGTTCCAACCAGTATTGTAATGTCCATGCTTTATAATTATAGCAATAAATACAGTAACACTAAAGCAATAAATATAACACATTAAAATTATGGCAGGTCATTCCTGATGGAATAAATATAGATGAAATAACCTTTCTCGTGACTTTATGGTTAACAGGATATTATATAAGATGAAACTTGCCATTTGAAAATGATACATTTTTCATGTGTCATGTTAATAGCAAGATTACTGTACAGAAATTCTACATGTGGAGAGTAATCTGTCATGACGATCTTTTTTGCTAATGAGTACATATGGTTTTTTCTCATGTTTTTTTGGAACAATTGTATCTAACCCACAGCATTCCAAAGCAATCAGATATAATGGCATTAAGCCCATAAAAAAAGTAGAATTTTGCTTACACAGGGAAATCAGAACTTTGTTAGCATGCATGTATGTATATACTAAGCTTTCTTCAAAACAGTAGTGAGAGAAAGCAATTGAAACTATTTTGAAGAATGGAGATTGATCCGCCGCTATAAGTGATTGCAAGACATAGTTGCCTATGACAACAGAAATCTAGACTAGATGACCCGGCTCTATGTTCCTGTTTAAGACAAATTTGATTTAGTTTATAAAAAATAGTTTAAGGACCCTGTAAGAATCAAGTAAAATGGAATTAAATAAAGCTAACTAGAGTTTTACTCATCATCTATACATAGGCAGGAACTAGTATGTTTGGCGTATGTTAAGACCTCTATCTCACCACTTCTCATGCATTGCGCTAGGCTATGGTTTTATAATCACTTATGCATGAGTTAGCACACCATGACCCTCCAAACAGGAGCAGATTTTCCCTTCTTTTTTACTTGGATGGTAGGGCAAAATGTAGTGTGAATGGAGCCCTAGTTTTGGCATTCCTGCATTGGCTCTTGCTACATTTGTGGTATTTACTTTGACACTCCGTGACACCACAAGCACATAGTGTACAAGCACATCTGCCCTGGAGAGCTCCTGAACCTCTCCTGAGAGCAGCTCTCTAGAGGAACCTCAGGAGAAAAACAACCCTTAAAAAAAAATCTAAGCTGACATACAGAATTGATATTGATTAGGATGCTACAGTGAAACTATCCAGATACCAGACAAGGGTAAAAGCTGTGATGTAGAGGACATCTCCAGACAGGATAGGCCAGTAGAAAATCCTCTCTGTGGGCTTGCCTGGATCTAGGGTCCCCATCAGCTATACTGACAAACTTTTCTTCTCTTCTTCAACAATAAGCCGCACAGGAGTTTCATGGATTTCTGTTGCATTTCAGCCCTGTTGTTCAGTGTTAGCAAGGAACTTGCAGCCAGGCAAGACCAAGGAAGTAACTGCTTTTGCAGACTGGAATGTGATTACCCCAGCCAGCTTATTTGATGTTGATCTATCCACTTCTAGTGCTGCAGTAGTAGAGATCTATCATATACTTTATATCAAAGGTCTGGGAATAAAGGGAAAGAGGGGAAAGAGAAGGTTATTGATGTGCCTGAAAAGGTAATTGGCGCTGAGAGACTAGGGACAAGGTTGGGAACTGCTGCCTTGGTGGACATTCCTCTGGTTAGCACCTAGCAAGCATAGCACTCAGCTCTGAAGCTGAGAGCAGATAAGCAAAGGGAAATAAGGCATGTCTTCTGTGCTCATACCCTTGCATCATGCAGGAAGATGATCTTGAGGAAATGTGATGCCATCATGATGGGGGAAATTATACTGGGTACTGTTGTGGTGTCAGTGTCGGTTTATTTCCTGTTGCTTTTATGTAATTACAAGAGTTTGATGCTGTTAAAAGTTTGCATCTAGTTTCTTACTCTTCCTTCTTAGGTATTTACATAGCAATATATAGCAAAGCCAAAACAACTTATTAGCAAACACAACAGGAGTTAAAACTGTGCACTTTTAAATATCATTTCACACTTTATCTGCTTGCAAGCAAATAGCAAAAGCATGTGCAGCAGTTCAGATGTGTGCAGAACTCTGCTTGCTCTTTCCCCTGGATTTTTCAGTAGGAAAGTTCAGACACAGGTTTCGCTTTTCTAGCACATGAACTGCCATGGTAAAGAGTTGTATTTCCTGCAGCAGAGCGTGTCAGCGGCGTTCGTGAGTGAACTGAAGCTGACATATGTGCTGATTGCCTTTAATGGGCGACCCCAAGGCTAAGAAGGAACTGCTCTTTTGCTGTTTCCAATCACGTTCACTCATCTTCAGGTGGTGCTTGATGAACCATCTGCCCTTCTCTTTTTTGTCCAGGTTTTCTGCCTCCTGCTCCATCTCCCGTCCCTTTGTGCAGCTGACCTATGCCCAGTCTCATGTGGTGGATCATCTCTTAATCTTTTCGGGTTGCAGTTCAGTCTCCTCTCCTTATGAGCATCAAAAATTGCCTTGAACTGAGACTCATCTACAGGAAATCTCAGGCTGAAAGGGACAGCAGTATTGCCGTTTGAGGAGCAGAAACCCTTCAACCCTGGTGGAAGACTTTCTCCTGCCAGCTGAAGAGCAAACGGGGCAACAGAGAAGGCCACTGATGTGAGGACTCAGTGAGGGCTGGCCGCCCCACAGGGGCAGGGAGCCACATGCCAAGGGTGGCACCAAGACCTCACAGCATGGGTGCAGGCCCACAGTGCAAGCTGTTGCCACATTAAATTAAACTCTGCTGACAGGCTCTGTGTTATCACAGACCGTATCTGATAGCTGATCTAGCTTGTGCAAAGCTACCTTGAGTATCTCAACTGCACCCTCTGGGGCAGACATACACCAAACTGCGAGCTTTAACAGAGCTGGCCTTGCACTGGGCTGTTTTCCAGCCTTTCCCTTGAAGTGCTGGAGCCCAAGATTGCTAAATGGAGAGCTAAAATCAGAGTGCCACTTGTGAAGTTAGTTATTTTCAAATGTCTTGGAGCTGAACATGAAAAACAGAATTTGTTTTCCCTCGATTAATGAACATTTGGGGAAGAAGGATTGGCTTTGCATTTTTGCCTTGTTCCAGTGTTCTTTGGAAGATGATGAGATTAATAGCTGAGCAAGGAGCTCTTTCTGCAAACCTGAGCCCTCCAGTAGTTGTGCAAAGGCGCTTAGGGCGTCGCGCAGGGAAGGAGTCCAGATTCCCTGTCCACGGCACAAGTGCATGAGAGAGAAATCTCTCCAACAGTAGGACTGGAGCTAAACTGCCAGGGTGTACAGAGCAAGAAAATGGGCTATTTTTTTACTATAGTAAATTTTTTTAAGCTGTGCCAGCGCTATTCTGAAACTACAGCAGGACTTTATGATGACGTATTTCACTACTAACTTAGACAGGCAAACCTGACTGCAACAATAGTCTATATATTTTAATAGAAGGATTCATAAACATGTGAATATTTGGTTCAGTTGTTATGTCTAATTTGGAGTCATATCCAGAAGACAAATTGAATGTGTCACTAGCTCAAGAAAGCATCAGACTACTGAGATTTTTTTTCCACACCAACCTTTGTCTGAAAATTTGCTACCGCTGAGCCAGATATTAGTCTTTGTAGGACAGATGTTTTTATCAGCACTGGGGAAAAGTCAAAGTGGAAAAAATTACAAGGTTTGTGTCTGAAGCATTTTATGGATTGACAGAAGTTTTCTTATTGTTCAGCAATATTAACAGGTTGACACTGAGAGAAAGATTTATTATTATTCTAATATCAAGATGCTTCTGGAAACACAAAACTAGATGTAATACCTGAAGGGTATGCAGGATCATTTCAATGTCACATACAAGTTTGGCAGTCCTCTTTGCTTTGATTTATCTGCTCTCTTGCTGAGGTCATAGCCTCCAGGACTGGCTCCTTGCTGACTGTCACAGCATTATGGATTTAACTGTCTGTAAATAGGACAACTGTTTATGTAAAATTTTCATATAGTAGGATTCTATTATTAACTCATTATTTATATAATATAAATTATATTAATAGTTATGAACAAATATTTCCTTTAGACTACATAAAATCTTTAATTTCTTTTTTAATTTTCCTTCTTTAAAGATCTTGTAACTACTACAAGTACACTGCAAAAAATATTAAACAATGTAATGGAAACATAAATACACCTCAGCTGACAAAACAACATATAACTTAGGCTATTATTTTCTCTTCCTCTAAATATAATTAGAGATTTCACATACCTTTCCTGTGTTTATCTACATTTTTCTTCAGTAAAACTAATGAATACAAGGGCTTGAAAACCTCATGCAAGAATTATGTTTGACCAAAAATGTCACAAACATCCAGTGTTTATTTTGTTAGCTGTGTGGAGACCTGTGAAATCAATGCACATTTCTGAAAACTGTTGCCCTTCGAGGATAATGTTTATCTAACATAGTTCTGCTTATTTCTACCCTTAACCATTTTTCCACTGTCTGATTTTCACTCTCCATTTAAACACTTTTTGAAAGTTATTTCCCTACTCTTGTTTTATGTTGTATCCTATGTAATTGTACCTACAAAGAAAATTAGCTTTTTTCAGCTTTTTGCTCTGAGCATCTGGCAGCACCTTGCCACCAGTTTCATTTTCTCTCTGTATAGCCCAGTTTCTCTTCCCAGCTCGGCAGACCTGACACACAGCAACAAGGAGGAAGGAAACAGTTTTACAGGCCAAACTGCAGCTTTGAAATGGCAAGAATGGACAGGGAGAAAGATACTGTGTGAAAATACACTTAATATATTCCAGCTCTGATTTACTGATCAGATAAAACATTCACAAACACATTTAGTGACTTGTTTATTGTGCTGGTGATCTAACTGAATTTATTGCCCTTAAATCCTCTCTTAAAACTCACCTCCACATTTATGTATAAACTGACTTTTGCAAGGCAGCTGGGCTGGGTTCTCTCACCTAATTTAGCCATCTAAAAGGCATTTAAGCAGTAAACGTAGACTCCTTCTCTAGGCGTCTTCGGCAGTCAGTAGACACATACACACATCTGGAAAGCAATTCATCATATCCTAAAATACGTTGAATGTATGGTCCACCTCATATATCTGTCTCTCTCTGCAGACTATGGCAACAGCCTAGATGACTAACACCCATTGCTTAACTTCTATACAACTAAAGTTAGGTGAGGTAAATCTCACTACTGCTGTTTGCGTTGGTTTAGCATCTTGATCAAGATAGTCTTATTGTTTCTTTGTCCATTCTATCTTCTCTACAATAACTACATATCCCCATGATTATTATAGATAATGGGTTTTTTTTCTTCCCTACACTTAAATTTTAAGCTCTTGAGGACTGGAACACAAAGTAGTCGTTAGGGTTTACTCGAGAAAAAGAAAAGTAAGAAATAGTTCTGGTGGCAATGAACAATCTTTTAACACATACCCTTTTAGCAGTCTGTAATTGTTAATTTACTCAGTAAAATTTATGATATCTGTTCATGAAAAAAAAACGAAATAGTTTAAGGATTGTTGCTGGAAACTCCTACTCTCCCAGTACCGGTGAGGGCAATGGAGATATTCATATAAATACAGGTTTGAAATCGGTGAGAAGATATGCAAAAATAAGAATTATTTACATCAGTAAGATTGCTGAATTGAGCCTTTCATTTGCCATCTGCAAACACAGCCCAATAAAGATGTGCTAAGATTTGCCACCCAGTAGCTGGCAGATTGTGTTATGTGATATTCAATAATTGAATAAATGCATGGTATTTCTGAAAGATTGTGAAAGGATTTTAAAAGATTGCTTTCTTTACTGCTCTTCTCATGAAACTTCGTATAGTTGAATAATGTATAGCTGCAAGCTACCTTTATTCCTTCTCCCATTTTTTAATTAAAATTTATGAAGGCAGGAGCCAGAAACAATATATCTGGGTACATGAACTAGGAAATTCTTGGCACCTGATAGGATTAGACCTTCAACAATGAAAAATAACTGTGCTATTTGGAATGACTAAGGCTATAACAGCTTCTGAAGTTGTTGATTTAAACAATCTATAATGACACTGTCCTCCTACACTAAACCTACTGGATTCTAACAATCTCCGTGTCAGCCCGTAAAATAAATATTGTCTTTGGACTGATTCTTGAGAAAATCATTTTAATATCATTTCACCTACCTTAGTCTCATTACAATTCAAAATGTTATAATTCTAGCTGTTTGCAGAGAATACTTTTGCTAGCTGGAATAAAAAGAGGTTTTATTTCATAAGCCTGAAAGAGAATTATGCTGGAATTAGTTTGAGTTAGACTCAGAAGAGGCTGTTCTTTACATCACATTGTATGTGACATAAGACAAAGAGAACTCCCTATGCTGCTGAGTACCAGCGGCCAGACTTCACAGAGCGCTGAACCACTGCCAGCTCTCAAAACTTCTCAAGGGCTACTGTTCCTTCTTGGCATTAAACTCTCAACTATATATTCTGTTGACCACATTATTTAAGACAGTTCCATGAAATAACTGCCACCACTTCCAATGGGGACAAGATAGAAACCCCCTTGACTGCTTACATAGTAAGTATTTTAAGTATCACCTTACTCAGCTTTGCTAGAAGAGTTTGTAAATATTGAAATACTAGGTAACTATCTATGTGATTGAAACATCTACTAATAAATGTGTCTTTGTATTTCAAATCCCTGGAATCCCGGGTCAAACTAGTATTTTTCCAGAGTTTGAAAATCTTATGTTTGCCTCCTTGGCAATATGTCACAAACCTTACGGTGATGCTGGCTTTTCCAAAGCAGACTAGGACTATGCTATTGGGGAAATCTCCTATTGAAGTCTACTCTATTGCTAGAGTAGTGTTTTACTTTTACATCTTATGGTGAGCTGGATCAGTCATTGACATCCAGGGAGGGCTATTCATTCTGAAGCTGGGGAAGCTTACCCAAAAAGGCTTTAGGCTCTGACCCCCTTTGACTATATCTAAGCTAGCTGGAAGCTTTCAGTCTCCTGGGTCTGGATATGTGCTCCATGACCTGTTTCCAGAAAAAAATGTCGATGTGCATCAGCCGTTGACCCTGGCCCCAAGGCTGAAGTTTCTTGAAAATAAAATGGGGGTTCACAGAATGGAAAGGAGCCATCATGCTGCTGAGTCCCATCTCTGATCGGGATGATAGAAGAACTCAAATTTGGGGGTTCAGAACCAGTGCAGTGTGAGAAATGCACTTGTCCCCTTTCTTCAGTTTCTTTAAATTCTGATGCTGTTGCCAAGTCAGGTTGTTTCAGGTATGTTCTGTGGTACTCCTGTACTCCTTGTTGGATTTTCTTATGTAATAACTAGATTACCTTGTATTTACTTTCACTTTTATAAATGATCCATCCATTTTTAATTTAGGTAACACAGTCTCCTCTGCAGTGAGATGTCTCCCTGTATGCACTGGTACAAATATCAGTCGAAATCTTAAAACATTCATAACATTCCCTAGCTGCGCTGTTCTAGGCTGTGAATCAGTCCTTGATACAAAGGACCTGATCCTGCTTCTATTTAAATCAACAGAATTGCTTTTAATTCCCCTTGGAGAAGGATGAGCTCTTCATAACACTGAGAAAAGTTTGTTTTACTTTTTTTCCCCCTAGTAAAGTATGTATTTTTCTACCCTTCTTTAAGACTGAAGTATTTGCCAATATTTAGATCTTATTTAGGCAAACCTGTCATGACTAGGGATGTCAGTAGAGGACCCAGTAGTTCTTTTTTATAAGGCGGGGAGGGGGAAATCAAACAAGGCCCAGATATATTTTGCTTTTCTGTTAAAGCAAATAAATAAGCTATATTCCTCAGATCCTTCTGTGAATACCTTAACGCATATGAATTGTCCCTTAGTGCAGTAGGACTTGTAATGGGTTTAAAGAGTCCCAAGCCCCTGTTTCTGAGAGTTTGAAGCTAGATGCAATCCAGTAGATGGGGAGACAGTAAAGACTGGTCCCTCTGAGCAATCCAAGAATGATTATTGTGTGGGGCCGTATGAGAAGGAGTATAATGCCCTTGGTCTCTCTGACAAACCACCACAGTCTTGCCTGGTCAATGCCTTGATTTGTACTTTGTTTTCCCAATTTTTTATTTCTCTTCTGGCTATTAGGACTTCAGTATTAAAGTAGAATAACGGATACAGTCCAAATTCAATGCATGAAACTTCCTGCCAAGTCCCACAAACAAAATTACAAGGTATGGTGAAATCTTACACTTACTAGTTATTAGATCTGTCAGATGAATCATGCTGCTGGGGAATCAGATGTTGTTAGTATTAAAAATCATAGCTGTTAGTGAGGAAAAATAATATTCTAGGATAAAGATTTACTGTTTAATGAATTTAGGTACATGATTTCCCCCAGCCTATCCTGTACACAGGACGAAGGAATAATGCAAATGTAGCACGACATAGATAATAACTATCATAGCGTATGATAGGTCATTATATGACAATTGCAATTTATAATTAATACTGACCTGGGTCTTCCAGAAGGAGGTCTTTCTTTGGAAAATTTCCAAGTCATTCTTTGTGTCCCCAGACACAGACTTACTGCAGTGTCACAAAGATTTCTTGCTTCGGAAGCAGGAAGGCTAAAACAATGTAGAAGAGTTTCTAAAGCATTTGATACAGAGAAGCTTAGGATAGATTTCTACTGTAAAATTAACAAAGGAAGAAAGCATGTATTGAAATATTTTCCTGTAGCTCCTTTGGCTGTTGAATTAATTCACAGGTTTTCCTCTTGTGGTCTGCTCTGATATATAAAATACAAATATGCTACTAGGCAAATATAAACAGTGTAACCAAATTTAAACATTTGCCAGTAATTACCATTGGATTTCTCTTCATTTGTAAAGTTCATACTAGTGCTGAAGAAGAGTAGAGACAAATCCTATTCGTACTTTTTTAAAGCGATAAAGCACATTCCAAGAATCCCTTGTCCAGCAGAGCTTCAAATGGAAATAAGGAACAGAGCCTAACTCTAATCCAATTCACAGGCCTGCTCCTGCAAACAATTGTGCAATACTGGAAGTATTCAGCCCTTTGGTAATATTAAGTGCCTAATTCATGAACCGCAGTGTAATTTAAGCATGTGAGAAATCTAATTTCTTACAGTGAATGCAGTACAGAATAGGTTGGCCAGACCTGTCCTGGATTATTGAGGAAAGCAGCCAAAGCCCATGTTCTGGTACTTTTGGTAAGTGTAAGGGGCACCTCATTTTGGCAATATCCCACTGGAGCCAATGAAACGCTTAGGTACATCTCTATTATATGTTATATGTCCACACTGTATGTCTATATACTACATAGCTCTACATTCTATTTATCAGCCTATAATTACCCACAGTCTTGATGCACTGATACCATGTAATTTAATCTGCTTTGGTGAGGATGCCAGATCTTTCCCGATCTTTCCTACAGTGTCTGCTACAATCATGGATAGAATTTAGTAACCCTGGCTACAAAATCCCGCAGGCAGCAAGCTGTACGTCTTGGAGCCGGGCCAGGACATGTGCCCGGCTTTAGCCATCTGCTAAGGAAGTCAGTGTAGATGTGGCTATCAAGTACAAGAGTATCAGTCTGCTCCTGAAGTAAAAATCCTAGCCCAAATCCAAACTTTTCAAAGCTTTTCTATTAAAAAAGAGCAGCCTGACAAACCCCAAAATCAAAACAATAAAAAGTACCCTTAATACATGGAAGTTGCAACTGAAGTATTTTTTTCCCAGAAGCTCAGTATTTGAAGTGCAACAGCTTTGAAAAAAGACATATAACACATCTATGGGATTTCATCTCTTTAATTATATTCGCCATATGCAGCTGAAAGTGACTTGTGCTTTGTTTTTATGGGTTTTCTACTGCGTTTAATTGTGACTAGCAAATTTCATTCATACAAAACATTCTCTGATGCTAACTATTGTAAGAACTATCCTTCCATTGCCTGCTTCTGAGAGTGATGTTTTAAAATCCATTAACAAGTACGACCCTCATTCTTCATTGTTACATTCATTAAACCCAAGAGATTTCTTACATTTGCAGTAATAGAAACATTCCTTTCAAAGAAATTCAAAGTTCTAAAGTTTTGTCTTGCACTTTCTTTGTCTTTCATCTAATATAATTCTAGTATCTTCTTGTTGGAAAAATAGTGTCAGGAGACCTTGATGATGTAGCTTGTATTTCCATTAATTCATTCTTGCCAGATCTTCTCAACTACTTTATTAACTCTGTTAACTCTGTTAATAACTATTAACTCTGTTAGATTTCTCCTTTGGGTCATTGTCCGGTAGTTTGTCCAGGGCACCAAGCTGCTGGCAGACTGAGGAATCTAGTGTCCACAAGAGCACTCTAGCAGCAAAGCTGTTGAAATCATAACCGTTGTGGGATTTTTTTACTTGAGGAACAGCTTTATAAAAAAACACTTTCTATGGATGCATTTCCCTCAGAATATGAAGGACAAAAAACCTTACTAAAATAATTCGTTTGGGTCTCACTAGTCACTTCTGAGAGTCAGTTTTCCTTGGGGTACAAAGGTTCTATTCCCCCCAGCAATCATGAACTGTTACTGAGCAATGATGCCATGTCCCTCCCAACTGGCAGTATCCATTTAGAGGCTTACGGTTGTCTTCAGATTTGTATTCACTAAACAGCTAAAAGCTTCCTCCCTGTCTAATTCTTCTCCCATCATGTCCCTACAAGTCTGAATAACGAGAGTAATAAATAGAGCTTCAAAAGATAACCAGACCAATAAGACTTTGTACTCCCGAGCCTTTTTTTGTTGGTAGTGAAGCAGGTCTTCAGCATCCTGATCTAGATCCCATTACAATCAGGAGAAGTTCCTGTTAATTTAGACGGAGCCTTTCTCAGGCACTACCACAGCACCTTCAATTATAAATCTGTTTTCTAAAAAATGATGCTAGAAAAATAGCACAATCAAGTTATATTTTTATATTATTTTGATTTGTTCCAGACAAAATATGTTCAATTTACAATTAAAAAGGAAAGCTATCTCCCATCTCAATCCTAATATGTTAACTTGCCAATACTTGGTACTATTAACTTGCTTAAAATCTGAATGTCATTTTGGATTCTTTCTCTCTTTTTTCCAAGTGCATCGACATCAGCCGGCCAGTTACACCACCAGTAATGCTCAGACAATCAAATTGTCTTCAGGAGCTCTGTAGATATACAATGGATTCTGGTGTTGTATGAGAAAAAAACTATCTGTTTCGCTTCCTCTGGTCTGCTTCAGTTATGCAGAGCTAACAGGAGTAAATAAAAAAAAAAAAAAAAAAAATCTCAAAAAGCAAGCAAACAAATGGGTCTGAACATACACAGGCCAAGGCTGTAGCAAGAATGTCCAAACTTCAGCTGCCTGGCCTGAGAAAGCACTGGGAAACTGTGCCTAAGGCACATGCCGTATTTCCCTTCCCTCGGCTGCATCTTGAACTGTGCTGTTGAATGTCTGGTCCACTGAGCATGGCTAGATCTGACTATTCCTGGAGTACTGGCCAATATTAAACATCCATCTTGGCACCCATTCAGCTTGCATTCTTTCTTCTCTGATTGCCAAAACGCATGCGAGTGGTTCAGATGTACTGGTGAGTCTGGGATATGAATAGCTGGCCACTGGGAACGCTATGAGAGCATTACTGTGTTCTGTTGCCCATCATAAACCAAGAATGACTAGCCACATGTAACTGAGCTGGTTTTGAATTTTAAATTCTAAGACATTAAATCTTCCAATCTATTTCAGTTACCTTTTCTTCTTTCCACTGCTTTGGGAAAGAAAAAAAGCTTCATTCCAGTGCTCTAAAGCAGAGGTTATCAAGAGGCAGTTCAGGGACAGTTTGTGGCCTGTCAGGTAATCTTATGCTGTTCTGAGGAATACAGGCAGCACACCCATGAAAATGGGTCATTTCTGTATGTCTGTTGGAGTGAGGATTTTAGCATCTTAGTCAGATGCACGGCTAGGCAAACATGGTTCAAAAAGCAATGCTTTTGTAGATTGCTTCAAAAATATGATCCAAAATTTGCAATTCATTCAAAAGCTAACCAAGAGAGAGAAGAAGAGGCAACATAGCTAAAAATTAAAACACTGGAAGACAGATGGGAATTTCTCAAAAAGCCTGAAGAGGAACTGACGTTGAGAATTGATTTTAGTGGATTCTACTGTATTATGCTCTCCAATCCATTAAAGGAACTGTTGAAAAATCAACCACCATGCAGGAGTTCAAGGAATCTCTCAACCATGCATTTATTTTTCAGCCATGACACAGCTTTATGCATATAAGAGAAAAAAGTAACCTACCATTTGTTCAAAATAAGAGCTTCCCAGCAACCCCAGCTCTTATGTAGACCAAAAGTAGCAGTAATAAAATACTATGCATTTAGTTCTCTAACTGGGCTTCTTCTAGCACACTTATCTACAAGACTTGTCTTACATGCCTGCTGAGGAAAAAGAGGCTGATGTTCCTCTCAATCAAATGAATGGGCAGATTTATGGGTAACAGTATTGCTGCTGTGAGCAAATATAGCAACATGGAAATCAATGGAGCTTCACCCTCCTGAATTTGTCTTGTTCCAGTCAGGAACTCTCCAGATTTTCTTCACCTCACCTTCCACAGCCTTCTGTACCTGCTTAAACGCACTTCAGCTATTACCAGTTCCTTACTCATTTGCCATGTCTACAGCTGGTAATCGCTAGCTCTGGTAGGTAGGAACCACTGCTTTTTGGGGACAGGATTAGCTTTTTCAGACCAAAGTGAAATTACAGCAGAAAACTGTATGGGCAATGTTGGACACTGCCTGACTGCCCTGTTCTCAGCTAGTGACAGCATTTCCTTATTTTCCTCTGTCCCTAATTCAGCCATATGTTTGAGGTCTGTGCATGTAAACCAAGTTAGCAGAAGGCTTGCCGCTACATTCAGTGTGATCCAAACTTAACCCTCTTTTTCCATTTTTGCTTGCAATATTAAGGGAAGGAAATGGAATTTTGGCACTGTTCTCACGAACAGAGCTATACACACAATTAAGATCACTTGAGAGAAATTCAACCCTGTTGAAGTCAATGTGATAGCTATTTTTTTCACTATGCTTTTGTTTAGCCCATACTTGAGAAGAAGGCACACACAGACAGAGAAGCGTAATTGGTTTAAAATAAATATCAGCTACAGGAAGTGAATGGTGGAAACCACCTGACCGTTTAAATCTTTGATCACAACTACAAAAGCTGTCTCCTGAAAAATATAGCATATAAATACATATTATTCCATCAATCTTGCTCACGTTTTTCTGTAGCAGCCTTCTCAGTAATACCCTCAATAACGCAGCAACGTTGTATTACAATACTATTTTGAGTATTAAGGAAAAATATCTGTTGTCAGTACTAACCTTTGTTTATTATAAGGATAAAATTACAGAAGTATATCATTCAGATCTAATCTGAGATTTGTGCTTTGAAGTTATCATGTAATTTCTTTTCCTTCCATTCTGTTCAGATGCTCTATTACTGTGTCTTTTGTTTTCAGGTGTTTATAAGACTGCTTATACGGTTTCACTTATTTACTGTGTAGCATGATACCAGATATAGGAATTGACTTTTTCTTGGTTCCTCACCACCATGAGCTTGTTCTAAGCAAGTCTGAACTTCAGAACTGTTTCAGTGCTCTTGGCTGTGCAGAGAATGCAGTGCATTAAGTTGCTCTCTAAATCCACTGATCCATTTATTAGATTTTAGCACCATACTGAAGTTGCACCTAAATGTATTAAATTAATAGTATTCATTGTTTTTTGTACATTGCTTTAAGTGGTTTTGTTGAAGTGGGTTAACATTCCCATCTCCATATGTTTCTTTGAGAAAAAAAAAAACAAGAAACAAAGGGAATTAAAAATCTGTATAAGGATACAGAGCAGGCTGGTGCAAGCCCTAGTCATATTGCCTAAGTCCCTTGGTGCTCAGTCTCATGTTGCTACCCTTGACTACGCTCCCCTTTCCTATCACCTGAAGAGAATCACAGGTACCTTGTAATATAAGCTGGAGTAGAGAAGATGCATTTTTACATACTCAGCTTTTAAGGGAAATTTTTCCACTACACGCCTGGGAAGATGTTGGACACAAGATAGGCAGTTTTATTTTAACAACTTCTCACAGACCTAATATTGCACTATACAGTAATTTTCCTATGACATCCCTTTATTTCTATTTTTGGAAGGTTAAACTGTAACATCTTTTCAGTATTAAGTTCACCTGCATACTATGTAAAACTGTTTTGGGAAGATGATGCAATATACTTGCCCTTCATTTTATATATATGTGTGTGTGTATTTAGTTTATTTTAGGGTTTTTTAGGTTTAGTTTTTTTTCAAATCTAAATATACACGCATGTATACAAAGGCTTAGTTCTAAAGTTCAGCTCTGAGCAAGGAAACCAACTTGTCTGAGAAGACAAGCAGCCTCTGCAACCAAATCTAAGACTCTTCAGATTTTTGTTGTAGGGCTCATGATTACACAAAAGTCTATGCACTGCAGCAGTTCCTGTAAGAAGTGGTTTCAACAGTTTTGCCACCTTAAGACAAAGTCACAGAGAAAAAAAGTCCTATTTTTAAAAAATGTGGCATGGTTCCTGTATGTTTTAATTGCTTTTAAGAATCAATAAAAACAGGATTTTTCTTAGAAACACCAGTCTCTGTCCTCTAACTGCTTGTGAGATACCTTGTAGTGCTCTGCTTCAGCTTCTCTGAAGAGTGAACGCTGGTGCCGGATGGAGCCAGCATGAATGGACCTTATGTCTCCTGTGACCTGGGAGACAGAATAACTCTCCCGGATTTTTGCAGAGCAACTGAATTATAAAAAATGCAGTAAATCACACCATACCATGAGTTGAGAAAGAATTTATATTTCCTTTTGGGTTATATTCTGAATGCTGGCAGGATGGTCAAGAAGGACTATTTATAACATACACTAGCTGCAAAAAGTTAAATCTTATTTACCAGAAATGGACGAAGAAAGCTAAGACAATATGATGTTTAAGGAAGTAGGTCGACAAACTAGCCTTATGCATCTATACAATAACACGCTTCTCAAATAATTTATAAATAGGGTTGAAACTTGAGTTTGAGTTTGGCATGGCATATTATGCTTGCCTCCCTACTGTTTACTCATTATTCCTTTGCTTGCAGAGGGAAATACTAATGGGGCCACAGTCATAAGTTAGGGATCACACTTTCACTTTGTAATAGGTATTAGCAGTTCTTCCTTTTCTCCTTCACACAAAGGGATATCCTCAAAAGGTGGTTTTCCTGTGGAAGAGGAATGAGCAGGCTTTTTCTTTTTGACCCTTATTAAATAACTTGACACATTTTTCCTTTGTTTGTTTGTTTGCTTTGCAGTTCTCATTTCCAACACATTTCCTGTGGACTGTCCAAGTGCATTTCAAAAGTGAGAACCAAGCATATCTGGGCAGTGCTTCTCTGTATCTTGGCCATCTGAAGTGAAATAAATGAAACGACTGATCTGTGGCTCTTAAACTGTCTGAGCCATCCACAGCAATACCAAGGTTCACACTGTTAAATCTCTTTGAAGCTCCAGAATTTAACGCTATTTTGGGCGTTTGGGGTTCTTTTGGATCCCGGACATCTTCCTCAGTAGAGCTCTGATCTTGGCACAGACAAGAAGATATCACCTAAGAGGTTCTAGTTTTTCTTGTGAGTCCAGGTTTGGTCTTCCTTTCCCAGATTATGAACGGTTAGTGTTTTTTCTGGAGCAACTGAGTAAATTATACTCTTATGTCTCCTGCAACCTAAGACAATTTGTTGGAGTGGTTTTGTCCTCTTATTAGTTTTCCTTTGTCATGGATTTTTTTTTGGCCACCCCAGGCATCAGGGCACAGCATGTGCTGGCTGCTCCACGAGGGCAGGGGAGCTGGGAGCCCAGGCCGTCTGGGCAGGGCCATGACCGATGAGGGATTTGGTGTCCCCTCTGAGCGAGTCAAGCAGAGCAAGATCAGTGGTGACAGCAAGGGCCAGCCTGGTTTCCAGAAGAGCACATAGCGATGAGACAGATGAGCAAGTCGAAGCAGGTCAGGCTCAGGCTTGGGATCTGCGAGGTACGGGCACAGCTGCAGGCAAGGGATGAGGCCTGAGCTTAAATGCAGCCTCCGAGCGTGGGGGGAAGCCCCCGACCTGCTTCTCGCAGCTCCTTCTTGCACAACTCTCTCCCAGCAGCTGGATCCCAGGTTGCGCAGCTGCACTGTGTCAGAGGCAGCCTTGACCACCAGCAGCCAAACCCCCAGGAGGGGCGAAGGGGTTGTGCTCAGCTCCCTGGCACCACAGACTTTCTATCCTTGCTTAGCTTTACTCTGATTGTGACTTCAGCTGAGCAAAGGAGAACATAAGACATTTCCCTGTCTGCAGCAGAAAAAACAGTGATCTCATCTCAATGTGTTTTTAACACAGATATTTGAGATATTAATAGACTTCTTTTAACTTGGACCTCCCTAAATATCCTCGCAGTGGTATTGTTCCTGTAATAGAACATACTCCTACATGATCCTACTTGGTTGGCCTTAGAAATACTTCAAAAACAAAAAGGAAGAATAGAGTCTTTGTCTATGAATACTAAAATCTATCTTCATCTATGAGAAAATGTTGATGAATTGCCATGGAAACGTTTACTAATTGTCTGTAACCCATAAAAATAGTAATGAAAGAAGGTAATACTTGTCAAGAAATGACACCCTGTGAGAGGTGACTTAAACCAGAAGTAATAGTTCTGAAAAGAGGCAGTGCGGTGTAACAAAACCTTTTCCTTGTGTAACAAAACCTTTTCCTCTTTAGAGTATCCCATGGCATGCCGAGATTACCTTGATATCTTCCCAAATGAGACCACGTTCACACTGGGGAATAGTGTCACTGTGACCCTTGATGCCTGTTTACAGTCCATCCTTCAACACACAGGCGTTAGTGGACTGTGACTTTGATGAAAAGTCAGGACACTCGTCCATTCGGTGTTACAGGTTTTAAGATCTGATTAGTCAAAATTTTCACTTTTTTAATTATTATTTTCACTACCTGTAAAAATGCCATTTTCCAGTTACCTAGTTTAGACTTACCTCTATACATCACGCTGCAGCTGTAACAGTGACTGCTCAATGCATGACCTGTCAAGCTAAAAACCATCTTTCTCCATATAAACTTTGCTTCATTGTTTCCATGAGTAGAAGAGGCATTACTCTTGTTCAGTTTCAGTCATGTGTCATTTTTCTATTTATCTGTTGCCACTGAAACTTCTAAGGATGTGTATCATCAGAGGAAGACTGAATAGCAAAAAACGACTAATATAAGCCTTCACACATTTCACAGAAGCATTTGAGAGTCTCTATCCTGATTTGTTGGGGTGTATCTTGAAGCAACGTGGTATGTCAAGGAAAATAATCAATATCAACAGAGTTTTATGTCCAGGGGCAACATGCGCAAATAAAGCACGAATGAAATGAGATGAGGAGTTAAGTGAAATATTCTGCTTGATCATTAATGTAGAAGAGGTGCCAAACTTCTTGAATATAAAGGCCCATCAACAGAACTAAATAATATAAACAATTAAACTCTTTGCTACTGAGACACTGTCAAAAAAGTTTAGATGGCTAAAGCATTAGACATTCATTATATGCTTCAATAGCAGTATGCTGAAGTTTTATTTTGCTAGTGACTTAGGTCTTCAGTGTCCACTCAGTCAACACGAAAGACTATCTAAAAAGGTAAACAAAAAGACTGCTGAGCACGATAGTAAACATAGAGTTAACAATGACATACAAAAAATCAATTCTAACTAGAAACTTTAAATACAAGCATTTCTTTAGAAGGCAAAGGAGTGCAAGACGTGAGTCAATCTGAATACCTTGGCAATAATATGCAAGCCTGTGGGGATATCTAGGAGGAAATAATGTCACAAATTGTAAGGCAACAACTGCATTTATCAGCTTAAATAACATTCAGTCTTTGACAATCTACAGCTTAAAGAACAAACTGAATTTTCAATTCATGCTATTTTCAACTTAACAGATGGATGAGAAAGCTGGAAATCTACCAAAAGTTTAGACAGCCATCCAAGAAGCCTGATAAAACACTTAGAAAAACTTAAACTTAGAAAAACAGTAGTTTTTAAAATAAATGACAAATTTGCCAAAATTTAACATTATTTTATGCCAGGTATCAACCAAAAAAGAAGATGGTCATGTCTGGGATACATGTCATCAAAATAAAGAATCTACTGTAGTAGCAGAATATGCAAAAAGGGTCACCTAGAAGGACGTCCCCCGTTGCAGAGTAGGAAGGGTAACGCTCATGCAACTTCCCCACATAAAGGCCACAGAGCTTGCTTCACAAGGCAGAGAGAGCGCTGAGGCCTCAGTCGTGCCTTGCTCGAGGCCCAAAGGCTCCATCTGACATCTGCGACCAAGGACAGCTCCTGTTCAGCCCTTGGACACTTTACCACTTTTGTGACTTTTATTTTACAATGTGGAGTCTGCTATATTCACACTTGTAAGTCTACTTTGAAACTGAGTAACGGCTATGACTTCAGAAAGCAACTATCGGTATTTTCTACAGACTTTGATGAAATTAAAACCATGAAAACTGAGGCCATTTAGAAGCTCCTTTGAGTTTGTACAACATAGAGCAAAGCAGGCACTGTAGCACGCTATAGGTATGAAAGGCTGAAAATGCTGTGTTCATACGAATAATGGTTGTGTGAATCAAGCAGGTGCTTCATGTGATTGCACTGTGTGCCTGGAAGTTTTAGAGAAGATTCACATAATGACTCCACTCAAGTTTTTAAGGGCAAAGTCTGAGGGAGAGACTACGCTTTTTTTGGAAAAGAATGGTCAATCTTATTTCTATACTTGCAATAGATCATCATTCGTGACATGACAGAAAATGTTGAGATAGTCTGTAAAGAAGCAAGAAGCATGAAGAGTGAAGCTTCAGACCCTCCTCCATACAGTGCTTTTCATTACATTAGGCCTTGTCTGCTCTAAAATATTTCCCAGTTCCAGTCAGTTGTGTCTCTATGTAGGTAGAGTCCCTTAGTGCAGAAAAGATAAACTGTGCCGATATTAATATCTTGCCTAGATCAGAGATATGTATGTACTTGCTGCTGGTTGGAACTACAGAAAGTCCATGGAAAACAAAACCTTTAACACGTATCTCAAGAAAGGCTTTGAAGACAGTGTATTTTCTTCTTTCCTGATAGTCACCATCCTTGCTTGTGCTCCTGGTACATCACTCCTATCTGAGCTTCCCTTGCCCTGCTAAACTAAGATGAAGTTTATGTCCTTACTCCACTTTGCTCCTTCATCACTGATTTTTTAACTTTTACCTCATCACTGCCCTCATTGCTCGTCATATAACAGTGCAGCCTCTTCTGCTCTTTTGCTGCCCTATTACGGTCTTAGTCTCTGTAGAGCAACTGGCCATGACGGCTGTAAGAAATGATGGCTTAAGGGACAAAGGTGGCTCACTGACACCTTATATGCTTTTACTAGATGAAAAATTGTAAACTGATATAGAAATGAATGCATCTAATTGTGTTCTTTACCCTTGGCTGTTTTAAAGCATGTACCTTTTTTTGAGGGCAAGAGCTGTCTTCCCTGGTGGTTTTAGAATACCTTGAAACTGTTCTAGGCAGCTGTTTACTACTGGAAGTTCCTAACTTGATAGATCCACAAGGCATGTTTTGGAGATAGATACACTCTGCAACATACTACCAGAAGTCAAGGATAAAGTATTTGATAATCTTAATGGAAATGTATGCTTGCCTGCACTATCTCCTGTTCTCAATTCATGTTCATTGAATTTTGTTGTCATTTGTTAAATTATATCATTAAATTAATTTTTGTTTGAAATACATATAATGTTTTAACTGGATTATGCAGATGTTTTATACCTTTTGTATAATGGTAACAAAGGCTTGAATATATTAAACTGTGTACATGAGAAGTTTTCAAAACACTTTTAAATTCAAAGGGAAAAAATGTTCAGATCCTCAAACCATTCATTTAAAAACTGAACACCAAAAAATTGCACTGGTTTTGCCAAAGGATACAATGTACCCCTAAAAAAAAAAAACAGTCAAATGTAAGACCTAATATGCTGACAGGTTAACCTGTGGAGCTATTTTACTGAAATTAAGCATAAGTATTCATAGTTATATATTACTTTTGCGAGATTCTAAATCCCATTATTTAAGATAATCTTTCAAGGAAGGCATTTTATAAGTATAATGGAAGCCATGGATGATTTAATTATTAGGTTTTAATATGATTTAATAAACTTTCAATCTATTTCAGATGATTATTCTAGTAGTTGAAGAGATCTCATCTGTTTTTCTAATTTCAGGACTGGAATTCAGTGGCAACATCTTTTACTTGTAAACTGAGGCCATGATGCAGAAAGCACTGAGACTCAACAAACATGCAGCCACGTGATACCACATTTTCATATCAATCATATAAAATAACAGTGTTCAAGAAGTTTAAATGCTAACTGGAACGGTATTTTAATTCTTTCACTGCCTTAGAACTGCACTTGTGTCTCAGCTGTGGTATTATTAGACTGCCTAGGCAAATTAATTGCATCCCCTAGCAGGAGTCACGTAAGTGCTTATCTTATTTATACATTTCTAATGCAGTCACCACTGTGATAGCTAAACTGTGCTTTGTCCTTTTTTTTCCCTTTCCTTTTATTCCCTACTACATGTAAAAATACTGGCAAAGTAGTTGAAAAAGGAAAGAAGTAGCGCTCCTTTCCAAAGCCAATTAAAACCTGCAAGGCAAATGTGCGTGTATCCTGGCTGCCCCGCAGATCAGCCTCTGCACCTGGCCCCTGGTGAACGCGGTGAGAAAAAAAAAAAAAAAAAAAAGCGAAAAGCCAAAACCCGAAGAAGCGCAACAACTCTGCGCAGCCTGGGAGATGTAGGGCGCTGGGCGTCTGTTAGCTGTTTTCAGAAACACCCCCAATGAGACCGAACTCAAGTGTCGCCAGCTATTCTTACGCAACCTTCATGTCCCGTTCAGACGATTTTGCAGAACAAAGCTCAAAGTTGCGCTGGAAAGGTCTGGAGCGCTATCTCAGAAGGCAGAACTTCCCCCGCAGTCGGAGCGTTCACTTACTGAAAACAATTAATTTGGTATCACTTTTGGTGCTGGGGGGAAAAAAAATAAAGACTCCGACGGGGAGGTGACACAGCGCCGCGGCGCAGCGGGGCCGCTTCTGCCCTCTCCCCGCCGGGAAGACGCTGCTGCCGCCGCCGGCACCCCGCACGCCGCGCCGCGCTGCGCCCCGCAGGCGCAAGTCCGAGCCGGCGGAGCGGCTCACGGCTCCGCCGCGGCCGCGGAGCGCCTGCTGGAGGATGCTTTCCTGCACCGCTTTTTTTTTTTTTTTTTGGGGGGGAAGTGCGCGCTGCGGCGGCCAACGTGCGGAGGGCAGCGGGCCGCACGGCCGGGGGCGGGGGGGAAGCGCCGGCCGCGGGCCGCCCCCAGCGCCGCGCTGCCCTGACAGCGCGCCGCCGCCCGGCTCCGCTCCGCTCCGCTCCGCACGGCCCGCGGCCCAGCGCCACCGCCGCCGGGGGGGGGGGGGGGGGGGGCGGCAGCGGGGCGGGCGCCGCCGCTTGGCCCCGCTCCCCTCCCCACCGCCCCCCCGCGCGCGGGGCGGCCCCGGCCCCGGCCGCGGCTTCCCGCCGCCTCCGCCGCGGGGTCAGCCGGGGACAGCGCCCGCCTCCCGCCGCAGGAAGCGCCGCAGCCGCCGCGGCGCCTCCCGCTCGGCGCTCGCCTGGGGCAGGTGAGACCTCGCGGTCCCCCCCTCGCCGCTCTCCCTCCCTACTCTGCCCCCCACCGCGGCCATCCCGGGGCCGGGCCGGGCCGGGGGCTCGCTGGCCCGCCGGCGGCTGCGGCGGCACGAGGCGGCGGCCGCCGGGGCTGCGCGCCCGCGTAGCGGCAGTGCCGGCCGCTCCCGGAGGAGCGCGCAGCCCAGGGCGCGCCGGCCGCGGGAGCCCGGCCTGCGCCGGCCGCGGGGCTCGGCGGTGCCTTGCTGCCCTCCTCCAGCCGTGCCCGGGCCGCGGCAGTGAGGGCTTTGCCCGGGCCGTTTGCCGCTCCGCGGCTGCCTTTCCTTCTTGTGCGAGGCTGCGCTGCGCTGCGCTGCGCTGCGGCGGCACGAAGCGAGTTGGGAGCGGGGTGCCGGCCCGCGCCGCCCCTGCGCGCCCAGCCCGGCCCGGCCCGGCCCGGCCCTCACCGCGGCGGCGGGGCAGCTGGGGTCCCGCATCCGCCTGTGCGGGGAGGGGGCCGTCGTCCAGACGGCACCAAATAAGACAAAAGCTGTAAGGAAGTGCGTGTGGCTGGTCCCGTTAATTTGTTGTGCGGTCTCCGTGACGCTGTGGGTTAGTTGTACTGCTGACTCTGAAAGATAATTACCAGTATTTAAAAAAAAAAAAAAAAAAGGTGGATGCTGCTGGCCTGCTAATCAGTTCAGCTCAATGCCTCCTGGAAACACCGTACAGTCGGATAGTGTGCTCTTTGGTAATACTTCTGGGGAAGTGATGTAAAGAAAGTAAGAGAAAATGCTGATTATGTGGAAAACACAAGGCGCGGGAATACGCAATAACTTGTCTGAAGTCCCGCAGCAACAAGTGGCAGAGCTGAGGAGAGGAGATGGCACATCCCGGCTCTCACGATTGTATCTCAGTCACGGAACAATCTTCCCCCGTTCGGGGCAGAGCCTCCTCTCATGACAGTCCGTAGCAAAATACCGTTGACTGCAAGGAAAGCAGGATCACTTATTTACCAAGGTTATGTTAGTTAACTAAGAACTGAGCGATATATTTGTTTTCATTAGACTAGGAAAGCACCTCTGGTCAAAAAGAATTTATCTAATGCTTATGCCCAGATCGAATAACCAGAAAAACAGCATTCTGATTAGAACTGGAGTTTGGGCACTTTTCAGAGTCCAGCGTTGCCATATGTTCTGAGGTGAATATTGTCGTCACAGAAGGAAGCTTTGCTAATTGGTGAAATGGGGAGTGAGGATTGTTCACGTACTATAGCAAGAAGGTGCCAGAAAGCGAAAAGCAGAAAGAGGCTTAGTAAAAAGAAAGCACTGCAGAACATACAGGAGGATATCAAAATGTAGGATTCTCTCTTACAAGCTAAAGATTTGTTTTTCCAGGAAGAAAGCATACCTGACAGAAAATACTGCAGGGACTAAGGGAATAAACAAGTTGGAAAGGATAGCAGGAAGCCACTTCTAGACTCCACTACTGTTGACCTTCATCAGAAAGATACCATGTATAATTTTAAAAAGTTCGTAGAGTCTGTAGCAGGAGAATTTCCAAAAGGAGTAAAACTTATTTTTAGTTAAGAATTCAAAGCAGACAGCATAATAGGCTGCCAAAGTTTAAAGAATCAATGAACATAAAGTGAAAATATACAATTATTCTAATATAAAATTATATTGACTACTTGACATAAAACTTGAACAATGGGGTAAATGAGAAGATATTGTTAGATAGTGGGAAAAAGCTTGGGAAAGGATTTATTAGGGAAATGGAGAAAGACATATCGTCTCAGATTTAAAAAGGGAACCTCTTTAAAATGAGGCCTAGTGGAAAAAAAAAAGGGGAACATACTAATACAGGAATGCTTTGTTTTTGTGGAAGAAGCTGAAATGGAAAACTTTTGAGAAAGACAGTTGGGAAAACATTGAAATCCAAAGAAACGTCTTTGATAATGATGGAAAACTTGAAAACACCAGATATTAAAAAGAAGTTGAAGTGGTCCAAGTAAGGTAAAAAATTTCAGAAGGAAATAAATATTTGAGTTTGTTGACTAACATTAGAAAAGTCAAAAAGAAGAGATGCAGGTTAGTAGCCCTCAGAAAACGGCTGAGACTACGGAGATGAGATATGTTCATTTTCATCATACGAATTGTCTAGACCTGGAGATCAACCAGAATAATGCACAAAAACTGAGGTAGCTGGTTGGGAAGTTGCGGAAAAGTATTAAGAGAAGAGAGTAGGAAACAGCTTGAGCAGATCGCTGACTTGCTACAGATCTTCCTGGAGATATTGCTCTGGGTTGGAGGACTGCGAAATTTCTGTCCTAGGGAGATAGGGATCAGCTTTACTATGCGGATGGCAGATATGACTAGAAACCCAAACCTGAGAAATTATTGAATGTGCTTTGGACTGCTCTTCCAGAAAACTGAAAAAGACAGACACACTGTTCTGCATCAGATGTTTTTCCTCCTTAGTCTTTTTCAGTTTGCCTACTCTCTTCTCTTAATTGGAGGATGTTGGAAAGAAGGCCAAAATGTTAAAGAGGAAAAATTGAAACTCCGTGAAGAGGTACTGCAGACCAAGGAAATATAAATTGTATAGACATCTGAAAGGAAGAAAAAAAGATTCTGAGGCAACTACCAGGAAAGTATTGCCAACCAGGAGCAACTGTGATAGAGGCTGGCGTTCGGAAGCTCATGTAGAGCAACATAGACATGACTGTGGGGTATCGTGTTACTACTCAAAGCTAGAGGACAACCTTATAGCTATCCCTTATCAAGTTGGGTCTTCTAGGCCACAGCAGAACAGAGCAGTTATTTAAAGGAGGGTCATGGGGCTTATAACCTCTAGCTTATTCATTTACCCAAAGGGAAGGTAGCACTTTTAATGTGGTATTAGCCACTGTACCAGGAAAAAAAACACACAAGGAAAGCTTTTATAGAAACTCAAAAGTGGTGCGGTTATAAAAGAGTGTTGATGGCTGGAGAAGAAAAGGCAT
Organism: Struthio camelus; assembly: GCF_040807025.1. Lineage (NCBI taxonomy): Eukaryota > Metazoa > Chordata > Aves > Struthioniformes > Struthionidae > Struthio > Struthio camelus. The sequence continues at coordinate 44,412,597 of NC_090943.1, read as the reverse complement.
GACATAAATAAAAACAATAACAAACTGTATGGAGTAAACTTCCTGAACTTTCGAGTCAACAAAGCAATGCAGCAATATTTGCAATCAGTCGTAATGATGCAAACAACAAAAGACATCCCTTACATTTAGCTCTGACATTGGCTTCCTGTATGCATACCAGTTTGTTTTTATTGCTTTATGAAGTTCTTAATATTTCTGTTACAATTCTTCACATGGCTTTTGAAAAAAATATGCTGTGCAAAGGCAGTGAAGCTCATTCTAAGTGAAAGCTTTCATACATGTCATTCATAATCAGTTATTCTTCTGTACCTAACAGTTTAGCAAAATATAAGGGAGAAAACATGTAAAGTCTGAACATGAAGAACCTACAAAACGCAAGTTAAGAGAGGACTAAAGGATCTTCCAAACATGTAGTGATGTTTATATTAATGGATTAGTAAAGAACTAGTGGGAGGAATAAAAAAGAGCCACAAACAGATGTCAGCATATTAGCAAAAATATTGCAATTGTCTGCCAAGTAGTGGCTATGATTTCAATGTTATATTCAGGGCTGTAAAATTTGAATGTGTTATAGAAATTGAATTATGAATTCAGTTACCTTCATTTTGTGAATTAAAGTTTTAAGTGCAGTTAGTAACTGCTAAAAGGTTTGGTCTGTTTTTGGAAAATGACAACATGCCTCAGTCACATGGTTACTTCACAGATGTTTTCCTTTAGGTTTCTAGAGATGGGCGCAAGAGAGACCCTTGACTTTCTTCTGTATGGTTAGGTCCTGGTGATGGTCTTTGATCAATCTCATGGTAAAGTAATACTTCAGGAAGTTAACCTATCCTCCTGATAAAGGTAAGGAGCTTTTTGTTAAGAAGTTTGACTTCTGAATGAAAGGTGACTGTTCTAAGCATGACTTCAGAGTGGAATACTTTGTGCTGAGATGATGTGATCAGATCCTATTTGTAAGGAAGCTGGCCAGCCAAAGACTGAATGGCGTAGGAAATAGAGTAATTGAAATAGATAGGAAGAAACTTAGAAGAAGAGAGGATCAACGTTGTAATTAGAGGGGGATTGTAGTAGAAAATGTTAGCAGCAACTTATATGACTTTGGTGAAAGAGTGGTGTGTAACACCACCTTCTTAATCATATTAGTATAATGGCAGATTAGCATAATAAAAGAGAACTGTAAATAAGTGCTACTGAAAATAGTGTCATCTTACGTCTAGTAAAGTGAGGAGCATTGTGGTCTGAATTTGCAGAGCTAGGTGCATATCTGGAATGGAAAACTCAAAACTGTTCTCATTACATGGGTGCGCATTTTGTTCCCCTTTCATCTGGCTGGGATATATGGATTTTGCTCGCTTTACACTGTTAATTGTTTTGAATTTTTAATTATTCATCTTCACATTGAGAATGAATGAATTATTTACTGTTTTGAGATATGACGGGAGAGGTACTCAGAATCTGAAATCTGTCCCATCTTCTGGGATTTAGTTGGATGATCTCATTAGATTCAGAGTCACTGCACTGAGTCTAGAAATGTGCAGATGCTAAACATAATGTGGAATTTTAATTATTGTTTGCTGTTAATTAAAATGCTATTTTTGTTTGTTTTGCCTCCCTTTGGCATCTTCAAATTCTAATTACTTCTTTACTATGGGTGGTGGGATTAGGATTGGCAGCAAGACACACCCCAAACAGCCCACCGGCACCTATGGCTCTACAGGCTGTAGTACTACAAAAGCGAAGATCAAATATTTGAGTAAAGATGGTTATTGTTGTTGTTGCTAAGATTGTTTTTATCATGTTGTCAGCATATTTTTAATGTGCAAATATGCAAGTGGGGTACAGTACTTGTGAAACTCATAGAAAGGTGTAGACTTTGTATACATGTGAAATTAGAGCACTACAGATGAGATGTATAGAAAAAACATTGAAGGGGAGTCAGTGTTCGCTTGACAGATTAAGAAACGGGCTGGCACTGTTTGTTATGGTGAACTACTCGGTGACATTATGACACTGATAAGGAAAATCTGTGAGCAAATATGTTTAACTGATGTGGTTAAGGAGTGGCTAACCAGTGGCTAACTCCATTTCTATGGAGGTGGTATTTCAGATGCATAACTGGACTGTGGTTCAGGTTTTTTTTTCCTTTCCTATAATGTTGCAGTTGTTTCAGAGTACAATGAGTTTTTTTGGCTTAGAAGTTCTGCTGTAATTGGTTTCTAGAGCTTTCCTGATTTGACCTAATTGGACATTTTGAAAGGTTGCCAAAGTACGAAGTAGGGTTTTGCCAGCTTTCTGTCAATGATTAATAAAGCTCGTTTGGAGGATCAATTAGAGTTCTGAAAATAACATTTTGAAGTGGAAATATTATAAAAACAATGAGTGCTATTTTATTAGTGGGCATTTTCAATGTTAAATGATGAAATATGGCGCTGTAATTAACAATAAATGTACATTTGTTTTTCTAAAGAACCTTCTCCCTTCAGGTGATTATTACATTGCAGTGGCGATTCTGTAGTCAGGGTTGAGAAGCACTTTCTGTTTTGCAATGACATTTTTGGCAAAATTCAATTTGTTGGTTTTAAAAAGTCATTAAACCATTAAAAAGTGGTTTTAGAAGGTAAGAATTTGTCAAAGGTTTATTTCCTTTTCACAGACAGTGTAAGTGCCAGTTCTCAAAAGAGTTAGTCTTTAGAAAGAACAAATAACTGCTCTTGATGTGTCTGAAAACCTGGAGAATTGAAAAAAAACGAAGTGATGTGTTTAGAGGGAGGAAAATCAGGCAGTGCATCCTATCATCAGTTCCTAATCATCCTCAACTCCTCCCTGAGTTCTCATTTTTATAAAGACAATTAAAAAACTGAGAGTTGTTCAGCCTGTTTCTGTACATTTCTACATTCCCCGGACCAGAATGTAGAATTGGTGGATATTTCTTTCTGAAGGAAGAGGGCTGACTGTAGTGGATGAGTTAGCAAGCAGGAAGTTCCTGCAAATTGGAATTAGCTGCTTATCTGTCTCATCCATTCCTTGCTTGTTCATGTTTTGCTTATTCAAATGTATTCTAAAGAAACGAGATATCCAGCTATTACAGTAGCTCCAGTTTCTAATTTGTTCCAGGAGTATATAGCCGTGGGTCTGAGTGCACCAGGTAGGATCTGTAAGTGTTTACATAACACTTGTCAGTGCATTGAGGTCACAATTAGCTTTTTGATTTTTATGTTATTGGACTTTGGCTGACCAGGTAAATATAAAAAAGTATGGTGTCAAGTTACATTTCTACTCTTTTCTGCACAGTGAATTTGGAGTGGAAATGATTACATCTGTCTTTTTTTCATGGCTCCCTGATGCCCACTTCTCAGATAGTATTTTTTACCAATGTATGAGCACACCGAATGCTGTGCTATGTCTTGTTATACTTAACTCTTTAGCAGCAAAATAAGACCTTATTATTAAAGTATTTCCCTCTGCAATGATTTACGTCTATTTGGTAAGAGTGCCACACTGCTTCAGCAAGTGAGGTCACTTGAAAAGCCAGAGTTTTGATTAAAGCAGGATTCCTCCTTGGCAGGTTCTGCAGAGCTTTGTGAAGTTGAGCTCCAGAGGATCTTCTAGGATTCTTGATGGGATCAGGTGTTTCAGGGCAAGAGCTGCTTTCTCTTTAAGATACTATTAGCATAAGGATCACAACATGAAGCCCATAATCACAGTTAGAGACTCTTTCCTCTTGTAAGCCAGGTGGATCTTGTTTAAATTGGCATTTACTGAAATATGACTGTTGGAACTCTACCAGTGCTACGTACTACACTGAGCAGGTATGCATGCACTACACTTGCAGTAAAAAATGACAGCAGCCATTCTAAAATAATGCAATTACAGTATTATACCATTATAGCATTTCTGCTAGCACCATATTTCTGCTACCAATAATTCTCTTCCACATCTCTGAAGAGAGCTTAGGGACTGAAATGCTTCAGTGGAACTCTGTACACGTCCAGAAATCCAACTGTTACTGAATTTGAGACGATAAAGGTAAAGTGATATGATGCATTCCTTGTTTTAGGCCTGCTAAAATAAAGCTTACCAAAATATTGGTAAAGCAAAAGATGGAAAATGAAATAAAAATATGATAGTGTATTATTTTACATTATTTCATTTGCTAAAATGGGTAAATGTCATAATCTTCTCCAGAGAAGAGAAACCAAGCTTCTCAGTTCTGTTTTGAATTTAGTAGAAAAGTGGAATCCAGATGCATAGTTTTTGTTATTTTACTTAGAGGTGGAGGCTGTCTCCCAGGATCTCCATATTTCTTGCCATGTTTTCCATACTAATGCTCAGTTACGAAGAACAAGTTGATTTTGAATATGACAAGCTGCACATTCCCTCAATTAATATACCACCCACCTGGTAGTTGAGCTCCATATGGTCTTAGATTAGGAATGAGGGAACTTGCAAAACTCTTGCTACTGTCAGGTCTCCAGAATCAAATCTTTCCCCAGTGGATTTTAGCTTTTCCTCGAAGTCACCCAGTTACAATTATTACAACTGCAAGAGCCTTTCCAAGCCCTAATCTTTTAACTGAAACCGCAGTGGTTTGGGACAAGGGATCTGGTTTCAGTAGGACTTCTAGCCAGTCTGCAAAAGGATAGCATTCATCTTCCTACTCTACCTTTTTATAGAGCTACGTTGACTCTTGCTTTGATTCTTCTCAAAAGAAGACTCCACCGTTAAAAAAAAGGGAACTGTATCCAAAACCTTTGGTGCTGTCACACCTGTTTCAAACCTAGAGATTTTTCTGCAGGTCAGTTTAATCTTATTTCTTCATGCCTGGCAGGCTGTCCTCACTGATGTCCCACGTCTCAGCCTTTGTCTATTCCATTCGGTATGAAGGGAAAGCTACAGATCTGAGTTAATGAGTCTGTCATTTGTCATCTACATTTGTCACTAATATTAATTTATTAACTTAAACGGAGTTGCTTCTGCTGTGTATTTCTGTGAAATCCAGATTAGACCCACTGTCACTTTTATGAGACTTTGCAGGCCCAGATCATAAAAATTTTCATCACAGATGGCATCATAAGATAACAACAATGACCTTGTCTTTTTAGAACACAGGATATATGAACCCCCATTTTTGTTTATAGCAGTAGTAGCCCATCTAGCCCAATTGCTTTTTACTGACTGACCAGTAGAGGATGAGTACAGAAAGACTGGAAGAAATATGACAAGTGTAGAATTTCCTAACTTCTGGCAGTCAGAGGTTATGGGAATTTCCTGAGCTAGAGATTTCACTGGATTGCATCATGGTGTTTACTAGCTATTGATAGACTTATCGACCATAAATTGTCTGATCTGTTTCGAACTTTCTTGAACCTCTGCATCATCCTTTGGGAACAGTCCAAATAGCCTCTTTTAGTAAAACAGCTTTTGCAATAAAACGGAGAATATGCACCAATTCCTACTTAGTATGGAAGCCTGCTTCAGTTTTCTATTGTGGGAGGGCTGAGACTGTTTTCCCAAATACTTTGTAGTTGCAATTTAGAAACACAAAATTAAAAAATGATTTTTAGTGATAACTTAATATTGCTGCCTTTTTCCCCATTCAGATTTTTCTTGTTCTTGTTCATCTGGTTCTGTGGACCAAGCACTAATATCCTACTTGCCCTGTGCATCCTTGCATAACTTGAAAAAAATCCCCTGCTGTGTTTTTGCATGCAAGATCAAAACCGGGTATTTGCTGAAATATGTGCTGATATGAACTGTGCCTTGGAGGTTAGATTGTGCCTGTAGAGGTGTTTCTTTCTCCTTTACTTTCCTTCTTCTTACTTAGGTTATTTTTCTTTTATATTTGTCTCAATTTTCATTCATTTCTCTTCTGTTCTCACACACAATTCTCACACACACGCTGTGGTTACCCTTGAATTCTGATGATGGAATGGAATTGGATCTCTGTGCAAAGCCAAAATATTATTATTACATTGTTATTTTTAGGTTCCCCAGAACTCTTGAAATAAATATATATTACACTGTACGGTAAAATGGAAGTTAAAGATATAACGTATTAGTAGTTTGATACTAAATTTTTACAGTAAAAGATTATTTTGCCTGGGCAAAGACTGTAGAATGTTGGCCAAATACCTTCAAGTTAACACCAAAATGTTTCAGAGTCTTTCATGGCATTTAGAGCAGATTGGCCTCAGCTATCATTAACAGTAAATTTAAATTTATCTAAAGTTATTGTATCTATTTACTACCTGGTAGTAAATTTTGAAATTAACTGTTTCGGATTCTTGTTGTCTGCCAAAAGGTGAGGTTCGCATTTAATCAGAAGACTCCAGGGTAATTTTAAATTTCTGATACTTTGTGCTGCTTTACCATATCTGTTTTCATCTTCAATTTCCTTTTCCCAAGCACTGTAGAACATACTATTTCGGAGGCCTGAGGAAATAAGAAGCCTGAGGAATTACAAGGAATAAGAAAAACTGCATGTTTCACAAGACCCTACTTCAAAAAGTGATTAGGGACTCCTCTACCCACCAGATAATGTGTGCTAGGAGAACATGTCATTCAGCTGCTTCCTTAGCTCATGTTTTATTGGTCTGTGCTATCTGCCTGCTTAGGTATAAATGCATGAGTAAAACCCAAACAAGCAGATGAGGTGTGTAATACCTCTATGAAAGACACAAATCCATCTGCATGTGAATTGGTTTGCTAAGCGATTCAAAGATCCAAGGGAAAAAAAACCAATCAAAATAAGCAATAAGAAGGAAATCTGCAAGTTGATGGTAAATGCAAGGCTTCGAGTTGGAGGCCTGTACCTAGCGGTGTCCCCCAGGGGTCAGTCCTGGGTCCAGTCTTGTTTTTCTTCTTCATCAGTGACCTGGATGAAGGGACAGAGTGCACCTCAGCAGGTTTGCTGATGATATAAAACTGGGAGGAGTGGCTGATACACCAGAGGGCTGTGCTGCCATTCAGAAGGGTCTCGACAGGCTGGAGAAATGGTCAGAGAGGAAACTCCTGAGGATCAACAAAGGCAAGTGCAGGGTCTTGCACCTAGGGAGGAATAACCCCATGCACCAGTACAGGCTGACCTGCTGGAAAGCAGCTCTGTGGAGAAGGACGTGGGAGCCCTGGTGGACAACAAGTTGACCAGGAGCCAGCAAAGTGCCCTTGTGGCCAAGGAGGCCAATGGCATCCTGGGGTGCATTAGGCAGAGTGTTGCCAGCAGGTGGAGGGAGGTGATCCTCCCCCTCTGCTCAGCCCTGATGAGGCCTCACCTGGAGTACTGTGTCCAGTTCTGGGCTCCGCAGTACAAGAGAGACATGGCACTCCTGGAGAGAGTCCAGCGGAGGGCTACAAAGATGTTGAAGGGACTGGAGCATCTCTCCTATGAGGAAAGGCTGAGGGAGCTGGGCCTGTTCAGCCTGGAGAAGAGGAGGCTCGGGGGGATCTGATCAATGTGTAAAACTATCTAAAGGGAAGGTGTCAAGAGGAGGAACAACACAGGAAGTTCCATCTGAACCTGAGGAAAAACTTATTTTCTGTGAGGGTGATTGAGCACTGGAACAGGCTGCCGAGAGAGATGGTGGAGTCTCCATCATTGGAGATACTCAAAAGCCATCTAGACACAATCCTCGGCAATGTGCTCTAGAGGACCCTGCCTGAGCAGGGGTGTTGGTCTAGATGATCTTCAGAGGTCCCTTCCAACCTCAACCATTCTGTGATTCTGTGATAACTTAAAATCCGAAAGCCCAGCTGAACTAGACTTCTTCCCCACTTGCCCACCCCCAAAGGTATGGAAGGCAAGCAAAAAATATTTATGAGGAAAAGTAAATTTAGAGCAAGAAGGAGTAAAAAGCCAAAATCCACCAAGGTGCCCAGTTATCTCTTTCTATTGACATGAGAAAGAAAAAATACTGTTTCATTGACAAGAACTTTATGCCCTGAAAGATTTACAGATTCTCTTCCAGCTCATCTCAGAGCTGGATTACGTCATACACACTCCTGGTCCAGCTCTCAGTGTCACTTGATGAGGTCAGAGTCTCCACTTGATTTTTTTATTGAAAGAAGTTTCTGACTCTCATGTTTGGAATAAAAAATGTAACCCACGAGTAAGTGATGTAGTGCGAGCTTATACGTGCAGACAACCTGAAATTCTGTTCTAAGGGAGGAGGAACATTTGCCCATTGATTTCCTGGCTGCACATGCTGTGCGCTCCCTCTCTCCCTCGCTCTTTAGAGCTCGCTCCACGTCAGGTAATGCAGATACTGCAGGCATAAGGAGGCTCTTCTCTATAACTTGCAATTGGATTGAACCGCTGTCTCACAGTCTCTGTTTAAGAAAAGCATTCATGTGAATGCACAGTAGGCATCGGACGCCACCCAAAGAGACACCCCATTAGCAATGGGGCAAGCAGAATTTCCTTCAGACTCCTGAAGGGAACAAGAGGACCTCTCTTTCTGCTGCGGGAGGAAGGAAGGAGCTTCACTCTGTAGCTGCTGCCCTGGGCAGGTCTACTTTTATGGCTATCACAAAAGCAGAGAGTGGTATTTAGGGCACTGGGTAGGGCTATTGATAGTGACAATGTCTTAGGGTCCTGGATTGCCTAAATCTGGGGCCATCTGTTTCACTGGTCTCCAGACTACGCACTGGACCTGGACAGATAGATTTAGTTCAACTTCTTAATTTGTTACCAAAACGCTGTTGGGTTCCCATCCATTCCTTTCCTCACTTCTCCTTTACTGCACACAAGGGACTTCCAGTCCACATGTAATATCATGTCAAGCAGGTGGAAGGGAAACTGTGGCCAAGCGAGCAACCAGGAGTATCTGTCCTGGTGCACTATGATAAAATACAAACTACATGGCTAGAAGAGTGCTTTGTGATACTAAGCTATGTCTCTTCCTAATGTTTTGTCTTTTGCTGAGAATGGGCATTAAAATGTATTACAAAGTTGTACCTCTTGAGTACGGACAAATATTTAATGTTGCTGTCAGTGTTGTGGATCAGTTTCATCCAATGAGGATGATGACGCATTTTAAGACTGACATTCTTACCGTCACATGACATTGTGTCCCTACATTTTAGTCATTTCAGAGCAGCGTATCACCACTCTACTAGCTCGTTTTGGGCTCTGTGTTTAGCAGCACATATTATGACATGGTGAGTGAAGAATGAAGTTTTAACTTGTGTCCTTAACTAACCCTTACGTGAGTTAACTGCCTGCCACACTCTTTTACTAAGTATTAATCGCTTAACATTTTTATTTTTTTTAAAAGTCTTTTGTTTTCTTAATATGTTGGTACACAACTTTGTTTGAAATCATGAGTTTTGGGGGGCTGGTAAGATGGTCACACCATTACTGTTGTTGGACTGACAAGGGAGCTGTCGTATTACTTTTTGTGTGCAGGAAAAACTGCATGTTGATGGGCTGCAGTTCAGTTATCAAGGTTCACTCTTTCTTCACAAACCTGTCTGCCTGGCTGCGGTAGAGTTAAAAAAATAATTATAAGTTTTTCAAAGGATCACCCACATACACATGGTATGAGAGTTCTTTTCTTTGTTGGTTTCATTTTATTTGTACATGACTCACTCTTGGCAAAATGAGTGAGCCGCATGAGCCTGTAAAAATTCTGTTTGGATTAAATGATTTGCATTAAATGATTTATAACTGCAAGAAGGGTTTAATATTCCCTGTAATTCCTTAAGGAGAAAACAAACCTATCTTACTCTTTCAAGCAGCTATTGGTTTCACGCCTGTTACTTCAGACAGCATCTTACTCGCTCAGGTTGATAGCTGTTAATGAGACACAAGGTATTTTTTCTTCCTTTCTTTTCTGGCCTCATGAGTTAGAGATCAGTGGTGAGGCTACGCTGTCATCCTTTTGCTAGCCCATCTTTCCGCGTGTGACCGAAAGCGGGCAAACGCACAGCCTCCTGCAACAGCCTCGCGTGTTGGAAGGCACGAACGAACACGCTAGCTCTGCGCCCCGCTTTCGGCTGGGCAGAGGCAGGGCAGCGACGCGCTGCGAGACCCAGCGTCCCGCCGCCGCGTAGGCTGGAGCCCGCGCGCCCCTCACGGCCCGGGTGGCCAGGGCCGCCGTCCCCACGGGCCGGCCGGGTGCAGGCCCGTGGCCCCGCTGCAGGGTGCCTCCCGGCCCCAGAGCGGTGAGGAGGGAGAGCTTGCCTGCGGGAGCCCCTCGACGGAGGTGCCGCCCCGCGGCGCGCCCCCAGATGCCCCTCTGGGGAAGGCGCGTGGGTAAATAACCCAGGAGAGGCCAGCAGGGCGCATGAGGCGCAGTCAAAAAGCCCTTTGACTGTGTGTTTGCGCAAAGCGGCGGCCGCTCCCCGAGGCTCAGGCACAGCCCCTGCGCGTGCGGGACAGTTACTAAGAGGGGCTGCCGGCCTTCAGCCTCTGCTTGTGGGGGGCCGCCTCCTCCTCCTCCTCGGCTGGTGCCCCGCAGCGAGGACGGTTCATGGCCGCGCTGGCTGAAGTCACCGACAACGCAGTTTTTACTCCGGCGGCAGCGAAGCATAGCGGTTCTCCCCGGAGGCGGCTCGTAACCGACCCTCCGGTCCCCCCCCCGCAAACCCCGGCCCGCGGGGGAAGCCCTGGCCGCGGCGGGATGTTCCCCGCACGGTGCCGCACCGCCGCCGCCCGCTCTCCGGGAGGATGCTGCCCGCGGGCGCGGAGCCGCCACTCCCGCCCGGGGCCCTCGGCAGAGCAGAGCCGGGGGTGACTCGGCGGCGGCGCCGGGCCCGCCCTGCCCCGAGCGCCGCCCGCGGGGCCGCCCGGCGGCGGCGGCGGCGGGAGGGGATCCCGGCCGCCCTCGGCCGCCCGCAGCTACAAGTGGCTGCGGCGGCGAGAGCGGCGGGGCCGGGGGTGGTTTCGGCTCCGCCGCGGTGGCAGCGCGGGGCGCGTTGCGTAACGGCTGCTGAGGCGCGCGAGGAGCCGAGGCGAGGTGGGTCGCGGGCGGGGGGGTGCGCGCGGCTGCTCCGCGGGAGGCGGCGGCGGCGGGCAGAGCGGAGCGGGGCGGCGCGGCGCGGGCGGGGGGGAATCCAGGTCACGTCCGCAGCCAGACGGCGGCGGCGGCGGGCGGGGAGGCGGGAGCGCCACGGCGAGAGGGACGGCGCCGCGCCGCGCAACCCGCGCGGTAAGCGACCCGCGGGCTGCCGCTGCGGGCGCCTCGGGAGCGCGGGGCCGTCCGGGCGCTGCGGGGTGAGGGGGATCGGAAAGGGGGGGGGGGAAGGTGCGGGCTTTCCCCGTCCTCGGGGGGCAGCAGCGCCGCCGCGGTTCGCGGGCGCTGGCGGCGGCTGCGCGCCGTCCCGCGGGCGCGGCCCCGGCGCGGAGGGTGCGGGCCTGCGCGTCCGCCGTGCCTGCCGGTTCCCACGGACCCGGAGCGACGTCAGGGAGGTGGGAGGCGGAAAACGCGGGGGGACGGGGACGGCGCGTTTGCAAGGTGGTTGTGTGTTTGCTGCCGTGTTGCTGTTATTGTTGTTATTGTTGTTGTTGTTATTGCAACGTAGGTGGTGTTTCCCTGTTAAAAGTTTAGCCATTGAAGTTTTATTTGACTTTCTAAAGGAACAACACGTGAGAGGGGGAGGAAAAAAAAAATCTCTGAAGTCAAAAGCCAAATGTGTTAATTGTTAACTATAAATAGAAGAGGAAAGCTTGAAAGCTGATGTGGGTGGGTTGATAAGGGAGAGCGGGAGTAAAAAAAAAAAAAAAAAAAAACACCCACCCCAATATCATGAAGGCGTTTTACTGGTAGAAATGGCAGCACCTGTTCTGGTGAGGTATAGTAAGGTAAGGTAGATCGGGGCTCCTTGACACCTTGTTTGCACTTCCGTGGTCAACTTAGTGTAAGGAGAAACACAGCTTTAAAACGTTATAATAAAGCCTAATTCTGACTCGGGGGTGCGGGAGACTTTCTACAGGATTGGCGTTTTACTTTTTTTTTTTTTTTAACATAACACAAAATTCATACATACGAACTGAGCCATCTGCCAGTTGCAGCAATATATTTAGCGTTTATTTACGAAACTAGTCTGTCATAAATATGAGTTTGCATAATTGATAGACTGTGGATCTTTTTATAAAATAATTTGCTTTCCTTTTACAGTTCAGTGCTACTTGTGTGTTGAGACAATTTACTAGATTTTCTGGTTCCTGTTTTGCCAGCTTTAGCTTCTGAATAAACATTTGAGGAAAAAATGGAGCGAAAGGGTTGTTGTTTATAAGAAACTTCCATAGTAAAACAAGTAATTTTCGGTTGTAATCAGTACAGTTCCATTAGTAGTATTGCCTTAGAATTAGAGGTTTGGGTTGTCTCCCTTACTGTGGAATGTAAATAATAGAAATATTTAAATGCATAGTCTTCTTTAAAAGTGATCTTATTGTTAAAAGCTGGACTAACTCACTGGAAAGTGCAACCTTTCTTTTTTTTTTTTTTTTGGTAGAGCAACTGTTTAATGGACAGTAACAACAAAAGTTTTGTGAAACTGGATATGCATACTTCCTTCCTTGCAAGACTTTTTTTTTTTTTTGCCTTCTACTAACTGGCTCAAAATCACCCTTCATATTATACTTGGGACCCTTAAATTAGTCTCTACTTTCTTTCAGTCTATTTGAATTGGTGGCCTTTGGATGAAATTGTGTGTTTCATTGTTACTTGCTAATGATGAACTAATCTAGTCCTGACATCCCGGTTGTGAAACCGAGGTCACTTCGGCTTGATGGTCCCAATGAAATTTAAACATTCGATGGCTCTGTGTTGGAAGAGAGAGGATTTAGTTGTGGTTTACATCAGCTTTTAATTCTACAGACTCTGACGTTCAGAGCTGAAATGGCCTGAACCAATGTCTATTAAAGTCAGTGGAAAATCTCCCATTGATTTTAGTGGTTTTTGGATCATGTCTTATATGAGCTAGTGTGGAGCACATCATGACTACACTATTTTAAAGTGTTCAGTGCTTTTGAAATTCTTTGCATGTCCAAGTCGTTATGTAAAGTCAAGTTTATTGTGCTTTATATTTCTATGTGGGAACATTCTTTTGCTAAATAGAAAGTGATGTCAGTATTTTTGTTCATTCTCCTATAGGATACTGCACTAATTTTATTATATGATCGTTTCCTGTTGTGTGAGGGCGATGTATATGCTTTTTCCAAATTCCGTATAAAAGGACATTTTAGAAAAAGTGAACCTGCTTTCACTGAAGGTTGCTTACCCTGACGGCAGGTTTCTTCAGGTATTTTTCAAAGAGCTTATGATATTGGGTCATCTGAAGTAGCGAGGTGTGCTTTCTCTGATGTTTATTTTATTTCCCCTGTTCAGTATATTTTGTTTGCTGCCTTTTTTTTTTTTCCTTCTTCCTTTTTTAAGGTGGAAGAGGAGCAAACTGTAAGTGATAACAGATCCTGGCATTCCATAAACAGGTTGCAGAATAATGCATACCTGTGGTAGGCATATATCTTCCTGGCTTCCCTGTTGTTGATGATGAGTAGGATTTTTTTCCTCTTGGGTATATGTAAAAACCCAGCCAAGAGAAAAGTAGGGAGGAGAAAGATTGCTAAACTTAAATCATGGAAGTTAGTGATGGTTTATTGTCTGGTGTAGCCTATCTTCAAATTTGATCCCATCTGGAGGGAAGTGAAGAGATGAAATCTCAAAAAAGCCACCTGATTTGAGGCAGGACATCCTCCAGCAAGAATCTCATTTGCTGCAGGAAGGGTGAGACTAGGAATTTTGGCTCTTTGGAAGAGGAAATTCTGTAGCTCATTACCTCTTCTGCATCATATATCCTGGTTTACTGACATAGGGTTTGCTTATTACTAAAAGTTGAAGAAGGCAAAAGAGGCATGAATATGAAACAAGCCCAGGTAAATAGCTCGAGATGAGGGAAGGCATTATAAGGAAGGCAGCACAATTTTTATGAGCCCTCATGCCTCGGATTTTCTTCTCAAACTTGAAGCTCTAATTCTTCCAGAAAAACTAATTCACTCTTTAATAGGAGATCTCTGTCATGGCAGAAGGTAGTACTGTAGGGAGAATATGGCATCTGGAGGAAGGGAAGAAATAGTGCCGGGGCAGCCGTGCCGCCTGCCTGCATGCAATGAGGCAGGACGCATGTAGAATCTTGCTTTCGCCTTCGTTTTTGGAGAACGTGGTCAGGATCTAAATTTATGAATTCTAATGTCAGGCTGGGTCTAAGGACCAATCAGAAAATATTTTTCTAAATATGTCCACAGTGCATCTTTTTTCTCTCCTTCTCAATTTTTGGAAATGTTTACCTGTGCAGTCCTAGGTTCTTTCCTGCGTGGCCCCATTCAAATAAATAAATGCTGTACTGTAACTCTTTATGTTGATGATAGCAGAATTCTGCTCAAAGTCATGAAGGTGCACCGTATTGTATCTCCTTAACTGAAGTAAGGCCTCTGTCTGTCTGAGTAAGTCTATACTGTATAATGCAGTACAGGTATGTTAGTCCGGGAGTCTGCTTAGATTAATTTGTCCTATCAAACAAACAAAGTATGATAATCAACATTGCTGTTAGTGTGGCAGTGTTGCTTCTGATGCTTTTTGAACTTGTCATTGGGCAGTGGAGAAATAGTGTATGTCCTCTTTGGGATGGGTTGAGATTTTGCATATTTTAAAGGGATAACTAAACAAGTAACACATGTATTACAAGAGCCTTTGTTATGAAAATCAAGGGCAGGCTATAAATAAGCTTAATTTCTGTGTAAAGATTAAAGAATTGTATTTCTTCAATTCCCTGTTGTTCCATCAGTTGTATGTGGTCCAAAAGGACGTTCTGAATAAATTAACTGAATCTTGCGTATGTTGTTTCTCATGTAATTCACAACATGTGAATGATATAGATTGACTCTATTACTCATCACAGCTACTTTACTTTAAACATCTTATGGTAGAGCGACAATCAATATAAAAAAAAAAAAAAAAACTGGCCGAAAAGTCATTTCTCTTAACCTTTTCAATTTATGGTCACTCTGCCAAGATGCATGTGTCAGCCTGTGACTAGACATGATGGAACTGTAGGCAAATAAAATGCTTTTTTTCTTTTTTAATTACGGAAATTCTGGATGTTTTTGATCATAAAGATCTCATCTTATTTGACCTACTGTAGCTTAATAGGAGTTGAAGCTCCTGTACAACATAAAACAATAAATTAGTCGAAGAATAAAGGAATAAACTGCAATTGAAAAAAAAATCGGTATATATCCTCGTGTCTTAAATATACATAATTGTAATAATTTTTATGGATAAACTAAAATGGCAAACGCTCTTACAATTAGGTTATACGCATGAAAGCAGTTTGATCATTTTGGAATACAGAACTGTTCTGTGTCCTCTGGTGAACCTAGCCCAATAAATTAGGGTTTTATTTTCCTTTGGAAGAAATAAAGGGATTGATTGTCAAGCCGTGTAATAGGAAGGTAGAAAGCAGAGTAAGAAGATGAGTGTCTTCTAAAGTGAATTTAAAGTCAAAATGTAAGTCTTTGATTTGCTGGATGAGTAGGGATTAAGTACGCGTAGAACCAAATTGCTTATAAATATGTGTACAAAGGGCATACTTTTTTTATCTTGGAAAAAAAAAAGATATTTTTTGTCTAGTTTAACACTGATGTTTGAATGCTCCATGGATTACTTCATGGGAGTTGGTAGCCCTGGAAATGAACTGTAAGCCACGGGTGGAATACACAGGTGTGGCACAACTTTACTTGACTGTGAAATATACTTCAGAACAGCTTTGATGTAGGAAAATAAAGGAGCTCTTTGAAGAAAATCAGAAATACTTTTCAACTATATAAGTAGTTGGATCACTGGGCAGTTGCTCAGTAACTGATATATTGGTTAATAACATGCATGCAGATGAGCCATTTTTAAAGTAGTCACAAGAGAAATATATTTATTTGGGTAAGATCAGCTGCTTTCATCACCATTGCACGACTGCTTCTTTAAGCCCTGTGTTTGCCCTCGTTATCTGCAACTGTGGAGTATTCTCGAGCTCTGGGCCTTTTGCTTTACCATGTTTCCTAGATTTGCAGACTTTCCGATCTCCCTTCCATTATCTTCCCCGTGCACCTTGCTCTCCCTCGGTATAACTCCTCACCTCCCACTTGTGACTTTGCATTATTTCCCTTGGACCAACTACGCCAGCTACTGTGCTATGTGCTCCATGCAAGCTATGCTTTAGCTTGACATGAAAGGCTGCTGCTTCTTGGTTTTCTACCTATACTAAATGCAGAATATTTCTTCCTTAGTATTGTTTTTTCCTCTGGCCCTTAATAGAGTCTTATCATTCTTGGTCAATTTGCCTGCTTCCTTGCAACTCTTGATAGGTAGGACTGTCTTCATGTGACAGCCTACGGTCTTTTTTCTAGTTCTAAATTAAAATAATTTGATTTCCATAGTTTTATTTTACTTGTGGATTTAATTTTTAATTTGAATTTTATATATCACACCTATTTTAAAAGAAATTGGATGCATTTGTATGTAAGGTGCTTTGAATTGATTAGGAACTGTAGCGTTCTGTTTAAGGCTTAGAATAATTTTGTTTGCGGCTTCAGAAAATGCAGTGGTTAATCTTGAGTCCTCTTCTTAAAATGAGATGTCTTATTTTCCATACTGCATTTATTCTGCGATAAAAAAAATTAATACACATTATCCAATTAGATAAACGAGTGAGATTTTTTTACTGAGTTGTATCAGTGTAATTCCAGAATATGTATGCACATGCACAAATGCATTTAAAGAGTATTAGCTTAGAAATGACAAATTTCAAATTTAAAGCAAAATAATTACGATTTTCTGCATATTTCTACAAATAAAATTATACTGTAATGAAAGTAACTGGAACACAAAGTACTTCATATGCCCTGTTAAGGTACATGTAATTTATGCTGCACTGTTTCGCTGATGTAACTTGCTGAAAGGATTGGGGTTATTGTAGACACATTCAGCAAGTACTTCAATAAAACAGCTTAGTTGGGCCAGATGACTTTAGATCATCTGTTCAGCTGCATAAGTTGCTGATTATTAAGGCTACCGTGTCAAACGCTAGGAAGGAGAGATAGCAGAATTCAGGTTGGTTATGCAGTCTTAATGAAGTCTTCCTGTATATGCAGATAAATTAAGCTTTAGAGTCCACATATGCTGCTGCTTCAGTTTTCAGGGTGCCTAGCATTATGTAATACTAGTTGTATTTGAAAACTGCATCTCCTTTTAACTTTGAAACTATGAAATTCTGAACATCAGATCCCAGTGAATACAGTTGGTTATGCAGAATATGTGGGGCATGTGGTCACTGATTGTAAATTGTATCAATGTAATAATTTATCACTGTTTGTTGTGAATTTTGAGCTGAAAATCGCTTAGGAGCTCTGCACCAAGAAGGGAGCAGATCTGACTCTCCAATTCTGCGTTCAGCTGTCTTAAACAGTGCAAGTCTTTCCCTGTCCCCACCCCCCAGCCAAGGGCCTCTACCTCAGATACTACAGTTTCCACCTTTGCCAGAAATAGGACAGGGATCCTAGAGACATTTTCCTTCCTTGAAGAGCCCTGTGCGGGGAGATGCCATCCTCCACCTGGTTTCCTGTAGGTTCTCCTGTCAGTAGCCCGCGTTGCCGAATCTGACAGCTGCAACAATCCTGCTGTTGGCAGAGTGGGTTGCGCTGTGGTTGGAGTTGCCTGCTGCCCTCCAGCAGCAGTCGTCTTGCCTCTGGAAGGGATAAATTAGTGACAAGTTCTGCTTGCCGTTGTGTTGATGAGACCCTTTGCTCTTGTTTTCTCATCCTTTTGCGTTTCTGAGTGGGTTTTGTTTTGTTTTTCCCCAGTTTCATAACCTTTTTTTTTTTTTAATCTTCCCTCCCTTTGCAGTTATGTCGCATGTGTATGCGACCACTGGCATGCTTTTTGGAGACTTTGGTGAAAACCTGATCTGATAGCCCCCAAAAATGTATGAAGTCATCTTTCTTGCCAGGTTTATTGCTGCACAAGATGTCATCTTGATGGCAGCTGTCTTCATTTCCCTTGAACTGTGGGAGAACCCAGACGCTACTTTGTTAGTCAGATCTGTGCTGCCATTTGCCTCTGGGGAAGCCCTTTTCCTTTCATCCTCTGCCTAGGGAAAATGAATCTCTCTCACCTATTGTCACTCTCCTGGTAGGACATACGGAATGTGCTTGTAGCCACTCTGGCCCTAACCTTTCCAATCAGTGGATGGTGGGAATGTGTTTTGTGTGGCTGAAGGATCTTCTACTGTAATCCTTTCAGGAGGGCTTGTATTAAAGCACTCTGCAGTTTTGTGAAGGTAAAAGTGCTTACTCTGCTTGGAAACCAGGCATGGAGGAAAATGCAGTGATCTGGAGCAGGGAAGTGCTGAATTCCCTAATTCCCAAGTGTGTGTGGGAGGGGGGGGAAGGGGAGCCTCTGATAGTATCCTCCCTATGGAGCTGTTCTCCCCTGTCCTACCTCCAGCTACGTGGATATGGCTAATCGCTTTGGCTTAGGATACATAGGAGGGGGGCAGTTAGGCTAAGGTGCTTCCCTTCTCCTGCTACTTCCTTCTGCTTCTTTCCCCTGCCCTATTTCCTTTATAGGGTGGATTGCCCGTTTCTTAAATGGGCGTATAGATGTTTGTCTGTAACCCTCCTTTTGTGGATCAGCTCTAAACGCTGTAAATGTTGACAGCATATGAACAAACCCAGCTATGATTGAACCTGCTGTGGTTATGGAGTGTTGTAAACCTTTCCCCTGCCAGGCTAATAATACCTGCTTCATAATTAAGCCCTTCTTTTGCCTTCTTCATGAGAGGCAGAGGGATTTAGTGCCCAGTGGCCAGGCTTTGGAAGTACTCTTGTTGGTGTCTGTTGGTGGGGCACTTTTATAGCTCCAGACGAGGCGATGTGAAAGGGATGGAGCTTGGCCAGCCCACCTGGGCTGAGGTTCTGGTCTGACGGCTGAAAAAGCAGGAGCCAGCAGGCCTTCTCCAAACTGCCCCGACCAAGCCTTGATGTGGCAGTCTGCTGCTCGCTCTTGGCCTCTCCTCCTTCATGCCAGTGTGTCGCGGTTTGCCTTGTAGGGGTGCAGGCACCATAGCTGGCTGGCTGGCAAGGCGCTGAATTTCTGCAGGTGCACTGAGTTTTCCTGGGCAAGCAAGCAGACAGGGCCACGCTTGTTTGTGCAGCCAAGACCATACCTCTGGCCTTCAGGCTCTGCGTTGACTTCTTTACAAGTGCCTGTTACCTGGCATGGAAGACATACGTATATATAGACATATATGTATATATAGCATACTTCCTTCTCTGTTTTCAAGTGGTTTGAGATCTTCTGAAATGCCTGATAGCTCAGAAGCTCAAGAATCTGAGTGAAGTAAGTTCCTCCCCCCCCCCCCAAATTCTAGTATTTTGTGGAGCATAAATAAACTTCAGTAGCTAAATAAACTTCAGTAGGTCTTCCCCTCCCATTTTTCCACATCTGATCAGATTTTTGCAGGGAAAACAGAAGATTGATCCTTGGCATAAGGGCCTTGCCTGCCAAATTACCAGTCCTGCTCTGAGGAATAGGAGAACTATAGTAGTTCAAAGAAAGAACAGTCTGAAATTTTACATATAAACAGAAGAACCTATTTTATCTGGCGACTTCTGCAGAAACAGCTAGGCCATTTTTGACTGAAACTTCCTGAAAAAGTTTGTCTTGAGATGGGTACTCTGATATGGGGTTTTTCAGCTCACGTGGTTAGAGATGAGTGAAGTAATAAGTAATTTAAGGTAATGGGACATGTGTAAGTGTAGAGCACGCTTTAAAAACAGGCTGGGTTACCAGGCTGGCCCCTAGTAAGTCCAGGGGAGTCGATACAATTATTCTGAATTCATACCAGAATAACAGAGAACAAATCTTACTTTTCTCTACACAAACTACTTAAGCTGCACTATAACTGTAAAAAGTGTCCTGAACACATCTTCCATGCACGCATAGAAGTTGCCAGCTTGCTTATACCATGGTCTGATCTTTGCACATGCGGAGCCAGTGCTCAAGACCAAAGCCTTTGATCCTGCATGCCAACTCATGGGCAGAAAAAGGAGCCAGGACTTGACTGCTATTTGGAAGTCATTTTCTGATCATGTTCTGCTCACAGGAATGTAGGCATAAAAAGCCACATTTACATAAGCAAACAGTCTATGAACCCTTGCCTTCTGCTCTCCCTCGACCTTTGTTGCCCAGCTTCACTTCCAGAGCTTTTCCAGAGATCCCTTCTTCAGGCTGCTTGTGCCTCTCTCCAGAGAGAAATCGAAATTCTGAAGGCAAGAAAATGGTGGAATTGCGGCCACAAAACCTGTGATCTGGCAGGCCATCTTCCCTCCTGTTATCCGGCTTTCTCGTGAGGCAGCCCTATGGGGACCAGCGTGGACGCAGGCTGGCAGCGAAGGCATGTACCAGGCATCTCCTCGCTTTTAGTTGTAGCTTGAGACCATCTGCAAATAGCAGGTAAAAATTCATGCCTGTAAATTCACATCAACTTAACCTGTGTTGTGCAGCAACACTGCATGCTGACTTTCTTCTAAGGCTTTTTTTTTTTTAAATTTCTTATATGTTTTATTTCCTTAAATTAAAAAGACTATCAAGAGAAGTTGTCAGCAGTTTAGCTGGGAGATAGAAGGCAAAGGGAAGCGGCTTGCTGACAGCATACGGCTTGCTGTCCGGGCACGCATAGCGTGCAATGAGATGCAAGGTTTGGACTCTGTGTTGGGATGTTCAACTCCATGCCGAGTTAGAACTTGAGCTCAGTCTCTTAAGAACACGTCTGTGTAGATATAGCCATAGTCCGTTTTGATGATCATAACACTACATCTGAATTAATTAATTGATGGTGCGAGAAAGGTATTTTAAGGCAGACCTTTAACACTCCTAAGTCTAGACCTACAAGATCAAATCTACAATCTGAATCTTTTTGTGTTTTGCTAAGTGTTTCCTTATGCATCACTTCTAACCTTGTCAATGTTTCTTTAAGCCTTTCTCCTTTAAATAGCTTTGGATAAGTGTAATATCCCATACTTTTGCGAAGGTCTCCTGAAGTCAGTGAAAGCCCTTTGTGAACGCGGGACAGCTGAAGAAGTAAATGCGCTCTGTGCCCTACACAGTGCTAAGCAAATCTGTGTTTGAAAAATAATAGTAATAGAGCATTATTGGGATCGTACAGTGTTTGCTCTATAAAGAAGTCTAATCTAAAAGAGCTTGAAACAACAATTTGAAAATTAGGATTGTGAAAACAGATTTTCACAATCCTAGATAGATTGATAGATTTTTTTTTTTCTTTTTTAAGAGAAAAAAGTTTTTAAAATGGGGAAAAAGCAGTATCCAGGGAGAATTTGAGAGATTCAACTTGGCAGATGTTGCAAGGCATTAGAAGGAATAGGACTAAGATTTCACCTATTGCTGTGTGAAGGTTAAGAGCTGCAATCTCTGTTCGGAGATCCAAATTTCACAACGTTTGAGTGATGGTGTAATAGGAAGAAGGGTGTGGGCAAAACTACAGGGTGACATATGAGTAATTCAAGACCTCACCTGTTTTCCCATCTGGAAAGCAGGGCTAACTAGGGAAAGCAGATGGGCAGATCAGAAGTTGTAGTTTAAATACTTCCTTTTGCCTAGCTGAGTTTTTAAAAGAGAGCTTTTATTGAGGATGATCTTTAGGGATTCGTGATTGTTGTATGCTTTTTTTTTTTTTTTTATCAAAGGGGCAGAATTACTGTCTCATTTCAGTATTAAAAAATCTTGCTGACTATCAGAGACACATCACTTTAAATATTGCCCAAAAGTGAAATGTCAGGGGTCCCAACAATGATTTTTGAAATCAGCCAACATTACATATCTTTAAACAATACACTTTTTCCTTCAGTGTTCGAAAAGCAGGAATCGGGATCCCAAAATGAGACTTAATATAGTCCACCTGAGGTTGGCTTCAGTTATTCTTATTGCTTGAGAAATGCAAAAATAAAGGTAGAGGATGTAAGTGAAATGAAGCTTAATGTTCTCCAAAGTTCAACAATTTGGTGAGCAAACTGATCTGCTTACAATGTATTTTTAAGATGGAAATAATTTTATGTGCAGTACTAAATCTGGAAGTTGTAAGTGTACCCAGCCATCTGCATCTGTATATATGTCAAGCCTAATATCTTAATTTAAGGATTAAAATTTATACTGAGCTTTTCTTCAGAGTTTTGCTGTGCCGCTCATTTTTTCTGCTGTAGTATGCAATCTCATTAGTGAATTTTGTTGGATTTCTTTTTTACTGATACCTTTATGAAAACTTAGCCTAAAACATATGAATCCTTTCCTTATAACTTTATATGTCAGTTAGCCAGTGGTATTAATGTTTAAAGCAATTAATACTCTTCCCTTTTTAATCCAAACTAATGCCTTGTATTCAATGTTATGTAATTCAACAAATATAAGAAAAGCTACAAAATGAATATAGTGTTCTCGTTCATTATTTCTAGATGTGAAATACAACACCTATTTTTATTTACTTTCAGAATTTTATGGATCAATAGCTGAATTTCTGGTAGCTTGTGTTATATTTTTGAGTTAATGAATTTCGTTTCCTGCCAAAACTTACTTTCCAAATCATATTTCTGCTGTAGTACCCACTGTCAATTAAGAATAATTTTATCAGTTTGGTTAACGTAAGCAAACTGGGACATTATTAGGGTGTCTTGGCCTTGATCGTCCTGTAAGAGGTTAGCTATTTTGAACTGACTGTGTTGTCAGCAGAATCTGGTCTTCTCCTAGAACAGGTAGGACAAATACATGTTTGGTTAGAAAATACCAAATTGGAGGAAGTAATCAGTAAAGCAAAGAGAGGTGTAGTAATAGTAAGGGAAAAAAAGAAAAGCGCACACACGTATACCTGCACACACGCAAAACCCCCAAATTAAGCAATGCATTGTCATGCAGAACACTGTCTCTTTGCTGATAGAATTTATGGCTGTGAGTAGACGTCATGATGTCACTGTGCAGAAATCAGTTTTTCACAGCATTGTACCATCTGCCTGTGGCCCATACTTGACCAGTCCTAGAACACTATGTTCCTTTCTGTGTACTCATCGTAATTTTATTTATTTATTTTTTTTACCTAGAAGAGATTAAACGAGACATTCAGAGAGGAGTCAGAAAAATAATAAAGGGAGCGAAGGGAATGACATTAGCAAAGACTGAAAGCTATCTATGCAAGTATATTAGGGGTACATATCTAAATCCTCTGCCAATTTTTGTGTACATATCTAAATCCTCTGCCTATTTTTGTGAAGAGGAACTGCAAAAAGTGAAAAGTGTTTGGTTTTTTTTGTTTTTTTTTTTTTTTTAAATCTTAATAAAGTAATCTCTTACTAGGAGGAATTGAATTAAGACTTTGGTCTGCGTGTGAGAGGTCTTACTGCCTTGAAAGTGATGAACAGGAAACCTTTAAGTTGTTTGAAGTACCAGCAGCTATATAATATGAAATGATACTGCATTGATAGTATGAGGGATAGGTAACTATTGAAGTCCCCTCTTTTATGATTATTTTTGGTAGTTGTGATATGTTCTGGTTTTATCTGATGAACAGTTAGGCCATTGACCTGATTTAATTGTAGCATAATAACATTAAGATGATCAACCTTTTACATCATGGAACGAAATAAGTATTTCTTATTTTTAGTGTCATTTTTCTTAATGATACAGTTGAAATAACATAAAACAAAATATAGCAAAAATAGGATTCTGTTCTATTTGTGTGATTTAGGTACATATCACCTTAAAAGTGCCATATGCCATTTTAGTTTTTATTTTATTTCCCCTTTGAGCTTAAGACTGTGGCAGTGAAAGTGCTCTATTCTGGTAGAGGTGTTCAGATTACACTGATCTTTTCTTCCGTTTCTTTATGGTAGGATTTAAGTGTTGAGGTTTGTTAGGGAAGACGTGTCATCTTTTCTGTAACGATCCTTGGCAACTAAAGCTATTAGGTATCTTTTCAGTTACCTTAACAGCCATCAGTCAGCCAAAAATGACTAGTATCTCTTAGAATTGTAGGTTACATTGCACGTGACCCTGATGCATGAGTGTAACTGTCTGTAATTCAAGAAACTTGTAGGACAGGTTGTGTGATTCATTCTATCCTTGGCCATCTAGATAGCTGTCTGCTTCTTTTTTGAAAAGGCTATTTAGAATATTAACACAATTTTTAGAAGCTTGTGATTTAAAATCACATTATCTCAAAAACCTAAACTGTGGATAACAATATGTAGGTTGTAGATTGGTCAAAGGACGAGAGATTACACGTCAAGACCAATACACTAGGAGAAACACATGGGGAAGAAAGGGGGAAAAAAGCACCACTGTCCTCCATTAGAACTACAAGATGGGGTATATGTTCCCCTAGTTGCTCTATGTGATAGCCGTGCAGCCCTCTCTCTAAGGTGTCCGTATCCAGCCTTGGACAGAGATGTCATTCATAGCTGCAATGATAAAATTTCAGTGCTCTGACCAACTTCCCAAAGAAATCTAAAGTGAGTATTTCATTATCACGAATTTTTCAAATGTATCCTGGCTTCGTTAACTTAGAATTTAGCATGTCAAGAGCATTAGTCCTAACATTTGGACAGCATTCGTTTCCACTGTCATTCTTTGTCTCTTGCTGATATAGCTATGCTCCATAACAAAGCAGGTTAATTGCATGGTTTTGTGATCGTCACATAATTCAAAGCAGGCAAAATTGATTTTTGTTAAATTCCTACAACGATTATCTTTTTTTTTCCTAAGGGTCCAGATTTATTCTGTTTTAGTCTTCACAAACAGATGCTTCAGAAGGTTAGATGAAAAGGTGGAGTTATAGTAGAACATGTTTACGACCTTTAACTTTTGCAGTTGTTCTGAACCAGGATTCTCATACCTGCAAACGTGCCACAGGAATCACTAGCTTCCCTTTCATTTTTCTTCTAAAACCGCTGATGAGTTTTGCAGATATCTGGGATGCTATTCAGCATGTCTGGGAGCAAACTGCTGTAGTCAAACTCCTTACAGACAAAAGGTTTTTTGAATTGACATGATATAAGTATATTTTAATAATTTTCGTTCTCCCTTTGTGCCAGAGTAAGTTTTGGAGGCCAACTGTGAAGTTAGAAAGGTCCAAGGTAGCATTAGGAATAAAATGCATGTATAAAGATACAATAGTGAATGAAGGGGAGGGGATTTCACCACCGAAAGTGTTTGTCTGGGGATGAATTCCCCAAGAGTAAATTCTCAAAGTATAAAACAAAATATGTGCTTGAAAGTCTTCTGATAACGTATAGTACAAATGAAATGTTTAATTGCGTGTTGTAATTACAATGTTCGATTTACAGTGCAGTTGGGCTTTTCTGCCCAGTTACCAATACGCAGAGTTTCAATGTTCGATATTGCTTTTAAATATAGTGTAGTAACCCATGAAAAATTACTGAATTACGATGACGTGCTTGTGCTGCGGCATCCAAATAAAATCCCACTTTTCCATTTGTTCCTCTGTATTTAAGGTTGTGTTCACCTGCCTTAGTCATACATGGAATTCATAATAATACCTCTTTCAAGGAAGTGACTTCAATAACTTGAGTTTCTTAGTAATAGATCATGGAAAATGTGCCTTTCTTTCTCCTTCCTCACAAACTTAGGACTGTGAACACCAGTACTGGACGGGCAAACTTTAGAACCAAAAACAGAAACCATTTCAAGGGGTGACTATATGCCTGGAATATGGGCCATGACCTGATAGCTTCTTAAAATGAAGGATTCTAAGCCTTAAGCAAGTATGTATTCTTGGTATACTAACCACACTTAAAATAAGTGGTAAAGCTGTAAGATTATTGAGAAGAGGTTTTTCCTTTGCGTAAATTATAAGATTAGAGGTTAGAAGTCTCCATTTCCCATGGCTCTTAGAACAAGGGAATTCAGGAGGAGAAAAGAGAACTGAATCATGAACTCCGCGTATATTAGTATATTAGTTACGGTGCTAATTCTGCATCGCGCTAACTTCAGCATGCGATCATCTGGCCCGTAGAAGTGGAGTGCATCAACAATAGGTAAGGATAGAAGCTCCTAACGTATTTCTGTCTTAAATACTATCAGATATTATAGGAAAAGCAAAGCCTGCATTTGGATCTTAAAAAGGCAGCAAGGGAGAGCTGCCATTAGGAATTGGCAATTCTGTTACATTAGGATTATTTGCATGTCTGTAAATGATACTTTACAGACATATAAAAAGAGATAACAGCCTTCCCAAGATCTTCTAATGTATTTTAATCTGATTATAGTTATTTTCCATAGCATTCCTAATTTTTAACAATTAAACATGGAAAAAATGCTCTAAGTGATTCAAATTTCTGACCTGCCTGTTCACCCTTGTTAGAAATTATTCTTTAACTCTATATGTTTGCTTTTTTTTAAGGATATCATGACTCATTATTTACTCATGGGTAATCATCTTTAGTAAACAGTGCATCTTGTGAGAGCTAATACAGAGCTTCATGTGTATCAGTTAGAAAGAGACCCTTAAATTCAAAAGTTCCTGCCAGCTGTCACCCGCCCAGCTAATATCAACTTAAAATATTGAGCTAGTCACAAAATGCCAAAAAAAAAATGATTGTGTTTGGAGAAACATGAACACCTGCAAGTAAATCTTAATAGCATGTATAACTTCAGGTCTCCAGCCAAATGTATCAAGGCATATAATACTACAGATTTATATTTGATATTTTAATAGTATACTAGGTTGATATTTTACACTTTTTTCAATTAATGAAAGCAAAAACTGCATAAAATAACAAGGAAATACTTGAATTCTGTCTTTGTTCTGTTATGAATAAAAAATATCCTTTGCCTCTACTACCAGTTACTTTCCTTAAACTGATATTTTAGGTTTAGATAGTCAAGAAGGGAATGATTCACAAAGTGATGCTTCTCTGATTTTGTCTGCTATTTATATTTAAAAAAAAAAAAAAGAAAAGATTTAGCTCATGAATTTTGCGTATAGACTGCAGGCTTACTCTTTGGGGCCAAATTCTGATCCTAGTTGTAAGTCGGTGTCTCCAGTTAGTTGTCTGAGTCAACGGAGCATTATGAATGTATTTCAGAGCAGTACTGAAACTTAAATGTTTTGTTTCTATCATATATATGGGGGTAAGAGCTAAGGAGATCATAGATAAACTGATTATAAAAATAGATAGGAAATAGAGGTTCGTTTTCCAGTCCAACATGCTGCTGCCAGTACTGAAGCAAGAGTAAAACCATTACTCACTGCCCTACGGGTGCTGCACCCTGCAATGAATGAGTACCATATTTTTAAATATCTAGTAACATAGGAAAAACTGAAGTCAAAGCAGAAATTCAGATCTTAATTAATGAAACTGCCTTTCCTTCTTCAGTGTTGTGAGCCAGAACAATCTGATTATGTATTGCACTTTCAAAATGGATTTTTTCTTTACACTCCTTAATATCGGTCCATGAAACAAAGAGTGAGGGAAGGTGTAGTACTGGAAGCAACTTTAAGCACATTAACTGACTGGTTTCAGGTTAACTGTGTCCCTCCAAAGTTTTACATTTAGAGCAGCCTTTACCCCTATATTCTTTCAGCCTCCAAGATTTTCTGTACTTTGAAGTTAAAAACCAAGTTAACCTTTGACCAAGAATTTCAAAATCACCTCATGGAAAGCCCATCCCTTTTATGCTACCTGATAAATGAAAAACTCTCCTCTGCTTATTGAACTCAAAAAAGCCGCTATAGAAAAGACCTGAAGCTTTATTAATTGTGAATTGCAGTTTATCTGGAAAGTTCTTTTCAGGAGAAGGCATCCCAGTGAAGTATTTGAAGCTCTTCCTTGCTTTTTGACCTCTACAGTTACAAAAAGGGCAAAAATAATTAGAAAAATGTTAGTAGTGCTATTGTGATTTTTAGCACCTTATCCACCGTGGGAGTCTGTCTGGTAAGTAAGAGATTGCTCTCAGCCTGATTATCTTGAGACCGATCTGAAATAAAATAAGAAAGCAAAACCAAAGAAAACAAAACAGAAATACAACCCCCTGTGTTTTTTAAGCTTTAATGAGGATAATGGTTCCCTTTGTATTGAGACAATTTCAGGTTGATTTGCTTCCCATAGTTTGTCTCTTTCAGCATCTGTTTCCTGAAAAGGAGAGCATCAGCCATTGCTCATTAGGTAGCCCTCTCAATCCACTGTGGACACAGCCAATCTTCCCAGCCGCTTCACAAAATTTTGATGGAAGGCAGAGAACATTTTCTGATACATGGATATACTCAAACATTTTATATTTGAAATTCCAGTTGCATGATCTCCACAAGATTTCTAAAAAAAAAGTTTGTTAGTGGCTTAGTGGATTTATGTCCTTCTCGTGTAATGCTTTTCCAATTTGTCTTTTGATTTTGACACTAGAGAGTTCACAAACACACTCCTGAGCTCTGATCCGTTTACACGACCTTTTCTGTGTAAGGAAAGAGCTGGGAAACTGTATCGTGTCGTTAAGCCCCCGCTCTTAGTGAGCTAGCAAAGCTTCCAAACCTGTGTTACGTTTCTCTTGGTGCTCTTACGATGAAGCTTGACCTGGAGAGGGCTTTCTGTCAGGTGCGCATGGTAACATTAACTACGTTGTTTAGAAAAGGTGCAATTCTTGTACAAAAGGAGGAGTTTTTCAGGCTGAATGGCAATCTACAAAACTGGTCAGTTGTTTAGTGTCTCTCTTGCATCCTTGGGTAGCCTGGTCAAGCTTTGCAGCACCTTCTTTGCTCGTGTGTTACGTACTGATGCCTCGGGTGGAAAAAGTCAAGAGCTTTCTTTGAATGATCTGGCTTTGAAAGCATCAGAGTAGGATGTTTTTAGTTCCCCTTGAGGAAGTGACAGTACACCTTGAAGGAAAATTTTGTCTGATGGAGGCGATTTATGGAGTACTCTTGTGCGAGAAGACAGTCGTGACACGTTGTACTTACAGTAAGAGGTAGTTTGTAAGAGAGGTCTTTTAAGAGAAATGCTAAACATGTTTGGCATAAATACACAATGAAGTGTCTCCTGTAAGATTCTTCATGTGTTGCCTAATCAAGCCATCTAGAGCACATTGTTTTTGAAGGTTTGATTTCTTTATGTCTCATATCTCCTTCTGCTACTCAGATGTCTGACTGATGAGGTGTTTTGACGCTGTGCGCTGTATTTATAGCCCTTATGAACTTGTCTTGCAAAATCACTAGATTTTAATCACTTTCTTCTTTATGTACTGAATCCTAAATATGCAGACTTGTTGGCACTTACAGAGCTTTTTTTGTCTATCAAAAAATAACTCCATCAAGGATGGCTATCCTAAAAAGGTTAGGATGAAGATATCAGATTTACCCTCTGGCAGCACAGCAGTGGCTAATAGTAGATAGATGGACAGATTGGGAAAGAATTAACTCT
Organism: Struthio camelus; assembly: GCF_040807025.1. NCBI lineage: Eukaryota > Metazoa > Chordata > Aves > Struthioniformes > Struthionidae > Struthio > Struthio camelus. The sequence continues at coordinate 44,383,118 of NC_090943.1, read as the reverse complement.
TAATTTAAGTATCTTGGAGTTATAAAATCAAGAGTCTAAACTAACTTTTTACCAGAGCAGGTCTGTCATTGTCTGTTTTGTCATTTCCGAGGGCAGCCCCGATCGCTGTGATCCCACTGCTGAATGCCATTTTGGAAATCCTTTCAAGTCGTAATTGCTACTGCTAAGATTGCAGGCAGGTAAATGCTGAATGCCATTTTGGAAATCTTTTCAAGTCTAATTTCTACTGCTAAGATTGCAGGCAGGTAAATGGAGCGTGTTGTGGTTTTGTGAAGGTGTTCATTCAGGCTCTTGGAAACAGTGCTCAGTCAGTTCACTTTTGTGAAGTTATCTCTGCAGCCGTGGTGTTAAGAATCGCACTGGACAGGATTTCTAAGTGCGCCCCTAAAAGTTACGGGTTGAATGCCACTGAAATTTAAGGTGAGGTAGGCACCTAACTTCCTCAGATGCAGCTGTAGATACTCTCACATTCTGTATGATGCTTAGGCTTTATGATCGTTATAAAATCTTTGGTGTCTCTCACTAGTACTTCTTGGCGTTTCCAATTTTCTTTTTTAATTTTGAGAAGGAAACATTAGGGTATTACACTGGTAAAACTTAATGACCTTATTTGATTTCTGAAACCCTAGCATTTCTTTTTAGAATTCCCTGTTTTTCTTTTAAATTTTATTCTGTGGAAAGTTTAAAAAAAGTGCTTGGAGAGGTTGCTAGAGTCAGAACATATCAGCCATGTTAACTAAAAATATTGTTCCTGTTGAAGCCTGTTTGAACTGATATCTGTGTGGCAACATAACCAAGTAGCAGTAGATCTGAAAAGGATCTGAAGACTCTGATAAGTTTCATCTCTTTTTGTTACTAAAATATCTTTAAAAATGGAGAAAAAGCTGAGAAGGTACCCTCTCCCCTTTATTGGAAACAGACAGTACGCTGTATAAAAGCAAAAGTTTAGCTTGAGGTTGACATAACAGAAAGGGGAAAATGTCTCTGTAGATTATACTAGTTGCACTAAATGCTTGTCTATTAAAAGCAATTTATTTTTTTCCTGCTGTGCTGGTACATAGAACTGCTGTCTTCTGTGCTGTAGTGTTAAACCAGCACAATTTCAGCTATGTCGAATTTTTCTTTCAGAAAACCTATTTCTGTCAGTCACTGTATGGAACTTGCTAGGAAATATTAATATGAAAGCTCTGTGACATGGAAGCAATCTGCTTTCCCACCAATCTCTGCTTTTTATTGTCTTTTAAATGAACATCAAATTTTGTGCTATGCAACAGAAGCAACTGTATATAAACTCAGGGCAAAGCAGAATTTAAGAGTTTGAAAATGTCAATCCTTCAAGCCTTGCCCAGGAAAAAACTGCTACTTAAGATGGTTTTGCTGGGTTTTTTGTTTTTGTTTTTTTGGGTTTTCCTAAAGATTTTGACCATTAGCCTTTCAGTGCTAGCATTCAGTGCTAGAAATACAATGTGTTTGGTATTTGATCTCCTAGATGCACAGTACTTGAGATGGGCTGATACGGCATACCATCATGTCAAAGATGTAGGCAAGCTTTTATTATAACTGTTTTGATTTTTCTTCTAATATACAGGCAGAAGCTGTTTAATTGTAAGAAATCTAAAATACAGTTATTTCTCCCATTTAAAAAATGCAGTTATTTTTGCATAGTTTTGTGTGTTTTTTTTAAATTACCAGTTGAAAATCTTTGTTGCAAAGTTTTTTTTGTTTGTTTGTTTTAGGTGAAAAAAAGCAAGTGAGCTTTTCATTTCTTTTTCAAATTACAGTGCTACTCTGATAATAGTTACAGGGATTTAATTTTTGCAGTTTTTTTTGATACTAGATACGTGATCTTAAATTTTCTAAAGTGACTCATGATTTGGCCTAAGTCCATCTTTGAATGTATAGCCTAAAACATCTGAAAGATGGTATTCAGTTCTCACTGGAAACAAGGTTCCATTAAAGATACCTCAATTTGTCAGCAAAATGCCCAGCTGTCCAGAATCACCACTCATTTGTGCAAACGTGGCCTGTTAGGCTTCCCTTTCAGGCTGTGGCTGAATGTTTTTTATTATTTGAAAAAGTTAAGAACAACCAAATTCTTATCTATATTTATGATTGCATAGTACAATGTCATGTGATTGTATTATAATTAACGATGAAATATACTGTATTGTAAAACAATTGTGTGATTGCCTGTGTTCTTGCAAAGGGAAGGGAAAAGGAGTTACTGATGGCTAAACAGTATGTTAGATGTAGCTAATGTTTGTGCTACAGTCAGATGGATGGTAGAGCTGCCTAGTTTTAAATTACTGTGATCTTGGTTTCCTAAACTCTAGACAATTCTATAGTGGATAATAGGATTTTCTATAATTTTCTCTTTACAGTCCTTACAGCACTGAGTAACTTGGTGACTGTTTCTCCTTTTTGCTTTTTGTTAGTCTTAAAGCTGCTGCAGACAGGTGATTAGTCAACAACAAACATGAGTGTGTCAGTAAATGAGTCATCAAAGCTGAAGCAGGGGGAGGCAGCAGGAAAGAAGTTGCTGAATGGAATGACATAAGAGAAGTGGGCAATTCTTACAGAGTAAAATGTCGACCCTAGCAAGGGTTCCCCAGAAAGCAACACTGAGATCAAACATGCCCCTGAATGACAATTCCTCTATTGATAGGAGAAAGTAGAGCGCTTGTTTATTCCTGCAAAGGAGACTTTTTTCAGAATTGCCATCACTAAATAACTTTGAGGACAGTCTGAATCAGTACACTGTTACCAAAATACAGCTATGAAGATAATCAGTTCATAGACATTAGCTCTTTAATGCGTTTCATTCAAAAGCGGTGTGTTTCCCTTCATTGCTAAACCAATGGTAAAAATAATTTGAAAAGGTCTGATTTTTTTTTTTTAATAGATGACACTATCACAACCATCTTTTGTGTTTACAACATCACTTTCAGCATAGCATAAAATGAACAATTTAAAAATATTTTAGGAGTTGAGCATGGCTATATTATATTCCGTGCGATGGGTTTACAGGTTATTATAGTTTTCAGTAAAGAAATCAGGTAAAAATTACAAGAAGAGCTAAAATAATTCCATGTAGCATAGCAGAAGTTCATCAAAATAACCTGATGATAACTGACAGCATTCGGTAGAAGATGTGTTCATAGTTACTCATTTTGATTCTTCACCGGTGAGGAAACCACAAAATATTCTGTCCAAATTGTTAAAGATGCCGTCCAAAATACAGTCCAAGATTTTGATTAAAACAGAGTATGCTTTTTTGCACAATGGGATGTTATGGCTGGATCTAATTAACGATGAACAATTGGAACCACAGGAGAACAAAATAAAGTAATGATTCAGATAAGTTATAGAACTTTTCCATTACATAGTCTATATGACTTATCCCAAATACCAGGGTCATAGATTGAGCCTGAAGTAAGAAAACAATGTCAAAATATAATCTTCTAGAACAAAAGCTCTTACAGTTTTTTAAAAGCAAAAATGCAGATTGCTACTGCATTTTAACTTAGCTGCAGTATTCAGCTGCTTTTGTCATATTTACTTCTGATACATTCTCAGAGAAAAATTTCTTCCTTATGAGCAGGAAAGCATAATATGAGAGCCCTTCCTGGATGAATTAGAGAAAAGAAAGCAGGGTATTTTGCGACTAATATTGCCTATGGACATGTAATCATGTATCAGAAGTGATCAGGTTAGACGACTACAAAGCTCTGCCACTCACCCATGTTCCCTCTGAGTTTCTGGGCTGCCCCTCTCCCGTACCAGTGGGCTTTGAGCATCTCTCTTCTCTTCAGCCAGCTCCACTGCTGGCTTGGAAGAGGAATGGAAGCGATGCTCCCCATTTCTCCTTCCTATCAAATCAGGGTCACTCAGTCCCCCGTGCACCAAATTTGCAGTATGTTCCTCATGCCGCGTCCTTTCTCCTGGCATGTTCCCGTTGCACTGCCCTCCCACATCTCTATTTCGGGTATCCATGCCAGCAAGCAAGACATTATTACTAGTATCAAAAAGATGTTCTACATGGGAGCTATATTACTCAGGGTATTAACATCTGTTGCTTTGGACCTGGATTTCTTTTTCCCATCAGACTGATTGTAGCGCTTGTCTCCATTCGAACGAAAAATAATAAACCAGTGAATTTTTAGTCACATGCAGCATTAGTAATTGTTTCTGAGTGTGAAGGGTAACCTTAAAAATCCAATACATGCTCTGCATGACACTGCCCCCCAGTAATTAATTATTTACAAAGTTTAGACTGATATTGCATGCATCATTCATCTTAGAAAAGATGTTTGGGAAGTGATTCTGGTTTTATCCTACTGTAGTTTCCTGAATAACTAATAGATTCTCACATTTTCAGTTAGTTTAACTTAAATCAGTAGGATCTCAGGATAGCTTTATACAGAAGTTTTTGACTTTATGATTCCTTGCTCAGTACTTTATTGTGAGGAGATACAGAAGTCTTCCTGACTTACCAAGAACAGAAATTGTAGCAGCAATTGATAACTAAATAAAGTAGCCATTGATAGCTAAATAAAGGCTGTGCACCATACAGTAGAATAACTTCTCAGTTAGATTCTGCTCATAAAATATATCGAAGTGAAACTGAGTGTCATCTTTAGTTGAGACAGTGGGATGCTTGAAGTCATCTTTGCCTTTGCATTTCTTCTGCGTTGGGAAAAGCTGTCAGGCAGCTCTGCCCCGGCATGCTTTGAAGCATCCTCAGCCACCACTGGCTGGTACTGGGCCCTTGGGGGATACTTTGCTGCAGGACAGGCCTCAAGAGCAGAGGGAGCTCCTGTCCCCAGGAAGCTGCTTGCGCTATGGATCAGAAGCACCAGCTGCGTCCCTCATGAGCAGGGGCATCCCACTGCTGTCCTGCAGCTTGCCTTTCTGGTCCAGATGAATCAGTGCAGGGGCAAGGGTAGTGTGCTTATTTTTTGGTGATGTGTTAGTCTGCCAAAGCATTGCTGTTCATGTGTTTATGGCTCTTCGTCTCAGTGGACGTTTTGACCAGGAGCGGGTTCATTGATGAGCCGGTCTCTCGTTAACGTGCATTAGGCCAGGCTGGCGCTGCTGGCCGTGGAGGGAGGCACCACCTTTTGGTCTCTGTTCCCCATTCACTGCCAAGACTTGCTGCAGCCAACGTGCTTTGGCTGGTTGCTGGAGTGCATCATATGCTTTTAGTACAGTTTGCTGCTTTGGGCTCAAAGTGTGCTCTGCCTGTTTATCGCCATTTGCTAACTGTAGGCGACCTTGGCAGAGACCGCAGACATCCTTTATGGATGGCACTCATTCGAAACCCCTTTTATGGTAACAGGTATAAAGGGGTCCGTAGGGTAAATGATGATAATGCTCAGAGGATTTTTTTTTTTTATGGTTTTGCGTATAGTACTTCTTTTAATGCATCCTTATGCATAAACCCTCTCAGTATAATTACATCTTTGTAAATCCCCATTATATATTCTCTATTTGTAACAAAGGATTTGTCTATTGAGTTACAACTGCAAATATCTCATAAGCCCAACAGCTGAGCATTATCTGTGATATGTTGAAAAGAAACAAGTAAATACCATTGTCTTTCTAGGAATACAGAAACATAAATTAAGCTTTTTATGGAGTATCTAAAATGTGGAAAATACCATTTTCTGCTTTAATGCTAATCGCACGTTCAGAAGATTTTAACCTAAATATTTGCAATTTTAAATTCAACTACTCTGACAGTTTTATTTTCTGATCTCTTTTGGTAGAAATAAACATAAAAAGGCAAATGCAACAGAACAGCTTTGATATATGACTGCGTAGTTACTAAAGAAATGTCTAAATCTGTCAGTTTGTCTCTTAATCAGAGTTTAACCCGGTTCCAGCTTTCAGAAAACCCAGAGCTTCAGCCTGCCTGACCTTAGCTCCAGAAAACAAAAAAATATAATTTCTCAAGGCTTTTATCCTGTTAGATTAGCAAGAACATGTCCATTAAACAATATTTTGAATTTAGTCATAGTTGGTTACCACTAGCAAATGTCATTATTGTCACTAGTTATGTTTACCACTATCCCTTTACGAATCATGAAGAAAAGTTAGGCAGCTGCAGAGACTAATTAAACATTAAAAATGATGGTAATGATTTAAATTGTCAGGTGCTAAAACCTAAGGTTTAAAGGACCTATTTGTCCTGCACAGGAGGAAAGGGATATATGCACTGAAGAGAAGTAGTGGCACAGAGGGCTGATGGAGATCTTCAGATGCTCTCAAACCATCCTTTGAACTCTTGCCTTTCAGGGAAGATTTATATGTAGGGTATATATTATGCATGGAGAGACATTTTCTGAAGCCCTTCTTAGAGAAATACCTGTTTCTAATTCGTTATCTATTTGTTACCCCGGCAGGCAAAACTGCCGTTTGAAAAACACTTCCCAATAGAATTGCCAGCCTGATGATTACATAACGTCGTTGTACAATACTGCTTAAAATCCTTACTGGCCTGTAAACAAGCAGAAATGACTCTCCGTTTTAGGCTCGCTTTGTACCTGGCTTTGAAATGCCAGATTCCCACTTTATTGATTCATATGGCATTTTTCATAGCTTTCAAGATGTGTGCAGAGCATAAGGACATATTTTTTGCTCAGATCATGCAGCCCGTGGCCACTGTTCTGCATTGTGCTTAATTGCATTGGGACTCTTTACTGGGCCATGTGTTACACAGCTGATTTAAAAAAAAAAATGTAACAAACAAAAAACTCTTGGGATCTTAAAACTAAAGATAAAGCAGTTAATGTACTATGGAATAGTTCACCGTGATTGTTGTTGTTGTTGTTATTTTGCTTTTGCTCATTATATATATGTATTAAACCTCTGCTTTTATAGCACATTTTTTGCTTTACTTTTGAATGGGAATCCCCACAATAGCTGTGTTCCAATGTGTAGATGTTATGAGTGTTCAAGGAAAACATGGAATCATGAAATTAGTTATTAGACAGCATATTTGGAAAAAAAAAACCCACGTTCTGGATGTGTCAATGGAGACTGCCGGGCTTTAAGCTTTGGGATGTGTTGAGTTGGGACTGATATCCTGGAAAAGACCAAAGTCTGTCATGGTTTGTTCCAGGACTAAGTAATGACTTTCAGTGGCTGGGGATGTTGTGCCGCAAATTTACTATATATTAGTTCTTGAGGATACTAGCCATCTTCATTCTGCTGTTCCACAGAAAATAGACTAAGGGAAAATCAGACAACTGTAATCGATTATTTTCAGTTCAGTGGGGTGAGTATAAGCAGAAAAACGTGCGCTTTCTGTTAGAGGGTTGGATGGTCCAAGTCTTAGCTCTGCTGTAGAGTATGTTTACTCCAGCTTACAGACAATGATTAAAATCATGGGTCTGGTGCAGAGCTAAGGATGAAATTCATTTTGGCTGTCTCAACTTGTCTACTCTGTAGATTACTCTTCAACAAGCCGATGAGAAAGACAGGCCCCTCCAGGGTGCTGTTTCTACCACCAGTCTCAGGAAGTGAGAGGTTACTGTGGTTCCAGCAGCAACCACAGTATGTGGCTAAAGCAGGTGGGATGAATTCCCCTTTCTCCTGAAAACTTTCCATTTCACAGCCTTCACACACTGTGTTTAAAGCTTGGCTGTACACCAAGATTTGAATATTGTTAGTTTTTTTTGTCTCATTTGGGGCAACGCTCAGAAAAGTGGTGAGCACAGATAGCTTAAAAATATGTATGAAAGCTTGTTTTCAACAGCTTGATGCCCTCGGTAATGGATTCTTGATCTTAAGTCAGGTTTTAAATGCCTAAAATCAACGGAAGGTTTTGCATTGACTTCAGTGGGAGACATTACATTGACTTCAGCAGCACTGGGCTGGGCCCTACAGAGATGATATTCTTATGTATCTCTGGAGGAAGAAAAAAATTGGTTCCAGGGCATATGGTTTATATTATCTAAAGAGAGAATGGCTGCCTTTTTCTGAGATCTTCTTAGCTCTGTTGAATTGAATGATATCCCTGCATTAGAATAATACATTGCCTTTTCTTTTTAATATCACAAATAGTAGGATAATTACAAAGAGTAGAGAAATGAGTTTGTGGATTTAAAACAATTATTTTTGGTACATCTTATATTTTAAAAGTAAGTCAATTTGTCTTTTTTTTAAGTCAAGGAAAACTTGTCTTATAATGGCATTAACATGTATAATGTCATTTAAACATTTAAAACCTGCTCTAATAGAACTTGAAGGCCTAATAGCCGAGATATCTTTTAATCTTGTAATTTCTTCATTGAAACAAAAGTTTGTAATGGAAGTGCTAGCAAAACAGAGCTGTCTGTGCACCCACCGTTTACTGGAGAGGATAATAGCTTCTGGACAGCATATTCTTAACACTTTCACATCTTCACCGGTAAAGCAGCTGTGAATTCTTAGCTGCTTAGAATGGTCATAGGCAACACACAACAGTAGCAATGGTGATTTTTCTTTCCTCGTTATTCCATTTCTAAACAGTTAAATCAAGCTACCTACTGAAAGCTAAGACTTCTTTAGATCCATGAAGAGGACTAGCTTGCAAACAGTCATTAAACTTTGATTTCTATGACAGCCAGTCATCGAGAGTAATAATAAATAATGACTGAAGAAAGAGGAATGTGCCTGCACATTCAGCTCTTTGGGAAAAGAACAAACTTGAAACAGTGGCTTTATGACCGTTGATGCTGCTAGGGTCATGGACCACATGTCCCAGAATATAGACCCTATATGCTTCTTGTTGGCAATTATGTGTAGGCATATATGGCTGTGGGTGGGGTTATATTCAGTTTTTTGGCAATGATGGTTAGTTTTAAGCTGTATACATGCCTTATACGGAGCTATTTTATGTGTTTTCTGCCTTGTAGCTATGATCTTGTCTTTGCTGCCCAATCAAAACATGGGTTTTCTTCTAGCCTTTTTTCCTGCAGATAGCATATACCAGCATCATAATTATAATTAGCATTGCACTAGTAGTAAACATTCTTAAGATGCATCTGTAGGTTCCAAAGAGCTTAGGCCATCTATATACATATGCATATCTACAGCCTAGGAATGCCAGTATGGACTGAGTCACACTAAGGAAGCACCAAACAGTTCAAGGCATGTTGTATGCAGTTTAAGAAATGAAAATGTGTGTCACAGTTTAGACTTTGGCATGCTGCAGCCATGGCTTTTCACTCTTCAGCGTACCACTTGCTAACTACTGCAAATGCTAGAACTGTGATTAAAAAGTCGTGGGGTAGGAAGAATCAAATTACTTATCTGTGCCAGCCGAGTTCCTTGCATCTGGAGGAAGAACTTTACTGATGGAGGTCAGTGAGATTTCACCTGCTGTTTTTTTTTCAGAAGTTTTCACTAATGTGCATTTTAATTCTAATTAGAAGCTGCTAAACAGCAGAAATGAAAGCCAAATTTAATGGAGTGGCTTCAAGAACAAGGATATTGCCTGGTCAGGATTCTTGTCCCTCCCCCCGCTCCCCCCCACCCAACCCTTTCTTTTTTGTTCCTGATGGAAAAAGTTCTCCATGGCCTTTCCGGGCTCAGTTGGCTTTTTGTGATCTTTTGTGATAAAGAAAACTGTAGTCACTTTGCTCAGTTAGTCTACTGGTGGACCTCTGAACATCAGAGCCTCCTGCAGGGACTACAAAAGTAGGCTAAAGTAAATTCTAGGATGATGGTGAACCTGCCTGGAAGACTGAAGTGATTGGCATCTTCTGGTAACTTTAACAATTATTTCCCTAATTGTTTCTTTCTAACTGGAGAGCTCTGTGAGGGATTTCGGAAACCTAAAAGTAATTTTTAATAGAATGAATTCAATTTTGCTGGGTAACAAAATATGTATAAGAAGAAGAGTAGTGCCCTTGTCCCTACATACACATAACATCAGTTCAAAGAGCTAGGGAGAATATGTTGTTTATATAGGAATTATGTGGAGTGCCCCTCAATGCCTTTTTTCTTCATGTCTACGAGGTAGGTGCTAAATCATTTGGAAAGAGCTTATTTTAGCTATTTGGGTGTATTCCTTATAGGGACCAAAACCATATTTGGGTTAATAGTGGGATATGTTGCAGTATTTAAAACCTTGCAGTATCTGCTAAACAACATGCAGGAAAAAAAAAGATGAAATAATAATGAGTGAAATGAGAGGGAACCCTTTTATGTGTGCTACCCTGTGCAGTCAAAAATTTTCAAAGTCTGGTAAAGGAGGAAATTTTCATATTCATCTTCTCTGCTGTCTAATCAATTTGGCAGTATTAGTTTTCTGTAGTTCCACTGGAGTCAGTGGTGATATATGGAGCCTTTTCTAAGGAAACTCATGAACAGCATCAGTAGCAAAGTGCCTTGAAAAAAAAGACTTTTCAGTAGGGTTTTTTAGTGTTAGTTTCAGTATTTATGAAAATGATTCATAAGGAGTTCTGAAAAAGACTGAACTTGCAAAAAGATTTATGATTTCTCTTATCTGAATTGAGACGATTATGTTAAATAACTTGTTGAAGTTATGGAGCCTTTTGTCACAGTGTGGACGGTTCTCTGCTTACTTAGACTCAAATGTATTGATGAGCTTTTGAGGTAGTCTATTAGAATCCAGCTAGAGTGCATCCAAACAATATAGTTTTTACTGGAAAGCGGTATATACTTAAAAATATGACATATCTGAATATTGTTTAAAAAAAAAAAAAAAAAAACCTGTCTTCCTTTTCTGTAGAGCACTTCCCCTCCATCTGAAGTAATACAGCCATTAAGCATGAAAGCAGTGTAGACACTTAACAGAAAATGTGACTTTTTAAACTGAATCTAAGGAGCCCACATGAAATTCTTTGCCAAGGTGTCAGAGGAACATAAAGCACGAAGTCTCCTGCAGGGGCCCCTGAATGGCAGGTGCCTCACTTATCCAGGGTACTTTTGATCACGCTCGGGTGAAGGTTGTCTCCACTTGGATAGAAGCCTGATCATCTGAAGAGGGAGAGAAGCTTCCTGCTACTTGATGGGAGAGCAGTAATGGGCCCTTCTTTCTCTAGGACATGGTCCTCTTGGCCAGCTGTCTTTTGAGATCGTCAAGCTAGGCAGGCCGAGGGCCCCGTGAGAACATACAGTGGGAGGTGCTCATGACCCTCATTGTAGGTTGCCTGTTATCAACAACAAGATCAGATAAGGAAAACTTAGGCAAACCATTCCTTTAAGTGTGGTGTTTTTTTTTTTTTTTCTGAGAGACATTAAACTTGACAAAGTCAGCTTTCATTCTTCTTTTAAAAGTACGTAGGATGAGTTAAATATGCTTCAAAGCAGCATGTGCTATGAGTGTTTCTAGCACAGAAATACTTTGCTTCAAAAGCTGTGGATCTTGTCACAAGTTCAGACTTTAAGTCTTCTTCAGACTTGGCTCTGTACCTGCTTTGTGGTTAAAACAAGGTGTCCTGTAGGATATTCCCTTCCCTGCCCAGAGAAGCATTCTGATCCTGTAAACTTTGTGCTATGGACTACTGTAGTATTGGGATAGGTGAGTAATAAAGAATCGGAGATATAATATGTCCTCAGTTGCACTCTGGCTAGTTTCAGTGGGTGTTTTGCCTGAGAAAGGTAAGAAGGATTAGGCTCGTGCTGTAATAAATCTCATTCAATCCTATTGAAACCCTGAGTAGCATCCAGTGATACAGTAACTACTGCTTCTCTCACTTGATTCCTGTAATGTATGCAAAACCTCTCTTAAGTTCTCTCTAGTGGATGACCCAGGCCTAAAGCCAGGTTGGTAAGTGTGAAGTAATCTGGTGCCGATGCATGCTTTAATAGCTGATTATCAGAAAGGGTTGTAGAATATCGAATGCATGAATTTTTATATATTTTGCTGAGTAATAAAAAAAATTCCTCTTCCTTTATAGGGTGTACATCTGCAGATACTCAGCTGAGGTAAATCAGACATTGTAAATCTCAGCTCAGATGAGCCGATTCATAAAAACAAGATCTCATGCCTTTTCTCAAAATGAATGTTTAATCTAATGATTTTCTGTGCTTCAGGAGTGTCTCCTTATAAGCTTACTTGTTCTGTTTCTGGGACAGGCTCATTTTACCGATCTCATAAAATACCAGGTAAACATGCTCAAAGTTAAGGAAAGAGGCAGTTTTATTATTCACTTAAGCTTTGTTTGCCTTGGATTAACAGATCTACAGCCATTCTTTGAAGACCCCTCTGCCTCCCCAGGCAAGTGGTATTTTTGCTGTAGAGCCGAAAATTTGTATCTTCAACCATTGCGTTGATCATATGCTTTGAGGTCAAGTTTTTATTTAATTTAGCCTTGAGAAAGAGGAACAAGTTCTGTTCTTGTTTTCCCTTCATCTGTGAAATTCTAACCATATTGACTGATGGCTAGTGAAGTGTATACAACGTGCTAGAGGCTGAGATGCTTTACTTATGACTCAGCATGGTTTTCTTTGTGTTTCAACAAAAATTGATAATAATTGCCAGATTTCATTAGATTTGGCTTTTTGTTTTCCGTTTTATGCTGTGTGTTATGCTCATGTAGAAAATGAAATGAGATAAAGTGTGATTCTGTTCTTGCATATCTTAGTGGGAAAAATTCCCATTTATTTCAAAGTTACCGGAGTCCAATTCCCCATTTTAATACTGATGCCCATAAATAGTTCTCTTCAGTTACAAAGGACTGAACAAAACTCTCAAAAACCTGAAAGGTTAGTTACATTAATATTTTTTTTGAAAGCCTCAGAATTTATCAGTTGTTCTGAGTCATCGTGTTGGAACTTCTTCTGAATAGTTTTAAAGCTCATTTGTTTTTCACGGGTCACGATGTCCATTGGTAAGCTATTGGTAAATGTGTCATTTGGAACGGATTAGTTGAAGGAGGTATTTCATGAAATGGCTTGATGTTGTCATTCTTCCACATCTGCCATTGACCCTTCCTGTTTTGGGATGGAGCAGAAGCTAGTTTCTTTAGGGGAAAAAACCCACCTTGCAGTCTGGGACAGTTTCTGAATGTGCATCTTGCAATGCAAATGCTATCTTATAGTAAAAATGATCAAGTGTCAAATAAAAGTAAAAGGACTACAAATAGCGATCATAAAATGCCATTTGCATTGAAAATAAACCTATAAAGCATGCCTGCTCCGCCTGCAGTTCAGGTACTGAGTCAACTGGATACATTGTTTGTATTGATATTCCCAAAGCATTTGAAATATTTGTTCAGGAAACCATGGCTAGTTAAGATAGATAAACAAATAAATATCTCAGTTCCAGCATGTGGAGAATGATTAAAAGAATGGCAATTCATTTCGATTATATAACAGAACAATAGTTTTTATGTGTTAATTGAAAGGGAACTGAAATAATTTCAGAAAGTACTTATTACCAAATGGATCTTTGATACAGTTTTCTTTACTCTTTTCAGAGAAAGAACTGAAAATGAAGCTCTGATAAGGTAAGACTTCTTTATTCCACTTTACTAAAATGTTAAGGTTAGTTACAGATAATTTTAACAAATATGCTCAGCATTCTGAAGTAGATCCTGGATAGTATGGGTCAGTATGTTAAAACACAATGTAAAAAGGAAAAGAGACACTATCACAGGAATGAGTGTAATTAATAATATTTGACTATTTTTTTATTGCTACTAAGTTATTTTTTCCTTTATGACAAAAATTGATCAAAATAAGTAACTGTATAGATTTGGAAACTTGTTTTGCTTCTGAAGAATCTAGAGAGAATTATTTTTTTCAACAGACGTTATAATTTTCATTACTCAGGCAATTAAAATGTTTACTTAAAAGAAATTTTTTGCAGTTTGAAAATGAAATATGAGAGTATATGCTGATTAAAATAAGTGACTGATTCGTGACCCAGAAAATTTTTGGTTTTTTGAGATGTGGCAATGAGCGTTTATGAAGTACAGAGTTAAATAAATCTCTTTTCCTAGAGAAGGATACTCTCCTTATAATGAATGTCTTTTCTTCTTCTGTGTAACGTGAGTCAGGTTACATTCTGGAAATAGGTTTTGTATGCTTTTGCTAGGTAAGCAAAAAGGAAAAAAAGGTCTTTCTATGTGTTACTATCTAGAAGAGGAATATGATGGTTTTTTATCTTTCTGTTTCTGTGGTCACTTAGTGAAGATGCAGAGATTTATGTGCTGTGATGATACAGAAAACTGTACACTTACAACTTTAAGCAGCAATGTCAAGTCACACATAACGAGGTGTATGATGGCAAGTTGTTCTGACAGGCAGCTGCAGTATGAACTTGTTCAGAGCATAACAGAAATATCCATTTACTTTTCAGTCCCCCTTGTTTCAGGTAATAGTTTTAATAGCCATTCCTGGTGTATTGGGAAGGGAGATGTTGTTAGTTACTGTTTTCTTTTCCTCCTATATTTGCCTGTTTTGTTTTTTATCGGCAGTTAAACTAAAAGCTTTCAGAGTTGTTAGCTGGATTCATTGTATCTGTGTCAAGTCAAACTTCTTCCAAATAGAAGTGTTGTTAAAAGGAAGTGTTTTTAAACTTGTGGACATCTTAAACCAATAAAAGTTGATACATCTTCGTAAAGTGTGGCCCTGATTTGCAGAAGGATGTCCTTGGAAGAGGGAGACTAAGAAAAAAATCAGTTAAGCTATGCAAAATGTAAACTGTTTGAAACCACAAGTGACTAGAAATGTGAAATATTAATGAAAAAACCAGAAGTGTTGTGAAAAAATAATGAGGTGTCATACAACGTTATTTGTTGTGGAAAATTTTAAAGCGGTGCTATAAATGTAAATAGCAGGCACTAGCTTTGGATTTTCTTGCTCTGTATTAGTAAGCGGAGAGTATGTGTGTGTGCATGTGCATGTAGTTGCAGGCACAAAGGTGTGTGCATATATAATATATCTCAGAGACACAGCAGGATGCTACTGTTTTGCACCAAATCTGTGCAGAGGACTGAGAGACCTTCTAGAATAGGCAGTCGGTTAAAGAACTTTATAATGTGTTGAGAATCTCATGGGTAGTGCAGGGATATAGTAAATGCCAGAAGAAATTCTAGTTCTGAGCAGTCTTTGTGCACTGATCTCATCAGCTTCCATGATCCAGTGAGGACGCAAGCCCCCCGCCTGTCTCCTGACCAGGAGTCAGCCATACAAGAACTGGGCAGATGTTGCAAAAACGAATTACGTTTTCTCTGCTTTTAGTTGATCACCTAACACAAGAGAACCTAGGTGGTGCCTCTGAATGCTACAGTCATATAAATGTCTAAGTAATATGACTAAGTAGTATAGCACGACAGCAGTAGTGGAAACTTGCACGTTCTGTTTCCGAGAGTCACAACTGGAAGTAGTTTAGGGTACATATTGCTCACTCCTGGATTTCTGCCTTGGCAGTGCTTGCGAAAGTACTGGTTCATTCTGGTAACGGGACTTTTATGCGATTTTGACGTCAATAGTATAAAACCACCTGCCAGAGGCCATTGGTTTCTTTGTGTGCTAACTAGAGTATTTGGTAAATTCAAGCCCAAACCAGATTGGTAGTTATCAATTAAGTTAAAAATGAAAATCTCCAAACTGGCGTGCTATTTCTCTGAAATTTCCAGGTCTTACAAATGGGTTACTGCTAGGAAAGCCAGAAAAACTCGTTAAAGAGCATCTTTAATGTCTCCTCCTTATATTTGAATTGACTTTGCACTTCAAGTGTACATAGCCAAAATCTATCTGCAGTACCACCAGCAGCTGCTGTACGTTAGATTCGGGAATCTCTGTTTTGATTTGCCAAGGAGGCAAACTATTTATCTCAAGTAAGAAAATGTTCAGGTGTGATGTGGTTAAGTATCTAAAAATATCTACGTAGGGAGATAGAACAGGGCTTCAACAGACAAAAACACAGCGAGATAAGCAAGACAAGTTCACATTGGAAATACAGTACCATAGGGGTAATTAACCATTGGAAACACTTAGAAAGGAATGTGGTAGATCACTTAGAGTAATTAAATCAAGATTAGATCTCTCTGAAATATCTTCTAGTAGAGTTACAAGTTCTTGTGCTTTGTAAAGAAATTACTGCGTGAGGTATTGTATATTATGGCCTGTGCCAGGCAGGAAGTCAGACCAGATTATCATAATAGTTCCTTCAGGCCTTTTAAGAGCCTTTGTTCGTGGATATGTGGATTTATGTGGTACAGGCAGGCACCAAATTTCCAAAATCACAACTGCAGGAGGTCACTCTTGTTTTAACGGTGACTTACCAAGATCCATTGAAAGACTGAAAAGTCTTTGAGCAGGTCCTTGAAGAAACTTAGTGGTAGGTATAATGCCACTGATTTTGCAGGCTTCGCTTGCTGTACTAATAGATAGTAGTAATGAGACAATTTCTGTTAAAATTTGATCAGTCCACGCACACATTTTTCTGCATAAATGTTCTAACACTTGTCCTGACTTGCTTAGTAGTAGCTTGCATTTTTATAAATTATTACTTTTCAGTGACCTTAATATGTAATCTTTATTGACTCTCCTCTGTGATATAATTAAAATTCTGAATGACATCAGATTTTTTCAATTATTCTGTGAGCACAATGCCATCTTTAGCATAGGACTTCATGTAGTCAAATGCTATATCTGAAATTCCTATCTACATGAGTAGAAAAGGTAGGATAAATTTTTAGCACATTATAATTTAAAATAATTGCTTTCCCCAAAACTGGGAAAGAAACAACTTGTATGTTTGCTGTGGGACCTCTCTGGGATACTGACAGAATGTGAAGGACACTGGTCGTTTAGCTCTTATTGCTAGAGGGGAGAGCGTCCTTGTTTTACTGGCTAAGATATAGCGGATCCTTTAATAGAAAATATGGAAAACTGGTTGATCAAAAAAGTAGTTTTATATACTGTTAAGAAGAAACATGAAACACTATTGAACAAGAATAGCCCTGACTCCTTTCTGTTATTCTGGTAAGCTCATTATTAATTTTAACATCTGAAACTAATCAGGAGTTACTGTGCAAAATCTTGAAAACGGAAAAATCCATCAAACTGAGATCAGATTTATGACATCCTACTGTACCTATATAACACAGCATCTACCGCAGGAATTCAGAATGTAACTCCACAGTAGTAACGGCAGCAGCAATGGCTGAGAGTCTGCATTGGCCTCATGCACACGTAAAGAGGTTGTTCAGGAGAGAATGTTCATCCCTAATCCTGGCCGTTTTAAAAAAAAACTATGAAAAAGCTATGCTGTAAAACCTTCTGAAACCAGAGCTATATGGGGGGGGGGGGGGGGGAATTCCCGGGGGAGCTGAGGCGTGTCAGAAGATTTTTTTTTTGTTCATGTTCCAAAATATATGATATCTGACTTGCTGATAGACTCTAGGCACTCTATACCCATCTTGCCATTCCTGTACTCTGACTGTCTGAGCTGCTCTACCTTCCTGGAATACCCATCCCAAAACATACGTACAGATTATTATATAATGTATTATAGATGTACAGATCACACAAATGTCAATATATAATTTCTGATACTTTAGATGTCAGTTTGGTAAAGGTTGACCTTGACACCTGCAGTTTAAACTAGAATTAGGAAAATTATTAGACTAAAAAACTAGAAGAATAAAAACAGGGAAGAGAAATACCATCGTAAGGAGGATGAGATAAAATAAGTCTGTGCCTCTGTGCATAGAGGTCGCAGCTGCTTTCATGGACAACCGAGTGAAAGAGAGAGGTTAAGGAGGGCAAGAGCCTGGAAAAGGATAAAAATAGTGAGTTAATGTTGCTAGTAGATATGGAGTATGGTGAAGCAGAAAGGAGAAAAGACTTCTGTTAGGAATCAAACAAGTTTGGCTAGTTGCTGTGCAATAACGCTTATTTGCAACCTTTTTTTACTACAAAGTTTCTTACCTACAATCTGTCCTGTAAATACTTGTTACGTACCTAGGGTTTTCACAGATTCATGATAGTCGTAGTGCTAGCTGTGGAGAATGTTTCAAAACAAACTTTAGGATGTCTTTATTTCACATATTTCTGCGACCACAGTGTCACTCTTAATGGATACCTCAGTTCTGAAAGGAGCGCTTTTCTTTTCATGCCACGGAAGAAAATTGCTGTCTCCATTAGCAAATGCGTTTGAAGCATCCAGTTGCTGCTGCTTTCTTCTATGGGAAAGTTCATGTCTAAGTGATTTACTGTGGGGGAAATAGCCTTCCATACCACAGAGGAAACTCCTCTGCTGGGCAGTTACTAGTTTTGAGCTTCACTGAGAGCTTCAGGGGCATCTCTTTCAGTGCAAGCCATGCTGTAAAAGCACTCCAGAGGGCAACAAGGAGGAGCTGCCCTGTGGTCTGGGCAGTTCTCTTGACTCGTTTCAAATGCACTGCTAGTCCAGAAATTTTTATCTATACTGAAGAGCAGTGCTTGCATCAAAAGCTTGGTTTGGCTGTGTTTACAAGCTATTGACTCTTGTTTCCTGTGCTTTGTTTACTTAATAACCTTTATACAAGAATCTACAGTTTTGTCTGGGTAGCTTACGGTTCTTGTACAAGAAATAAATATGCCTTTTTTTTTTTTTTTCCCCCAATTCACACGCTAGATTAGGGCATAGTTCAGGGTGAAGAAATACTCTGATGCTTATACTGTACTTAAAACGCCTGCTCAAATACGAGTTAAGCATGCTGTGCTCACTGTTACATAATCCTGCAAAAAGTGTTGATTCAGGGAAATTGTAATGCGGCGAGAGAACCAGATCATCTGGAATGTTCTCCCTTGCTTAATGGAAATATGGCTCTTTGTGACCAGTACATTTGAAAAATAGCGGATTGTGTATATATACTCGTTGACTGAGGCCAACTTGAATGTCATGATGATGTTAAAATCCCAGGGCATCTGGGTCCTGGTGTTTGTTACACTTCAGGCCCCGGGGGGACAGATGTGGCTTCGGGAGCAGCAGACCGGTACATGTTGCTGCTACCAGGAGGGATTTGCATCCGGACGGTGTTTTATTTTGAGTAATCTTTAGAATACTGCTTCTGAAAAATTGCTAGGTTAGCCAGACAGATAAATTCCTGCCAGCAGGACAGACAGCCGTTCATTTGAATAAATCTGCTTCGTTTTGCTGCGTGAGCCATCCTGCTGAACGGAGTGGGCTCCTAAAACATAATTTTGGTGAAGAGAGACAGGTAGGAGGAAATGCACTGTGCCATAAATTCTGGTCATCTTGTGGCATCATCGAAATGGTCGCGTCTCGTGGACGTGGTGGAAGGGTTAGTTGCCAAACTAATTCTTCTGCCTTTGTCAGTTTGCACAGCGGCCCCTCTATTTCAGCCCCGAGGCATCCTGCTCACTGCAGAGTTCAGGAGATTACTGCACCCTGCTACTAGCACTAGCCAGAGCCTTCCCATGAAACATACAGTCGTGTGAAAGTGGGTGAGAATGTGGCTCATGCTATGAAATGCTTGTTCTAATGTACACCTAATTACAGACGTATGGCTAAGAAGGTAAATTAGAGGTTGGGAAAGCCAGCGTTCACTCATGGGATCATTAGCCCCATTTTCTGTAAGCAACGCGTGCCCTTTCTCTGCCCCTTTTTTAAGGGTCTGAGACTGCAGAGAAAGCCTGTCTAGAAGCTGCGGATCTAAATGGTGTTGGCTAGATTTGCTTTTAGGTCATTTTCATTCAGCAGCATCCCCAGAGCAAGCTTTGGTTCTGTTGTTTCAGCTTCCTCGTCCGTGGCTTGAATCCAATGCTCCTTCTTTAATTGCATCCTATATACACTTGTCCTTTGAGTCGCGCAGCCCTCCCCCTCTCCAAGTTTAGGATCTCTCTCAGTTGTTTGCGCTGTTGTGTGGGAGACTCGGTGTGAATTATTTAATTTTGTGAATTGAGGTAAACAGACAGTAGAAACGTACGCTGCAGCACAGAATGTTCTCTAATCACTTATTTGACAAGTGCAGTTTAATTATTTAGCATATCTTGTAAAAGTAATGAAGTCCTAGTAACATGAGACTTAACACTCTGCTATTAAATTTTCCCTAAGAGGTGGGAAAAGACTGCTGTATTTTTGTGTGCAAATTGAGAGTGTGTGCAAACTAATGAGATTCGGCTAAGGACACGTGAAAGGGGCTGGAACCTTTCAGTGCTTCTTAATAGTTTCGCTAATAGGTAGTAAAACCAAAAGCATCCCACAATTAGACAAGATTCTGCCTGTGTTGGCAAACCAGAAGATACTGTCTGATGCCTTGCCAAAATCAAAACAAAGTTTTCTTGGCCCACCTGTATTTTTATTGAATGCTTAACTTAGTAAGAGGAAAAGCTGTAAGTCGCAGCCTTACTGCAGAGGTATCATTCAAAATAATTTTCTGTAGCATGATAGATTTCATGTTTCTACAAAATAAATATTTAATCAGCATCGATATTTTTAGTTCCCTCAGGCAGTGAGAGATGGTGAAGTTCTAACTTTTTTTCAAGTAAGTGCTAAATAAGTATTATGCAATATAGCAGGAAGTTCCAAGTAAAATGCCTGTATATCCCAGAGTTTTTAAAAGGAACTTTAGGTACACAGCCAGAACTGATGGCTAATTTTGGTTACTGACAGAGAAACAGTGCATTTTAAGTTAAAAAGCAACCTCCCCCAAAAGAAAAAGAACCCCAAGAGATCAACATAAACCAAACTGCAAGCCAGCATGCCTTTTTGATTGATTTGGGTTGTATAATAAACCAGATCATTTAAAAAAGAAAAGAAAGGAGAAAAAAAAGATATATATTGTTGGGGGAAAAAAGGATACATAGCCTCAAATGCTTTTCTTTCCAGTTGCAAAGCTGCCTCATCATGTCAGTTCAATCTGTGAAGTGGAAGGTCTAGTGACCTTTGATAGTCACACTTAACGAGTTAGTTTCTAATTCCTCAATCTTACGTGATATACTGAGCTCTGTATTTAGAGGCTTCGCTTGCATAATCCGTAAGGATACTGTGCAGAGGGAGAATTTCTAATCCGAGCTGTTCTGCGATGAGCAGCAGCAGCAGAATTTGGCCCTGTGAGGGCACAAGCTCTCAGGGGGCTGCTGGGTGCTGATGAATGTGGAGCGCGGTCAGGTGGGTCACAAGCTACTTTCTACAAAAGCTTCAACTTCCATGATCTTCATGAAACAGAATAATAGACGAGGATTTATATCTGTTCTTATTCCTCCTTTGTATTTACTTGGGATGACTGTTTTTACTTGGGATCATTTTGTTTGCAGTCTACTACTGTGTTTTTCCTCCAAATGTGTATCTGAACTACAGACTCAGGGTCCTTATGCTGTATTCCCTTTCTGTTCATCTGCAGAATGATAAATTATAATATATTCAAGAATCACTAGGAGTTCTTCCCATATAACATGATGGGTGGGTCTGTATTTGTAATGAATCAGTCTTGAGACAGTCATCATGTTTGCATTTAGGAAAACTTTGAAGACACATCTGTTCATTAATGTTGTCTCTTGATCTGTTGGAAACTCATTCCCTTCCTTCTAGCCATTAGCGTCTTTCACTTCCCTGTAGCCAATCAATTTAAAAGCTAATCATACCTTTTTTTGATTTAATAATCACAGGGGAAAAAAAGGGGGGGGTAAAATAATAAAATTACAGAGGGGGAAATTGAACATTGTAAACTTACACTTTAGGTTCCTGTGTGCATCATAGAAAGCCACCCAGAAAAGAAATAAAATGTTTGCCACATTTGACTGTCACCACAGAAGGAAGAACTGAATTTTTGCTGAGTATTGGAGAATCAGGTTAAAGCATATCTTGGTCCTTTAGTTACATGTGTAGTACTGAGAGAGAGTCCTACTGAGCGGTTTTGACAAGTTTTGAGATCCCTGACTTTGTTTATACTAATGTGCTAACCATATATACCATTAGTCTTCTCTCTAATTGGGGCTGATTCAGAGACCCTGGTCTCTGACAATGGCTGAGTGGATTTGTAAGGACATACAGGATAGTACAAAATTCAGTGTAGACTCATCAGTGTAGAGCCACTTACGTGCAAATGTAGTAACAGAACCAACCCATCAAGATTTCCTCATAAGTAGCCACAATGCAGATGCACATTAGTCCTTACTTTCTTGAGATATAGGAAGTTCTACTTTTCTGGCAAAAACTCCATTGCTGAAGATCAGTTGGAAATCACTGAGATTTATGGGAAGAGCTCCAACTCAGCTGGCAGCAAAAGATAAGTGAAAATGGTAAGGAGTGCTGCTTTTTCTAGGCAGCCAGTCCTCTACACCTGCTGGAATGGGAACAAAGCAGGCTGACCTTGACGGATTCCCATTTTGCTTGAGCAGATTCGACATTCTGTGTTTTCAAAGGTTGTTTGAAGGTAAAACTTTCATATGTATAAAGATTCAGAGGTCGAACAAGATACACTGTGAAATGTATTAACAAACATAATTCTGTTTAAATTTTATTATTCCCTGCTTCCTTGAGATAGAATTAAAGTAGAACCTGGACGGATTCTTTATTCTTATGGAATTCTAAAAATTGGTTCCAACTGGCGTAGTAGAATACTCGTTTTATGAGAGCATTTTAGATCCTCTTAACTTTTTCTGTTTTCCTTAGAATGTCCATGCAGTTTGCTTAAGCTAATTCTTAAATTAAGTGGAAATTGAACAAACAGAAGCTATTTGAAGCTTCAGAATGACTGTACGCTCACATTTGTGTTATCAGATAGACAGCTGACCAGAAAACAGACCTTAGT
Source organism: Struthio camelus (assembly GCF_040807025.1). NCBI lineage: Eukaryota > Metazoa > Chordata > Aves > Struthioniformes > Struthionidae > Struthio > Struthio camelus. The sequence continues at coordinate 44,360,391 of NC_090943.1, read as the reverse complement.
GGCTATTCAGAATTTCAGCTTTTCTTTGAGATCAGCAGCTTTTCCCCCTTGTCTTATGCATCATTTTATATGATTTAACTGAAATCCTGAGAAGAGAGAGGAAAATGAACCATGAGCATGAAGAAATGTGCAAGCACAGATTAAGAGCAAGGTTTCGTGTAGGAGAACGGAGGAAGCAGTGCTTGTAATAACAGCGGTCTCTATGGATCAGTTAGTGCTACTTGGGATAGTAAATTGGCATATAGGAAATACTGGATTAACCGGAAAAGAATGGATGTCAGGAAAGATGAGATTTATTGGATTGGAAGTGTCTTCCTCAAGGACTGCAAGTGGCATAAATTTCCAAAAGAAAGTATCCCTATTCTTTTGGAATTGGAAACTTTACGGAATTGGAAACTTTACGGAATAAATACTAGAAAACGTAACAACAAAATCTGCACTGCTAGAGATATGCACTGCCTGAGCAACAGCCTTTTATACCTCTGTTTTCTGACTTGCCTGAGGCAACTGCATGAGTCTGATTCAAACTTTGGATAAAATCATAAGGAATTTTTTTTTCCTCTCTCTGTCTATCGCTCTTTCTCTTTCTCTCTCTCTCTCTCTCTTTCTCCCCCCCCCCCCCCCCCCCCCGGCCAAGTGTTATACTGCAGTTTGGCTCTGTCCACATAGGCTGGAGCAAGCTGTGTTGTAACTTGCTTTAGCCGTCACTGAATTTAACAGCTTTTGGCTTTGTAGGTAATGCCTTAGGAGAGCTCTTGCTCATCTGTTCCCTGAGCCAAAGAAAAGCTCCTCCAGTTGCTTTCCCAGTGTTTTCTCTGGCTAGAACACATAGTCACCAATTGTTAGGTGAAGATATATTATCTTGAATTATCTTGTATTTTTTATTTTCTGTTTGTCCAGTTGACATGTTTTGAGACATCCACTTTGACTAGAATGGTGAAGGGCCCTTCCAAAGTAGGTTTTTTCTTTACTCTGCCCCCCCCATATGATTAAATTCTTTCACTGATGGGGAAAAAAGCTTTTCCTTTATGTAAATAAACTAGTTGAATGCTGAGGTAGTCAGTCGCATATCCCTGTTAAATGTATTTCCTCAATATTATTTCTTAACAAAAGGATTTATCTTTGGAATCTTGTTCAGGAGCTCTTTTATACAGGTTTCATAGCCCTTCCTTATTAGCTGTTAAGAAGCCACTGTTTCTACTGTTGCTAGAAATAAGGCTACTGGCAACTTCTTAAATAGGATGTCAATAAACTTTTGAATTATATTTTGCAAGTACAAATCACTTGCAGATATTTATTTATCTATTAAATTTCAACTTCCACTTCAGGTTAGATGAGACATAAACAATTATGTAGCACCTCTGGCAAAGAATTAGTCTAAAAAGCAAGTCAAAGCAACACTGGCAAATCAGAGGAGGATTTCTAAGGTTTTAGAAGGAGCAGTGAAAGCTTACACCTCGCTTCATGAATTTTATATCAAGTATGGAATTAATGATGTAGGCTTTTACTCTAATATATCCTTTTTTTTTTTTTTTTTTTTTCTCTAATATATCTTTTTTAAAATATTTATGATAGCACTGGTCAGGGTCAGGAACTGTACCTTGTTCTGCACCATTAAGGGAAAGAATGACTCTAATTCAAAGGCAACTAAAAGATTCCTGTTTTTTGCCATGGTCTGTGGATCTAAATCCATGTGGTACTTTGCAACAGCGGTCACACATAAACCTGATCTGCTGGAAAGGTGTTAATAGATTTTTCTCTAACTAGCTCAGGTAAGGCTAATGCAGTTAGGTGAGGTGTAAGACTTGCTGTACCTCAAAGCTGACTAGTAATACGCTGTCGAGTCTCAGGGACATTTCCTGGCAAGAAACGTCTAGCAGTTTCAGATTTCGTGGTGGTTTTGTGATGATTTGAAGAAGAAAACCTTCGAACTAATTCTCACTTATGTTCTAAAGCCATTTTAGACAGAGGTCTGCTTAGGTCAGTAGGCCAGAATGCAGCAACATACTTGGGCAGCCTAGCAGGGGAAATATATACTGGGCTGTGTACTTGGCCTGCTTCTTTCTAGAGAAATCACTATGGAAATTATGAGAGAAAATTAATTAATTATCAATTTTATAGTGTTTATAGTGGATCAGTGTTCCAAAATCTTAACAGCAGTGTAAGAGGGTTCATGGCTTTCATGAACTATAGATCTGCAGGAACAACTGGATTATTCAGCCCAGCCTTGACAGTCCTTTGAACTTGGCATAAACTGTCCATTTGTGTCTTTGAAAATCTCCCCTATTATTTACAATTTAATTTGATGCCTAGATCCTTATTTATGTGAAAACACTCAGTATACTCTTTCTAGTTGTGTCTGTGTGATTTTATAGCAGCTTTGCTGGATTTGAAATTTTGGAGACAAACAAAGCATTCTGGGCACTGGGCTGTCCTGCATTTCCTTGCTTGTTTGTTTTTTTTAATCTAAGCCTTGCATTGACAGTGCAACTGATAGACTTTACATTTTTAAAACAAAGTGTTACTTTTAGTATATAATAAAAAGGTTCAGATGACACATTACTTTGTACCCCCTTTCTTGCCTATCCGCCTGTCCTTTGAATATCAGTCCTTATTATTTGTCTTACAAAATCTATATCCTTTTAAGGGGAAAAAACAACAAAGTGCAGTTTAGATTGTAAGATGCTACTCCCTTAATCTGGTTTGAGTCCTTGCTTGATGGGAATAATCAAGTGCTGGTTTTAATGCTTTTATCTGCAAAAGGTAACGTTGTTAAGTTATTAAATTACACTTTCTTTCAAGCCATGTGTTTCTGCAATCATTTGCAATTTTTGCAGAAATCTCCAATAATATATTCTGTATCAGAGGTTCATGTAAACTTATTTTTCTCCTATTTCACATTACCTAGCCTCCTACCAGAAAATGTAGGCTACGCAAACTGGGCTTTATTGATCTCTGACATAAAATTCCTACTACTTTCACTTTCTTCTGTTTATGTATGGGTCCTTTTTTCCTTAAGTTCTAGTAAAACTTCATTTACAAGTGTTCCTGTTCTTTACAGTGGCTACCAGCTTTTCCTTTCACTGTTTTTGACGTAATTTTTCTTGCAATTTGCAAGACCTATTTGCAGTTATCAGTGGATTAAACTTATTGTAGCAAAAGGGTATGAAGGAGGTTTCCTACCTTTCTTTGATCGCAACTGAAACCTTTCACCTAGGTGAGCTTGGTTTAGGCTGGGTAGATAACTGCCTTTCAGATGTGGCCAACAGTATAAAAACTCAGTGGCTGGAGGAAGCCAGCACTTTAAGAAAACTGGGAGTGTGGATGAGTTTTGTCTGGGCTGTTTTTTTCCTTAAAGGCAGAGACAAGGAAGTTGTGTGTGCACTGATGCAGCACTGAATGAAGGATAGCAGAGAAGACACTAAGGCGGGATGCAGGAACAGAAGGAGATTTACTTACTTGAATGTTACCTGATAGGATCTATTTTTATATGGAAATATCACCTGGCAAAACTCAGGAGAGAGAATATCCAAGTCCTATAGATGCAGCTAGAGGCAGGGAACTGAAGACACAATGGGAGAGAAAAAGCACTCTAGCTGGCCAGACTGCACAGCTGTATATGGAAATAACAGCCGGAAGGGTGAGGTCTAGGAGAAAGCCGACCACAGAGGTGTGTGGCTAAAATGACAGCACAATGGTGGACACTAATTGGTGGGAGAGAAATCAAGTGAAAGACAAGTTTGTTATAACAGAGAACTCAGAGGAGAAAAAGGCAGAAAGAGATGACAGCAAGGAAGAAAAGTGGCACCAGAACAAAGGAAGTATGGAGATAGCTATAGACTGAAGAGGATTCAATCTAGCTATAGATTGAAGAGGAACAAGGATGATGATAAAAAACTAGGGGGAGAGAATATTCAGACGATAGTTGGGCTGCAGGAGGGGAAAAAGAAACAAACAACGAAGATCTGAGATTCCTACCAATACGAGGAGGAGGCAGACGTGTGTGCCTGAAGCCTCCTTTTCCTTAGGTGGAAAGACAAATCTGTTAGCAGAGCTTAGCTAGAGAAAAGAATGGTGTTTTGTTTTCCAGGAGCGAAGAAACCCCAAACAGACATAAAGCTGGAAAAGATCCTGAAGAAGAAACTTCAAACAAAGATCTCAGTATCCCTGCTGGAACAAAAGGCAGATTAATATGCCAAGCTAGAGAACAGCTCTCAAAGAAGCTGAAGCTGTTGTGGTATCAGTAGAATTGTTTTGATCCCTAAGAAGGAAGGTGAAAGAGTGACAAGCAATTGAAGATCGAGAAATAGCTATAAAGACCTTAGGGTCATTCGGAGATTAAGAGGCCTTCACACAAGGGCCATGTCTGTACTAGTAAATTAAATGGTGCTAGAAAGCTTCCCCCCCCCGAAATCAATCTCTACTGTTATCTATCCCTGGCATAGCACTGGCTTATATCTACCAGAATTCACCTGAATTGTTTCCGAATAAAGTTTGAGAGTTATCCTGGGACTGCTCCCAGTAAGCAGCTTGGAGTCAGCCACCCTGTTTTGGAGGGAAAGAGAGTTAAAGACGACAGCACCTTTCTGTGCTCAGCAGTCCTGGGCATGCTTATTTTGCTAGCAGAAACATAGCTGTACATGCAATCCCTTGGCAGCTTCGGACACTGCCTGTCCTGGGTGCAAGCTATGACAGCCAGTAAAATCATATTTATGATTTCATATTTTATATTTATGAAATATAATTTCTTCTTAAAGGAGTTACTGAGCTGAGATGTGGAGAGGCTATCTCAGGTTTAGTTTTAGTGCAGCATGAGGCCACTGTAGAAGATATGGTTATAAAAAAAGAAGCTTGGATCAAGTACTCATTTAATTGTTTCTGTTCAAATTTAATACAAGCGTAAGAAAAAAAAGGCCCATAAATAAAGCTCTTTCTTGCAGAAGGGCAGGCCATGAAATTAAGAAAACATGTTAGTGAGGTTAGTAAGTAGCAAGGTTGGCTGGACTAAAAAGCCTAGACATTTACAAGCAGAGAGAATATGTTTAAGAACATCAGAAGTTTGTATTAAAAACTAAGGAAAGCTGCAAACCTAACTGGGTAAGTAGCCATCACTGTAATGTGATCCATTGAAAGATAAATATGAACATAGAATGGAAAAGGATGAAGTGAATGGAATAGGATAAGGTGAAGATAGTGGGGCTGTGGAAATTCTGCAGTCACAGAAAAACAGACAAAATGAAATCTCGTGTGTTGCAGTTTATGTAATTCTGGGCACTGAAGTCAAGACAGATAGATTCCTACTGTAGCAGGGGCAGAAAGGAATTTTTAAGAGCCTCTATCTTAGCTGAATAGATTGGAGAGCTTGGCTTGTTTAGCCCAGCAAAATAAAACTGAGAGATGATAAGATAGCTCTTAATAAATACAACAGGGAGAGGACTGCTAGAGAAGAAAACTGCCTAATTAAGCAAAACTGTGTTGACGCATTAACAAAGCTAAGAGTAACAAATTTCTGTTTTAACAGAAAGCAGTCACTCTGCTAGTTTCAGAAACTCTGAAACTAAGTTAAATTAGCCAGATTATTAGGGAAGCAGCATACATCTCCATTGGAATTTCCTAAATGGATTCATAAATGCAGTCTGTTCATAACCAGAAGCAAAGACGGTGCTCTCTGAGGAACTTCAGGGACACACGAGAGGAACTGCACTTTCCTTTCGAATGTCTTCATTTCTAAAGAGCCAAATGCGATGTCTTCGGACTGGAATGTACACGGTACTTCAGTGGTTGTCTTCTAGCATATAATCAATCTTTCACCAGTCATCCCACTCATGCAGATCCTTTCTGCTTCAACTTAGTTCGTTAGATTTGCTCTATAATGAGTTGGTTTTGTATAAGTTCTTAATGGCCTTGCTATCCCAGGTGCTATGCAGGTGTCCTGAATGACGTCAGGTGTTCGGCTCTCGGAGGAAAAAAAAAAAAAAAAAAAGCCCACAGTATAGTGAGCTCTTCTGAAAGACTACATCTCCAGGGATAGTAAGTTGTGTCAGTGTTGAGTTTTTTCAGTGTAATGTGTTGCTGGAGCAGAATTTCATGAAGAGCATTCAAAATGTGGATCAGTGTAAGGTTGTGAAGTGTTTTGTTTGTGTGTGGCTGAACTTGAATGTGAGGTGATAATAATAACCCCAAATTCTGGCAGAAATAAATTTTAATGTATTTTTTGTTGTTGTTGGCCTTTACATGTTTCTATAAATACTGTGCAGCTGAATGAATACCAGGCTGATTAATGTGGAAGCCTGCCTGTCAGTGTTTCAGAAGGAAAGCTTTAAAATATAAATAGCCTTAAAATTATAAATAGTCAGATCTCCATACTGTATTTATCACTGACCACTTTCTTTTTCCTTCCATTGCTTCTCTCATTTTATTTTTAGTGATGCTTACTTAAAATAGTTCTCTGCTTTCCTGTTGGCGATTAGATGGCCGCTTTGGAATCCAAGTAACTTTTAAGCCAGATGATGTTAAGAAAGCGCTCGTTCCTTGAGCAACGTTGAGTTTTAAGTCTTGTCTATCCAGGCCTTCTTTAGTAAAGCTAATCATACACAAAATGAAACGCATCTCATCCCAACTTTGTCCGTTCAGTTGGCTTCACACACACATTCTTGAACTAGTTTCAGAATGTGGCTGATTGTGGCTGATTGTTCAGCACCTCTTTTTTTTTTTAATGATGGTGTTATTTCACATCCCTCTCATAAGCTTGAGGTTGATTTTAACTAAATTGCTGGAATTAATATTCTGTGCATATTTTCATATGTTGGCAGCCGCAGCATTTTTTGTTAATTCCACAATTTCTAGAATACACATGTGTTTGTGTTTACCTGAGATTTCTTGTCGAGTTCATGTCATCTAAACAGTTTAAAATGTTGATGGTTCATAGGCCTTAGTTTGACTTCATTGCTACAAATGCAGTCTACTGGCCACTAACCCTTTGTGCTGTTAAATCTTTTTTCTGTGTGTGTGTATGTGTCTTAATAAATATGTAATGTTAAGGTAGGGGTAAATCCAGCAAGAGCCACACTGCTGTTTGGTCAGGCTTGCAGGCCAAAGCTAATCTTCCAACAGTACTTATTCATACAGACAGCTAATGCATCCCTCTGTTTTTTGGGTTTTTTTTTTTTTTTTTTTTACCTCCTAAACTATCTGTTCAGATTCAAGAAAGGTAAATAAGTCTCAGGAGGGGCAGGTGGTTATTTGTGCACTGCTTGAACCATTGCTGTGGTTCCAGGAAGGCTGCCTCATTCTGAAACTGCTCATCCCTACTCACTTGTTGAGACTTTACGAGGATGGGAATGTCGCCACTGTACAAGACAGCATGTTTGAGAAGAGCAAGAGAAAGGGAGAAGGAAGGAAAGAGGAGAACGGGATGTAAGACAGGAAGAAAGGTCAAAAAGCTGCTAGTAACTCTTTGCTGTGTTTATAGCCTTGAAACCACTAGCTGCCTATCCCAGTGCGTTCAGAAGTACTGGGATTTCGCACACCCTGCAAACAGCAGGCTGATCAGCATGTCTGCTGGTGGACCTCCTGGGGAAACAATCCCACCAGTTTTAGTACAAGCTCTCACAGGGCCATGTGTGCCTGAAGGGTTTCCACAGCATTTCTGCCTCAAAACAGCAGGGCAAGGTGAGAGTCACATGGGACCTTCACACAGGAGCAGTGTTTACTGGAGTAGCGCAACATGGTCAGCCTAGTAGCTAGGACTGAGGATCTGTCTGCAGTGATCTTAGAGAGGGAGTTTTGGAGGGGCATGGCAGGGGGGGAATGCAGGGGCTGGGGGGCGTACAGCGGGGCATGGGGTCCCTGGAGCCCGGTGGTACTTGGTGTGCTGCTTGTAGCCCTGCTGCACAGTCTTGGGGCTTAGATACTGACAATCCGCAGTAGCTCCTCATAGGCATGAGACTAACTGTAGGGTCATCTGGGTTCCTCAGAGGGGATGCTTTGAAGGTGGCTTCTGGGATCACGGGGGCCTAAGGTTCCCACAGGAGCATCTACTGAGCGCCATGGCTGCAAGGGGACTATGACTGAGCAGTGCAGTTATTAAGGCAGATAAGGTATCTCTCATTCCACGCTTTGGTGTCAGCCTTTACTAAAATGCTGCTGTGGGAAGGAGAAGGAAGGAAGCAAGGTGGGAAGTCTTGCCATCTTGTAAGCATGGCAGAGAGCTAGGAAGCAACTGGGCTGCTCTGTGCCTGCACTGACCACAGCAACAGGCTCCCTGTCACTTTGGTAGCCGCAGCAGTGATTCCCTCTCATACCGAGAGAGAGAAATTACTTCTATCACATCATCTCATCCTGCAGCCAAGAGGCATCTGTATGGATGAAAGACCTGGGCCCACTGCTCACTTCAGTCATGCCAAGGCAAGCAAAAGCTCGTGGGTGGTGTTGGTAGCATACCAGGAACAGTGGATCTGGGAGTTAAAAGCCGTTAGGAAGAGAGCTGACGTTGCTGTCCCTGAGAAGGGTTGTCTCTGCCTGAGCCTTGGCTACTGTAGCCGCCCCGGTGAGGCCACTTGTACCGTGAACTTCTCGCAGCTGCGGCAAGGCAGAGAAAGGAGCAGGAAAGTGTTCTGCGGCCGCATGTGAAAGGTGCAGGACGCGTTGCCTTGAGTCACTTAAGAAGTCCCTGAAATAGCCACCTGCTGCTCATATTCTAGAGCTGTTTTCCTTCCCTTGTCGAGGGGGAATATTTTTCCTGCCAGTAGACCCTCATGAAGATGCCTCAACTCTATGTTTGAGCAGACTGCTAATGCGTCCATGCAATGACAGGTAAAATGGTCTGTGCTCATGTAGCTCCTAGACTTTGGGGAATCTTTGAATCATTTAATCATCGATCTCTATATTTCTGCTTTAAGGCATGCCAGCATCTGCAAGCTTTTTGTTAGTTTTAAATGCGATTTGTGTAGCTTTATTTTTACACAGTGCCTTGGGATGCTTACTGTAGAAGGCTCTTAAAATAGGTATAACTTAATGTGCTGTTCAGACTTCTCATTAATCTGCTTGTCTTCACTCTTACCCAGAGGTAAAATACAAAGCCTACAGAGTGAGGAGCCTGGAATAAAATGATAGAAAATGGGACTCTGGAATAAAGACATTTAGCACAGAGGACTCAGACTAGCGGTTGAGGAAACAGAACAGGATGTTCAGAAAGTCCAAGCCCTTTGGCATGAATTTAGGAGCTTGGAACATAAGCAGGGCTGCAGTGAATTTGTGAAACAATGTTTGTCTTCCTAAACTAACTGCTGGAAAACATCCATTTCTCACTTCTCCTTTGCCAGCACGCTGATATCTATTGTAGCACTCATCCTCTGTCGTCCTTATTTTCAAAGAAATATTTGATTTTTATTTAGAAGTTATTTGTTTCCCTCTTTCTTGTGGTACTAATATATGATCTTGTGACCATGGGACTAAAATTTGGAGTCTTAGTGTTTGTTCCTGCTGTTCTACACTTTTCATGATGCTTTTATTTTGACTGCAGCAGTGTGTTTAAATGACTCCGCTTTCACTTTACTCCACCAAGGCTGTGACTACCTAGCCTACCTAGTAAATTAATCAGGGCCAGGACTTGTATTTGAGCACTATCTTATGATTGTCCATATTGTTTAATTTCTAGCACACTCCGTGGCATGGTTTTGGCCCGTACCAACTAGCACACTCCCAGATGACACCTATGGCATGATTCAGGAGATGGCGTGGGCGAGGGACTGTTCTCAACAGGCATTATTGAAAAGGTAACTGTGTTTTGGAGGGGAAAAGAGTTTAGTCATATGGCTGTGAGCTGGGCTGTGCCTTTTTTCCCCTGGGTCGCAGTGCATTTTATATGTTAGGCCTGTCTCACTCAGGTTCAGCACTTGAGATGCTGAAATAGAAGCTATTGCTTCCTAACTGCATTACTAGCACTGTTATAAGTAGCAACATAAAGCCACTTTTTCCTCCCCGTGGGCCATCTGGTCACGCTTACAGCACCACTTACACTGGGCTATGATCTTTACTGTTCAAACAAGAGGCAGGACAGGGGCACAATTCAGGTTATATGTCATGCTAGCAATACAACAAAAACAAACTCTGTGAACCTGAGTGGTTTTTTCCAGAAAGTGGCCTGCCGTAATGCAGCTAATCTACAAGCAGAGACAGCACAGTAGCTCACAGACCCTGCATTGTCACAGGCCCACAACAAGTTAGGTAGGTAATTACTGTTCTGGTACGTATATATTTACTTATCACACAGGGTCACAGTAATTGCACACACACAGATCATGCATTTGTTTGCACACATGGATTTTCTTGAACTTCAGACCTATAGTTCATTTTTTCCAGCATAGTTGGGAGCCCTTCATGTGAAAACAGGTCATGTTTGCTTGCCTCTGAGAATAGCTGTGAGTTTTCTAATTTGTAAAGCCATTTGCAATACTCCGTTGGAAAGCATCATTTAATTTTGGAGCGCTGCTGAGGCTTGAGCTCAATGTCATCTTGTAAAAATTGGTTGTACATGCTATACCTGTTTGTAGTGTGTAATACTCTTTGTAATCCTTTGTTTGCCCCCTTTCTGACTTTTGTTTTCTGTTGTCTGAGTTCTTAGTTGCAAACGGAGAAGCTACTGCAACCGATCTTCCCCAGTCAGTCACTGTTAATATTTTGTGGATCATTTATCACTAGTAGCTGTAGGCTGTGTGCAGACTCATTTTTTTCTTGAAAACAATAGGACTGGCTGCACAGTGAACATGTATTTAGCATCAAGATTTAAGCTTCTGATCTGGTTTTTGGTGCCTCTAAAGCAGCAATGCAAGAAACCACTGCTGAGTCATTGGACTAACCAATATAGCTTTTCTTTATCATGACGCTTTGTGTACGGTGCTGTTATGGTGGGGATTAGAAACAGCAAGCAAAAGGGATTTTGTTTTGTCAGTGCAAAGTGAAACGATGTTTTAACGAGACGGTTTGGTGAGCAGTTTTCTTCTGAGGCTAGTGAGGGCCGTGATGATAGCGGTCATGCAGAAATTGTTAAGAAAAAGAAAGTCCTTAGAGAGGTTCAGAACCAGGTATATATAAATTGTGTTTGCAGTAGCGTATGCTAGTGTATGTACTGCTCTCAGTATTTATTAGCTGAAGAGCCTGAAGAGTCGGTCTGGAAGGGATCGTGCTGACTACAAGCTTCTCTAGCCTTTGGTGGTGCCAGCTGCAAAAATAGGCAAATCTGGCTACAGTGAAGGGGCGTGATTGGGCAGCTCCAATGCAACTGCTGCCCCACGGGCTCTTCCGAGGCTTTGGCTGGCAGCCGTGAAATGGATCTCCCTGGGGAGGAGGACTGTGTTGCAAACAAGCCTTGCCCTTCCCTGTCAGTGAATTCTTTTGCTAGTAGGCTGGCACCAGAATACCTGCAAATCTTCATCATAAAGCTGCAATGATTTTCCCCTCTTTGAGATGGGGATAGGGTTTGCGTTGTTTTCATTGACTGATATCTCGCATATTCTCTTTTAAAAGGTCTCGTTGTAGCAGCCACTCATTCGTGGTGGCACTGTACTAGGCTGAAGGCCAAGTAAAAAAATATTTCTGAGTTTCTCACTCTTCTGTGGCCTAAACCAAATACTGAGAGCTCCCTATTGACTTTGGTGGCTGTTGATTGGATCAGACCACTCAGTTGTCGGAATTAGAGCACTGGAGAAGTAGCTCATATTTTTACTAGTCTCCTTTCCTAAAGAGCAGAAGTAGAAGCACTGAAAGGTCCCTTGCACCCCAGCCCAAAAGAATACATTTGCAATAGGATGTGGGTTGAGAGATGAAGAGGTTAACTGTAATAAAATAAGCCTTTGAGAATACTTCGGAGCACTTTCTCTTTTCCCACAGAATTATGGTCCTCCGTAATCTGGTCAACTCACTGTGAAGAAAACGTCTTTACTAATGCCAGGGAGAGGAGTCTGATCATCTGATGATGGAAAGCTTTTCGCTGTAAATTAGGAGTTAGAAAATTTAAATTGCTTTAAATGTGTCATCCTTTTATAGTTTGTTAATTAAGCCCTTCAAAAGATTAATTGAATTTAATTGTTCTTGTTCACTTTATTTACTTTGTATAGGAAGGAGAAAATGTTAGGATCACTGAGGGAATAAGAAGTCTCAGTAAGAGCCAATCCTTTCTACAATCGGAAATTGGACTGCAGCAAATTCAGGTGGACCAGAGCTAGCTCACGAGAACTATAATGAAACTTAAATTCTTGCTGAAGGAAACACTTGGGTCAGTGGGTAGGACTGTATATCCCAAATCGGAGCTCATACTGTTGTATTACTTGGCTGCTTTTAATACCTGCATTAGCAAGATTAAAATCAGTGCTGCTGTGCCTACCTAGCTCCTTTGTGAATGCAGTGAAAAAAAGACATGGGAAATCCTGAATTCACAGAAAACAGTGGGAAATTCACACTGATCTTACTGCACTGATTTGTAGCCTTTTCTGTGCTTCTCTGCAGGACAAAGAGCTGTCTTGCCTCAGTTTCATCACTGTTTTTCAGGCATCAGTTCAGTCCACTAATCCACCTGCTTCCCTTTTCTTGCACAAGCGGCAAAAATCACAGATGTGGAAATCTTAGGACACTGGGGTGTTTTTTTTTTGTTTTGTTTTGTTTTTTGCAGTATTCATGACAGTAATGCAGTTGACTTCAAAGATCAGAGGCATCTTAAAATAAGGAAAAATGCTTAAGTATATCCCTTTTTGTGCCAATTGTTTATTCAGAAGACCACAATCAAGTGCAGGTGCCCTCAGTTGGAACATTCATTCCTTTTTAGAGATGATGGGGTAGTTTGAGCCACTTCAGCTCATTAGCTAGGATTTTCTTCAGCTGCTGAGTTTTATCTTGTTTTCTGGAGTCTATCCCCTTAAAAATATGGTAGCCATCAGTAAAAAAACAGCTGAAATAAAATGTCAGGTTTGTTTTCTGGCTTTAGGTACTAAGGTACTATAACAAATAAAGGGAATAGTTGTTGTTGGGTTGTTTTTTTTGTTTGTTTGTTTTTTTTAGTTCAAACAAATAATTTGCAACAGCTGGAAGGGAAGGGGAACAGCCATGAGCTGCAAATGAAATTTATAAGTCTGTATTCACTGCCAGGGAATCATCCCCGGCAACCCAGCAGTGATGCAGAGATTTCAGGGATTATGTTCAGATTAAATGTCAACAAGAGCTGCTGCTTGGCAGGGTGCCAGGAAGGTCATATGAGGAAAGTCCCAAACTTTTGCACTTAAGTAAAAACGTGTTCTGCTTAATACCATTAATATGCTGCAAATCTTAACACAGCTAATGACTTGCATTAAGAAATCTCATCATAACTTGATCTTTTAATTTAGGTTGGGGATTTTTTCCTACTGTACAGTATCTAAGAATTTATCAGCCATTTTATTTGGGGGCTATGCCTCTACTGTAGAATTTTTTTCTTGGAAACATGGCATAAGAAATGCTAGTCTAAAACTTCTACAGCTCTTTAGAATATTCATTTTCAAGCTGTACTTAAATGGACTGATAGCTTGCTGGTACTTTCATGAGGATTATTGTTACACAGAAACATCCCTGCTATTTCTAAGATGATTGCTACAAGTGTATGACACATATGGGGGGGATAGTTTATTACTGAGAGGATAGGATGAAAAAATAGATATAAATTACATAGTTTGGAATTGTTCTTTCTGTTTATTTATCCATATTTGGTCTTGAACTAAGAACGTATTTTTTAAAATTTCCTTTGCAATGGATTAAATTTAAGTACAACAGGACATTCTTACTCTGAAGGGTATTTGCAAGTGGAGTTGTTAAGTTCTTAGCTATACCACTTGAAGTGAACGCTCTTTTAATCTACTTGTCATCTCTGAGAGCTGAAACTATTTTAAAACTGATATTACTAAATCCCCTTACTACTCTACAGTGTTGTCCTACTACTGTAAGCTATTTAGGCTCTAGGCTGCTTTTTAATGTTCCATTTCACTTACTCCATAGCACTGAATTCTGCGCTAGTGTGGGTGCGTACCTTCTGTTTGCTTCATGGGCATCAGGTTTGAGTGCGAGACTTCTAAAGAGACTTTCTTGCATGAGACCAGTATACGGAATCGGCTCAGAGCTGTTGAAACAGTTTTGCCAGTGCACTTCAGTATACGCTGCATTGCAGATTTGCGTCGTGTAAACAGGAGCAAAGCTCAGAGTCATTGGCAAAAGCAGCTGATGATTCTGCAGATTCAGGATTCCTCCTTTCATTTCTAATTGTATATACATCCCATATCTGCAAACATTTATACTTCATACACATAAATATATATTTATGCACACATATGTGTATGTATATATGTGTACATATATGTGTGTGTATGTGCATGCACAACTTCTCCCCCCTTCCTTCTTTTCTTTCTTCCTACCTTCCCTGAATTAGAATTGTTAGATTCTAGAAAATCTTTCCAGTAATGATAGTGGGCTCAAAAAATCAAATATTACAGCCATGGCTGGCTGCAGTAGCAGGACCCTAGGCTGGGTGAGCCGGGGTTCTGTGATAAAGGTGCTTCTGAGTTTTTCACTTAAAACAGAGATTCTGTCATTTTGTTATTCGTGAAGGATGTGGCCTGTGTCCCTCAGCATTTCAACACTTCTTTAAAGTACAGATCAAACAAACTTTATAAGTTACAAGTCCTTTAATTAGTATGAATGAATAAAGTAAATTAATATTTTTTTAACAAAGTTAATGCCTTTCATTGTACCATTTACTTACTCTGAATTAAGAAATTAATAGGATTTGTTTCCATTACTTTCAGTAGACCTTTAATTAGATTGTAGTCAGTGGAATTCTACCATCCTGCAACCTGAGACATGCAGTAGTAAATCAAATCTTACCTACTTATTTGTATGAAAGTAATATGACGACAAATGGAGTTTGTTAGCGTACATTATCTTTGTACTATAAAATATGCAAATGTTCCAATGATTATAGTTCTAGCTCAGTGATAATTTTAAAACATGGCACAGTGTATTTCTCTGATAAATTGTGTTACAGAAAAGCAGCTTCATGTTTACGTAATGCTTTTACAAAACTTTACTTCAAAACAGAATGTGTGTTCTGTTTAGCAATATGCTGATAATAAGTCTTCATTCACCTTACTAAGGAACACTAGTGTGTTTTGTTTCAGAAGATCTTTAAAAAAAAAAAAAAAGAAAGGCACTTTCTGGACTCCTATTTGTTTTAATGCCGGGCTGCCATAGCAGGACTCTGGGCTGCTGGCCCATGGTTTTGTAGTTAAGGTGCTGCTGAGTTGTGCAGTTAAAACAAAGTCAATTGTTTTGTTGTTTATAGAGGGTGCAGCACGTCTCCCTTGCTTGGTAGCTCCGTGTGGTGGCTGATGTGCGCGACCCATATGGGCTGGCCACTGGGGCCTCTGCAAAAGGGAGCTGGGTCTGGGCTGCTTGGGGCGTTGGTCGGTGCTGGGCGTGCGTTTTACCGGGTAGGACCCTCACGGGATGGCATCTGTTGTATGCTGTTTTATCCTCACGTGAAAAAATACACTAGGGAGGAGTATGTATGCTGCCCAAAAAGGGAAGGATTATATATAAACACGTAGAATGATAGAAGAATTAGTTTCCACTTAACTGCAGCTCTGTCCCTACTGTCTCTAGAGTTTCTCTTGCAAAACCAGGTGGCATCACGAAGCACCTGTTTGCTGGGTGAAATAGCCGGGTGCGCTTTGTGTGTAAGCAAGCGGTTGTAGCCTGAAACATTGCTTCAGACGCTTCATGAGTCAGATGATTCACGGTGGCGCAACAAGATTATTCATGGTAGGCTCTACACTGTGACAGTGGTCCTTCGCTTTAAGTATGCGTTGCACGTGTGTTATACTTCCGATTGCAAATTGCTTCTCCTGCCAGAAAACAGCATTGCAGCTGGGAATAAAAAGTGAAAGTCAGTGCTGTTAAATTCAGGATGTTACTCAGTGCTGGAAATAATTGGGAAGGTTCACAGTTGAGTTAAAAGCTTTAATCATGGCTTCCATTGAGATAATAACTGCTTCCTATTGTTCCTGGGGATTTTTGTTTTTTACCTTGATCTGCTGATTAGCATTGGGTAAATACTGCTAAGAACATTTGGTTATTCATAACCAGTTAATAGGTGTTCTCTCCTGATAGTGGTGATTCTTTACGTGCATAATTTTTTGTTTACGGACAGGAACAAGAAAAACCCAAAAGTTCTTCAGTGTTTTTATTCAACTTCATTTTAACATTTATAATGGGATTGCATGGATTACACTTGTAATCTTAAGTTGTTATAAAATGGTGCTTGTTTCTATAAAATGACTGCTGTTAAGTCCCTGCATTACAAGATGATTGTCTCCTACTGCAAGATGATGACGTTTTGTGGTGAAACCATGCACAGAGTGTTTTAAGCTTTGGAAACGTTTTCTACTTGCATACATACAATTAGGATTTGTCTACTGTACAAAGTGAGGGTCAGGTTGTAACCCAAATGAGCTGTGCCCCCAGAGCTTGCCTTTGAGGGGAGTGTTCCTATGTAGTTCCTTCTCTAGTTCATGTGAAGCACCTGCTGGGGCATTAGTCCCCGTCAAGGCAGGATGGGCAGGAACTGGATTTTGCAGGATCCCTCCCACAAAGTTTGCAGGTGGGTCTTGGGGTTGTCCTGTGGTCTGCTGTGCGAAGAGGAGGCAGGACTTTGCCGCCATGGGGGAGGATTATGGTGAGTCCCCGATGCCAGCTGAAGGCAGCATTTCTCCCTCCTGAAGTGCCTCTTGTGAGGAGGGTAGAGGCCAGCGCGCAGGGCCGACAGTTACGATGGTATCGCCGGAGGCATTTTCTGCAGTAAAAGTCTAAAATAACCGTGTTTCTGGTGGAGGATGTCAGCAGCTTGTAAAGAAAACGCGAAACAAGCTTAGTTCCTGAAAAGCGTGACTGCCGCTGAAGTCATCCTTTTGTTTTTAATTCTCTGATGCCAGATTTTATTCTCTGAAATCAGTGATTTCCTTCAGTTTTCATCTGAGACCTTACAGTCTGATGTAAGGTTAACAAGTCTTTAAAAAAAAAAACAAAAAAAACCCCAAAATCGAGTGCAAGCAGTACATGAACTCTGTCTTACGTTTGAGCATATGGGTTTTTTTAATATTACTTAATATATTTCTACAGAGGAAGATTGTTTAGGTTATCGATTTTAGCTATGAATTTCCAGCCCAAATATAAATTTGAATTCCAGGTCATTTTGTTTCAAGTTAGTGTAATATTTATACACTCGCTTTCAATGATAAAAAAGAAGCAGTTAATTGTTTGACGTGAAGAATAAAGAGCTCTGTTCTGTATTGTCTGAGAAGTTATGACAGGTTTCTTTTGAATGCGTAGCATTCAAATTATACATCAGTAAAGTAACATTACATTATGTTATCTGTCGGCACTTCTGCAAGCAATTTCATTATTTTAATAGAAATTCACAGTGACTTGGATGGCACTTTGCTGTATTTATTGTAATAATTGTATACATATGATTATGTGTAGTTGAATAGAGACCTACATTTTCTTCACCCAATTTTCTGCACTATTACTCTTGATATGCTTGCAAGGTAACTAAACATAAAAGTTAAATTTCTGCCATAAGTTTTGACGATCTCTGAAAGTATTTAGAGAAGGTGTTCAGATTTCATCCATTTATGTAGCAGTTGACAAAAATTCTTCCATTATCATTACTGAGATAATCAAATTCAGTACATTGAAATGATTATCATTTTTTTGGAGAATTATTCATTTAAGAATGGCCTGAAATGAGAACAGGACAGTATTTTCCACAAACAGTTCAATGTCAGTAGTTACTGTGTGCTGCTTTTGCACATCTAGATCAGGGCTATTCAGATTGTAAGCTTTCATCTAGATCTGGACCATGACTAAATTTGACCTTGCTCCGGCCACATGGAGTTTCTCAGGTGCTGCTGGAAATGTGGCACTTGTTGCTGATTTTCCAGTATCTTGGGGAGCAGATTCACCATGCCTATTTGTCAAGATTGTGCACAGGTTTTGGCTGGCCAAGAAGCAGCAGATCTGGTGCACTACAAATGCACTACTTAGTAAATGAATTGAGTAATTCAGACCAATATAGCGTTATCTTGTTGTTTCGTATAAAAGATTGTCTTTGAAAAGAAAACAAAAAAAATCTAACCTGCATAATCATGTTGTCAGTGAACTCCTTGGTATGGCAGCCTTGTTTAAAAAAAAAAAAAAAAAAAGACTGATGTTTTTCAGGAGAAAGAAAATTTCTGTGAAGGCATACAAAACCTTTTTTGTTATGATCAGAAGTCAATTGCCTAGTTTAATAGGTATTAATTTATTTTTTTCTATGCCATATTTGAGGAAGCCCTAAGGATCTTATGTTGAGTGTAAGTATGATGAATGCCACAAAATATATTGAGAATCAGCAATACTGACTTCTGATATTTTGTAGCCCATTTGTAAAAGTGCAAAATGAGTAATAATTATATTGTGACTGTTATGATACCTATAAGCTAGAGCTGTAGAGCTAGGGGAAGATCTCCATGGAATTGCTAAGTCTCACATTTGAGTTGTCTTATTTCTTATTACATTTTGAGGAGTTCACAGATATCTCTATTATATTTTTAGTGTTACAGCAAATGCCAGATTTTAAACTCCTTTCAGCAGAACCGCTGTAACACAATTACTAAATGTTCACAATAGAGGAAAAATATTGAAAAGAAAACCCTTCCATTTCCAGTTTCTGAGAAACTCTCAAAAGAAACAATGACAAGAAAATATTATTTTAAATCCTTTGACAGTGCCATTCAAAAATGAAATAATTTGTTATCCTACTTATTACTCAAGCACTACTAGGTAATGATAATCGTTAAGTTAGGATTATTCATTGCTAAATTTATTAATAACTCTTCTACTGTATTCTCTCATCGTACTTCTCTAAAACAATCTATGTATTTTATGTATTTTTGAAATTCAAGGCAGTCTGCTCAGGTTTTCTCTTTTACCATCATGCTGTGCCTCTTTTTTTTTTTTTTTTTTGAATTATCATATAGAAACTGCCATGAAATTTAAAAACAGCGCCTTATCAGGGTAAGAATAAGGAGGAGAACAGATAAATTAGCCTTAAAAACAAAAGGCAAACTAAAGTCCAAAACCTAAGCTAAGTTCTTGACTGAACTTTGAAACGTTTATCTAGATCAGCCCTTTCCTCTGTAAGCACTGTAAAAAAAAAAAAAAAAAAAAAAAAAAAAAAAAGGAGTTATCTGTCCCAAGGTTGAAGCATGGCAAAGATTTTTCACTAGTAACGATATCTGTGGACCGTTCAGTGGTCTATATGTAACATGCTTAATCATCTTCTTATTTTTATAGTTTAATTCCCACTGTTCAATCAACTACACCAAAGAAATCATCAGCACGATCAATACTGCTTGACAGGCTCAGCCAAGTGATTGCACTTTGAAATGGGCTCTGAAACATGAGTTTCCTTCTTTTGATACTTTCTCTTTGAGATGCTCCACGTCAGATGGAGCAGTGCAAATTTCCACTGTTCCGATCTTTCTGCAGGATTTCAGCCTGGCAGCTTTTATCAGGACTATCTGAGGCCCAAATATGTAAAAGAAAAAAAGGTATGAAGTACCTGTAAAAAGGAACTTACAGATGTATTTATGAAATCATTGAGTATAGTGTTTTCACTACATGCTGCACTCTCATAGTTATGTGCATTTGTGGCAGCCCAGTAGGTACTCTTAGAGTGGTTTTGTTAGAATGAAGAAGGTGCCTGTGATAAAAGTACAGCACAAGAGTAAGCTGTAAATACTCATTACGTGTTTATGTATAGCAGTTAATTTGTATCAAAATTTGCTCAAGATCTTAGTGAATGCTGAGGAAAGGATGACTTTGTTTTTCATGTGGTGAAAAACTATAAGTTTTCAGTACACTTTTTAAAAGAATTTTCTTACAAGCCTGTTTTTAGCGGTGCTTTACGCAAAAGCGTTGTCTTCAGTTCTCTCACTTTTTATCAGCATCCAGCAATAATTATACCTCAAGAGTGTCTTTGTTTCTTTCCTGTCTTCTCCTGTGCTTCTCTCCCACACATAGAGACATCAAACACGTGTCCACCCAGGTGTTTGCTTTCAAGACTTGCCCTGAAACAGAATTTTTCTGTGTTATCAGTTAGTACTAAATAACAAAACATTTTCTTGCTTAGTTGGAATGGCAATGTATTACCAAGCTCATGAACTTCTACAGTCCTCAGTGTAGCAATACGGTTAACACACTTTTTGGATACTTAGCATCATTGTTCGCTATTACCATAAGAATTTGGAACCTATGTAGTGAAGGCCATTACGGCGCACCGCTATTAGGATGCATTTCCCTATATATATATCTATCTGAACAATTCTGACTTTGGACAGAGTGCTGGTACAGTAGTGTTTTTGTACCATACGCACAAAATGTTAAAACAAAGCTATGTACTTGTAGAGGGATTGCTCCAACTCCTGTGTATTCAAGTTTGGCCAGGAGACAACATTGTTAACATCTTCTGCATGTTCATACGCTTCTTAATATCTTAACATTTTATAAGGAATTTTTGGCTTAGTGCGAGTGCTTGGCACTAGAGCTGGAGTGACTGACTTTCAAAGCTGAAGACGACCTTGAAATCTATTTGTTTAATTATATAGACACTTAATTATATTGACACTTTTAATCTTCTGTAGACAGTAGAGATGGCTTGAATCAAAACTTTCCCTGTCAGAAGGTTTCACAACAGTGAGTAAAAGCAACCTGAATGCTTTTTTTTTTTTTTTTTTTTTAACTTTTTTTGGGCTTAATTTCTTTTATTACACTACTGTACTTGGAAAGATACTATCCAGTCCATTTGATGTAGCTCTAAAGTACATCAGTCAAGGCAGATACCTTGGAGGGTAGAGTCCCTGTACCTTGTATCATCTGTTTTGCTTTTGTGGATACAACCTCTAGGCTGCAGGTACATGTCATCTGTAAAACAGTGACCAAAACAGTAAGTATGTCAGATCAGATTAAGGAAGGAACAAAATAGATTTTATTGATGGTATCTCCAGTTTTCAGAAAGAATCACACCAGAATTTGACACTGTAAAATACATACAGTGTTAGCAAGACCCTTCACAGTAAGCCTTGATTTGCAGTTTTTTTATTTAATAATGTTTCACACTTTCCTACTAGAAGAGAAGGAAGCTAATTAAGTTCTATTCAAATATACATGAAATTTACCATAAATAAAATCTTGTAATAGTGCTACTTTAGATTATGGTATTCGTGTGTCAGCTTCAGAAGAAAATTCCAATTATAATCCCAGCACGATGAGTGGTTTATATTATGTTCATAGCACAGATAGCATAATAGTTTCCCTACTCTTGAGAGATTGGTAATTTACTGAATAGTGGCATGAGACCCTGTTTTGTTTTATGGCTGTCTAAGAACATAGCACAATTTTAATGCTCAGTATTCTTCAGACAGAAATGGTTTATACACCGCCTGTGTTTTACCAAGGTTAGTGCTATATTTAAATGTGTTTTACCTTACTGATTTGTCAGCTTTTCATAACCATTTTCTGAATTTTCTCAAATATTCCCCTATCCCAAATCACTCAATCTATGTTATAGTCCCTCAGACACCAAGTCCTGACAGCTACCTGTCCTGTATGATCATTCATGCTTTTATTCTCTTATAGAAAATGTAGTTAGAGGGCAATGATTTAGCTTTTGGATTGACATACTCTTCAAGCTTCCTGCAGCGCTCTTTTCTTTTTATCTGCTGCTGTCATTTTATCCGAGTGTTATAAATGTCTCTTATTTCTCTTCAGTTAACCTGCCAGATCTCTCGGAGATGGAGTGGCTGTGTCCATTAGCCGTATAAAAACCTGTTGTCTAGTAGGGGAGAAGAAGAGTTATTCCTCTTAGTCAGCTTAGTGTGGGAATCTGAAGAGGCAGAGTGTAATTAATTATCGAGCTTGAATTTTGGCCAAGGCATTACTAAACTAAGAGTTACAATTTATGAATTTCTTTCATTCTTGTGATGATAGGAAGACCAGGAGGGAGGCATGAGAATGGGATTTTAGGCTAAATTGGGGAATTTGGACTCTTTCTTCCATTTTTTACCGTTCTAAGCTGTACTATTTTATGTGACTGTGGGTGGGTGGGGATGGGGCAGGTTAAAGATGATAACACAGCTTTGAATCAAATTGTCTGCAGGGAAAAAAAAGGTTAATTATGCATAAATCAACCTCACAAAAAACAACCAGAGCATGAAAGAGCTACAGTGCATGCCCTCTGCCTTTCACAGCCTGTTTCCAATTCACTTGGTGCTTTGTGTTGCTTTTCTGAGGCAATTCTTTTCACTTTATGTGCATCAACACACATTTTGTCGTAATTTGTTGATGGTAACGTTTGGGCCAGATCTAGCAAGTCTTTAATGGACTGTTTAACAACTCTATCAAACAGAAATCAAGGAGTTGCAGCATAAATTACTTTATATTTTATTTGATCCTAGAGTATGCAGATGATGCAGATTTGTGGGAGACGAGAAGTTGTGTGTCTCTCCAGGGCCACTCTTCTGTCACGTTATGGGGAACATACAGTGCATCAGGCAGCACTGAAGAGAGTAGTTCAATGCAGTAGGGGAAATGGGACTAGGGAGTGCAGGATCTGACAAATATAACTCTTGGTACTTTAGAAAGAAAGTTATTATTCTGTTCCTTTTCATCATCAAAATATTTCAAATATCATTTTATAGTTTACTTTAAAATTATGGAAGAAGATTATTCAAGGTCTTACTTTTCTGACTCTCTCTCTGAATATCTTATTTCTATATATTTGTCTTCTGAGATGCATGGTAGGCAAAGTCCCAGTATGTTGCTATTCTTAAATAGTAAGAAAAATAGTAATTCACAGAGAATTAAATTAGTTTTTCCTCTCTCTCTCTCTGAGGAAATGCTTGTATTCTGAAAAGGTTGTATCACTGTGCTGCATAATGATTCTGCAGTCCTTGTGAAATGAGATGTACTTTGTCCTTTTAAAATTAGAACTACTTAAGAGACACTGCAATTATTCCCAAATTGCAAATCATCTTTCTCCGGAGAGAAGGTGATTTTCCTTGCTGAAGGAAAGTTGGCATTAATATGCTCATAATCAATGATAGCAGCATTTGTCATAATGGGTATTGAAGTTTGTATCTCTGAGAGTAGATGATAATGTAGAGGGTAGGAACAAAAGAAGGCCAGAACTGCGCAGCCAACATTCCTTTTCGTGTTCTGTCTTTTAGAGCAAATCGCTGTGTAGCCAGCTAGTTGTGTAAAATGTGTCTCCCTCTGGTCACTGCTGCGAAGAGAACAGCTAAAAAACGTACGAAGTGAATTGAAGATTGAAAAATACGTTTACCATCAGTAATTTTTTAATCAGTATGTTCCTACTACATTTCTTAACATATTTTCATGTATAATCTATGGGTGCAACCCTAAGCCTACAGTCATAGAAAGTCTTCTGCCCTATTTCATTACACTTTAGTTTAGGACCATAGTATGAACAATGCTTACTCTCTATTGAGCAACAAGCACAAGAAAGGTCATTGATTTACCTTTCTTGAGTGTGTTGCTCAATAAACACTTGATGTTCCTTTCTGGCTGCTTTCTTAAAAATCAGAATTAAAAAACTGCAGGAATTAGTGAAGATTTTTAGAAATTCTCCTGCACTGAGGCAGAGCATATTTATCCCATTTCTCTGCATGGAGAGAACAACGATTCAGGACCTTTGTGTCTTTGCCGCTCCTTTCTGCGTGGTGACTTCAGGTATGCCCGCCTGCCTGTAACTGCTGTGACTGCACTATGCAGTGCAAACATGCTTAACCTAAGTTTAAACTCTGTAGACCTGCAATGGATAGTTTAAATGCAGTAGCACAGAGTTCAGTGTAGACTCATTTAGCCTGCTTTTCTGGTAAATTTTGCCCATGCTGACTTTGCGCGCTACTATAGTTACACAGTAAGTGGCTAAATTAAGTGTGTCTGCCCTGTGCTACACAGTAGCTATAGTGTAAACACACTGTTTGTCTTTTGAAAGCTTTTGTTTTAACGTTTTTTCCCCTCCATTCTGATGGGTAGTTCCAAGGTTCTCTCCCCAAGTTTTTTTTTTTTTTTTTTTTTAATGAAATTGCCTACGGCTGGATTTGGAGAGGAACAGGGAAGATTTTCAAAGGCACAATTGACAAGTAAGCAAACACCTGCTTCCCTTTAAAAAAATTTTGCAAGAGTTATCCCCTTGATTGTCATTTGAGGTACTTCAGAAACTTCTTTCTCAGTTTTCATGTAGGTTTCTAATCATGGAAATAGGAGGGTAAGTTTATACACACTTTAAAAAAGGAGTCTTTGCCTGATAAATAGAGGTATTCAGTAATCTTATTTCTGTCTGCTTTTATGAATGCTTAGACTCTAAAGAGGAGGATACTTGCATGGAGGTGCCTAAATATTTAAGAGCAAGATGTTGTAGTCCATATCTGAGAACATTACCTTTGTGTTGTCCGTTTTTGAGTTACCCTGTTACATTACCCTTTTCAGTACAGTTCACTTCCAGTTAAATGTTACGCACACCCAAACACACGCAGCACACTGAGTTTGCAAGTCAAGGACTCTAGTCCACCCATGTCCCTGTCCAGCAGTTTCTTCTTGTAAGCTCATTATCCAAGTCACTTTACCTAGCTAGTTAAATCCCTCTTTGCTCTGCGTCTTCACCAGTGGATCCTGCTCTCCGTCTTCTGCGTGAGTGGTCTGTATGAGCTAGGAATACCTTTTCTCTCTCCTCTCTCCGGTGCTAACCCCAAACTCATCCACTCCTTTCTGACTCTAGTTCCTCCTGCTTGGAAATGCAACTGATTTTCCACTGTACGTGTGCGTCCCTGGGAGCGTGGCTAAGGCTGACCCCTATTCCTGACTCCAGCACCTGAACTGCATCCCAGGCTGTGGCACTGGGAGCAGCAGCTCCAGGGAAAGCAGTTCCTGTTCATCCACTCTTGTGAGGCTGATACTGTGCTGGTCAGCTCTGGGGTGGAGGGACTGTGCTTAGTGAGGGTAGGTTTCTCAGAGGTACCTGGCCTTAAACTCGCTGTTTAGCAGATCTGACCAAGACTGCGAATGTTTGACATGTCCCCAGATTTGAACAGGTTTTAACTGGCCCGACAAAAGGCACTTCCCAGACCAAAAAGCACCTTTTCCCTGTTTAAAAAAAAGAATAGAAGGATATTTGAACTTCTTAAAGGAGAGGCTACCACATATGAGGAAACATGAAGAACGAGAGGAAAAAAATTCTTTACTGTGAGGGTGACTGAGCACTGGAACAGGTTGCCCAAAAAGGTGGTAGAGTCTCCTTCCCTGGAGATATTCAAAACCCGCCTGGACGTGATCCTGGGAAATATGCTCTAGAAGTCCCTGCTAGAGCAGGGGGGTTGGACTAGATGATCTCCGGAGGTCCCTTCCAACCTCAACCGTTCTGTGAGTCTGTGATATCATTTTCTCACTGTAAAACGAGGACATTTTTCTTGGCCGTTATCTTGGAAATCCTTGAACAGTTTGGGCTGATGTACGAAGAAAATAGTCTGAGGTGCGCATCCAACATGGAAAGTTTCAGCCCAAACAACTAATCTGGCAAAATTATAAGCCCGTGGAAACTGGATCCTATGGGAAGTGTTGGATAACCCTTATTAAGATGCTACGTTACAGCTCCCACCTATGTGTTTTGAATCTGCAAGAAAACCTTCTTTTAGACATGGATGCAAGTTGCACATAAACTTATCCAGTGCACTCTGCTGAAATGCCTATCACTTGATTAAATAATTCACTTATGTGCATAAGAATCACTTGATATGACTGCAGCTAACTGCATATGTGGTTAAACTTATTAATTGCTTATCAACTAATTGCTTAGCTTGAATTTTATAACAGTAAACTGAGGACCAAATAGTCAGTGTCCTCTATAACTATTACTAGTAGACATATTAGCATGATTAGAAGATTTTTGTCCATCCTCAAAGATGTACAGTAAATTTATTATACAAAAGGTCACTAATTGAAATGATATTGTGACATAGAAAGCTGTATTGGAATTAATGAGTCAGAAAAACAGTAACTTAGCAGAAAGCCTTCAGTCTTTGTTCTTCTAATACATGATTTTGGTTACTTCTGTATTGCTCCAACTTGTTTATTTTGATGGGCTCACGTTGTACCATTAGGCTGAGTCTGGTGTGCTGCGTTCTGGGTCAGAAAGGCTGAAACTTCCTGGAGAAATAGGGCATAGGTGAGAAGGAGGGTGGTGCGCAGAGATTAGTGATCTTGATTTTCAGAGAAGCTGTTTGCAGGAATGCCTTAGGTCTGGAGGAATGATTATTTCAGGAGATCGCTGTAGCTGCACTCTGGGAGGTGTACCCGTTTATGGGAAGAGCCTTCTCACAGTGTAATAGCAAGAGCTGTATAAATGTGGGTGTACTAACTGAACCCAGAGAATCATTGCACAGCATTAAACAGTTTAATTTGTTGAGTTAGAGTCCAGAGATCTCTTCTGCTTAGTTCCTTGGTAGGCCTGGTAGATAGTTGTTGTTTAGGGCACGCAGGAGGGAAAGTAATGAAAAAAAATAAGCAAAGCATTTTGAAATTCAGTGCCTGTGTGTGGCACATATGATCAAAGCCTGCTGGAAACCCTTTGCAAGAGAATGGATGTGCAGTTAGAATAGTAATTAGTTGTTTGGACAGTTTCTTGAAGGGACTTGCAGGGAAGAGGAAGGATGGCTCACTGAACCTTGAGATGGTCACTGAGATGAGAATGGTAGTTACTTCTCTGGTTTTACTCACTGTTGGTACGCAATCTGCTGGTTTGGCCCAGTTTTTCCTCCTCTGCCAGTCTTCTGAAGGTAGGCAGAGCTCAGGACCATTTTGCCTCAGTAGGATAGCACCATTCCTTGTCATCAGTCTTAGAGTTAGAAGAAATGCTAGGAGAAAAACAAGGAGATGGTGGTAGGGAGGAGAGAAGGGAGAGTGCAATGGTAGAGGGGAACAGAAAGGATCGTACATTAAGGGGAAAAGCTGGTTCTCATGCGCATTGAGATCTGCCCCGTATGTGCTGATCATGGTCAGTGACCTCATCCATGTGCAGGTCTGGATATCACAGTGGTGAAGGTTTGCTGCCAAAGATTGACTCTCGAGGAAAGTGAAGGCTGACTATTTTTGGCATAGAATCTGTGCTCTTTGTGGAGTCACTTGGAGACTTGTGAAGATCATGAATCTTAAAGTCTTTTCCCTCACAGAGCTTTAAAGGTGGATGACAGATGGAGGAAGTTTATCCTGTAGTTATGTCATTCCTCAGCTAAACCTGCTTTCTATTTGTGCCTGTGTGAGCTTGCTCATTTGCTTTCCTGCTTTCCTGCTTTCCGACTGTGATATTATAGACCCCCTAAAATCCGGTATCAGACTTTTAAATCTGTTTAGACACAGAGACAGTAGTGATTATACCTGTTTCACATGCAGGCTAATCTGTGTTCCGCTGGGAAGCATCATGACAGTCTAGATCAGAGATTTCAGTCACGGCTTAAATGTCTGTCTCTGCAGGTGCTCTCAGCTGTATGTAGGGCTGTCTAGACGTCTTCGCTGAACTAGGACTTGATGTCTAGCTCAGCCGTCCATATAGGGAAAGGCATGCTAACGGGAACCAAATGGATTGCTCTTTCCTGGCAGTATTACCCAACTCTGCTCAAAATGTGCCAAGGCCTCACAAATACCGTATGCTTGTTCTTAGCATAGTTCTAGAAAGGCAGCGGTTGGCATTTTTGTTTAGAATCACTGATTTTGAGTTCCTTTAATCGTCTGTCTTCTAACATTTCTTGCTAGAGCTTATTGTAGTTATTTATGAAACTTTCATGTAGTATCCACAGTTTTACAGCAAAGACAGAGCTGTAGATCCATAGATAAAGCATTTTCCCACAAATTCTTTACCCCATCTGTTTTCAAATTAGCTGATGATGGTGGGAGGGGAGGGCGAAGAGAAATAATAGCATAATAAAACTCTGTTGCATCACTTATAATTCTCAAGGAATGTTTATAAAAATTGATGCTGCTTCTGTTCAGGCTCCTGGGGGGCACAAGTCTTTAGTCATTTAATTCCTCTTTTTTATTTTTTGTTTTTTCTTTCTCCACAAAAGTTCTTAAATGTCTTTGTACTCTTACGTGTGTCTGGTGTCGTTATACCAGCTAAAATAATTAAACAGGTTTTGCATAATTTTTAGGTATATACTAGATAAGCAAATAATAATGGAAAACTTGAAAGTATTGTTCAAATTAGAAGTTGGTGTAATTTGGATTTGAGCCACCTGTGTCCGAATTATCTGACTAGTTTAGATCATGCAATGGGGCAAATAACGGAAAGAAAACCCAAGTACATTTTTAAATACCTTCTGGATGTTATACCCAATTGTTTCGGATAGAGCAGAATGTTATCTAAAATTTTGTATTTCTTTTTGTGATCATCCTATTCATTATTAGCAGGGCAATCAGGATAATATAAAATCGGTGAGCTATCATTTTTCATGCTAGCTGTAAAAAAGTTATTCTAGTAATTTATTCTCAAGTAGGTGAATGCGGCTGTTCTTATTGTAGTCCTATTTTTCATTTTGAATAGAAATATTAATCTGGCAAGCCGTACTTGATTTGTGTTTCAAAAAAAATATGGGCTGGTAGGATATCTATAGGCCAAATAGCAATAAAAAATATTAGCTTCTTTAATAGCAAGTTGTCCCTTCTTCTTAGTGTGGTTAATTCCACTACTTTTTTTTTTTTCCTTTTCAACTCCATTGAGGGTTGGTATCCTGAGAAGACCTCTATTCCTAGCACTTTGTGTCTGACCTCCCAACAGTAGTACTTGTTTACCTAGAGAGATAATTATTTTCTGGAAAGCATCCAACTGATAACTTTTTCATTAGACTCCTTTTTCCTATTAGTTATCTCCTGTCTGTTGATCTGTGTCATTTGATAAAACTAATTAGGTAATAAAAGACTGTTTCTGAACTCCTCCCTTACATTTTGGCAGGGTGAAATGTACCTCTTGGCACCTTGGTCTTCCCTCATAAAGACAGCCTTCAGTTGACAAACAACATTAATTCAAAGGAAAACATGCCAGTTCACGCATCCTCTCTTGATATATCCCTTTGCCAGAACAAAATAGTTCCTAACAAATTATTTGTACCACAGATAGTGACATAACGCTGGCTCTGTTTTAGAGTGTTGCAAATGTTTGCAGAGCTTCTCAAGAGGCCAGACTGAAAATGCTCAATGAAACCATTCAGCATTCTGCTAAAAGCATTTTGTTTCCTAGGACTTTCCTTCCTCCAGAAAATACCCTCCCATAGTTGCATTACGTTTATTAGAAAGTGATGCTGCTCTCAGGTAGAAGCGTCATATTTTATGTAAAAATTTAACTTAATTTTCAGGTTTCTTCTTTAGAATATGTACTTGTTTTGCTAAAAAGGAAGGAAAGTTTATTGCTAGCTTCTAGCTAAAATAACTCATCCCATGAGTAAGAGACTAACCAGATTTTCCTTCAGAAAAGTTTTCAGTTTGAGAGTTTCAGGTGTTATGATATGCAGCATTTCAAAAGATAAGAAACAATTGCCATTCCTATATTGACAGTGGCCTCTGCTAGGTCTAGTGAAGTTGAAATTGCCTGAGGACCCTGCTGGAATTTCCTCTTGATTGTTTCATGTGTGCCCCCCAGGAAAAGGATGGTCTCGCAGCTTGTGAGATATCCTTGTTCACTTCAACTGATTCTCAGGAAGTCAGGCCAATTGTGTCACAGTACTGGTGGTGACTGCCAATGTTTGCTAAGATGTGGGCTCCATAGAAATTACTTTAGTGTGTCTGTGGTGCTCCTGTGGAGGAGAATTATGTCCAGGTCCACGAGAGTCCACACACCCAGTCCTTTTCAGATTTTCTGAATTTGATGGAAGACTGTTGTCCAGGTTTCAAATATTTTAGAAACTTACGGAGCAGATCACACAGGATGCCCAGAGATGGGCATCTAGCACCTTCCAAGGTACCCCAGTGTATCCAGGATAACCACATGCCCTGGATGATGGCACCTACCAGGGTACCTACCATTACCTACCAAGATTCATGCAGGGGCCAGAGCAGCAGGTAGCGGCCAGAGCAGCAGGCGGGGGCCGGGCAGGGTACCTAAGGACACGTGTAGACAACAATTCAGCCCTCACCTATCTTGATTCCCATCTCAGCATAATTTCAGCTTGGAGCAAATGCGTCAAAGCTGGGTAGAATAAGACTGACAGAAGGATCTCATCAGAATCTGACCTGTGTTTTACACTCTGAAACGTCATTGCTCTTAGAACGGTGGCTTTAACCTGTTCATTATTCAGTGGTAAATGTGCTAGTATTTTGGCCAGGACTGAAGAAATGTTTTGATATTAGTTGCTTTTTTAGTGTGTGCTACATTTACTTCTGTGTCAGAATCCTGTACTGCGGGGCTCCTGAGCTGTTGTAGTTTATAGTTTGCTGTATTGACGTAAGCTCAGACTTTTGACTATTTCGACTAATATACCTTATGTCTGGAGCAGATTTCATTTTACTTTACACTTCTAGTATTAAACGTAAAAACTTTCAAAGTAAGTGCCTGTTACCAGTGCTAATGAATTGAAACCACGGACTAACCTTCCATCATGTCAAACCTCATCATTCCTTTTTACTCCAAAGAAGATCTGGAAATCCAAGCAACCAAGCTTCATCCTGCCTGCCATCGTTTAATATACAGTTCACTTATACTTTGGGTAGTGATGCAGCCTTCCTGGGTGAAATTCAGTGCCCTGAAAAGACCTTGAACAATTCGTACAAGCCTTTTGTAAGTGCTGTGTAAATGGTGCATCAGTGAATTATATCTTGCATGGCATGAATCATCCTACTGTGAAGAAATTCTCTAGGATTATAAATTTGCTAAGGGATAGTGTTGAGCGTCTCTGTGTTTATAGGCATATCTGTGGTGTGCGGCGGTGGTGTAACATCCAATGCCTCCACCAGGAGCGGAGCCCGGATCACTCCCCTGGCTGGGCTGCGAGCTGCCTACCCATTGTGGGGAGTGAGGATGTGGAGCAGCTCCAGAGAGGTGCTCCTGCCAGCCAGGATATGGGCTGTTTCTGGCCTAAAACCAAAACAAGGGTACAGATAGGGAGCAGAGGAGGCTACAACCTGGTTTTGAGTGGAGTTGCTGTTGGTTTCTCTGCCTCAGCTCAAAGTTTAGCCATGGCCTAAAAATTCCACAGTGATTTCAGCATCTAGTCCATAGCAAGGGAGAGAGTCTGTGCAGTTTTTACAGCTGATTATCTTGGAGGCCTGTCCTAGGCTGGGCAAAAATACATGAATAGGTGCAGTGTAGGATCCCTGCTACGGATATCCCGCCAGAAGACAGCATAGGTCTTCTGCTGCTTTTTTGTCTGGACAGGACAAGAGAGCTTCCCTAACTGCTGATTAGATGAGCAAACCTCTTCATCCCCAGGGAGCTGACATGCGAAGGCAGTGCCCTTTAATAAGATGTGTCCTTTTAATTGCATATTAAAACCATGCTATTAATATATTTTGATTCAAACGTTAACATCTTCTCTCCAATCTTCTATATCATATAAGGTCCACAAACACTCGCTGTGTGCATAAATAGGAGTGCACAGCTGCAGGTGTTATTTAGTGAACAAGGACAGCTGTGTTCTTCCTAGCTAGCAGCCTTGCAGCTTCTTCTAACAATTTCACAAGGCATCCTTACACAGTGTGTAAGCAGTTGCAGTGACTTCTTTAGGGTTTCTTACAGTAATGATTGCTGTTGTGCCATAGGATTCTTTCAAAGTAAGACCAAAATGTGCTTAGGTAAGGCAGTTACTGTAATTTCTTCTGAATGAACAACTTGGATAAATGCCTATACCTCTTAGAAGGTTTTGAGGGGAAAAAGATGACCAATTTCACTGTTGTGCTAACGTAAGCTTTGCTGACAATTCAGCAGTGGATGACGTTTTAGAGTGCTTTCATCTGATGCTAAAAAAATTGCTTTCTGATGTATGTCAGAGTTGCATGGAATACAAATAATAGCTAAAATTAAACAGATCTTCTGCAAAGAAAATTGAAATTGGAAGGACAAATACTAAATCAAGGTGAGAACGAGTTATTTGTAGTGCAGTGACTTTTCTTACATGCAAAATTTAAGACAGAACGGGAGAAGGGATAAAAGCTAAATAATAGCTAGCAGTAATGAACAGCATTTGTTTTATGGCCCGTTGAAGACAGGGCCATAGGAACTTTCATGAGTTCCACAAGATCCATAAGAGGAAGGGATGGTCATGCTTGGTTTACAGATATTGCAGCTGAAGCAAAGTAAGTAATTGTCCATAACAGAGCCAAAATGAAATCTGACTCAGGTATTCCTGGTCTCTAGCCTTCTTCTCGGACTGCTGGACTGTCAATGCAGACTGAGACCGAAATATCAGGGAGGTCAAAAAGTTCTTCTCAATGTTTAACTCTTTTAGCATCACTGATTCTTTATTTGTAACAGACATCGTTTGTACCACACATGCATAGAAATGGTTTTAATGCGTCTGCTTCCAAAAATAATTTATTTTTAGAAACTGCAGAATTTTTCCCTGTTCCTACCATTTCCTGTGGTTTTGCTCTGGGGCGTGATACTTTAAGAAGGCTACTTGTGTGATTAAGGTATGAGAACAGAAATGGTGCATCGTGGGTTTTAGTTTCAGCTCTGGGTTTACAGATACCAGTGAGTATGTGAGGATCAGTCCTTCAAACATATTAAGAACTCTTGTATTAATTTGCTCTTCTGTAAAATAATATTTGTCGTATTAGAAATAAACAGAAGTGAGGTTACGTCGAGATTTGTAAAGCACTGTGGGATCCCTGTATGAAAGGGTCCATGAAAGTGACGTTAAATCGGTGAGAACTGTAGGAACAGTACCTTCACCTACAGTAACCAGTGAGCGAATTAAGCTAAACAGGAGCAAGGCATTCTGGAATGAGTGTTGACACATGGAGTTAATTGAGAACAATTAAGCCTGTGTGTAGACAAGATCTACAGAGCTCATTTGAACTGAGTGGTATTATGTGAGTAAGGAGTGCAGGATTAGGCCTATTGTTTATAGATTTACCTAATGCTTTAAACTATTTGGATGAATGGTGTTACACAAATGTAAGTCATAATTATTAATTAATTATGACCACGTGTTTACTTTGAACGCAGTCCTATACATAACATATAGAAAAGCCAGGATAGTATTGCAGCTTCACTGTGTAGGCTGCTGTTTGCCAAGCAGCATTTCGCTAATGGCTTCACTTCTCATATGTTGAAAATGACTCTCTAAACCATCAAGTTGCACAGGTTGTGATGTGTAATAGGCAAATAGCTTTAGATAAAAGTACCTTCAGCTAGAACATTTTGAAACGGATATATCTGCTAACTTATTAAAGTTAATACTATTAGATGTTTTCAAATGATCTACAAATAACATATGAGAGATGCCACTGTTTCATTCTGGTGATGTGCAGAGCACAAAGTAAGTCTCGTAGTATGATTCACGGGACCGGGAGTGCCACAGAATTTCTATAATTCATGCGTTGCCACTTGCATTTCCATTTAAATGTTTAAAATGTTATAAAATTTCAGACTCTTTAAACTTTAATCTATTTTTTTCCACTTCTAACCAAAATGAAGTTATTCCTTCTTTAACTCTTATGTTTTGAGGTTTTCCTTTCCTCAGATTTTCCATTTCAGATACTGTGGAAAGCTTGCAGGTAAGTTTGTGGCTGGCTAAAGATACAAACAGGGAAAATGGCTTAGTGTTTTTATTTTGTTCATTTTTTAAAGGAACGCGATAAGAAATATAATTCTGAAGGGTGTATAGTATATTTTAGGTTGCAAGAGATGGGATCCTATTCTATGCTTTTTACTAAGTTCCTGTGTTTTTAAACAATTAAAGATAATGGAGCATTGTAACCTGTTATTTTAGGATGCTTTTAGTGCCTGAATTGAGATTTCTCAGTCTCTTCATGCTTAGTATTTTACAGTGACCATCAGTATGTGAAAAAGACCCCTTTCAAGCACAGGAAGTATAAATGGGCTTGCATGAGGGACAGCCTGGCTAATTTGAGACATAAGAGGGTCTTTCCTTTAGTCAGTCAGCCAGTCATCTCTTCATTCCTGAATCTTGTACCGTGACTGCAGCTCACCTTTTTCCCATTGGTTAAGGCCATTGTTTTGCTCTGCAGACCAAGCTACCCCCTGCCTGTAGGTATGCCAGTTTGGGAACCCTGCTCACCAGCAGGTAGAAGGTCCATGAGTCTCCTGGGTCAGGCTTGAGATAACTTGACGGTACATGTGCTCACCAAAAAAGCATGGGTTTCTTCAGTGTTTCAGGCTTTCTGTGCTTTGGCGGGCAGCATGCATTCAGGATTTGGTCCTGAATGCCCATTCATTTTGTGGGGAGATGACTTCTCCCATGCATTAAAAAAATTAAAATACTCCATTTAGAATTAAATGTGCCTTTTCTAAGGGAAAGGGAGAGATGTGCTGTCTCCTGCAGGGGAGAAGAAACTTTTTTAAAGGTCCTAGGTGCTTTTTAAAAGGTCATAGGTGTTCAAGGTTTGCCTAGACTTTCTTTCACATGAAAAGATATAGGTAACTATAGATAACTATTTCTGCTTGAAAACAAAGTATTTTGGTGGAGGTAAATTATATTTTATTTGAAAAGGTTTCTGAAAGGAAGTTTGGTTATGAGAAACCATCTCACCCCTTTAATTTATTATTTTGGTGAATAAATGAAGGTAAAAATAACTTGTGAATGCAGCTTCCCTGTGAGGACTTGAGTTTCTAACCAAGGCTCGAGCATTCCTTTGCCATGCTCTGTGTTTTTCCAGCTCTGCCATATGACTGAATGTTTGAATACTGTAGTGTCAACAGCTCCTTGTATTTTCACTTGATACAGTTGAGCAAAAGCTTTGACATTCAGCTGAAATGTTTGAGGAGCCATTACCAACATAATTCTGCTTCTTAAGTAAATCTCATCTTGGTGCTTGAAATCTAAATGGATTAATATTTTTAATGTCTTGTTTACAATGCTGCCTATGAAAGCCTGTATTTGTCTACTTGCCAGCCTTCCTTCTTGGCCA
This sequence comes from Struthio camelus, assembly GCF_040807025.1. Taxonomy (NCBI): domain Eukaryota; kingdom Metazoa; phylum Chordata; class Aves; order Struthioniformes; family Struthionidae; genus Struthio; species Struthio camelus. Next base: position 44,325,123 of record NC_090943.1, on the reverse strand, counting down.
GAAACCATTCTGGCTTGAATCTCCAAGCTGGGCTTCCATCCATTTTCCTTGAGTCTCGCTGGTTCCCTCCCTTTTCCTCAGGGGTTCTCTGGAATATTGTCAGAAAGGCTTTAATTTTTTGAGCAAGTCAGCTTTTTTTGACTCCCAAGTAGTTCTACCCCAGCCCTGAATTTCCAAGTTTGCCAACCAACCATAAACAGCTTGCCCTGATGTTGCTACAAGAAACACGCCTTTTCTCAGGTTTTGATGAAAACAAACCTAAAAACAAAATAGTCTTAACTTTGCCAGTGGACAGGGGAAAAAAAAAAAAGCTTTAAAAGCTTTTAAAAAACAGAAGTCTGCACTGTGTTTGTCTTGACACGGTGCTAAGCGGTCATGATGGAGTGAAGGTGAGCTAGCAGATACCTCGTAATATAGACTGTAGATTGATTGTATTATGCGACAATATTTTGTGAGCAGAGCTATGCTAGCTGGGAATGCAAGAACAAGTAAATTAACAATGACCTCTAGGTATTGTTGCTGTATCAGCAGATACCCTGGGGTAGAAACAGCATTGCTGTCAGATGAGCAGCTCTTGGGAGCTAGGGAGGAAAGGTAGCTGCGCTAAGGAAAAACCTTCTGACAGCACACTCGGCGGTCCGATAGCACCGTCTTAGGTAAAGTTGCTGAGAGTCTTCAAGGGTAGATGAACCTGTAGGTGAGAATCAGGAAACTTGCTGAGCACTATATAAGCCAAAATGCTAAAGCAGAAAGCGAGTGAGTTGTTAGAAAGTAGAAAACAGGGGTGTGGGATATCAGATTACATTAGAGTGCAATTTCGCAGCTGTAGGTATGGTGAACCCTCACTTCTGAGCAGGCCAGCAAATCCTCACTAGTGGGTATTTTGATCCTTTGATGCTAGTCTGAGAAGTCAAATGCAAAACCGAAAACCCCAGCAGCAACAGCAGCCCTTAGCCGACTCGGGGACATTTGGCAGTGTCTGCCACCTTCTTAGAAACGGAGAGTAGATATGTGCTGAGCCAGTGACAGGATGAACGGTTCGTGTAAGCGCCGGCTGGGACCTTCGCACCATCTCCTGAATTTGGTATGTGTGGAGGGAAGAGCTGGTGTGTCGCTGCGGGCCCCCGAGACCTCTAAAGGAAGCAACCCCCTAAAAGCAGCTAAAAATCCTGCTTGAAGGGAGGACTGGATGGAGATTTCGAGTGGGTGCTGCAGGGCCGCCGCGGCAGCAAGGTCTGACGCCGGGTCCCTGCCGTGCCCGTCGCCCCTGGCCCCGGAGGGCGTGGGAGCCCCGCCGCCCTGGCGCAGCTCCCCTGCCCTGTGGGGTCCGCACGTCTCCCTCGTGAGACGAATAACTGGCCTGTTCGAGCCTCCCTCGGCTTGTGCTCGGCTGGAGATCTGACGTGTGGATGGGAGGGGATAGCCGAACCCCCTGGCGAGGGACTGCAGGCAAGGGACAGCCTCATCCGGAGAGCGAGGGAGTGAATGAATATATGCCTGCGTGCCTGTAAGATGCTGATTTCTAAAGAGATTTTTAATTTGTGATTCTTAACCTGCCGTTGCTTTTTTCAAAACGTGGTATTACTCATAATGAAACAGATTGACAAGACGAAACGATCTTGACAGACATTCATTACAGATGTAGAAGATATTCCTGCGTCCTTAATGTTTTATAGACTAGCGTGTCTGGCATTGGAAAATTGTAATAGTACTATAGAGGTATAAATAGCAACGATAAGGGAAAGGGAAATTTGGATTTAATCTGTGAAACAGCCAAGTGTTTAGCCACCCTTTATAAATTATTAATCTTTCTCTCTGCTGCTCAGCGCTTACTTGGAGTCATGCGTCCTCAGTGTTTAAAAAAAAATTGTCTTGCCTTTTTTTCAGATGTCAGAATTACAGGATTAATGTGCAAACACGAGTGTGTTAGTCAGGAAATATGCCAGTAGAGGTGGCTGCATGAGTGAGTCTGTAGGTAAACAGAAATAAAGTTAATTGGCAGTTTTCTTGTGTAGCTGGGTAGCTGAAGTCCTTTTCGCTGAAAGAAATTTTCTTTTCCCATTATCCTTCAACGTTCTCTTGGAGGGATTGTCTCAAGGGAAGTGAGTGAGTCAGAAAATATGCCAAGTTCATGTCACGGCTGTTTCGGCGTTTCTTTCTCTTGCTGGCCTCCAGGAGCTTTATTGGCAAGTGTTTTTAAAGGAAATGTTGGCACAGGAAGGTCTTATTGTTTATGTCATGAAAGTCTCTTGGCGTCTTCTGCCTTGTTATTTTCTCCCTTAAATGGGGAAATTAGGAGTGGGGGGGACTGAGAAAGGAGAAGACTAAAGAAAAAGAGTATTAGCTTCCAGACTGTTGAGGGTTGCTACCAAAACTGTCCTCTCTTCACAACGATGTGTCTTGGTGAGTTCTTTTCTTTTTCTCCATTGCTGTTTTGCAGGCTCTGTCTCGGCCAATGAATTGATTTCTAAATGTACGTTTCCTCTTCATGCTTTTCAAGATGTGATGTTTAGAAAGCTTTTAAAAAGACAAAGGCCAACAGTTTTCTGGTGGGCTTTCCTCTGTCAGAACGAGAACAGGTCAGGCAGAGACAGGCAAACACACAGCCTAGCCGGGGTTAGATCATTGCCTCCTCCTTGTGCTTGGAGCGAGGTCCGGTGATGGGTTACCAAGGACGTTTCAATAAATTCTTTGCAGTTCTGTGTAAGCTTCACATACAAAACACAGTGTGATTCATGGAAAAAAATTTGGAACTTCTGTGAAACAGATTTGGTGGGTACGGACAGGAACAATAGCGAGAAGCTGACAAGGTCTGAAACGCTGCTTGTGGAATACCAAAGCAAAAAGCAAAATCGTTCATTTAAAGCAAAAAACCCGCAGTACTTATTCAGATGCGCTTGGACAACTTTGGCATGACATAAAAGCACACAAGAAAAGACTAAGGTCCAGTGTAGCAATAAAAGTTACTATAATCTATTACCCTCAAATTAGGTAAGAGCATAGTGTAGCCTCTGAAGATGCTACTAAAGACCTAAATGTTAACATTTCAAAGAATATATTAATATTTAACATTCTGTGATTTGGAAAGTGAAAAATTAACTCTGCGTTTGTGATATGTCATGCCACAAAGTCTGTTTCCACACAAGCTTAGTTTTTATCTGTGATATTGCCTCTCTGATATTTATGTGTGGTACTCAAAGATTTAGAATGAGAAATTCTTCCCAGTTAACCCAGCAAAGATGCACGTGGAGGTACCAAAAGAATGAAACCCAGTTTCTTCTGGATTTGTTACCAGCAACAAAAAAAACTTAAAGCAAATGCTTGTTTTTGTGAGCTGAATATAGAAAAACTGACATCTAAGCTACATTTCTTTGTACCCGCTTGAACTAAGGATTGCCTGCTGTAGGATTATATATCTATTTCAAGATTGTGATGCAGTTTTTGTGATGTCTTTTCAAACACTACGTATTTGTTGGTACATAATGTGTCTTTTTATTGTGGCGTCTTGCATTTTGGTGATGCTTTTTTGGAATGGTCTTTGTTACCATATGTCCAGACAGGCAAACGAGATGGTTGCTCTTGGCTCTTAAAACCTACATTGTTTCATTTTCCAGCTCTTCGGTATATTTTTGTTTTCTGTCCTACCTATTTGTGGGCCTATGCAAAACTCGGTAGTGTATAATAGTTTGATTTGTGGAAGCTTTTCCCTCACCTTCCCCCCCAGCTTCCAGTTTTGCACTTTGATTTGTTCAGACTCTGTCTTTGCTTTCTTTAAAGATACATATAAAATTGAAGCAGATTGTTTTAGAATAAAAGTTCTTGTGTAACATGCATTTCTAGACCTGGATATCCTTAGAGCTTGTTATTTTTTCAGTTTTGGGATCTCGTTCAGACTATTAGAGGAAAAGTAACTGGCAGGCAGCGTTAAAATTCAGGGAACAAGAACCTGGGTTATGTTTGGAAAACATCTCTAGGATCAGTGGCTATGGCTCTTATATCCCTGCCCTCAAATATTTTTACCAAGATTGATCCATAGGAATTATTTTATAAAATTATAACTATAAAAAAGTCTGGGAAAAATAACCCTTCCAGTAAGCACTAGCTTATTTGTATGTGATTTTTTTTTTTTTAAGATGAATGTGAATCTGTAACTATATAGTCACTTTTTAAAAGGACTTTCTAATTAGGTATAATATGTTGCAAGTGTACTGTCTTCACTATGTTACAATTATTATCTAGAATAAAACATAAGATTTTCCTGTTTTTCTCTGTTTATCTCTACATATATCTGTAGCTATGACAATATTTGAATAATCATAAGCATCTCAAAAGATGAGTACAGTAATGTTTATGGGAATAGTACTACAGATTTGGTGGGGAAGGGTTAGGAATCATGTGCATTTCTCTGTTCTAGCTGTGAGAAGCCTTTCTGTTGTGTTTCTCATATCTCATTTCATAACAGAAAAACACCAAACCATAAAGCAGGGTGTGAATAACTGTTCTTTGGCCTTTATCTACTATTTTGTATACCAGTCAGCCAAAATCCTTTGGACATCGCAATAAAAGCACAGTATTAAATCATCAGACTCTACCTAGAGCTCCAGTGTAAAAATACACCATGACAGCATTGTTTCATTACTACGTGGGAGCATGAAATACGTTAGAGCTCTGAAAATAGAGCTAGTTAGGTATGTTATGATGATCTTTTAAATGGAAAATTACAATTTTCTAAACATGAAGAATTCAATTCAAACCATCCTGAGTTGGAAAAACCCTTGCTAAATCGATTTACCCAGGAAGTTCCCAGATGACCCTATTCTCATCCCTACCAAACGGCTCCGTGGTTCGGTGCCTGGGCGTGCTCTCCATCTGCCCCAGTGCTGCAGGAGGCAGCAGCAAGTAGAGTTGTTCAGACTTCCGTGTCCCCATCAAATTGCGTTACCCAGCATACACAAGGTAGAAGGCAGAGGGAGGGAAGGTGAGGGTGGAGTGACCCACTGCCACTCAGAGAGACCTTATTTCCTTGGGAAACAGCATTGAAATTATCCTTCTCCTCTGTTTCCCAAAGCTTTGAAATCCCTCATGTGCTTGGAAGCCTTTGTTTTGGGCTACTCGACTGGTACGCATTGACTTTTATTGCATTGGAGAAGGAGGTAAAGAAAAAATGGATATGGGAAATAATGGTCGTGTAAAATTCTTGCCATAAATCATAACTCTTCATCCTCTGACGGCAAGAAAATCCACTGTTTCATGTGTATAAAGAGCTGATCAGAATGATGAATGTTTTCAAATCACAGTTACAGTTTAGCACTGCAGGGTGGAATGATTGGGAGCAAACAGCAAGCAGATCAGAAGTTAGGACTGTGTTTTTGATCATGCAGGCTGAACAGCATGGCTTAACAGTGAGAAGTCAAACCTCACAAGTCGACTCTGGTTTTCTGATGGAGGCAATGACTTTGTGAAAAGATGTGATCTAGTTATTGTAACATACTGGGTTTTCTGCAGTTTTCAGTAGGATTCTTTCCTGGAGGCTCATGAAGAATTAAAGCTGCTGTGGTGTGAACGGGAAACCCGTGAGTTAATAACTGGTTAAAAGTTAGAAAACAAGGGGAAATAAACGGTCAAGTTTTACAATGCAGGGAAGTCACCAGTGGAGTCCCAGAGGCATCTGTCCAAGAGTCTGGGTTGTTCAGCATGTGGAAAAGGGGGTTAAAATTGAGGTAATGAAGCCTACTGACAATACTGAATTATTGGGGGTGGTAAAAAGTCAACTGAGAAGAGTTGCAGAAGGATCTCACAATACTGACTGTGACTGAGTAATAAAATAGCAGAAGAAATTCAGTGACAATAACTGTTAAGGTTTTTATATGAAGAATTACAGCGATGGTGGACGAGCGAGCTCTCAGGAAAAAGATGCTAGTGTGTAAATAGATGGTTTTATAAAGAAAACAGCTGGATGCCCATTAGAGGTCAAAAACAAACATTGGGAATTTATAGGAAGAAAACAGAAAAAAGCCAGAAGATATCACGTCACGGTTTCTATGTATAATTCTACCAGGGACTGTATTCAACTGATGGGATCTTTGTCTGTTCTGACCCGTGGGATCTTTATGTCTTTACCGTTGGAGCGTATGGAACTACTTTCAGTAAAGCAGCCTCTGGTAAAGGTGCTTTGAAAAACAAAAATTTTTGCCCTTCCTAACTAGACTCATCTTGCTCTAGCATGATCTAGAACCCCTCTAATAGTGAAAATCAGATGAAACAGACTCTGAATTTCATTCCCTTTTGTGTTTTTAATATTGATGTCTATCAATATTTAAGATTTTGATGGAAGGTTCTAGCAGCTAATCCTATTGGTAATTAAGAAGGAAAAATCTGAAAACTATATCCAACGTATGAAACCTCACGTTGGAAAGAATTACGAATGTGAATAGCTTTATGTAGAACAGAAGCCCTCCTTAGTAAACGAGGGCAGTTCATCTGAGGAAAGTTGACGTACTTCGCTGTAGCATGCATGTCTTCCATTATGTTTTTATTCCAGGATGTGCTAATCACAGGACTTTCTGAATGGGTGAATTCAGATGTATATGCACACAGCTGTTGTACCTATTAGATCCTGTACTTATTCCTGTACCTGAGCGTTTTTACCCAGCAAAACCTGTGATTGTAGCCATTAAGTGCCAGTATTGTGTCTGTAAACATGTAAAGTTAACTATTTCACCATAGGTACTTTGCAGGTACAATAATTGCTCACATATTTGCATACATCTCAGTTCTTCTCTCAGTAACAAATTTGCACGTTAAATGCTAGCAATTAAATGACTACTCTGCTTGGTTTTCACTTTTGCCTCTCCATCTACCTGATGATTTCAGATGTTTTATAGAAGAAAAATATTCTAATCATGCCTTTATGAGGTGGTCAGTCTCTGGATCATTTCATTTATAGTATTGTGTTTTATATGATGTTAAAAGAGCCCAAGTTCTGACAAAAAAAAAATTTGCAAAGCTCTTTGTATCACAAAAGCTAAGGATTATAGTGACCAAACTGTTCTTCAGAATTATGAATTTGCATTCATATAACCTGAAAGATTATTACTGCTTCACTGATGCAAAAAAGATAAGTTATGACAATGTTATTGTAACGTTCACTTGATATATATGGAAGTAATAGGTAATTTTACAAATTACTTCTATGCTCCCATTTAAATAGAAAAAGATTGGACTTCAAGAAAGATAGACAAGTCTTTTGATTAATAATCAGTGTGGTTTTCCTTGGAAAACGTATAAATGCTAAGATTGCCACTACAAAAATAGCTTGTGCATGATGAAAGATAATGTTATTTGTATTTTACTTAGTTTCTCATTTTTCTCTCTTGAGAGAGAATTGATTTGAATCAAGTTTTAGTCTGCAGAACTAATATCATAGGTAAAACAAAAAGATAAAATTGGTCTTTAGGAGCTAGTTTCATTACTTGATTGGGCATTACTCAGAGCAAATCCATTTTTAGCATATTACATTTACATACTGACCTTTTCTGTGCTGTGAATTAAAATTTGTGCTATGATATGCTCATTATTCCCATAAAGCACATTTCAGACTTCCTCTGAATATATTCTTATGTGAACAATAACGATATCTAATTCATTACAGTAATAAAAATGTGGCATTTACCTTCTAGATAGCTGAAACATGTTACTACAAAGCTAAGTCTTACTTTCAGAAATACTGACTGCTTGCATCCTCCCTCTGGCTTCAGTAGCTGTCAAAAAAGCACAGTGCCTTTGAAAGTTGAACCATCGTATTCAATATAGATCTAGGCATCAGATTTAAAATAAGGGGTGCAGAAGTGTGTTTGTGTGCACATACTGACTAAAGGAACACCACTAAAAATTCGTTTGGAACAATGTCAGGTATAAACTTGAGATAGGGTAGCTATTCCAGATTGGCAGTACAAATGGACACTTCTATTCCTCCAGCACTGTGATCTCAGCATTGTTTAATGTAAACCCTGAAAGCAGATAAATTCCAAAGGAAAGTATCCAGAGTGGTTAATGGGTAGATGGCCCTTGGCAGTGACTGAAAAACATGCACATCACTACGTAGTCCTGCTGAGGTCTCAGGCACAGTACCCAGTCCAGTTTTGGGCACAGTATTTTAAGAGAGAATCTGAGCAATAGGAGAGAGCGTGGATGAAAGTAAGAAGAAAAGTTAAAGGCTTAGGAACCCTGAACTCTGAGCAAAAGTTTAGTGAAGTGTAGCTGCTCAGTTTTGCAAAAAGAAGGCTGGAAAGACGATGATAATAGTTTTCAAGTGCACAGAAGGTAGCTGTGAATAGGAGGGAAATGCATCGTTCTTTGGATGAGACAAGACACCAGGAGTTTCATTTGCAACCAGAGAGCTTTATATTGCGAAAAACGTTCTAACTGAAGGCAGAGGTAAACGGTGGGACATGCTCAGGGGGCAGGTGTGGTGATTTGCAACTCAAGTAACTGGGCCTGGATTTACAGGAGACATACACCAACTAGCAATTTTCCTTTAGTCATGCTCAGTGAAGCCTACACTTTGTGTCACGCAAGACATGCGGTAGTAGTCCTACAGCATAGTAGAATTTATACAAAACCCTAAAAGATGAAAACCCTCTCAAACTTTCCTGTCGCTCGCTACTTCAGCCTGCCTCAAAACCATTTATCACAAACCCTGCTCACAAATCACAGAAATTATAGTCTCCGTATGGGCAGATGGAGTAAATGCACTGCCAGATTGGAGCTAATACTTATACTGAGAGAATGAACTTTGGACTTATGGAAATAGCCCTCTGAAGCTATAATTAAGTTTTTAATACCAAGCTTAAAGGTTGTTTCATTTCTATGTAGAAACCTATGAAAATGCATGCAAATTTTACTATTTCAGAGAGACTATTCAGTGTTTAACCTTCTGCTGTTCTTTTTGGGAAGAGAAGGAAAGCTTTCTGTCCTTCACACTTGAATGTTCATTCTGAATGACTTTTGCTGTACAACCTACCATGGCACCTCATTTAATTAGCACTTACTGCTTTTCCTCTTCTAAAGAGAATTGTAGTAGTGGCAGACTTGGTGTCTTAACTACCATGAGATGTGGATGGGAAAGACTTCTGTAACATTTATAGCTTATCAGCTGATACAGTGGGGTTGCCCGTGGTTCTTGCTGAACGGCACCTGACGTAGTGCAGAGTATTGGCAAGATTAGCAAACCCAGACTTTTTTAACAGCACACTGACTTGTAGTAGCAATATAGGAAAGGAGTAAAGAGTGTTAGCACATACTCTGTAATGTAGCATTGTATAGAAACTAAACTCTTTTGCAACCAACTGTAGAAATATGCAAAACCCAAAGGTTTGTATTTACAAACCAGAATTAATTCAAGTGATTAGGGACTGAAGACCTAAAGTGGGAGTTCACCATTGACCTTATTTTGGGAAAGTATTCCCATTGTGGAAAAAGGAGCAGAATATGCTTTTCTCTAAAAACGTTCCCAAGTCTTTTGGAAACATCCAAGGGTATTATTTCTAAGTTAGAGTCATTGTCAGTGCTTTTGTGGCGTCTTTAACATTCATCCTGGTTGAATGTACAATATATATTTTTAATAAACATTATTATTGCATAAAAATGCTAAATTAAATAATAATAATAATTCTGAAGTCTTTTGGTCAATGAATTCCTCTTAATCTCGCCAATAAGGAAGAAAACTTATTTTCTGTATGCCATTTATTTTGAAAGCTACTGACACTTTCTATGTTTTCTGACTAAGAATTTGCTAATACCAGCTTTTCATTTAAAGTTTCTGATTTGGAGATATAAACAACTCTAAGTGTAATCTTTTGGGAAATCTCTAAATGGTGAGGACGGATAGATTCATTTGTGGTGAATCACACGTTATAACCGTTCAAATCATACTTCGACAGCTGAAGTGCTTAAAAACACCCACTGATTTCTTTCTGTTTCCTGACTCTTAAGATGAGCTTTAGGAAGTTGTATGAAGGAGGAATGGCAAAGAGTAACAAACTGAATATAGGCTTTACCTGCGTTCCTTCCAAGAGCTGAGCTCCTGCACACCGTTTGGAGTTTGGGCTAAACATCAGTCCTTCAGCATGTCAGAATTAATACCTACAACCTCATTCTACAAAAAGCCAGCTCTGCTCAGTCTCTGTCTTCCGAAAGCAGGAGAAAATGCCCTATGCACAGCAGAATAGAGGTCTAGCACTGAGACTTTTGCTCCAGTTTGAACTTTGGCTTTGGGTCTCTGATAAATAGCTGGCATGGTCCATGGTGGGGGTCTCTCAGTATTCCTGTCAAAGCTGTTCTTCATTTTATATAATATATTTAAATATTTCCTGGAATTACAGAGAGAAGAATGTCAGTGTGTGTCTTCTCTTCTGGGGGAAGTCTATGCCACGTGGCATTGAAATCACCCTAGGGTTGTTTTACATGGATCTAAACAACAGAACAAAACATAATCAAATATCCTTCAGCTATGAAGGAATATATAGAGAAACAAATGTTTCCCAGCACCAAGTGAGGCTTATTTGGTGAACGTGTAAAAAAATATTTCTTCAGGAGGTGTCATACAGATTTTGTCAGAAGAAAGAATATTTCAGAACAGCTGAAACTTTTAAATAATGTGTACTCATATGCAGGTAAAATTGAAAATGAAGCCCTTTATCTCAATCAGCACATTTAAGCTGTGAGATGGTGTATGAGGAGGAGCTGGAGAACTGCAGATGAGCGCTGTACTCCATCTTCTCCTGGGTGGTGTAGGCAGTTTTCTCCTTCAGGCTGCTGCCTACCTTGCCTGCTGTCTTGAACTAGTTCTGCTTTTTAGAGAAAGAATATATACAGTGGGTAGAAGTTCTCTTGGCTTAAATGGGAACAAGATCAGGCTATGATTCAGGATCAAAACTGCTTGCCAGTTTTTACTTCTGCAGAGTTGGAGTATTTCAGTTGGGAATCTGGTCTTTACAGACCCATCTAAAGCAGCAGACTGGACAGTCGCTGTGAAGAGGAGCTTCAGTTGTGATCGTTCTTGGAGTGTGGTTGCATACAGCTATGTGGGTCCCAAATGAGATGTGAGTTTCACATCAAAAGTCTGGAGAAATATGTTTACCACTTCTAGGAATTATGGAAAGGCGTTCTCCCATATATTCATTATATTCATATATTCATTATTTGTTTTTTTCAGTGAAATCAAGGCAACTTCTTTCCATCTGATTTCATTAATTTAAAAATCTGTTGGAGCTTCAGTAAATTCTAATAAACAAAATTTGTTTTACCTGCATGTCGGAAGTTCTCCGCAAAGCGCAGTCATAAAAGCTGCATGCAAGGTGTTTTGCTTTATTTTACTTGTAAATATGATTTTTGATGCTAATTGTAGGTTGATGTGCTTCCAAATTGTTGGCTACTTCAGTGATGCACACATCCCTTAGAATCCTGGCAAATGGAGCTTTCTCTTCAGCAGCTTAAAATCTTACTCCTGTTAAAAATGCGCTGTGTATAAAATATCCTTCTTCATTAGAGAGTGTTTAAAAAACAAAGGAGTGTATTGTATTATTAAACATTCTAGTGGGCTGCTAAACCAAACAACAGAAATGCTGGCAACTGTTAACATTGACAATCGGAGATTCTTCCTAGGAGTGACTGGTTTCTCCAGTGTTACGCTGCTTGTGCCACTGTTTGCATTTGTAGCATTTAACAGTGCTTTGCTCTGTTATAAATGTAAATGTGTATGAATGCAGGATGTGCTATTCAGTGGAGATTTAGCTGCAGTCCCTGAGAAAATGGAACAGTTTTTCATAGAAACCCTATAAGTAAGAGGCAGTAGATTTAGTGATTTTTTTCTGGGCTTATATTCACTGTAAATGTCTTGGTGTGGAGCCAGTCAGACTTCTTGCAAGCTGGTCTCTGGATTTTATTAAGTCTTCTCGGTGAACAAGCCCCTCTTTTCTTCCTTCTCTGTCTGCACTTGAGAATTCTATGAGTTGCCTTTTATTTTTGAGGATATTGACTCCTGTAGACAAACTCTTTTTCTTCTCTTGTATGTCACTTCGTATTTGAAGCAAAAATCCAGAAGCCCAGCTGGCATCGGAAGGCAGTGCATCTATCTGCTGTAGATCTGAGCCTTTGTTATTTCACTGATTGGCATCAGTAGTCCACGTTTTGCGTTAGGGATCTTTGTTTCTGTATTTCTGTCTCTGAGGATAACGCACTGCATACGTTTTTTTTAAGCATGAATATGTGTGAAGTGCGTAAAGGTAGTAATACCTACTAAGGAGAAACCATATCTGGATTAATCTAACTGAAAAAAACAGATCTAATAGTTATTTTAAATAAGTAAAAAACATGAAATTGAAAATACTTCTTTTTTTCACCTAATCCCTATTGTTACAAAAATGGCTTTCAGTGTAAGAATTAAATAACTTTATGCAGTGTTTCATGGAAAAGTATGTGCAATTCCATTTTTGTACTCACTCTGCTGCTCACTGAAATCGAAGGAGTTAACTCCTTCATTGTAACAAGGCAGGCGGTGAAGTGACTTTTGGTGATTCTGCCAGCATACATATGTTGGGTAGAGGCATACAAAAATAATGGGAGATGACGTAGCATTCCTAGGAGAGGAATTCCTGCTGGCAGCATGTGCTATAGGAAGAGGCTGGGAAGATGCTGTTGCCATCAGGCCTGGATCGGGATGCTGAGTCCATCTGCCTTGGATATTCCTCTGCTGGCTGGGGAAAACACTGTCCCACCTGGCCCTCCTGGCCCTCCCAACCATGCAAACAGGCTGACACGCACGGTGTGGTTGGAACGACCGATGTGGATTATTGTCTTCATTTAGGCTGGGGTGATCAAGGGCAGGGCTGCCTGACAGGTACCCCTGGACAGCCCCGATTACATCATTTGCATCTCCTCTACCTTTTGCATCCCCATACCCATTTGTATCTCCCACACCTTTTGCCATTCCTTGGCTCCCCTCTTTGCTGCCCTTATACCTCCCGTTTTTCTTCCCTAGTCTCCCCCCAAATAAGCAAGCTGCCCATACTTCATTTTTTAACTCTTAATCCCAATTCTTCTACATCCATACCCAAATTTAGTATTTCTCATGCTGTTACCCACGTAATTTTGGTCTTATGTAGCATTAGTAGGTCCTGCTGGCCTTGCAAGATTGTGCAGAGGGTCACCTCCGCTCCCCTTCTGTCGTCTGTGACATTGGGCCATTTCTCACATAACTCCCCTTTAATCGCCCGTGAAATCCTGCCGTTCCTCATGGCGCTATCTGTAACTTTTGCTGGCTTCTCGCATTGGTAGCTGTCACGTCTGGCAATGTCTCATGTCAAGTCTATAGTTTCTCCTGCCGATTTGGCAAGATGTCAAAGGGGAGCTGAGCCTAGGGTATTTGGCAAGCAGTCTGTTTTGTCCCTAAATGTAGTGCCCCTAAGTGGTGTGCTCCTGTGGACAAATACTTAGGGCTCAATTTTGCAAAAGCCTTGTCGTTGCCAGTTTCATCACTTCCAAAGGGTAAATCTCCAACAAACTCTCCCAGGTACAACAAACTCTTCATACCTGGTGAAGGGAAGTACGGTAAATAAGAGGGTGAAGCAAAGAAATAAACTCAGACTAGCAGACGGAAAGGTTTTCCTTTGTAATATATGAAAGGCCTGGCTACTCGCCCAGAAAGACTGTATAAAGTAAGGTAAAAGTTATATAAAGGTTGCAGGAATGACAGTCCCAGTAGATTTTACTGAGTCTACTCAATAAAAATAAGTGCATATAAAGAAGTAAGTATGGAATTTGGCACAAGAAGTTATTCTTTGTGTCCTAATTCGTGCGAGAGGAACATGGTACAATATAGTTGATGTCAATAGAAAGACTCCCGCTGCTTCAGTAGGCTTTAGAACAGACCCTTGTCTTTTTTCTTGTTATCTTAATGCTGGCAGAATGACTAATACAGACAAATTTTCTAATACTGACAAAGACATCTTAAATCTGTGCTGAAGGAACAAAAAGAATATTTGTTTCTATAGCTGTGTAAGGTTGTCCTATATTGTAGCACATAATTCTACAAAAAATATAAAGATGAATAAAACTGAAATGAAGAAATACACATAAAACATAGTAAAAGGATTCGTGATTAAAAAAAGAAAACTGGAAGAGATGCGCGTATTTTGGCTATAACTGTTGACCACAGTAGCTCAGAAATGTAACCCAATGTAATTGTGAATTCCAGCAAACGGACTGATTATCGTGATGTCAGATCGTTCAGAAGAGAGTGGATTTCTGTAGTACTAAAACATTTCCAGTGATCCAGTATGTTCAGCTTCAAGCACTCAGGAATCATGAGTCAGATTATTACTGAGGACTCTGAAAAATGAAATTGGTTTTGAAGTCTTGAGTTTGTTTAGGTGATGTGTTTTGAATGTATGTTCCCTTTATACAATTTCTAGAGAGGGTGAATGTTGAGATTCACTTGTATTTATATGAGCATGGGAGGAAGGGCTTCTAGAAATTTGCTAAAAACACAAGACTCCTATTATTTTGAGGAGAGTTGATTGCAGTGAGGCTTACTTGCTTTTTTATTCTGAATTTTTAAGTCTTTTTTGTTACATTTTATTGCCTGTATGTGAGTAAGGACAATACTGTAATATATAAGCTAGGCTATAAAGCTCTATTTTTTTTTTTGCCTCTTCATAAAATCCTAGTAGTAGGCACATCTCACTTTTGAGCGATCTACAAAGAGTATAAAAAATAAACTTTTTTAAAGATATAAAAAAGATTTGTGAAACAGAATGAGGTATAATTTGGTTAGAGTATCTCAAAGAAAATCCTAGCTCTAAGTCATTATAAAGAACTTTGTAAAGGTTCTACAGCAACTTCACACATATTAAACAATTATAGAACCCTATAGAAGCTACTGCTTTTTGTGCTTACCTTTTTATCAAACCGTTTATCATCCACACCGAAGTCTCTTAGCTAGCAAATGGCAGAACAAGACATTAAGTCTGTGAATTTTGTTCTGAGAAGATTTTCCCATAAAAGCTATCAAGGAATAAGTTTTCCAAATCACAAAATTCCTTCAGCACAGTTGGTTACAAATACCTTCCATGGATTAAAGGGACAATATGAAGTGTTTTCGTATTCTCTCAATATCTTCCGGGCTTTTTACTTACCTGCTTTTCACAGTAAACATGTTTGGTTTTGATTCCCGTAAGGGAACAGCTCGGAAACCTCCACACACTGTTTTTTTTCCACAGAAATTCCACTATGAGCTTTTGCAATCTCCACATATTGTATCTTGGCACAAAATAGTACCTCTGCATATGATTTGCATCATTAAATATCAGATTGGCTGCTGATTTTGTTTATAGGCTACAACAAGAAATAGCCTGTTAAATCTGGCTGGTTGGTAAAACTGGTGTCTGTTTGAATCATTGCGCTACTCTGTTTCCACATCATAAAGAGAACAAAGTCTCATAAAGCTATTAAGCTGTAAAACAGAATTAAAGTTAATGGCAAAAATATGCCTAAACGTAAATAAATTAAGAATAACTTTGATAGCCTCTGGGAAAGGGATCCCCAAAACACTAAGAGTAGACCAGAAATGTGATCTATACAACTATTTTGAAGCAAAAAATGCATGCTAAGCATATATAATATTAATAATAGTAATTCTAATGGCTTATCTGTAGATCTGAGTAGCATACTGTAGGAACTTAGGTGAGTATTATCGTCTCCACCCTATGGATGAAGAAGTAGGCTTACTGTAAGAATAAGTACATTTCAGCACAGAACATGAGGCAGTGCTGACTCCAATTCCCATTCCAACTTCCAGCTTTAATTATTTTTCTGTGAGCTTCATTTATTTCTCTTCATTAGCCAGAACTTGTTCTTTCAGCACAAGGTAATTTGGATGACACTGAATGTAGATTAGATCCATATATTAATACTTACAAAACTGATTAATTCTAAAATTACTCTGATAGCTTGGCTCCTTCGTATCACTGGATGAGAAGACGTCTGCATCCACAATTTAGATTGGTGTGCAGCATTTGAGAGTTTTGATATTTTACTGCTCTATCTCCGAGACGTTGTGGAGAGCGACAGAAAAAGGATGTCTCTGATACTTTTTTTTAGCACGCTTCCAGATAAGAATGATGGGAAATACATGGGCTATCACTCGTGGATTGTTTATTTCTGCTGTCCTTTTCAATATCCATGTGACGCTGCTGAGATAAATCATGAGAAGCCTCAGTATCAGCAGTGCAGAGCTGACATCCCGTTCTGCATCTCTTCCTGATGTAAGTGACATTGTAGCGGTTTTGAGTGTCTGGCTAAAATGAAACTGAGTATTAGTTAAATAGAGATGACACTAAATGGAAGAATGAAATCCATTGAAAAAGTAGCAATATCTATCATGTCTTGTGTTAGGGAGTCATTTTGCTTGCAAACCTCCTGAGTTTTTCTTTTTTTTTTTTTTTTTCGGATTTGTTTATTGTTTACATTTTCAAGGCAATTTTTCCCTGAGCTAATCAGACAAAAACTCGTCGGATAACTTGACGTAGATAAACCTCACTTTTGCATCTTCCTTATCGTACTAATGCAATGCATTTACATAGAACTTTAGAAGGGAAACTCTAAAATTCTTTGAATATGTCCAGTATGCTGCACCACTGGGAGCACGCTCCTTTTTGGTGCTTATCTTGCTGCTGGGGCTCTGTACCCAGGTCAGATTCGATGTCTTGCTTATAACCTTCAAATTTATCTATGTCAGATGTGTAAGACAAGAGTTTTCTCTGAATGGTGATTTTCTCTCTTAGCAGCTACATTCCTCAAGATTTTATTCTTTAAATGGCATATTCACGAGAGCAGTAGACAAAAATTGAATAACAGGGCCATGACTTTGGAGTTTGGTATGGGAGCAGGCCAGAGTGCTCACAGATCCGATTTCCTTGAGAACGAAATGTAACATTCAGTTTTCTGATTTCATATTCATACAAACAAAACTAGAAACTTTAATCAGAAAGAGAAAATAGGGCAAAATGGAAAGAGAGAAAAAAAAACGAGAGAGAGGGGAGAGAGGAAAGAATTATGTTTAAAAAAAAAAAAAGCGTAATTCCTCCCACTAACTCAGGAGAGGAAAGAAACTCAGACTGATGCAGTGTTGTGCCCTTAGTCATATAGCCATCATGAAGCACTGGGGTAGCATGGTATTGAGAGTTCGCCGAAGGGAGCGTGAGGACACGAGGAGGATGCTGTTTCCACACTTACCGCTCTCTGCCCTCTCAGGAACCCTAAAATTACTGCCTTGATAAATACATTCTTAGGTCCTGAGAATATCCCTCAGGAGTTGAATGCAACTGAGAGTGAAACTGGAAAGAAAAAGGGGACCGAACCAGTAACTGGTGAAGCAGGAAAAGCGGAAGAGTTGCAGAAGTACAACACAAACCTGAGGTGAAACGAGTGGTGTAGAATGAGGCTTACACTTGAATTTTCCCTCCCTTATTCTTTCCCGGCTGTTCTCCCAGAGGCTTGGGCCTGTTGTGTGTCGTCTCCAGCATGGATCGGATCCCTGTCTCTGCACCTGCATATAGGTCACACTCAAAACCGTCTGCTTCTTCATTTTTTCTACTCCAGTAATTTGGTTTTCTCTATCAGTCTAAACTTCTGGAACTCTTGCACAGATCCTCATCATCGCAAGATGGCTATGTTGGTGTTAACACCACCCTTCCTAAGGCGTATTCAGGATACAGCTATTAGGAATATCTTTCTGAGTCATAATTCAGTTCTGTTACTGCATCTTTGCCCCCTTCCCCTTTTTCTAGTCAAATGTAAACTTTCCAATTTCATCATTCAGCTCTGCACAACAGGTTTATCCATTTATTGAGCTTTTGATGGCTTCTCTCTGACAGGCAGCACTGTCTCTGAAGGCCATGCAAAAGCTCCTCATTAAAAATGTAAAGGGCACTACTTCGCCTCCCTTTCTGCTTTGAATCATTCTGCAATACCTTGTCTTCTTCCTCTGCACCTGCAAATGCTGGCAAAGCGAATGCAGAGATCAGGTGCTCTGCTGAAACATGGTACAAAGAGGAATAAGAATAGGGGTGATAAGGTGAAGTCCCTACGCATGCTGCCTACAAAGGTGCAGGTTTACTTAGATCAGTCATTGGTATGAATGCAGCAGAAGAAATCTGGCAAAAAATAAAAAGAAACAGTGCGAACTAGGATCTTCCAGATGTGCACCATGCCCTGATAGCCCATAACTGATGACACAGCAAGCAGAAAAGCTTTAATTACAGCTTCCTAAGTGGGTAGAGAAACTGTCTTTTGGAAATAGAGTCATTTAAGCATTATCCAGGTGTTCTCTGTAAACCCCAATAATTTCATACACTTATTATTTTGTGGTAGGAGCAGGGAAAAAAATATTTAACATCTAGACCAATCTCAGGTTCTAACACTATTCATGAATTCTCAGAATAAAGTCTACGTGGGAAGTTCAGCTTACTAAATCTGTCAGCTTTCATACACATATACCTTATCTGTTAGTTTATATGACCCATAGTTGTGTTTAGGGTAGCGTAGGTATGGCCTTGGGTTCTTGTTGGAAATAAAGTCTTATATCCAATGCACCAGTACCGGGTTCTTGACTTTATTCAATACCAGAGGGAAGACTGACTTCCCCAAATTATATTGTTATTGGAAAGAGGGGGCAGAATCCCATGATGGGAGACAGAAGAAGTGGGAGCAGGGGGCTGTGGGATCCCCACCGTGCGGCAGCAGGTAGCCAGCAGATCGTCGCTGCCGTCCCGCGTGCTGGAAGAGTCTAGGTAGCGTGTCCCGCTCCGCGGCCGCGCTGCCCCCAAAGCCCTCCAGAAAGGGAGCCCCGCAGCCTACCTGGCACGCGCTGGCTGACTCTGCTGTGCTACAGAGAACAAAATCTTCTGTATCTGTTCTCGGCTTTTATGGTGTTTCATATGAAGATACTAAAATGCAGTAACTCTTAGTCCTGTATTTATAACTTCGCCTCCTCCCGCTGTGTCTGATGTGTTAGGTCTTCTCTGTTTTCTTTATTTGAAGTTCAGCTATTAATATAAAGTTGCATTGCATTTCACGGAGTTTTAGCGTATAGCAGACTGAGCGTTTTGGCAATAGGCATTTTCCAGAACTCGTAGCGTTAATTATTCCTTTATTAAAATTATTTCAAGAAACAAAATAATGCCTTGTGATCTAAATACAAGGAATAAAAAAACCCATTCTCATATTTGCAGTGAACTTTTTTCTATTATAAATACGCTGTTAGACCTTAAAATCAAATCACCTAAGGAAAGCAGCTTAACTTTTCTTTATCCCAAGCAACTTCAGCAGTTTTGCAGAGAACCACCTGTAACGCAGTGTTTCAACAGCACCCCGTTCATGACCCCATACAAACCATACTAGGAATAATAAAACCTAAATAAACCCTACTTACTAGCAATTAAAGTGATTTAATTTAAAACACAATGACAGATGCATAATGGGTTAATTACAAAATAAGTAATTAGCAAATAGGATGGAAAATGTTAAAAGGTTGTGGACTTCTGTTGTTTGCTTGGGAGAGATAGCAAAATCATCAGTGATTAAACTTTTTCTTTTAATTTCTGGGCCTGATTCTACTATTGTTGGATGTAAATGAGGCAGCAAACAAGAAGAGAGGTTAAAAAAAAAAAAAGAAATCACTCCTTTATCAGAAATACTGAAAGGCCATTGTTAACACTGAGGCTGTGTGATTTGTTTCCAATCTGCGCTCAAAAGCAGGTTTGCCTCCATAATGTTTCTGCTTAACATTAGGATATCTGCCTCTTTAGAGAAAGAAAAAAAGGTCCTCTTTCTTCACTTCCACCCACAGCACTGGGCCCCCATGAGGTCAGTAAAAACGATGTGAGAATGGTGGAGTCAGAGCACACCTCCTAGCAAGCTCTGCCTGCATTGCAGAGTGAATGAGTAAATTATTTAGTTGGGAATATGCCATAATGTGTTTATTCTCAAAAACTGAGGCTAGAAAGGAGTAGGACTTTGAACAGGGCAACTTTTGAGCTGTGAAAATCCTCGGCTGAAATTCCGTTAACTTTATAGAGTTCTGGTGATATACAGAGAGGCATTACAGAGGGTGCAAGCAATTTTCTGTTAAAATAAGTAAAATAAGGGCTTTTGCTTCATTTTCACAAGTATTATTCTTTTTCTCCACGACTCCTGTCTGCCCAAAACTGTAAGCAAATGGGCATTTAGGTCATTTTAGTGCAGTCATATTTTATGACCACCAGCTTACTGCCAGGTAACTTGAAACTCCTTATGTATTTGTAAAAGTAATAAATATATTTGTATATGTATAAAACATGTGTTTTGTATTTTGACATTTCAGAGGGAGTGTTTGCAGAAAATTTTCTCCAACTTGAGCCTAATTGTTAGTGGAGTCATTGAATTTTTCTTTTGAAAAATAAGCTTTTGGGTAAACCTCAGAAATAGCAATATGGGCTTCTCCATTTCAAAATATAAATTAAAACCAGGCAGGAATTCTCCTTTTTAAATATAGCTGCCCTCTAACCTAATTACATGTCCACCAGTAACCATTAGCATAATTTAACTGAATTTCCCCTAACAGTCACATTCTTCCATCATCCCTTGTTCTCTTTTGAACATGGTTATCATGTGCTCACTTCCCTGTCACTTAGCCAAGCCATACTTAACTTCCAACTGCCATATCTGTCAGTCCAGCCCCATCAGCATTTAACTTTGTCTGACACTCCTTCTCTATTATTGAGATGTTTTTTGTGTCTATGGTATGCCCTCATTATGCCGTAAGGGGTGTTATCAGCCTTACTGGTCGACATCGTGCCTGAACTTACGTATTTAGAAATACGCTGTCCTCTTTTGGTGTGTTTCATGTTGTCAACTTTTGTCGAATGCCCATTTCGTTTGAGCTGCTTCTGCGCGGGCAGGTAAGCACACAGGACCACCAGTCTGACTTGAAAAAGGATCTGGGCAGATTCTTAGCTATTCTTTATCCCCCTACCGTAGGTTTTGCTGACTAGGGACACGTATTTGAGAAAACAACCAACTTCTTGTTCTGGTCCTGTTACCTTAATTTGGTTGACAAAAAGCTTCTTCAAAGTTTTGACCCCAAAATTAGAGATGAATTTAAAATTCTCTCTGAAATTCTCTCTGAAAATTAGAATTAGAGATGAATTTAAGCTTTGCGTTTCGGGTCTGGAGTTTGTGTTGACAGTTTCAGAATTTGATAGTATTATGATTCTGCTATCAGTTTTTAGGACAAGTGGGTTCAGGTGTGGAAAATCATCAACTCACCCAATATGCAAAAGCCATGAGGCTAAATCCATGGTTATAACAGCATTTCTGTTTTCTTTTTGGATGTTTTCTGCAGAGTTCTGTATTTTTGCACGCTGGAGCTCAAGGCCTGAAATATAGACAGTGATTTTTCTGTATTTCTTTTTGAAAACAAGTGCTGACTCTCTAAAGCTCTGGTTAAGGAAAGCAGAAAGCCTAAAGCTGCATTAATCCTGCTGTTCATATCCAAGCCCCTGAAAATAGCTCAAAGCAAATGCCAGTACCAATCTTTAGGTAATACTTATCCCCATTCAATAGAGTGACATTTGTAGTTTGGAACATATTCATTTCTGCTTCACTTATTTTTTAGGCACAACATATATAAGATGCATTGACAAAAATAATTCTTGTTAACGAGATTCAGCCACGTGCCTCCCTCCTGACATTTAGAAAACATTATTTTTTTTATTCCATTTCATGATGAGAGTGGAAAATCACCACTTTCCGTAAAAGTCTTTGAAATATAGTATCTTTGGGATTATCTTGTGTTATTCAGTTTTACCTAGATTTACTGGGTAATTCAAGACAACCTTCGTCTAATACAGACTTTGCAGTGAGTAATAAAAGAAATTAGAATGGAAGATAAACTGTCCCTTGTTGAAATTTCAATGAGAGCTAATGTTTCCTGGGTTGACGGAACAAAACAGAAAAACAAGAAAAGTTTTACGTCAAAGCAGACAGTTGTCTGGATGAAACTCCCATATGCTGGAGAATGGACATGTAAGCCATGAAGTGTCTCTGAGGCTCTTCAAAAAACACAGGAATAATCACTTAAATATGAGCTATTTTATATTGCCCCTTTTGCTTTTCCATCCTCATTAGCCCTCCAGGATCCTTGTTCAAGTGGATACTTATGCAAGTATGTAAAGATCTTTCTGAATTAAGGCCTAAATCTCTAACAGTTAACATCTCTTAATGCGCAGTTGCAGATCAGCCACTCTCTTGTAAATCTGGCTAGCTTGCATTATATGACTTTATGTTAAGAGAGTCCCACGGGGAGAATATTTGCGATTAATGCTCCAAATATGCCATTTTGCTTTAACATGATATAAATTGACGTGTTGAGTCATCACCCCACTACACACCAACAACAGAAGCAGGTGAAGAGTGGCTGCGCTTTGCGTAATTCTTTTATGCCATAGGAAGGCATTAATGCAGCTTGAAAAACTCCTTAGTCGCTGGAGTAACCTCATGGGACATTAGTTCCTGTAAGAGGAAATATATTTTAACAGAGCCAGTTTGCAAAAGCAAAACACAGGTTATCAAAATAGTGGCTAAGTAGTGCTGCTTCCAGTTTTGTGCTCCTCTTATGCCCTCCTGTGTACACATACAGTAGGCTGAAGTAAAGTGCTAGGTAGTAGAGATAGCTGGTGTGTCAGCAAGGGGTTGAAGCAAAACAAAGAGAAGGCTAGAGTGCACTAATCTTAGAGTTTTATGCTCGATATAAACAGATTTTTAGGGCCTGTACAGGTAAGGTCAAGAGCTCCACACAGTGATAATCAATGATAAGAGAGTTTGAGATATTCTGTAGACGAGATACTATTATTCATTTCTATAAATACTGGGCAAGAGAAGCATTACTTACTTGGTTTTCTGCTTGATATCCAGATGGTTTAAAGACAATATTGAAGTCTTTCTCTGCTATGCTAGATGCTTCATATGAGAACGTGTTTTTCGTCTGTTAAGACCACTGGGAAGATGACAGAAAGACTAAAACTGTTTTGCTGCTTTTTCTTTTTGGCTAAGAGAAAATTAATTGTAATATTTTCCAGTAATTTAATTTTTAAAAGAATACATTTACCCCCAAGCAATAAAACATTAGGTTCTGATGAAATCATGAAAACAACTTTTGTCTTGCTGAATTACCACGCTGCGTTTTTGTGAGGCTGCGGAACACCTACGGTTTTTGTAGATGTGTTCAGCAGGGCAGCTGTATCACCCAGCCCGTTCTGCAAACTGTGTGCCAGAACCGTAGTCTCACCAGTGTGGCGCTGTAGAAGGGAATGTTTTGTCCATCTAAATCAATCTAAACTGTTCACCTTGCAGTTCTGCTTATTGAAACCCTCAAGTGCTTTCAAAAATCTGTAAAGCAACAGGGTTACAGCTACAGCTTGTTGGGCTTATTGTTTGCGTATGATAATTTTCTGGCTTTTGCCCTGTGAAATAGCTGCTGAAGCCTTCACGGAGCTGAACACCTATCGCATTATGGTCTGATCCTGACTGATGCAGAGCATCCTCAGTCTTGAATTATTTGTGCTCAGCAATTTTTAGGGTGTTTTAGAAGCAAGTTAAAATAGGAAATTCTGAGCCAGAAAGGTAAAATCAGTACCCTATCCTAAAGAGTACATGTTCAGGGTCATTACTCTGTGTGAAGAGGAGGGAAGAGGATTAGACAGAACTGCTGAACATGCGTTTTATAAAATTCATTAGCTCCTTGCCTTTATGATCAGGTGCTTCAGGAGAGGAGACAGAAAATGTTTATATGGATAATGCAATGCGTTTTTGATCTTAAACTTTATTGCACCATCTTATGTCCTCATGAGTTGAGCGAGCCTAGCAATACAAAGTATGAGTCAAAGTTCACTTCTGAGCCTGTGCCTACAAGCCAGTTGCGATGGAGCCTTTTCATTAAACGAATCTAGAAACTGGATAGATTTTTATTTCTCATATGATGCGTGGTTGTTCTGTAAGGGAGAGAATACTTCTTGCTCATTATGTAGGTATCATGTACCATAAGCTGTGGTCTAATACATTTTCCACTGAATATGTATTGGCACAAAATCCTCTGTATAACTCAGCTCCAAAATGTTAATTTTACTTTGCTGTTGAATATTGGAAACAAATTCAAAAGTTCAGTTATGAATCAATACAGCCCATAGCCGGGCTTGTCATTTTTCGTGATGTGGAGTTGCCAGTTCAGATTTTCTCACTGAAGACGGAAGCTAAGGTGAGGGTAACGTTTGTGGAGGGAGTTTAGAGAACAAAACGTTCAGATGACACACCAAACAGTTCGCCGCCACAAAGCCAAGATGGCCCCCAAGAAAAATAAAAGTGCCATAGCCCGTGCCAAAATAGAGTATGAGGGGATCGTGTCCTGGAGCAGGCAGTCGAAACGCACTGGAACGTTCCCCTGCGCTTCCCGAGCTCCCAGTTACGAAACTGCAAGAGCTGCTTTTTCAAAGGGACGCGGTGAAGGAAACTTTGAAAAGGAGAACACTGGGCTCAGTGCTCGAGCAGGATCCCCTGCGCTGGAGTTGCTCTTACGAGGTCACCCTGCTGTACAAGAGTGTGTCCAGCCTGAAGGTCACGGTGTCCTGCATCATGTCCTTGTAAAGGTCAGGATGCTACAGCCAAAAAATGTTGACTGGGGCACCACCTCTGAGCCTTCCTTGTGTTATTCTTAGGATATTTGAGATTTAGAGAGGATTTTGTTCTCCCCTCACTGGCTGGCTTTCTGTGTGTTTTTCCCAGAAGTAAGGCGCAGTCTGGTGTCTGTGGGATGAGTCTGATGTCCACAGGTACAGCAGCAATGCCACCCACTGATCCATGAACTTACTTCCAAAAATGAAGAGATGAGCATAACAGAATTCAAGATATTCAGTTGTTTTAATTGATTTGTTTTTCTCTCCATTTTTTGAACGTTTAGGAGGACATCCACCTGCCTGTGGCATTTTCAGGTTCAGTCTAAGATGTGTTCAGAAAAACGTGAATCTCCCAACCAGAAGGGGGTTCCGCTCGCTTCTCCTAAACTGCTTTCTCTCACTCCAGCTGTCACTATTTATCGTTCCGTTCAGTTTCTTCAGGGTCTCTGCTTCCCTCACTGTGTCCCGTTGTCTCCATAGTCTCTGAACCATAAGTGTGCCCCGCTCTATCCTTCTACGTAACATCTTTCCCAGCAACCCCCCTGCAAATGTTCCCCTCATTTCTGCCCCTTTCCAGTTTTCCTATCCTTTTTAATCTCCCCAGTACTCTCTGCTATCCGACTTTGTCCCCTGATGCTGTGTTTTCCCTGGGTGTCTTTGCAGAGCTTCCTCTTGCTGCTCACGAGGTTTGTCAGCCGGCTCCTGGCCGCCGCCACTTCCCAGGCCCACGGCAGTGTCCCGCTCGGTCCCGGATGTGCTGGTAGCCTTCCTCTGCCAGGCGCCGTCGCATTCCTCCTGCCCGCTCGCGGTCTCAGCGGGAGGCTCTTGCCCTTGAAGGCAGCTCAGCTCCAGTCGCGTTGGAAACGGCAAGCGTTAGCGTGCCAAAACTAGCTGCCACTGCTTCAACGTGAAGCAATGGAGTAAGGATGAAAACCCCCCTCAGTCCTCCTGCCCCGAGCGGTGTAGCCCTTTTATATATTCATTATTTAATTCAGTGCATTTGTATGTAGGCGGAGGCACTTGGTGAGAGTGGGTGACCGCTTCACCACATTGATTAATGTTAATTGGTTAATCACCTTTCGTTATGAAAACGGAAAGTAAGTGCAATAATTGGCAATATGGCTTGACAGCATGCCTAGATTGGAGACCAGAGCCTGAGAATTAATTCCAAATTTGACTTATCTCAGGCCAGTGGAGATTAAAATACCAAAGATGTGCCTTTGTTGATTTTGGGCAAATAGGAATATTCTTTTCCTGAGGTGTAGCTGTAGATCTGAAACAAAATTCGGAATATCTGCATTTTAAAAATAGAGTAAATATGTTGCTGCTTTCTTTTGAGGTATCCAGTATGAAAGTGAGGGCTACATTGTTAAAATAAAATAAAATAAAAAAAGGGTTGAACTCTTAGTGACTGAAAACAGCATGCTGCCCTTTCGGCTGCCTCTGCTCTCCGGTGGGGCGATCACACGGAGAGCTGGGATACCAACCTCTGGGGTGGCCCCAAGTTGTCTGAGCTTGTGACTCAGAGCCATGAGACCTTGGCTAGCTCTTTGTAGATGCACAAGAGTGCTGAGCATATGAAGGATCATCTAATGAAGACTACTCACTGTGTTGTTAGCAGAGCTTAAACATAAAAATTGTGTCACTTGTGGAAAGAAAGATATTCTATAAAGTCCATGAAGGCTCCCGTAAATTCTTGGCCTGATGTGGTAGAGGCCGAGACTGTGACTCACCCGCCTCATTCCCATTTGTGCCCGTTCACATACTTTTTAGTTGTAGGCACTGAAAAAGAATCAGATTTTCTCCAGCATCTTCCACATTTATGCAGCCTTCAAGAGGAAACTGCTATAATTAACACAGATGCCACATACAATCCTTCCTTGCTTAAAGTAGCACGCAGTGCTGGGTCCTCAGGAGACATTCAAGCTTTGGGATACTGGAAGGGATAAATAGTTCTGTACTTCCACAGTGGTTCCACCAATGTGCTACATCCTTAGAAGGAAAAATAGAAAATTATTTTACTTCTGACATACAAAATGCAGGAGAAAAGAATCATTTTTAAAACATTTCTAGTACATTTGGAAAGACTGTTCCAATCACTGTCGGGTACAAAGCAGTATTAAAAATGGGCTCATTTACCGTGTTTATATTGGCAGTTGCTAGACTGACCAGCTAGTGGAGATCTCATCGTGCTAGGTGCTGTCCATTCATGTAGCAAAAAACAATACCTGCTCCAAAAAACTGATTTCTAGACAGATGTGAGGAGAAAAAGAGGATGTCCATGCTCTATTTTAAATTGTGGGACGGAGGAAGACTGTGCCAAAGCCAGCTATCTTATTATGATGCTTTAAACAAAAGACTATCTTTTCCATCAGACATTTCATAATTAGTTTTTTAGACAAATGACAACGGCCCTCATGCCCAATCCTAGTCTCATTGGGAAAAACGGCAGAACTCCCAGCTAGAATTTTTCTCTTTGTACAGGATTCATTGAAGAACTTTGTATTTCTCTTTTTTTCTGCTTCTTTTAATAAGTTGGTATATAAACAATAATTCTAGGATTAGTAACTAATTATTTACAAGAGGGACAGAATTTTTATTTAAAGCACTCCGTTGTTTACTTCAAGAGTACTTATGTGTCACTGAGTCACCAAACCACAATTAAATTCTGGGAAATGGCTTGTTGCTGATGTTCATTGGGTCATGTGACACAGTGGGATGGGTCAGATTCTGATTGTAATTGGCAGCCCAATCTAAATTTGTATCCTCTTTAATCTTTTAATTGACAGACTGTAAAGGAGTTTGGAGTACCACAAGATGTCAGACACAAAAGAAAAGAAGTTGTTGTCAGCTCAGTTGTGCTGTTCTGCACATAGCAAACATCAAGCAGAGTATCTGCTTTTCTCCAGAGAGTTTAAGGAGATGCTCTCTTTTCTGAGAAGAGCCCAGAGTCTCGAGTAGTTTGCTGGGGAAAAAGACAAAGAGATAAAAAACACGGTCAAACATGTAAGCTGGAGGAAATTTTACCCTTTCCTGCTATAAAACTTTCAACTGTTTTTACTTTGCACTTGCTTTACAATTACAGTAAAAATTAAAGAGGATGGGGTGTTTTTTTTTTTTTAATCATGAAGTAATTCTGAATCTTGCAATAATTTAGTTTAAAGATTTACCAGCTATGCCAGGTTAATGTAACGAGGCATAAAATGATGAAAAAGATGGAGCATAAATTACAGTGAAGATAATAGAGCCGTTACTACAGAAGGTCTAAATTTGCATGCAGGGGAAAAAAAAAAAAAACCTGCTATTCAGCTGGCTGGTCAGCCAGGGGAGATGGGCAGTGCTGTGATTTTTCTTCTCGGAGTTAAAGAAACGGGGGAGCCGCTTGGCCCCCGGCCGCCTCCGGGCTCCGGCGGCGCCGCCCGCGGCCGCCAGGGGGCGCCGCAGCGCTGCGCTGCTGCGCGGGGCTGCGCGGGCTGCGCTGCGCTGTGCGGGGCTGCAGAGTTTGCCGCTGAGTTTCTGCCAAAACCTTGCACTGTGTCCATCCCTTTGCCTTTGGGGAGCGGCGATAAAGCGTGAGGTGGACGGGCGCTATGCGCGCCTATGCGAGGGCAACGCAGTTGTTTCCCCCCCCCCCCGGCAGGATTTTCTCTGCCTTGCAAACACGGTGACCGAGTTGGTTGATGAGCTTGGGTGAAATTGCAAGACTGCGCCCCAGATACATTAATTATATGGTGCGTGTGCTTGCTGTAACTCACCTGCTTTCTAATTCTAGTTTCATAGTCTGTGCCTAAATAGAGCAGATGCTCTTGATGTCCTTTTAGCCTGCTGTTGATGGAAGATATTTCAAGGACAGGAAACGTTCCCAGTGTAAAGAAGCAGCAATTAAGTGGAAATACGTACTTGGCTGGGATGCTGAGCGCACAGAGAGAACTAAACAAAGGTCAAAACACAGTTCATGAAAATAGAATGTTGATGAGGACTAATATAAGAGAGATTCTATTTCCCCTATAGAAAGTCATGAGTATCAAAAGATAGATATTTCCTGATAATCAGAAGAGCTCGATTCTGATCTCATGCTAGTTTTACACTGGCATTAGGGGGTCAATTTTAGGCTGCGAGTTTCTTATTTTAAAAATTCTAATGAGCTGTTTTCTCTGTTTTGGAATAATACCTTTAGGATTGTCTCTGTTTAAATCGTCTATGAAGTGCGCAGAAGCATTTTTTTCCACATCAGCAGCTATCAGCTGTACAAGCTCATTCTTTTTGACCCTGCCTCCAAAGTCCTGCTATCCACACATCCTCCAGTCCAGCAGGTTTCGGACATGACTTGTGTTCATTGCCTCATGTAATGCAACAAGGTGCATTGAATTTAACATAATGTGTTGTGCCATCAACATGGCGTGTAGTGTTCAGGATCCAAAATGTTCCATCCTGTTTAAAAGTTAACGTTATTAACATAACTATTATGCATTTTTGCATTTATGGACGTATTACATGGGGTGGTTTTTTTTTTCCTTTTTTTGGCAGGTGACATTGGTGACAGAAGAAGAACAAGAATGATTACTTATCCATAACTCCCAGCAGTATGTCAGGTAATCATATTTCCTAAGAGTATCTCTACAATATTTCTTGCTTTTTTTAGAGGGTTTATTATTCAAAATTTACTGCAAAATAGTGCTTTTAAAAAGTTCTGATTTCACTGGTGCTGGGAGCTGAAGTCTTCCCTCTACCCAGAGTGCAACGAAAGGAGGCATGCAGTAATCTTCCCTTATGCTTTCCCCTGAAACTCCTGTCCTCCTTGGGTTTCCTTCAGCAACAGTGCTATATTTTATTCTAAATGCACATTTCAACTTCAACTTTTCCTGCTGAAACTGCCAGTTACAGTGACAGTTTCTGCTGACTAGGTTGGCAGAAGTTATTTTGTAACAGGGACATATTCCTGGAGGTTCAAAGCGAGACAGTCAGATTCACTTTATATTGATTACTAAGCACTCTCCAGATAATAATTGACCGAGTCTGTAGGTAGGCTGACGAGCCAGAGTTAAAATGACGCTTAACCATTTTAAGTCCTGTTTACCATCTTGTCCCTTTCAGTTGTAAAGTATAGCCTTCTAATGAAGGCTATACATGAATTAGCTGTGTCAAAAAGATATAGAGACTAGTCCAAGAAGAGGATGTCCACAAAGATTTAGTGGTTATATGGAGATCGTATAGAAAGCCAGAGAATTTCAGACTTCTGCAATATGTTTCAATATTCATAAAATCACATACGAAAAAGAATTGTTCTGCTGATATTGTTTGTCAGTGGCAATTAGCTGTTGGAATATGTATAAATAGATCCTTTTAAAAGCCTCTTTGTAAAATGCAGCATGTGTTACATAGGGAAAGTCATAACAAGCAAGCCTCAATACCTGATGTTATGCTGAAGGGGCAGTTTGTTTGTACTGTCTGGGCAGTTCAAATATCCTTTCTCCTACCCTAGAAAGCTCCTATCCCACTGTCTGGCATTGGCTAGCAAAGGATAAAAGCTGTTATCCACCAACAAGGCTGTGGCTTTACATTTGGGGTTCTGGATGTAAGGTGGAGAGTAACATTTAACAGACATGTGGAGGAAAAAACGAATATTATTTAAATGCATGCTTTAATAACGTATTTTTTGCATATGTGTTTATTTTCCATGCCAAGATGGATCATTTTACTATTCTCCTTATGGCTTCTTTGCCATTCTTCGAAGCAGGGATTGGGCACAGGTGAATATAAGACGGAAGCAGAGGGCATCAAGGCTTCTGGTGAAATGAAGTTGCCTTGTCCTTGATCAGCGTGTCGGGCTCGAGATTAGCATCACCGCCGCCTCAGGACTGGGAGGGAATTTGTATCCTTAGGCTAGGATAGGCAGGGCCTGCTGGAAAGTTTTTGCATTCTTCTGTAGTCATTCTTGGCATGATAGTTTAATTAAACAAATACCTGTTTTTGCAAGAGGTTGTGACATTGACATATAACTCTGAGTCTCTGCAGCTCGCTCATGTGCTCTCTTCAGTCTCGTGTCACAGCTTCGTTTTTTGACCTTTTGCTACAGGGCTTAAATTTTCTATGGTTTTGAGGGGCGTGTTTAGTAGCTTGTGCTGCATGATGGCTAATGATGAGGTCTAAAATGCAGTATACCTGCTTTACCCTCACCTTACCTGTGCAGGGTGTAGCTCTTCCGGCGGGTCTTACAGAGATCCCTCCCTAACTCGCTGGCCAGACCTGTTCCCCTGGCCTTCCCCCCGCAGGACAGCTCTGCTGAGCTGGGTGGAGACAAAGCGTAATTGGAAGAGCCTGCACTTTCAGTATTTCTTTAGAAAGGAGTGGGCAGAACAAATATGTGCAAAGAAAACATTTACCAGGCAAAAAAAAAAAAATGCTCATTGCAGAAGTGTTGGTGCAGCTGGAGATGTCCAGGGCTTTCCACTCGAAAGTTTTTATTTTCTGTTTCCCATTATAGGGATGAAATTCCCTACATGAGTGTGACTGTGAAAAGAAACATGGATGACATAAAAATCTTTCAAACTTTTGGCTGTATAAATACCACAGTGCAGAGCCAGATAAGGCTCCTTTCCCAATGAATGAAAATCAAAACTTAGGTTCTGTTATTGAGTCACTGGAATATGAGAGCGGAATCTCATCCAAAACCAATCCAGTTGCCTAAAATAATAGGCTATGCTATAGTGATTTTTGGTAGATCATTTCTCTGTGCATATGTTACATTTTTATTGCAGTAAGAATTTTTCTTTTGTAGGCACTGTCCAAAGCCCCCAGTTTCTAGTGCAATCTAGAAGAGTTTTGTCTGAATGAAGGTTGTAGGATTTGGCCTGGGATGGTAAAGCTAGGCTTTACTACATTTTACGGTTGCCACAGGATAAATATTTTGAATATTTTGACATCTCAACTTCAAAAACATGCATTGGCGTGATTATTTTGTAGCATACCTCTGTGATTGTATATGTTTATAGCTTTAATAAGGAGAGAGTTCAAATTTTCCAAAATGATAGTGGGAACTTCAAACTTTTCTGTATCCAATTCAGGTAACGCGGAAGGATTTCAGAAAAGTAAAAATCCTTGCTTATAAGTACATACATTTGAAAATAAAAAGTGAAATAAATGCACTAGGTACAATATTTTCATGCAAAAACATAAGCTCAAAGAAAAATATTAACAAAGTCCAAACTACCATCGTTTTTTCCTAGAATGCAGTCAAAATAAAGTTCATGCAGAAATGCAAATGGGGCTAATGAACACCTAATATTGTGTGCTTGATGGCATTAGAAGCTGACAAGTGAGAAGCTGAAGTTACAGGTTTTGTAATCTCTGTGCTCGTCTATATGCTTTTGCAACCACGCTAATTATAAATGTCCAGGCTTGCTTAGCCTGTTTGATGTACGCCTAACTCAGACGATGACCAAACCGGCAGGTAGGGTGATGATTCAGGAGGGGAGAGCTGGACATAATACATGTCTTGCAGATGAGACAGAACACATTCTGTTCTCATAAGCATGGTACAGCCTTAAAATAAATAGTTTTCAGGCTACTGATCACACACGCACAAAGCAAATCCAAAAGTTCAGCTTCCCTAATTTGGAGCCTGATTTCTTTAAACCTTTCCCTTCTTTTATGATCAGCTCAGTAGTAAATCTGATGCTTTTGAAGAGCAACAAGAGAAATGCATTTAGGGAGTGTAAAACATATTTTATTGACATGGAAATAGCTAGAAAATGCTCGACTGGACAGTAGCGTTCCCATAGTTCATCGTCAGCTTCACAGTTGGCAGCAAAAGTACAGTCCATGGAGTTCTGGAAAAAGATTATAAGCATTTTAAAAATAGTCCTATTTCAGCAATAACTACAAGTCTGTCTGCCATACATTTGTACAGTAGAATAGGAAATTTTAAAAGTTGGAAAGGAATATTTTCCCGTAGAGATGATACAGTTCTTTTAAATAAATAAAAATAAATATACAGTATAGCTTGTAACAGAATTCTTCCTGTTTAAATACTGTAGTGAAGCTTCTGGCTGTAGCACCATCATTCACTGGCACTAACCTACCGCTGACGGCTTCTGTGTGTCTGTTCACTCCAAGGCACAGGGCAAGCCTTGAAACAAAGCTCCATCTTACTTCACTTGCTGGAGTGAGAACTGGAGACGGAATACAAGAATGGGTTCCAAAACTTCAGAAAATAAACAGTATTTGCAGAATATCATGGATCTCAATAATGTCGCCTTCACAGTCAATGAAATCTTCAGTGAGGCCAGGATTTTACTCTGTGAATGTGTTTTGGTTTCATAATCGACCCTGACATTGTGCTTCTGCACTCAAATATTCACACTGTTCTATTTGATAATGACTGTAAAGTTAGATCAAGATAGGAATTATAATAAAATTAAGTGCTTACTTTAGGGAATATAATTTAAATGTCATAAATGCATATTTTCAGTAAGTAGATTTTAATATGCAGTATTTCTTGTAACAGGTAACTCATTTGGAAAAGAAAATTAATCAGCTTTTATGCAAACAATGCATTTGAAAACCAGTATTTCCAAGGGGCTTGCATGTAATTTCCAACAACTGGGAAAAGTAATATAGTAGGATAAGAGAGGATCTCTTTTTGAGTCTTTGCACTGTAATGCTCATCAACCTGTAAATTTGCTATTAGTTCAGATGGAAAATAGTTTATTGTGTAACATCAGATAAGAAATGATTTCTCCCGAATTTCTTTAATGATTTTTCTAGGATAAGTTAATTTAACGTACATCACTGTCTGACAGCGCAAACTGTCCCACGCTTCTTGTCCAACAGACCATGGTAAAATCCCACTAACTCAGTTGTATTGTTTCTTTTCAGTAACGGACTTTTTAGAAGGGCAGTAAATACTTTAATATAAGGTTTTATTATGCTAGGATTCAGCAGCTTTGTAATGAGCTTTTGGGGATTTTCAAAAGGTTAACAA
Source organism: Struthio camelus (assembly GCF_040807025.1). Lineage (NCBI taxonomy): Eukaryota > Metazoa > Chordata > Aves > Struthioniformes > Struthionidae > Struthio > Struthio camelus. Next base: position 44,291,376 of record NC_090943.1, on the reverse strand, counting down.
GATTTATATTGTGGGTTGTTTTTGCATGAAGCTATGAATCACTCCATGATGGCTCTTATTACTTAGAAGCATATTTTTGAATATGCAGTTAAAAATATCACACTTAGTAAGTTCTAGGTTACAGACGTTCTGATTTAATTTTAACTTTTTTGTTTTAAACGTTAATGTTTATGTGCTTTCAAGAAGCGCTATATAAATACAAAAGTTACGAAAGGCAAGTAGTCTATATAAACGTTTTGTAATGTTTCAAGGTTTTATACAATTCTCTAATAATACGTCGAGATTTTCTTTCAGTTCATGAAAAAAAAGGTTCTCTAAAAAGTGTTACGACTCTGAAAAGTCCTGGGGGAAACAGGAAGGTGTTTGAGTTTGGTACTTACAGCTCAAGAATACCTTCTGCATTTTCCAGAAAAGAGGCACATATTTTTCAAAGAAATAGTATCTGATTGGATTTCATTGTGAACGGAGCAGAGACACATGTATTTTTTTTAGTTTTGCAGTGTCTCGTAGCCACTTTCTTAAGTGTGTTTCATTATGTTAGTGTTGGTATTTTTTCCTTTTCCATTGCTTTCAATTAACAACCATTATATTTAGTCCGTTTCTATCATCCTTTTCTTTAGTGGAAAGGAAATTGTATTGGAAGATCCACTTCTTTTACAGTTAGGTTTGAAAACTGGAGATGCTTCTTTTTTGGAAACTTGTCTTTTTGAAATACAATTTCTGATGGGAGCAGATTGTTAAGTGTTAGAAGTTCTGAGTACCATTCTTAGACTGTATAACACTGTCTGTGTTTCACTGCTGCCATAGGTTAGAGTGAGTGCACAATGCTGTTAATATAACTCATACTTGTTAATTTTGCATGAAAAAAAATGTTAACATAGTTAAGAATAAAAAACAAAATGTCCCTGTGTTTTTCCTGACTTTTCTCCACTAGCATATAAAACATAACACTTTCCTTTGCTAAGCTTACCCTCAGATCTGCAGCCTGCCATTTTATATTCTTCCTAAGCCTGACTACGGACTGCTGCCTAGTTCTTCTGATATGTCAGAGCAATGAGCTCACACTTCTTGTCCTTTATATATAGTCCATTATAGACTATATATATTATAGAGAGAGGACTGTAATTTCTGGTGCCAACTGTGAAGCTGACGATGAACTATGGGAACGCTACTGTCCAGTCGAGCATTTTCTAGCTATTTCCATGTCAATAAAATATGTTTTACACTCCCTAAATGCATTTCTCTTGTTGTTCTTCAAAAGCATCAGATTTACTACTGAGCTGATCATAAAAGAAGGGAAAGGTTTAAAGAAATCAGGCTCCAAATTAGGGAAGCTGAACTTTTGAATTTGCTTTGTGCGTGTGTGATCAGTAGCCTGAAAACTGAAGAACCTGCAGGTTCTCAAGAACCCTCTCCTCTCATTGCATTTGGTCTTTCTTTCTCAAGATGTCTTTGATTGCATTATTTGGGTAAACATCATCATTACTAGCTGCTTTTTGGCTTTCACAAACTCATTATATCTTTATCAAGACTGCTTGTTTTAGTACCTCTTTTTTACCTGACCATTGCTCAAGCCTCAGTTTTTGAAGAGAGTTTTTAGTAGTGCTCTTTCAAGATACAGGATTTCTTTGAGCAGTTCTAGAACACAGATAGCTTAAGTAATTTCATCTTATTGAAAAAACAGTGAGCTTCAATTATGTGCATGTACAGCCCGGATTTGCTGTTAGTAAGTGGTGGCCAAGTACACTATCCATTCCTCACTGGGCAGAGGTTGAAGGTCCAACATGAGGAAAGACCATCCAAACTGATCTGAGAATGAAGACTTTACAAAAACCATGGCAGTTATTTGAAGGGCAATGTTGTTTCCCAAATGGTTGCACTATAATTTATACATTAATAAGATCTGTTTTATGAAATTTTAATCCAGTAATCTGGAAATGATGCTTTGCCTTATCACTTAGTTTGTTTTAGTAGGTTCCTGGGTTTTGAAAGAATTACTTAACGTAACATGAAGAGAGTAATAATGTATTAGTAATCCCGTATTCAGACACAGGCTCATCTGGAAAATGAGTCCCAGAGAGATGGTTCACTTTCCATAAAGACATCAGATTAACCTTGGTTAAGAGGCTGGTTAACCTTGATTCAGAGGGAGGTGGTTCTTCAAATAAAGGGAGGCAGATATTGGAGCTTGTTGCCAGAGGATGTTGTGGTTGCAAGAAGTTTACATGGGAGAAGACTGGAGCAGCCCTTTAAAGAAGGATCTTTTGGGTCTTAGTACTGTGTTGGCAGACTGCATGGGCTCAGGAAATCCCTTGGGTTGAAAATAGATGGAGGCTGGGACACTGTTGGGGAACTTTTACATGTGCTTGCTGTGTCCTTCCTCTTCCGCTGGCATGCACTGATGGTCACTGCTGGGGCACAGTATCTGAGCTGGCCCTTGGTTTGAACAGAGCAGGCCTTCTCGTGCCCTCGGGGTATGCTGCTCCCCGAAAAAGCCTCCATCCCATGCATCGTGTGCAAATATGAGAGGGTCAAATACATTTAGTGTGTGTATATTGTTTAATGCCACTTTCCCAGTTCCGTTGTATATCCAACCATCTTACTGCTTTTTCCCACATAACTTTGGTCATTCATTTCTTTTTCTGCTAGTATTTTTATCGGCTATGCAGCTGTCACAAGCTTCCATATCCAGGTACAGAGCTCCTGTTCATTTCTCCAGGCAGAGGGTTTCAGACAGTGCTTTGCATACCAAAACCCTGAACCATTTGCTTAGAAGCTGCCTCGGGCTACTTTGCAGATGAGCTGTCACATGCTTCTAGATATTCTTTTCCCAATTAAATTTTTTTTCCTTATGTTTAGAAACTTGAGCGTAATGTCAAACCCAGATTCCTGATGAGATAAATGTATGTCTAGTATTTCTTTAATAGTTAATAGAGATTTGATATGTTTTTCAAAAGCGATTGCAATGGTTCGTACTGAAGAACTCGTTTATGATAGCTGTCAGCAAGAACCAGTATAAAGCTCTTGCACTGTATAGTGTAAGTTTGTTAATGTTACCTTTTTTTTATGCATTAAGAACCCTTCACATTTGATATCTGTGCACCGTTTTTCATAATGATTAAGGCTTTGTCCAAAAGATTATTTGAATACATTGAAATATACTTCAGTATTTTTAAAACTATGTTCTAAAATGTAATAATTAAATGTTTTGTAATATTGCCACTGTTAAAGGGAGATTTTTGTGTTGTGGGTTGAATAATCCTGGCATTGTTTACTTCCACAAACATAAGCACACACATCTTTCTGAAATACCAGAAACAACATAGTGGTTTCAGTAGACTTCACTAGTTCCGTGTTCTCATTAGAGTCCTTTGTCTCTCATTGTGCCCGTTTGTCATATAGCACCTGTTACTTTTATATTTTTAAATCTGAGGATATAAATGACATATTCTGAAAAGCTTTTTTTAGCACATTATATGAAAGCATGGTTTGGATATCTGTGAGAATCTGGCCAGTCTGTATGAGCTCCATTCATCCATGCTCCATCCTCCTCCTTGTCGAAGCAAAACACAAGCCTGGTTTGAAAGTTGGGAAGCTCCATTGGGAAATGTTCCCATGTTTGATAGAGAAGAAGGAGAAAATATAGTGGTGTTATTCTGCAGAAAGGGGAAGGGGAAGGGGAAAGGGGGAGAGGAGAGCAGAACAGGAGAGGAGAAGCCGAACGAAAGGAAAAAAAGAAAATGCTCTAAACTATGGCACTAAGGAGAATTGTAACCTTAGCCTTGCCTGGCCCGGAGAGTTTTATCAGTCCAAGCATAAACACACCTGTAAAACTCACATGCTTTTACTGACAGTTACTTTGCACACTCTAAAAAGCTTGTACAAAATATGAATCAGATTTTAATTTTACTGGCTGGGGGGTCCTTTAATTGCAGCTTTCTTTTTTTTTTTTTTTTTTTGCATTAAGTCGTTAAGTAAAAATGATCTAGTGTTATTGGCCTGGGTCCATACGAAGCTAGGCTGCTTGATCAACCTACTGTGCACTCCTCAGTCATAATCCTGATTACATTTGCCTTAGCTGATCTCTTAGAAACCAACCCACTTGGATGTCCTTAGATGCTTGTATACTTCAGTGTTTAAAAAAAAAAGGAAAATTGCTCTTGCACTTGCTGCTCAGTTTACAGTAAACTTCAAATATTAGAAGAGGTAAACCTGTACAAAACAGTCACTTTCTCAGTCTTTTGTTTTCCAGTCAAGTCAGTCAGTGACAATTCAGAGACTGCTAATGTATTCATCCACGGCTGTTATTTTGATCAGCTACAAGCTGAAATTCTTGGAGGCTGTCAGCAGTTTTGGAACGTAAAACAACTTTTTGTTGTGAGAGGCAATGTCTTGGTAAATGTAAAAATGGCAATCCTATGACATCCCAGAGCTGCTGGTTCTCCTGTTGCCTCAGGGCTAAATGATGGCCCGTTGCTGGGGGTAAAAAAGAAAGAAAGAAATGTTTGCGCTCTCCAAAAATGTGTGAGCGGTGTAGACTCTGTGGAGCGGGGAGCGTGCTTTCCTCTGATACTGCAGCTTTCACTGCAGATGCGTCTAGCTGGCAAACTGAAGCTAGCTCTGCATAAAGTAATAGTAATAGTAACAGTAATACCAATGCCACTGCTAGGTGTACCAAGCCAGATCATCAGGCAGGATGTAATCCCGTGCCTCTAGGTGCCTAAACCCTAGGTTAAGCTCCAGGTGAGCACACTGAATTGGCACTCTCTCCACTGCCCTTCTCGGTACTCTGCTGGGCACCCAGAGTTTTTGTCAAGGTTGAAGTTGGGGATAGCTGCATAAATAATGTCGCCCTGTAGTGAAACTGTAATTTAACATCTTAACAAGCGGAGTGGTGATTTAGAAGATACGTCTGTGCTACAGCACAGAAATACAGGAAAGGAAGACAGAATATGAGCTCCCTCAGTGGTAGTTCCTTAGTACTTACTCTCCTCCTAGCAAAATTTGAATGCAGAAAGTCCCTGCGGACTTAAGAGTATTTATGAAGTGGAAGCTTGTAAAATTAAATAAACTGTAGCTAAGATAGCAGTCAAAGTAGTGAGACAAATTTCAAAGGGAACTAAAAGGAAAGGAAAGGCTAAAGCTGCTTGGCCTTGGGTTTGCCGCTGTGCAGCTCTGCCTGGGCAAATTCCAAGGGATAGAAGCTGTCTGTAATAGCAACAGGTTATTCTCATAGTTTAAATGTGCCCATAATTATATTTAAACATCCCTGGGATGCTTTGCAAACAGAAATAGGAGAATGTATTTTAATTTTCTTCTTTAAATTAAGGAGAGTTTTAGAATTCCTTGCTACATGTAAAAATCTGTATGCAGTTTGTGACAGTCTCTCTTAATCTTTAGGGAACACAAGTTATACCATTGTGTGTGACTGTTAAAGGTAAAGCAAATCCTCATGATACAGGCTAAAAAGATAGCAAAGATATTCTTTCATTTCAAAGATAAAGTTGGGGAAAAGATGTAGAAATTTATGCCTGTTCAAGACTGAACAGTCGGGATTATGAATCACCGATCTTGTTTCCAGGACTAAAAGCAAGAACTGAGTAAATTGTACAGCTGAGTGTTTTGCTTCACAGAGTAGCGGCTTCTGTGGGGTCAGTGGCCTTTTCAAGAATTTGACAAAGCATAAAATATCTGAATTTATGAGAGAAGCACAGAAATGCCTATATGTATATGTGTGTGGGTGTGGGTGTATTCCACATGCTTGGATCCCAAATTTATATAAATATATTATCGAGAAATATATTATCCATGCAGGGAGATAACTAGAAAGTGAAAGTAACCAGAGGGTACACTATCTGAGGTTTTAGAAAGGCTGGGAGGGCTGGGTGGTGGTGTGCGGTTCCTCTCCATGCCAAGCAGAGGGAGACGGCAAGGTTCGGTTCGCATCTTACAGGGAAGGTCCGTGCAGCTCCTGGAGGGTCTTACCACAACTATCCAGTCTTTCCCTCTAAGTTTAAACTTACTTTGAAGGCTACAAGATCTAAGAGCGTTTGAATTAGGAAAACAGAAAATTTTGTATTTTATTCTTTTCCTTTAAAAAAAAATTGTCCCAGTATGTTGTGGTTTGCTTTCAGTATTCTCTTTTAAATCTGATTATCCTCCTACAAATGATATTCTCTTGCTGCATTACCACATTTAAAGTCACTTTTTAATCCTGCTAATAAAAACAAGTGTGAACTAAGATCAGCTCTATAGAGCCAGAAGTATGGAGAGAAGAACAAATTCTTTAGTAATCTCACCTGTCTTACGCCCTGAAGGCTGTGTTGCCAAATAATTTCTAATTCAAATTCATGTTGTTGATGTCCAGCGGAGATACAGAGGGTAGAAGGAACGGACCTTAGATTTCAAACATCAGGTGAGCTTAAACTCCTAACAGAAAGAAAAGTATGGATTTATATTTGAAATTAAGTACGATATTTAAGAAAACTATATATGTGAACAGAGTTTAATATACAATAACAGTATTGAATACTAACCATAACTAAATCTTTAGAATATTGTCCTATATGAGCAATATTCCACTTAACGGAAGTCTTAAGACAAAACTTTCAGACAAAACTAGCAATAGTCGTAGTAACTTAGTTCTGGTAACTGAATTCCAAAGTTATTTTTAAACATTTTTATCAGGAAATGGCTGGCTTGCTATGCATTTATTTGCTAATATGAATATCAATGGCTTTACTAAGTGAAATTTAGGTAAAATTTACTCTTAGGTCCATAAAAATAGCAGAATCTTAAAATGATTTAAACCACATTGGGTATCAGTCATGAAATGACTGGAACTTGACATTTTCTGCATGCAAGCTATAAAGCAATTTTGTATTTGAATTTGGGTGCACATAATCTAAAATAAAATAATTTCTTTAAATGTGGAGTACCGTCTGTGATGTGGCATTTCTATAGCAGCATTTAGTTTTGCTGCTCCCCAAAATAGAAAATGGGCTATATTTAGATGTATGGATTTATCAGCTGGTGGTATTTCAGTGTCTTCTGCATAAGACAATAAATACATTTGCCGGAGCCTTTTGATCAGTTAGATCAAATCATGCTGCTTTAGTGGCGTTATCTGCAGAGGACCTGACTGTCCAAACTCCTGTGACAGAATGCGTGCCTCCGATACTGCCCTGTGAGCACCACTAGAGAAAGGCAGGAGGTATCCCAGGCGCGACTGCTAAGCATGCCCACATAAGAATGTCACACTTAGGTAACAGAGTGTCCCTCAGGTCAGCCTGCGATAAGAGCAAAGTCAAACAAGGCTGAATCCTTGATGTTTTGTGTTTTAAGTATCTGAAAATTGTTCACGACCAGCCTCGACCTACAAGACCTCAAATGATCATATGAGCGAGGCAATAAATTGGTGGTAACTTCCCCTGGGGTCCATGGGCTAGTCGTGGTGTTGGGAAAGTTACATCTAGCGTTAACCTGTCCACGTAGAGCTGCCTACTTGTTCAGGCTTCAGAGACGGGGAAATTTTCTATTTAATGGTACTGGAGGGAAACTATGGTTGCTGAATGGGCATGGCTGAAAGGCTCAGCGTCGTACCAGTGCGGTCCGGTGGAGATGCATGGGAATACCACGGCACCCGGACAGCTGGGGAGCCCCTTGCTTTCCAAAACTCCACTCCTGAGCAAGATGTTGGCAATGCCAACAGTTTGTAACCCTGCAGTACTTGCCAAACCTCCAGAACGGGGCCTCCTGTCCTGGGACAGACTGATTCACCTGCCTGACAGAAATCAGAAGTGGAATGTAGTGGGCATAGCAGAAAACCGTTTGTATTGGAAAAGGCATTCCAAAAATGACGATGTGTCGAGGAGCGGACAGCAGCTTTCACCGTGTCTACATGCTTCAGCTTGGACGAGCACAATTTTGCAGCGAGGCCGTACAAAAGCAAACTTTCAAGTCATATCAAGTGCCCAGGAATACCAGAGAGAAGAAAAAAAGTGTAAAGGTAACCAGCATTATTATACAGAGCATAGCAAATATTGTGTTAGGGGAAAAAAAGTCCATTATATCTTGTGTTTATGGTCAGGGTTTTGGCCACTGGTAAAAGCATTACTATGAGGGGGATGTTTTCTTGTTATAGGTTTTTTTTTTTTTTACAGCAGGGATAATCATGATTTTTAGCATTCCTCTTTATATGAGTTAATAGCTTTTAAAAAGTCCTGATGACAATGTGATAAGTACTTAATAAGTTTTAAGTGTGATATATAACACAAAACCATTTCCATTTCCACAGACCTTTAAAAAATTCTCTCTCTCTCTCTTTTATGGTCTTGATGAGCTCATCAAAACTCCCTGCTTTTGAACCTGGACTTCTTAAATGAAGTCTATCCTTGATATACTAAAAATGCAAAGACAGAGGAAAGCATTATTTTAGTTCTTTCAGGATGCTCATCGCTCACCTGTGACTGTGTTGTTTTGCCTTTCCTTCTTTATTATTATTAATTGTCCCTCAAAGCTGTAGTAAGTGTCCATATAGAACACAAGTAAATGGAACTTTTTGTTCTGAATATTTTTTACCTCGGTAGTCAGGAGAACTGACCATTTTCTTTCTAATAGTTTTCTTTTTGGTCATGTGAGAGTAGCATTGAAAAAAAATCCCTTTTAAGAACCCCAGTTGCTCAGGTGTTGGCGCAAATTTAGTGTTGAAGTCATTTTTATTCCGTTTCAAACTGGGATAAATAGCTCTTCATTGTTCTTCACCCCCCAAAAATAAATACTGCACGTTGGGAGGGAGGGACTACAAGTTGTTTTCTTTTACTTAAGTCTTGCGTCACTCCAGGAAGAGAGATTAGAGTGTCAGGAAGGATATCACCTCATGAAAAAGTTAAACTGCTCTAAGTACCTGATTTCTGTAGATTTAGTTGCTCTTTACCTCAGAATGCCTCTTTGCTAACAGATGTCAGGTGTTGATCGCTTTAACGTCTTACAAGGGCTGTCCAGACAGTTCCACCCAAGAGTCCATTAATCGGGTGGTGTCAAGCCAGTTAGTCAGCTTTCGTCTCTCTCTTGTTTTTGAGCAAATGGGACTTTTTACCTTAAAGTTATCTTGTGTGGTTTGGGGAGGGAGGGATTGGAAAAGGTACATGTTTTAAGCATTGGCGGTTACTTTCTCAAGAGATAAGCCATCTAATTAACTGCTGTCTGCTAACAGGGTCTTCCAATTATGAGACGTGGGGAGACTTAACAAATTGGGTTGTCTGGGTCACAGGTCTATAATCGTGCTTGCCAATATTTGTTCAGAGATGGTCTTAAAAGTTGTCAAACACGATTCAAGGATTTGTTAGCCAGTTTGTTGGCAAACCTCTCAACGAACAAATTCTTTCTGACAAGACACTACTACCTACGTATGTCGTGAATGATAGGAAAGAGTGAAAGAAAAAGGCAAGATAAAACCCTGGAAGATTCCTGATCATGAAAGAGCATCTCCATTCTCTTTAAATCAAATTTATTCAAGGTGTCAAATATTATATGGGAACACTGGGTTGGTAGTGAACCTGAACATTTAAATATAAACTATGACATTCTTTGTTATCCAAACAGAGTAATGAGTCTGAAGTGTTTAAATAAAAGGCACATCACACTGGCATTTCATGAGTCACATACACACTTAGTGGAATGTCATAACCAAGGTACAGCAGGCTTTGCAGGAGAAGGGAGCAGTTTTAGAGAAGGGACTAACTCTCATATGTTGAGGGAAGAAGCGCACTATTGTACAAACAAGCCCTTCCTCAGGTTTACGCTAGAGGCAGCTAGTTTGAAGTTTGCTGCATCTGTTTCAAACCCAAAGACACGATTTTATGCCAGAAAGCTTTAGCTGGTTTTTTTTCTCAGTTGTAGCACTTGCTACAATAAACATGTTATAGACAAAATGCCAATTTTTAATGTCTTTGATTCCCCTGAGAAATACTCCACAATCTGTCAAATGCTATTATAACTTTACCGCAGTAGAACTGCATAAATGTAATTACTTCATGATTTAGACACAAATGGAGTTTTCAAAATAAGATGAATATTACGTAGAGATCATTTTCTCTTCTTATATGCGTTTGGTGTTATTTTGGAATTTCTTTCTTAGTTGAGTTTTCTTTCTTAGTTTAATCTACATCACTGTGCTATCCATGAGGGTCAGAACTGATGTGATAAGCTGGTATCTAGATTCCGCAAACAATAAGTTTTTGCATGACTCATTGGATTATTTTGGAAGGATCATTTTGAGTCTGTTCTGATCATAGGGCATAAAGTAAATGAGTAAGGTAATGCAAATATATACACTGACAGGAGTTGGTAACTCATAATATCAAATGGGCTTGGTGATCCTATGTTTGACAAATGATGTGTACTGCAAAAGCCACATTAATACTTCTGCTCAAAAGCTGTTACAGTGTTCAGTGTGTTGTCTTTATGATGCCCAGAGATACTGACTGTCTGGAATGCATTGCATATTATGTGGTATGAGTCCTGAAAGTGCAGAATTGCTTTCTTCTTGAAGATCAATGATCTAATAATGTTTTTCCCCATAGCAGGAATGCATGCAAAGAGAAAAACCATAAATACAAAAAAAAGCAGCTATTTTGTAACATGTAGAAATACCTATTATAAACTAGGAACTGACAATATGAGTGTACGCAATTGCTAGAATTTAGAAAGGTATGTTTAATCCTTGCAGCTACATGTTCCAACGTGCAGAACTGTTTTTGACTAAATACTGTATTTTTCTCCATCTGTATGTATAAGCATAAACACAATCAACATAAAATCCTTCCATTTAGTCCTTCGAGAACTCCACTCTGCCCTATATCATTTGAATGCTCTTTAATACCTCCCCCGAATGGATATTGCAGCACCTTTTAAAAATAGTGTAGGGGCCTTACCTGCAACATGGACGTAGCCAATACCATAGACCAGAGGTGCACAATTTAGAAACAGTCAGGAGAATATAACTCCTCTGGGTAACAATGCCACTTGCACAGTCACACAAGTAGCAGATGTACACAACAGGGGTGGACTGTGTGGAATAACGCTACTTTTGTGTGTGTCAGTGACCTGGGTTGTTTGGGGTATTGTGTCAAGGGGATCATCCAAATAGGAGTACTGCTTTGTCTTAAAATTTCTGCGGGTTAATTTTGTTATTTTTTTGATCAGGCGAAGTCACAAGAGAAGTGCAACTTTGTGGGGCGTTTGATTGTTTGCAATCAAAAGTTTTAATCAGAGATTTTTAAAACACGAGTCCCGAAGAGGTGTATGTGCTGTTACAAAGCGGTCTCCCTGCAGAAATCTGGTTTCAAGCAGTCAAGGCCTGACTGCAGTTCTGCTTCACTGGCTTCGTTGCACTCACTGCTGATGTACTCTGAGGTGGATATTTCAAAACCTTTGGGGGGCACTCAGAACTCCTGTTTAGCAAATACCTTCTGGTTTTATAAAACAATAAACTGAGACCTCAGACAGTGAGGGATGCAGCCTTTGGATCCTCTTCTGCCTCCCTATCAAAGTTTCTGTTTTATCACTGGCCTGTTTGTCCACACCTGAAGTTTTATTCTGCCAGTGATTAATTTCCGTGTATTAGCACAGTCAGGTACTTGAGAAGTACTGAAATTCCGAATGTGATGCTTCAGTGCTGAAAGCAGTGAAAGACTCCAGTATTCAAGTCAGAATACAAGACTGAAACAACAATTGTATGCACTATTTTCTAGTCCACTTTTGGACTTTAGGTGAAGACCCCATCTGACTGTCTTTTACCAGATGATTTAATGCAAAGTGATACAGGAAGAGGACCCTCAGAGGTTCAACTGAAAATACTCCAGGAATATTTCAGTTTTAATAATGATACTAAATCTTTGCAGTGTTTTTGGAACTGATTTGTTTCCAAGGGAGCAACAATCTGCAGTGCTATAAACCTCTTGGATGTTCCAGGTGAGGAAACCTCATTGCCTGGCAGTGTTTATCATTCATTTTTTGCCGGAAAAGACTCTCATCCACTTTACTTTCTCATTCTCCTCAGTTTCTTGTAATGTAATTTCCTGATACCATTGCAGTAATTCGGAGAAAAGTAGTACATACGACACGTTTCTAAGTGTTATTGACATAGCATTAGAAAACAAACAATGTTTGAGGAGTTGATCTTAGAACCGAAAAGAATTCACATGCAGTCCCGTATCATGATACCATCTCCGCCAGGCACCATGCTGCCTGCGACTGCTCTGTCTACGTACATCCTCAATTCTTTTTAGTTTTTGGATAACGAAACTAAGTCAAGTAAGTGGGAAGAAGAACCAGAGGAGAGAAAATTCTTAGGAAATTTGCCTCATCTGGCAAAACAAATCCACAAGGTGAAAAGGACCTGGTGAAAATTTCCAGCTTGGTTCCCAAAAGCTTTTTTGGGTGGTGTCAACCACCCGGCAGTCGAAGGGCGGTCGGGCACTTTCTGAGGCGGCTCCGTGCTGCGCAGGGAAGGGCTGTGGCCGATAGAGGTGGCCTTTTGCGAGGTTCGGGTCCGTTCTCATTATAAGCTCTCGCTCGGAAAGCAGCCTATTCTGCCGGTCCCCAGCGAGCCTCGGGCTCCACGCGGGCAGGGCAGCCCCCCGCGGACACCAGGACAACGCGGCTGCCGCCGAGCTGCGCGGCAGCCTGGCTCTCCGTGGCTCCGCTTATTTCTCTTCCTCTTCCCTGGCGCGGGGCTCCATTAGTCTGGAGGATGTTCTTCGTCAAATGGGCGATGTCATGTCTTTGTCACCGAGTTACCGAGTCAGTCCTCTCAAAAATTGACCCCAGGGTACAGCTACCGTGGTGCATTTGGAGTCCTCCCATTCCTCGCAGTTGCCTCTCCAGCACTGGTGTCACCCTGGAGACTGACGTAGACCAAACTAGCAATTTTGCCTCGAGGTCATCTATTCCTTTTTATTCTTCAATAAAAAGGGGTCCTAAACAAAATAAAAACTGCAATGTGCTAGGCAATTGTGACCTGCTAAGTGAAAGACAAATTTCTGGGACTAGATCACCCTCTGGTAAGAGTACCTGGCTGTTCTGCTGGGCTAACCTGTGAAATACAGCCTCGCCTGTATGCAAGCTCGCACATAAATTCCTGTTAGCTGCGGTGGAGATCGTTCTGCGGTAAACGGAAAGTCCACTTACCCTACCTGTAGAATGTTTTCTTTCTGGGGAGTATGGAGAATTAAGCTCGGCAGGTTACGATTGTGTCGACATTACATTTGTATGTACTAGCATTACCAACCAGTCACATAAACAGGTAGGTTTTGGGGGGTTCTGTGTAAACGAGCATTGCAAAGTTTCTTAGGAAATCTATGTCAGTTCAGATCTTATTCTCACAGCAGGAAACTGTGATAAAAGCGTGACATTAATTTAAAATATTTGTGAACTCATTACAAATCTTAAACAGAGAATGCACTTCTCTCTTTCTAAAAGCATTTCTGGCAGATCTTAGTTAATACTTTCTGACATTTGTTTTCAGTTTGTTATGATGTTTTTTAATAGAAGATTTTTTTTCTCCTGGAAAGTAAAAGAAAATAGGCTTTTTTGTCTCTGAATATATGAGTAAGTGTAGCTGATGATAAAAAATGCAGTGCACAAGCAAATCACCATACTTATAAAGGTTCTCAGTAACTGAGCACTTACTTACCTTGAGACAGGGGCATGATTTTTATGAAGCGCTGCAGCCATTCTTGAAAAATCAGATCTTGCCTAAGACATGCTTTTTTATCTCAGACAAAATCACTGTTTGGAAAATCTAGATCATAGACTTGAACTGAAATGAAAATTAATTTTCGATGTGTGCGTTATCACAATATATTTCACAATGCTATTTTGTTGAGTTAGGTCTTCGGTAAAAACAACACTGAGAATGAAGGTTCATTTGTGTTTCACTTCTGGGATTTCAGTAAATACTTACTGCTCTTAATGAAGTAAGTTGTTACTTTAAATTGCAAGAGTGTTACCGCAATAACTTCATTCTGGAAGTAACTTCATTGAGTTTAGTAAAATTGGTCTCGATGGAGATCATTTTGACTTACCAAATGCATTATTATTTGGTGAGGCAAGGTAGTAAGAGTTGGTTTTAAAGATGCTTCTTTTACAGTTAGGAAACCAAAATAAAAATAATCCAAGAGTAAAATTTAACTTCCAGTCCTCAGAAGCAGTTACCCTGTGATCTCTTAGCCTATATGTTAGATGCTAATTGCCAGTGCTCATTATTTAAAAAGGTTAGTTATGGTTGTGCGTTAGAAAAAGAGAGAACACTAATTTACGGGCTCTTTATATTAGTCTGAAGCATTTGATAATACCAGCTCGGGAGAAATATGTGCATGTTAAATGCTGAGTCTTATGAGTTTCACAGAATTTTGAGGACCATTGGAGTTTACGTTCAGCTAGGTTGCTAGAGGTATACTTAAAAGCCAAGAAGAAAAGGGGCCAACATACAGGTAGTTTTGGCAGTCTGTCATCTCGAGTGTTGTTTAAAATGAGTGAAAGAACAAAATTAAGACCTCATTATTAAATCAGTAATTCTGCTTCCTAATAATAAGAACAGACATTAAAGAGAGATACCATTTTGTTACTGATTTCACAGGAGTTTTACCCTATTTATGCTGTGCTGCAAAGAAAACATATTTTAGCTAGTAAAAGCAAGGCAGCTATTATAATATTAAAAAATCCTTTTAAATAAAAAAGAATGGGCGATCAAATATGATATATTAACCACACTGATGTTTGGAGTGTGTAAAGCAGTTATAAGATCATATAGTATTTTATTTTAATGGCATTGAAATGTACATAGCTCATACGAGAGCCAAACTGAGCAAGAAAACCTCCTGGCTGTGCTCAGGTTGTTGATGCAAAGGATACTTTTTTTAAAAGTTCTTTGTTACTGAAACATAAAAGATCATGAAACAAAATAGCAAAACAATTAGTTTGCTGGTAATATTTAAGCAGTGTCCTTTTTGCTGATTAAATCAAGTCATTTTGAAGTTTCCCACCTGTTGAACTAAATAGAAATTATCTCCCCAAATCACTGAACTTTAAAAAAGCTGCTTTCCGGTAAATGCATTAAGAGGCAGTAGGGAGGATTGTATATGTGTGGAAGGCTGGGGAGATTCATGCATGTAATTCTGTAAAACAAAATCAATAAAGCTGATGACAGATTAAGTTGCTAAATTTTGTAAAACTAGACTACTGTTTGGGTCATCAACACAGTGCTATTGGATTTTCTGTGGTTTAATGCTGAAAAACAGGATTATTGATTTTAGGATTTTCAGCGTATCCCCTCTGGGAGTTCTTAAGCAGTCTTCATAATGCTTCACACTTAAGTTGACAACTACAGTGACATAACTGTGTCCTCGCCTTAATAATCATTTTCTAATCATATTGCAAAAGGCTAGAAACGGTTTATAAAACGATTATTGCGGACAAACAGTGGAACAGGAGGGTTGTCGGGACGCCGCTCCTTTGTCTGGTGGCCATTGCTGCCTGCCTGCCATCTTCCCTTGGAATTAACTTACAGTCACAGATTAAGACCTTTGACTGTCATAAATCTGCTTCCCAATATGTTTGACTGGCAGGGGAGTTCACAAGCCATGCCAATATAAATAGGATTTTAGCACATCAGGTGCTGCTCCAAAGTGAAACGGGCTGTTTTGCAGTCGACTTTGTTGGTGTTGTATATTCATTGCTCCTTTCCCGTTCCATGTGTATGCATGCCTGTGTGTGTGTGCGTGTGTGTGCGAGTGTGTGTGTGTGTGCGCCCGTAAAGTAGGAGCCGAGATAGGGTAACAAAATGAACTACTGTATGCAAGAAATCTATGAAGTGCACCCAGCTGCTGGGAGCAATTGCTACATGCAGTCCACTGATTATTGCACATATATCGAGGATAATCAGGGTTACAGCAGTTGTGATGCTCAGGTCCTGCACGGTAACAACATATATATGGAACAGGCCTGGGCGGTGAATCAGCCTTATACCTGTAGTTACCCTGGAAACGTGTTTAAAAGCGAGTACTCTGACATGGACATGGCCCTGAATCAGTACAACCAACCTGAATATTTCACCGAAGAAAAACCTACTTTTTCTCAAGTGCAGTCGCCATCGTACTCTCAGAAGAAAGGTAGGGGCAATTTATTTAAATACCAAAAAAAATCTGTGTTTTTGTTTTTGTTTTGCTTTAAACTTACAGTTGCATCACTTGGCTCAGATACATCTTTGAATGTGAAGGCTGCCTGTTCAAAATTGAAAGCAGCAGTAACATAGGTTGCTAGGTGATTGTAAGCTTTTCTGTGAACGATGAGGATTTCCAAGCACTTTTTCTTAATTTGTAAAGGACGTTTGCAAATATATTGCTTGTTTTCTGCTTTTTGTGGCTATTAAGTCCATTTACTGAACATCAGTGAGCTAGATAAGAAAGTTTCTCTTCTGAAATGTCGTCAGTAAATATTCTTCAGCTTAAATCTGTTTTCTGCTTCCACACAAACAGTCTGTGTGAGTCCTCATTATCACTAAATGTGAATTCTCTTTACTGAATAACTCAGTTTCAGGCAAAATATGTTGAAAATAGAACTGCAAGTATGTATGGGAAAATGATTACATTTAATAGAGTTGCTGTCTTGTAAATGAAAACCGTGTCGTTTCTGATTATGCAAAGCCAAAAAGATAGGACAGTCGAGAATATAGCTCTGCAGTAAAGACTCTTCTCCATCCAAAAAGTTGATCTAATCAGTATGTTTGTGAGAGATAATCAGAGAGTGGTATCTGTTCCCTTAGGATTAGATCACTGCTTGTTTTCAGAATTTCTTCTTTTGCTTTCAAGTAAGCAAAGCAGGTATCACTTCTCAAAAAAATACTAACCACCACTGGAAAATGTTCTCAGTGTTACTTGTTCTGAAGCCAGACAATCAAACTGGCACATGTAGAGTATGTGTTCTCCATAAAAGTGTATTCCCTTAAAGTCACTTGAATAAAGAACAAAAATACACAGTCTGTTGTACCAATATAATATCCTTTTTCTCTTAAGACCAAATTTCCTGTATGCAGTTACTCAGAAACAAAATGAATCTGATTTAACTAGCTAGACAGAGAACGACACCATTTACTTTTTTTAAAGTGCCTTTGTAGTCAAAAGTAGCCTGTTTAATCATATTAACAACATAGAAAACTGAAATATTTTCCCTTGTGAAGGAAACGCTCATTAGCACCTGGTGCAATAAAACTGTATGTTCAGTAGAAAGTATCTTAATCTTGTACTTTGAGCAGTATTCATAATAAAGGGACTATCAGAAAAATAATCCTGCTCTAGGAAGCTGTAGAGAACATGATCAAATTGTAGACTAAATGTAGTTGTGCATAATGTGCTTTTTTTGTATTTTGTAGCATTCTAAAGTCTTCTTTAGGCTAATTTTATACTATTGGATTTTAATCAATAAATTTATAACTCTTCATAGACTTTTCCCATGTGTCATTTTGGTCAAAAACTGCTACACAGGATTAACTTCAAGAAGATGGAGACTTGCTATTGCGAAGTCAGTGAAGGAATATATATTTCATAATGCGAAAGGATTTTAAATGATAATTGCTGTACTTAGGTCAGAGCTTTAAATGAGTTATTCCAGTATTCAGACATCTGATACATTTAATGCTCTGTTTACAGTTTTTCTACTTGCTTGTTGAAAGAATACAGAGTTATTTTTAAAAATTGTTTGCCTGCTCATGTTTTTCATCTACCTCAGTTTCACTTAAAATTTGCAGAGAATTTTCTTGGGAGCAGTCACTCGAGCACACTTTTAACTGATCATCCACAGAGACTGAGCAAAGTTCCTTCGGCTTCTTTACAGCCGTCATTACTGTGATAATCCATAAAGAGTTGCGTCCCTTCTGTCAAACCTTTGCAAATGCTGACTTTGTTAAGCAGAATAAATCTAAACAGTGTGGGACATGTGCATCTTCTCTTTCTTTTTTTTTCTTTTTAATTTCCATCTTTTACCCAAGCTATCATAAAACTAACGAATCTTTTAATCCCGTCCCAAGAACAGAAGGCTCTATACAGGGCATGTGTGCCTGTATTGATCCAGAATTGATTTGGGGGGGGGGGAAGAGGGAGTTTGTTAGAGAAGCCTTGGTAATAGCCCATTAAAGCAAAATTAAGTCCCTGAGCAGGTGTCCATGAGGAGTCTTGATTGTTGCAGTTGGTATTTCTATTAGTCCCCTGAAACTTGTGATAATCTCAATACCATTCATGCTGTTCAAATCAGATTGTACTTTACCGTAACACAGGGAGGTTCTTCATGTCAAAACTTCTGCTAGTTTTAAAGGGATCAAAATCTTCTTTAGTTTCCCCTCCAGGAAGATAAAAACATTGTTTTATATGCTGAGAAAAGCTAATGTTTACGAAGGGGAGTTTAATTACTTCTGTATCTATATGTCACTTTGAGAGAATTAAGGAAATAATGAGAATGAAAGACTCAGACAACGTGAGTGTTGCTAAAGGGAAAAAAATCAGTACTTAGAAAGTATAGCCAGATGTTCCAAAACTACAAGAAAACACTTAAGCTACTCCAGATATCACTGTACATTTAAAACTATTATTTCCTGATTTTCAGTTACAAATTTTGATGAAAGATTTGAATATTAAGGGAAAAAACTATGCTCCAGAAAAGCAGGCATGGAAGTGTGGTTTTAGTTTGGCATCTTGTTGTTCTGTATGTTCTGTGCTGTACTATACATTATTAACAGGTAGGAGCACAACATTCCTACAAGAGCTTACTATTTTATTAAAGAAATAGCTCTGGACCCTGGTCCTAAAAAAATGACAGCCAGATATACTTTGTCTCTGTATGAGGCTGTCAGATCTAATGGGCAGAACAGGGCTGATGCTCATGAGAAAGAGGGTGCTATTCCCAGGTCTGTCCCAGAGAGCTACAGGAGAAATAGTTGCAGAGGTCCAGAAACCTCAGTATCCCCGCTCTGGGTATGTGCGCGGTGTTGTGGCCCTTTGGACAACAGAGGAAGTAGGTGTGCAAAATTAAAGCTTTGGTTGGAGGTCACTTCCCTTTGTACAGTTGTTTCATGGACGGACTTAACTGTAAAATGCCCACTGATGTCTATGAAATTAGGCTTTACCTTCAGGCTCCATGGAGCCCTAAGTAACTAAAAGCTGCCCCCAGAAGTAAGGGTTCGCAGGTTTCTTGAGTCATGCTACAGCAGTGCAAGATACTCAAACCTATTTATCTCTTTTTCCCGCCCCCCCCCCCAGGTTTAAGGGGAGGCTAAGGCCGTGTTTTTAAGGGCCCTTGGCATGGTAGGTGAGTGAGTGGGGCTTTCAAAGTTATTATTGTTATTATAATTGTAATTATTATAATTGTAATTATTATAATTGTTATTATAATTGTAATTGTCATTATTATTTCTCCTTGTATTTTCTCTGGCAATTTACATGCAGCTAAGAATACATACTGTATAACTGCTAGGGTATGTTAGTGAGTTAGTCCAAACTGAGGTCTCAGCAGTGTGAAAACGTTAGGGTATTTTCTGAACAGCTAAGAAAATACAGCATGGAGGTTATGTCAAAATGTCTCCTTATCAGAGCAGTGAGTGTAAATTGAGCATATAGTCCATTTACAAAGGAGACTGATTATTTGTCATCTTTGGTCTTTGCAGAAGTGTAGCTCCCAGTATGGTAACAGTTTCCTTTTGTCTTAAAAAATGATTAACTTTTGTAGAAGGTGCCTTTGACTATCCATTTAAGGAGATAGCTGTAATCAGAAAATTGACATTATCTTATTCAGCAAATCAATATGTATTTGGAGTTCTATCTGTTTCATTTTAATAAAAATTTTGTCAGTGGAAAAGGTGTTTTCAGCTCCTTTACTGTAGCCCTTGTAGAACCAAATGAAGGATGGGAGAGTAAGTGAGGTTCTACTTTGCTTTTGCTTCAGCAGTAAAACTGATGTTCAGTAAGACTTAGATTTCTAAGGGAGTAAGTTACTTGTGATACTCAGGCATGCTCTTTGAAAACATTTAAATACTTTTGCAAATGTTATGTCCAAAAAGCAGAATCCTTGATAGTGGGAATGCATGAATGAAAAAAATTGCATGGTCCGACTCTTGAGCATTATCTACAGTAGTGCATTTTGTGCCTACGGCTGGTAATGGATGAAGTACACTAGTGATCACAACAGTTTAAATGACAATGCAGGTTGGCCTAAAGTGTTTTCAAGAGCACTGGTGCCAAATGCACTACCCCGGTAAGGATTCTGACTCAGCCCAAGGATTTTGGGTTAACACAGAAAAGTCATAGTGGGAAAGTGACTATAAAAAGTGTCCCAAATCCTGTCTTTGCAGAACCTCTTGCCAAATTTTAGTAATTCCATAAATCAAAGTCGAAAGCAGAGCTGTGGACAAGTAGACAGCTAATAAGAAATGTGTGAACAACATTCTGCATGCTTCCAGACTTGATGGAGAAAAAAGCAATTTCTCTCAATGGGAGTAATGTAAAGAAAATGGGGAGCAAGTATCAGTGGATCAGCTCAGCCTTTGGGATTAATATTGATCATGGTGTTTACACATCCCATCCCTGTTTTTGTATTGGAAAGATTTCTTACCAAAAGGTTAAGTTACTGTTCTAATGCAGCAAAATCAGTGACAAAGGAACAAGAATGGTGTATACTTTTTCTGACTCAGCTCTGTGCTTTGACCAATAAAACACTATTTAAACGTTTTTACTATGTATTTTTAAACAAGTGCATCAAGGATGATATCTGGATGATTCTTGAAATTTTTTTATAATTTGCAATGAGTTACAGTGTGTCTATTAAATCTGTTGAACAACAGTATGAATTTTCAGTTCTAATACAGTTCAGAATTCTCAAAGTAGTAATTAATTTTTTTTTCATTTTCATACTGCCATGTATAGTAAACAGTACTAGCTTACTGATTAAGTCCTAAACTCCTCATTTTATTGAGGTCTATAGTCGTGCAAGCCAGCCGAGATGGGGGAAAGAAGGATTTCAGGATACATCTTTAGCATGTTTCCCTGTGCCAGCACACAATAAAAATTCACCGTAATACTGAATAACGGTCTTAAAACACAAGTGTTCCTGTGAAATAGCAAAAATGCCATTCTCTGCTTGCAGTAACTCTAAGTTGTATCAGAAATAAGCTGATAAGTAACATATGTTATGTAGACATAATTTTTTTGAGTCCATGTTACACATGCCCGTGTTGTGTAGTCAAATACAGTTTGGGTCCCAGAATTTCTTAAGGTGTGGTTTAATCCCTAAGCTAATACTACAGCGTTTGATGCATGCGCGCAGGTCTGGATATGTAATGTCCCAGCCACAGTACTTTGCAATAACATAACCGCAAGTTGTTCCTCAGTTTCCTCCAACTTTCTTTTTTAAATGTGTGCCAGGTACAGAAGAAAAAAAAAACAGTATGCGTTTTCAGGAAAACATTCCCTTGTGAGTTTCAGGGTAGTTTTTGTGTAGGGCAGAAAGCCCGCAGTGGGGAGGAGGGAGTTTGGGAAGAGGGAGGGGGGCCACTTCAGAAGACTGCCCTTGAAATGCTGCGTCCCCAGTAACCGCAGCACAGGCTGTCTGCAGCGCGGGCAGTGGGCCTAAACAGAAGGGGCAGCAGGGGTGGAAACACACCGCTCTGCATCTAGCACCTTTGAGAAGGAATGGAAGCGCTCAAGAGATGTGGATGATCAAGCCTCTTGAGTCTTGCAGGTTTCGAGGAGATAGATTTACTAAGAGATTTTTGAATTTTTCACTTCGTTTTTCTTTGCCTGCTTGGGGCGGGGTGGGGGGAACAGGGATAAATAGCAACTGATTCTCTCTTTTGTGTCCCTCCAGTCTATTACACTGTCTGGGGTCACATATACTTCTTTATGGTATCATTCCTACATATGGTAATTTGAGAATATAGACACACAGTAGTGATGAAACAGGCTGCCTCAGATGGCTGCAATGGTTAGTAGGTCTCATTTGGTCCATATGGCTGCTGGGACCTATTCATTGTGCGTTTTCCTTTAGAAAGGGATTGTTTTTTGCCATTCCTCTACAAAGAGTGTTAAAGAGTTAAAATGTAAAAGCTGTTGTGGTTCACCATCAAGACGGGCTATAATGGATTAGACAACATACATGGGGGCAAGTGGTCCTGCTGAGTACTTAGGCTTGCCAAGACGGTCAGATTAGACAGACTGGCAGGTGGGAGTCTGGAGAGCCAGGGAGGTACCTCGGACCGCACGGGAAACACCAGGCACGCCGAGGGCAAGGTCACTTCTTGGTGCTCCTCATTCAAAGCAAAGGTCGGGAGTGAGTATCAACATGAACCAGGTCAAGTCATACCAGACAGATAACTTTTTTAACTGTGAGGATCACATTGAATGTGCCAAATAATAGTCCTGGAGGATGACAGACCACAGCACACATGGGCTGAAACCCAGGGAACGAAATTATTATTGTAACAATTCAGTGGGATCAGTGTTGCTTCTCAGTGATTCCTCTTAACTACTTACTAAGTAGTTTCTGACCAAGAAATACAAGATGAGATATCAACACCAGAAATAGGAACCTACCCAATGTTTCCATGGGATTTGTCATCAGATACTCTTTAGTACTAGAGCACCTGCGTCACTCCATCCATCCAGTCTCTGCTTCTTCCAATAGGAGCTTGTATTTTTGGTCTAGAATTATTAAACACATCTGAGAGATAAAAATACTTGCTGACATGAGAGACGAGTCCCTATTAGTCTATGAATCCTCTGTTTTTGCCCAGTGTTGCAGGGAGTGAGAGAAGAGGTCTGCTTCTCTGCTTCTTCCTCAAACTCATTTCATTCAGCCTCCTTTTGTTCTTTGACTAACTGCAGCATGTACCTCTGCTGCCATCCATGACTCCCCCAAGAATCTGCATCATGCTATTCATAACTTCCATACTGGCACCACGTTTAGAAAAATACCATTGAATTTCTGCTACTATTGGTTCAAACACTGAATAGTAGCAAAAATTACTTATCTGCAAGTCTGGAAGCCAAAATCGCAGTGAAATGTAAGTGCAGGTCAGACTGAAGAGTTGCAACAACTAGAAAATATTTATAGTAGAAGGTCTGCAAGAACTGAATGTGGATCCCATTATTCCCCTTGGCCTGATGTCTGTTTGCCTGAAGCATGTATCTTTTTAAAACTCTGCTGAAGGTCCAATTCTTCTACTTCCTAGCAGTTTCTGCCGCCATTAGCTGCTGGAAGGAGACTTAAAAATGAACACAAGTGTAAACATCACTCTCGAGTTTTTAATATAGAGAAAAAATGTTTATTGCACACTTCTATTGTCAGTGATTTCTTGGGATAAGAATTTTCTATCCATGTTTCCTGCTGAATCAGTGAGGGAGTTCACAGTATGGGCTTACCCTGTGATGTGGGCGTGATCCTCCAGAAGTAATGAACATCACATTTAAGTAGCTTAAAAATATATCATGTAATACTTCTGATATAGCAAAATGGGGAATGTGGTGGCATTTAGGGATGCCGTTTTTAATTTCTGACTAGGACTGCCTATAGGAGATTTGTCTTCTCTGCCAGATTGGAAACTGTTTTCTGGGTTGAACGAAGTCATGAAACTTCAAGAGGGATAGGAACACCCATGCTCACATGTGCAATCTACTGTCTCTGTTTAAGGAGGTGGTTTAAAGAAGTGGTCTCCTGCTCCTCCAGTAGAACAAAGCTGCCATTACATGAGCAGTGCTAACCAGATTATATACTTAATGAAATATCAAAGCATTTAATTTGGAAGTAACTCTTGAGGAAGCAAGCAAGGGATACTGAATTTTAGAGGCTAGAGTCTATGCTATGCTAAGGCTGGATTTCATGACACCAGCAACAACAAGAAGCCCTTAATCTTTATGAGAAATTCAGTGGAAGATTCTGCTTCTCCTTGCTGCTTCTGCTGCCTCCTGCATCAGCTGCATGAGGCAGGTGTGAGCAAGAGGGGGGCAGGTCAGAGATAACCGCCACTGCTAATCCTCCCCTGGCACAAAGTCCATTAGGAGCCAGTGATGTAAATTGGAGTAGAAACCTGGCTGTCTCTCCTCCCCCAAGGTCACAGAACCAGCTCCACGTGCCCACCAGTATTTGTGCAAGCACAACTTGTTCATAATGGAGAAACGCAACCTAAATGTACATCTGATCTTTTGCCATATCATAGACCGATATGGTACATCAGTAAGATCTCCAACAGTTCCCCTACTCGCCTTTCAGATTGCAGGAGCATTAATAAACCTGAGACACAGACATCTGGGCATGCCTTCAGAGTGCTCCTGCTTCCCAAAGTTACATAACGGGGTATTTGTGCCTATCTAATTTTAGGGCCTCTTAATTATGCTCAAACTGGATATCTAAAGTTGACCGTACAAAATACTTCCTGCCGTCTTTCTTCCATACTTACTCCTAATCCACTCATCAACCCCTAGAAGGTTCACTTAATTTAAGCTCAGTGAATTTCAAGTATTTTCTCTTTAGTTTGGCTCTTTCTGGAAAACCTCTGGCAAGTATAGTCCTATGAAGGCATTGTAATTAAGCTGCCAGCTACTGAGCTGCCCCTCTGGGGTGTTAGTCGCAGGAAGATGACGCCTGTCTATTTTACAGCCTCCTCTGACTGCCTTATGCCACGCTAGAGCTTGCTACCAGTTGCTCTCCATGCGACCATGGCGTGCTGCATCCCTGGGCTGTCCTGAGCCTTGCTGCTCTGAGTGCTGCACAAACACAGCAAGCTTGGAGGAAAGTTTAACATGTTGAGTTACAGATGGGTTCAGCAAGCCGAGAGAAGGGATAATGTTACAGCCAGCGACCTCCAAGGGACTCTCCGTCATTGCACACCTAATAATTGCCCACAGTCACCTGGTTTGGTAGGAATCTACCCTACTAAAGCTGCATTGTGTTGGGGTGTTTAAACAAGCAAATCAGAGGGTAAGAAATCCCTTCAAAACACAGGCACATACGTAAATTATCATGCTGCTCATTTCCTCCTTTTCTGCTTAGAGAGGAGTCAGCTCAGGTCCTGTGCAGCAAGGTCTCGCTGCTGTTCGGCATCACAGGACAGCCTAGCCTTTTGTGAATAAATCACACCAACCATTTCATAGCTCATGGTTTCACCCGTCATAGTTGGGATGGAAGATGAAGAAATATAATTTGTAAGCACAATTAATTTTACAAAATCATCATTTTAGTATGGCGATGTACCAACACTTCAACAAAGCTCTGTGAGCAGTTCCTGCCTCCAAGCTAAGTGTCGAAAGGGGATTTTTCTTCCTCTGGGAGGAGAGTTAATTCATAGTTATTTTGCATATCATTTTATGAACCAGCAGAAGTACTTACACCAGTGATTACACAATTATCTTGTGCTTTTTGTCAGGTAAAATATGAAACTGAAAACATTCCCTGGATCAACCTCTTCCCCCTAAACTATCATGGCTTGGATAAAGTAGGCATGGAAGAGAAAAGGCCACTTGTCTGATACAAAAAACCATCTGCAAAATACCCTTTGTCTTTTTATGTGTGACATACCTCACCTCGATCCCTGGGAAGGTGCTGGAGCAAATAATTCTGGAAATAATTTCCAAGCTTATTAAGAGCAAGAAGGTGATTAGGAGTAGTCAGCATGGATTTGCAAAGGGGAAACTGTGCCTGACTAACCTGATAGCCTTCCATGATGAGATGACTGGCTTGGCAGATGAGGGAAGAGCAGTGGATATTGTTTATCCTGACCTCAGCAAGGCTTTTGACACTGTCTCCCGTAACATCCTCATTGACAAACTGATGAAGTATGGGCTAGATAAGTGGACAGTGATGAGGTGGACTGAAAACTCACTGAAGTGCTGAGTTTAGAGGGCAGTGATCAGCAGCACGAGGTCCAGTGGGAGACTAGTCAGTAGTGGTGTCCCCAAGGGGGTCAGTGCTGGGGCGAGTACCGTTGACCTCTTCATTAGTGACCTGGATGATGGGACAGAGTGCACCTCAGCAAGTTTGCGAATGATACACAACTGTGAGGAGTGTCTGATACACCAGAGGGCTGTGTTGCCATTCAGAGTGACCTCGATAGGCTAGAGAAATGGGCAGAGAGGAGCCACATGAAGTTCAGCAAAGGCAAGTGCAGAATCCTGCACCTAGGGAAGAATAACCCCATGCACTGGTACAGGCAGGAGGCCAACCAGCTGGAGAGCAGCTTTGCAGAGAAGGACCTGGGGACAGCAAATCGGACATCAGCCAGCAGTGTGCCCTTGCGGCCAAGAAGGCCAATGGTGTCCTGGGGTGCATGAGGAAGAGTGTTGCCAGCAGGTGGAGGGAGGTGATCCTCCCCCTCTACTCAGCCCTGGTGAAGCTCCATCTGGAGTGCCATGTCCAGTGCTGGGCTCCCCAGTACAAGGGAGACATGGACGTACTGGAGCAGCTCCAGCGAAGACGGCAAAGATGATTAAGGGCCTGGAGCATCTCTAATACAAGGAGAGGTTGCAAGATCTGGGACTGTTTAGCTGGAGAAGAGAAGACTGAGGAGGGATCTTATCAGTGTGTATAAACACCTGATCAGGGGACAGACATAGACTCTTCTCATTGGTGCCCACTGACAAGACAAGAAGCAATGGGTGCAAATTGAAACACAGGAAATTCCATCTGGATCTAAGAAAAAACTTTTTTTACTGTGAGGGTGACAGAGCACTGGAACAGGTTGCCCAGAGAGGCTGTGGAGTCTCCATCCTTGGAGATATTCAAAATCTGACCGTACACAGTCCTGGGCAGCCTGCTCTAGGTGACTGGGCTTGAGCAGGGGGTTGGACTAGATGATCTCGAGATCCCTTCCAACCCAACTATTCTGTGATTCTGTGAAGTAGTTACTCTATTTTAATAATCTCACAGGGTTATGTAAATAGCTGCATTTTCCACTATTCCCTCAAAGTGAAGCCGGGAATCTTTGTATTGCATCTTTACAGAGATAAAGAAAAGTTATGTATTGTAAAGTATATGTGAAGGTTATGTATCATAACTCCATTAATTCTAAATTGTCAAAACGCTCACTTTGAAAGCTTTATATTTCACTCTGTTTCAAAGTTCTCCATAGTTCAGAATTACTTTTTGGTTGCTATCAGAATGGTGTTTTGGTTTTTTACTCAAATTGAAAATATGTTTATATTAGCAAAACAAATGTTGTTATGGGAAAAGAACCAAGCATAGCCAATGTTTTTCCTCGTACTAATATTTGATTCCACTTGTTGGATGTCTGCTAAACCTTCAGAGGAGAAAATATCATTCTCACACATGCACGCACACACGCACATATTTGAATGCCCACGTATGTTGTCCTGAATTCAAGCTGTATTAAACGGTGCTGTGGAACGCACCCAGGTGAGGTGTGATCAGTCCAGCTTTCGCTCTCTGTTGCTGGTGCTTTGCGTGCCACACCTGCAGAACTGTTTTGAAGCAAACGAACCGTTGGTAAATATTTCTTCCTAACAGGCCTCTGAGTCACTTTGCAAGCTGGAATCTCATCTTACTGCAGTATAGAAGCACATGAGATTTTCTGTGAAACAGGAAAGAGAAATGCACTGTATGTTTCACTGTTACTTGGGTTTTTTTTTTTTTCACATCAATGCCTTTGACGTAAAAATAAATATTTATTTTTCTGAAGTATTATTTCATTCAGGAGAGAATAATCATGTTCTGACTTGTCCCTCTTGACCAGTACATGCTGAAACAGTTTGAAAAATGGAAGGTAATACAGACTATGTTTGAATTCGTCTGTAACATTGTTAGCCTGAGCTTTTTATTTAGGGAATGCAGCCAGTGGCTCTGCAAGTTCAGAAGTGTGGGGCTGCTAGACAAGGTTGGCACTGGATTTTAATATGATATTTAGTGTTTACATGCCACTTTCTTTTTCTTTCCAGGGTATATACCCAGTTACTTAGACAAGGATGAGCTATGTGTAGTATGTGGGGACAAAGCCACCGGATATCATTATCGCTGCATCACTTGTGAAGGTTGCAAGGTAAATGGCCCAGTGGGAAACTGGGAATTAGAAATAGCTCTCCAGCTCCTTCTCCATTTATCCAGACTTTCTGAACTGCACTGTCAAATAATACAAAGACAGATTAGAAGCGAATAAGAACATCCAGTCCTGATGATAAGCCGTATTTGGCTATGCTGCTGATCTTCATATGCATAAGGAATATAGTTGATTTTTGCACTGTTTGCTTCGGAAAAGAAGACAAGAAAGTTAGATATTTTTTGTTGTTTAACCATTAGCTTTTATTTTTCCATTTTTAAACGTTTCTTTGGCCACGTTCTCAGCCAGCGTTCATCAGCATTCTCCAGTGACTTGAGTGAAGCTGTTTATGCAATAGTTGAGATTCTGCCTGAGTATTTGTTGGGATTGCCAGTGTTGCTGTGCTTCTCACAGTTACTGTAAAAAAATCAAAAATAAAAATCCTTTCCACATGCTCATACAATAGTAACATCCAGCAATTTAGAAAGCATTGACATCCAGTTAAAAAACATTTTTTAATTATTTGACTTCTTAAGCATATTGAAATGTGCTTTCAATCCAAAACTGGCTCTCCAAGCTACGTGAAAAGATCAAAGAGATTGCTTTGAGCAAGTAAATAAAAAATAAACCAAAACTGAGTAACATAGGCAAGCCCATCTTAAATGATTTCACTGCCATAAATTTCCCTGAATAGCCTGAGATCCTTTAAGAAAGCTATTCTTTCCTGTAGAAAAAGAATAAGTTTTTGTAAACAAATGGGACCACACATGTCATGCACTGGTGTCATGGGACTAAGCCACAAAAGTCATGTTCTGTTCATCCCTAAAGTCTGGAATATTTGAATGTGAAATTTTGGTTTTGGATTGGCTTTAGAGTCCCACATCATAGTAACTCTTACATGGAATTAGTTCCTTCAGTTGTACAGCACTGCCGAAAGTTAAATTTATGAGATGCACAAAGACCTGAATATCCTGTGTATAGCAGGCTTGTGGTAATTTTCATAATGGTTTTATATACATGTAAGTATATATGTGTGCAAATGAAAAGTACTTATATATGGGGAAAACTGTGGAACTGAACAAATGATTCTTAAGCATCTGTGTCCCATATACC
Organism: Struthio camelus; assembly: GCF_040807025.1. Taxonomy (NCBI): domain Eukaryota; kingdom Metazoa; phylum Chordata; class Aves; order Struthioniformes; family Struthionidae; genus Struthio; species Struthio camelus. The sequence goes on along the minus strand of NC_090943.1, from coordinate 44,262,179 downwards.
AGACTGAAACAATACATAAAATGTATGAATATGTCTTAATTCAGGTACAATGACAAGAAAGCAATAGTGTGGCATTATGAAATAGCTCTTTGTCCCAATCTCTCAACTAAACAGCTACCCACCAACTTCTGTGCTAAGGTTTTTGTTAGGTATTATAAACAGACAGCATATAAAATCTACTCACATCTTCAGATACAGTTCTTTTGTCTGATGTACAATTTAAAATAGTGCCTGTATGTGCAAGAAACTGAGCTAACAATTTGCAGCAAAGAAATAATTTCTTTCTCCTAGTTATAATTGGCTTCCAAACAGACTGTTTTGTTTTGTTTTGTTTTGTTTTGTTTTGTTTTGTTGTTCTTTGTGCAAATGTAGTCACTTTACAAGATGGTTTAACAGCTATTTTGTGTGGACACTTTCAATCAATGTTTTGGGATATTTGCATATACATTTCAAGATGTATGATTTATCTTTCAAGGTTGTATGTAATCAACTTGGGATAAACTAGCATTTAGTCGTTGCTTTCACACATGAAATTAATTCCATTTTGTAACTACATTAATCAGGGCCCACAGCCAAAAATTTGCTTTGGCAAGTGTTCTTATGAACAAAGGCATCCTCACACATGATTTCTGAAGAGTAGATAGTAAGGACTGTGAACACAATTGAAGCAGCTTTGAGGTGTGATGTCATTGAAATATTTCTCCAAGTTGTGCCTATTACATCTATTGCTATGTAGATGCATAGCAAAGGAACTTAAGAAAAGAGAGGTTGCCTTACAGTCAAATGTGCTTGCTTTTATTGTTGAAACTCAGATTTTGTGCTTTTTTTGTTATTACACTTGCTTTCATTATAGTTTAGAAATACCATTTCCATACTTTGCTATGTGCACATGTGAAATTTCAAATGGAATACAGGAGTCTGAACCATCTGTCAGAGGAATCAAATGTTAGCTGTATGTTTGACCATAGCTTTGCGCACCTATTTATGCATATGCGAACATGCACAGAACACAAAAAATGAAAGTGGCGTATACATTTGTTTAAAGGCACAAAGATTAAGGCTAAAATCAATCTGAACATGAAGATAGAGAAGTGGATAATCTGTAACAAAGTGTTTGCACAAGTATGGAGAGAACCTTCCTTATCACGTGCCATCTAGAGATGATCAAAATGTTTTTTACAGAAAGTTTCTGAGAAATATAAAGAAGTGGGAAGATAAAATGTTCTGGTCCCAACATAGCTGGTGAAGAGCGTTACAGTGATAAAGCTAGAGCTACATTAAGTACCGTGAAAGGTTTGGAAAGCAAAAGTTCAGTGCCACTCTCTGAGATTCAGCAGAGATTACTCCATTTCTTGCCGTAACAAGATATTACCCCATATTCTCGGGTGTCCAGAGCTGCCTTCGACAGCCTCAGGGAGGAGAGAGGCGGATCCTGTCTCTAGGATTTCATCTCAGGGATGAGAGTGGATCCAAATCCACTTGCTGGGTAGATGAGAATTTGAAACCTGATCCACACCCCACCTAGGGACATCTTGCCTTTGACTGACTTACCGGATTTGGGTTCAAGCCAACAGGTGCCAGTCTTGCAAAGACAGTTGCTTTATGCAACTCAGTTTGAGTTTTCAGGTCTTTTTGTTATTAAGGAAGAAAGAGCTGTACTCCTAACTCAAGCTCTAGGTTTTAAGATAAACTTCTAATGAGGACAGTGCTCTTTATTGTTTTCACAGGAGTTAGGAGGTCGAGTTGAAAAACTAGACTTACCTATATGTTTTAATTTAACATTCTGTCTTAAGGGAAAATACACACTGTCTGCGATAAGATTTTTCTTCATGTTATTTAACATGATTAAAAACAGAGCTTTTTCCTAGTGAAGACACATCTGAAGAGACTAATCATTAGGTAAAAATCTGGTTCCCTTGAATTTTGCCATTGATTTTGTTGGAACTAAGGCCATTCACAGTGGTCTTGGTAACATGAGCTGGGTCTCAGTGGGCTTGGAATGTCAGGATTGTCCCAAATTGCTTTGCTGAATGTGGATGGTCTCAAACAATGGTGAAATCTCAAACTAAAGTTCAGTCTACATTTCTTTATTTGCAGCCTATCTTGTTCACGTTATTGTGGTCTTGAGAAATTGATTCAGCTCTCTCCAAAGAAGTCACTGACAAAACTCATTTGAAATTAGTGCCAGGCTTAGGTCTATAACTTTCAGATAGAAGTTGTATCTAATTTCTTTAACTAAGGCCAGATCTGTGGGATGTATAAATCAGTGACTTCAGTGGAGCTACACTAGCTTGCATGAGCTGAGACTCTGACCCCAGATCCTTTTGCAGTTGGCAGAGATATCTTTATTGATGATGTTTGTTCTGAATACAGAGGTGTAAAGTAGGTAAATATGAATGAATTGCTCTTCTCAAAAATACAGATCATCTGAAAATTGTAGATCCATTATTTAGAAACAAACACAAAGACTGGGCAAATTATATTTGACTGCAAAATTCTTAGCGTTGCCTGGATTTGTTTGCTTGGTTGCTTGGTTATTTGGCTTTGATGGAAACAATGGAGGAGAACTGTTTGTTTTTAATCCCTTTAAGTAGCACAGGTTACTTACACACAGCCATTTTTACTAATTGCAATAACAGAAGCTGCCCTTTAATTAATAGTATGTATATGTCTTTTATATCCCTTGAAATGATTGTGTAATTTAGAAATGGGCTTGAAATAAACTCTGTAGTTCAATTACCAAAAAAAAAAAAAAAAGACAAAAACACAAGGCTCAAGGGACTTCAGGAAGACATGTAGTCAATCCTGTACCTCAGGACAGCGTTCCTTATGCTTTTACTTATCTCAAATGTCTCTATATTTTTAATTTTTCATGAGGAAATGTTTCATGAAACTCAGAACAGAAATACCATGCACTAGCAGACTGTTTTGTTCCTTTCCTCTTTGAGAATTTGATGGAATAAAATATTTTATCTTGCATATTAAGATGCATTCATACCAAACCAAAGTGCTTCCCAGTTCAAAAAAATGCACAGTACTAATGCTTTCCAATTTATTTATTTATGACACTTAGGGTTTTTTTAGAAGAACCATTCAGAAGAACCTCCATCCAACCTATTCCTGTAAATACGAAGGAAAATGTGTGGTAGACAAAGTAACAAGAAACCAGTGCCAGGAATGTCGCTTCAAAAAATGTATCTTTGTTGGCATGGCAACAGATTGTAAGTATATTTTTCTCTTTTTTTTTTTGTTCTCTTTTTTTATTTGTTTGTTTGCTCAAAGTCTGTTGATTGGTGAAGGTTGTTCAAGTAGAGCAGAACTGGTAGCGTTTTTTTGTTTTAATAGTTTGTACTCAGGAGGTATGTTCATTGCATCAATCCACTGTTATAGAGCTAAAATCTTTTGTTTACACTTTACCAAGCCGGACCTTCTCCTGGCCTTAGCAGCCTGTGCAACACCAGGAATGTTCACTCTTAGGAGGAGAGGAGAGGGAAATGCATCTGGATGGACACTTTGCTTGAAAAAAACATCTTGTTTAGAAAAATCTGGAGGATGTGAAATTGAATGTCGTTGTATGAGTCATCCTGCAGTTGTTTGTTTTATTTTTAGCCATGAAGAAGTTATCTACTGAAAAGAATTCTACTCGCATTCTAAAGAACGAGAACATATGGCTGTAAGATTAACCCTTAGGGGTCTTCTTTTCCTGCCGTTGCGCAGGGATTTACACTAATAACTTCAATTAGTGTAAATGGGAGAAACTCATGTAAATCCCCCTGTGCATTAATGTTAATGGTTGTTACCACTGTAATCCTCAGCAGGAAAACTGAAAGGAAGACAGACCCAACAATGAAAAACAACATAAAAATATTCTAGCTTAATATTTTTAATCGGTAATTTAAGGTATAAGAGTGTTTTCTGTATACAGGGAAAGAGAAGAAACAATACAATTTCATTTAGCCAGGCAGAACTTCAGGAGAGGGAACTGCGTAAGTCAAGATCGTCAGTTCAACTCCAGCCCTGTCCGACAAATTAGGCAATGATTAGCCTCAGCTTTTTAGCGCCTTTATAGAGTAAGAAGTTGGTTTGAGTCTGATTCTGACCAACACATATCAATACTAGAAAGTCACCTCTGTGGATAGCACATATGGAGTTGTCACTGCCTTTTTCTCAGTCCTCCGAAAGCTTTTCTGTATTAGTTGTATTTACTGTGAATAAGCAACTAAAGACAACGGTAGTGTACCATACATAACATTACCAGAAGGGTAGGTCGTTCTTTGCAATCCAGACTTTTGAGAGATTGAAGTTTGGAGAGAGAAATAAGAGAACTATGTCAACTCTGGGCCATGCCAAAGTACTTCTTCACCAGTTAGCTAAGGTGTTTGCAATCAGTGCACCAGGCATAGAAAGGATCAAAGATCAGACAAGCCTAAGAGCTTCCTGCCATTTCTATATGCTTTTGTCCCTGCTAGTGGTGTTGGATGACAGCAAGCGGTTGGCAAAGAGGAAGCTGATAGAAGAAAATCGCGAGAAGAGACGTCGGGAAGAGCTGCAGAAAACAATCGGGCACAAACCAGAGCCAACGGACGAGGAATGGGAGCTGATCAAAATTGTTACCGAAGCACATGTGGCCACCAATGCCCAGGGAAGCCACTGGAAGCAGAAAAGGAAATTTCTGGTAGGGACTGTAGCCTTCTACACTGTTCTTTTATTTCCTCCAAAGTCCCTTCCCAAGATGGCAGCCTCAGAGAGGGTATATCTGCTGGTGTGTCCACGTATATGAGAAAATGGATGATTTCTATTGTATCTGCTTGCTTACTCTTGGCTGAACTTCAATATCTGATCAAACCATGTATTTCAAAAGATAAGCGCTATTTTGCTGAGTTAAGGCTTAACCAGCTGGATGCCCTTAATGTGCTATGATAAGAAAAAGCAGAAAAATAGTTTCCCTGCTGATTAATAAGAGTATCGGTCTGCAATACATACTATGTCTTTTTGTGTACGTATATATTCAGGGATACTTGTTTTTATTGGGGACAAACGTGCAACATATTGTAAATGTTATAAAACAACAGCAAGTTTTAAATGGAAGCTGATATTTTAAAGTAATAACTTGTGCTTTTTGTTTTCTCGTTCCAAAGTGAACACGTCTTAAAATAAATTTGACAAAGAGGAATTAATTTCAGTGAAAGCAGGATGCTGCATACACTATAACATTGGGATGGCATACCATAAGACTGAGGTTTTCTGCCTGTAACTAAGGATCAGAAAATACATGGTGGTGTGTGATGCTCAGCCTTAGGAAAGGATTTATTTGATTTTTCTAAATTGATTTTTAAAGGAAATAAGTGCAGAATACAAAATGCTTAGATAGCACAAAAGAGAGATTAGAGACTGCATGTCGGGAATACAAGAGGGTCTTTAATAGTCTATGTATACCAAACCAGATAGAGAATATTCATTTTGTGCAAGCCTAGTTTCCTTCCTGCTGCCTAACTCCCAATGGGAACCTTGATCTATCATTAAATTGCTAAGAGAAATCTTCTATTCAAGCTAGTTGATCCCTTTTATAATATTTTGTTAATTCCAGTGGCAGTGCTCATATTTTTGTATGCATGATGACATGTTTGTATTAGCATGCAGGAGGGAAAACACAGCCAGTAATTGCCAGCAAGAAATAATAGAGAATTTTTCCAATTTTGCTGCAGAGCAAGGTTTCCTTCGTTGCTTTTAATAGGCCAGAAGCCTGAAACTTGTTCTTTAACGTCAGCTGCAATAATGCATTTGTTTACTTAGCCAGGAGTACTATTCCTTCAGTATCATCTGATTTAGGATAAAAAAATAGGAAGTTCAAGGGTGGGGTTGGGAATGAGGACACGGGCAGAAAGCCGGCAAGGGCCAGGCCACTGTAGCGTGGTGGATTGGGGACATGCTGGCCTGGCTGTGCAGGCAGCAACACTGGAGGGAAGGAGCACCCAGCGCAGGGCCACCAGGAAGGGACGGGGGACGTTTGATGATGGGGCTCCTGGGAGAAGGGCCAGCCATGGCAGAGAGAAGGGGCCACAGCTGCAGCAGGCAATTCAGAAACTGGCAGCGATTTCTGCAGTCGGTTCCTAAAGCAGACCAACCCGCGCTGGGTGCAGCCCAGGCTCCAGGGCCCCCTCATGTTTTGCCGCAGCTTCCAAGTAAGCGTAGGCAGCTCGTTGACACCTTGCAGTGGGCATGGCAGGCGAAGGGCAAGCCAGCCTGACAGCCCTGATGGGGGGCTCTTGGCAGTCCCCTGCCAGAAGTGGTGGAAGAGCCAGAGGAGAGACTGCGCACCCCAGGAGCCGCGGTCAGTCATTAGGCAGCTGAGGCTGGTTCTCCCAAGAGCTTCTTTGAGGTCTGGACCTCTTTACCTGTTGAGGTGAGGTAGGTGGCCAAGGTTCTCCAGCTGCATGCCCGTTCGGAGTGCACTGGTTTTAGCTAGTAATCTTGAATTCTTTGGGCTTTCCCAAGGAATGCTGTGTTCTCTCTTTTCCTCCCTAACAATGTTCTGCGTGGTTGTAAGTGTTTGGTCTTCTTGCTTGGACGTGAGGAAGATTGTTTATCATGAGCGCATAGACAATGTGGTTTCATTTCCCAAGGTTCAGGGAGGGAGGGAGCCTAGAACTGGGATTATTTGAGCTTTTTAGTAGGAACCCCTAGATAATTGAGCCCAGTCCTCTTCATTGTTCTTTTACAATTGGGGCTTGTTTTATTAGTGTTTCACTGAGTTTTTCCCTGAAAGAAGTTAGATTCAGAAGTTAGACTGATGACAGAGCTGTGGAAGGGTCTTTTATGAAGTGTTGCTTTAAAAAGCTATTGAGCACACGTTCTTATTGTAGACAGCAGTTTCAGCAACTCCCCTGCTTATGTGCCCTTATATAAATGTTATGAGCTCCATCAGTGTGAAAGGCATTCTTCTCTGAGTCTTACACAGTTTTTAACATTCTGAAGCAAACAAAATGGAACCTCTGTTTGGCAGGACTTTTCTAACTGCAAAGCTGTACTTAGCAAACAGAAAAACAGCTTTGATATGTGTTTTTTTAAAATACACAGTAACGCTGACAAATTGTCATAGAATCCAGTGAACAAGTCAAAATGCAGTTGGAATAAAAAACAGTCATGCGCATGGATTCCGATCAAGACTTTTATTATGTGTTCCTATTGAAATCCTCAAAATAGGATTTTTGTGATGGAGAAGCCTTGAGCTGAAGTCATGCAGAAGATGATTTTTCAACCTAAATTTTATCCAGATGAATTCAAATTATATTCAGTTTATCCAGACTAGCTTCAAGTTAGCCCTTTCTTAGTCATCAGTTGCTTTAGCCTAGTTCTCAAAATAGGCTTTGGCAATTGCCAGGAGCTCTGTGATACTGGGCAATCTCTGCTCTGGGAGAGATTTCAGAACTTTGAGTAGGTGGGAGAGCCCCATCCTGCAAAGGTCTGGGCATCTTCCAGGGGATGAGTGAGGTACCTCCGTTTGGTTTTAAGGAAACTTGAGACTTCCCAGGACCTGTAAGAAACTAGATTATCCCTATATTTTTTAGGAAAAATGCACAAGCTACACCCACAAGATGTTCAGATACAGGCACAAGCAAGAAACTGCATGTGCACAAAAATGCAGCAACCCACACAGCATGGGTAGTGGCATGCCAGGCACCCAATTCTCTGCAGTCACCTCTTTCACTAATGCTATATAACAGATTCACATAGTGTGGCATACTAGGCTCTACTTTAAAAGTGCATAGTATTATTTCTTAATTTAATAAAAATATATTGGTGAACTTTAATAGCATATCTTCCTTTGCCAAGCAGGACTTTCAAGATCAACTATTTGCTCGAAGATAGATTGTTCCTTTATGTAGCTTTCTTTATATCCTTAGCCAGAAGACATTGGACAAGCACCAATAGTCAATGCCCCAGAAGGTGGGAAAGTGGATTTAGAAGCCTTCAGCCAGTTTACAAAAATTATCACACCAGCGATTACAAGAGTGGTGGATTTTGCCAAAAAGTTGCCTATGTTTTGTGAGGTAAGAAAACCATCTTGTATCCCTTCTTTACCTGCTGGATGTTAAACTCTGTTCAAAATACTGCTGGCATTGAACCGTAACAGGCAGGACTTTACTAAAAAAATCAGTATGTTTAAAATCAGAAAAATTGGAGTATAAAAATAGATTAGATTGGAATAATCTGGTTTTTATTTAGTTTTCTTTTTCATGTAATTACTGAATTCCTTATTTTGTTGATCTCTTAAGTCATCAGGATTCATGAGGGACTTGAATGTGTCTTTAGAGGTGGCCTTGAACAAAGCCAATGAGCAAAAAGAGTCTGTCTAAAAGTATTTTTGATACATTTCATCAGATCTTCCAACACACATGGTTCCCTTGATGCTTTCTGGCCGTTTGGCAGCTCTAGTATTGTGGAGTTGGAGCTGTATAATAACAAATACTTCAAATTCAGGAAGGTATCCCTATCCAGGAAAGGCACTTGCCTCATTATATTCCCTAGGCATGTTTTTCCTGAACAGGGAGGGCGCGCACAGAAAAGTCTGTAAAAGTAATGGACTGTCTTTCCACACAGATACTCACATGTAAAATGTACAGTACACAGTTTCTTTACTATGTTGCAAATTAGGAATACGCAGGCTCTAGGCAGATCTGTTTACGCTGGGGTTATCCCTTTCATTGGAGGTCCAAACACAGTGGCTGATATTTTTCTTAACTTAAAAAATTGTATCCTAATGGCAGCCTGAATGTAACTGAAAATAACTTTTAAGACTTGTGAGTCCCTTAGGATCCACAGCCATGGGAGTTTTAATATTGAAATATCCCTACGCCAGCCATGGAAAGAGGCCTGCCTGCACTCTCACGCTGCAGAGCAACGCTTGACTCCACTGGTTAAACGCCAAGAGAATGACACTGAAAATGAGAGTAGCCCTGCTAAGGAGTCCACCAGGCTCCCTAACATGGGGACAGCTTTTTCCCCTAATATCTAAACATCAATCAGGAAAGAAGTTTAAGGCAGCCATAGCATTTTACTCTTTGTGGCTGACAACTTTTCTTTAAGGTCAGTCAAGGAGAGCTATTTCTGTCAGCAAATGGTCTTTACCTCTTCTGGCACCTACAGAATAAGAGGAGGTAAATATCAATAGTTGGCAAAGTGTAAACAGCTCTCCGTAGCTAAGCTCAGCATTGGCTCTATCAGCCAAGAAGGCATGAAAGAGTGGCCAAGCATGAAGATTTTAAAATATGAAGAATGTATCCATAGATCAAGAGGCCCCTGCAGCACTCAGTGTCTGAGGGAAGCTGTCTCCTCTGATTTGGTGTCTCTCGGTGGGAAGTTGCAGTGACATTCCAAGGTAGTCTTTTTAATTTAGAAAGCTTTGCCAGTCACACGCAGACTGCAGTGCCCAACTGACATCTCCTACCCCTCCTGGCTACCGTGGGCCCACTTGTGTCAGAGCTGAGCAGAAGGCATAGATGAAGAAATCAAGGAGTCGCTGGGCATGACCTCTGTAGGTTACATAGCTTGGCTAGGACATGCTTTGTTTACAGCTGAGCCACTTTGTAAACCTGACACCCCTAGACACTGAGGTCTGACAGCAGAGTGAGGGACAACTCATCGTGAACACAAAAGAATAGGATAGCAGTTCTCTGAGCTGTCATATAGCTCCTGCTGCAGCATAGCAGAAATGACAAATGGTTGCTCCTTTTTGAAGGGACACATTCCTGATAGCTTTATTTAATGCATTTATGTTTTTTAATCCATGTCTTTTTTCTGAGAAGCAACACCGTGTGGACTGTGAATTTGTTTATGAGAAAAAGCCTTCCTTTCTCCCATAGGATCTGCCCAGCATTCAAACATTATTGCAGTTCCTAATTGCCACAGAAGCTGTGAGTGCTGTAAATCTCTACCAAGGAGAGGCAGAGCAAGAAGCGTCTATCGCCCTTTTTTCTTCTTTCTCTCTTCTTTGCACACGTACGCAAGCCATCAAAAGCACTGTGACTGCCCAGCGTAGCTCATGTGCATCCACTGGCCTACGGGGCATGCCTCAAAGTGAGATTCTAACCCTAGAGTAATGGAAGGATCCGAAAAACTTCATGCACTTCTCAGTATTTCTGCTCTTTCCTTCTTGCAGTTCCTTCTACTTAGAAAACATAGCATTTAGACTGAGCAGCATTTGATCAGTTTGATGGGGGTTTAGGTGTCACAGCGATCAGCCAGTGCTTCCATGTTGGCTAGGGCTATATAAATATCCTTCTAGATAGCTCATCTCAGTTCCATGGTGCTGAGTTCACACATGCAGTGGCTACCAGTACACCTTGCTGAGGTGAACACCTCAGATTCCTGCCTTTTGCTTTTGCTCCCTGCAGAGAGAGAAGGACAGACCCTACATGCAGCAGATGTTAGTCACATTTGTCTACCCCGCTCCTGGAAGGTGCCCTGGTCGCACCGCTCAGTAGGATGGAACTCTGCATAGTCTGGAACGGAAGTGACATTCAGGCGCCCGTTCTTGGTAAATGCTGCTGTTGGCAGATTAAAGCTGAGGCGTGGTGTCCATGAAGCTGGTATCCAGTGTATCCTTCGGAATTAGGAAGGAAGGGGAAGGATGGGCATAATCCCATGGTACTAGATCACTAGTACCACAAAGAAGTTTTAAGAAAGGTTCAAGTAGGAAGAGAAGTTCTCTTTGATTTAATGGCCTAGTGAATAAAACAATTGAACTGCCGTGTAATACCTTACTATCATCTGTCTACCTCTTCTTCCATTTTTCTTTCTGTTTCGTCTTTCTTCAGTTCTCTTTTTTTTCTTCCCTTCCCCCTTTCTTTTGCACACGTCCCTGTCTTCTTTGCAGTTACTCCCTCTTGATATCTCTTCATGGTTGTTCTCACATCTTTTTTTTTCTCATTTCTTGCTCTGTTTCTTGCCCTCCTTCAGTCTCAGCAGCGAAACAGCGCTGGTGTCACTGGGCAGCTAGACTGCCGCTATGCTTATGCAACCCTCCACAGGCTATTGCTGAGCTCAGGCAAAGTGATTTGCCCTGAATTGGATGAGTCATTTTTCTTCTGTATCAAACACTTTACACCTGAAGCTGGCATTGCTGGAAAAATAGGTGCATGATTCAGTTCCCCTTCTGACTATGGCTGGCTTTATGCTTAAAACTTTAACAGGCAACTGCTTTTCACCTGTGTTAGGTAACTGTCCAACATTCACTCTATATGGTTTTACACCAGACAAATATAATTGCGTTGTGAGTACACAGTTGCCACATAAACCTATAAATAGGTTTTTTTTTTCATTCTGAATCACAGATCAGGTAATAATAACTTGATATGAATCAGTAGTGGATGGATTTTTGCCTCCTTTCAGTCCAAGTAAAATTGAGTTGCTTTTTTGTAAATGTGACCCTTTGCTGTTGATTTAATGACAGCCTCAAAATAGTCTTGGTGGTATTTGCTATCATTTAATTACCTACTAAAACGTAAAGACATGCTACTGCTACAAAGAGCACATTCTCCTACTGTCTCAGCATCCTGGCAGTACCTTGTAAAAGAACCTACCTGCATCAGTTCAGACAGCCTACCATTTTTAATATTATGGAAAAGAGAAATCTTGCCACATACCCTGAAGATTATGACTTATGCACTAGCATAAAAACTGGAACTCTACAACAAAAAGCAATTGTTTCTTCCCTGCAGAATTTTCTGTCTGCCTAGTGATAACCAAGGAGATGAGCCTCACAAGGTGAAAATAGCTTAGTAAGTTGTCTGTTCTTTGAAATGGACCGTGAGAATTAAGAGCACATGCTCCACTGATTGAGGTATTGGTTCTAGATACAGAATTTTATTTCATTCTTTTTATTTAAAAAGCAGTTCACTCCTACAGACCCTCCCAAGCATCATCTGTCTTTTCCGTGGTCAGGTGAGAAATAAGCATGGCTGGCAATGAGTTTAACTGGGATGGTCTTTACCAGCCTCAATTATAGGTTATTCTCTTCTGCCAAGCTGTAAGCTGAGGGAACTCAGGAGTGGAAGAGAGAAGGATAAAGAGCTGAAAGCAGTGACCACTTCAGCCGTTGCAGATCGACCCCTAATGCAATTCAGAACCCACAATATATGTTGCCAACCACCTGGCAACTGGCAGTTCTGCTTCATCTTTCACACTCTGTGAAATGTTCTGCAGAATGGAAAGCTACTTTCTTAATGTTTATTAGACTTAATTTTATAAAGCTCCCACAAACCAAGGGTTCTCACAGAGACTAGCTTCTGCACTTCACCTCCGTGTCTGAACCAGCTTGGTTTGCATTGAGTATCTTGTCCAGGTCCCCTTCTCCACAACTGTATGACAGCAAGATTTCTGAAGGGGTGTATGGGGATATTAATACCCCAAGAGTTTCTGAAAGTAAGCATGTGAGTCTTGGGAGTTTTGTGAGGTGAACTGGAACTAGCTGCTCAGCAAGGTGTTTGTAGTGTAACTTCACTGTGTAATGTGGTGTCCTGCGGTATTAACGGCTATTTCATCATCACGGATTTATTATAGTTGTAAAACTAATTCAGTCTGAAAAACACATATTTTTCTTTGCTATCTGTGATTTCTGCAGCTGCCATGCGAAGACCAGATCATCCTTCTGAAAGGCTGCTGTATGGAGATCATGTCCCTCCGTGCAGCAGTTCGCTATGACCCTGAGAGTGAGACTTTAACACTAAATGGGGAGATGGCAGTGACAAGGGGCCAGCTGAAAAATGGGGGTCTTGGAGTGGTGTCCGATGCCATTTTTGACCTGGGCATGTCTCTCTCGTCATTTAACCTGGATGACACCGAGGTTGCGCTTCTTCAGGCTGTTTTGCTTATGTCATCAGGTGAGGATAGAAATATATTGGGACCCCCACCATTTTAAAACTTATTAGTCTTTGTCACAAACCTTTTCTTAAAAGAAATAGAGTATGTAAGATCTTGTAGCACTGACTAGAGTAATGTGGGTGAAATCCTCTCTCAAAGTCCTGATACAGCTTAAGAATACTTTGGTGAACACTAGGGAGAAACTTCGGAGATGGGCATAAAAGTGGCTTTGGTCACACACCTTGTTCAACAGTGTAGTGACTCTGGGAGGAGGCAAGGGTGATCATTAGAAAGATTTCAGTGAAAGAGCTTGTTGTGAGCCAATTTGCCTTGACTGAAAAAGTGATAATTTAACAACAGTTGTCCTCATAGTAAGTTCTCTTTTCCCCTAGGTATCGTCACGCACTGGGTGGGAAGTACAGATCATACACATTTCTTTCAATCTCATATGCTTAGTTTGATATACCTTCTTATTTTCCTACTTCAGAGCACCACTGCTTGCTAACTGGCATTTGAGGGCTGTGCAGTTTCCCCACGCTGGGACCATTTGCAACTGGTCTCCTGCTGAAATGATGCAGGAGCAGCGTAGACCACTTCATGTGATTTCCAAAAAGTTTCTTTCCTGACCTTCTCAGATCCAATATGTTTTCAAATATGCTTCTACTGACTGTGCCAGCCCAAAGAGGAAATTCCATTCTTGGGCAGTGACAGATTTGGCAAGGTTTTGTTTTAAGACCACTTTAAAGCCTGGGCACTGAATAATACATAGACCAGTGTTTTACAGGCATTAACTACAGCTGAGACAAAAAGGTTTCCACATGCATCACGACACAGCACTTGACCTTCCCAGTGAAAACATTTTGATTTCTTTTTAGTTTCCTACGCAGTGATATATAAACAGGGATTTCAGAAGGCATTGTAGAGGACCTGCTTTCCTCAAAGTGTCTCCTGAAGATTGACTTGTGAAGGGAACTTTACCAGCGCTCTGCTGGGTGCTAATTCAGACAAACCACCAAAGTTTGGCCTTTGCTGTTCCTTGCTGCTCCTGAACAGTTTCCTTTGCAGCTCCCCTGTGGATCAGAGCTTGACACCTGGTCAGGCTGCAGCTAAACAGATGGGAAAGAATAGTAATTTAGATTTCCGACAAGGAAATATAAATGCTCTGTACTAGTTGTTTTACATTATGATATAGGTGGAGTCCTCAGCTGAGATCCAGGATCTATTGCTCTAGTCACTGTAAGGAAAGACTCCCCAAACAGCTATACTCTAAGCAGGCAAAACAGACGAAGAATGATTATCATCCTTTTTTAGCAAGGATAGTAGAGAGGCACAGATAAGAGAGATGTCCAGGGCCAAAAAGTCGTCTGTGGCAGAGCCAGATGTCCCAGGTCTCAGTTCTTTTTTCCTAACAACAGGATCATCCTCTCTCTCCTAATTTTTTGATCAGGCATTCATTAAAGTAAACAAGCAATAACAGTAATTCTGTTCCTTTGTATCTACAGATCGCCCAGGTCTTGTCTGCGTCGAGAGGATAGAAAAGTGCCAAGAGGGTTTCCTCCTGGCTTTCGAACACTACATTAATTACAGAAAACACCACGTTGCACACTTTTGGCCAAAACTGCTGATGAAAGTGACAGATCTGCGGATGATCGGAGCCTGCCATGCCAGCCGCTTCCTGCACATGAAGGTGGAATGCCCCACTGAACTCTTTCCTCCACTCTTCCTGGAGGTGTTTGAGGATTAGAGACTGGAGCACTCCTGCATCCTCATAGCACTACTGGCTGCCATTTCATTCCATCGCCCGGCTCTTCGGACGTTTCGTTTGTTCTCCTTACCTTGTTCTGCTCTGTTTCTTGAGGCAGGGTTGGGTTTCGGGTTGGGTTGCTGGGGAGCTGTTGTATACACATGGATGAGAACATCCCTTTAATGCGGGTACTTGTGACTATTGCAGTTTGTTCCTCGGTCCTTTGATGTGAATGCTTTGACAGCTTAACAGTGAAAATATAAACAGACCAATCTCATTCACCAGCATTATGTGGTCACCAGCTCACGTGCATCATTACTTGGAGAACTTGGGAGATAAATTGAAGTGGCAGAAAATAAATTGATCCCCAGATTAAAGCAGCTATTGCTAACTTGACCTTGGCAATTCTGTCCAGTA
Source organism: Struthio camelus (assembly GCF_040807025.1). Lineage (NCBI taxonomy): Eukaryota > Metazoa > Chordata > Aves > Struthioniformes > Struthionidae > Struthio > Struthio camelus. The sequence continues at coordinate 44,247,157 of NC_090943.1, read as the reverse complement.
TTTTGCAGGGCGCTAGTGACCGTTTCATGAGATGAAATTTCTGTAGTCTTCATGGTTGTTTCTATGGTAGCAATCGCCATTATGATCTAGGATCTTTGTAATCGTCATGATCCCGTCATTATCTGAGGACTGTCCAGCAGCTATGGTTTAACTGTGCCCCGTAAATCAAATGTTTAAGAAATACAGAGAGGTAGAAGAGACTGACTCATTTTCTTTCCATGTGTATAAAAAAAAAGAAAGTAATATCCTTCAGTTCTTAGTACATTTGAACTCCAGGTGACTTCACGGGAAGGTCTTTCAGAGTAAGGAGAGAAATATGATCATCTGAGGTGCTTTTCCTGAGAGTGGAGAAGTCTGCTTTATCCGAGGTGTGTGGAGCACTCTGAAGGAGTAGGCTCTTTATCAGGCTAGCAGGATTTCCTCGGAGTTATTCAGGGATGTGGATGAACACAGAATGATGATAAAGAGAATGAAACATTGTGATGATCTCCAGATTGGATAGAAACCAACTGTGTTATTAACAATGCTCAAGACTGTACAGCTTTATCCCAGTAATACAAATAGTGTTGCTTGGCAGTAATCTTTTGTTTTATATATATATAAAAAGTTTATATGCATATAAATATATAATTTTATATATATATAATTACAAATCTTCAGCAGATGTCTTAAACATATTTCCATATTTTTATCTTTGCTCTGTCTCCTTCTCTCACCCTCTCCTCTTGTGTGTGTGTTTACATGTGCTGATTGGCTAGATTCTCTCCCTCCTTGGGGTGTGTATGTGTTTTATTTGGCTAGACTCTCTCTTGATCCTTTAAATAATTTATTTCCATTAACTGCACTAGCAGGAACTGAACTGAGCAATGACAGGATGTCCTGCTGCCAAAATCTGCATGCCAGTACTCACAATACTGGACTGTTTGGGCCTGTAGTGAGGGCATTATAGGTAGAGCATTATAGGTATTCTCCGTCATTCATCTCCATTCAGGGGTGTTCATCTCTGGAGTTTGTAAACTTGATATTAAACCATTCTCTGAATTTGTGTGATACATCAAAAGCATCTTTCTAATCTTCCTGGGAACTCAGAGACTTTGCATATTCTGCACTTCCTCATATCCCACATTCTGTTGCGTTGTACATTCATTTGTATTCATTTCTCTGCTATTTATTGATATATTGCCCGGCAAGTAAGTCGGCATGGTTAGGGTGGATGTCTTGACTTTCAGAGCTCATGGCCCACATCTAAACCCTTACGTTTTACATTTATCCCCTCATGAAAACATGATACTCAGGAACTTCTCTTGTGGATGGGACACAATGTGTGTGTGAGTGGGGAGGTTAAATTCTTTCCACCTCTGTTTCACCATGTCAGTGACTAAAGCCTTGGGAGTGCTATAGGCTCTGTTTTCAGGGACGTGGAATCTCATTCTCCCTGTGTTTTGAAATCATATGTACCTGAAATAAGTTGTAAGCATTGATGTTGCTACATAGGGGTTTGTGCCCATAATTTTGTGAGAATATAAAAGGGTATCAGGGTGTTTAGGGTTTTCTGCAGGTAGCAAGGAAGCCAGGCCATTGGAAATTTGCCCTTAAATGTTTGGTGAAGTTGAAGAACCTCTGTTGTGGGCTGTGCTTGCTCCATCTCAAAGCATATGTTTTAATGGCGTGCCTCTAGCCAAATCCCTTATGTAAGCAGTGTGTCTTGCAGTGAAAACTTCTTATCCTTTTGGAACAGAAGGCCAGACAACGTGGTGAACTAGCACGTGTTCAAGTCTGCAGAGTCTTGCTCAGATGAGCAGCACCAATAGTCAGTGAAGCATTTTAGCCATCTGATCTGGAGATGGCTTGAGAAGGCACTGACAGCATATATGGAAAGCAAAACCACTGCACAAAACTTAATCAAGTCAGTGAGGATGTCAGATATTTTCAGAATGCTAACTAAAACAGCTGATACATTACTTGCATCTATACCAAAAATGGCTGGCAAAAAAGAATTACGTGTCTTTTGGAGTTCTGTTTCATCATGGATCTGAGGATCCTGCTGATGCCAGTCTGAGCATCTCGCCTGGTTACTGCTAAATGTGAGCTTGGATTAGTGTACAATCTTTTGACTGTGCTGCAGAAACAGAGGGGAAAAAACATCGCTTTTCTTCTAGATGTATTCACAGTGACCTCTCTACAAGGTCCATGATGCTTTGTGTATTTTTCAGAGCTTCAGTTCTTGGAGTCATGCTGCTACTTAAGAGGTTCAGCTCTGATTAAGATCAGCAATTCTCATCCATTGGGTTATAAAGAAAATCAATAGCCTAAATGTTAAATAGTGAGATGGGAAACAACTATCCAGCAGTGACTTTGCCCAGCTCATAACTATTGTAGCCCTCGCTTTTGGTTCTTGAACGCTTAGGATTGACAGGATTGTACTAATCAAAAAATAAAGAAAGATCAGAGATTTAAAAAAATGTGAAAGAGCGACTGGATTGGCTTGTGGAAACTGCAAGAGATGAAAATATTTGAAATACTCTGGACAGAACTGCAGTTTGAGACAGTGCTGGGAATTAACACCTCGCACGCTGGCTCCTGCAAAAACAGTTTTTTTGATACAGATCCAGTTCCATTTGATACAGGAACTTGCTCCTCCCATCTACCATGGCAAGATACAAAGTTTTAAAACACAGCCTGCATAAATGGATGTCTGAATTCAAGCACCTAAGCTCATTTTGGCATGCAAGCTAATGAATGGCCTGACTTCCCAAGATGCTGATGCAGTTTGGAGTTGTGGTTAATCAGCGTTTGGAAAATCAGGCCTCCTTCCATAGATGACTGCAGATGGGCTGAAGTTCCTAGGGTTTGGCAACCAACTTTGAAAGGTTCAGCAGTGCTTTAAGCAGAAAGGACGTAGGGTAGCATATTTTTCTAATGTTTCAGAATAAGTTGGAATCTGGCACTGATTAACAGAGGGGAATTAGTAGTATTCCTCCATTGAAAACTAAGATCAGGCTCTTAGTTTCTTAGATTTGATGTACTGACATATAATAGCCTGACTCTGATCTCCTACCGGTCTTATTTTGTGTGACTTCATTGACTTCCTCAGGACGACTCCTGATTGACGTGATCATGAAAGCAAAACAGCTAGAACATGAGGATGCTCCTGAAGACTCTTAGCAGTGGATACTGACCTTAGTCTTGCAAAGACTTATGCACATACCTGCTTTTATATACCAGTGGTCTCAAGCCATGCTAGGACTGAGCCACTGGATTTACTAATCTGAGTAGCAGACGTCAGTACTGCAGTCAACAGGGTTTGTGGGAACTGGCCTCTTTGACTGAAATAAGAAACCTGCACTTTCCAGTGCAGTCCATAGTCTTGTTTCTGATGGTGCCACATAACTCTCATTTTTACTTTGTGGTCTACATGTGGGTCTTATAAGGAAGATTATTCCTATCAAACCTGATTGTCATCATTCATGGCTTTGCCCTAATTAACATGTGCATTTAGATATTCATTTCATGTGTAATCTCAGTTAAGTTATGATATTTATACTGACATATATAGTGTGTGATAATGATTTTCGTTTACATTCTGCCAAAATGTAGACGTTAGAGTTAGACCGCCAAGGTCCAAAATCATCCTTGAGCAAAGTGCTTGTTTCTTCAGAGGCAGGCATCAGAAAGAGGAAAAGGTGTCCAGAAAGAAATATTTGTATCAGAAATCTGCTGAGACAAGGCTGTAGATCACAAGCAGAGCATGTCATTGCTAGTGATGTATTTTTATGCTATGGAACTCTAACCTGTATGTGTCATATTGACTTTTTGCTGCATGAATCATAAATTATAAAAATCAGTCTTATGGTTTTGAGATGTAGCCAGCATTCCTAAGGCTAAACCTTTTTCATTGACAGAATCAAAATCCACAACCAAGGAACATACTTCTCTCACTGTGAGAGCAGCTGAAGTGTTCAACGTTTATCTTTTCACAAAGGCAGAGGCAACAGGACCTCTTAATGTGTCTTGTTATTGTGATCATCTGGAAATGACTGCCAGACGTTTCCTTTTGATATAGCAGTGAAGTGGTCCGTATTTAAATTTTATAGAGAGAAATTTTATTCTAGTGTGATAGAGATTTATTTTCCACTTAAAGATTCAAAACAGCGTGAGCACATTTTTTTACTACGGTATATTTTTTCTTTAAAATTAAAAACAAAAAAAAAAAGGTTTGGCCTTATCACAAAGTTTTAGTGTGTCGTATAGATGTTAGCAAATGCAAAGAGTATGCATTATTTGTGTGCATTCACATTGACTGATGTCGCCTTCAAAAAGCAATATTGTGCAGGTAATAAGTTGTTTGTGACTGTCCATTGCACAGTTTACCTTCTTTAAAAGCTAACCTTGTTTATGCACAAGACAATCAAATGTAAGTCTACATCAGCACCCGGGTGTAGATTAAATTTATGTAAATTACTGAGCACAATGTAAAACATTAAAAGACACTTTATTTAATTATACATTTAATGTTGGTAAAGATAGTATCAGGGCATGAACTAGCTGGCATACTGTAATTTCTTTTTCTTATTTCCTATTTCCTTAGCACTCTTCATTTTTAATTTGCTCATAGATACATCAAATTAGTCATTCATGATTTTTTTTAAGAGAAGGGTGGTTTGGGTTTTGTTTATTTGTTTTTATGAAGTTAGTTGGGAGGCCTTCTTACTTTGTCTGTGAGGTTTGTGGGTTTTGCCTATTTGGTTTATTTTTTTATATCAGTTTCATGCCCTGAGGTAAGGCAAACATTACAGAGTACCGTAAAAAACAAAGTATCTTGGATGATGTATTTTTTTGCAAACAGTGTTAAGTGATATGCTAGATTGGTAATATTTTTTCAACCTAAAATATTAAAAAAAAAATCTGTGATCACAAATGTTTTAAACTATCTAAAGAGAAAATTTGTATATTTGGGAGAAGAAAATAATTTTTACATAGCTTTTGTATGCAGATATTAAAATGTAATTATGAATATAGTGGGCATAGATAACTGTGTAAGCTTGAATTCTAAAAAAAAAGAAAAAGCTTATAACTGAAAAGTGGTTCTGCTCTCTCTGTTTGCTCCAGAACATTTAGCCAGTTCTGTTCCACACTTCGAGGATGCTGTCATCAGGAAAGTAGGACCCAGGGCAGAATGGTATATCGCCTCCAGCCTGTTCACGTTTCTATCCTTCTGCGTCCCTTTCATCACATATCATATATCTTATCTTCTCTCCCTCTGTCCTCCCCTCCCCAGGGCTCCCAGCCAATTGATTTCATTTCCCCGCTGTTCACATGAGCCAAACTTAATTCACTTCAATGAACTAACTCATGATTTATGTCTCACTCAGTTGCATTTTTAAGGGAACGCCCTTTCTTTCCTCGCTCTTTCCTAGTCTAGATGGGGCTAGTGTGACAGGAGACATAGGCTTCCTCTCTCTTCACACTTTCCATAGCTCCGTCTATTACCTGTTGGAGAAGGTATTTTTTTTTTCAGATAATCTCTCTATTCTTATATTCCTTTGTGTTTTTGGATTTCTCCAGGTCTCTCATCCCCCTCACGAAGAAAAGCAAGACCTGGAACCTGGAACGGAAATAGTTCCTTGGCCCGTTCCAGAGGGAAACCTATTTAACGGCATTGCCTCGCTGTGATTTCCACAGGCATTTTACCGGCCAACTCCCAGCTATTATTCCTGGGTGCCTTCCACATGAGGCGCTGAGGGTGCTCAACTAGATGCCAAGTTTCCTGACCTCTCTCTCACCAGCGCAGATGGGTGCGCCTTCCCCGCATGAGGCTTTGTGTGCCTGAGCAGCGCTGTGTATGTGTACCTCGAGGGCTTGTTCCAGCTGTTGCCCATGGGAATAGGGCCTGCCTTCAAAGACCAGAGCTGCGATGTTCAACTTAAGTGCCTAAGGGAAAGCATGCAAGTCCATGCTCTCCCTTCAATTAAACCCATTGAAACACTTAATTTCAGGCACCTGAGTGTGAAAAGCATTGCCAAAGCCTCTAGAAGGGTTGCAGTGCGATCAAGAGTCATGTGGGCTGCTCAGGCCCTGCAGGACCAGCTCTGTAGAGAGGAATTGGTTTGCTGCATAATTTGTTTACTTGATTGATTGAAACAATTCTGCTCCCATGGCGCTCTGTCTGTTACACCAGGTGTGATGTGTGTGGGCTTTGCTGTTCTTAGCAGTAAAGTTGTACTTTCTCAAAAATAACATGAGCTCCGTGGGGAGGAGCAGAATTCTGGCTTGGTCTGTGCTTTTTTCCATGTACTTCTAACCCTAACTAAGAAGGAAGTAAAAGTTGGTCGGTCCTAGCCCCTGAGCACTGGGCACTGTGGGAGTGAGCATGGTATGAGCAGTCTGACAAGAGCTGCCTTGTGCACATGAATCCTGAGCCAGTTGTTCACTCGACCGCTACAGTTTAGTCTTCCTCTTAGTGACAACAGCTGAGTGTTTCCCGTCTTGAAAACTGTGCCACATTTGGAGGCTCTCCCCACTGTGGACTTAGGAGTCTAACACTAGTCACCTGTGTTTTAATGTGTGGTCACATGTGCAGTGCGAGATTCACAATAGCATCAGACACTTCAAAATAAAGCATGTTCGTACTAAGTAAAAGTGACGGCAGATACACTGCCTTTGGAATAGGTACAGGATATGTTCAAAAGTCTCTCCACTGTTTATACATAATGTTGCATCCCTGCTTTAAATTTCAGCAGTCAGAGAAGACTCCTTCCCAGATGCATCTCAGAGCATCTCTGCCTCATGCCCGTGCCTGGGGAAGCAGTGACCTGCAGGTACTGACTGCAGGCTGCCTTAATAGGAGTGTCCACGCACAAAGATAGCTTTGCCGGAAAGCAGATTCCCATTTGCCAGGATCAAAGAGCAAGTCAAAGCTGCAGCAAACAAATTATAGATATCCCTGTGCCTCACTCACTCTGTTCACACTGCAAACACGACCTAGGTAAGAGTTTGCACTGTAAAACAGCTGTCAAGGCACTGGACACCCTTGGGTCTAGCCGGTTTCTTGTAGCTTAGCAGGTGGCAACGGAGGGGACCCAAGACTGTACAGTCTGAGAAGTGATTCATGCTTCTACTCTCCAAGGGTTCAGAAAAAATACTAGCGGTCAGCACCCTTCTCCACTTCTCCACCTTACACAGTGCTGAATCTCAGAGCAACAGGTCACTTGCAACCAGAGCATAGTAAAAAGTATTGCTAGAATAACTACCGCAGAAGCTATCTTCACTGCCTCATGTAATATTTGAAACAAAAATGGGAGCTGGTACATACATGAGTGTGCATCTAAGGATGTCATAAGAGTTTGAACAGCACAAAGCTATGTTTAGCACAGAGAGTGAAAACCTACTCTTAATGGAGCCATAGAAATCCTAGATATAGATGTTGAAACAAGTCTTCAGGTAGAGGTTCTAATAGTTTGAGGAAATGAAGTACCTGTTGTCTCGGGCTGAAAACATGCCCAAAGTAAGGTCTCAGAAACAGACTCTCTGCCCCAAAGAGTGAGAGCCCAGAAAAATGAAAAGTCAAAATGGAGCAGAAGATCAAAAAGGAAGAAAAATACAGCAATATCTGAGGATGTGACAAGTCCTGGCAAAAGGAGAAATCACTGAAAAAGTAAGATGAAGAAAGGAGGGAACCACCACTGTTAGAAGAACCCGAAGAGCAGAGCAATATGGCAGTTCAGGGGTGAACAGTTCAGTGCACGCAGGGATGTTACATAGTCCAAACCTCTCCTAGGCTTGTTCGCTCGTACATACATGCCGGTCTTATATTATTCTTCTCTCTCCAGAATTAGCCCTCTTAGGAAACACAACGGGTAATGCAAGCTGGCTTCATGCTCTGAATCAGTGTTTACTAACATGTAGCAGACTAGCTGTAACAAGTGTAGGTAATGGCCTTTGTAGCTTTATCAAGGAGGGTGGCTCTAAGCACAGGGTATGTAAAAGCCTGTTCAGCTGGTGTGCTCCGGTGGTATTGAAACTGCAAAAAAAGTGCTGAAAGAGGCCAAAGGGTCAGGCATTGTCTCTTAGTTTCACACTACTTAATCACTGTGGGTGAGCGTCCTTCAAGTGGGACCACTGCTTGCTGCAGAGGGAAGTATTTTGAGTTCTTGTGTGGTCTAAACAACAACCAAAAAAAGGCAGAAAATAACTAAGGGGTCTCAGAAGCCAAAGCCTTTGCATGCAGAAGGCAGCACTATAGATAATGGCAAAATATGAGACCACAGCTACAGTCTTGGTGAAGTCATTCCTCGTTCTTGTGAGGCGCAGGAGAGCTCACAGGTGTTGTCTTTCACAAACTGTGCAAAAGAGTGTTCTGGGTTTGAAAAGAGCAGATCTTGGCAAAGCCAAGAGACTCGCCAGAAGCAGTGGGCATGAGCAATGGAGAGCTTACAAGATGGAAAAGCGTGTAAATGCCAAAGGCCTGAGAAAAAGAGGCACTGGGTCGATCTGGCTGTGTGTTTGTGTCACCAGGAGTTCCCTCAGGCCCTCTTGATGGGAGCGATGGCTCCAGGCTGGAGAGCCCAGCAGCTGCCAGAGCACCTGTGTGGGTGCCAGCGAGAGGGGCCAGGCTGGCTGACCTCTCCTGTGAGTCAGCCCCTGCTCCACGTTGCAGGCCTGAAGTCTTACTCCGAGATGACCGAGTCTCCCAATGGAGGGTGCAGCACTGGGGCTGGAGCTCATGTTGGCTGCTAACCTGGAGGTACCTGGGGCTGTGCAGGACCTGATCGCCAATTTCCACATGCACACACTCAAGTAGGAAAGCCTCTGCCACAAAAGCCGGCACGCAGAGCAGAGGAGGAATTTGTCTGTGATGCTCCCCTCGCCCATCACTCCCAGGAAGAGTTCAGCTGAGTTGCTCTTACACTGTGCGCACATCTGTGCAACAGGGACCTGCTGTCATCTTTTTGGCAGGGTTCGTACCCCTGATGCCTGTGTGCTGCCTCGGCAGCAATCCTCCACCTTGTGCCCCGGGAGAAGCGGGGCAGCCCAACCGTAATCGCTTTTGCAGACGTGCATGGCAGGAGCAGTCCTCAAGTCAGCTGGTAAATTCCTGTGGGTTCTATGGAGACAGAGTCTGTACTGCAGCAAGGAGCACTAGGCCTTAACCCTTCAGTGCCTGTTGCGTGCATGGCTTGAGCAGCCTGGAGCTCCCACCCGTTTGTGCTTTGGCTGCTGCCTTCCTCCCTGCTGCTAACAAGCAAAAGAGGCAGCTTTGCCTGCCCGTGTCTGGGGCTTCCAGGGGCTTCTGGGAGGGTGTCAGAGCAGGACCAAGAGGCTGTGGTGTGCAGCTAAAGGCACCTGAGAATGCAAGAAGTGAAGTGAATACAGTTGGGCCTTGGGTGGTGCCTTGTGTTGGTTTGTAAGGGGGAGCTAAGCAGGCCTGTCCCAGCCATGGCAAGAAGCAGGACCTCTGCTAAGCCCGAGGGAAAGAGCTGCTCCGGCTGAGCTTCAGGAGCTTGGAGTCAGGCAAGGCAGCAGTTGATGGTGTGCTGGAGGCTCCTTCACTGCTCTTTGGATGACTCTGGTAGTCCCAGTGACAATATGGCTTTCTTTTCCATAAACCTGGCCATTTCATTCCTGCACACCAAATCCCCACCACCACCACCACCACCAGACTTGCTTCAGCCACGAGGCCGAGCAGGACCACTCATTGCTGAGCTCCTGGTGGCACCAAGTGTGCCCAGGAGTGCTTTGCTCTGGGACATCAGCAAAGGCTTGGGGTGTTTCTAGCCAGGGCTGGTCAGCAGTCTCTGGTAGCAAAGGTGCATCGTGACCTGCTTGGCCACACGCAGCTGCAGCCTGACTCTCTGCAGCATGGCCCCAGAGAGCTGGACGCAGCCTGCCATCTGTCAAAAGGACTGTCCTTGAGTGCTGTTTGGCCAGGCTGTGCTGACGGGTAAGACCCTGGCCGCTTTCTGTGTGTGAGTCTTGAGGAGCTGATGGAGATGCAGGGCGTGTGGTAGATGGCGATCTGCTCAGGGAGGGCTGCCTGGATGCCAGTGAAGCTGCCACGCTGCCCAGAAGCTTTTCCCTTCACCTGGCAGCTTTCGGGTTGCCGTGAACTGACACGGCACCACAGACCTCAGCAGTGCAGCGCGGATTTCGGCTAGCTGAGGCCCTGGCCCGATCATGGCTCTGCTGCAGCGCTCAGAAAAGCCAGGGCAGGCGCTCCCGCGGGGCTCCTGCGAAAGGAAATGTGGCCTCGACCTGCTTGGCCACAGGGAGGACAGAGGGACGCAGCGGGCAGCTAATGAGTGTTGTGCTACGCACTGCCAAGTACCTGTGCCTGCCGACAGCTTGGCTAAGGGAAGCCAGCAGAGACTGGCTGCCTCATTTGCAGCCAGGCACGAAGGCTGAAATCCCGAGCTCCAGCAGGAGGAGCTGAGCAGAGGTATCAAAACTGCTGCAGCTGGAGGAGCAGCAAGAGGGAATGCTGCTCTCTCCCCAGTATTGACTGCTCATTTTGGGTGCCAAGGACAACTTTAGGGCCCAGGCTGCCCTGCAGTGAGAGCAAGTAAACATACTGTCCTGGGAATATCCATGGTGAAACTGCCACATGCCTTTAGCAGCCTGCAGGCTTGCAGCCTGCTGAGCTGGGAGCCTTTACAGGCAGCTGCCAGGCCGGGCATAGGAACTTAGCTCCTGAACTGAATTCATTGTGGAAGGGACACACAGTGACCATTCAGGGTACTGGGTATGGGACTCTTCTTAATTTCATTATTATTTAAAATTTAAAAAGAAAAGAAATTAAGTCATCATCCAGTGTTAATTATACCTTTCCACATTTCTCACTGCACTGATCTGATTTGCCTCTAGTCTTGCCTTTAGACATCTGAACGCACCTGCACACTCTATTTTTCCCACACACACAGTTTTTCCTGAAGTGGGATGATAACAATGTTTCAGCTTCAAAACAAAGCTAAAAATCTCCGTTTCTTTTTTATGGTGGGAAAGAAGGTGGTAAAAAGGATCTTAATCAGGCAGGGCCAAGACAAGATAGATGTCTAGGCTAGGACAAGAAGCTGGACAAATAAGCCAGGTTTCAGACTCCCATTCATGAGCCAGCAACTGCAGTACTGCACTCTTACTCCTATACAGATACAGGAGACTGATCCTACTAACACGTTAATTTTCATCTATGACATAGAGAAGAAAGCTTGCCTTTTTCTGGGCTTCTAAAGAAATTTAAAAGTGGTCTGGCTTCCACAGGGGAGTCCCTCTCAGGTTTCTAACAGCTGACATGAGAAGGGAGGAATCCTTTTTGTACTGTGTCCACTGAAACGCTGTCCTGCTCGATGCAAATTTTATGAACAGAGATGGATCTGCTGGGGGACATCTGTCTGCTGACCATTTAGCTTTCACTCCTATATCTTACACATATCCTGGGCATATTCCTTCTCAGTGAGAAGTAGCAACTCTTGCACTCGGATGGAAGGTCAAGGGTCAAGGTTTTTAAGAGCGGGCTATGCTAGGTGTATGCTAGCACTCTCTACAGAATGGAAACCTTCATGCCAGAAATAGTATGCACCCAAAATCTTCTGTTCTTTGTGAGAGGGAGATTTTACCTGTTGCTTTAGTTAGTAAGAAATTTGAAAAACTTGCTCTTTTCTGCCGATGAAGGCAGTGGAGTGGCTCAGGACTACATTACTCTTGGAGCAGATTTGAAGTAGTCTAGCACTGTACAATAAAGCATATTCTGAGCTACAGTTTGCTTGGCCCTAATTTTAGAAGACGATGTAATATTATTGTACTGAGAAATCTCTGGTTGTCTTCCCTCTTGAGCTTCTATCATGTCCCTGAATTGGGTACTAAGTGGTTTGTACTGCATTTTCCCAGTTTAGCTGTCACTTCAGGCCTACTGGAAGGCAGGTGCCAGGACTAATTTTTGTATAATGCAAAGTAACTGATGACTAACATGATCGAAGATTTGAAACTTTCTTCACAATTTCCCTTCTTGAAAGGAGACGTTGAAGAAAAACATCTCCATTTCCCTCCTCTCTGTATATATGTATGTAAAATGCCTCTTTTAATATAGAAATGTATCCTTCTCCTTCTGACTTGGAGAATCAGTATCTTTAAGATTTTTACACTGTAAATACTATAGCTGTTGGATGAAAATTACAGCCTGCACCAAGTAAGTGCAGAGGTAAGTGGTGGTTGAAGGTTTGCCTGGGGTAAATAGTTGACCTAACTGCTAATAATGTGGCTGGAATCAGGTCTAAAAGCTGTTCACAGAACAGTACAGTTGTGGAGAGAAAGCAGGTGGCTGGGAGAAATATTTTACTTGCATATGAGAGTCAGCTATCCCCATCATTTCTTTCAGTGGGACTCCTTTGGAGTGAAAGTTTTTTTTTTCTCTAAAATGAATTTAAAAGTCTTGAGAAGCGATATATTGCCTAACAGCTAATGAGAGAACTTTGGCTTTTTACACCAGCTTTATGAAGTACAGGAAAGGGTGTAAAGGCCCAGTCTTGCAAAACCTTTACCCTAGGAGCTAAGCTTACCCACAATAGCAAGAATTTACCTTTTCGCAGCACTGGGCCAGCTGAATTTTAGGTATGGGTTAAACTCCATTGAAGTAGTGCAAAAAGCTGTGTGGATATTCTATATGTGGTTCAAACCAGCTTATTTACATGAACTAGAAACCATTTTAAGCTACATTAGAACAACAGAAGCTCTGTTTTCCCCAGTCTTCTCTGGTTTCACTGTGCTGACTGAACAAAAGCAGTAAAAGAGGCCTAAGAGGCAGAGATCCATCTTGTACTGGCTGAGGTAGTGCACCGTGCTGTGAATGATGCAGTCACAAGGATACTGCACTGTGCTGCTAAAGTTGATTTTGCACCTATGTAGCATAAGCGATACCTTTCGTAACAGAGGTACCCATAAATTCATGTAGGGAAACGTTAATCATCTAAAATCTCCCTGCTGAGAAATGTAGGCTGGCTGTGAAATGTAGCCTTCCATAGGGTCTAGGATTATTTTAGTCTGATTCTGTCCAGACTTTTTGGGACCATTTTATGGTTTTTGTAGCACACACCTGGTGTGGATGTGAGTGAGGGAGGTAAAAATTTTTGCTGCCTTAGAATCAGATTATATTCACAATACAAATGTCAGGTACGTGCTTTGTAACAGGTAGAGGGCCTGCTGACAGGCTTGTCCCTTTGAAGACTCTAGGCACAGAAGTGCAGTGAGAAGCTCAGGGATTTTTTACATCGTTTCCTTTGAATCTTTGTTTGTGACCGCACGTTGGGCTGGTTGGAACATTATGTTTCAAACCAGGTTAGATAGAGAGTAGTATTTCCAACCAAATTAAACGCTTGGTAAAAACTTCTTCTTTCCAGCTACCATCTTGCTTCTGCAACTCAGGCGTTCTTCTTCAGAAATAACACTGCAGTTTTTCCTGGGACTGTAGCATGGGGCACAAAAAACTGGGGCACAAACACTTGCAGCTGCAGCAAACCAAAAAGGATGTTTGGAAGTAGAACCACGGGCGCTCGTGAAGCTCGTAGATAATTATCTCCCTAGCCAGACTGCCTCTCTCGGGCCTTATCATCTGCCCTCTTTGCGCTATGCCAGAGACTGTCGAGGGAGCTCCAAGGTCAACAACTCCAGTCTGTGCAGGAGAAAAGGGACACGCAGCACCCGCTCCACTGGCTTCTAGGAAGCATCCCTGGCGTTTCTGACAGGGTAAACTATGGGGGGGAGGGGAACTGAAAGCTTCCAAACTACTTTGCCAAAACTACCAGAAAAGTCACAAAAAGAAGAAAACTCCAGCTAACCTCAAGTAGGGCAAACCCCAGGACAAGGAGCTTGCCAGACTGTATGACAACCATGATTTAGAAAAGATCTGCTCAGGCTTACCCTTCTGCGCCCTCTCAGCAGTCTTTAGATTTCATGAGTTTTGCTAGGAACTCTGTAGTTTAAATAGTGGAGCTTTGCCCAAGTCAGTAGCAAAAAGTACTGGAGAGCTGGAGACCTCTTAAAACAAAAAACAGGAAACATCCTATACCACAGGAATCCTGAATGTTCAGTTTAAGCAGGATTCACTGATTGGAAAATGCTAAATATTGACTCTAGGTTTATAAAAATGATGAATGTTCATAAAAAAGCACATGAAGATATATTTCAAAAAATGTGAGGTAGTCCAGCTAAAAGGTATGATTCACCCATCAATCGGAGAACCCTGAAATTCTGTGACTAGGCAAAAAGCCTAGCATATGATACGGGTAAAACATTCACTGGTTCAGGAACTCCACTGAATATTTTGTGTAGCCTCTAAAGCTTGAAAAGGGATGATGAAGCTATGCCATTAAGGCTGGAAAATGTCCATTTACTTTTTCAAACACCAAACATGCCCTCCGGAGATGAGGACAGACCTCAAATGCCTGCCACGGCCCAAGCCATTGCTGTACCCAATCTGGATGCCCCTCAGAGCTAAGCTAACACGAGGCTGCTGCTCATGAAGGGCAGCAGCAAGCCCTTCTCTCAGACCCAGGCTGGGTGTCCACCTTGCCACTCCACAGAAGGCTGACCTTGGGCCTAGGGTGAGGGCTCTGGTCTTCAGGAGCAGAGACACTTTTGCTCACTTCTTGCACAGCCTTGAGCACAAGGATCTGGCATGGCACTGACTGAGAGAAATGCCTTTATCCTCCTGCTGGGGCCAGGCAGGCCCAGCCAGCTGCCAGCAAGGTTTACATTTGACCCAAAACCTAGGGTCAAGTCGAGCAATGGGAATAAGAATAGCAGGAGTGCTGGGTTAGGGAAAGGAGTGGCTGCCACACTTTGTTCCTTCCTGGGTGCTATAACTCCCAAAGTTAGGATGAGGGCTGGGGCCTGCAAAGCTGCCTGCTGCTACATGCTTGGGAGGCCAGATAGGTGCATGGTTTCCTGCCAGAGCCTAAGGCATGTCCCCTCATGAAAACCAGCCCTTTGGCTCTTGAGGCGTCTGCAAAGCTCCCAGTGCACTGGCCCAGATCCCCGTTGAGTGCAGGGGCCCTGTAGCACCCAGCCATTCATGAACTCTCCTGCCCCTTGAAGAGTTCACCCAAACCCAAAGCCCAATTCCCCCTCATGGCCTGACAACACTGACCCCCCATCCCATCACTGCGTCTGAGATAGAGAAGAGACAGAGACAGAGAAGGTCCTGAGCACCTGCATCACCCCCTCCTTTACCAAACTTTAATCTCAAATTGCCACCACAGTACACTTTCCCCAAAACCCTGGCCAAGAGAAACAGGAGACACCTCCAGCCTGCAGCTCAGCACTGCAGGCCTCCCTGGATTCCAGGGCCAACTCTGAGACTGTTCCTCCCCTCCTGGGCCCTGTCACTTAACCCTGTCCTCGGTCCCAGTCGCACATCAGAGGGAGCAAAACAATGAACTTGCTAGCTGAGAATACTAATTCCCACCCAGCCTGTGCTGTCACAGGGCCTCTTTCCAAGTATTCTTGGTACACAGAAGCAATGCTCCATTCTCATCCTGCCCCTACTCCATCTTTTGTCATTAATAACAAAGTCCTTCTGTACACGGGAAATTTGCTTCTCTGTTTCAAGTGGTCTCATTTCTTCTGTTTATGCTTTGTTATTTTTTTATCAGTAACCTCATTTGCCTTTCTATAAAATGTGTCGTGTTCCTTACATGCAGTTTTTAACTCTCTCTTCTTCCATTTGTTTTCCTTTCAGAGGTATAATACTGTAGTTTTTAATGCTACATAAAAGTCCTGTGGCTGCGAGTAGTAATGACTTAAGATGTAAATCAAGTATGGTTCGCTTTTATGATGATGTTCTCCTTCACCCTGAAAGAGTGGAATTTATGCAGAAATAATTGAGGAAATTAACTATCTGGGCAATCTTAGGTAGAACTTAATAATATCCTTAATATGCTTGTATACTCAAAACCAATAAAGCTGTAATACGAGAAGTTGCTGTTCTTTCTGCTCTTTTTGTATAACAGGATAAAAGCAGTTACAAGTAGACTCTGCCAGGCTTGCCAGTATCTCAAGGACATGAAAACTGCAACTGTCATCTGATCCAGCGGGTCATGGAAGGAGATGCACTTCCAAGTTGGCATGAGAGAGCTGTGAGTCTAGCCATACAACGTGTGGGACTGGAATGCTATTATGTCACTGGGAATTTTATCTTCTAACCTGATTTTTTCAAACACACATCTCTCTACTCAGCAAATGCTAAGCTGCAGTCCTTTAGTGCTGTGGCTTTTCTCCTATTCTGTTATCCTGCTTGCCAGATATACCCATCAACAGATTACAGACTAGGCCAACCAGCCTTTTCTGAAATGTAGGGTCACCAACCAGAAGAGTTCTCTTCACCCTTTTTTCAATATATTTTTGAAGAAAAATACTAGGCTGGAGCCAATCGACAGAGTCTACTCCCTGTGAATGAGATTTGACAGGTTTAACAAATATATGGAAAAAAGTGGTAAGACTTCATTTATATGCCAGTCAATACACCTCCTCAAAAGTGGGCCTGCCTTCTAGCCTTATCCCTCCGGTTTGGAACAACTCAATACAAACGAAAACTAGGTAATGAGAAGATAAAAAAAAAAGCAAGAGAGCACATACACTCTCAAAAACAACCCCTGATCATTGAAGATCAAGATGGCAGAGAGAGATGTAACTTCCCTGAGCTCTGTTACAGCAATTACAATAAACGTGAAACAGAATCAGAAACAGGAGGAGCGCCTACTATTAACACTTCTTTAACTAAAATGTCCCATACATATGGAAAGAAAAGGAAAGAAACACACTGTGAGGAAAGAGTTGCTAATCTCAGCAGAGTGCAGAGAAGGTGTTTATAGTTTGGCACCCTCTCATTTTTTCCTTAGGATGCTCTGTGTTTTATACTAGAAATAAATTTCTCAACTTTATTCAGAAAACTTGAGACAGAGATGGCAAAATGGTTGAAATTTTGAAGAACATATCATCAGGAAAAAGACTGCACAGTTTAGCATTAAAAATTTGAACTTCTTTAAAATGTACAAAAGCAAAGAGTGACAGCTTTTGGTTGCCCCTCACAGGTTTGCACATACACTGCCAAATGTACATACACTACATTTCTATCCTATTCCAGCAAAAGGCAATAACTGTTGCCTCAGGTGACAAGACCTTTATGTCTCCTATGCCAGAGTAATTAAAAGCAAAGCTGTAAAAATTCTGTTTTCTCAAAAAAATTTCAAGTTCTCTCATCCCTGTCTTTCTCCAGTGTACAAATCCTGACCATTCATAAGGCACATTGCATTTGCAGAGTGATTTGGCTCCACCAAGTGACGATTGCTGTGATTGCTAGTCTGCCACTGGAGCTAAGATGACACAGATGGGTATGAAATACTACACCAAGTCAAAAACACTGGCATTTTATTGGAGAGCTTTCAACCCCAATAACTCATACCTCTTAAACAGAATATTTCATTGTGGCATAGGTGAAAAACGAAGGTGCTGAAGTGTTAAAAAGAACTTATTTGCCCCATTTCTATTGGATAATGATGAAAATTTGTTTTTCAGAAGAGTCAAAACTGTTAGTAACTACAACAGTAATATCGATGGCATAAATCATGGTAAGGTGGAAGGGTGGCAGAAAAGCAAACTGTTTCCCACGGATTAACTTCATAGCCTTTCAGATGCCAGCAGGTATGTAATTCTAGAAAGCGGGAACATAAGGAGAGTGCAGAAGTGAACATGTGGTCATACAAAGGTCTGAAAGAATATCCACTGGAAGGCTCAAAACAAACTAGAGAAGCTTGCTGACATGCAGCCCTGAGGCAGGATGTTCTATCTATTCTGCATAACCATTTTTGAAAAAAAAAAAAAAAAGGTATACTGAGTGAGGATGCTGAAGGCCAGGGACAAATTATGCACAACTAGGCAGTGAAGCTTTGGAAGCTGTCTGCAGCAGCTTTATGAACCCATTCAGAAAGCCTACACTTGTAAGTGTAGAAGGGTGTGAAAAAGCAGATGTGCTGAAACCTGGAACTGTTATGATCAGATGTTAGCATTTGATGCTTTTTCATTATCGCTGGTTTCCTAGTCAGCTGAACATTTTTCCGTACACAGTAGGGTTCCCTTTATCACCGTTATTATTTATATTTTATCACTTTGGGTGAGGAAGGCTACGGAAGAGTTGAAGCAAGTTGTATTTCTTTAGATCAGAGTTCTACTTCAGTGAATTATTAGCAAAGAGACAAATAAAATTGATTAGCAGCATTTACCAAATGTATGCTGGCTAGCTGTGAAATTAACCCCTGCACACAGATATGTGTGGGTGTATACACACCTTTAACACAGAGAAAGTACAGGCTTCTACCAAGAAAGTTAACAACTTGGGTATTACAGTTCTCTCTGCTATGCTCCCCAGCTACAGTGGAGCATATAGGAATGTATGCATTGGTAACACAGATAATATTTATTTGTGTGTTCTCAGTCACATGTTCCTTTGAAAAGACTGGATGAGGCAAAAGAGAATGGGAAATTACTCAGCATGCTCAAGGGGGAGAAAGTCAGAGAGACCACAAGAAAGAGCAGACAGCCTGGCTCCAGAAAGGATGGAAAGAACTCCCTGGATGGGGCTAGACAGAAATTGCTGCTACGCAGAAAGTCACCAAGTTGGCTGGAGCCAAGGACCCACCTGCAAAAAGATGGTCAGCAGGGTGAGAAGTGTGTATAAATCCTGTTCTGATTTCACTAGTTGCTATCAAAAAAAAAAAAAAACCCACAGTAATGCAACTGTTCAAACAAAGCGTGGCTTCTTTTTAGTTAAGAATGTTTACGGTCTTCTAGGGCAGCTCATTACAAGATGAAGGTTTGAGGCATTTCCACATCAAAGCTGTACTCCACTCCGCATCCTGTCACAGGAGGGAACAGACAACTTTGCAGACCAATAGCAGCTGCTGCTGTCCTAGATCCTGGTATTACTCTGAGGAAGGGCAAGGGTCTATGAATGAGATAACAGGGAAAATTATCTTTGGGTCTGAATTGATTTCTTTTCAAGACCATAGAAACTTTTTCTTGAAGCTACATTTTTGCTTAGATTAGTTGTTATCTTCTCTAAATCTGTCTTACTGTGTTTAAAAAAAGAGGCAAGGAGAAAGGATGAGTGTTTTATTTTCCTTGAATTTTGTCCCTCTGAAGAACAGGAAGTTTTATCTTGTTTCTTTCCCAGGCTTAGTCCAGAATTCTGTCCTTGGCATTCTCAGACATTTCAGTTTCAGACTTGTGGAGCGCTCACAGTGGGAAAGGCAATCCTTGGAATTTCAAGTAAAACCATAAGACTAACAATGTCACATTCCATTGGCCCGTAAAAAGACATTTGTCCTAGGGTTAAAAATCTTAATTATACAAAACTGAAACTGAGTGTTGAGGAAATAGCATCCAATACTCTAAAATAGGAAGTAGAGTTGTTTTTCTCATATGACACCAACATGCACACAACAGAGCACTGTTACTAATTCCTCCTGTCCTTCATTGTGCTATACCAGTGTCTTGAGGAGCAAGAAAAGATTGTACAGTACTGCTATGAGGCCTCAAACAAATATCTGTATGTATACATACGGAGTAAGCATGATTAAAGAGAAAGCTAAAAGGAAAAAGATCAGTGCTAACCTCAGGTTTGCTCACATAAATCAAGACTGTTTCCACCAATGTTACAGTACTTCCAGGGGAGCTAGGTAAGAGCAGGAGCTGTTAGCACTCTGCTCCCCCAGCACCCAAGTTTCCTGCATGTGTTCATTATATGGTTAATTTTCAGCTCTCACATCATATTACCATGACAGTTCTACACTAAGATACTCTGTTGTACCTGGGTATGAGTTTCTTTCTCTTATGTCAGATACCGTCACCATGATGCCTCACCATGCAGATCAGGGAGCAGATAGTTGTCTCTTTATACCACTGCTCCACTGATGTCTTTGAGCTACTTATTCAGCAGGAAAAAATGGCGAATAATTAGTGGAAAGCCATATATTTACAAAAACATAATAAAGAAGGCCAGTTTTGATAATGACCATCCCATTCAAGAGCTACTGAAAAAAAAAAAATAGTAATGCAAGTATTTTGGCCATTCTCCCACTTAAAACTACCTGAAGACTGAGAACCACCATCAACTCTTGCTTCAGTCATGTGGGAACAACAGTGGGGTGGGCAGGGGGGCTTGCTTTGAGTTGAAGGATATTGGGAATATTTTGTTTGCTTGCTTCTGACTACATGCTTTATTACTGCTGTGTAATGGAGAAAGCTGGGGTCTAGTCAACTGACATATGATATAATGAAATTAAGATATATAGTCAATAGAAAAATTCAGAAAAAGTGAAGTGCTAATATGCATTTTACTGACTCACGTTTCCCTCTTTGCTTATTATATCTGTATGATATCAGTGTTACTAACTGGTAAATGTACTTTTGTAATAGTACCATGGGATTAAGATACCCTTTTGGGATTCTAGATTTTATTTGAATCTAAAGTGAAAGATTTTGTGGCAACTTAGACCAGTAGATGTTAACATATTAATAACAAATTATGCTTGTAGTAGAAGGGACTGCTGTATCTGACCTGTATAATAACCAGTGCATATATTTCCTTCTCTGGAATTTCTCCCATAAACAGATCAAAATGTTTATTAATCTTTTGCCTACTTATATATGACAAACTGGTGAATAATTGAAACCGTTTTAGAAAAAATCTGTACATCAAAAAGACATTGATAACGCAGCTACAGTGATTTAGAGCATATGAATTTTACCTTAATGAGACATGTTGTCTCGTGCTTCAGTTAACTCATGCTTGTTTGCTTTTATTTTATATGTGTTGTTTCAATTGCAAGTATTCTAAAGTATTTCATTGAAAGAAAAAAAATTAAAAGTCTAAAAAAATTCATAAATATTTTAGCCATAGGAACTAAGATAACATTCCAGAACTCCAAAGCACAACAGCCCTGTGTGCCATTCTCTCCCTCCATCCAAAGGAGGGAAGCATGTGCAAGAGCTCCGTCCAACTAAGGACAGGAACACAGTGCACACTTTGCAGTACAATCATATTTGATACTACATACAATAGCGTATGATGTTTACTTTTTTTCTCCAGCCTCACACTATGCACCTTACTGCATTTGCTATGGTTTTCCAACCCATTTCTTGCTTTGATAAAAGGAGTCATCTATGGGTTATATCCACTATCCCGACCAAGCCGAGCTACCCTGATGTTTCCACACTATCACTGTGGTTGCCAGATGCACGAGCTGGCCGGGGGCAGTTGCAGCCGAGGTGGGATGTCTTCGTTGGGTTTCTGGAAGGT
This sequence comes from Struthio camelus, assembly GCF_040807025.1. NCBI lineage: Eukaryota > Metazoa > Chordata > Aves > Struthioniformes > Struthionidae > Struthio > Struthio camelus. Next base: position 44,225,817 of record NC_090943.1, on the reverse strand, counting down.
ACCCAGCTGCCTGCATCAATAAAGGTTTGAGAGGGGTCATCGCTGAAAGTATAGCTGCCCTTCTGCCCTGGTCATTCCCTGCATGACCGATAGGCATCACCAAAATGAGCTGGCAAAACTAGATACAGCAGGTCTAATCAGCTGACCTTACAAAGCCATATACGTTACTCTTGTTATTGAAATCAGTAGGAATCTTTAAACCATTTTTCAGCAAGGGCTGGATTATCAATTTGTCTTACAAACATCCAATAAAAACATTAAAGTTTCATTTACTTGAAAACTTTATTCACAGAAACACCCACAGCAACTAATGAACATTGCATAGGGTATTTCATATCAGGCTACTTGCTTAGATGGGAAAGACAACAACTTTCTGATTTACAAGCCCTTTGCTTAGACTGCTAGCGGAACGTGTTGGGTAATAGCATGTAACACCACAGGCAGACTGGACATCTGATGAGAAATATCTAGACTACTCACTGAACCACAGTTCAGTGGCTCTATTCTTTTACGGTAATGTAATTATATTATGTAACACTTTCCATGCTCACAGGGAAACCTCAAGCCTGAGTTGGAGGTACACCTTTCAATACCCCACCAACTCCAGTCACTCTAACAACTATCTTGCCACATGAATACATCAGCTAGCAGTAAAATAATCTAGACAGAATAGAGAGAGCATCAAGCTGCATAGAGAAAGATGTTAAATTGTTTACAGTAAAGACTCATTTGAGCTAGAAAGATTCTCTGCTAGGGATCAGACGTTATAAATAGTACCAAATAATACAGAGGATGTAGCTTGCAGATAAGCTAATACAGTAACAAAGAAATACAAACGTTTAAGATATGAGTAATGCTGAAAGGAGCACAATTTGGTAACAGTTACAAGGAAGAGGAGATTATCAGAACACAGAATTTAGACATTTCGAAGGAAAGGATGATCTATGGAAACATCTCAGAAGTGCTTCTCTGAGAGCTGTAACAAACTCGGTGGCCTTAAAAGCAATAGTAAGAAAAAAGTGATGAGAGATTATTTTATCTTCACACAAGTATGCTCAGGAAGAAAAAGAGCAAGTAACCACGACTGGTTTCTGGATAGTGAAGAAGAAAGCATTCTTCTTCAATCAAACACAGCTCACTTAATGTTATTCATGTCAAGCAAATGAAATGACTAATAGCTAAAACACTTTGTCAGCATTGCTGTAAACCACTAGTTGCTAGTTGGCCAAATTTAAAATGTGTTAGCCATAAGTGTGGCAAAGTTTATAGAGAAAACTATTTTTTTGGTTAGACGAACTGCTGTCTGGCTGGAAAAAAAAAAAAAAAAGCAGAAAGCTGAGTCTAATTTAATTCTTAATCAATTAGATAATTTTAGAGGGAGCTGTCTGCAAGAGATCAGATAAAGTTGTTAGCCCCGACTGAATGGAAGGGTATGCCTAACTACTGAGATAAAAAAAAAGTGATAGGTTTGTAGGATGTTAGTATAAGGATAATTGTACAGTACCATAAAACCACCACTCTGTTGAGCACATGATTTTTAATATTCAGTAGAGCTCTTTTTTCTCAAGCTTCCCAAAGAAATTTGGGGGCGGGAGGGGATTGAGGTCTGTTTGGAGGAGGTTGGTAGTGCTTGTAAGAGCTAGGATAGGTACACAGGGGGTCAGAAAGGAGCAAAAAAGAAAACTAAAATGTTGTTTTGGCTTTGTGTGGCATTATAAACTGAAAAAAAGAGGCTCTAGTTATCTAATTTGCTCATCATTTTTCACGATGAATCCTAAAGAAATCATGAGTCTGCATGGTGTCAGCTCGTATCTCAAAAAGAGATCTTTGCACTGGATAACAAAAAATGTTTCCACAGCAATCTATTTGATAGAACGAAACCTATCAGTGCAGCCTATTAGTGCAACTTTACCAGTGCAAATTAACAGTAAGTTAAATAAATAAATAAATAAACCAATTTACACCACTGTTAAAGCTATGCAGATAAAGTAGCTCTTTTGAGCTAGAGAAATGAAAAATACAGAATATAGGTAAGCATGAACGGATATGTACCATAACCACGGTTTCCATTCACAGTCTATAAAAGTTCTTCCAGTTTGAATTCAGCTTGACACATCATAGCCAAGGCGTAAGGAATTTGATCAAACAAGCAAAAAGAAAACAGCATGAATTCTAACAAACCTTTTAGAAAAAATTAAGTAGCTTGAATGTGCTCACTTCTGAAGTGTAAGAATACAAATTATCTATGCCACAGTTAATGAGTTTTGCTTACTTGATTTTCCTATTCTTAATCAGAATTTAATCAAAATTCAACAGTCTATGCTCAAAAATAAGCACATGGATACACTAATCAGCTGGCCCGCTTGTTACAAAACAACATAGGTGAAGATAATGCTCATCTTGTTTTAAGGAGATGAACAACCTTCTCTAAGACCTGGCTTTGGCACTACTTGTTAAAGGACATACTTATTGGAGCTACATTTTTGAAAAACTACGACTTTTCATTTGTGGCTCTTATCCGCCTCGAGAACAAGGATTAGTCATGGTGCAGTTAGACAAAGCGCTACTACCAAGAAGAAAACAAATACAGGAGAAATAACGGCCGCGCAGCCCAGGCCCCGGCCAGGACGAATCTAGAACTTTCTCCCTCGTGCCGGCCACGCGCGGGAGGGGGAGGGGGCGCCAACGGCCGCGCCCAGGGGGCGGGGCCAGGCTGGGGCCAAAGACCCGGATGGGGGCGGTTGCCGCGTTGTGACGTCGCGCGCCGCTCCCCGCTTCCTGCCAACGCGAGGGCGCCGCGGCGGGTTTTGAACGGCGGGAAGCGGCCGCCCCCGTCAACCGCCCGGCCGCGCGCGAGGCCGCTCCGCTGCCGCCATCGCCGCCATCGCCAGGCAAGCCGGGGCTCCGGCCGGTGGCGCCCCCCGCCCCTCCGGGGGGAAGGGGGGTCTCCGGCCGCGGGGCTCCCCTCGGTGGGGCAAGGGCGGGCGGCTGGGCCGCGGCCGGGAACGGCTCGGGGGTGGCCGGGGCGGGATCGCCTCCGTCGGGGCGCGGGCAGCCGCGGCCGCGCGTGGGAGGCGCCTCTCGAGGCAACGCCTTTCCGAGGAGAGGCCGCTGGCCGGTCGCTGTCCCCCGCAGAGGGGCAGGGTGGGGGTGCGGAGGTTTTGCTGCCCGAGTGAAGGAGCTGGGTGCCGGCTGCCCTCACGGTGGTCTCCTGCTTTCTCCCGGCGAAGGCCCCACTGATGGCTGCAGTCTGCTGCTGCCCCCTCCCAGTGGGCCTGCGGAGACTTCAGGATGCTCAGATAATCAGTCAGGGATCATGAGAGTGGTAATTTAGCTGCTGCTGGGTGTAATTTACAGGTGGGTAAAAATGCATGCATGAGTTCTGCTGTTGCCTGTCTGTGCCCTTTCCTGTGGCATTGGGAAGCACTGTACTATGCCAGCATAATGTGTTCTTTGCCTTTTATGTTTCTAAAGGTAGAACATTGTCAAACCTGAAAAAGCTGTTTAAAAAGAGTGAGTGAACTCAAAGGAAGTGATCTAATGGAAGAGAAAAATCAGAAAGGGCTCAAAATGAATGAAATGGTGATCCTGAATATAAAGTGGAAAAGATGCTTAAACCTCTTACATCACAGATTTTTGTACACTTGAATGATGTCTGTTTGTTTTGTCACATCTAAATATTGTTTTCTTGCAGCCAACAGCTTCTTGCAGAGGAAGCATGTAGAAGCAAACTGCAGAGTTCTAGATCTGGCTTTACCAGAAGAAAAGCTTAAACTGAGGGAAGCCTGTAATGAGCCACTAGAGGGGTGTCTGGGGTTGCTTTGCATTCCAGGGTTAGTTGTACTGAACTAGAGAGATCATCATTTGTCAAGTGTGAGAATTTATTAGAGATAAGAGGTTATAACAAAACTAGAAGTACAGCAAGGGTAGAAATATAACAGAACTGAGAATAGATATACATATCAGAGCTCTATAGTTAAATTCATGGATGCACAGTATAACCACCATTCTCACCCTTTCCTCAAGGGCCACCCCTCCAGCATAGTTTTACCCAGAACCTCAAGCAACAGGTGCATAGTACAGGGACTGCTCTTGCACCTTATGGGCCACCCTTCTGGTATAGTTTTCCCTGGATTCTCAAACAGCAGGTGCACGGTACAGTGTGCTCTCTTCCCTTAATGGGCCACCCCTCTAATGTAGTTTCCCCTGGCTTCTCCTCACCATGCTGTTATGATGAGTGGGTGCTTGGGTCTGCAGGCCAGCTGACAGTGGGTCTGAGTCCACATGAGCCTATGTGGCTTACTCTCTTCCATAGCTCGTCAAAGCAGTGCCAGCCCATAGTCATACGGAAGCAGTATGGTCTCAGTCAATAACAGTGTGCTCATCAACAGATGACCCAGTGCTCAGCCCACAGCACTGCTTCATTTGTAACAATATGCCTGTTAAAAGGTGGTTCTGTGGGGAATGTTTTTATGTTTATGGTGTGGGTGTATAGTGTTACTTCTCCTTTGGCTGCACTTGTCAATCATAGGGTCATTGAAGGGTGCACTCCTAAGTTACAGCAACCTCAGTGTGGTGGCTCTGGCTGGGGTCACCTGGAGTTTGTTAACTCCTGGGGAGCACCCCGGAGCAAACGCCTCCTCTTTGGCTGTGGCATCTGGAGTCACACATTTGCCTGTGTGGTGCCTGTCAAAGCCTGAGAAAATAACTAAGGGGTCTCAGAAGCCAAAGCCTTTGCATGCAGAAGGCAGCACTATAGATAATGGCAAAATATGAGACCACAGCTACAGTCTTGGTGAAGTCATTCCTCGTTCTTGTGAGGCGCAGGAGAGCTCACAGGTGTTGTCTTTCACAAACTGTGCAAAAGAGTGTTCTGGGTTTGAAAAGAGCAGATCTTGGCAAAGCCAAGAGACTCGCCAGAAGCAGTGGGCATGAGCAATGGAGAGCTTACAAGATGGAAAAGCGTGTAAATGCCAAGGGCCTGAGAAAAAGAGGCACTGGGTCGATCTGGCTGTGTGTTTGTGTCACCAGGAGTTCCCTCAGGCCCTCTTGATGGGAGCGATGGCTCCAGGCTGGAGAGCCCAGCAGCTGCCAGAGCACCTGTGTGGGTGCCAGCGAGAGGGGCCAGGCTGGCTGACCTCTCCTGTGAGTCAGCCCCTGCTCCACGTTGCAGGCCTGAAGTCTTACTCCGAGATGACCGAGTCTCCCGATGGAGGGTGCAGCACTGGGGCTGGAGCTCATGTTGGCTGCTAACCTGGAGGTACCTGGGGCTGTGCAGGACCTGATCGCCAATTTCCACATGCACACACTCAAGTAGGAAAGCCTCTGCCACAAAAGCCGGCACGCAGAGCAGAGGAGGAATTTGTCTGTGATGCTCCCCTCGCCCATCACTCCCAGGAAGAGTTCAGCTGAGTTGCTCTTACACTGTGCGCACATCTGTGCAACAGGGACCTGCTGTCATCTTTTTGGCAGGGTTCGTACCCCTGATGCCTGTGTGCTGCCTCGGCAGCAATCCTCCACCTTGTGCCCCGGGAGAAGCGGGGCAGCCCAACCGTAATCGCTTTTGCAGACGTGCATGGCAGGAGCAGTCCTCAAGTCAGCTGGTAAATTCCTGTGGGTTCTATGGAGACAGAGTCTGTACTGCAGCAAGGAGCACTAGGCCTTAACCCTTCAGTGCCTGTTGCGTGCATGGCTTGAGCAGCCTGGAGCTCCCACCCGTTTGTGCTTTGGCTGCTGCCTTCCTCCCTGCTGCTAACAAGCAAAAGAGGCAGCTTTGCCTGCCCGTGTCTGGGGCTTCCAGGGGCTTCTGGGAGGGTGTCAGAGCAGGACCAAGAGGCTGTGGTGTGCAGCTAAAGGCACCTGAGAATGCAAGAAGTGAAGTGAATACAGTTGGGCCTTGGGTGGTGCCTTGTGTTGGTTTGTAAGGGGGAGCTAAGCAGGCCTGTCCCAGCCATGGCAAGAAGCAGGACCTCGGCTAAGCCCGAGGGAAAGAGCTGCTCCGGCTGAGCTTCAGGAGCTTGGAGTCAGGCAAGGCAGCAGTTGATGGTGTGCTGGAGGCTCCTTCACTGCTCTTTGGATGACTCTGGTAGTCCCAGTGACAATATGGCTTTCTTTTCCATAAACCTGGCCATTTCATTCCTGCACACCAAATCCCCACCACCACCACCACCACCACCACCACCACCACCAGACTTGCTTCAGCCACGAGGCCGAGCAGGACCACTCATTGCTGAGCTCCTGGTGGCACCAAGTGTGCCCAGGAGTGCTTTGCTCTGGGACATCAGCAAAGGCTTGGGGTGTTTCTAGCCAGGGCTGGTCAGCAGTCTCTGGTAGCAAAGGTGCATCGTGACCTGCTTGGCCACACGCAGCTGCAGCCTGACTCTCTGCAGCATGGCCCCAGAGAGCTGGACGCAGCCTGCCATCTGTCAAAAGGACTGTCCTTGAGTGCTGTTTGGCCAGGCTGTGCTGACGGGTAAGACCCTGGCCGCTTTCTGTGTGTGAGTCTTGAGGAGCTGATGGAGATGCAGGGCGTGTGGTAGATGGCGATCTGCTCAGGGAGGGCTGCCTGGATGCCAGTGAAGCTGCCACGCTGCCCAGAAGCTTTTCCCTTCACCTGGCAGCTTTCGGGTTGCCATGAACTGACACGGCACCACAGACCTCAGCAGTGCAGCGCGGATTTCGGCTAGCTGAGGCCCTGGCCCGATCATGGCTCTGCTGCAGCGCTCAGAAAAGCCAGGGCAGGCGCTCCCGCGGGGCTCCTGCGAAAGGAAATGTGGCCTCGACCTGCTTGGCCACAGGGAGGACAGAGGGACGCAGCGGGCAGCTAATGAGTGTTGTGCTACGCACTGCCAAGTACCTGTGCCTGCCGACAGCTTGGCTAAGGGAAGCCAGCAGAGACTGGCTGCCTCATTTGCAGCCAGGCACGAAGGCTGAAATCCCGAGCTCCAGCAGGAGGAGCTGAGCAGAGGTATCAAAACTGCTGCAGCTGGAGGAGCAGCAAGAGGGACCGTGAAAGGCCACCACCAGTTCCAAGAGCATGTCTCAGCATGGCAAATACTATTTACGGACATCTTGCTAGATATCTACAGTGGATAGGTTGCCAGTGTCCCTGTGTGTCAGAAGATGGAGTGCAAAGAAATGAGGAATTGACTCCATCAGGATGTTGAGATGTTAAGATTCCTTGCGAGATGTTTCTGGCTGTCCTTGGAGGGTCTGACTTATGTCTCAGTACTGGGAGACTGTGGTGGTGGAAGGACTTTAGTTTGGCCTCCTGGGTCACAGAGAGCATACAAGAACAGCTGGCATCTCATGCTTCACACACTGGGCTTCTTGCTATCTGCCCCCCAGTGGTGGGGCTGGCCTTGAGGCTCATCTGCAGGACAGCGCTCCAGAGTGAGCTCTGCTCTGGCAGAGCCAGATCTCCTAAAGGGACAGCCTCTCTTCATAACTGCCTGGACAGTGACCAAGGTCCTTTTCCATTCAGTCCAAGCCATCTTGGTCCATCATGCTCAGATCAGCTAGGCACAAACAGTCATGGAGGTTCCTACAGAGCATTGCTGATAACTTCTTGACCACAGGTGGTGGAGATGCCAACAAGGAGAGGTGCGCTGCTAGACCTTGTACTAACAAACAAAAAAGGTCTGGTTGGAGATGTGAAGGTTGGGGGCAGCCTTGGCTGCAGTGACCATGAGATGGTGGAGTTCAGGATCCTACAAGGAGGGAGCAGGGCAATAAGTAGGATTGCAACCCTGGACTTCAGGAGAGCTAACTTGGCCTCTTCAGGGACCTACTTGGAGGAATCTCATGGGGTAGGGCCCTAGAAGGAAGGCGGGTCCAGGAGAGCTGGTTAACATTCAGGCATCACTTCCTCCAGGCTCAAGATCGGTGCATCCCTCTGAGTAAGAAGTCGAGCAAAGCGGGCAGGAGACCTGCATGGATGAGCAAGGAACTCCTGACAAAATTCAAACAGAAGAAAAGTATACAGAACGTGGGAAAGGGCACAGGCCACTTGGGAGGAATACAGGGACGTTGTCAGAGTCTGCAGGGATGCAACAAGGAAGGCTAAGGCCCAGTTGGAATTAAATCTGGCAAGGGATGTCAGGGACAAGAAAAAGGGTTTCTTCAAATACATCAGTAGCAAAAGGAAGACTAGGGAAAATGTGGGCCCGCTGCTGAATGGGGTGGGTGCCCTGGTAACAAAGAATACAGAGAAGGCAGAGTTGCTGAATGCCGCCTTTGTTTCAGTCTTTACTGCTAAGGCCAGCCTTCAGGAATTCCAGGTGCTGGAGACAAGACAAAAAGTCTGGAGAAAGGAAGACTCTCCCTTGGTTGAGGAGGATTGGGTTAGAGATCACTTAGGCAAACCTGACACCCACAAATCCACGAGCCCTGACGGGATGCACCTGCGAGTGCTGAGGGAGCTGGCAGATGTTATTGCTAGGCTACTCTCCATCATCTTGGAAAGGTCCCGGAGATCAGGAGAGGTGCCTGAGGACTGGAATGCAGCCAGTGTCACTCCAAGCTTCAAAAAGGGCAACAAGGAGGAGCCAGGAAACTACAGGCCTGTCAGCCTCACCTCCATCCCTGGAAAGGTGATGGTCATGAACAGCTCCTCCTGGAGGCCATCACTAAGCACGTGGAGGACAAGAAGGTGATCAGGAGTAGTCAGCATGGATTCACCAAGGGGAAATCCTGCTTGACCAATCTGAGAGCCTTCTCTGATGGGCTGACTGGCTGGGTTGATGAGGGGAGAGCAGTGGATGTTGTCTCCCTGGACTTCAGCAAGGCTTTTGACACTGTCTTCCATCACATCCTCATAGGCAAGCTGATGAACTGCAGGCTGGATGAGTGGACAGTGAGGTGGATTGAGACCTGGCTGGATGGCAGAGCTCAGAGGGCTGTAGTCAGCACAGAGCACAGAGCCTAGTTGGAGGCCTGTAGCTAGCGGTGTCCCCCAGTGGTCAGTATTGGGTCCAGTCTTGTTCAATATATTGAACATCAGTGACCTGAATGAAAGGACAGAGTGCCCTCTCAGCAAGTTTGCTGATGATACAAAACTGGGAGGAGTGGCTGACACACCAGAGCGCTGTGCTGCCGTTCAGAGGGACCTGGAGAGGAACCTCCTGAAGATCAACCAAGGCAAGTGCAGGGTCCTGTACCTAGGGAGGAGTAACTCCATGCACTGGTACAGGCTGGGGGCTGACCTGCTGGAAAGCAGCTCTGTGGAGAAGGACCTGGGAGTGCTGGTGGACAACAAGTTGACCAGGAGCCAGCAGTGTGCCCTTGTGGCCAAGGAGGCCAATGGTCTCCTGGAGTGCATGAGGAAGAGTGTTGCCAGCAGGTGGAGGGAGGTGATCCTCCCCTCTGCTCAGCCCTGGTGAGGCCTGAGCTGGAGTGCCATGTCCAGTGCTGGGCTCCCCAGTACAAGGGAGACATGGCACTACTGGAGAGAGTCCAGCGGAGGGCTACTAAGATGATGAAGGGACTGGAGCATCTCTCCTATGAAGAAAGGCTGAGGGAGCTGGGCCTATTTAGACTGGAGAGCAGATCTCAGCCTGGAGAGGCTGAGAGGAGATCTGATCAATGTGTACAAGTATCTGAAGGGAGGGTGTCAAGAGGATGGGGCCAGCCTCTTCTCCGTGGTGCCCAGTGACAGGACAAGAGGCAACAGGCACAAACTGAAACACAGGAAATGTCTGTACATGAGGAAAAACTTCTTGACTGCGAGGGTGACAGAGCACTGGAACAGGTTGCCCAGAGAGGCTGTGGGGTCTCCTTCCCTGGAGATATTCAAAACCCACCTGGACGCAATCTTGGGCGATGTGCTCTAGAGGACCCTGCTTGAGCAGGGGTGTTGGACTAAATGATTTCCAGGGGTCCCTTCCAGCCTCAACCGTTCTGTGATCATCTCTATCCTAGCCACTGTTCTCTGCCGGAGTTCAATCCTGTCAGGGAAGAGCAGGTTTCTCTGCCACTGCACAGTCAGTGCCTCTTCTGCAGGATGGTGAGAGACTGTGTGTCTTCTTGGCCCCTGGCACCCAAGGATTCTCTCTACTGGACAGTCCTCAAGAGCACAAGGCCTGTCAGGCACTTTGCAGGAGAAATGGCAGTTTGCACCTCTCAGAGGGAATGCTACTCTCTCCCTGGTATGTCCTCCCCCTCTCACTTCAATTTCTTTGTATTGCAGCAGGACAAACAGGCCCTTGCTTCCCTTAGATATCCTTTGAAGGCAAGTCCCAGAGTCAGTGCTGCAAACACCACTTTATTTGGATGCAGCACGTGTACAAAAGAAATGTCCCCCAGAGACATTAGCTTTCCCTGTAAGTCATTCTGACAGCAGAGGCAGGATGGGGGGATGAGCCAAGAGCTGTAGAGCTGGAGAGAAAATCCCAAAGGTCTGCATTGGGAGAATAGGTGGTAATAACAGAAGACAGCTGTTGCCTCTGAATCTTGTGTTTAAAGCCCAGGGGCAAAATATTCTTTGCCGTGAGTGTACAGCATTAAAATGGGCATCTGGTTCTTATAGTAATCCCACGTTCACTTGCCTGTGCTCCATTCAGAAGTATCCCGTTGCTGACATTTGCAAGTTGTGAATATTGTTGCTGAGACCACCCCAGGGAGAAATGATGAAGTCTGAAGGAAAAGCTGTTGGAGGCCTGGCCAGGGCAGGAGAGGATTTTGCTCCCTGCACAGTGTGTATTTGCACAATGACTTGCTGGACACAGGGCTAATAACCTCTACTGGGCTGATCCATATCCAATCCGTGTCACAAAAAACCTGCACTGAAAAACAGGTGAAAACTTTTCTGATTCCCCTTTGAATCAAAGCCCTGTTGGGGCTAATTGCTCATGTTGGGTGCCAAGGACTACTTCAGATCCCGGGCTGCCCTGCAGTGAAAGGAAGTGAACATCCATGGTGAAATCACCACATGCCTTTAGCAGCCTGCAGGCATGCAGCCTGGTGAGCCAGGAGCCTTTACAGGTACCTGCTAGCAGTGACGTGGGAACTTGGTTGCTGATCTGAATTCAGTGTGGAAGGCGCACACAGCAACCACTCAGGGAACTAGGCATGATATTCTTAATTTCATTTTTATTTAAAGTTCTATTAAAAAAAATCAATACTGAAATTAAATTATCAGCCAGTGTTAATTATATCTTGTCACTTTTTTTTTTTTTTTTTTTTACTGAAGTGGGGATGATGACAGCTTTTTAACTTCAGAATACAGCTAGCAATCTTCCCCCTTTTTTCTTTTTTGGTGGGAAAGAAGGTGGTAATTAGGATCTTAATCAGGAAGTGCCTAGATAAGATAGATGTCTAGAATAGGACAAGAGGCTGGACAGATAAGCCAGGTGTGCTCATCTCAGCTCTTGAGATTTACAGTAACAATTGGCACAAGAAGGGAGGAATCCTTTCTTGTACTGTCTACTGCACATGAAATGCTCTCCTCCTGCTCGATGCAAATTCTATGCAGAGAGGTTGATCCATGGGGGAATACTTGCCTGTTAACCATTTAGCTTTCACTCTTGCATCTTACACGTGTGCTGATTCCTGGGCGTTTTCTTTCTCAGCAAAGGGTAGCAACTTTTGCACTCACATGGGAGGTCCAGTGCCAAAGTTTTTAAGAGAGCAGGCTATTCTGGGTGTATGCTTGTGCTCTTTACAGAAAGGAAACCTTTTTCAGTCTAAAAGTGCTATAATTAAAAAGCGTCTATTCTCTATGAGAAGTAGTAGAGTTTGCTTATTGCTTTTTCAAAAACTCGAAGTACAAGTGTGGATGTTGCTGAGCCCTACTTTTCTGGTGACACCAACCTGTAATTTTTGCCTCTTTCAGGTGCCTGGTCAGATTATGGCAACTGTAAGATGAGGCAGAGTATTTGCACCTCAGTCATGCAAAATGTTCTTCTCATATAGAATCATTGGTGTGTTATGCTGTGAGTGTTGATTTTGCACTGATGCAGCATCAGCGATAGTTTTTTTGATGGACATACCAATATACTGATGGAGGGAAACATATTAGTCATCTAAAACCTCCCTGCTGAGAAATGCAGCCTGGCTGGGAGTCCTGATGCACCTGGATTCCTTGCAGAGCTTCCATAAAGTCCAGGATGATTTTAGTCTGATTCTGTCTAGACTTCTTCGGGCCGTTCAGTGATTCTTGCAGAACACAGCTGGTGTGGGCACGGCAGGCTGCTTGAAAATCATGTATTTTTTTTAAGGTTCCAGGAAGATGACTATGCCCTAGCCTGCCTTTAAGCTAACTGAACAGGACATGAAACTGCTGGGCATGACATGAGCAGGTTCCAGACATGACAACTAGCAATGTGAGAGGCCAACAAAAGTTACAGATAGTGCCATGAGGAACGGATGGATTTCACAGATAGTTAAAAGTAAGTTATGTGAGAAATGATCAAACTTCATAGATAACTGAAGAGAAGTGTAAGGGACTTTCTCGGGAGTGGAATCTTGCAAGGCCAACCGTGCCTAGGTAAGTGTACTAATAATACCATATAAGGCCAAGATTACCTAGGCAATGTTATCAGAAATACCAGATCTGGGTGTGAATGTAGCCAAATTGGGATCAAAGGGGAAAAATAGTAAAGTACAAATTCATTACTTGAGAGAAGAATGGGGTGGGAAAGGGAGGGTCAAGACATAGGAGAAGGGATAGTAGATGCAAATCATCAGGGCTGTCCTTGGGTACCAGTCAGACAGCCCTGCCTTTTATCACTGCAGCCTGGAGCAGGATGATAAACTTAACCTGTTGTTCTGACCATACCACGCATGTCTGACTTGTTTCCACAGTCAGGAGGACTGGAATGCATTCCCTTTCTAGCAAGGGAACACCCAGGATGGACAACTTGAGCACCCAGCATCACCATATCGATATCTGTTCCAGACCTGATGGCATCAACACCTCCCTGTCAGCCAAACATCAGCCTACGTGGATTCACAATACAAATGTTGGTTACATGCTTCATAATAGGTTGATGGCCCTGTTGCAAAATGCTGTGTGTCTAATAAATCGCCTTGGAAGGTTTCTTGTTACTGAGCCAACATGTAATGGGGAGAGGGATGACAGTCTCTAGACATGGACTGCAGGATGGCAGCTGATCTTGTCCCTTTGAGGACTCTAGGCACAGAAGTGCAGTGAGAAGCTCAGGGATTTTTTACATCGTTTCCTTTGAATCTTTGTTTGTGACCGCACGTTGGGCTGGTTGGAACATTATGTTTCAAACCGGGTTAGACAGAGAGTAGTATTTCCAACCAAATTAAACGCTTGGTAAAAACTTCTTCTTTCCAGCTACCATCTTGCTTCTGCAACTCAGGCGTTCTTCTTCAGAAATAACACTGCAGTTTTTCCTGGGACTGTAGCATGGGACACAAAAAACTGGGGCACAAACACTTGCAGCTGCAGCAAACCAAAAAGGATGTTTGGAAGTAGAACCACGGGCGCTCGTGAAGCTCGTAGATAATTATCTCCCTAGCCAGACTGCCTCTCTCGGGCCTTATCATCTGCCCTCTTTGCGCTATGCCAGAGACTGTCGAGGGAGCTCCAAGGTCAACAACTCCAGTCTGTGCAGGAGAAAAGGGACACGCAGCACCCGCTCCACTGGCTTCTAGGAAGCATCCCTGGCGTTTCTGACAGGGTAAACTATGGGGGGGAGGGGAACTGAAAGCTTCCAAACTACTTTGCCAAAACTACCAGAAAAGTCACAAAAAGAAGAAAACTCCAGCTAACCTCAAGTAGGGCAAACCCCAGGACAAGGAGCTTGCCAGACTGTATGACAACCATGATTTAGAAAAGATCTGCTCAGGCTTACCCTTCTGCGCCCTCTCAGCCGATTCGTTCTTTAGATTTCATGAAATCTAAAGACTGCACCTTTTAAGTGCAGTGTGGGATAGCCTGGTTTCTTCCATATGCGCCACAGTGAATGGATATAACATTGTTAGCAAAACTCCCTACAGTCATCTGAATTAGGTCTGCGTGTCTGAATGAATTTCTCTGGATGGTAGTTTAAGTACAGCTCATTTTATTGGGCTTTTCTGAGTTTTCTGACAGGGTATTTAATAGCTGCACACACAAAGCATGTCTCGTATTATGAAACACTTGCCATGATGAAACAGTGTCAGCTGGCGACTCAAGGACTGGGCCAAAGGGTGTTAATAAAATTAATAAAACAAAGCAGTTCATTAGAGTCTCCGGGAGGGCAAGACCTTTCCTTTTGTCACATACAGGTATTCTGCAAGTAAGGTATATTGTTCTGTCGGAGGAACAGAAATGATGAAATTAAAAAGGCCTTTGTTTTCCAGGCAGAGAGGAGTCTAGCCCTTGCTCTCCAGCCACTTTGTAACAGGTGTCATGTCTGCAGCAGACAGAAGCATCTTGAACTCCTCCAGCTCTCCCATCCCAGTCTGCTCCAGTCTTACTGGCATGTCTTACTACTAGGAACCAGTCATGTGGAAGAGTGTTTTGTTTCCAGAAGTCATAAATTCCACAGACGTTTTGCTTGTGACTTCTTGGGCTACTTCGTTAACAAACGTGTACAAGTGCTGAGGAAGAAATGCTAACGGGAAGTTTTAGGCTCAAGATGAACTTCTCATTGTAGTAGGTGATGGCTGACAGTGCTGGCAGGATGAAATCTAAGGGTTGATCTCAGAATGAGCTCTCTCTGCTGCCATTCAAGAGCCTGGATAAATTGTTGTCACTTGCCTTAGCTCAGGAAAAGATTAGGTTCCTTAAGAGACTGGCATCTTCATGCATGATGTGAGACAACACATGGGGTTGGAGGATGCCGAAATATTACAGGTAGGGTATCAACTGGTAACTGAATGGGTGACCTTCAGGGAGATGGGGGGACATAACCATTTTGAATAAATGAAGAAGAGAAATGAAATCCGTAAGATTTTTTTTTATTTTTTTAATCCCAATATCTTAAGATTTATGCAGTCATGCTCTGTGTATGTGCGTGTTTCTCTGTTTTTGTGTATCTCTGTCCTCTTGACTGCTCCCTCCCATCAATAACTTTTGATTCTTGGTATTTTCTAAAGGAAAAGAGATCGCAGGGATAGCTGGCAAGAAGCCTCAAAGTAAAGGAGAAACCCTTTTCCTCTTACTAGGGTATAGGATGAGCTCAGTGCTTATCTGACAGGAAGACTTCCACAGGGGAGAGAAAGCGTGAGAGAGTAAATGAATGCCTATAGGAAATTCTTCAGTTAAAGGTTCCGTGAAGTTATTACCTAATCATTATCAAAATGCTCAGCACTTTTTGCAGCCCATGATATATTCTTATTATCAAACATGAAATTTGTTCTTTAGCAGCAATTAATAAGATCAGCTGAAATGCACATAATTTAGTTCTAAGGCCTTTGGACTGAAAAGATGAAGGTATAAGCTTATAGAGGGGATAAAGGAAGGAGAAAAGGAAGAGGAGGCTAACAAGTTATTTTAAGGCTTCAGGTCTCACACTAAATTTGTTATTTACATTCTTTCTTGATTAGGTTGATGTGAGTTGTTTACATTACTTAGGGGTGCCGCACCCCAATGTTACAAGGACTGCCAGGGATGTTTAGAAAAAGAGGGATTCATGGATGAACTACACCTCCAAAGGTTCGAACTATTAGCTATTGGGTATGCTAAGGGGCACGTGATCTATGGGCCCATGCAGCTGTGTGGTGGTTTTGAAGGCTGTGGGGCAGCCAAGTGGTAGGCTTTGGTGTCTGAAGTGTGATTTGAATGCTTTTCAACTCTATCTAAATATTATTCTTGCACAGTTTTGTGGTTTGAAGAGGTTCAGAGAAGCAGTTTACCTTTGAAGAGCTTTAAAACTGAACTGTATTTTGTTCCTTAGTTTACCGCAGCTCCTGAAGTGTTCTAGATGTTTTGCAGATAGGTAAGAAGGCCAGGGGCATGGTTCAGCAATCTTTATTCACATTAGCAGTCTCAACAGTAAGGTTTACTCTTCTCTGTGGGATTTATGATCTCCTTAGGGAAAGGCTAGCCAAAGAAAGAATACAATAAAGTGATGGTGTGGGAAAGCTTAGCTGTGTCTCCCCCAGCCAGCATCTTTTGGCTTGATCTTTCTTTGCTGTTAACTTTTATATTTATATTTGGCATCCTTCTTAAGTGCTTCTCATCACAATGGAAGCGCGAATCATGTTAATTAATGAGAGCAGCAGCCAAAACAAGGAGTTACTGCTTCTTTGCCATAATCAAGGGTTCTTGAAAAGCTTGTCCTTGGCATTGTTTTGGCTGAACAAAAATTAGAGGCACGATCACTATTAGACTTGGTTGACTTGATCTTTCTTTGTATTACGCTGATGAAAAGTATATGGCAGAAATTCTTAGCCTTGTACAACTATATTGCCACATACGCCTATTGCTAAATAGCCAAGCGTCGTCTCCTTGGCATGACCGTCTATCACTGCGGACATTGAAATGTCTAAGGTAGTCCACAATGGCTTTAGGATGACGGAGGAAAAATCTTCCTGTTGCAAAATCTCTGCAAGGCATAGAATGAAGATATGCTGTGAATCACAGCAGCACAGCTGGAAAACCCATGGATGCAAAACCTTTGGTGACTTATCATACTCATTTGCAATGAGTATGAATTTAGATAACCTTCTTTATAATCCCATACAGCAACTCCTGCTGCTCACTTTGGGATGCTGCCCTCACTGACCACGCATCAGCAGTAGCTGGGCATTGCTAGGTTTGAAGAGACGAAGACACTTCTTTAGGCTTGAGTAGACACCAGTGCAGCATATACCCACTTCAGCAGAGAAGGGTCAAGTTGGCAAACATCTATGTGAAGACTGCCTTGTGTATCTTTAAATTCTTAATCTGTCAGCCATCCGGTGGTTGCTTCCCAGTTCTCCTGTACCAGCCAGACCTTTTGTGGTGGGCCCAGGTCTGACAGTGAATGAGAAATAGCGGCTTTACCACTAAAGCCTATTCAGTTCTGTTCCCATCTTCTGTTGAGAGGTGTTGAAAATGTTGTGTCTGGTTAGATACATGCCTTCATTCACCATCAGCAGCAAAGCAATGCAGCTGGCTTGGCAGAGACACATAGCTGTCCTAGTAAGAATAAGACAGTTCTTAGAGCTCCAATGTCTACCTTAAGTGGGAAGGCCACACTTTGCAGACTGCAGTGCAGGCTGACAGCAGTGGAGTGTCCATGTTGCCATGGAGTGTGGTCTGCAGATAGTGTCTGAGATTGGCTGTCTTCCTGTGCTCGCCCAAGAGACAAATGGCTGAGCCACAGAGAGACCCGCCCAGCCCTGTCATACCAGTGCACACAGTGCAGCAGCATTAACATCCCACAGGGTACCACTGAAACGCAGGGCACGCCACTATACCACAGGGTGCTGCTGAAGTGGATGCACTGCCATGCACGCGCCACACCGCTGGATTTGTGTCACACCCTCCAGTGTCACAAACTGAGCATGCCTCAGTGGCAGAGTCCTGCAACTCAGTCACTAAACCCCAGACTGAGTCCAACAATTCATTGTTGACAGGCCCTTTAAATTCTTCTGGTTATATGTACATTCCCAGCCCTATCAGTGTTGACATCTTATCTGCAGAGGGACCTTGCTCACCCGCTGTTCTGCTGCACTGAAACTAGTCTCCTGGTGACCACCCCTCAGTTTGTGATTGTTAAAGTGGGGCTGAATGCAAAGAATCAGGTTAACCATAAATAGCTCAGGGACAAGAGACTCTAGTTTCCTGGATATCCCTGGTTTTTAAGAGAATTGCTGCATGTCAGCAAAAGTATGGAAGTTGATCGGTTGCTGGGGTTTACCCCATTGCAAATGTGAGGGACAGCGTGGTAGTGTAAGAGGCAGCAGAGGAGCAGGGGAGTAGAGGTTGTATTGATTCTGGGCCTGAGTCAGCCCTGGAAATGCTGTTGCCACAATCACAAAGTAAGTAGGCTGAGCTGCTCTGCACGGGACCTATGTCATACCTCTTCATCCATGGCACAGTTAATCTGCAGCCTGGATAAACTACATGTGGAAGGTGGGGTTGGGTCACTGTGCCAATTTAGACCAAGTTAGGTAAATACTAGCTTTTCAAATCTTTGTGAATCATTTTGGAACTTGTGAGTCATCTTTACATGTAGTCAGAAATTGTACTCTGCTGTAGGGCAGGAAGGTGAGGGTCAATCTTCTCGACTTTATAATGCACACACTAAAAATCTTTGGGGTGGCCAAGAGCCACAGGAGATAGATATACCACAGAGAGCCGTAAGTAGAGGTAGTAATTCCGAAGCAGGAGATTAGAGCAGGTCCCCGCAGGTGGGATGAAGGTGAGCAGAAGGTATGGCAGGGTCTCAAAGAGTTCTGCCTTGAAAGCCCCTCTTGGCTTATTGTCTTCTGCAGCTGAAGGCTCAAGTTATCCAGCAGTACCAAAACCAGAACAGCCCTGTGTCACGCGTATGGTATATTGCCATATAAGCCATCTTTGAACTGCAAATCAGGCCCAAGGGACAATACTGGTGTTGCAAGGTCTAGAGCACAGACTTAGGATCCTATCTGCTACTACTGTTCGTCTCCAACCTGAATTAGGATTATATGTAAGCAAAGAAGAAAGTAAACCAGGTTTCCTCTGCAGCAAAAGATCGATATAGTCTGAAGAATTTAGAGGCAACAGTTGTCCTGAGGAACCACTTACAAAACTTTCTTTAAAATTTTGCCATCATCCAGAGCTCCTGTCTTGGCATGAGTTAAATTCAGCAAAACTGGATTCTTGCCTTCCCACATGAATAGATAGTCTCAGAGTTCCCTAGTACACCCAGCCCCTAGATCTTTAATAGATCAACTAGCCTGGTGTTGAGTCAATGGTTAGAGAAACCAAAGCACTTCAAACTCCTGATTCAGCATAAAAATAGTACCTGAAACAGCTGGGTCTATGGCATCACAGAGCTGCCAGTCATATACTGTTCCATTCTTGGTATCCTGGGTTTTTTTGGTCTTATGAAAAGTCATCACTTGACTCTCTTCCCATCTTCAGTCACTTTGTCTTTAATAAAATACCATTTGTTGCTATTATATTGGGCTTCCCAAACATAAGCCAGGCTCAGTGCAAACACAAGTCCTGCCTCTGTTGCTGACTTTGCCTGTGTTTCGGGTGTGGTAAGATGGGAGAGGCTGCAGGGAGACTGAGTTCATTAAAGACAGGAAAATGGAGCTGATCAGCAGCAAGCAGACAAGTGGGAGTAGGAGGGAGAAAGCTCCAGCAGCCCTGAGTCAGGCAACATGAGTTGGGCGAGGTGGCCAGACAGGCAGGGCACAAGACGACACAAGGATATGGTGGGGGAGGGGGGTTACTGAGGCCGGTTGTACACCTGCCAGCTGGACACCAAAGGGTTTTGGGGAGGCAAGTGAGCAGAGGGCTATGCATAGCTGCTGAGGGAAGCAGCAGCTAGATGACCAGAGGTGCTAGAAGATCAGATCAGAGATCTCTGCTCTTTGAATAGCACGTAGGTAGAGCAGGAACAAAGTAAGCAGCAGAAGACAAGATGTAGTTGCTTCATTTAGGAAGGATGGGAAGTATTGCTGGATGTGGGACAGCACAGCTGGGACTTGAGGGTAGAGGCAGCATAACTGAGCTCATCTTTTCAATTACCTACAGCCCTACCGCAGAAGGACGAAAACGAGCCTGAGGGAGGTGGAGCAGCACCCTCTGGAGTCAGGGCCACACACAAGCACATAAGGGACTACCGCTGATGGGAGCAGAGAAATTAATATGTAGGGGTGGCTCTGCAGCTCTGATCAGTCGTGCTTGAAGCTCTGTTTATGTCTTCCTACACAACCAAATGAGCTATGATTAACAAACACAGGCCATTTCTAGCATGACAGGCTACACTTTCCACTAATTAAAAAAGAGGGCAGAGAGGAAAAAAAGTTACTCAGCTCCTTCCCTCTGTGTCTATTCTGTCTTTGCTTTCTCCCAACTCTCTCTTGCTGGTGCTCCTCATGCCTTGTCTCCCAGCAGTGAAAAAAAGATTGTGTGATTCTAGTAGGACAATTTCATCCTGAAGGACAAACATCAGCCCCTGGGAAATGTAAGAGCTTCTAGCACTACAGGATCATGCTCACATGCCTGCAATTGAAGTTCTCCATCAAGTCCCAGCTCCCGGAATCATATTAGAGAGAGAGAGAGCGAGAGAGCGAGAGAGAGAGAGAGAGAGAGAGAATGTGTGAGTGTGTGTGTGTGTGTGTGTGTCTACACATATGCGCATGTAGGTGTGCTCCTACATGTGCAAGGGCTGGGAAATCTCTGTATTTAAACAAGAAAGGTTAAATTGTAAGTCCTAGTTTGGGAGGAAAAAACTTTAAAAAGGCAGATACTAGCTCAGCTGAAAATATAACAACCACCAAAAAAAAGGAAAATTAAGGGTATCCGGCATTGATATTGTCAGGCCCCCAGCTGGGAGAAAGCACGGAGGCAGGTGTTGAGCTCCGTTCTGAAAAGGGTTTCTCTCTTACAACTCTTGAGTCCGTGCTCTTTCTCACATTGGAAGAAATTCCAGGTGCGAGGCGAGGTGTGGGGCAGGAGTGGTGGGCTGAGGCAGAGGACAGACAGAGAATTCACTTTCACGTACAGGCGCTAAAGCTACAGCACTCCTCCAGACCCCAGCAACAACAGTAGCCTATATCATAGCCTGCATTATGCTCATTATTTCCATGTTTTAATTCCTTCCTGCTCTGCTGCTTCGTCCAGGGCTGCGTGTGTCACCCACACGGTGCCTGATTGGTGTGCTGATGCTTTCCCCAGTTGCAACCCAGGCACTGCGGTGAGAAATGGCTGCGCATCGCTGAGCAGCTGGAAGCAGTTATTAGCAGGATTTGGCATCTGAGCTGAACTCTGAATGCATCTGGGTGGCTTGAATTGTTCTTAATTATATTTTTGTTTTATTGTTTTCATTTCGAGCTCTGTTCTACCACTACTCTCAGTATATCTCTGTGCTGTACATTTTCTTTTCTTCCAGCCTGGGGTAATTGCTCCTTGTCGTGCTGTGTTTGCCATTTTAATTTTTTATCATCTCTCTTACTTTCTTTTCCTTTCTCCTTTTGATTATTTGGTTATGTCATTCCCATTTGCCCTGACATTTCAATAAATTCACTGCTACATTATCTTTGTCCCTAGAGCTGAAGTTTATCTGTCTCTGCTAATGTCTCTGTCTCAAAGCTGGATATAAACTGTTTATTTTTCCTAACAGCTTTCCTTTTGGGCTGAGGAGCAAACGTTAGCAGGAAAAAAGCCCTGCCTGCAGACCGCAGCTCACTGCTGGTAATCTTGGTGCCAGAGTGCCCCCTTCCAGAAATACTGGGGAATAGCAAGGCTCCTCTCAGTTATGAAAATACTGTTAACAAAAAAACAGGAAGGAGACTGTGGCTCAGTGTTTGACTGTAAGTTAATGGCCACGTACGTAGATGAGACTAGCTAAAAAGGATGATGGTGCAGATGGTGCATCATTGTGGGGACTGAAGACACGAACCTTGCGTATGGCGTTGGTATAACAGGTTCAGGAGTTTGCGGAGGGAATAGATCTGGTTCTT
Source organism: Struthio camelus (assembly GCF_040807025.1). Classification (NCBI taxonomy): domain Eukaryota; kingdom Metazoa; phylum Chordata; class Aves; order Struthioniformes; family Struthionidae; genus Struthio; species Struthio camelus. The sequence goes on along the minus strand of NC_090943.1, from coordinate 44,204,259 downwards.
TCTCAGGGTCTACAGGGCCAGGGTCAAATGGGTCCGCAGATTCACTGCCCTGCATAGGAGGAGCAGAAGGTGTCTTAGCCGCCTTCTGCATACTTTCTTGGTGATTCTGATCTAACGCGGTAAATATAGGTCGCCAGGTAGTTAACAAAGAAGGGGCGACGGGATCGTCCGAGGTTGCAGCATTCCACAAACACACCCCAATGGTATCCCAAGTCCCCTTACTATACATATTACTTGTATTAGCTTCTTCGACATGCGCCGAGATCCAAATTAAAAGCTCCTTTAATTTTTCTTCCTTTACAGTTACTTGCCGTTTTTCTAAAAAACGCTGCCTAACCTTGTACGCAGATTTATATTCTGCTGATACAGAATTCCCCATGTTCCCAGCTGCTTACCTTCCGTGAAGGCGATTGTAAAAAATGCTGCGCAGCCTCTATCGAGTTCAGCTGGGCTCCCCACCGGATTTCACTCTTCAAGTCCCTGTTCGGGCGCCATTTGTGGGGATGAAAGACACGAACCTTGCGTATGGTGAAGCAAGATTATTTATTTCATATTTCGTCCTCTCTTATATACCGGACCCTTATTATGTAAGAATACAGCTGTGTTTACTGATTAAAGTTGCTTTGCTACATTACTAAAAGCCGCGTTCTGCATTAAGATTATCTTCCCTCTCTCACGTCCTTGTCCTAGTTTCAATATCTGCATTCTGATAGCTCACGGGCACCTGCCCGTCTTGGCACTGACACAAGTCTTCATATTATGCGCACTTTCCCAGGGCTTCTGGCACTGAGGGGATACTTTGTTGCTGCTCCATATCGTCTTCTGGTACACAGCGCCCCCGACACATCATGAAGCTAAGTTTCTGGAATCTACATTTTAAGATTAGAGGTTCAGGGAATGCCATTTATCTGCTGGGTTTTTGCCCCTGCTCGCTCCCTGGTATTTGTATTTTCCTCTGTCACACTCACTTTTGGACCACCACCTAGAGGCTTGCAGAAGGGGGCTGCCACAGTAGTCTTGAGTCTGAGCAGAGAGCCTCGCTGTGCACTGGGCAAAGTGTGGTCTTCTGCAGTGCCTTCGCAGTCAGCTAATGGGGCACAGCTGTGCAGAGGCAGGTGGCCTACCTGCGGACAAGTATTTTATCCTTTGAAGTAGTTTATTCAGCCCTGAGCAGCTAGTTTCTAGACTTTGGGCTTTAGCAGGCATTAACAAATCTTGCTCCGTGGTTAAAGATGTTTGTGGTCCAGGCTGGCCAGGTCACCCACTCAGGGAGAGAAAAGCCTCTCTCGCAGCAGCAGCCAAATGGAATGAGTGGATCGAGTTTGCAGCCTCAGCTTCAGCCACGCTGGAGCAACATCCAGCTGCTTAGTTTAAACTGGTGGATGAAGATGGGTTTCAGCTAGATTATTGGCTTTTGTACTGACGCAGTGGAGGCACATCCAGCGCTGGAGCCCAGTGTCTCTGTTGTGGGGACAGCAACGTCTGGTGGAGACGCAGAATGGACAGCTGCTGGGTAAAGAGGAGGAGGAAGGAAGGAGGGAGTATGATACTCTCTTAACCTGCCATGTGCAGGCTCAACAGTGTTTATTCTGTCAACATGCTCTGAAAGAGGTCCTAACAAATGATTTGGTTTCTGTAAGACTGAAATTTCCAAGAATTTGAGCTGTGATTTGATGTGTGAATTCAGGCCAGCAGCTATCTGTATATAGCACTTTCTTAGGCTCTTTTGGGAGACATTTACCCATTCAAAGCTAGAACACAGACACTGAACCAGACTTTTGAATAAGAACTAGTCTCAACATGGGGAAGGCTGTGGTCATACCTGTATTAAGAGGAAATGTGACGGAAACATACTGTCTGTGGTTCTTTCCAGGGAGGTACAAACCCAAATGGTTCATTCAGAACCGTAACATCAGGGTTAAGGTGAAGTCAGCAAATTACACAACCCCCCTTCTTTTTTGTGTTGTTATTATGATTAGCCTTTATTCGTATGAGAAGCATCATTTCCAAGACTTTCTCTTTTAGGCTGAATTAAATTCCTAGTGTTGTAATAAGTTGAGCCACTGGAGTCTTGCTCTCTGTTACATCTTTTCTCTCAGAGGAGAGAAAACCCCAACTGCTTGCTATTGGTTCCAGCACTGGAAGGTATCTTGGTAGTATGTAGCAGCTTTTCAGCACTTCGGAAAGTATAAAGGCTCCTGTAAAGGCTCTCTCAGCACTTTACTGACATAGCTGAATGAAAGCCCACAGTATTCACGTGTGAGAAGCATTGTGTTACGCAGAAAGGGAAGCTAAGGCAGCGCATGGGTACACGACGTGCCCGAGAGCACATAGCAAGTCAAGGACAGAACAAAGAATACCACTCAACTGTTTTGTTCTAGGCCTCACCTTTGTAAGACAAGTTTATCATTTTAGGCCATAGCAGCAACCGCTTTGGGAATGCAACCCATAACAATGTGGTCACCGTAGGTCAGGTCTTTCCACTCCGTGACTGGCTAGTCAGGACAATACTGCAGGCTCCAAGGCTGTGATGCTGCTGCCTGAGGTAGCAACGCACCCCTGAGTGCACCCCCAAATCCCCAGGCCAACAACACCAGTGCTGAGCCCGAGTGTGCACTACAGTATCCGTAATGCGGCTGATTTGGGAGAGCACCAACACAGAAATACAGCTGCGCCCCAGCAGGACTCCATGGAAACCTCAGCAGTCAGTAGACATCAGGTGGTTTGTCAAGTGCAAAGTATTATAGCTAGCTCACTTGTCTGAACTAGCAACAGAGCCTCAATTATGCAGGTTTCAAAGACAAGAGGCACTTGCCGCTATCAGTAAACATGTGATAATGAGTGTATTTGGCTGCATACATATGTGGACAAGCAAGCAAAGCTGTGCCCTAGTATGGAGGGGTGCTGTAGTTTTGTTTTACTTCTAAAGAAATGCTCGGACTAAGCAAGGTAGCTGTTGCTGGACTAAGGCAAGCTTAGCCCTGCTATAATTCTAATAGCACTGGATGTTTCTGGCCATTTTTGGCAGGATGGGGCAAACAAGCAGAGCAAATGCTTAGTGTAGCAACTACCAGAGGTTTGTGCCGAGTATGTTGAAGGCCAAGCCACGACTGGAGAGGCACATCACAGAAAAGCACAACGTGGACATTAGAGCTTGTGAGAACTTAACTCTTCAGCTCCAGAATTATTTTTAAAGATTCTGACCTGGTTACATACTTCCAGAAACCTGGAGGCTAGGAAGAAGCAAAGACAGGGATCTTCCCCGCGATTTGAAAATAATTACTAGTTGCAGTGATAATCACCTTACCCTATTATCCCCACCCATCCCACGTTTGTCTTGTCCTCCAACCCTGTGAACATGAATGACGCTTTTTTTTGTCGAGGTTCAAGTACGTCAGAAGGTTTTTCAGGGCCAGAGTTATGCTCTTAAATTTTAAGTTTGCACCAGGCTTGTGGGACCACAGGGCAGCTGCAGGAAGCTAACAACCCCCAGCGCAGGAACAAAAGCTGAGCTCTGCCCTGCTCCCTGCGGCCTGCTGGCTATGCCAAGGATTTTTAGACTGCAGGTGCCAGGTAATTCCTGCCTATTTGCAGCAGTATTTTAATGCAGCCCACCCACGTTCATGCAAGGCGCCTCCGTAAGAACAGCCCTATGCAGAATTCCCAGGAAGTTAGCCACTTCCAAATTTTTATTTACAGCGGAGTTGAAAAGTGCCCCCCCCCCCCCCCCACGCTTCATCTTAGATACCAAGGTAGGAACATCTTGTGTGGTGAAGCATCTGTAAGAAAAACAGTACTCCTGTGCTCAAATTTACCACAGAACTTGCTGTGTGCCGATAAATGGGGGAAAAAAAAGTAGCTATTAAGTGACAGAACTGGGTTTCATGGTATGTCGTTATTTTAGCGCTGCCTCTTTGCTAGGCACACAGCAAATGACTGTAAGTAAATAATTATGACTAAATTCCCCTGGTAAAATGTAAGAACTAGCATTTGTTTGTTTGCTGATGCATTAACGCAGCAATTTGGCTTATACTCTTATAAAGGGACTAACAGGACAGATGCTCCCCTGCAGACATTACAGGGATCGGATTGGCCATGTGCCAAAACAGCAACACGAGGAAGCCTGTGAGCAGGCACGCAGGGGCAAACACACACTGCGCAGTAGGAAACAGGGCTGCCACACACATACGTGCATGCGCGCACACACACACGCACGCATGCGCACACCATTAAACACTGTGTGAGGAGGTTATGGCTGTTGCTATGGAGCAAGGATAAACAGGTGAAAAGAGAAAAGCCTCCATGTGGCAGGGACCCATCTGTGCTCTAGGTAAGCACCATAAGGATCCAGCCTAAGTGCTAGTTCAGACTCCGTGGAAATGTGTAGCTGGATAATTTGTGTCACCTGCCACTAGGGATGCTGGTGCACACGTTAAGTGGCCACTGGGCCACGTGTTTTCTCTTTCCTAGCATGTTGTGCAGAGGAGAAGTTGGCCATCAGGCTGTCACATTTGTGCACAGACCTGGGTTGCTTCCTGGGGCTCCTGCACCTGCATTTGGGCCACAGTGGCAGAGGGAGGGATCTGGGAGTACCTGAGAGTCTCCTGGAGATCCTCTCATACTCTGGGGCTATGCAGCAACCAAGCCAGCCTCCAGCATGTCAGATACACCCTTCAGCTCTGCTTTCAAGGCCCCCTCGAGACCCAGAGGAAAGCTCTGCAGCTTTCTCTGTGTACCCTCAGCTGGCAAATAACCCAGGCCAGGAGTTCTGCATTGGCTTGGCTGAGCTTATACGCAAAGGCTGTTGTACCTTTTTTGCTTCAATCTTTACTGCTAAGGCCAGCCTTCAGGAATTCCAGGTGCTGGAGACAAGACAGAAAGTCTGGAGAAAGGCTGAGAGGAGATCTGATCAATGCGTACAAGTATCTGAAGGGAGGGTGGTCAAGAGGATGGGGCCAGACTCTTCTCCGTGGTGCCCAGCGACAGGACAAGAGGCAACGGGCACAAACTGAAACACAGGCAGTTCCGTCTGAACGTGAGGAAAAACTTCTTGACTGCGAGGGTGACAGAGCAGGTTGCCCAGAGAAGCTGTGGAGTCTCCTTCCCTGGAGATATTGAAAAACCTGCCTGGACACGATCCTGGGCAATATGCTCTAGAGGACCCTGCTTGAGCAAGGGAGGTTGGACTAGATGATCTCCAGAGGTCCCTTCCAACCTCAACCGTTCTGTGATTGTGTGAAGGGGACCAGCTTGATTAACGTAGCTAGGCTACTGACACTGCCAAAGTGGCATACAACGGGGCATTGGTGTGAGCCTCATTTTAAAAAGCATCACTGCTTCTAATGCTTCACACACAGTTTTGAGTAACTCCATTAGGCAAATGAAAAAACAAGACAGCAACTACCTTGTCTTGTAACTAATTGAGGGCTGCCTGCCTGCCTGCCTGCATCACACACAAAGGAAAAGAGGTGTTGTACCACAGTAACCCAGGAGGCCTCTGTAGATGTGCTTCATTTTGAGCTGCAACTTCTGGGTCAAGTGGGCTTTTAACACACTGTAATTGCCTTTTCACCTTCGTACCCCTGGGTAAGTAGGCCCTGATGTATTTGCATGAAAATAATTCAGGATACGATCTTTTCAAGCTGAGATACTGGGGGTAGGCAGAGAGAAGGGACCTTCAAAACTAGACACCCCCAATTTGAAGCATGTAGCTCTACCCCTAATCACCTGAGATCCCTTCCCCAGGCAGGCACAGAGGCTCTTCTGCAGACCGGAAGAGACTAAACAAAGGTTTTCCAAACTGCCCTCTGCCACTGAGTCTGTTGCCAAAGGTGGGCATCTCTATAAATAGAAAATCTAGGCTCTATAAATACCAGGATGTTCCTCTCCCCCTTCCTCCCCGCTCTACAATCTGTTTGTACTTCAATCTTAAAAAAAGAAGAAAAAAAAAAAGATGTATTCAATGATTAAGGCTCTGGAAGCTGCTTGCTGTACTCATAAAAGAAAAGGAATTATTTCCTTTTACCAACTGTTTCTGCAATCAAAGTGCTCTGTGGTTGTTGTCAATGTTTATTCCCTCCCACCCCACATACAGCCAGTGGTTCACCAGACCTGAGGATGAGGGAACTGCCCACACCCTCATCAGTTTATACTTCCACACAGCTACACTAATACTTTTATTTTCCTTGCACAACGCACCATTTCCTCGTAGCATGCACTACAGAGAGAAGGTATTCTGGTGAGGACAAGATCCCCGTTCAGTCTAGTCAGCTTCATACAACTAGTTAAAAATACTTCTCACTCCTGTCCCTAAAACATCGACTCCAAACAGGGAGTGTGGGCTTGGAAAGTGAAGGGGGGGGGGGGGCGCGGAAATGCAATCACGTTTTGACTTGAAAGCTTTTTTCTCCCCCATTTGCTATGGTGAAGCTCTCACAGCAAGAGAGGGAAAAATCAGGAAAAAATCACCCATGGCCTGTGCAACGCATTGTGGCTAAAGCTGCAAAGGGCTATTCCAAAGGAGCCTCCCGGGCCCTGGAACGGCCCACGGCTGTGCCTCACGGCACACCGTGCTCACCCGGGGTTCAGAAAGACAAAAATGCCACCACAGAAAACATGCAGAGAAGATGGAAAGTTTTTTTGCTGTTGCTTTTCCTGTATTGATAGTCATAGGTTTTTTTGTCTTTTTTTTTAAACAACAATAGATACAGCATTTCCTGAAGAAGCTTATCTCCTGAAGTAGTAAACAGTTCAAACTAGGAAACTAAACAGGAAAAAAAAAGCAACCATAACTTTGCCTTTGTATGCTATTTGTCCGGCTGACTTTCTTCTAACTTTGCTCTAAGACTGTTTATGCTGAAACCTAAATGACTTACATTTTTTTCAGTTACAAGATTATTTTCTTGAAATGTAATGAAGGTGTTTGAATTACTACCTATTTTAATGAAGCAAATTGCCCCCCTCCCTCCCCCCAAAAGCCTGTTGCTAACTGTAGGGAATAAAGTGCACCAGGAAAAAGCAATTCATCCACCTGGCTAAAAGGACCAGTATTACACAAAGAGTGAGATACAGGCCCTCAGCGCAGCCTCAATGACCTTACAGCAACTGATATTCTGATCCATTACCGCCGCTCTGCTCATCCCTGCATGTGCTGTCCTCCCCTTCCGCTTTCACATAGAAAAACACAAAAGAACACAGAAACACCATTTAGCTTGCTGACATAATGCCCATATTTAATCTTTCAAAACAAGAATAAAATCAAGAATAAAAATTTCATTTAAGTCATACAGTACATTATATTAATCTTTCAGCAATGACCCAATCTACAGTACTCAAATGCCTGGCATGAAGTCTATTATCTCAGCATTTAACAAGTGTATAACCAGTGACACAGTAAAAGAAGAGCTCACGATACATGGCTAATACGATGAGTTTAGATTTTAAGAGTCCAGCTAGGGTTTGTAGCGTATGGGTCACTTTTAAACACTACTGTAATCAACCTTTTTTGTTCAGTCAATCTGTTTGGGGCTTTTTTTTAATCTGTTATATATATGAGTTTTTCCGTTATGTACAGGAAGATTTATTTCAAATGTAATTGCACAAGTTAGAATATCTATCTATAGGCATACATAGTCAATCTAACTAAAAATTTAATAAGCAGTAATTACTCAGTCCTGGTTATACATTCCTAAAGGCTTAATACAGTTTCAAAAGGAAAAAAAAAAAACCAAAAAACAAAAAACACAGCTGTAGGGTGTCAACCTCTGCAAGAAGCCTCCTCCCCTCCCCAAATAACCAAGGGTTAGTTTTACTTCCCACATTTGAAATGGGGTCTATGAAGAAGACATCTCACCTCCTAGATAATACAAAACATGTGACTGTGCCCTTTCTGAAATCTGAATGGTTCAATGCAAAATTCAGTGAAGCTCTCATACAAATAATACTGGTAGAATACAGATCATTAACATAAGTTAGGACAATATGCCCTGATAACATATTTGGATAGCAAAATTGTATGTTTTAGGGGGCCATTATATCCAGTGGTTAAAGTAGCCTGAAAGAGAACAACACTCCCTGCAGCAGCTGACGAAGGGGGGCAGGGGTATGCTCCTCTGTTTCTTCGCCAAGGCTAAAGCTGGATGTTCCTCAGCTCCCTTTTACTCAAGTACCTGCCACCTCCTGCTCTGACCCCTTTGGGCAGAGCTCCTAAGCACTTCCTGAGAGGAAATCTCCCAGTGTGAAGATGACCCAAGGCACTGCAGGGAGGTCAGGGGGTACAAGCCTCCCCTTCCCAGCCCTGGGACAGGGCTTCTCCCAACACTTACAGGCAGGCAGAGGCCTAGGGCTACTCTTTTACTGCAGGCATTGGGACTCCCGCTGACATGCCACTGCTTGAGACCTATTCCTACGAGGTGAGCAGGAGTTCTGCAGTCGAGCGGCTTTCTGGCTTGCGGCCTTACCTACTGCAAAAATGCACGTGCAGTAACAAATGGAGACGTCTCTCCATAGAGCAGGTAGTGTTACCAAACGCTAAGAGCTAGAGGGCTACCTCTAAGGTAAAGCTAGCTAAATACAAGGGTAATGGACCATCTTCTTCCAGCATTAGCTAAAGAAACATAACTAACTCTAGCACAACTGCTTTGGCTTTTTGAATCTCTCTTTTCTGGTGCCAGGTCCTGCTACAAATGGAAAAAAAAAAAAAAAAAAAAAAAACAGAGAATCATTTTCCTAGATGAAATAGCAGCAGACTCTTAGAACTTGAGGATCTGCTTTGTAATTTGCTACTGGCATAAACAAAACAAAGAAGTCCCATTTGTTTAGGTTTTTTTTTTTAAAGAAAAAAATCCAGACCTTCCAGTGCACCTTCTTTGCACATACATACACATACACACACACACCAGTGGAGAGCTCCAGAACAGGCATGGGAACCACAAAGCCCAAATTGTGAAGAGACATGGGGAATCTCACATTTCTGTATTTGATTCTCGTTTAGCAATGACGCAGCAAAGTGCTGTATTGTAAGAAATAAATGGTCACAGCACACACACACACGCAAATGCAACCATGGATACATTTTTCCCATACTTTTCTAATAGATGCTGTTATTCATGTAGTACTTTCTTCTTGGCTGTGCTGAAGTTTTCAAAGAGCATCTGGTGCTTCTTTAACCATTATCAGAACATAAGAACCTTAGTGGCAATGAACAACCAATCTAATTAGTACCACAAACAACAATCTCCACTTCAGATTCTCTATGAACTGTTATGAAGGCTGAATCCAACTCCATTCCTTTGGTGCCACTCTGTTTTTTAAATTAACAAACACAGCATATTAATGCAAATTTGATGTTTTCTAAAAATTAGAAATGCTCAGATAATTAGTTCAGCAATACGCAAAGTGCATCTATTTGGTTCTTTCCATAGATCACCTTCTTTTGTAAGTTTAAATTCCTTCACAGTTTAAAATATTGTGAAGAAATTATATGTATACTTTATGTATAGAACTATTTATATACATACACATATATACACACAACTCTGTACTTTTATATAGTCATAAACACCCATTACATAACTATTTATATTATATACAGATGGCATGAACACACACTCAGTGAAGAGTTGGTGTAGGCCGAAATCATTCCATCAGGTTTAATGGAATAACCATGAGTGAATTAAGAGACACAGACACACATATATTAGATAAGGAAAGACCAATTAAATCAGCTCTTCCATTTTCCTATTAACACAGTATTGTTCCCACCCAATTCCATGTTCCATATGCACAGACACTGCTATTCTGCACTCAATTTACTTCAGAGGGCAGTGGCAGTTCTTTTTCCAAGTGGGGAAAAAAAAAAAAAAAAGAGTCAACATTTACTCAGGCTCATTGTAACCTCTTCTGCAGAAGTACAGCACAGCTGGGTTTAGACATCTTTGAGGACGCCGAAAGCTGTGCTCTTGTTAGCTGAAAGCACCTGCTGAAGCATTATTGCATGGTTATGGAACGGCTATCAATTGTTCACAGCCTGTGAACTCTCTCTCTCCAACAAGTGGTACAATTGTATAAATACATATTTTAGCACAAAACAGTTTTAACACGAGGCAAGTCCAGGTACAAGTGAGACCTAAAGGCCTATGGGTGAACTTTAAAGGCCAAGAGTTCTTCAGAGTGCATGTTGTTTAAGGAACGCAAGTCAGGTAATTTCAAAAGAAGTTTTGTGAAAATAGAGGCTTCATTTGGGTGGTTTTTCATGATTAAGGTCCTTAATGCACGGATTAGTGTTTCCTGAAGTGCCTCCACAGAATTGACATTTTCTATTCCAGATCGATCTAAGGAGAGAAGAATGAGGGGAGGGGGTGGGAAAGAGGACTAAACAGATGTAGTTTGCAACATAAAGCCACTGAAAGAATTGCTTCAAAAACAAAAAAAACCAACCCACCAACCAACCAACACCTCCCTTCCCAAACTAGCAGAATAACAAATTAAAATATTTATGTCAGAAGTTGCAAACCCATATACCTGAAGTCTCTTAAATGTTATTTAGTTTCAACTTTGCAAAGTATTAAGCTCTTGCAGAACTGGCAGCACTCAATCACCCTTTCTGCAATCACCCATGCTTCCAGAAAAGGCCGGATTGAAGCACGCACTTAAAATGTTCGGCTGAATCACAACTTTCAATACAAGGTGAGAGCCTGGGCACTTTGAATTGAGTATTTCAAATATTTTTCAAGGTTGGATGTAGAACCCTAAATTTGAGCTTCACACTTGGAGGAGGTGTGAGGAACTCCCATTCAAGGCAAAAAAAAAAAGCAAACAAACAAACATCCCCCCCCCAAAACCAACACCCACACTCTAACCTGCACTACAGGACCCCTGGGGACAAAGGGAGCACAAGCCTTGACCGGACTGGGCCCTATCTCTAAGCGTGTTCAGCAGGCACTGGGGGGGAGGGGGGGGAGAGAGAACACCAAAGAATGATGCACCCAAAAATTCCCAACTGCAGAAGAAAAGAATTTCAATATCAAGAAAAATACTGCACTTTTACACGCTGCACTTACCCCACGTCTGAACATATCTATTAAAGCTGTATTAAGCATATACCTGTTATCCTCAGCTGCAGCCTAAGTAAGTGACTTAAAAGGCTGAATTTTTAAGCAAAATATCTCTAAACTCTATGCAAATTCAGCAGGGCATGTACATACAAAAGTGACTGACGCGGAGAACAATGTGCTTTTATGTGTACATGTACTTAAGCACTTTGCAGAACTGGGACACAGAATGACAACAGCTCTCTGGAGTAGCACTGAGCCAATTCTTACAGCCAGGCTGGGAATCCTTCCTTATGCTGTCAGTGTCAATATAATCAGACTACTCAGGTGAACATCATCTAGAAAGTCCTCCTGGACCATTCAGTGCAATTTTCTACCATTATGGGAAAAGATATTATATACGCCACTTAAGGATCTATCTTACAGCAGTTAAGTTTTTCTGTTTTTGTAGAAAGATTGTTCCAGAACATTTCTGCCCTAACAATTAGGAATTTTGGTTAATGTCAATTCATATTTATTAACACACACACACTTCACATGTCTTTGTTCTTCTGTGAACATTGTCCACTAGGTTTGATAGCTACTCTCCTTCTCTGGGTGTTCACACTCTATGTATACGTCTATGTATTAAGATAGAGAGAACAGAAGAATGAGTCAGAGAGAAGAGACAGAACAAGAGAACAAGCCTCTCAGCCTTTATTTAGTTGAAGTAACTATCCCACTTGCCATCCTCTAAAAAAATCTTTTAGTTTTACTCTGTCCTGAGTTGGGCTGATGAGATTTGCATGCAATATGTGAGATGAGGTCTCTCAAGAACTGTACAGTGGCAATTTTACTTCCTGGTCTCTTTTGGAAGAAAAATGCAATCCTAAAAATCTCTGACTGCCTCAGGTGAGTTGTTGTGGCCTCCTCTGTTCAGTAAATCCAAATCTTTCTTCTCTCCCTCTCTCACGCTACTTCTGGTTGCTCCCAGTGTCCAGCTGAAATCTTTGTTATTACCATCCAAACTAGGAAGAATAACACAGGCTGTGCGTTTTTCTCTCCTGCAACCACACAGCATCACCCTCACCTTGGCAAAAGATTATCTCGTCTCTAGACCTGCATTCTTTTGGATTTTTGTCCATCTTGCTTCCTCTTTCTTCACACCCCAGTGTCCACGATCCATCCTGCCCTTTCCTCTCCATATTCAACACGTTCAGCAAAATGAAACCAGAGGCAAAGTGTTTAGTTTTGGAATGGTACCAAGGTAATTCCAGAACACCACCAGAAACACCGCTACATGCTCACTTTTTCTTACATGCCCTGCTTTTTCTTTCCTTGCCGTATGATACAAAAAGAGTGGGCAGAGACTATACATTCTTCACTGCTACCAGGCTTTATCTTTCAATCTGCATATTCTGAATATCCCTCAAATGTTAAAAACCCACATACTTATGCATTTTAGGACCAATAAAGTTGTGCTTTATGAAACCCTAGAAGTATTTTGTCAAGAAGTTTTGGCAGTTGTGATTGGTGTGCAGTCCAATCACAAAGGAAGCTAAGACAGGCAGCGCTTATGTCCAAAGCCATGATCTGAAAAACCCTGCTCAGCAGCTGTGAGAAGCCTAAATACCAAACACCACCTCTTTTTGTCCTGCTCCACGGCTCGGACACTGTGTGTTGTACATGCCTAGAACTGTTCACGCTACGTACCACCTCTAGGATAAGCCCTACTGGGATCCAGCGACAACATGAGGCAGAACTCATAGGGCTCTGGGGGGCTCTACATAGTCTGGGCTATGAGCACACTTAACACAACAGAGCAGATACAGCCACTTACATTTAAAACAGGTGGTGCCAACGTTGTGATATTCTTGGGCCCGCAGATGAACAACCAAACAAGAAGCATGGCTGTAGCCTCGTTATGACATTGCAAAAGGAAGGAAGACGCCTAGCGGGTCTCAGCCCTTATTTTGAAGGTGCCCTGGTTCTTGTCAATTTTTTTTTCCTTGCTAATTTTATTTTTTACATTATGTAAAGCAGAGTCTGGAAGAGAGACTAAAACCCGAGATTCTTCTCTGCTACTGGAACATTTTCACTAACAGACAACAGTGCTGTACTTTCTTCACGCTGCCATTCCTTTTTTGCGTCTTGCCAGTTGTGTACCACCCCTCTCGTTACCACCACTGCCGCTTACAAATTTAAGAGGCTTCAGCTGCTCCATCCTGTACTACCAAATTTCAGGTAGGCCCCACACACGGCTACTGGACCGAGTTGTCCTATCTCGTTTACAGAGGCTTCAAGTGCCTACAACCTAACTCCTGGGGTGCTCTTTCCCCGAGGAGACAAACATGGGTGTAAACCACTTGTGCTGAAGAACACTACTGAGGTGAGTGGTCCCAAACACTGGTTTACTGCCTGAGGAACGGGCACCATCAGCGTTCCTGCTTGCTGTCATCAGAGCGCTCCTTACCCAGCAAGCAGGGATTTTACATCTTGTATTCAAGGCATTAGACGCAGAGCTAACATGCCTAATTTGGGCTTTAGATAATACTACAGAAGTAGGTGCTTGCTTAATCCTTCCTTGAATCTGGGCCAGGGTGTTCTGCATTTCCAGGGACAGAAACAAGATATGAGACTGATGAAGATGTTAATGGTTTGGCAGACATTTAAGAGAAAGAAGTTATGATGCACATGAAGAGGGCTCTCTCGCTGACAGAGAGATCAATCTGCTGGATTTAAACTTAAATAAGATATGAAATAGACTTCGGTGATGATACTTGGAAGTAAAAATACCATCTTACCCAAGACTTGGGCTGTGTAAGTCAAGTAATTTCACTGACACTGTCCTGTGAAGCTTATGAGTTAGGGAAGCATCAGACAAACGGCTTCTAAATAGCTACTGGGCAGTAAGTTCCATCCTTCCTCAACTTGCTCCCAACCCCTCCAAGTGGAAAAAAAAAAAGGGTTTTTTTCTACTGTTAAATGTATTTTTGAATTCCGTAAGAAGTTTTAGGAAAACCCCTTTATCATGTTTTTCCTAAAGACAGTATTAAATAGAACAGATACGTAAAAAATACATTATAGGCTGCTAACAGCTTGAAACCTACTACACTGGAAACAATAAAATGTAATTTTACAGAAATCTTTTGATAGAGAACCTTATCCAAAATTTGGCATAGGCATAAGATAACTTCCTCTCCTTACCAGCAGATACCAGGACAACCGCTGTAAACAAACTCATCTCCTCCTCACTAAGTTGTAGGGCATTTAGTTTCTCACTAAATTCAAACATCGAGTTGAGCAGATCACCAGCTCCCATCGAATGTAGGTCATCCACGCTGTACTTCTTTCCACTGAGGAAGGTGACGGTACGTTCCTTTGCATCAAACAAAGACGCAAACCGTACCATTAAAACCTGGTGAAAGGAAAATAAATAAAAAAAAAGTAATATAGGTGGATTTCTAGAAAAAGCAAAGAGAAAAGAAACCAATTTAACATCATTCAAACTGGCTTATTCTTATTACCCACTGTACAAGCGTTTTGTATAGAAATATCAGCATGCTACTGAGCTCTAAAAAACAATGCAAGCTCTGCCCCAGCAGTCTGGGTGAAACGAACAAACAAAAAAATTAGGGAACAAATGCAGGGGAGGGGCTACAGCACACAAAAGGGAGGAAAATGAAAATTTAAGCATCATACAGCCTGAGCCATGAAGACAATGCCATTCATAAATATGCCAGTAGGACAACTTGCTTAAGCCATTGGACAGCCAAAGGCATACAGAGCATTAAAAGAAACGTTTCCTTGGTCACAAGCAGCACAACAAAGGTACTGAACCAGATTCTTGCTTGGTGTACACTGGAGTAGTTCCATTGAAACAACGCCGATTTACACCACCTGATGATCTGGCCCAGTAAGCATTCTTTGGAAAAGTACCATGCCACATCCCTGTTTCCACAGGTATGTTAATGCGCTCTGGTAAAAAGGAGCCACACGTACAGCCTTCAAAAGGCTAGGGCAGCAGGGCTTGAAACCGCACCTGGTCTGTAGCTGCAGCTGAGAATACCCCTTTGGTATAAGCACCTGGGCTGGAGCAGTTGGGATGTGCTGAACTTACCCCTCTAGGCTGAAATTTCTCTTGTGGTTTCTCAGCCGTATTGTGAAATGTTTCCCTGTGGAATGGCTTGTAAAGTTTCATTTGCTCATGTTCAACAACCTTATTTACGTTTTCCAGGTTTAAGTTGCACACAACAGCCTTCTTATTTGGAGAAAACGAACGAACTGGTATCGGCTGAAGCGTGAGACTTGCTGCACCCTCTTGGTGTGACAGTCTTCTCTTCTCACTTACCCTACATAACTACATTAATTTAAATGGCATTTACTACAGATGAGAGGAGAAACAGGTTTCCAGCAAAGACTAGTGCCTTTGACAAGCTTAAGGAAGGTAGGTTCAGGGAAAACAAATGTTTGAGAATTCACATACCATTCATGCACATTACATGACCTGCTGCTAAATTTAAACAGCCAAATGACATGCAGCAATCTTGATGAAAACATGAGCACTATATATTATTCACTTTTGCTACCTAAGCTATATGTCCTCTGATGACACTTACTTCCACGTGCAGCAGAAAACTAGGCACTAGGGAAGCCCTCAGAATACAGCCAAAGGAGACCAAAAGGGTAGACAGAGCTGAAGCTGACCTTGTGCATTAGCAGGGACCCACCAGGTACTCAACAACTTTCCAGTTCAAAACGCTAATCCCTTTACCGACCTGGGCTTTAGGAGCATGGAATCACTTAACTTGAAATAATGAGCACTGCCTTTTGGGCAACTCAATATTAATGCTGCTCTTCAAGACTGAAGCCCATGAAGCTGCATTAATTTATTCTAGGGCAGGAACCCAGCCTATAGATTTTAATGTTAACATTCTGATCTAACAAAGAGTAGTTAAGACGATGGAACAGCACATAACTCTTCCTGTTTCACTTCAAGACAGAGTCCTACTTGTGCATGCTGAGGATGTGCCTGACCAATCCTATCATCTGACCATAGCGACGGAAGCACATAAAAATTCCACACGGGCAAGTGCTTACTCACTTGCCCACTACTGCAGCCAAATTATCAAGTTTGAGAATCTGTGGATAAATTGAGTCACTAGCCCAGCAGACGCAAGGGGGTTGTTAGCTCCACTGCCACATTTGGAGGGGGGGGGGGGGGAATCATCTATGCTGCTTTGGAAGACACGTTGTCTCCATGCATCTGCCCAGGACTGCTCACCCCCAAACAATCCCCCCGTGAATGAGAGCTGCTGGGAAGCACAGTGCCAGGAAAGCCACACACTGGTGCCCGAGGGAGCCAATGCAGGCTCAGAGGCAATAGTTTTACTCAGGCTTTTCTACTAACATGCAGATGTTTGGCTATCCTAGTTTCGTTACCCAGAAGACAGAAATGACCTTGTAGACAAAAGGCTTTGAAGATATTTTTGCCTCTATTGAAACGGTTTCATTAATCTTGGTTTTTGTTTTTTATTGCTCTGCACTTATCTTGTTTAATTTTTTCTGTTGCTAAGATGCCACACAGGCCTTTAACTACAGGTAAGAGTTCACTGACATAAATCATTAATGTTTCATATAAATAAGGAAGTAGGAATAAGCATACAGCCAGACATCATTATTAATTCCCCTGCATATGGAAACCTTTCAATCAGTGGCGCTTGTGACCAGCAAAAAGGCATATAAACAAGACTAAGAGTCAAGTAAAGAAATGCCAAGACGAAACACCTCACTTGCAAACACGGAGGTTTGACTTTAAGTTATGCGAATGGTTCAAGCATAGTTTTCAACCCTCCTTTGAGCACACTGGACAGTATGCCCCTTCGCAGGAGATGGGACCATTTTTGTATAATCTGAACAACAGCTTAAGAGGCTGAGGCTCACATCCTAAGAACACAGCCCTTAGCTACAGAACAGTTCTGGATGAATATTAAAAGGTCAAGAGTAAGCAGAACAGTAAAGAATACATAACAGCAAAATGCAAGGAAGAATGGTCAAAAACAAACCGATACACTTAAGGCACCAGATCTAAGTCTTGCAGTGTAAACTTGCGTCTTTCGACCCAACAATTATCCATTTTAGAACTGGGCTTTGGAAATGCAGATAACAGACCCAACACATTACAAGAGAAGTGTCTCCAGTTCAGGTAAATATAAAGTCCAGCATTCCTCTTAAAAAGGATCACCATTCCTGTCTTTCCAAAAAAAAGCACAATAACTCGAATTCTTAAGTCTTCATCTCCTCTGGCCCTCTAAGCTTAAACTTCACATTTGTACACTTACAAAATGTCCATGCTCTCTAATAGATGAGAACAGGTCTTTAACTAAAGGTCAATTGGTGAAGGTCACCAATTATAAAACAGCACAGAGCACTCTGGCAGCATTTCCAATTTAACATCACCAGTTCACATATATGTCATGACTGCAAGTGGGTGAAATTAATCATGAGGCCCTGGTGGGATTAAAGCCTACAGTAATTGCCCAACTATTAGGCTGCAGACAGTATACAGTATCTACAGAGCTGCAGCAAGACAGTTAGCTATCAGCATTACCGCCCTGGACACGGAGGCTTCACTGATCCCCAGTTGCCACCAGAGTCAGCACGGGTCAGGATGGGTGCTCTGGCTTTGGCCAGGAAAAGGAAAAACAGAGCAATAAAACACATTCCTCCAACAAAATTTTTAAGTTAGCAGACAGCTTTCTGAAGCTATCCACCCTTCCAGACACAATCTGCCTCTCTCCAGGCCAAGTAAAGATAGCTATCAAAATAACTACTGAGATACAAAACAAGAAACTCCTCATTAGTCATTTATTACTACCCAGGAAAGAGGCAGAGGGAAAGGGACTTAGTGCTTGTGAACTAGCCAGCAGAAGGACAGCTCAACAAAATCTGGCTGCTGTCAGCTAAAGGAAAGCTCAGAGCTGGCATCCATGAACAAGCTAGTGTGGCCTGACATAACCTTGTTCTATTTATTTCTGTTCATAAAAGGGTTGGGATGATGCACAGCTTGTCAAGTCCACAGTATACGTGCAGTGGTCTCACCTCAAAGGTCCCAGCCTTCAGAAGGTTAACCTGGTCGTGCTGGGAGAGGTCTCGGAAACCTGGGATGCGCTTGGCAAACTCCACCACTTCTTTCACTGCAGGGGTAAAACTCAGGGAAAACTCTTCCCAGACTTCATGGCCAGACTTGTTTGGGTCCACATAAGGAGTCTTACTCATTGGACACACCTAGTGTTTTCAAAACATAGACAGAAAACAATTCTTAAAAATATCATGCCAAATAATGACAAATATTTCAAAGAAAAAGGTTTATTGTTGAAGAAAACTTTGCAATAATGACATACAAAGATAATCCAGTATTCCTCAGTCAATTCCTAAATCTACTGGAGTCTTTAAAAAAAAAAAAAAAAAAAAGCACATAAACACACACACGGGGGGGGGGGGGGGGGGGGGGGAAGAGGTTCATTACCAGCCTGCTAAAACTACTGACTTTGGAAATTCCAGCATTGTTTGTAATAAAATACTTGAGAGAATCCAAGTTATGTGATTCTTCCGTGATCCCATTCATGCTTGATGTCTGGATTTCTCTTACTTTAATTGGGAGATTACAGGGATAATAAATTGTGATTTCACAATCATTTGACTGTAATCTCTCAATCTCTACCACATTTATTCTCATAGATCTTTCTTGTTTTGCAGGCATGTCAAGTGATTCAGTCAAGGTGAAAGACATCAGCACCAGAGCAAGAACTGAACCTAGGTTTTCTGAGTCACAGTTTTACACCCTCATTACCAGGCAAATCTTCCTTTCCTAAGTATTTGCCTTCTTTTTATATCACAGAAAGGCAACTAAAGATCTGGTATTTCAGTTTTGCTCACGAACAATCAGAAGTGATAAAATGCTCTTTCCTTCATACAAGCATAAACTATCTTTTTGTAGGAAAGTCTGAAACCATTACAAAGGAATCTTGATCACGGGGGGGGGGGGAGAAGAAATCGGACACATCAGTAAAGGCTGACTGTCACTAAACTCACTCTATAAAACCCAACCAGCCACGCAAATGCTTTCAGTTCTGCTTTCTAAAACTTACATCACATCTTTTAATGAAGTTTAAACCTTTCAATATTCATTTCAATTTTAATATGCCATCAACAAGGACAATAATTCCTCCGCCAGATGGTATATATAACTCTGCACGATGCCAGCAGAGCAAACAGAAAACAGTAAGATACATTACTAACTCCTCAGAGCTACGCTCCTTTTGCTGGGCATCTTGTATCCCAGAACTGTCTTGCAAGTCTTTGCATGGGAAGTCAGCCAGGTAAAACAAAGCATCTATGTATTTCTGTACCTCCCACCACATACCAGTTACTGACTGGGCAGTCAATATGTAGAAATCCCTTGCCTTTCTCTCTCCCCAAAAGGGGAAAAGAATGGAATTACAGACTTCCTGGTTCAGCTGCAAATCAGGACATCACTTCTGTGTCTGCGCACAACCTCCAAATCCAAGTTATTACCTTGCTGGGAGGAGGAGGATCTTTTTCATAAGCCAAAAATCACTCTGAGTCAAACCAAACCATTTTTTGTTTGGGGATATTTCTGACAAAAGGGAAGGCCTAGGCAAATAACAAAAAGCAAGACAGACACTAATCACCACTTTGTCTATGATATTGCAAAGGTATCATCAAATATATAGTACTCGCCAAAAATAAGGAAACTGTTTCAGCACCCTGTTTTGAATCAGGCAGCAAGAACCACCTCAGTTTCCCATGCTACACCCGTTTATCCTAACCCCCAGCCTACCTGCCCTGAGGGGAAGGACAGCTCTCTCTCCTATTTGTAGTATTTCTAAACCCTCAAGGCTAATTCCTATGGAAAAGATTTTAAAGTTGTTCAGTCGCTAGCTGTTTTTAGAAATACCTTTTCAGGAGCAACTTGTAAGCAGTGCTTTATCAGGTGTGGGAAGAACTAGCCAAAAAAAAAAAAAAAACAACACACCACACACACACCAAACAACTCCTGAACATCTGTTTCTGTAATGGATCAGAGCCTAATTAAATTCATATACTGCTACTGACTCATTTTGGTCAAATTCTGCTATCACTGAATTCTCTGGCAAAACTCTTATTCGCATCAGGGATACAGCAGGGGCCTGCAGGGCTCTGATTTGGTTTTGTTTCCTCATGGCAGGCTACATTAAACCTCCCTACAGCTGCTAGACACAGGTCAAATTGACTGGCAAGGCCTCCACAGGCCCAGCCACTCCATCTGCCCATACTGACAGGTTTAACCTCTGCTTCTCAGGAGTGCCAAGAATGCCATTGTAATGACTCCGCATACTTTCCCTGCAACGAAGAAAGGTTGAGAATGATTATTATTTGCAATGCTGTGGTGTCCAGAGTCTGCAATTAGAGATCAGAGCCTGCTACGGATGGCATGGTCCAAATACGCAGTAGTCAGAAAAAACAAAACAATCCAGTGTCAAAACAAACAAATAACCCTCAAAACACAGACAATTTTCAGAAGCCTGGGAGAACTGTGAGGAAACCTTACAAACAAGGAGGAAGAAAAACTGGCAGCTTGAGTACTTCAGAAAGGTCAGGGGCTTCCACTTCTAGAGAGCAACGCAGGACGAGAACAAGGATGTTATGTTCTCTCATCCCAGGCGGTTACAGTGATAAAGAGAAGGACAATCTATTTTAAGGGGCTTACAAAACCAGTTGCCCAAATAACAGAGAAGCAGCAGGTGCAAGGCAGAGGGGAGGGAAATGTTAAGAGGAGAGAAGAAAAAAAAAAAAAGGTAAGAAAATAAGAAGAATTCAGTGAGAAACTGCTCCTCTAGTGAAGTCTTCTAGGATATAGAAGTCCTCTCAACACTTCCAGGTTAAGTGCTACAGAAAAGATACTGAACTTTTCCTCAAGTGATTTTAGCAGCATATCTCACTCCTGCCTCTGTTCAGATATGAATATGTTCTGGGGAAGAAGGATGTTTACCTTATAGATCCTTTTCAGCCCCTATTTTGTGGCCTGTAAGAAAACAAGCCTGTCCCCATTTGAAGGGAAATAAACAAATATACATACACACACACACACACACACACACATATATATATATATATCCCCCACCAAGCAAGAAAGATTTTAGAAGACACTACTAAGGCACAGCAACAGACCAACTTAAAATCCTAGCCCTGAGGTTTCACCCTAGACATTCTGAATATTCTTTCAAGGAAAATATAACATATCTGCCAGTGTAGATTATTTTAAACTGAATCCTTCCAGGGGATTCAGTGAAGAAGGGACTCTATGAACTCCTAAAATCCATTTTTGTTTACAAATCAATCCAGTTTAAAAAAAAAAAGTTGTCTTCAACCAATACCCTTTGGTGTCAGCTAGTCTATTCTCAGTTAGCTAATAACTAAGCAAAAAATGTTTTTATGACTTCAAGTCCTACATACAGCTCCAGGTATTATTCTCCTTCATCACAGTCTGTGCTACCAAACTGCCCTACTATTTTTGAGTTTCAGCAGTTGTGCCAGTTAATTGTATGCAGCTTCACTGACTAAAGGGGCATACCTGGATCTATTAATACATATATAAATATGTGTGTGTGTGTACACACACACACACACTCACTCACACACACTCACAATTAAAAAAAAAAAGTTAAAAGAAATGTTAAAAGATCATCACTAAGCCTTTCACCAAGTCAAATCAAAGAATTCACATCAATATACCAGATGCAATCTTCCTCCAGTACCGCAAGAGTAACTGGTATTCTTGTTTGGAGAGAAGTCACCTTCTGGGATCCTATCACACATCCGCTGAGTATAACCGTTGGTGAAGTTCATACAGTGGCCATTTGTGAAATACATGGTGTGCCCGCTTGGATAATGCATTGTATTTCTCCCTGTGTACTGTCCACCAAGGTGCTGCTCACTTTCAGGGTACTGAGGGCCACTGAGCCCACTAGGACAGCACTCGCTACTCAAAACATATTTTTCAGTGTTCTTTGAAACTCTCTCCCCGCTCTGGGACTGCATTGTTTCCACTGGGTTTTGAGATTGCTCTTGGTTGTACATGAAAGTGTCTTTGTGGGCCCTAGTGACCATACCAATCACTTCTTCCTTAGCAATGTCAGAGTTAGGAGGGGGAGAAGGGCTCTTGATGTTTTCTCGCTCCTGCTTGGGTTTGGAGGAAAGGTCTTCTTGAGGTGCCTGATCTTGATGTTCTGTCAATGTTTCATTGGGCAAGTGGCTGCTGAACTGACTGTTCATCATGGTTTTCATGGCACTCTGCATCTCAATCAGCATCCTCTGTTTTTCACGTTTAGGAATGCGGCCAAATCTAACAGCTACCAAAGTGGAGAGAGAAAAAGGAAAAAGAAAGAAAAAAAAAAAAGGTCAACCCTGAAAGCGCTAGCAGTAGACATAGACACCAAATCAAAATGCAAAAAGTAGCATCAAAAAAAGAAACTACAAAAAAAGCACCAAAAAAACCCTACACACAACAATAACCTTGCCTTCTAAAAGAAGGCATTAACACTGCTGTCATTACTACTACTAGCAGAGGGAGTATCACCAAAGTCAAAGACCTTCATGGACATAGGATAAGCATGAGTTGCTGTTTATGTACAGAGAAGCAGCTCTGAAGCACAAACAAGCTCTAAAACCTCTTTGCCTTTTTTGCTCCAAACTTGGCTATGCATTATATACAGAATTGTGTTAGCTTAATTTCGTGGCAGGATTTAAGACTGGTTCAATTAAATCAGTACAGCTTTCTGTGTTGACAGTTAGCTGAATTTAAACACAGTTTATAACATATTTGAATGCAAGTCCTACAGGACAGTTCCTCATGGGCCAATGATGTACCTCGCCAAACAATGAGGAGAACCAATACGGAACGAGACTTACCTTGGCAAATTCTTCTGATAACTTTGCCTTGACAAGGGCATTTTCTGTTGGCAAGGGGACGGACATCATGTGGTTGCAGCACTTTTAACCCTGACCTAGGGAATCTACGACTACTTTTATCATCCTGTCCAACCACAGCCTTACAGAGGCTTATAACCAGTTTCGACTGATGTAATTATGTTCAAGCAGTAGTCCATTATTAACGTAACTAAATCTCCTTCATTAAAGGAGGTGCAACCTTATGTGTAAACGAGCACCTAGGGGATGAAATAACTCATACGCACGACAAGAGCCCAGAACAATTATTTAAAGTACATTTTAACACTCTACCCACTAAATTAAAAACAGCCCAAGATTCCTAGTTCTTATGAAGTAAAAAGCTAGAGAAAACTGAAAAGTGAAATATAAGAAAGTACTGTTTGTGACAGTAAGTTTTCGCAGACTATCAAAATATACTTTCAGCATTCCAATAAAACAGTCACAAGGAATAGACTGCCAGAAAGGTGGCTAGAGACTCATCTGAGCCTTTCCCCTGGCCTGCACCAAAAGTAAAGAAAAAAAAAAGCAAAGGAAAAAAAAAAAACAACAAAGAGTTATGCAGTTATATCCTTGCTCCATGCAACCAAACACTTTGTATACACTATAAAGGTTACTCTAAGGCTATTACAATTGCATGAACTCCATCCAACAGGCTTCGTTCAGCTCCAGAAAGCTGTTCCATTTAGTTAGTCCATTTAGCCTGGACAGAATTCCCTTTTATTGAAGAAAGGGAGAGAGACGGCGGGGGGAAGCAATCTTGTCCCAGGCAGAATACAGCTTAAAATATTAACTCAGTAAAACAAGATTAAGTCTTTTGTTACATCTGTCCCCCTAACATACCACTGCAGTGTACCCACTGCATTAATCTGCAGGGACAGGAAGACAGATCTTTGGTGAGTATTATGCTACCAGTTCAAGACAGTCACAGGGCAAGACGACAAGCTCATCTAAACATACTCTGACAGGGAATCTGTCTCCGATAATAGGGTCAACTGCCTTTTCTGCTGTTAAGACCCCTCACAATCTGTTTTGAGGTGGGTAACATTCACTCTCAGGTGATCACTGCTCAGCACAGGAACATACCATCTCTTGACATTCCAACAGACAGACATTTTTTGAAACGGCACTGCTGGCATCTGTTCCTATTCATTCTCATTATAGAGCAGTTGTTATTCTTCAAACACTTCTTATACTGGATATTTTGCTGAATGCTTCTTCTGAAAAATCCCTGTAAACAAAGAAACCCACAACTATTACAGTACATGTCAAATCCTTCTGCCAAGATTCACCCCTCTGCCAGCATAAAGAATATCAGTGTCTTTTAGATTGTTTCAGAGCCATCAGCCCTCAGTGACTGTAAGAACATGCAACTCCTCATGACTTACTATCCCTCAGCATGTCATCTGTGTATAAAGCAAACTGGTTACAATTTCTAACTGTAAGAGATTTTAAGTTGTTGCCTGCATAGTCAGCACTTACGAGCAAAATATCTCCAGTATCAACTTCAGCATTGTACTGACAATTTACAAGATTTGCCCTCAACTTCCTTTGGCATCTATAGCAAAGTTAAAGCCAAAACGAGATCCTTCAACCTCAATACTCTGGCAACAAAACCCTCCTCTTGCACCATTTGCCTTTCAAAGATGGCTCTTTCACATAACCCTTAAGTTGATAAATACCTTCACAGAATACAGTATTTGCAGTGTTGTAATATCAGAAAATATAGATCTTCTATTATTAATGCATGAACATCCAAGCATCCAGTTTAGCTCTTCCTCAAGGCAAAGAATGATGGCATTGCTTTTCCAAAGCTATTTTGTTCTGTGTCCCGTCCCAGGGGACCACTCACACCCACTGTCTCCGAATGCATTAATATTCACGTGTCTTGCATGATATGGTCCTTACCACCTCTCCAGTTCTTGTTTTTCCCCCATGCTCTCCAAATCAGGCAGGAATGGAGAAGGGGCAAGGACAGAAGGTACTGCAGAGTTTTGAAAATACTGTTGCATTGCCAAGCGGCTTGTCTTTCACATACAAGTTGTATATTGTTTAAAGTTTCTTGAATTGAGTTTTAACAGAAAAGCATACCAATGATTTTTCAGCAGTATCACCCTTTTCCCCTTACTGAGAGAACTAGAGCATTTCACCAGCAGGAGTGCGAGCGGAAACATGGCTCACCTTACAGCCCTCACAGGCATGGACACCATAATGAAATCCTGAAGCGACATCTCCACAGACTTTGCATAGAAGAACCATGCCATTAAATTCTAGAATCAGAACAGAAAAGTCAAGAATATAGAAAACCAATGACTGCTGCAGTAACACACTTCCAGCTTTTCAAAATGACTAAAAGCAAAATACACCAGTTCAACATACAAAGAAAAAAAAAATCCAGAGAGGGAACAGAAAATAAGAACATACAAAAACCCTGAACTGTTCAGAAGGTACCAACTTAAGGCAAAGGAAAAAAAAAAAAACCCAAAACAAACATAGAACACTCAGCAGAATAGGGAGAGCGCATGTATTCACTGGGCTTTCAATTACAGTGTCATTGTGCTCAATAGTAAAAAAGAAAGTCTGCTTACATTTAGGTATTTTCTAAAAGGATCATTTAGGTAACTAGGTCAAAGTTTGGTCTCAATCTTTCTTTCCATCAGGAAAAGGAAGCCCGCATAAATATTGCGGTTTCCCTACCAGAGAACAAACATCCTTTCTTAAAGAACAGAAATAATAAAGGATGCTCAACTTTATCATGTATCGCAAGCAAGTCATACACTTCACATATTTACTAACAATTTAGGACTGGTAACTGGGCCACATCTACATACATAAAGTTTACTCATTTGAGTGCGTTTCCAGAATGACAGCTGTCCACACTTAAACTTGAAAATACTTTCATTGCCCAGTAAATAAGCCTATGGTTTGAGTTTTTAAAGGTTAACCCCCCACATTTTATTTCAGCTTGTCAATAAGGAACTCCTGCAAATCCTTAGTGCTGGCCTAACACTGGTCCCAGTGATGCTGATGGGAACTTTATCAGTGACTTTAGTGACCCCCAAGTTAGCTTAAGGCTGAGAAATAGCTAGAAGTACTGCAGCAGAACCATATTCTACCAAAAAAAAAAAGTCATTTCTTTGAGATTTGGGTTTCACTTGTAAGAGGAACTAAAACTTTTTCAAAACAAAACAAAAAACAAACAAACAAACCAACCAACCACAAAACACACAGAAAACTGAGCCACAACATTTAGAGGTAGTACTGAGCTTAATTAAAAAATAATAATAATAAAATCCCACCCCACAATCTATTTTGTTTATAACTGGCTTCACTTTCAGGAACTTCTGCCCTGATACCAAAAATCCATATGCTAACACGCTAACAAATTCAACGGGAGGTAAAGGGTCTTACTAAGAAGTTAGGCTAGGAACACTTTAAAACGTTAATTTGACAGCTTTCTAAGGCAGAATGCTTGGACACTATTTCTAACTTTGTAACAATTCAAAACGATAAAACACTTCTGCTAATAAAACAATTGACCCTTCAAAAGAAAAGACTAATCTAAATTCCAACTGAATGTTTGTTGAAATATTCAAGCCATATTCAATGTGATGCCTGTCCCTCCAAAACTGTTCCGATGTATGCATTTATTGTTGATTTTTTGTGATTACTGAAAAAAGTATAAAGCAGAAATGAACCAAAAAAAAAAAAACTGTAGCTAGATCCTTACATGCATTTTAAAAGGCTATACTATCATTCCAGCTTACAGTTACTTCATTTTTACATTTACAAATTAGACTGAAAATCAAAAAGATAAAGGTCCCAGCTACAACAACACAAATATAATTTAAGTTCCCAAAACTTTATTTTATTCCTCTAATTTGTTGTGAGTCTGCACATGCACATATTAAAAACAGAAGTTAGACTTTTGAGACTCCTCCATAAATACTACCGAAGGCAATCACTGACCACCACTATTTTTACTTGATGGCATCTTTAAAATCTAGCTCTTTTAACAGAGGGCTTGATTTTTTTTTTTAAATCAGTTTCCACCAGTGAAAATTGAAGTAAAAATGGAACTGTATTTACGTATTGAATTGTATAGGACTGTATTAAGTATTTGAAGCTAGTAACAATGGGACCTCCATTTATTAGCATCAGTATGGCAGTACCGTACCATACAATATGCATGGTAATACGTGTAATGCATTTAAAAAAAAAAAAAAAAAAGAGGCTTGGCTATGTGCCCAGAAAGGAAGCTACATGTAAGATCTGGTTGTAACATATATGTACGGTTGCAAACTGTAGGGATGGAAGGGGGTATGCAGTGGTTTCGGGAACTGGCACCAAACATACTTGTGACTCCATTATGGCCCTTTGTCAAACCAGCAACACTTGACTGGTTTGTTTTAATAGTCTCCTCTAGCCGATCATTCTTTGGTGCACCATCAGAGCCCTCGCTGCTCCGACTGTTGCAGCTGCTTTCAGAGGAGGAGCTGTTCGGAGAAGATGGTACAGGCGAAGAGGATGACTGGAAACCGCTGTCTGAGCTCTCGCTGTGACATGAGGCTGGGCTAGATGCCGAGCTTGAAGAGCTGATGTAAGCTATCACACCCCCTAAGGCAAGAAAAAAAGGCAGCATGTAGTGACATAACAAGCAGACATACACCACTGCCACGTGAGCCATGCCATGACCCAGCACCACCAGATCCAGCTGCCATGTGTTCTTGGAGGCACTCCTTTCCATTCCTTCCTCAAGCTCCTTTCTCTCCACGAGTTTTCAAAGACTGACCCCTTCTGCCCCACCCACTTCTGCCCTCTTATCAGTCCCCTTCAGTTGCGAATGAGATTAAATAAGAGGTCAGAATCAAAAGACGGAACAAGAAACCATGGTGCTGACAGGAAGGGGCAGCAGGAATCGCATAAGGCAGGAGCAGGCTCTGCCTGGCCCAGAGGGGGTCTCAGCAGCAGCACTCTGAGCAGCCCTTGGCTGGAGTGCATAGCAAAGGTAGAGAAAAGAAAGGGTCTTAAAGCACTGTGAGGTCAGACTGCGGATAACCTAGAGCAGAGCGAAAGACTCTGCGCAGACTATGAGCCGGGGGGACAGAAAGGTCACAACGATGCAGAAGGGGAACAGGAAAGAAAGGGAAAGAAGTAGCTTCGCAGCTTGGTTAGCCTATTAAATACCATTTGTCCTACTGCAAGCCTCTAGCATTTTTAACAGCAGTTAAACTCTGACTGCCAGGGCTGCTATTTGCAAGACTCTGCAGAACAGAGACTGTTCACGATCTGACACACTTGAGAATCTTTCAGATGAAACAGCTTTTTGTCCTCAGGCAGCCATGGAAGCAGTTCTGGTTTTTCACAGGCTCCTTCTCCTAGCTTACAAGCAAGATAAGTTATTTTCACTTCACTCGAATTTCTAAGACTTAGTATTTCAAAAGCCACTACAAAAGCATTCGATACTTCACAGAAAAAACACATAACGTGAGAGAGTTAACCAGCAAAGGCCGCACAACTATTTGAAATAAGTTATACCCTGTATCTTCTCTGTTTTACACACATATTACTCCGGAAAAATCGCTTCCCAGATGACTCACTATTTTGGAGCAAGGAATTCCACACATCGGAAAGACTTAAAAACTTAAAAATGGCAACACAGTGGCTTCCTTTGGAGGTAAAAAGCATTGGTGTCAAAATCCCTAACCAACTGATTAAGCTGGTACGGCAGGTCTGGGGCCATAGCCCCTTGTAATAATTATAGCTTCCTCACAGATAAAGGCTGTTAGTCTGATCTAATAGACAGTGGTGTTATGTAACTCCGAGAACACTGAAATATCAGTGCTTGCAGGCTGAAAATGAGAGGAGAGGAGAAAAAAAAAAAATACTAACTTACAAACTTTCTTCCTTTTATCAGCCATAACGATCCTCTCGGCATTTCCACAGGAGCTTTACTGGGCTAGTTTTGCTCTTTAACATTTCATTCTTTTTCTGCCAAAAAACCCCCCACTGGCACTCTAGGAGCGTTCCCTCGGCAAACGCCTTGGTGAAGCCTCTCTGAAGCAGAAGTCAGACCAAGTCATCATTCCGCGGACTACTTTTCACATTCCTGAATACCAGTGCCTATATACCTCATTACAATAGGTATTGCTGCACAGGTTTTTAAGAAAATCTCCACACAGTGTAACATTCATCCAGGATCAGATTTTTAGTACTACACAGGTGGGAGAAAGAAGAGTTGCAATGGACACACAGGTCACTGTCACGGTCTGAGAAAAAGACACCGTCAAAACCCAGTGCCGGATCTGACACCCCTGCTGCTTAACGTCACCTATTTCCAAGATCCAACTATGCCCTGGTTTTATATGCCTCTGTCAGGTATTAGATCAAAGCTCATAGTTCACCTGGACCCAGGAAGGAACTGAATTTCCCAGCCAGCACCCTCCTTATCTGTAACAGGTAGAGAACAACACACAAACATATCCTATGAGGCTTACAGGAAAGTCCTTGTTTCTCCACATTGGCACCTTGCCCCAGTATCTTTAAACTCTGTGTGATAAAAGAAGATGTTCTTTTCCCGTAATGGTAACGCTAATGTCACCAGAGAGAAGGGAAAGAGCGTCCTTAAATATACAGGGCTTTTTCTTCTCTTTTGAAAACCTCAAGAGCCACCGGACAGCCAAGCTGTTCCTGCACCCTAGAGATCTTGCCGGTCTTGTCTGTGCCACATTAAAGATTCCTAATAATTCCTACAAATAACAAAATCATATTAATAGTACCCCATGAATCCGTTTTTCATTAAAAGCTGAAAAGGAAAGTAGCACATAAGTAGCACAGATCAACAACCATATAAAGCAAATGGCAGACACGCAACAACCTCCCTCCTCCCATGCAACTTTCCTGAAGAAAAAGACCTTGATACTACATGGGTAAATCAACCCTGGATCTACAAACTTATCAAAATTCGCTTAGTGAGTCTAGTGAAGTGTGCTAGAACAAGCAATTTTATGTTACGATAAACTGTGCAAACACACTTTTTACCAGATTTACAAGGAATTCTGGTACTTAACAATTCTGTGTACTTAGAGATTCAGTGACACAGGGGGCCATTACAGGCAGTACTGTAACATACAGATATTTAATTTCAAGAGAGATTAAAAGTTTTAACAATGCAGAGACTAAGAAAAAAAAAGTTAATCAATTACTGCTTTCCATTTTGCTCCGAACCTGACCGTGTTGTTACAATCTCCCCTGCAACAACATGTTTCCCCCTGCAATCTCCTGTACTACCCTCGCTGAGGGCAGAAAATAAAAAATAAAAAAAATTTAAAAAAAAGATTATCTAACCTTTTCTATTTTCCACTAAATACCAGGCCAGAAGTAGGCGCCACCAAAAGAAGGAAGATATTACCGCAGCGCCAAGGAAACACCCTGCATAAAGCACATTTATTCCAGGACGAAGGCGGGGGGGGGGGGGGGGAATGCCGGACGCACAGCCAAAACGAGGAGGAAGCGGCTGCTTACCCGCTCGGTTTTCTCTCGAATGACGTTTCATTTGGTTTTTAAAATATCCTGCCCTTTCACAGCCCGGGGCAGCGGGCACCCCCAGCCCCGTTACACAACGCGCCAGAGCCGCCCCGAGAGCGACCGGCCGCGGGAGCGGAGGCTCGGCGGAGCGGGGGGGGGGGGAGGGCCTCCGCCTCCCTCCCTCACACACCGGGCCGCCTCTCCCGCCTCCGCTCACCGGGCCCGTCCACGTGAGGGGCGCCCGGGCGGCCCCGCCGCCCGCACATGGGCGCACCCGTGCGGACCCCGCGCCGCCGCCGCCGCCGCAGCGCTCCCCCCCCCCCCGCGCCAACGGCCGCCGCCCCTCCGCCAACGGCCGCCGCGCGCCGGGGGCGGGGCCGGGGCCCCCCTCGGAGGAGGAGGGGCGGGGCCCGGGCGCCGCAAGGCCGGGCGCCGCGGGGAGGGGGGGGGAAGGAGCGGGGGGGCGTGGCCAGCGGCGCCGCAGCGGCGCGGCCCCACGTGTCCCCGGCGCGCCCCTCCGCCGCCACCCCGAATGTAGGTCACCAAAACAGCGGCCTCCCGCCGGCCTCACGTGTCCGCGCCGGCAGCCGCCCGGCGCGGCCGCCCCGGCTCGATTATGCAATCCGCGCGTCACCGCCGCGCGCGGCCAATGAGCGGGCACGCCGCGCGGAACGTAAACACAGGGCGCACATGGCTCGGCCAGCGGGTCCATGTGAGGCCGGGCACGCACCCGCCGCAGGACCCGCGCGCGCCGAGGTGGGGGGCGGGGCGGGGGCGCGCCGCGGGCCGCCGCCGCGCAGCCCCCGCGCGGGGGTCGGCGTGGGCAGGGGGCAGCAGCGGCGCCTCCCGCCCCCCCGCACCGCAGCGCGCCGCGCCCGCCGGCACCCCCCGGCCCCGTCACGCCGCGCTCCCGCGGGCGCCCCGCGCTTACCCGCGCTGACTTCCATGGCGGCGTCCCCCAGCGGAGGCTCCGCCGGGCGCGGCGCGGCGCGGCGCGGCTGGGCTCGGCTCGGCTGCCGGCGCGCTCGCTGCGGCCCTGCCGCAGCCCCTACATGCGGGAGGCGGAGAGCGGCGGCTGCCGTGCCCGGCCGCGGCGCCCTCCCCTTTACAACAAAAGCGATCCGGGGCCGCGCAGAGTGCGGCACCGCCGAGCGACCGCCCCCGGCCCCGCCCCGCCCCGCCCGCTCACCCAGTGACACACTTTCCCGCCGCCCGCGCCGCCTCACGTGCGCCGCGCGCGTGCCGCCCGCGCGTCACGCGTGGGCGCCGCTCGTTCTGAGGGGGGGGGAGGGCGAGCCGCGCCGCGCGGGGTAGGGGGGGTGGGGGGAAGCCGCACCGAGTCCCGCGGAGGGGAGGCGCTGCTCTGGCGCCGTCCCGCGTGGGCGCCGTCCCGCGTGGGCGCTGCTGGTGTTCTCACCGCGGGCGAGAAGGAAAAGCCGCGAGAGGCTCCCGAGCTGGCGTGGCTGCAGGGACCACTCGAGTCTGGCAGAAAGGCAGCGGGGCCGGGGCGTGCACCGGGTGCCCCCAGCTGCGTTTGGGCAGGGGAGGGAGCCGCAAAAGGCAACCCACGAGGGCGGTAAGGGGCGGGGGGAGGGAGCACCCCACAAAGGGAACAAGCAGCCCAAAAGTGCAGCTCCGCACACCTCCTGCAAAAGCTTGTTGCCCTCCTTCGTGTTCCCAGGTCTCCTCCTCCCGCCCCATGTGGGACCCTCGAAGTCTGCAAACACAGGCCCTCGGACCAAAGATCCCTGCGGCCTTCAGGCAGCCTGCAGGGCGGAGTGCAGGCTCCTGGCCCTTGGGTCTCTGTGGGATTCCTGCCTTTAATACCTTCTGCCATCTGATTTTGAGACTTTGGGAGTCGTTAGAGTAGCTCCAGCCTGGTCTCGCTGTGCATTTTCAGCCCTGGAGCCCTCCCCACTCTTCGGGAGCTCCTTTCACAGAATCACAGAACGGTTGAGGTTGGAAGGGACCTCCGGAGATCATCTAGTCCAACCTCCCTGCTCAAGCAGGGTCCTCTAGAGCATATTGCCCAGGATCGCGTCCAGGCGGGTTTTGAATATCTCCAGGGAGGGAGACCCCACAGCCTCTCCGGGCAACCTGTTCCAGTGCTCTGTCACCCTCGCAGTCAAGAAGTTCTTCCTCACGTTCAGACGGAACTGCCTGTGGTTCAGTTTGTGCCCGTTGCCTCTTGTCCTGTCGCTGGGCACCACGGAGAAGAGACTGGCCCCATCCTCTCGACACCCCCCCTTCAGGTACTTCTACACATTGATCAGATCGCCTCTCCGTCTTCTCTTCTCCAGGCTGAACAGGCCCCGCTCTCGCAGCCTTTCCTCATAGGAGGGATGCTCCAGTCCATCTGTGTTGTTGGCCCCTCCACAAAAGACAAGACAAGCCCGGGCATTATGGAGACCCGGTGCAGCGCTGGTGTTCCTGAGGTGGGGCATCTCTCCAACCCAAAGCAGGGGGACTAGATGAAGGGTGATGGGGAGTCCCCAGGTTTGCTCAGCTCTCTGAACCCTTCAGCCTCCATTTGCTGAGGGAGAGGTTGCGCTGCTCTCTGGAGAAGACGCGTGGATTTGGGAAGAGACTGAACTGAGGCATTGACACATGCAGGGGCAATAGAGAGGGGAAAGCACACAAAGTGGGACAGAAACCTTTCACCTGTAGCTTCAACAACTCCCTTCTTGCCCCTGGGAAAAGCATACAAACTCCCCCCCCTCCTTCCCCCCCACCCCAACACGTGGAGCAGCTCAAATTGCATGTTTAAATTGCAGAGATGGCCAAGTGACTCCCCACCTGTGCTAAATAGTCCCCTGCCTCTGGGAGGGTGGGAGACTGCACAAGAGTGTTGCAGCAACTAATGCTGACTTAACTGTTACCTGCAGTTGATAGCTGCATGGTGGGACAGGATGCACTTTAGCCACCTCACTGGAGGTATGCGGAGCTGATGACTCTTTTTTCCTCAGGCCTGAAATGCTGGTGGTTGCTCAGGTCACGCCAGGATGCCTGCGTCCGTCTCTGCGTCCACGTGGAGAGGCCACCCTGAACCTGATAAACATCTAGCAGGTTTCCACGCACCGGCCAGGAATGTGTTAGTACCTATCAGCAGGCATTTGCCTGCTTTTTGATGAGCTGGATTTCTTAAATGCCTAGCACATTTATAGTGATATTAATTTGATCTCCAAATATATTCCTTGCAAAGAGAGAGAAAATGTTTACATTAAGTATGCCAAGAAGCAGCAACTTTTCCAGCCTCCGCATTTCATGGTGTTTTTTATTTCTTTATTCCTTTTTAACTGAGGAAAAAACTCCTAACTTCTGATTTGTCTTTTTGACTGACGCTGCGGACTAGGCTGCCATTTTCACAGATCTACAGTGACTCCAAGTTCTCTTTCCTGGTAATGTTTTTATTATACCACTTACGCTGGCTTACATATAATGAAAGTTATTCTCCCCCCTATAAAATGCTTCGTCACTGTTCCGTCTTTAGGTCGGTTTCACAAGATCCTTCTGAAATGCTCAGTAATCTAACTTTTCTGAGTAATTTGTGCCCCATGATTGCATTTGGGACTAGTTTATACAAGTACGCTTCTCTCAAGTGAGGCAACCAATAAGAAAACCTATCCTTTCATCTCCCGCTTCTCTAAAGCAAATGTTTGCTTGCTGTCCTCAGTCACTAGCTTTAATATTGCCTTCTGAAAGTTATTATGATAGCTGTAACCTGTAACTTCTTTCCTACGTTAGTGATGCAATGAGCAATAACTCACTTAACTAATCTCAGCCAGTTGAAGTCAATAGAAACGTTTCTATTGATTACGGTAGGTGTGTGTCAAGCCCTACAAGAGTGTTTCCGACCCCTTGCTGCACTCATTTGCCGTTTATATTTTACGTATGCATCTAACTGTTCGATCGTTGCCCTTTTTCTTTTTCCCTATTGGAGTGAAATCCTGATTGGGGGGCGGGGGGAGGTCTCAGTTCTTCGGCTTGTCGTCGCATCCCGTCCGACACTGAAAGCGTGTGGAATTCTTCAGGAAGAAGCAAAAGCTCAATCTAGAGCCCTGTAAAGCCTACCCAGTAAGGGCATGTCTGCACAGCACAACGCGGCTAGCGTAGGGGCTGGGAGCACTGCAGTCAGGGAGCGAAGCGTAATCGAAGCAGAGGAACTGGCTCACGGCTTGTTCACTCCGTCTCACATCCTGTCTCTCGGTGCCAAGTATCAGAGGCTTGGAGGAAGCTATAAAAGCTCGTAATAGACGCTTATAGACCAACTTGCCCATAGGGGAACTTTCCTTCTGATTCAGCTGTTGAGCAGTAGGTTTGTGGCCTGAAGCACATAACGCTTACACATTTCCATCCTACCTAATGTTAATGCAGATACACTGCTTATTCGTATGAATTGATAATACAAGTGGCCTGCAAGGCTGGTCAAAATGAAGGGAATTAATCTTTCTGTCTTGTAGTAGTGGCCCCCGCCACACTATATCCACACTGGAAGGCTCTTGTAGCACCGTCAAGTTCCTGCACGTTACAACAAGCCTCAGCTGCCCCTGCAGGTTTTAATGGAAGGTGAGGACTTGGACCTTTATTCCAGAAAGACAAAACGTTAGTTTGGCAATAGTTAAGGCTATGTCATATGGCAGTAATATCACTGCCCACCTTTTCCTTTTCCCACTGTAATAAGTTGCTTGATCGTCTGCTTATCCAGAAATGAAATTGCCAGCTAATGAAACAAAGATGAGAATATTTATTGCTTGACTAGATTGATCATGATTTGGGGGAGAGAGGAAGCAGAATGGATTGTGCAAAGCTGCCCTTAACTTTCACTAAAACCCTGAGACTTACGTGACTTACAGCAGCTGACTTCTAACAACACGTTTTACTGCCTCTGAGAAAAAAAACCAACAGAGTTTTACTGAAGGCACAGGGGCAGGATACAACCACCACCTCTTGCAGCGGGGCTCCAACAGCTGCTAGTTCCTTCTCCCCCACCGCTTAATCCTCTCCGGGGGCAAACTTATTTCTCCCTCTCGTTTCTTCTGTAACAAGCGATCTTCTAAAGCTAGATTTTCTTCTGACTTTTTCAAACTCTTATGTCACCGTGTCCTGGAGAGCACCTTCTCTCGCAGCACCGACGCGCACCGGGAAGCTCCCGAAGCTGCAGGCTGCCCGTGATCACGTTTGCACGGGGTGACAGTGCCACGGCACCCGCCGGCTCTCTGCACCCACACGGAAACCGGAGGGGAGCACCCAGGGCCCTGCTTGGCCATCGGGCGTGCGGAGAGGAAATCCCCAGTGTTGTAAGACTGCTGTCACCGGACCAAAATCATTGCTTCAGCATTTGTGCAGTGCAGCTCCACCTTCTTTTGGTATTTCCCTTCTAAACCCTTCTGGCCGTCGAAATACAAATCCACTTTGCTTTTTCTCTTCGTAAACTGTGTTAATCCTTAGATGGATGGGAAGTAACACAAATATAAATCTGAGTCCTGGGCAGAACACAGAAGTAAATGATGACTTTCCCTTCTTTCAGAGAATTTGCAGGTTTTATGGCAGACACAAACTCAGAAATGCGACCCAAAGTTCCTGTAAGCTCTTGCTCTTCCTCATGTGACCCTTGCTTCTCTCCTCTGGAGCAGCACAATCTTATGATGATCACTGGCATATTTTACAAGGGAAATCCTAGACAAAACTTAGCTCAGTCATGAACAGAGGCAAATGCTATCTCTATCGGGGCCCCAAGTAGCCCAAGACTGTAGAAAACAGGCAGCCTGTAATTACAAGTGCTATTCGTTCCTGAGCATTGGCCCAGAGAGAGATGACTGCCCTATTACAGCCAGACAGAACAAAGGCGGCTATATTCAAATCAGTGAAATTTCTCTGGGGAATGAACCAATAAACAAGACATAGTTTTGCTCAGAAAACTATTTTTTATATATATATATATGTATATAACTACCCTAAGGATAGCTGGCAATTTAAGGGCCATGATAGCTTCAGAGTTTTAGCAATTCTATTTAATGCAGTGTTTTTTCCTGGTCATTGTCTCAACCTGGCTCACTTGGAGGTCAGAAAGATGATTTAAGGCCTGATGCTTCAAGGTGCTGAGTTCTATCGGGAGATGAAGCATGAAACACTTTATCAGACCTTGTATCTTGCTGGATTAGACCCAACAGGGAAAATGCTAGTTCTGAAATGCTATGTTCTGTATTCTACTAAGAGCCTGAAGAGTTAAAGTTATTAACTGCCTTCAGAATAAAATGCATTAGAAATAAATATGCTTTAGGATAAACCTATTAAATGGATAAAAATGCCATTACCAATGGTGAAATATGATTGTGTGACCTTTTAAATAAATAGGCCTGCTATGCACCAAATTATGTCAGATAATAAGCTTTATACATGATAAAGTCATGCAGTAGGTCTCAATCTTCAGGCATTCAATGAAATATTGCTAGCCATAAAGGGCTTCTGAAATGTTACACTAAAGAAAATTGCTTCCAGCTATAAAAACTTAACCATTAAAACAAATGTAATTTCTCTGATAAAATTCTATGCAAGGTGTTGGTAGTAAGAGTCAAAGCTTGTTAGAAACAAACCGTAGGTATTCAAACTATTTTGCAAACACGCAGCCCCATCTTAAAATAACTTGGAATCCAGATAAATCTGGAATAACTCCATTGAAAGCAATGGGGTTATAATCATGTAAGGCCAGCGTAAGATCAAAATTGTGTTCATAGGGTCTTAGAAATATGTTTGTGGGATATCTCTGGTATTTGGCTTTCCAAACGTTGCTGTGGGTTCGGACTAATCAACACTTGTAATTTTGGCACTTGTACAAACAGTGGAAATGCTAACATCTCCGGCTAGTCTTTCTGTCCTGAATCACGGGCCTATCTGCATTATGCCTCAGTGACTTTGCCCAGATTGTTCTTGACACAACGATATGCCTATTAAGGGATCAACCATATTTGATGTGATGGAAACATAGAGCTGGATATTTTCAGCCTAGTGAATAAAGTATGACATACATTTCCTCAGACTGATCTACCAGCCTCACCCGCAGCAAAACTGGCTTCTTACAGTAAGCCAGAAAAGAGCTTTCTGGTCCAAACTATTCTCTGAGGCATTATAAACAAGGACAAATGAAGCAGATTCTCTCACTTGTTTTCAAGGGATCATGGGTGTCCCAGCAAAACCTCCCGATGAGGCACTTGTTTTAATAAAATCATCATGGTCACTTCATCTATTGTTACATGAACACCGGCAAATGCATATAATTCCCAGCTAGGGTCTAAAGCACGACTCCAAGGATTCAAAATACTTTTGGAGTTCACTGCCACAATTACTTATCTTCTCCAAAAGGGAATATCAAATAACACATTGGATGTTAACAAAGAAGAGCGCTCCTGTTTCTTCTCTTTCTCCTGACCTGGGACAAGGCAAAGACTTTTCTGAGGACAGAAAGGATCTCATTAACCTCCCATTAAAACACAGTTTTCACCAACACCGCAGTACAAACATTTTCAGGAGGGATGTTGAAAAAGACATGGCAAAATTCAAGCGTACAGAAGAAGCCAGCTATGCTCAGGCTCCAAGAAAGCAAAAACTTCACTCTCGGAATCTTAGCACTTTATGTGCAAAGAAACAGGTAGATTCTGCACAAGCAACGTTGGTGCTTTTACCAAATGAGAGAGAGACACCATTTGAAACGCAACTTAAGCAGGACCTCCACAAAGGAATGTGTGGGCATCGTGAGGCTAGCAATGAAACTTTATTTTCTCTTCCTGAACAAATGCAGCACAACGTCCAGAAACAAGTAATAGGTCTGTGCTTGGCAGGAGGTCAACTGCTTCCTGTAACGCATCCAGCTACTTGCCGTTTTGTTTTTCTGCAGTTCCTCAAAAATGGTCAATTGTAAGCATAAATCTTGTACAAAAGGCCCAGAGTGGCTGGTTTCATCAGCGGTGAAGGACAATGGCTCGTTACATAATCCTGCCAAATCATTGATACAGCAGTCCTGAGCGCACGACAGCCTTGCTCTGAGTCATCGGCAAAGTGTCTGGCTCCGTGAGCTTCCAGGAGCAGACCATCAAAACAGGTTATATTTCCACTTCCAATTTCAAATTACAGGAGGCACCAGTGAGTCAGGGCAGTCATTTTCCCCTCATCTGCCTTCGCACTCCACCCTGCACCCGGGCCCAGCGTGTGCTCGTGCTGAGCCAGAAACTCCGTGGGAGTTCCCAGCGGCTGCGGCTGCCGCGGCTTCCCGCTGGCCGGGCGGATATCGGCGTGCAGGTCCACGTGCGGTTACTGAACGTGACAGCCCCAACGCCGCCGCGGCGTGAGGAAATCATTGTGCTGCTGTTTAGGCGCTCAGAGATGCTAAACCGGGAGTTGGGATTGCTCTGTACTCACCAAGCTCCTTCTCCAAAGACCCATTATTGGCCCCCATCAAAAAGGGCTACTGTGTTGGTTAGGCCTCTGGACCGACCCAGCACTGACCCAGCTCTCGGGACCCACTACAGTCATCAGAGCGAGGGCCTTCCGCAGCTCACACTTCTGCTTCTTTCAAGGCAATGCCAAATCTTAATCCAGTCCAGGGTCATAGATCTCAGAGGGACACATTACACAAGGTCTATCTACCTCTGGATTAGGAAATCTCCCGCCTTAGAGCTGGGCACTTAGACCTCCCGACCTCTGGGCTCCGAGCTGGGCTCCCGACCTCTTCTCCTTCCCCTGGTGCCTGGTGCACAGTTAGAGTCCACCGTGCTGACAACCGTGTTGGCACACGAAGTTGAGAAGCTCATTTTTTACAAAACTGAATGGTTAAAATTTTGACAATCATCTCACTCATATTGAAAAAAAAAAAAACAACTGAGTCAGCAGCAACCATTACCCAGTTGCACAGGGCTGTAATGAAACTGGCAGCAACAAGATTAGGCAATTTAGGTTGGCTGACACGTGCTGAAAGAGAGCTAACGCTGAGTTACACCAGGCCAGGCTCCCCAACCACTGCAGGGACTAGAGGGTGGAAAGAATGAAGGCAATCACTTCTCTGATTCTCCTTCACTGTCTTGCTCCTCTGCACAGAGCGGGATTGCTTCAGCCTTTCCTTGTTATTACAAGGTTGCTATGAAAGGACCACACAATTCAGTACTCAAACTGTAATGCAATTAATATGATTTTAGGACAATTAAAGGAGTCTGCAAAAACATCAGTTTTCGGTGTTCATTATAATCTGGACAAAATCCCAGTTCTGCAGGTCATTTGTGCACGGTCATAATGTGGCTAAAATAAT
This sequence comes from Struthio camelus, assembly GCF_040807025.1. Classification (NCBI taxonomy): domain Eukaryota; kingdom Metazoa; phylum Chordata; class Aves; order Struthioniformes; family Struthionidae; genus Struthio; species Struthio camelus. The sequence goes on along the minus strand of NC_090943.1, from coordinate 44,164,398 downwards.
TATTCAGACTCAAAAAAATCTACTTCCTTATTTTTAAATTAGCTTTCTTAAAACAAGTCAAAATTTATGAATGTTGCCAGAATGGCACATACTAGAAGACAAGATTGTTTATTAGATAGGTATTTTAAAGTTTTCAGCCCTGACCAGAAGGGACCATCCTTGGAGAAAGGAGCTTTTCTGTATTCCATAGTTTTTTTGATTTTTGCATGTTTATTTAACCAGTGAATGAACATAATAGCCATAGCAGAGTTTTTCATCTAGCTGCACAATTCAAAACAATGTTTCAGTTGTTCACAGTAGGTTGCTTTCTTTTCTCTTTTTCCCTTCTCAACAATATAAATCATAAAGCTGAGAAATGGGTTTCCAGTGAAACCCACTGTTTCCCATGGATAAGCTATAACTGTTGCTTTAAATTTGCTGTTTGGGTGGAACAGGGCTCTAAGTCCAAGCATCAAGTGTAATCTAAAATGTTTTATCATTCCTCAAGAGCAGCTATCATCTTTCCCATACAAATCGTGGACCTGAACGTGAAAAACTTGGTATCTCACTGTCAGTTAACATGGGTTTTTAGTCTGTTTCTACAAAGAATGGACAACTCGGCATCTACCAGAAATAAAATTACCTACATTAAGACTGGAAACTAGATTCTGCAAAATCAACAGGATCACTTGAATTATGTATTTTATTTCTGTAAATAATCAATCAAGGAAGTTCCTTCTATTTCCACCTTTCTTCCTAAATTTAGAAGTATTATCTACTTTACCTCTGTCCTTGATTTTTACTGAGTATAGCTGAATCCTATTTTGTATCATTTTCTATCAAAAAGATTATAACCAAAAGTTCTCCATCAACAACTGCAGCAATAAATTGTAAACAGAGTGAAAATAACAAGGATTTTTCTTTTTTGCTTAAAAGCTTTACTATGACTTTATTTTTTTCTGTGCATTGACAGAACTGTTTGTAGCCACAAACAACACAGCAAGACTTGTAAGACATTATCTATACCGTGGATTTATGCAGGTTATGTAACTCACCATCTAAAGTCATCTGGCTAATAATAAAACCTGTGAGAAAAGCAGATGGATTGTAACAGTGGATGAGTTGAATGCCTGTGATTCTCATACGAGGAAAGGGTTCAAATAATTGCTTGTTAGTCACAGAAAAACAATGCTGAGAGAAAAATGCTTGTATGAATAAATGAATGAGTGAACACTACACTAATAAGCTACTTCCTATACTTAGTGTATAAGCTCTTGGGGGATGGGGACACATTTTTATTTTGTGAATGAGCACAACGCAGAGCGTCGTAGGGTCTTAATTTCTGCCTGCTGTCTTGGCTATTGACGTACAGCCTCTTAACGAGGCCTGGAAAATGGGAAGACTTGAGCAAACACAGCTCTGGACGTAGCGCATTCCCCAGCACGCTGTTCTCAGAGCCACTGCTGAAATACTTCTGCTTCGCGTGAGATGAAGTGCAGCCACCCTGTAAGTTTATCTAGGTTGCAGATTAACGCCACCACAGATGCAGACACACCAAGCTAGTTCAGTGCTGAGACAGCTTCAGTTCGGCCAGGTTTATAATCCAGGGACAGCACCTTGCTAACTGGGCTACACAGCACCACAAGTCCTTTTTTTCCCCTTTTTCCTGGTTTCGGTTTTTCTCCTCAGTGTGCCTGTCGTTTCTTCTGTTTCCAGGGGAACTTCTCAACTTGAACGTGAACAGTCCCCTTGGGTCTGGAGTCATGCCTCTACAGCCCTTTCAGAGCCACGCACAGGCTGCACAGCCCTTGAGGAGCCAGCTAGGGGCCACCGTATTAACCAGTAAGTATTTTTCTAATCTTTGGTACGAGGAAGGCAGTGCGGGAAGACCTGACCAGGCTCTGAAAGGGGCTAGCTTTGACCTGAGAGAGAACTCCAAGGCAGCATTGATTTTACCATAGCCAGGCTTAACTTAATTGCTCACACATGAGCTCCCTGTTCTCCAGGGTACCCCAACTCTCCATTTCCCTGAACGGTGGGGAGTTTACAGTATTTAGTGGGATTAAACATCATTCTTTTTACGTAAGAGCCTTTAATTATATGACTGAATATGATTTGATAGTGAAGGAAAGAACGCTCTGTTAAATTTTTGGCAGTGACAAGGGGCCCAGAAGAACTGCGTTCCAAACCTGGCTTTCCAGAGGCCTCTCTCTTCTGGCGTGTTAAGTAAGAGCACGGATAGCCACAAAATTAAATGTTGCACAAGAAATGTAGCTCAATCACTTCCTAACTTGAGGGAGCTAGACTTTGCAGCCTAAACACCCTGCATGTAATTATTAAATTAAGGCTGATTCAGAACCTTGACATATGAAGATACGAACAGCACAGAGACTCTCCATCCTTTTACAGTGCTATAGGCGTCAAGCAATTACTTGAAAAGGATTGGCTCCAAAAGCTGGTGCTTGTTTAAAGGACCAGACAAGACTGATCAATTCATATCCAAATTGCTTTGTTTGGGCTGCAGCAGTGTTTCCTACAGTCTTGGTATTCCAGCTTGATACTCTCAGAACTGCACCTATTTGTGCTGCAAAAGAAACGAGCTGTGCAAGAACAGAAAGATGGTGTTTTACCCATTCTGGAGAATAAGCAGATAAAAGACTAGGCTATCAGACTCTTTTTAGAGTCTAGCTTTTTGATTCATTAGCTAGATAGATGGAACTGTTTATATGTAATCACTTTTCTTTTCGGGTGAAGGCTATTGAACAACTGCTGCATTATAAGGACAAAGATAAGGGTAAGTCTAGATATTACTCTCCTCCATTGCTAACTGCTGCACTTTAAAGACCCACAGAAAATCACCAATGACATTCTGTGACCTTCTACTGCAAGGCACCAACTGCCCCCTCCATCAGCACCCGTGCCTAACGCAGGCACAACGCCGGCTTTACTCGGCTGGCTTTACTCGCAGCAGCCAGGTCTTCACACCATACCACTGCCAGTCAGCAGGTCTCTCCCACCCAGCTGGGTTACAGAAAGACTCCCAATGCTTAGGAGACAACAAAAGAAAACAATTGCACTCGTTGATTAGTATGGCCTGTATTTTTCCACTTACCCAGTGTTGCCAAGTAATGAGCACATCTATTAGCAACATGGAAGGGAGCTTACTACTTGCTTATTCAAAGAACATTCGCTGATTTACACAATCTGTTTTTACACATCCTACCCTTTGGGAGGACAGAATTAGTTTTGAACAGTGGCTGAATTACTTGTCAGGCCCCCATCTTTTACCAAATGCTAAGTGATTAGTTAATCGAGGTAATTTACCCACACATATAACAGTAAAATCCATAATGTAATAAAAGCTTAGAGTCATCTATTTTTGACAGCTGCTGACAGCCTGAAATAAGCTGTTACCATACAGCCATGTTTCTCTGGAGTTTAACTGGGGTACTTTTGTCTGTCCTCGAAAGGACCAGACGGCTTCTCTTAATTATCTTTAAAACATGTCTGTTCAAGCTGAGAAATAAGTAATCTTGAGAGCAGAACAAGCAAAGTAGATGCCTTGGAAACTGATTATCAGATTCCTTGGTCTCTATTAAATTTCACAAGTGGAATTGCTGCTGCCCCCTCTTCCCTTCCCCATAAGCTAGAGCTTACTTAACATCTGTGTCTCAGTGAGATCCCTGGTGTATGAACTCGAATCACAGCCTCTCTCACTAGGACTACTTAATAGGTCTCAGATGACGGATTTTCAACAGAATTCGTAGAACACAAACAGATTTGTAATCTCTGTTGAACTTGCCCCACAGGTTGAAAAATCAAGTAGGAAAGGCAGAGAGCACAGAACCTCTCTCTAGGCCTGGCATCCCAAGCACACAACCCCAAACAAAAGTTTTCCCTCAGTTTTCCCCTTTTTAAAATACAGGCTTTAATAAAAAAGGTGTGTGTGTGGGGGGGGGGGGGGAATTCACCTTTCCTCTTCACACAAATATCTACTGCAATCCCCCCTCCTTTCAACCCAAAACCACAAAGTTTAACAGAGCATAAGACACTTCCAGTGTGAGAAGATGTTGCTTTTAAGGCAATCCAATTTCCTCAAGACTTGAGATGAGCAATACCTAGAGCTCCCATTGAAGATAATACCATCTTCAATCCATCTGTTTAAAGTTACTTAGCTAGTCTGATAAATACCTTGAAATATATTGACAAAAATATAAGACAGCAAAGAACTCTTTGAAGGGAATGGTATTTCCACACCCTTCCCCCCCCCCCAACCCCCCGAATTTTAAAGCTAGACGAGCACAGGAACATGAGAGGAAATCTGAAGCAAGTTTCACTGAAGATAACCTGCTCTCTGCCCTGCCCAAGGAGTTTTGAACTGGTGAGTGATACAGCCTCAGTGATGACAGCCCAGTCATCTGGTACCAGCTCCCTCATCACTAGCAAGCACCCTAAATAGCTTAATAAGTGCTAGTACAGCACAAGTTATTTACCATCAGCCTCCAAGTTGTTACCTTAAGAAATGGATACGTCTATACACCACTTAAGCCCTTAAAACTACAGAAAACAAGCAGCAGCCCCCTCTCTGCTTCATCTTCCCCTCCACGCTTACAGCAGCTGTTATTCACTGAATCTGCACTTAGAAACTTTCATTTCCTGTCCTACATCATAGCATGGGCTGCTTTCAAGAATCCTCTTCTTCCTAACTCCAGTTCCTCTCCCTCATGGAAAAGGTAAATAGAAAAACAAAGCAAAACAAAAAAACAAACAAAACCCCCCAGCTTCCTTATTCAAAGCAGCAGATAGCACTTCTTAACAGAGCTACAGAATGCTTTGATTTCCACCCCCCCCCCCCCCCGACTCAAACAAAACATGGCATGGAAGGATTGCTTACAAGAGACTTCTTGATGTGTTCTTCCCGGCTTGAAGAACGTGCTGCCAAAAAGGCCTCCTGTAAGAGCTTCAATCAAACAGCAAAGCAAGTTCTAATTTTTCAGTGGAATAGCAAATCTTGGACATTTCAACCCCAGCACTTTCTTTTCCCATATCCCAAGCTGAAGCTCTGGGAAAACAGCTGCTTTTCAGGCCTTCTGCTGATACTTTTCCTATACCTACCCTTACATGGTCTTATGAAAACCCAAGGAGCATAGGAGAGCTGTGCAGCTTACTTTAACCAGAAACTGCAGTTACTCTGCACTCAGCAATTTGTTCAAGTTAACTCCGTGGTGAAAGGTCACAGGGTATTTTACAAAATGCAGCATAAAATACTCTATAACTTGTCAGGCATCCAAATGTGATTTATTTCCACCATCTAACCATACAGCGTGAGAACGTGGCTCAAGTGCCTGTAACATCACAGAAAAGTTCTCTGGTCCCCTAGGCACATCTAAGATGCTCTGCAACTACTATAAAGCAAAGAGCCTGAAATCCTGCCTAAATGAAGTAATACTTACTCTACAGTAAATATCTCATTATACAACCTAAAACATTGTCGTTTTCATTAAGTGTCCCTATTTTAAATACTATGCACTTTAATGAACGTGAACTATGAACTTTAATGAACGATCTTAGTCAATTTAGCCTGCATTTGCAGATATACAGGCTCAAGAGCTAGTTTCACACTGAAGAAGATAAAAAACAGAACTTGAAAATAAAATTTTCACTAGCATTTAATCAGCTATAAAAATAATCTGGCACTTCTGATTTACATCTCATTGCACAAGATCAAAGCTGGCCTTCAGTGTAAGCACAATTCAGAGACACACCCACGTGTGGAAAGTGAAGAAGCATCCTCATACCAACAGAAAAAGAATGAGGACTAGCCGTTAACTGCACACTGCACACATACCTTTTCAGCCTTAGTAAGAGAAAATTGTCACAGAACTGTGCTCAGGGTCTACGTTCTTCACAAACTATTAAGTTTACAGTTTTAACAGCTTATCAAGATACGAACACAACTGAACTCCGGGAGAACTGTATGCTTCTCCATGTAAACAAAGAAGCAGCAGAAGCACTTGTTAAATTCAACAACCTGCATAAGCTTTATTAGATTGTTAGATTTACAAGAATTAACGGTAACGGTGCAGCTGCAGGGTATTGCGTCTTCTCCAGGCAGCACGACGTGAGCCACCAATGGTGTGATGGAATTTGTGGCCCTTGCCAAGACCTCGACTCTTCCGTCCGGCTGATGTCAGGCCACGCATCTCTCTGTGTTTGTGAACTGGCTTGGTGATCCATTGGGTATCAGGGTTGCGCCTGATGGCCTTATGGAAGGGATCAATCAGGATCACTTCAAAAAACTTGTAAGTGGAGTCTTCACCCACCCAGTAGGAGTTCAAGACTCTCAGAGCCCCACAGTGACGGCCAGCACGTTCCTATGAAAAAAATAAAAGTAAATATCTATAAAATCATGGAAGCAGAGGTAATCTTCATGCAGAAAGATATAAATAACTCAAGCCTAAAAATCTAGGAGGCACTAGAAATTTAACTTTGCCCCAAGATAGCTATTCCTTGCGGGGGGGGGGGGGGGGGGGGGGGAAGGGGGGAAGTTAAGAGGAAAGCTGTATTCAAAATAAGACTGCCAGCATTCCTAAGTGAAATGGGTTTTTAAAAGAACATAAGGAGGAAAGCATTTGGTAAACAAAATAAAGAACTCTTTCACAGACAGAAGCACCCACTAAGTAAATTCCGAGTCAAGAACTTCAAGGTGAAGATGTGGATAAAGAGCACAAGCTACACTGGGGCCATAAAACAATCTTTTGTGGGAAGTTATGAAATACTAATCAATTTGAACAACCAAAGCTAGAGGGAAGAAAAACATTTCTGTAGAGAATAAGCTGGATTTGATAGGAGAAAAGGAACAGCTGATGTAACAGGTTCCACTGTTTGTTCCATTGCTATTAGTGCTTGCTATTCCTATCCTCAGTTGCGGCTGGAAAGAAGTGGTATTGGTTTAGAAAACAAAAATAAAAGTAGAAAATATTGATTATGTAACTCAGCTTGCCTCTCCTGTCAAAAATACTCCTTATTTTAGAGTTAAATACTACAAGCGTGCCCAACCCTAGGACTTTATCATCATGGGAAGGTATGAACCAACAGATCCCATCCATATTCTATCCCAGTGCGACCCAAACTATTACTAGAGTCTTCCACTAAACAAAGATTGATCATTTCCTGCATATGTAATAAAGTCATCAGGGAATACCACATATTAAGCACATGAGCACTGAAAGCACAGAACCGCATTTTTAACTTTAAAAGAAACAAGTGATTAGTTTAACTAACATGTCCCATTTCCTTTTTTTTTTTTTTAAATAAGCACTACATTCAACTTGCTGAAGTTGTATGCCATAACACATGCCAACAAAGACATCAATGGAACGCAGGAGCAAAGTCTGAAGCATGCTTAAAAAGGAGAAATTTTCAAAGTTCTGGAAACAGAAAAACCTTCTATTTAAGAGGTGTAAGGGCAATGAGCACTCCCCATCATTTCACAATGTCTCTTTTTTGAGTCTGCAGACCAGTACAATATTAACCTAACCCATGGGAAGAGATTAAATTTTTTTCCACAGATAAGAACTATATCTCTTCAGCCTGACTACTACTGCGACATTATGAAACTTCACTAAGGTCTCATCTAATGAAAGTTTTTATTTTCAGTATTTTAGCAGATATAACATGTCCGAGACCTTCTGGTACTGGCATTTATTTTCAGAGCCTACAAACCAGCTAAGTATATTGTACAGCACTATTACCGTAAGAAACGTGCTATAGGATTTAGGGCAGGAACTCATCTGAACTCTGTGAAGGGACCATTAGCTAAAGCTAGCTAGTAATGTTTCTTACCACAAACAGCGTGGTAAGAACATTAAATAAAAAAGTAGGATTTAGAAGATACCACAATTAAGGATCTTACAGTCTGTTAATTTCTTTTTCCTATGCTGTATCCATCTTTTGTATTCTGGGATTCACACCTCATTACATGCCCCATGCTGAGTTCATTTCATATGCATGACCTTACTTCTTGGAAAGCTGAGCTGCACTTTAACTGCAGTCTTCAGAAAAACTAGAGGCTAAAAGGCAGCTACAGGCAGAAAAACTAAGAAGTCTTCAGAAAACTAAGACCAAAATTGTGTTACTACATATACCTTAAAATACCCATGTTACTATGAAAATTCAAGACCAGGAATGATTAGTTTGAACTACAGAAAGAAGTCATGACTGAAGTCAGACACCTTAACATATTCAAATTTGATTTTTCATGCCCAACTCCCTATTTTGCAGTTTTATACTAGTTATGTATCTATTTTACAACTATTGTGGCATATTTCATCTATAAACATACACTACACACTTCAATAAGCCAAATAAGAAATAGTTTTCTTCCCCTCATAGAATAGTTTTTCGCTGGTCTTAGCACAACTTTTTAAGACATACTGGTGCTTTCTTGCTATCCCTATTTAAGATCTTTTACATAACACATGAACCAGTGACTTTTTGCCCAAGTATCTTCCACTGTCATACATTAAGACCGACCTTCCTTCCCCCAAGTTTCTGAGCAATAACAACAAAATGGTCACCTCTGCTACAGACTGAAGACTCCGGGCAAACTTCAGCTGGTTAACACCATGATGCACAGGTTTACCATACGTTGCACCTTTTGGGACTGGGCGTTTACGACCACCACGGCGAACACGGACACGGTAGATAACATAACCTAAAAGACAGAGCAAGTAGCAAGTACCAACTACCGTAAAAGCCATTTTGATGCCCGTATCGTATTTCCCAGCTCAAAAGCTTTACACTAAATGCTGCAGGAAGTAAATAATTATATCAGTCCTCATTAAAATCTACAGTTGGAGGTGAATGGCACAAGATGTTTTTGTTCTTTCCGATACAATGGAATAATAGAAGTGATATGAAATACTGTCACGACTATTTTTCATTTCCAAAACAGATTATATGGCACCTTTATACTAGGCAGTTCCAAATAGACTAATGACAGTTACAGGTATGCTGTAACACACACACACACCACAAACAAACAAAACCAAGAGAAAGCAACAAAAAAACGCCCAAAAACTAAAATCCCATTTCTGGCAGTTATATTGATAAAGCACTGAAGCACTAGCCATCTGTAAACCCTGCTGAAATCCAAACTAACCACTGGAAGATGACAAACCAGGCAAGCTTTACAAAGAGGAACAGAAGCTTAAAGCATATTTTCATGGTAAACAAACATACTGCTTCAAAGATTGCCCAAGTTACAGAGGGAAGGCCGTTTTTCCTCAGTGTATTTTAATGACCAGAAACTGTTTTCTGATGACAATACAAACTAAATCATCGTGCTTATTCGAGCACATACAGCTTGAATAACTCATGATAAAGCTTGGCCTGAGGAAGAACCCCCTGCCCTGAACACAGTGCGTCCATTACTCTGCCTACTAAAAGCAGTGGTCAACTTTGCAGTAATAACACAGCAGAAGAATAACTAGATCCAAAATCCCTCTGCTCTCCATCTACCAAAATGGCCAAGAGAGAGTGGGAATTCAAAGTTCATCATGAAACAAAGTTCTGGGCAGCAGGCACTGCTACCAACTTGATACATTTATAATGTTTACTTCACCCAGGACGCTCCAGACTTTTGGAGGACACCACATTTAAGATCCAGATCTTGTTATTTTACTGAGTACCACTTATGGAATGAGGTTGACAAAAACACAGACAGCCCTTCATTAAGCACATGGACTTCACCTCTGTCTCATTACCTTGCTTAGCCTTGTATCCCAGCCTGCGAGCTTTGTCTGGTCTGGTCGGCCGGGGAGCTCGATGCAAGGCAGACAGCTGGCGATACTGCCAACAGCGGACACGAAGGAGGAAACGCATCACATCTGACTGCTTTTTCCTCCATAGCTCCTGGATGTACTTGTAAGCACCCATACTTGTCTACCTGCTGAATTAAGAGACTGATGAAAACAAGCACCGAATCTGTTTCCAAATTTGAACAGCTTCCAATAAAGAGAGACTGCACAAAACCACAGATGTAACACTGCTGAGGCATAACATACTCTCAAGGTTCCTTGCATCGTTGCTACCTCTGGTAACTTAGCTCAAACTCTGCAGCCTGCACTGAGCAGGGCATACAGCAGTTACCAGCCTTGGCAGTTTCATTCCTCTTCACGTGCTCCCACATGCTGAGCTCTTCAATCGATAGGCCACTGCCTCACATATTTCACATACTAACAAAAATGAGAGCTAACATTTGATCTAAGTTGCAAAACTCTCTCTATAAGGGACTGTGAGAATGGTCTCTTCTCTTTACTTTGTGTGGTTTAAGTATCTCTTAAAAAACTTGTGACTTCGCCACAAAAACACTGCAGTACACTTATGACATACCTGTACCACCTGGGTTCCATCAGTTAGCACATATAAGCGAACTGGGTCGAATGACCACACAAATCACCACCAGAAATGCACAGCTGAGTTTATTTGCACGGAAACTGTCCACGCACGAGCTGCTTACACCCTCTCTCTTGAATCAGCCCCTCCACAGCTACCTTTTGCGATCCCAAGCTACCCCTCGGGGTGTTTTCAAACGGTTGCACCGTGGCACAGACCACCACGAACAAACTGAAAACCAGGAGTCAGCCTAAGGCGTGCGACCCAGGCCCAGCCAGGCCCAGCCTGCCCCCGCGGCTGCCCACAGCCGCCCCCGGCACCCCGCAGCCCCGGGCCCAACCCCCCGGCACCCACCCGGGCCCACTCGCCCCGCACCGGCCCTCCCAAGCGCCGCCCGCGGCCCTCTGCCGCCCCCGGCGCCGCAGGAGGGGCCCGGCCACCCCGCGAGGGCCGGGGCGGCGGCGGGGCGGGCGGATGGCCGCCGCCGAGCGGGGATGCGGCCGGATCGAGGCAACGGCCGAGCCCGGGCGCGCCCCTCACCTGATGGCGGCCGCCGCCGGAAAGGAAGAGGCCCGCCTCCCAGCACCCTTTGCGGCCGCATCGGGCTTCCGGCGCTCGCCCCGGTGCCCTCTGGGTAACGTAGTCCTCAGCCCGGCGGGGGCGAGGCGGCGGGCGGCTCGGCACGGCCTCGTGGCTGGCCGGGCCGAGCCGCCCCGCCCCCGTCGCCTCGGCCAGCCAATGGGAGGCGGGGGCGGGGCTCGGCGCGCCAGGCCGGCGCGGCTCAGCGGGCGCCGGGGGACGCCGTGCCCAGGTGCGCGGGCGCGGGCGCGGGCAGGGCCGGGCAGGCCGCGGCACCCCCGAGGCACCCCCCCTCCCCCAGCTGCCTAAGGGTCAGGAAATAGCGGGGGGGGAGAGGGGGGGGAAGGTGGACGTTAAAAAAAAAATCCTGAAAAAATTTCCCTCCCCTCCAAAAAAATTCCTCGGAACCAAAAAAATCCTAAAAAGAAGCTATAAATCCGAAAAAAAAAAAAAAGACTCCCCCCCCCACCCTCTCTAAAAGCCGTCTGAAAGCGGGCTTGGCCATTTAATTTTGTGGCTATCCCGTGAGCGGGAGCAGCGGGGGCTGCTGGGGCCGGCGCCCTGGCTGCGCCCGAGGGGTGCCACCGGCCCGAGCGGGTCCCGTCCCCGTCCCCATCCCCATCCCCGTCCCCATCCCCGTCCCCGTCCCCGTCCCCGCAGCGTGCAGCACGGCGCGGGGGCAGGCGCATCCGCGTGCCCGCAGCGGCGAGGGCGGCGGAGAAGGCGCCCGGAGCCGAGGAAGGTTTTGCGGCCGTGCGCCCACTGCCCGGGCGCTGCCGGGCGGGTGCCGGGGCCCCGAGACGGGGCCGGGGCCGAGGCCTTGCCTGGCTGCGTGCTGCTCGAGGTGACCTTCTGCTTTTTTCTAAACGGGCGCTTTGCAGAGAGCACCGCGGCTGGCCAAGCGGAGCTGGGTTTAAGCGGGGATCGAAGCCGGGCGACGCGAGTCCCTCCCGCTCCTGCAAAGGTACTCCTGCCGCCCGCGCTGTGTGCCAGCCCGATCCCAGCCAGGAGCTGAAGGTTTGGGGTCTGGGGCCCTGCCATGGCTCTCTTGCAGAAGGAAATGCCGCTGGCTCCCGGAGCTCCTCCTGGTAAAACCAGCCCCCGCCATCCATAGGTGGGAGTCCGCCCTCCCCCAAGTCCCCCACTGCTTTAAAACAGACCAATAAACCTTCCGCTTTTGCAGGTGCTTTCCTGTGCTTCTGTCTTTAATGCTGCTGTTTTCTAGCTTCTACTCTGTAAAAGCTAGAAACTTTTTGTGTGCGAAATAAAAGGGAAGGAACTGCTATTTTATCGCATTTCCAGAAGCCACCCTGCTACGGCCAGCTACCATCAGGCCTGCAGCAAAAACGTGGAGCCCGATAGCATAAGACTTGCTGGGTGCACGCACAGCAGCAAGCACGGTCCCTGCCCCAGAGGGCTGGAAATGAAGCGTGCGCGCTTACACGCTCACTTGCAGCCTCCTTGGACCCGAAGGAGCAGTTGTCGAGGCTGGAGTTAAGCATCAGTACCAATGGCAACAGCCTGAAACCTTAAAAATGGTGTGGGAGGAAGCTGTAGTCCTGAAAATATGGGTTGCTGATGACTGCATGAGAGGGAGCTGCGCCTCAGCGTCACCCACTGCTAAGCATTTTGCCTTTTGGCTTTCAGGGGCTTTGCTTCTGTCTGTGCCTGCGCTCTGCTAACGTGCAAGTGTAACAGATTCCTGTGTTTGAACAGGATTTATTTGCTGACTCTGCCATCTTGAAAAAGATGGGAAAGGGCTACAAGGTGGTGGTTTGTGGAATGGCCTCAGTGGGAAAAACTGCGATTTTGGAGCAGCTTCTCTATGGAAAACATACTGTTGGTGAGATATTTTTACTTTTTTCAGATTGTTTCCTTTTCCAAAATCTTGTTCTGTGTGGGCCCCAAAGCTGAGGACTGCTAACTCCACTGAGGTGAAGAAGGAAATGAATGTGGTTTTGTTTCGTCTCTGGGCCGTTCTTGAAATTCTTGGTCACTTATTTAGCAGTTTTTAAAGGTGGCTTGGAAAAGAACTCTTTCCCTGATGTTCCCAATTCTAAAATACTTGAATGTTTAAAAAGAAACAAGCACAAAAAGCAGACCGTGTGCTTGCTGCCTATTTACATAAGAAATATCTTGCTCCCTCAAAGATGCATTAGATACCTAAAAAACAAGTAGACATCATGTGATAAATGGAGAGACTGTTTAGACTTTTGTTTAACCTTCTTAAAACTTTATTGTGCTTGTTGTTGGCTAATATTTAATCAAAGTGCTGGGAAGCAAAACAACTCTGCTTTAGACTCCATGTTCTGTTCTGAAATTTAAGGGCCGAGTTTCTCAGCTGTCGTAAGAAATCCTCCCATGGAAAGCGACTTGAGACAGGAGCATGGGATGGCTGAGACTTGTTGTGTTGCAAAGAAACCAAACGAAGGCAAAGCCTGCCCGTTTCCCTCTCTTTCCACATGACTTGCCCCCTTAGAGGAGGGGCAATGTTCATTGGGCCTCACCTGACAAGGGGTGGCACTAGGAATGAAGCTAAGGGCTTTAGCAGAGCCTGTCTACTCAAGGGAGTAGTGTCTTTTGTTTGGGATAGTATATTAAGTGTAGGGGTAAGTTTTTGGATAAATATTAGAATTTCTTGAATTGTGCTTTGCAAGCGCTGTTCCTTTAAAATGTGTGGCTGGGAGGAATTTGCTGGCAGAGTGTGATACAGATCTGTGTGCTAATACCGTTGTTTAAAAGGAGGATTTCCTCTAATGTTGTAGCAACATCTGTTTTCTGCATCTTACCACGACCTGTGCACATTGCCTCGTGTAGCATTTGGAGCACTTCAGCACGAAAGTTGCAAGACATGTATACTCAAGATTTTTTCCTTTGCTACTAACCTGCCTCTCATCTCCTGGGAACTAAGTGATTGTCAAAGCAGCATGAGCAAAGCCACGTTGCTTAAATCTTACTGCCTTTCATTCCTTCCTGCCCCTAGCTCCTATTAGTAACTGAGGTAGGGAGGCTATTTGGGTGTTACTGATCAGAGCTATTCGTGGAAGCAGCCAGTTACGCGATTATATAACGTCACGGATACTCACTGACATAACCGGAGAGAGGCCTCGTGTTAGTGGTTTAGCTGTAAATGTCCCTTTATCACTCCTTAATGCTCTGCTCCTACTTGGCACTTGTGCAACACAGACTTTTTCCCCTTCCTTCTTGAAAAGATCCATTTTCCTTTGCCACAGCTCTGCTGTCATTTTTCAGAGTTAATAGTAGGGGAGGGAGCAGCTGCTAGCACAGGTGGGGTGCAAGACGGGGAGGAGGAAGGTAGCCTCTCATTGCTTTGCTTTTTGTCAGACTTCATTCCTAAGATGTTCAGAGAAACACATGAAAGAGTAAAGTCAAGACCAGAGTATGGAGTAGGCTCATCTAGAGCCACTGCAGCCCCAGGGGAATGAACGGCCAGTGCCCAGCTCTTTTGAATTCACCTGTGTGTGCCACCAGGCACATTTTGGGGAGAGGCTTGATATGTTGGTGTTTCTGGCAGTGCTGCCCCTGCTGTATGGTCGCTTTCCTCGCTGCACGTTCCTCAGCACGTGGGCAATGCTACCAGAGGGTACCTGAAAATATGAACAAGTGAAAAAGATTTCCAGAAGATCCTTAGCTATTGCTCCAACTGGTATTAAACTGCAGAAGCAGGACACCAACATAAGGGTCTTTGGTTCCTACAAGGCAACAACAGTTTGATAACTGGCAACTGCTTGATCGCTCCTCAACTGTTCTGAAATGCCCAACTCTATTGCTGGTGTTACCATTACAGGCATGGCCCCTTCACATTTAAAGCACTATTGCTAAATCTTGAGCCACATTTCCTAAAGCTTGTGAGCTCCAGAAAGCTGACATGTACATCTTGGCCGTTGGCCTTTTTGGCAGGAGGCAGAAAGGACTAGTGTGTTTGCTGAAAGCCCGTCTGTTCAGAGCCAGCTAGCAACGCAGCTCATCAGGTACAGCAACATGGACACAAGCTGTTTTGAAACCTGTGCTTCCTGACTGACGTCAGGAGAAGCTCTCTGCTGGTCTGAGGGCTGGGGAGCGGAGATGGGATGCGGTGGGGAAGAGTGCTGAGCTAACGCACGTAGTCTCTCCGTTCTTGTCAGCATCCATATCCTCCTTGCAATGACAAGAGGAGTGTTTGAATTTGGTTGCAGGCTTAGAGAACGAGGTCCAGTGTCATCGTCTGAGATGTCCAAGCCACTGACGTTGGGGTCTCCTCCTGGTGGTAAATCAGCCATAAATCTATGTCAGTGCTAATGTGCCTCCTGCTGACTTTCCTGTAAGAGGGAGTGGTGGCACTGCTGTTATCAGGGAAGTGATTACGTGTCCTTGGAGGTTTCATGCTGCTATATAAAGCCCTTGGCTTGGGAGTAGTGGTAGTGTAGACCCAGTAGTGGCGTGATTTTTTCCTAGAAAAATCTGCACCTTAGCTCTCCCTGGCTTGTAATGGATAAAGGCCCTAAATATGGCAGTTGCTTACATGTTCAGCCACTAGCGGTCTTGCAAAGGCACCAAGATTGCTTGAGGTCAAAGAGGAAAAATTACTAGAGAGGGACCTACTAGGTCTTCCCCTAAAAAAGGAAGATATGTGCCCTTGGAGCATGTGAGCAACAAAAGATGACATTTGGCTTTATGCTGGGCTTTAAAACCAGAGGAGGGGTAGTTTGCCTTGGGGTCCTGTGATGTGAGAAGAGAGGGCAAAAAGATGAGAGGCTGGTCAGAGCCTCTTAAAGTAATGTACATATTGCATGGCAGCCTGTCTGGCTCAGTTGAGAAGGGAATCAGACAAAACCTGAATGCAGATGTTTGAAATGGGTGTAGATTTATCTCTGAGTCATGCAGGGGCAATATTGCTATGGGTTGGGCAAAGCTTGCACACATGCATGTGGCCTTCTGGTACATGGGACTATCCCATTTTTTGTGGCTTCAGTGTTTTGTTTGTCCAAATCCTCCACCTTCTGTTGCACTCCCAAAGAAGGAGCGGCCCATCTTTTCTCCTCACTCATGAAATGGGTCCTTGACTGTCTTGAGTGTCTTGGGAAACTCGTCAAGTGGGAAGCTTGCCCCACTGGCTGGCCTGAGCTCTCTTGAGAGAGCTAATGCGAAAGTTACTGGCTTACCTTTAGCATGTGAGATGTCTATAAAGATGGTAGGCTTTTTTCTTAATCAGTACCTCTGTTCAGTGAAGGCTCAGAAAGAAGTCTTCTTTCTGCCTTTAAAATGTCTCTGACCTCTCAACTTGTGGTAAAGCTTATCAGCTAAGCAGGAGAAGATGAGAACTCATCCTGTAGAAAATACTATTCTCCTTATCTCTGCCTCCTGACGGCATAAATAGACGGTATGCTCAGGTTATTCATTAGCAGCTACTGCAAATCATCTTACCAGCTGGGAATGGAAACACTATATATTATTGTGGTAGAACCACAATAATGAGAGAGAATTTGCCTCACTTGGTCTCAGTTTGAGGGATTTGGGATTTTGGCTGAAAGACTTTGACAGCTCCAACTATGTGGAAGCTAATTAATCAAAATTACGCATTCTTAGGTCTTTCTTTTTTAACCTACCTCCTGACAAAGCTGCAGTCAGCTTTCTATTTTAGAAATTAATGAAAATGGAAGTGAACATATGCAACTGAGGGTGACAAATGTGGCTACTGGCTGGTAGGACCAGAACTTGATCTTGTAGCTGGATCTAAACGGACCAACTCCTGTTAAGGCCTGTCCAGCACTTCTCTGAGTCAGGAATCCTCTGATATCACAGAGTCACAGAATAGTTGGGGTTGGAAGGGACCTCTGGAGATCATCTAGTCTAACCCCCCAACTTAAGCAGGGTCACCTAAAACACATTGCCCAGGACCCTATCCAGACAGCTTTTGAATGTCTCCAAGGGTGGAGACTCCACAACCTCTCTGGACAACTAATATGCTGTCACTTGATCTAAGTAAAGGCTGTTGTCCTACAGTCGTACAAATGCTAGGAATAGCAACCTTTAGGAGGTCTTTGCTGAATTCCTGCAGGGCAGGGAGAAGGAGAGATTATATAAGTGTGAGATCTTCAAAAGTACCCGAGGAGAAACAACATTTGCATTGCATTTATCTTTCTGCATCACTTGGGAACTTCTGAAACTCCATCAGTCTTGAAATTTGTCTTTATTTTGATATCTGCAATAGCTTGCCTAGGTTGCCTTAGTACATTGAGCCTTTTTTTCCCCTCATTGGGAAACCACCAGAGGTTGAAGGATCATGCAAGCTACGTTTGAGGCTTCTCCTTGCAGTTCCTTTGTGGCAGCAGTTGGTAACATAGATGAAGACTTTCTGCCTCTCCTGAGGTAGAAGGAGCTACAGAGGTGTCAGGTGCTACAATGGCATCAGTCTCCTCTCTATTCCTCCTTTCCCTCACCAACTTTTTTCATCATTAGTCTAGTTTTCAGAGACACCACGAGACTGGTCACTGTCCGTTAGTTCCCCTTTTCCCCCATAGCTTCTGAACCTGAAAGCTGATTCCATCAGCCTGTTCGTCTGTGTCGCAGCAGTAGATATCTCAAAATATGTTTCTGTAAGTTTAGAACAACTGACGGCAGGATAGAGAGAACAGACCCACGTTAATGCTCTCTGCTAAGTAAAACCTAGCTGAGTTGGCAGCAGCCTGCAGTTGGTGCACGTGTAGCTCCCCAGCGCGAGCTGCCCTTGCCCGACCCAGGTCGCAGTTGTAGAAGGACGCCTGGGGCACTGTGTGAAGGAAAGTAAACCTGGGCTTCTTGTGGTGAGGAGGATGGGATGATACAAGATATGTTCCTAGGACACTGACCTTTCCTAATTAGCTGTGCTGCTCATACAACAGCTTGTCCAGCACATGTTTGAATGGAGATCAGGAAAATATTTAATCAGGAGTGTACTAACAAGAAGTGTAAATATTGTTGTCAGCAAGATTTCAGCTACCACATGGTCTGGGCTTTAGAACCAGGACCTATAATAAGGTAGGTATATCTACAAATTATCTGCATTTGATTAGTCCTCTGATGTATGTAGGTGAAATTTCACCTCTGGAAACCAACCCTGACACATAATTTCCAGTTCCCTCCAAAGACATTTTTTTCCATTTCACGTCAAAACGTGATGCTCCACTCTGCTGATTTACCTCCCAGGGCTAAATTTTTCCTCTTCTTTTTCAGGTAGGAAGTTAAAAGACAGAATTTTCACTGCTACTTTTAATGCCGTTAGGAAGAAACCATCACAGGAAAATGCAGATATATTAAAGACCGTTGAATTATAATGCAGTGTTTAGGTGGTAAAAACCCGTACAACATTATTCATTGCTTTCCAGAAAGAAAACCTATGTACTTATGAGTACAGTACATGATAGTTACTCATGCTAGATACTTCCTTGACCTGTCTGTACAATGAGGTAAAGCAGAGGAAGAAAAAATACAGAAAGGGCTCAATTACCTAGTTTGGTCTTTAAGAACGTCCCTGTAACACACTCCACAACCACACAGACTGTGTTCACGCTTCCTCTTTTTTACCTTTTTGTTTTGCCCTTCTGCTGTTAGTTTTGGTCTCTCATGTTAACGGGGCTTTATTGCGAAGCAAGATGAATTAGTTTGCCGCAAACCTAGTAAGAGTTTGATCTACGAAGGCTGCACAGAGAGGGGCTAAGAGAACAGCTTGTGCCACTTCTCTGCAAAGGAATGTTGCATACATCATGGGAAATGATCAGCGTGGGTGGAATTCTTCAGCTTGTTTGTCAATGTGAAGTATTTTGAATAGTGTCATTGAATATAGAAAAATCCTTATTTTCACAGTCTAGATAATCCCTGGTGTTTTCTTAAACAATGCACTAATATGGTCCCGTTTTGGCAGACAAAGAGAATAATGCGGTACTCATCAGTTGCCCTACAACAGCAAACAATCCATGTATATAGGAGTGCAGCGGAGGCAAAAACATGGCTAGCAGAGGGTTTGTTTGAAAACTTAAAGCTGACTCTGAAAGTGACCCAGCTACTCTATAGATACTTTGTTGGGATCTGTAACCCTCTCTGATTGCATCCAGGGTGACCATGAAGCTAAGCTGATCGATCTGTTTTCAGATTTGGCTTGGAAAAAATAGTTTTAATTAATTCAAAGTAAGCTACCTTGAATTTATCTCACATTTACCAGGGGGAGAGGAAGGAAGAGGAGCCAGTGTGCAGATAGTTACTATGGAGCAGGTGATATATATGAAAGCTTGTTCCCTTGTGCATGTTCTTACCCTGCAGTAAATGAGCTTGCTCCTATTAGCGAATCTGAGTCATTTTAAATCCCTAAGGGATGGCAAAAGCGCACTCTGTATTTGAGTAAATATAGCATGCACCTTGGCTTGCATGCAAACATCCCCTTCCCTTACTGGCTTGATTTCACTTGTTGATTAGTTGTACCACCAGTATACACATTCAGTTCCGGAATTATTCTTTGGGCTCCTGCTTCTGCAGTACGATCCAGCTCAGTGTGAAGAAAAGAAGCAGGCTCAAGATTTTAGTGCTTGACTATCTGGTGTTCCTTGGCTGTTCTTCCAAAAGGGTATGTTTGGGCAGGCCCATTTGCAACATGTTTGGCACAGAATTGGTAAACTGGGTGATTAGGATTTGGGAAACCTGGGGGAAGAGCCATATATAATCTTATCCCATCCTGAATTTACATGTTATGTGGATTAATTTTACAGGCATAATCATATACTTGTGTATTAGATGGTTGTATTTACATGGTCCCACTACCATAAATAGTTGGCATGGTGATCTATGAATATGGTCCTTTAGTGGGGATGACAGTCAAGGCTGAGTCCAGGTCAAGTCCCCCTGGAAAAATATGCACTGAAAGCTACTACCATGCAAAGTTTTACTGCAGTCTGAGTAATTCTTATAGTGCTGCTGTACTACCAGTTGAACTTTCCTGCTTGTTTTAAAACAGGCTTAGAAGAGGGTGCAACAATGGAAGATGTGTATTTGGCTTCGGTGGAAACAGATCGAGGCGTAAAGGAACAGTTACGGCTTTATGACACTAGGGGTCTGCAGGAGGGTGTAGAATTGCCAAAACACTATTTCTCTGTTGCTGATGGCTTTGTTCTCGTGTACGCTGTGACCAGCCTCGAAGCTTCCCAAAGGGTTGAACTGCTCAAAAAAGAGATCGACGTCTTTAGAGACAAGAAGGAGGTAAACGCACGATGCCTTAACTGCTTGGCTTATTTGTATATTAGTGGTAGGAAGTAAGGTTGCAAAGCATGAATTTGGTTTCTGTAAAACTTGCATACAAAGGAAAACAAGTTTGCCCACAGCCTTGGGCAGTCCAACAAAAGGAAGCTTTCTCATGCTGGGGAAGCCTAATTCACATGCCATGCAAATCGCGCAAAAGAATATGTGTGTGTGCATATGTGTGTGTGTGTGTTTATTTTTCCCTTACTTCCTCTGCTTCAGCTAAAATTCAAATAGCTGAATGCACAAGTCAGGACACTTATGACTAATAAAACATATGGTCTGCAGCGGTGCAGTGGATATGTTTTTTTAGATATTGTACATGGGAAGTCAAGTGCACAGAATAATATAACGAAGGGCATTATCTTTGTTTGTTTTGTCTTCATGTACTTGATGGCTTACAAACTAGTGTAATTGACAATGGGTCTCCCAGACATTAGTCAATTGGCAAAGCGGCTTTAATGTATTTTAACAACCATATTGAATCTATTCAATTGTGTGAAATGACTGCTCTATTTTCCCTTAGAAAGCAGCTAGTGTTTTCAGCTGACAGTGTTCCAGCTTAGCTAAACAAATATAACTTGCACGTGGCATTACCATTATGGCTTTTCTTACAGTATCTTTATACTCTCTAGTAGTTTTCCCTGCTAAATGTCTTTAGCCTACAGCTCTCCAAATGCCTCTTTTATGCTGTTAAAAAAAAAAAAAAAAAGGTGCATGAAGAATTAATTGGCTAGCAGTAGGGAGAGACTTTCCAAAATGCAACTTGCTTAGTACTCACAGCACATGAGGTGGTAGTGGAGGAAGGCAGGCTCATAGTTTGACATAAAGCCTAACATGCAGTCACAGGAGAGGTATGTTAGCTGGTAAGGCCTGCGGGAGCTGCAGACTGTCATGTATATCAGGGTTACTGGAGTCAGTCATAGCTACGCTGCAGGGTAAGGAAAGGTGGACAAGCAGGAAATGTTTCCTAGGCGGTGTGCTTCACGAGGGCCCTGACTTGTTGCATTAGGGCATATTCTAGTGCAGAGAGACAAGAGTCACAGCCCTAACAGGATGCGTGTCCCTGCTCTTGTGTGTTGCCTGCCTTCTCTCTCTCACTGCATGCAGGTATTTTAGAAAACTGCCAATTTGCTCATCCTTTGTGAGAACTGAAAGTTGCTGCGTTCTTGACCAAGAATGACATAATGGAAATAGTGGTGCTCACAATAAACTGGATAAAATTAGTTTCATCACTGAGATTTCCATTCCGTACAAAACAAGCTTTGAAGTCGGTAGAAGGTGAGGCCAGGAGTCCTTAGATAACATCAGCAGGCTCATGGCCTGGGCTCTGCTAGAACGTTTCCTTAACAGAATTAAGGCTTTATCTCACACATGGTGGTGCCTCTGAGCTGGCAAAACCTCACCTTGTTGAGTGACACAGTCCTCTGCTGTTTGGCAGATGACAGAAAACACTGATGACTGGTTCCTTGCCTCTGCTGGCTGTGGCAGTTCTCCAGCACGCACCTTAAAGTCTGGCCAAATTCTATACTAAATAGAAGTTGTGTTCTCTCACACTGACAGAACTGAACCATAGGTAACATTCAGTTGGAGCATGTGGTAAGTGCGTATGAAGATGACAGATTCTTTCAAAGCCTTTGCAAAGGGAGAAACATCTATCTAAACACCATGTGCTGCTATAGAAAAGAAAGGAAGCTTCAAATCTTACAGGAACAGGTCAAATATCTCTAGTGCGAAAGAAACAGGAGACATCCCAGAGTTAGCTTGATGAACAGGAAAGGGCAGGCAGCTGCGTCCATAGCAAAAAACTAATCCGCAGCAGGAGAGGACCTTATCACTAGGTCTTCGTCAAACCACTGCAGAGCACAGAGATGATCCCAGAGTTTGACTAAGCCATACCAATATGGCTACCCCTAATGACTGATACTGTTAACAATTTTTTTTTAGAAAATGATTAACTTAAAATAAGCATGAAGGAACAGTAATTCTACGTTCAGTACTGCCAAGAACAGAAGTACTGGGCAGGCCACGGAGCTCAGCTCTGCTGTACTGTCTTGGTGATACAGAAGTCACTTGATTGATCCTTACAACTAAGGGAATGACTTGATACAGCTATGCTGCTCTAGCTAGATAACTAGCTGCTCCTGAAACTGCTTCCAGTAGGATGGTACTGGTGCTTACCTGACCCATTCAGCTACAGAAGACTGTCCACTTAGGTCCCTCTAGTGGCTTACCATACCTGCAGGAGTGAGTAGCCAGCTGGGAGAGGAGCTAACAATTCAGCCTATGCCGCAGCCTTGCAGGGCTGCCTGATGCTGTCTACACAGGCATCCCTTATAGCAGGGATTAGCTTCATTTATGCTGCGAGCTGGGTAAAACCCACAACTGTTAGGGCCAGGCTTTCTTTGCTGCCATGCATTTTTTTTTTTCCAGTCTATCTCTCAAGCATCTGCTACTCTGAGCTACCTGGATCTCACGCGCTTATCATTTGTCTAGGGCAGCTCAATTGCAAAGTAAATGGAGAAAAGGGCTGTTTAACTTTTGCTCTCTTGGGTATGGTTTCCCTTGAAGTGATCTGTGGGGCGGACTCCAGCCTGTCCTGTCATTGAAGTCTGCTCCCATTTCGCAAATGTATATGAGGCTGATTTGAATCCACAGCTTACTCTTCCAAAATATATGCAGCTTACCTTGTGCCAGGGTTAAGTTAAAGAACAGGTCTGAATTGTGTTGCTATGTGCCTGCTGTTTAAAAGCGCTGCGAGTGGTGGATGCTTTTTGTATAAACCTCATCCTTTTCCTTTGTTTGTAGGTAACTGTTATTGTCTTGGGAAACAAAACTGACCTCCTGGAGCAAAGACAAGTGGAAACAGAAGCAGCACAGCAATGGGCAAGGGCTGAGAAAGTAAGACTGTGGGAAGTGACTGTGACAGATCGGAAAACACTGCTTGAGCCATTCACCTTCCTAGCTAGCAAACTCTCCCAGTCCCAGAACAAATCGGCATTTCCCTTGCCTGGAAGGAAGAGCAAAGGGAATAACTGTGATAACTGAGCCACCTTAATATTGTCTGCTGCTGCTAAGGTCACAGCCTTAGCCCTTTCTTTGCCATTTGCTTCTCACAATTTCACTTAAAGCAATAATCTCATTCAGCAATAAAATTAGCAAGCTCATGGCTAAGAGGTATCTTTCCTTTTTTGGGGGGCTTGGCTTGAAACAGTCACTGATGGTCAAACTCTTAAAAGCATGACAGGAATTCTCTTGCAACAATGGTTACAAGGTGAAGCGGAAGAGAGGCAGGCAGTCTTGTCTGTAGCAGGGGTTTGACTTCCTTGTGTACAGCATGTTGAGGGACAGATCAGCAGGCTTATCATTAAGCAATCCCCCAGCAAGCCTGCAGATCTATAGCCTCTAGTCACAAATAGTGCTGGCTCCAATACAGCATTAAATCTGGAGGACGTATGTTTGAAACGGTAGCAGTCCTTTTACCTTGACCTGAAACAGGGACACCCCTGGCCGCAGTGATTTTTGGAGCTACAGGAGACTGGGGTCAGCGCGTTGTTGCAGGAAAAAAGAGTGGAGCAGGAGGTACAACTGCCCGCAGATTTAGCCTCTGCTAGTGTTGGGCAAAGGGGTGGGGTGGGGGGGAACAGGACAACAAAACAAAACAAAAAAACACGTTGGAGGAAATCCCAGAACAAATCTTCCTTGACACGAAGGTTGTCAGCAAAGTCTGGCAAGCAGTGCTTTCAATTTAGGAATTTATTTGTACAAACCAGAAAAGCTCTCAGAGCGTTCATTAATTTAACTGCGACCTGAAGGACAACATACCTGTATATGATTTTGTTCCAGCATGTCCAGTACAAATCAGTCACATTCACATAGGTGATAATTTTACCGAGGAATTATATGGGACAACTCTGTAAGCAGGAGGTACTGCATCAGAGCGCTTAGTGCATTACATAACACTCCTACCCAGCTGCAGAGCGAAGCTGCCCTAATCCGCAATCTGTACAAAGCTAGAGGCCTGATAACAACTGGTACAAAGCACGGTACTGCTGTGTGAGAGGGGACTAGGGAGTGTAGGAGGCTGTCTTCTGGGAACATCCCTGTAGCAAATGCCCAGAAATACTTGTACAAATCTCTTGGCCTTAATAAGCAGCACATTGTCCAGCAGCATCAGCACACTATACCGCACTTGACTCGCCACATGGATAAACTTGTGCTGCAGAAATTTTCTGTCCTAGGTCAGCCTGTCAGTACACTAAGCCAAACTGAATATAGAGAGGCAGAAAGAGTGCAAAAGGTGACTGTTCTGAGAGAAGGAGAGAAGCCAGTTTTTGTACCCTAACACACTAATTGGTGCTCACTTCTCTTTGTTTTTGAAGATATGAATGGGGGAGAGGTAGTGAACTGAGGTACCCAGTTCCGTAATTTTCCACTAAATTAATCTTGTTTTGAAAAAATATTGAGAATTTAATTGTGAGTCAGCAAAACCACAAACAGTATTTGCACTGTCATATCATAACTGCTAAATAGTGTGTTTAATGAGCACAATTAAGCTGTGTGCTTATAGCATTGCCCTTCCTGAATACTGACAAACCCTGTCAGCGTTACTAATGTCAGAGAAACAGTACAATTCACTAAGAATTAAGCAAGCATTCCTGCCTTTACAATGGAGGCAGACGAAACTGTTTATGTGCTTTTCTCAGTATAGTTTGGATCGCTGTGGCCAAGGAGTAAGATAAGAGAGCAATTATGAATGAGCAAGCTCCTGTAATGTTTTGCAAGAAACATACCATTGCTCCTATTGCAACACTGGAGCTGAGTAACCATCATAGCGTGACCGCCCTCAGCCTGGCTAGTAACAGTCATTGTCCCACACGATGCTGTAGAACAACACTCCCTCCTCACTCATTTCCTACTGAATGTACATGTGCTCAGAGCCTTCTCCCCACCCAGAAGACACTGTGTCTGCCTGCATATTGGGGAAGTGGGGGTGACTTCAGAGTAGCAGTGGTTCACCACCTCCTTACTACAACCTCTCACCCAGGAACTGGTGATGTTCCCTTTTCAGCTCAGCAGAACCCTTCTTCATGAAGGGACTTGATTCAGCTTTGGATCAGTCAAAACAACCAAAGACCTCTGCTAACCTCACGCTATCTTTTAGGGTGACACTTGAGCCACAGGAGCATAGGTTGACAAGTGAAGTCAGTCAGGATTAACTTAAAGCGTGCAGAGATGGAAGGGAGGGAGGTGACTGGTTCCTATCCAGTTTTGCACCCCACAGGCTCAGTGCCAATCACCCTGTTGAGACTGATCTCTGTATGCTTTGCTGCTGGATTCAGGGGGAGCCATGTCGTGCGAGATCTGCTGGTCCAGATCAGCTTGCCCACTTGCTTCCCTGGACACTCAGGGCTTGACAATGACCTAAGAAAGGCAGGAGGAAAAGGGAACTTCTAGGGTGACTACAACCATGTTTCCAAATGGGTTATGTAAAGTCAAACAACATTCTAGGATCATTTTGGGCATTCACATAAACAACCGCTACCTATTGTTTTCCTTCATAGGCTTATTCTGCTGCTTTTTAAGCACTCAAATCAATTGCCTTTTCTAAATACTACAGTATTTCAAAGACAAGTGACGGAAATGGTAGTTTTTTTCCCTGCAAACAATGTGCACGCAGTGGCTTGTACCGAGTCAAAGTGAAACTCTCTGTAGTACAGTTTTACGAAGGGTTAATAAGTGAAGTACAACTGTACAATCCAGTGGCTAAAGGGCAGGACACGTATTTTGTTCTTTACTGTTCTACTGACTCAAAATCTGTCCTTGGTCACTGGGAACACTTACCTACTACTACACAGCTAAACAATCCTTTCACAGATAATGGAGAAGGAGGATTATTAAAAGGAGGAAAAAAAAATCAGTAAATTCAAACTTCTTTCTCCATTCCTCTTAAACTTCTGTCCTGCTGAAAGCAGGTTGCTCAGACTAGTCACCTGAACCAGCTCCCTCCCCCCTGCCAGTTACAAGAGTCTATTTGGCTCATACCGGTAATACAAAGCAAGAAGCAGACTAAAACCTATTGAGATTAAGCCATTTACATCCTTGCTCAGTAAAGGGGAGAAAGAAATGAATTTAAGAGAAAGTCCCTTACCAAAGATGCTTTTGGTATGATACAGGTCCATACTGCTAATTTTCCTAGGCTGAGCCAGACAGCTGAGGGAGTTTATACACCAAAACACAGTGTGTGTCAAAAAAAAAAAAAAAAAAAAGGCATTTTAGCAGACGAGGCTAACATACTACCACCTACCACCACCTAGCAAAGGAAGGGCACCTGTAATTAGCAAGTTATTTTGAACTAAATTAGATCTGATCTATATACAGATAGAGAAGTAAGTAAATCAAATAAATACAGATTTTTATTTTAAAATACTGAAATAAGTCTCAGAGAACAAGCACTCAGAAGTGTGTTGGAACGTGAAGTACCTGCCATGTGAAAAATGAGTCTTTATTTCCTGCTATTACCTTAAGGGAGTGGTCAGAAATACCATATTCACAACTACTTGCTATTGCTACATACTTCAGTGCAAACAGTGTATCTCTAGGAGATAATCTTTGTAGCTAGTTAAAGGATCTAGAGATTCAGCCTCCCTTACTCTCCTTTAAGCTGTCTTCTGCTAGCTACCCAGGACACTATCCTTACTCCTCTTCTAGCTGAGAATAGCACTCCATCAGAAAACCAGTCTCTTCTTCCTTTTTTCTTGACAGTTCCTAATCTCTTACACTTTTCCATCTGTACTTCTGAATAAAATATCAGTCCTGAAAAGCTAATGCTGTGAAAATGTAACTTAAGAAGTAACTAGCAAGGACTCTGCAGCAGGCAGCCTCTTCACGGGCCATGTGGGCCTGCCCAAGACCTACACAAGAAGCAACTGAAAAATTCTTACATTGCCATTCGTTGTATACTTATCTAGAAACATCTCCCCAAAACAGAAGCAGTCAGTGCACTCATCTGCAGAGCTCCCTTGTCTTTGTCCTTACCCGTATTGTAATCCTGGAAGTGTACTGACAGGCACTGTTCTGGTAAAATGACAAAGCAGGGCACTAAGCAGAAGTCTTGTCGTCGTCCTTTTTTTTTTTTTTTAAACATCTTTTTATTAGCACAGTAACAAATGCAGACTTAAGTAGCCCACAACACACAACCAATCCACTGAGTGACTCCTATTCCACGCCTTACAGTTAAACAGCTTAAGGTATTTCATTACAGGTTGCCATAAGTCCTGATTAAAACCTTTATTCTTTTCACAAAGATAGATTGGCTTATAAAATAATACATTAACTACTTCTCATTTCATATATGAGGCCATATATCCACTTCTCCCTATCACAGATCATGAGATGACAGTCTTTAAAAAGGATTTGTTAAATACCAATGTGCTGTCCATAGGGGAAAACAATCCCAACTTTTTTTTTTTTTTTTTTTTTTTTACAAAAAACCCAACCCAAAACAAAATAAACCCCCCAAACCAAAAACAAAACAAAAAAGCAAAAACAGTGTGTAGAGTCTTGAAAGGACTTTTACATAAATGTCAACATATGTACCTGTACAAAATTAAGCTGTTTTACTCTTTTACATATTGCAAGCAAACTGAAAACCAAAAAAGTCTAACAAGTTTACATTCTTCTCGGTACTATATGTGAGCTAATATTGCTGAACTAATTACAGTCTTAAAATATGCTATTCCCAATTCTAGCGGTCTACTGTAGCAAGATACCTTAAGTTACAACAACAAAATCTTAGGAAATAAAAGACTGAATAAAATCTGTTATAGAAATACCCTACTCTTTACCAGCACCCTCCCTCCTCCCACCCCTTCAAAATCATAAGCAGCTCTTTCCATCACAGACAAATAATGCAAGAGTTTGACAAAAATCCAATTTATGTAGCGTATCTTTTGGTCCATTGTCTGGCCATTCTGTCATGCTCTGCTCTGTTAGTCATATACTGAGTGGCAATACTTCCAACCAGGGGGTCAGCTGAAAAGAAAAATATATCACTTATTTCAGACAAGGTAGTGAATAAGAACTTAAAAAATAAAGGTTGAAGTGTAAGTTTAATAATCCTAAAGGAATTCACATAGGTAAGCTACACTACAGAACACCAGTTTAGTACACTTGGATTGTTTTATCTTCATCGGTTTGTGTGTATTTCTGGCACCGTATTAATCCATTACTTAATAAGGAGGCAAATATCAATTAAATTTTTAAGAAGTTTAAAAAAGACAACAATCCAATAGTCGTATTTTGCATGAAGGTTTTCACTGATTCATGTGTTTCAGGTTTATTTTACCTTTTCCAAAACTCTCCAGGAGATACTTATTGCGAAGTGTACTTGTATCAATACAAATCTGGCTTCTAGGACTGATCAGATGACAAGGAGAGGTTTCATCGTTCTAAACTTTTTTTTTAATACGCATAACATTGTATGAACTATCTGATGTTTCCCTCATCTTTTACGGACACAGATATATAACTTGTAAAATTGACTTTGTAAAGAAAGACACATTCCTCTTAACTGATATGGATAATGGGTGGGGTAAGGGGGGGGGAGTGGTGGGGACTACTTTTGGCATAGTTGGTATAACTGTATTTAAATAGATGGTGGAAAGTAAATAGCTACTCTGCTCATTTTCAGAACTCTGTGTGTGTGGCTTTTATAGCTCCATCTGCTACCAAATTACTACAGTTTCACACCTGTGCTGGGCACAGGCCAGTGAAGAGTGTTTAACCCCTCTCCCTTCCCTTCCAAACCAACTCTGACTTGAGGTTTTTAATTTGCAGGAGGGGCACTGCCACTTTCCTTGCAGCTCAGCCTGAGGACAGGTGAACAAGGGGCAGGGAGGGTGCATCAAACTCACCATCTCCAGCCCCTCACCAGCTGCTCTGGGGGCAGAAACCTGCCATGCCAGGGGCCAGAGCTACTGGCTGAAACCAACAGGATGTAGAGGAAGGCCGAGTTACTTAAATGCCAGGCAGGGTATAACCTTACAGGTGGCCTCTGTCACAGCGCAGGGGACTTACCCGGGTTGCAGTCTGTGAGAAGGGAGCAGATGGAGAGGAGAACTTTAGAAATGGTTAATGCTGGACTCCAGTTGTCTTTCAAAATGTCCAGGCAGATGACGCCTTGGCTGTTGATATTGCAGTGATAGATTCTTGTCCGAAACGTTACCTACAAGAAACGGCTATTAGACAGTGGGCTAACACGTCACACGCGATAGGGTGATAAACGACATCAGTTATAAAACACAAATTGTTACCGTCAGATCAGAGTTAAAATTTTATTTCAGAAAGGAAAAAACAACCCCACCGTCACAGAGGGCAGGACACGGGAAGGCGGGCTCTCGGTTCGGGCTAAGAGCGACCTCACCGAGCTGGGGCGAGGCGGGGACGGAGGCAGCCGCCCCCCGGCCCCTCAGGCGAGGCGGGTCGGGCCGGGCCGGGCCGGGCGGGCTCTCCGGGGCGCTGCCGCCCTCTGGCGGCCGTTGGCGAGATGGCAGCGGCGCCCCGCCCCCGCCGCCGCGGGCAGCCCGCCCCGCTCGGCTCGGCCCGGCTCGCCGAGGCGCAGGGACCGGCCGGGCTCCCTCGCGGGCCCGAAGGCCAGCAGTTTAGCTTAAGACCGTTCAGTTCGGCTGAAAAACCTCACGGGAAGGCGACATCTTTGTTTGCACAGAACAACTGACTCGGAAGGGGCCAGGGTTGCGCTTCGCTAGCGCCCCCCTTCACCCCCCCCTCTCCCCCGTGCCGCGCTGGTGGTTTTCTGTTGCTACCCAGCTGCCTCCATTTCGGGCCTGCCCATGGCATCTCCGCTTGGGGGCAAGATGGCCTTTCCTCAGCACTTCCCAGCCCCTGTCCAAGGAGGTTTTGGGGCCTGCTGCTACCTGCTCCAAGGGCCACCTCTGCTCCCTTAAAGGAAAATCCCTCAGAACTGGCAACAAGGAGTCAAATCAGTGGGGGGGGGGGTGTCTTTTTCTCCTCCCATCAGGATTTGGAACAATTCGACCAAAAACGCTTCATTCCCTTTTAAAATTTTGGCCACATCACTGAGGCTGGTTTGGTACACAGGTTGGTCTGGACCAGGTTTGGTACCTACTCATTCACTAGGAATGGCAAGGCAACAGCCACATGAACTTCACCAAGGCCACCAGATAAAAGTTTCTGGTTGCGATTAATATGCTAAAGTTAATTGTATTTATAGTAACAAAGAGCTGATAAATGCTTTCAATGCCTTTCCTTTTCAGAGTTGTCAGATCTTGGAGTTTTACCGTAAGCTATGCATTATAGGAAGTCTGCGGGGCCCAGAGCCTGCACAGAAATAATTACCTGGGATTTTCAGCTTTTATTAAAAAGAAGTTTCTAGCTGATAATTCCAGGGTAAAATATAAAGATATGACTCAAGTACAACCTTGAAGCCACAGGCAAATAAAAAGAGCCTTAATTTGAACTAAAAATAAATAAAAATTTCACAAGCGTGTAGCTGACAATACTGTTTCCAGCCTCTCCCAATACACCTCAGCTGTGTTAATAAACAGCCACCCTGCTTATACTACTAAAGGTCACATTACAGTTTTCACTTTTAAAGTGAGCTCTAAATTTCAGTTTCCTTTAAATGATTTATCAAAGGCCTCGGAATGAATCAGTGCTGTCTCAGCATGTCTAAGGAGAGAGTCATAAATGACAACACATTTACAATCTCACTGCAAAACTACGGCCAACTTTCCAAGTTTGGGTGCTTACAGTCACTGTGAAATCCAGCTTTTTTATTATGTTATGTCTTTTGCTCACAGCAGCAAAGAGGTCTGACGCTTTAACACCATCCACCAACATTTTTCTCTCCTTGGGCTCCCAATCTCTTATAAAAACCTTTGGATACACAAGGGTACTCTGGAATTGCAGCTCTTGTCACTTTTAAGTGCTCAGCATTCATACAACTCAGTTGGATTTTATTATTTTCAAATTTGGAAGATGTGAATGAACTGGGCACCTTGCCAGATAAGTTATCCAAAAGGGAAACAAAAGCATGACAACACTGTTTTCAGAAGAATACGATCTGACCTGTAGAAAGGCCTTATTCTGACTCACTTGATGAACAGTGACAACAAATTTGGTGGAACTTGCATGAATTAGGATTATCAGCATGAATAAAGGTTGTAGGGTTCATGCCCTAAATCCTCAGAATTTGTCAGCCATCCACACCCACAAATTTTATTGTCTGTTTATAGGTCACAGGGGTATTTGCGAAACACACATTTGGTAAGCGTGTGGTATGACAAGAAGAACACACTAGTGTTTTCCCCTGAGATCAGACCAGCCCACACATAAAACTTGTCAGTCAGTCAACCCTCATATTTTTTCTATCGTCTTTCTGATGCAAAAATGTTGGTTGGGACCCTCCCTCTTCCAGGCTTTGGGAGCAGACGTGGGGTGGGGTTACATAGCTACAAAACCTATCGCCTCTTGTTTTCCACGTACTGCATCTCTTAAGTTTCCAAGAATGCTCCCGCCATACAGAGCACTCCAGCTATTTTTGGTCTCACAACTGCAGCTACTTGTCACACAGGAGACACCCACAGTACACACTTAGGGAGACTTTCTGCTTTGTTCCTTGCAAGTTGCTTGGATTTTAGATTAAAACAGAAAAGCAAAAAAATCCCTACCTTTTTGCACATTATGGGTGGGAACAGCAAAATAGCTGCGAGAGACCAGAGATGTGCTTCCCCCCCCCCCCCCCCAACTTGCAACAAGCTGCAACAACTCCAAAAATAAGAACCCCTGCTGCTATCTACATAGGGAACCTTAGAGGTACAGCAGGTTGTACAAACCAGGATGGTGTTTCTTTCCTAGATCATATAATCCTCAACGGGAAGAGCAGCAAGGGCTCTCTACG
Source organism: Struthio camelus (assembly GCF_040807025.1). Taxonomy (NCBI): domain Eukaryota; kingdom Metazoa; phylum Chordata; class Aves; order Struthioniformes; family Struthionidae; genus Struthio; species Struthio camelus. The sequence continues at coordinate 44,132,237 of NC_090943.1, read as the reverse complement.
GTCACATGGGAAGCCCACGTACATCAGCCTGAATAGAGGGCTGACGCGACTCCGTGATACCTGCCCTAACCCACACTGTTTACTGTTAAGACAAATGAGAAGTTTGTGGCATTCACAATTGCTGGCAATGGCTTTGCCTCCGTTTCCCAATCAGCCCTCAATCCAGCCCACTGCTTGCTCACTATTTCTCTATTTGACCTACAGCTTTGGTCTCCTTCCAAGAAGGCTTCTAAATGTAGGTGAGGTAATAATTTTAATAGATTAAACACTTCCAGGAGGGGAAGTGTGGAGTATTTCCAAGTTGATACAATAAGGACCAAATTAACAGACAGGTCAAGAGTTCTAATTTGAGCACAACAGTTAAATACTTGATATCTGAGAAAGCAATCTCTTTAGACAGTCTCTCAGTCCAGTGGACTAATAACCGATAACAAGGCACAAATTATATTTGCCTCCGAGAATCAGACTTACTTTTTTGTTATTATTTAGGGAAGGAGAGGAAAAAGAGAAAGAAATACAGCTCCCATATATGTGCAGAACAGCCTGGTGAAACCTTAAGGGTTTTAACCATGGCACCAAAAGTGTTTTTCTCCAGTTAGAGGAGCTCTGCCTACTGAAAGGACTGTGGGAAAGATCTAAATTTGTTTTCACTTCAGCAGCAAGACAGAACTGGGATGGTGTTAGACACATGCAAGTCCAGCTGTTTGCCATTTACAATTTCTGCTGATGGTACAAAAGCCAGCAGCGCAGGGAACCCAAATGAAACTGGGAAAGGGGGAGGAACTGCAGGCCCACTTACAAACAGACAAACAGTGTTTAGAGTAAATGCTCATTATACATTATAGGAAAAAAAAATCACATAAAACTAGCAGATTCAGACCAAAACCAGGAGAAATTGAGATACTTAGAAGGTAGTACAACACATTCAGGGTCAAGAGAATACTGTGTGGAATATCAGAAAAATCAGTCCTGGAATACCTGAACAATCCTTTGGGAATGTCTCACCTGAGATTACATTAATGCAGTAGCTACACAAAGTCAAGCACAGCTTTTGAAAAGATATAAAGAAGCCAACCTCAACTTTATCCTGAAGTGACAGTGTAGGTTAATTTACACAGCCAGCAAAATCAGAGTAGGGGGAAGGAAGTGGTTAGAGGTTATTAATATGAATGATCAAAGCACACACCAGGTCAACCTAAGCTACTGTTTTCACCTCAGTAAATGAGATCTAACCAAACTATAATGCAACACTTGGGAAAGCATTCAATGTAATAATACGGAACAGTAACAGTCATCCTGAGGACAAAATACTGAACTCTAAAATTCTCATTATACTTGTTTATTGGATACCCCTGAATACAGGCCCCCTCCCCCCAGCATATGCCTGCCTAAATCACTATCTGAAACATAAAGACAAAAACAGAATACCACATAAAATGAAAAAATAAAAAGAGAGAACAGAGTAACACTAACATCTTCAAAGTGCTGTATGAAGTGCTCAATGAATGCAGAAGAGCTCCATTATACATATTTAGGACAAAGAGAGGGCGTATCTGGCCCTGTTTCAGATCTCTCCCACTGAAGTTCCTTGTCTTGTGTGATGTATTTCAAAGTCAAATTTTAAGACTTCTCACTTCTCCAGGCTCAAGTACAGTAGTGCAGGTTGACAAACTACTCTTTCTATTTGCAGACAGAAGAATTGAGACATCAACGGAACAGCAACGAAACTTTCTGTGCAAGTGAAACAACATGAGGAAAACATTGCAGAAGGCAGCTGTCCCTCTTTCTATCCTTCCAGGAATCTGTTAACATCACTCACAGCACAGGCCCTCTGACTCTTCTATGGCAACATCTTCCCCCAAAAGGTTGCCTCAACACATCCTCTAACAGACTGTATTAAACTCTCAGTTGGAGTTAGCACCAGTCCTCAAAGCCTGGACCCTGTATATTGTCACCACACATTTCTTGTCAACCACATTTGTCAGTAGTGGCTATACTTCAGCACCTTCTCTCGCTCATCGCCCTAAGGGCTTGGCAGCCTGCCAGGATGACCAGTTCCATCTCTCTCTCTCTCTCTCTTCCCCCCCCCCCTCCTTTTTTTCTTTTAAGGAGGCAAATCTTTTAATGACATTTCATTTTCAAGTTATGCAATGTGTTCTCCTATAGACGCTTTGCCGTAGGAAAGCCCACTGTAGCGCTGTTCTCCTAAGAATTACAGAGGACTAAAGGGGCAGTACAGGTTTTCCTCTACCTCTCTTTGAAGGCTTAACCAAGAAAGATTCAAGGGAAACTAGTCCTTTCACTCTAGTGAGCTTAATCTTTCCAGAGGTCAAGGCTTTTGAAATTGCCTTCAACCATTCTGCTACCCTACTAATATTTATGATCAATATGATACACTGGCATTTGTTTGAACTAGCTGCTTCTTCACTTCTTGCCCTAAAATAAAGGGAAGCTATAGCAAACACATTACTCTTACAACTTCCAAATGATCCACAAATAATATTTACCAGTCAGTCCAAGCAGTTGGACAACCTAAAATCAACAAATCAGTGGGAAGAAAGTAGGAGTAAAAAGCTTCACGTTAATATGGTAATTATATTTTCCACACTATCATTGATTAATACCAGCAAAGATGTTAGCACAGGAGCCATTGTAACAGTCTTTAGCTCTTAGCAAGGAAAAAGTTCTTCATTCAGAACCCAAAGTACACGAGTAGCACAGGCAGATGCTGTTAAATCACTGCTATGCTTTCTCCTACATCCCATCTCCATGGGACTGAAGCAATACATATATGTGGTTCGTAAACCAGCTTAGACACTGCTAGATGAAATACTCCATTTAAATGCAACTCTGCTACAATACAATGAACCTCCACTGAACTAGCTTGAGGCCTTAACAGGTGATGCCTGTTTTTTTAATCCCGTGTGTCTTTTAGTCTGGGTGAAGATTGAGATCCAAAGATAATGACAGAGAGATCCCAGTTAGAGGTCCAGAACCTAAAGCAGGGCTGCGCTGGACTGACAAAACTGTATTTTTGGTTCTGTGTCAGAGAGCTCAGCATACAGGGCCATCTCAATACTTTGGTAGTTACAGTAAGGTCTGCTGAGGTATCAGACCGGACAAGCCTGAGACCCTAAGCGCTTCCAACTTGTAGCATGGAAGGCAAAAGTGTGGAAGAGCACACAAGAAGGCCAAAAATCCCTCTTTAAATACTTAGTGGGCTCATGACATGATAAGATGTTGTTGCACAAAAAATTATCTAATACTTCTTATGCAAGCTACTTACAAACAAAATAATGAACAAATACTCTAAACTGAATTAAATTCTAACCCGAGACACAGAAGCATAACCATCCATGCAGACCTCCCAAAGAAAGATGGACAGGTATCAGCAGGAAATCACTACAGATGTCCCAAGGTAGACTATGCTGCTTGTGATTAAGAGCCCTAAGCTTAGGGCTGGAATGTAATATCTCGACACTACCAAAAAAATCTGTATTTACACTGGGTTTCCTTCATTTGAGAAATTTGTATTAACTCAGCTGCTACAACCAATTAGCAATGTCTCCACTAAAATGGACTAATGGCCTAAACTGGGGCAGGAAGTCTTTTCTATTCCAGACTAGACCACGGTCTTTGAAGACGCTGCAGTCATTGATGTTTATCTCATCAGTGCGACTACTTTTGATTAGAAAGTTAAACATGCACATAAATGCTTTCAGATACAAGGCAAACACGAAGTGTATGTACAACCACCTCTTCGTGTAAAGCAACACTCTTCCTCTGGCCAAGTACGTGAACCACAAGATAATGTTCACTTGCCTTGGTTTTTGCCTTGTAGCATTAGAACACAACAACAACGGAAAATAAGAGTGTCAAACATATAATACACCTACAGAAAAAGATTGCTACTGCACAAGTAAATGAACACCACAAGTGCCTAAAAAAACAAAAAACAAAACAAAAAATTCCGCTTTAGTGGTCAAAACGTACAAAAATACTACGTCTGTAGTAAGCGAGTGATTAGAGAAACAAATACTTGTCTCCTCACCTCCCTTTCCCATATTTATTTACTTTTCAGTTTCTTGGTCCTGTCCTGATGCTTGTACTAATTGTATAGGCTCTCTTAAACCAAAACAAGGAAAAGAGAACAAGCTCTAAAACAGTGATCAAGTGGACTGGAAAAGCAATTCACATTAGCTAAGAGAAATCAATGTAGTGTCTGAAAAGAGCTTAAACTTGTTCTTAAAGCAGACTGGCTTTCAAATGGGCTGAATCCCATTAACACTGCTTGCTACTAAATGGTCTGCTGAGCATGCATAACGTAAGATGCCAACTACAGGTCTCTTACCTTTGGAGGCTTGAAAGGATATTCTGGTGTAAATGTGATGTCAAGGAAGAAAACACCTCCCTCATAGACTGAGCCTGGAGGTCCTAGAATGGTTGATCTCCATTCATAGATGTTATCACCTTTGGGGCCAGCACTAAGAGATAAAAACCAAATAGTTTAGGAATATTACCACAATTTGAATAAATATGGCCTCATATATTATCCGAGTACAGCAGAACGTTTTCAATATTACACTTCATATACCACCTGGAGTAAAGAGCGTGATTCAAAGTAGACATTCATGAACGCTTCCAAAAATTTTCAAAAGCCTCATCTGGAATCAGTGTTCCATGCTGCTTAGCAAAGGTCTGCTGAGAAACTAGAGATGGCTGTTTTTTTCAGCTTCTCTCATCTAAAAGAAGCATCGTCCAGAACTTCTCCTAAACAAACTACGACACGACAATCTCAACACAACAGCAAACACAAAAGTTTAGAAGAAAAAATTCTTACTGTATTTTAGAAATGGCTGCTCTAGCTCAGCCTTACTATAACTGCAACACCTCAGAGACCATATTAAATTAATTTGGGACTGATATTGATTTTATTCATCCTAAAAAAGAGCACATCAGATTAAAAGTATATTACTACATTATTGCTAAACCATTGCTCACTTTGTATAATTAAGTGAATCCAAATGTATGATAATACTCTTAAATGTCAAAATTTTCCTCACTCATGTCAGTTTGCTACAATGATTTCTAAAATAAAGCCAAATGGACTGATCCCATTGATACTGTCTGCATTACAGAACTACTTTTTGTAAGGAGAATTAAACTCATCCCGTCAAACTAAAACTGTGCTTTCCCAAATCAGCTTTGTCTAATTCTAGATTCTCTCTAACCTACCAGCACCTCTCTAAGAGCAATACACACTAAAGATATTGCAGAACACAAATGTCTGCTTGTTGAAAATTAGTTTTATTAAGATCCTCAGACACTTTCATCCTGTAGTGTGCCATATGTCTCTGAGTATTTCTAAGTGCAGCTCAACCTATAATACCATTAACGGTTTAGGACTCCATTGCTACCTTTTTCTTTCTGTGCTGCTGTAATAATATTTTATCAGCAAGATGCTAGAGCTGGAAACTCCCTTTACACAAAGGGAGGTGCTGACGCAGCTTTTTCCATCATGGATGTGCTGTGACTTCAGAAATCTCTTCTCTCCTTGTTCTGCAAGGGGCTGGATTTTAACATCCCTAATGCAAAGAAAGCCAGCCTTTCCTCTTCCCTCCCCTTTCTTTTAACCAGGCCGTGCGAGGCAGAGAGATAAACAAAGGCTCTTCTCATATTATAACAAGCATGGAGCGGTAACACTTGAGAGGGAAGGCAATCCAATAAATTCAATATATACATGACAATATGCATTTGATTACTGTGAAGGGAACCAAGGTAATTGCTAGTTTTGCTAGTGTTAGTAATAGTATTACAAACAGAAATACAATTACAAAAATATAAATTCTCAGCATAACAACTGGGATCAGAGACCCATTTTTTCCTGCCCTTTGTAATACTGGTGTTCTTGACAGCAGGGGAATCAGGGGAGAGAAAAACAATTAGTTTTGTTATCAAATCTCTCTAAAATTTCATTTTCAGATAACACAGAAAATAAAAGTTCATGATATTTTGATGCTAACTAGGTCAGTAATAGTGAACCTACGACTAAAAGCATTCTTCTAGGGGAGAAAGAGCATGTAGCAAGGTAGTAAAGGGAGACAGGTTCTCTGCAAAGTGATGCACCATCCTTTGGGGAAAGGTTTCTCTCATCAAAACACAAAACCTCCCACCGCTCACAAGAACTGCACTAAATTAAAGTAAAAGCCTTTCCACCCTGAAGATTCCTGGCATCCTCCTCCACCTTAATGACTTGTTCATGTCCTATACAGGTGCATATATTTAGACACTCATTACTCTCCAGCTACCACTTGTTCAATGGACTGGAATAGCACTGTATCTCGATAGGAAGCTCCAGCTCTTGAAAGACACCAGCTTAACTGCGAAAACTTACCGGAAAGGACTCTCTTGGGCACCCTTAGCCACCACTCCAAGGAATCACCTCTCTATATACGTATTAGCAACCTACTGAGACACCATCATTACTCCAAGTTGCACCAATGATCATCCTTCTCCCCTCCTTCCCCTAAAGATGGAGCTACTGAATGGAACAGGTACTCGAGATCTGTTAGTACCAATTTACTGTTGGAATTTATATCACAAGAACTGCCAACTGGGAGCACTTCAACATTCAAGAAATGTAGTGTGCGATTAGCACTGAATACAGCCCTTTGAAGCAATGAGAAATATTTCAACATTTTGCATTTTATTCCCAGCTTCAACCCAAAGGACTGTCAATAAAAGAAATCCCACTGACTAAAAAAAAAATAACGTATTATTATTTATAACGGTCTTAGAAATCCCTTGTACCCTATTAGGTTTCCAATTAGAGCTATCACTGCATGCAAGTAATATACTTTCAGATCTCTGTATTAAAAGGGTGCAACATCTTTGTAAAACATCAGTAGGCTTTAACAGTGATGTACTACGCTTACCTTTTAAGCTTTCCATAATTCAATTAACAAAGCGAAATAACTGTAGATTTCCAATTTTTACATATTAACATTGATTTCCTATAAAGGAAAGACTGAAAGAGGGAGATGCAAGTCAGCTTCAGAGCGCAATATTGCTCGGGTTTAAATTAGGATTAGGTAACATCGAGCAGCTCAAGACGACCTAGTACTTAATAGAAAAGTGATGATACTGGAACATAGCTCAAGTGCAGTGGCATGTATTTTGGTGGAGATATAAAAATTGCCAAAGGTTAAAGATTACATTCTTTGTTTAAAATCCTTGCAATTATCTGCTTCAAAAAGAAGTTCACTGATACATAGTTACAGGGCTCAGGCACAGCTGCTACCTTCCCTGATATGTGTCACCACTACCCAGTATATACTAAGTGTCTACATCTACTAATGCAACATTTTGAAGCTGCCCAGCATACAACCACTGTGAAGACAATTTTAGCCAATTATATAGAAATTTTTTCCACTTCAAGACAAGAGTATGTGAGGTACAACTTTCTGTATTGAACTCAATAACCCACAACCTCTTCACTTCCAAAGAAAGAAACGAGACAAGACTGGTAGTGAAGACCAAAAGATGACCTCAAAAACAACAAAACTAAACCAAACCAAACCAACCCCCACTAAAAAACAACAACAAAAACACACCCGAATCCCACCACAACCCACTATCATAGTATTGTATCAGTGTTACACAACAGCACAGCTGAGCATCTCTCTTCCCTGGAAACACACCAATATATTCAGTGAGAGAATGCACTGCACCCACTGTAACAACTGTTCCTTGTCTTTCCCAAGTTGTTGCTAGCCTGCTCTCTGGGCAAATGCTACAACATTAATGCCTTTAGGAAATGGCCAGCACAAAGGTAGTTTTTCATTCAAGGACCATGTAACTTCAAGTCTAGAAGCAGCAGTCTGAATACTGCTGGTAAATGCAAGGCAGGGAGAATTTCTGGGCACAGCGATGAGACCAAGTTCAAAGATCTGCCTGGGGTAAGTCCCAATCAGCCTCATGCTGCTTTGGAAAAAGCCCATCTTGCTCTGCCTCCCTTTGCTGGCAGATGCCGTGTTCCTTCTCCGTTTAAAAAGCAGATGCATTAGAAATGCCTGCAGCAGAGGCTGGGGAGCGGAATAAAGCCTAGCTAAATAGGCTGCATACTTAGATGCCTTGCTGATACTCTGGAAGAAAAGCAGTTGTAAACATAGTACTCTGTCTCAGAGACTTAAATATTCATGGAGAAAACACATACACTTTTTCATGTATTAAAAAGGCCTGAAATGACATATAGGATAGTCTAGCACAAGAAGAGCCAGCCTGTGCCTTTTACATGTAAACACGACACATGCAACCTCCACTGCTGGCCCATACTCGATACAAACCCAATACTTTGCACCCACAAACTCAGCGCCCTCCTCTGCCCAGACATCCCTAGGAAAACTATCCAAAGTTTATCTACGTCACGGAGAGATGCTGCGATTTTTTTGTTCATCACGTTTCGCTCGTGTACTAAAATGCCAGGGAACGCATTGCTGACGTTCTCAGGGCAAGGACCAGGAAAAAATGACTAGGAAGGAGCTCGCTGTTTGTGTCAGCTTGCTAATACATTTGGAAACTACCTAGTCCTCTCTAGGAGTTGACCCCATGACAACACAAGCTCTTCTCTAGTAAAAATACAGCCCAGTGAATACTTCAGTTCCTCTTCTGTGAAATACAGAAAGCATGCAATACGAGAGCACTGCAGTGATAAATGAATCAAAACCAGTCAACGCTATAGGTACTAGATACCCAAAGAAGCGTATGCTCCTTTTAAAAGGGAACTAATTCAGCAGAGTCGTTTAAAATGCCAGAGAACCTTCTGTCAGGATGAGAAGGACAATTTCATGGTTTGCTGAAGTAAACAGTAGCTAATGAAAAACTAGCATTTCAATTAAAACCACAAGCAACAAAACTACGAACTCATATTTCAACTGCTCCATACCCCTAGCTTCTATTTTTGAGACTATTTTGTCCTGAACAGGGACAGTCTGATGTAAGTAGCTATGCCGTTTTGAAGTTGCATGCTTGTGGAAAAATAAACGTAATTTCCAAAAACACTGCAGACATGACCTTTTCCAAGAGACATAGCTCAAACTAGAAAGAAAGAACATACTAAAAGTATATGGGAATGCCAAGGCAGCACAGTACCTAAATGATCTCCAATGTAAAGGTGCTCCACTACAAACTGATAGCAACATTGGTTTTTTTTGTTGTTTTGTAGGTTAGAAATAGTGAGTGACTGAACAAGGAACTGCATCTCAAAGGTCACACGGTCATCACCTTACTAGGCAGCTTTAGGAAATATTTAGCTGACTGTTAGAAGGTCACCATTTTTTTCCTCCTCTTTTTAGAGAGGCAAGCACAAAATGCACTAGAAACAGAGTTTGGCTAGTAGCTGATGAGGATGTCATCCTGCCTCCCTAGGTGAAGTTCTGGTGCTCCTCAATTTTCCCTCCTAAACTACCAAATTCCTCGCTTCACATTACAAATGCTGCCTTTTCTGGAAGTCCACCAAGAGGGTTCATGCTAGGATTGCTAAGCTAGGTTGTGAGGATGAATTTGGGGCAGGAATTACAGAGGTACCTCAGAAGTCCTAACTCACTGGGACAGGCAGGTGCAGGGTCCCTGGAAGAAAGCAGGACAGCTAGCTTAGCTTACCCATTGAAAACATACACACTTACAAAATCCCTTATTCAAAGAAATTTTGTTCTACAGACCCTTAATTAAGCTGTGTTAAAAACGGGAATGTCAAAGCCAAGTTTTAAAAAAAAAAAAAAAAAAAAAAAAAAAGCATCAAATCCTTTGGCCACAATGTCACATCACAAACTTCATATTAAGGCATAGCTGTAATTTTAGAAATAATTGTTACCTCCCACACACACTTTAGCTACTAAAGGGTATTATGATGATAATTATTTCTAATACTATAGCACCGCGGCACTCCATTCGCAGATAGGATCCCACTATGCTAAGCACCTTACAACGCAATCTAAACACACTTGTGCACAACTTAAACAGATTTTTCATTTATAAAATAAGTGTTAAAACATTACACAGTTATTGGGAAGAAATTTGATCGGACAAGCAGATACAGTTAAGAGGATACCCTGGGCCATCCATTTATTTGTGACTTTTCAGTCAAGTAGTTTAAATGGGAGGCACAACTTTTCTGCCTCTCATTTTCAGTCAAAGAAAGGAAAGGAAAAGAAAAAAAAATTATGACAACAAAACCTCCCCTAGGCAACCATGGAAAGTTAATGGCAACATACTGAATTACCACGTGACTGTGAATCAGAGCAGTATTTTTGCCCACTGACACTACACACAGCCAAGCTGCTCCCCTGTGTCAAGATTAGCTAAAAATGATGGATTGACCACGGGTGAAATGCCTAGGAGCTCAATGAGAGGCAAAGGGAAAGGAGGGTAAGGGCAAGAGTTGCAGCTAGCTCTAAATCAAAAAAAAAAAGAAAAAAAAAAGAAAAAAAGGAAAAAAAAAGAAGGAAGCAAAGGAACAAAAGGGGAGGTAAGTAACCAAAGATGGAATATTCTACTGCTATAGCACTTCCAGCTACAAAATTGTGATAACAAAACTTAATTCTCTTTCTAACCCATGTTCAGGGATATGGTTTTAAAATACAAAGTAGTAAATATTATTATTTTTGTTGTAACTTGTTGATAGTTATTGTATTTCCTGTCTTAAATTTAAAATGGCAGTCACAATATTATTGCACAAGGGTAAACGCCTTACAAACCCCACCATGTTACTAAGAGAGAAGAGCACACAGCATTTCTGGTTTAGTATCTGGAAAGCTTTTCCTTTAAGTATCAGACTATTATATAAAACAGGGAGGTTTGAAAAATTGCACATCAATTGCACAAAGCTTAAACTGGATGGTAAACTGTGCAGTGAATCACATTCTTAAGTTACAAAAAAAGGAACTAAGTAATTAAATACTTCCAATAATGGATCTGATCTGGTGCTATGCAGGGATTTATGAGACTTCAGGAAAACTGTTTCACAGGGGAAATCTTTGGGGAAAAAAATAAAGTAGGCTTTCCAGGTGAGAATAGTTTATATCAAAAATATTTGGCAACAAGATCACACCACAAACAAGAGGGCCTGATCCTTGCCAAGGACTCGCTCTAATTACAATAGGAGTACTCGCAAATTTAGGGACCATCACCTGAAATATTCTAGTCTCAGCAATATATTACTGGGCAGTTACTACAAAACAACTTTGTGAAAAGGCCAGCCCTCTTGAATAATTTTGCTGCAAAGTTTGATTTCTAAACCGGGCTTCAAAAATTTAAAATAAAAGCTCAGCTAACGCAGAGGTCAGAAGGAGACTTACAATATTCTCAGGAGTGTGCTGCAGCTCCATTTAGTTTAACAATAATCACTTCAATTTAAAAGCAAGTCCTCATAAAAAGGTTCAAGTAAAATTAATCCATTTAGCATTGGTTCCAAAATTGAAAATAAATCCAGTGGGCTCAGCTCCCAAGGGCTCCTTTCCTTGGAGCTGGATTCTTCCTAGCCTTCTCTGCCTCAAAGCATTGAACTTTGTCCCACCACATGTAGGGACATTCGCTAAGTGTCCAACCTGACTACGGAGAGGCTGACTACTTCTGGAAGTTTACGGTTTCAATATATACAGTATGCAAATACATGAAATGCATAACTTTTAAAAATGTCAGTGAAATTACTTTTCTTGTATGCAAATCTGTTTTCCTTTTCCCCCTCACAGTTATTGCCTGACACCTTACCCTCCTGCAAAGTAAAATGTACTCGCTTATATTTGACCTTGCTTCTCCCACTAAATAATACCCTGCACAGGAAACAATAAAATAAACTGAGAAAGAGTAGAAGAGAATCTGACTCGGCTAATAATCAGCAGTAGCTTATTTAAAATGACAAAAAGATGTGATAGTAGAAGCTATGCTTTGCCAACTTAACCTTGTGTTATTTTTACCATCCGTTTCCTTCCTGCCATTTGTCAGCCAGACTATTAGCTGCCAACATGATGTGAAGGAATATCTGTCCCCATCAGACCTCATTTCCAAATTTAGTATTTATGGCACAGATGTGTAATTTACAATTGGTAAGCAAAACTAAGCATTCTCACAAATGCAACACTTTTGTGACTGCATCACTTGCTCAGGACCTCAGATTCCAACAAGTTTTTGGTAGCTGGTATACTAGCAAACATATTTATTCCCGTAACTTTAATGTTTTCACAAGGCGAACACACTCTCAAAGCGGTTGCCCAACATCAAATTGACAGTCCTGTATTTAGAGACAAGCAAAGAGAATCAATTCCCCCTAGAAACAGCATATCAACACTACTAATAAATATCAAAGTTCTTGGGTCATTAACCTCAGCTGTGGTGTACACCTCAGGAGATAAAACAAAAACAAATGCTCTACTTTCTCCTATTACCTACTGGGCCATAATAGGTCCCTAAATACACAGGAAAAAAACCTATCCCCTCTAAAAACAAAAACAGCCCAGTGTCACCCCCTTCCTCCCCCTAGAAACAGCCTGTCCAGTGCTTCTTTAAAACAATCAGAGGGCTCTCCCCTAAACCATGTTTTATCCACAAGGAAAAATGGAAATTCACCACAATTAACCTGCCATTCCAGAACGAAGCCAGAACATACATCTGTGTTTCCATCCGCCACGCCAAACTACTGTCTTACCATATCAGTGTGGGAATATGAAAGGTGGTCTTGATAAACAGATAAATAATCTCAGCACATCATAAATACTTAGATATCCTGTAGCACATCAGTTGCAAAATTGCTAAGCTAACTACTTTGTTTAGACTCGCATGACATGGAGGCTTCTGTCTCTTCAGAAGTCATTTGCTCTATTAAAAAAAGAATCCCATTTATTTAGTAAGTCTACCCATCCAGCATTGAGATGACAGAGTGGCCTGATTATTGCAGACTTCAGTATCATCAGTTTACACTGTCCATTTCATTATAACTACTTATTCCATAGATCAAGAAATGCATATGCTGAACAACTTAGACTGAAAAGGAAATGTCAGCTACAAACCAATTTGCAAAAAATGGTCCCAGAAAGTTAAAAATTACGTGTAACACTTGGCAAGAGGCCACCGCTACGCTGCAAATTGAAAGCAGGCAAAGACTCTCAAACTTCCTCAAACTAGTAAGTACATGGCTCTTGCAGCTTCACCCAACTGTCTTCTCAAGCTAGCTGTCACAGCTCCATGGGGGGAAAAGGGTTATTTTAAAGAGAACAGAGAATGCACTGTCAGACTACAAGTGCACAGCAATCTCTCTTGTCCTGTAACAGAAGCAATTCTGTAGAAAGTCTGTATTCAGACCAGATCATGCAATACTTCAGATGACTACTTTATATGCAACTTGAACTTACCAAGAGAACAAAACCAAAGTATATATGGTCACATATACCATGCGCTCCAAAACTGATCCCTCCACCATCGTCCTGCCAACTACTTAGCAAACTACTTAGCAACTACTACAGATTAAAACAATGTACCAGCCAATGAACACCAACACAGTCACTTTCCCATTAGATCAGGGATAGGTGGCATCATCATTACTTACCTAGAGAACCAGGTCATCACATTATCTTGGCGCTATACTGCTTCCAGTCAGCGTATCAATGCTGATACCAATGACATTATGTTGCTAATCAAAATATAATACATGGCATATGTGTTTTGAAGGACTTATTTTAAAGCTATATGAAACCTAGAAAGAAAAAAAAAATCTAATCTGGATGTTTTCTTCTCTTTTATCTACAATAAACTCCCTACATCAACTTCTTTTCCTTGCCATTCACTCAACAAATCAAGATCATCGCATTTGGATTAACCCACTTCACTGGGGGCGGCAAGAGCAAAATTGAACAAACCACCCAATACCAACATAAAATTTGCTTACTCTTCAAGACAACAACAAAGTATTATCTGTTATTATGCAATGCCTAGAGCATCTCTACCGATTTTCACAGCTCTTAACTACTATCAAAGCTGCCCAGCAGAACAGTTTTAAGACAAACACCACCTCTGACTTTCATGACTGTAACATTTAAAGACTAGAAGTTTTGCCCAACTGAGGTCTGAGATGCAAGTTTACTATTTTTAAGTAAAACAACTTTACTTACACTTTAATACAGCACAACTGTCAGCCAGTTGCACAGCAGTCACTAAAATTTGTTTACATACCACTGCAAGTTGTTCTCATTAATAACAGTTCCAAGCATTAGCCACATCACTGTAGTTAATCAACATTTATAGTAGCAGTAACATATGTAAATATTATTCTGAAGCTGACTGAGAGTCAAAGCTGGAAATAAAAGTTATCTTTCAAAAGGACTCAAAAACAAAATACGCTCCTGATTTTTGACAGTATTTTCACAAGGATGGCCTGACAAGGAATTTGTGGTGGCTTTCTGAAGTTTTGTTTGTTTGTTTGTTTTTTTTTTGGTCTTCAAAGTATTAGGAATATTAAATTTAACGCACATTTAATGTCACAAGAAGACTAAGCCATGGTCTCAAATAACAGTATACAGTATTGGGGCCAACTTTCATGCCTGAACTTGAAAGGAGAGGTACAGTCCTTTGCAAGTTATCTTTTTTCTCCAGAACCCTATTCAGCCATTGTTGGTAAGTAACTTGCCCCTAAACAAAAAGTGCCATCTTTGATAATCATCTTTTTTGACTTTTGAACTTCACAACACCTTCATTTCACTATGTTTTTGACTGAAAGCATCTCAAGAACATAAGGAAACATTACAGACAATGAAGTGCCAGCCAAGAGGGGCTTCAACTCACTTAGGGCATTACATCACTTACACCCATCTAAGAAGTGCACCACATACATAAAAGCCAGCGTGGGGTCTGTCCCTCCCCAGTTTCCACAGAAGAGGGAAGACTTTAGCGACAATTTAATAAGCTGGAAACAAGATACCCATGGATGGCAGTTAAGTTCTGCTAACAGAAGCCCACAGGCAGTTGGGTAAAAGGGAATCGCCAGGGAGCAAAAAAAAGTTCAGGCATTCTCATCAGCACTGCTGTACATTATAATCAGCTGAAAATAGGGATGTTAAATAATACTTAAGGTATGCTCTCATAATCCAGAGGCTCTTCAAGTCACAACAAATACCTATTTTCTCATAAACTTCCTAAACAATCCATACATTTCACAGGGAAGGATCTTCAGTGGCATTCAGTAAAAAATCACGTATTTCTATACTGGATAACGTTAACAATTTGTAACCATTACAACTTCCTATTCCTATTCCTAAATATTTCATAATTACACACACAAGAAAGAAAGCGCACCACTCATACACAGGCAGATAGCACTTCACATTTTCTAACAGTATAACCCAGCCACTGTTACATTTAACACCTTAAGGCAATGGTGAAAAGATTAGAAGAGAATTCCTTGGCATGTTTTGAGGAGCGTGTAGAGTTTTATATGTCATAACTATTTTTCCATACAGACACTCATGAAAGAAAAGAAATTTCTGAAGAGGTATGCCTATAAAACTTTTAAACTGACACAGAGATAGATCGGCAGTTTGCAGTTAGTCATTAGTGCACTTACACTATTAGCTTTCTGAAGAAAACCTGAGTACACTACTTACAACTAGGCATAAATACAAAAAAAGCGAAATAATATACGGTAATATGGCAAAGCACCTGGAAGAACTGACAGCCTTAATACCCATGCTTGACGTAATTTTACATACACATCAACACAAGAGGAGAAATAAATCTATCATTAGCTACAAATCATAGGTTTTTCTCTGATAGGAGTGTAAGAAAATGCACTGTAAGAAGAAAGCAGAACAGTTTGTTTCCAGTCTCTTCAGCGTCATTTGAAAAGACTGATTCACTTAGCTTTCTCACTAAAAGACAAAACAAAGTACACTTCAAATAGTCTTTTCAGTGAAATAAAGATGTTCAAACAGCAATATGTTTACAATGTACATATATTTAGACTATTTTCATCATGTTAGAAAATTCCTTAGCTAGTTTAAGCAATCTCATCTGAACTTTAAAAATAACATAATGATAAGAAACATTCCTTCATTTAAGTTTCCATACCATGATCTCAGTTTGAAAAGGTCAGTAAATAGAACAAAACCCCAAGAGCACACACATGCAGTCGTCTTAATAATTCTGTAAGAACAGACAAATTCCAAAGGCAGATGACACTCCCATCATTAAAACAGTCTTCTAATAAACTGTTTTATTTTAAATTGAGTTTTTAAGTCAAATATAATTAAAAGTTGTGATGAGACAAATCTATTTCAGTTTGGGCGAACTACCTGAAACTAGTTGTCCTGCTGAGCTTGTGCTTGTCACAGAAAGGTAAAACAGATCACAAAAAAAATTGTAGGTAAATGTTAATCACCCAAATGGTAATATCATTAAGAGATTAGCAAGCTACCAACACTGACATGATTTTTTTATTCATTCTGTATAAATACGTAAAGCTACATGTCACATTGATGCAATTTCCAAGCCATGAGTTAATGATATCAGAAACAAAGTTTGATCAGGCAAAGTCACCCTTAAGATTAAATACTGGAGTAAGAAACTGAAGTATGGATACACTTCAGTTTTCATCTTTAAAACGGAATTCTTTGAGATAGATACTAATTTAACAAAGCTTTGAAGGAAAATGTTTCTGGAAATCACTTTTAAAGGCACTTTTGTCATATATACGTTCCACAGTGCACAAACCTTTTATAATATGACTTGCAAAGATAAGATTATTTGTAAACACATTTTTCCCTCCTCTGTCGACTTTTAAGCATTTAAAAAACACACACACAAAACACCCCCAAAATTATTTAATCCACTCAGTGTAATAAAAGCAGTACTACTGCAAAGACTCTGATCACAAGGCAAATGCAGATTTTGTCACAAAACTTCATTCCTCTACTAGCTTATCAAAAGGAACATAGGAATCACCATGCTGGTTCAGATCGGAAGCGCACCTATTCCAATAGCCTTGCTCTGACTGGTTCCCAGTGTCAAGTGGGGGATGTCAAACGCAAAGATTCGGAATGCTGGTGCCAGGTTGTTTTCTTTCCCGACCTTAGCAACAGCCTCGTCAGGAACTGGCTGTTACTAAACGCGCACGTACATTTCTCTTCTGAAATGAGTATTACAAACAAGCTAGAGTAACTCTGTCTGGTTTTGCTCTCTGTAGAAACGTCTGAGTCCTTTTGAAGCTTGCTAAATGCCTGGCTTCAGCAACGTAATATGACATGGAATCCCACTGTCTAATTTCATGCCACAAAAATTAAATAAATTAAATTTCTCTATCTTTTAATCTCATTCCATATGCCTTTGTTCTTGCATCACAGAACAGAAGAAAATAAGTTTCTCATCTATTTTCTGTAGAGAGTAAAAATAAGGAAGAAAAATATTCTGTCTACTTTATGAAGTAAACAATCTCTGTATCTTCACATGAGAACTCTTCCAGAGTTTTTTATCATTCCCATCTGTCCTCTCCAAAATCCAACTATTTCTGCAATATTCTTTTTGAGATAAAGTGGGCAGCATTACACAAAATTTTGCAGATAACACTTTACTTTTTATGTATCTGCATTGAGCCTTTTACTCATTCACATGCTGGAAACACTCATTGCCCTTCCTTGTTCAAAATGGGAACGCTTATTACCGTAACTGTGTCCTTTATGAGCACTAGGCCAGGAAAGAGTAAGTTTCTTACATACTTTCAAAATAAGAAATTTGCAGCAAACCATACTTTTTTAAAGATCTGACTTGTCAGCAAATCCATTTCTAAAGGGTTTTTGTTTTGTTGCTAGAAGCCAGTAGTTCCATATCAAGCTGGCCTAGGCAAAGTACTCGACCTTTTGAAGTCAAAGGCAACACTCCCATCACATTCAGCAAAACAAAGGTTTCATGTGCAATGCAGGACAGAGAAATCTCTTTTGGGAACCTGGAAGAAATAACAGTGAGTGTAAGAGCCAGATTGCTGCAAAGCACTTGGCTGGGGGTTTATTTCATCACATTTAGCCCAGTTCGTAATTATGTCATTCCCCCATTCTTACTATCAGCAAAGAACACTTTAAAAGTGTCATTGTTGCTTCTGCATTCTCTAAAAGACAAAATATTGTATTCTTTATGAAAGAATAAACTCTAAGAGTTTGTGATCAACTGATACTGCAGCTGACCATATTATAAATAAGTAACAAGCTCTGCTGACGCTCTGCTTCTAAACGCTATCTGACCATAGCTTTTAGGTAACAACAGAACAGCGGAACGTTATTTAGCAATTCATAAAGCTCTGCAAAGTGAGCTCTTCTACGGGAGATACTTTAAGGTTATTTCTTGTAAAATCATAAAATCATGTGATTTATTCAAATGTCCTTTCCAATACTCCAAATAAGAAAAGATAAAGACAGTGAATATTTTGGCTAATTCCTATGGGTTTCTAATTTTTTTTCCTATTAAATTTGTGTTCAACTACTCTTTTTTCGTGATATACTTCAGCATATCAAAAAGATACACCTCCCCCTCCCCTTCCTGAGTAGGGACTGTATTGTTTAAAGCCCTGCTGAGATTTGCAGGCATAAATGTCAACTACAATAGTCAAACCTTTTAACATATTTATTACTTTGCTCCTTATATTTTTCCACTCTGTGGAATTTATTCCATAATTTAAAGTGCCACTTATTAAAAAGCCAAGACATGGTAAAGAGCCTGCTACCTTCAGCACTTCCCTTACAGAAACACAGTGATTTCACTCATTACAGTGTGCTTAAGTTTAATCAACTTTGTGGCTCTTTCTCTGCGGTGGCATTAATCACGCCAATTTTAGGATTCTGTCCCTCACTTCATAGGCCATTTGCACAGGCATTCCTGTGCAACCTGATCAGACACAGTGCATAATGGTCATTTCTGGGATGAGATGATAACATTATTAGGAAAAGGACAATGATAATATTTAAGGAGGATATCCAACTCCAAAGAGACGCAACACAAGTGCATACATGTATATTTAGAGGAAGGGAAGGAGAAAATGTTTGTATGTGTGCAAGCTGGGATTAAAAGGAAGGGAGATTTCCATTCAAAGTTCAGAATTCAAGCGCATTTTAGTTTGTAGGCAAGCTTAATTTGAGGGAACACCAAAAAATCTGCCCTTCTGGTAGAATATCTCAAGATAAACTTGTTCAAGTTACGGAGCACGGTTTTAATATTTCTCCCAAGTCACCATAATTAATAAGAATTACTCTGAATATTCATAACATCTAAATGTCTGCCCAATTCTATTTCAAATCCTGTTATGTTCTTGGCCTCAATTTCTTGTGACAGTAAGTTCCACAGTCTAATTATATGTGTGAAAGACACATATAATACATTCCTTTTACTACTCTTGTATTTGCCACCTTTAATTTGAGTAGAACATTTCTTTGTCCTTATGTTATGAGAAAAGGAAAACACACGTTTCCAATTTATTTTCATTTACAGTACTTTTCAATGCAGTACGAAGCAAATAGTTAAATAAATAACTTAAGTATTTCACCCTGGCTGTGTTCTTCCAGACAGAGTAAACTTTCCTGTCTACTAGTAGAATCTGAGAAAGAAGAACAAATAGAGGAACTAAAACGGGTAAACTTTACGAACTCAGAGCAAGCTGCTTATGAGGAAACATGAGAAAACAATTACTGGGAGCATTAAAAAATGGTCCTCTGTTCAACACTAGTAAACCTATATTTGAAAAATAATTAAACAAACAACCCTCCCCAACAAAATGAAATATAGCATCTGTGTGGCTGAAGATGCTAGTGAGGGAGAGGGGCAATAATCCTTCCTACCCCTTCCTGAATTAGCATTAAAAAACAGACCCTGTCATGTAACGTCACCCTAACCTCTGACACCACCAATGTTCATCATGCTATTTCAAACCCCATTGTAGAAGCAGTAACAGTTAACAGTTCCAACTCACTTTGTGAGCATTAGCAAGTTCTTAGAAGCCATCATCAGCGTCATGGCTGAGTGGTCTAAAAGGAATTGATGCCACGACTCTACAATGACATTTCAAGGAACTTGCAGGAAGGGTGTATATCTGCATTTGCATGTAACTGCTATTATCAGGGTGAAGGCTGCACTAAGCACAAGCATGACTTCAACCAGAACATTTCATAAAACAGGGATCTCTACAGAGAGGCACTGAATTTACAAAAGCAATTGAAGGAGGTTGCAGAGGGACTTGATAGGATTATAAACTGATGACATTGGTGTTGCAGTTTCAGTGGAAACCCTGCTTGATTAAGTTATTGAAGGACAGAAAAGAAGGACGAGTCAGAAAAACTGCAGAGCGTTTCCATTACCTAAGCTATAGGACTGATTCTTAAATACAACAGTTACTCTCAGATACTCTGGATCAGAGCCTGCAGCGTGGCTGACCGAGCACAATTCCAACTTCCCTTGCCTTCCAATGACAGAGATGCTGCTGCAGGTAGCTGCATCCAAAGCAGCATCAAATTGTCTAAGTAAAAATCACAGAACACAGAAAAAGGTGACTTAGGAAGTGTGGCAGTTTCTCTATGAAGTCTAACCCACCTGCCAAGTATCGTTCAAGCATGCTCTATGCACATTCGCATTAGTTTGGCTGAAACTTTCTCACAAGCCAGGTACTGAAAAACATAGGGAGAAGGCAGTAATCCAGAAGGACAAATATAAAACCAATGCACCAGAGAAGAGTGAGATCAGAGTGCTTTTATGTTACACTCCTTAAATGAGGACTACAACCTCTTCATTTTGAAGAATCTGGTTCTTTCTATGTTTAGAGACGTGAAGCTTGTACTTGAGGAAAATGTGTTTTCGTCACAATCCTTCATTCTGCAAAATCATGGATGTGGTGCTGGTTCCCCCCCTCACCACCACCACAGTCTGCTTTTTCCTTCATGAAACAAAATCATGATGGGACAATCCCCCCGGGGAGAAAGTGAGATCCTTGATCTTTACACCAGCATTATTAATATGCATTTAGAAAAAGGCATTAGTTAGATGTGAACAGGTTTCAGGATTTGAAAACAATTTTCTGGAACAGAAAAACTGTTGTTGACAATATCTGTCATTTGGACCAGATTTTTTTAAAAGGTATGCTTTTGACAATGAAAGAATTTATAAAAATAAGTAAGCTTTTACACTGTTAAGAAGTCCATTTTTCCAAGTTAAAACTCTGCAAGGACTGTGGGAAAGCCACCAGTCTGCTATTATTGGCAGATAGTTGCCAAGGGCACAAGAGCACAATTCGTTCCTACTTGCTGACAGAAGGATCTGTTTGAAAAAGGAAACCCAGGTGAGTGAAAGACAAAAAGAGGTGCCTTAATCGAATGCGATGACATTCAGATTGATTTTTTTAAAAAAGATACACATCTTTAAACAAATTTAGGTGATAAAGGTACAATTATATCCTGTTCTGATCATACATGCACTTTATTTCATACAAAAAATGTGTTTAAATATGCATATATGTATATGCGCAAACACGCACAAAATCAGTATGTCTCCACAGCTGTAGTAACTCAGCTCAGTGACAGTTAAAATGAACAGCTACTGCTACAGTCACAACACTAAGAAAGCAGAAAGGCCATCCAGGATTGACATGAGACTGATGAAACTGGCCTGCTTCAGCCCCTTTACTTAAGTATTTGTTCAGAACACACATGCTTTTACCTGGTCTTCCACGATGGCACATCTAGAAGTATATTACCACTTTAGCAACTTATTTTTGCTACAAAATGATGACAGAATATACAATATTGCAGCACCAATCAAAGCTAACAGCTTTTGCTCTCAGTCATGTCACGTTTGGCCTTACCATTTATACTTCTGGGATTAACTGTGGCAACTCGACATTACCCTGGGAGTCTGTTTTGCCTACACGTAAGAGACTTTCCCATGTGTGCTTCTCCTGGATGATGCAATGTTTAGAATTTAGGAAATTATGTATTCCATCCACTTCAGCAAGTCAAGTTAAATGCTAAAGAAAAGGAAAGTTGATCCTAGAACAATTATTTTCCATTACAGCTGCTTTTGCACATTTTGGAGAAAGCAATAATGGGAAAAGTAAACAGAAAATAACTTTACTTTCTCAGAAATTCAACTGCTCTCTGATAACTGGATTAAAAAGGGGTGTGTACACATGTGCATGCTCTAATCATACTATGAACAAAAAGTAAATCAGATGTAACACTGCTCCCTTAGAGCTGTTGTACAGCTGATATATAGAGATTTTAAAATTTTCAAGTTATTAATAATTACCTTATAATTACCCTGGAAAATAAAATGAACGAGTGAGCAAAATAAAATCTAAGCGAAAGTCTACTTCCAAGTTGAAGTCTGGCATCTATAGAAGGAACACGGTGTTAGCTCAGTGGCAACTGGAGTTCAGATATCTTTCTGAATAGAGTGGAAATCAAGATCTAAGCTACACAAGCTCCAATTAAAGCAGAAGAATAGCTTAAACTAAGGCAATCTTTTTATTAAAAATGTCTTAGCAGCTGTGACCAATGTGGATGAAAAGTAGTAACAGAGGCTGCCCAGTGGCTGTTGTGCTGGTTTTAAACACATTTTCCACTAGGGCTAGGAATGATCAAGAGACTCATCATCTCAACAAGTGCTCTTACTGTAAACAGCTAATGTTGAAAGTCAGACCCTTAATAAATACATGCACTTAATAATTTCACTCCTGAGACATGCAGTTCTGTTACAGACTGAAACGGCTACAGAAAGAATCAAAAAATACAGGATAACTTAAGCTCTTTGTTTTCTTCAGTAAGTAAAGAGATAAACTTCAACATGTAAAGCAAATTACCTCTCATAATCCCTGTGAGGGTGCTCAGGATGCACATGGCACTGATTCGCCACAGGCATGCAAGTATTAAGAGTTCAACAGACCTTCCCTCATCTAGATCAACGTCTTTCTGCACGTGCATCTGTCTTCTTCCTTTCCCCGTTTGCTACGCACTTGCTCACTCTACAACTGTTTAAGTTTCCTAAAAGTAGATGACTGTCACAGTCAAACTAATGCATGGAGGAAAAAGAAAACAAACAAACAAAAGAAAAAACCCAACACAGCATGCCCGAGCATTTCTTACACTTGTAACAGGATAACAAATATCAGAAAGGCAGCACCATGAATCTGAGCATGGCATTATTATTATGAAACAGTCTATATATTTGCATTTCATTAGCTACCTGTGGTGGCAAAAGTATGAAAGTTATCAGAGAAATAAAGGGAAAAAATTAAGGAGCCAATAGCAAAGACTTCAAATACACTTACACAACTATATGGTTTTACAGCTGCTTTACATAACAATAAAAAATTAATATACAGTAGATTTTTGGCAGTGTGGGCAGAGACAGCATCAAATGGCAGTAACAGAGTAAGCACAAATGATCTCTTCGGAACAATTAAGCAATTTTAGAAGCACCACTATGTCCAGCAGCTAATGGGTCCAAAGAGACATAAAGGTCAAAAGTGCGAGTTTCTCTCTGCTGACCAGATATCTTCTCTTCCTGCGGGCCATATATGTGATAACTGCGTAATCATATTATATAATCCCTACTAGAAAATAATCCTATATAAAACCCAGCACATTTAAAAAAAAAAAAAAAAAAAAGAAAGATCTTTCCTACAGAAGCCAAAAGCAAGATGCAGTCTTCCATACAGCTGTCTCAGTCCAATTAATAAATGAAAAAAAAAGAAAAAAAAAATGCTTACTTTCATTGCATATACTAGCCGAGAGAAAGAAAACCACTGTATATATATATAAAACAGTAAGATGTTCGAACAGTTCAATAATGAATTTGGAACATCATTTAAGAAAGAATAGGTAAATAAAACATTTTATACATTAAAATTTACAACTCTTGTAGTGACCTTGAACTCCAAGAACATGAACATAGAGAAATACAAACACTTCCTTCTGGATGCAGTTCATTCACTATCTTCAGCAAGGGCAGAAATTTAGCACTTGATCTCGTCTTGTTTATGACACATTATCTTCTCAGAAAGCCAATCTAAGCAAACATCACAATTCCACTACTACCTTAAAATCCAGAAAACCAGATTCTCTCTCTGAAAATAAGCCACATGCTAGAAGAACTAGATGATTCTCCAGATATGCGTCATGTAAAGAGTACAGAAGAGAAAGATTAGTAAAAATATTGACCAAGGATTGTTGCATTTGCCTCGTGTACAGCTGTGTGCTGTGTAAATGCTCACATAGGCTCACCAACGCACACAACAAAGATGTTCACATGACCCCAAAGTGAAGTTTAGATGCATCCTCTTGACCAGAAACCTTTTAAGATAATAAAATACACTTTTCCAATGACCAAAGAGTACCATGTAAATATGACAAATGTCAATTCCTATGTGTTCCTCGCACTCAGGATTACCCCAATTGACCCTTTAAGCACTTTAAAAACACTCTTTTCTCTTTCTGCTTTATCAAGCTCTCCTGATTCATGATCTGAAAACGGAATTCAAAGATCTATATACACATTCAGTAGTTTAGCTGATCACTGCTACTTCATTTGCAAATAAATTAATAAAACAAGATAGATTTTATTTGTTCAGTTTTTAAATTCCTCATAACCACTTGCTTTCTGTTGACAGGAGAACCCTGCCTCTTTAGCTTGCTGGAAGACACTGGCTGCAGAGTTTGACAAAGGCTTACTGCAGAAAGATTGGTGCAAGTGTCAGGAAAGCAAAGGGGCCAGAACTCGATCAGTGCAGCAGGAAAAGGCGGCAGGAAGACACTAATACTGTTCTTCACAAGTATGTGATGGTTTGCAGAAGAGGGCCGCTGCCATGGGCCAGAACAGGCAGATTGGCTCTATTCTGCAAAGGTTAAACCACACCAGTGACTTGGTACACGCTAGGTTGCGATGAAGAAATAGCCTGGGAGAGAGCTGAGCATCTGTTTAAGAGGTCAGGTTTGCTACTGGGAAAAGGGATTTGGCAAAATGTATTTTTCCCCTCCATGCTCTCCATTTCCAAGGTCCGCATGTGACTCCACCCCATACATTCCCAGTCTGCCCGGTGTGTGATAGTTCAGCCATCAGCTTTAGTGCCTTTCTCTTTTTCTGTTCTTTCTGAATCAATGAAGACCACTGCAAATTGAATCAAATTCACTAGCCATCACACAATTCGCCTTCCCAGATCCAGATCCCAATCGAGGCTCCTTCTTTTGCTCTCTTTAAGCCAAACTGATCACGAACAAATCCTGTCTAGCTGTTCAGTCAACCACAGTGAGAGAGAAATCATGGCACATCCCCACTTTCCCTAGCCTTTTACTCCACTTCTACCTGCCCAGACCCTGCCAGCTCATTGCATCTCCAGTATGAAGCATTATGATCCCAAGGCTCCACTGTCCAATCCCTATTTTTTAATCTTTTCTGATAAAATCCAGTACTAGATATTGAAGACGTCCTCAATAACTAGTTCTGTGATATTTGGCACTGCAATGAAACATGTACCTGAGCAATCTCAGTGCTAAATGGTCTAAATGCATAACTTTACCTCCCTGCATAAAGAACAGAATCTACTACGAAAAACAAAGCAAAAATCCTTGTAAAATGATGCAGAAGTCACAGCTTGAATCATCTACAGGTTAGAAAAATCTACAATTGCTGTGGAAAAAAATATGTACAAGACACCCAATATATTGCAAAAGCTCAAATATAACAGAATATTTATAATCATTAGGAGTTAAGTACACACACTGAATACTAAGTACTTTAAATTGGAATGTTTCAGCACGTGTAATAGCTCTGCAATTTAACTAATATTTCCCTAACAAATAGTTACAGACCTTCTAGTTATTGAGGTGGAAGGTGAAGTAGGAGCACAAAGACAGCAAAGAAAGAGATTAGCTGTTGGACACCTTTATTATTTCTCTGCTACTATCCAGAAAAAAACCTAATATATCTCAAAACACATTATCCTATTACAATATAGTAATATCACAAAGTAACAGCTGTGATAACCTTGATGTGCATAAAACCGGAAAATAACAAAATCACATATTCAAGATACTATAATAGCTGCTGAATAAAACAACTCGCTTATTTACTTCAATCAGATAGGAAAAAAATGCAATGTCACAAAATAAGCAGAACTTAATTTTTTGGGGAGGTGGGAAGGATAGGAAGACACCTACAAGCCCAAGGACTAAGCCTATTTTATTATTAAAGAATATTTAAACATAGCTGGAAATTTACATACTGCTTTGCAAACAGAAAAAAAGAAAAGAAGTCCTTTGCCCTGAAAATTTTACAGTCTAAATTCAGCAGTTCTGCATGCAGGTTAACCCTTCACAAAGGCAAAGAGAAGTGGCTGAGTCACAGGAAATGAGGGATTGTTCTAGGAAGCGAAGCATGAGAGGAAAAGAGGCAGAAACTGTTCCATAAAGGGCAGAAGTTGAACATTTTGTGTGGCTAAAAGCAATACCGAGTGGAACAAAGTAACAAAAGAGAGACCAAAATTAGTGGACTAGAATGAGGGTAAGCAGGACAACAGGGAAAAGGGGGACAGGAGTGCAGAAACTACGTATTTGGTGGGTACTCCACTAATAAAGTAAAAATGCCCCTTTTGCATCATCTAATTTTAGTACCCTGTTCCTAACTGGCAAGAGCAGATACTATTTAGAGAGAATACATGATTGTGGCCACCATCTCCAGTCCATTCCCCTTGTAATCCCACAGCATCCAGAGCCACCGAATTAGGGATGATAAAGCGTACATCCCTGACTTTTCTCTTTGTATCTGCTTATCTGGTGCCCGTAAATTTGTCCAGCTCGTTATTGAATGGGCTGATGCTATCTGCCTCCACAACCTCCCGCAGCAATAGATTCCTGAATTCCACTGCCCATTGTGTACAATCTGTGTTTATCTGTTTTAAGGCGATCCCCAGCATTTTCAGTGAATAATCCCTATTTCTAATATTACAGGATTTAGTGAGTAAGAGTTCTTGTCACGCTTCTCTTCCAGCTGCTAACGAAGGAGGCTGTGCTCCTTTAGGAGACATAGGTTCACTGGGCCTTCAATACGTTAAGTCTGCAGCTTCCTACTTTTAATACCAGTCTACATTGATAAGTATCCACTGAGTTTTAAGTCATTTTTGAACTTTCCTACCCTTTTTTGTCTTGCTTACTCATTTCCCTCTCCTCCTTCCTCCCCCTCCCCTCTATTTCTACATTGGCCTTTCTCTCATTCTGTTCCTTTCTTGCTCTCACTCCCCTAATTTTCTTCTCCCACTCCTCACCGTTGTTTTCTTGCTCATGCTCTTACTCATGTGCTTCTAAAGATATAGGAAGACAATCCATGGCTCAAGAGCCACACGCAGCTCATGCAGCAGTTCGAGGAGGCCTGCAAAGATACAGTTGGGCACCTGTTACATGCATTGCATTCTGAAAGGTGTAGTAGGTTGTGCCTTCTTGTTTTACAGAGCATTGTGAGTGGTTAAAGATTGTATAAACATGTTGACTTTACGGCTATGTGAATATTTTGCCTTCCAACTGGGGGTATAATACAACAACACAGCAACAACTACTGTGGCAGCTTGCATGCTTGCCTGTTATTTAAAACTCACTCATGCCCAAGAAAAGGTTGGCCCATGGATGGCCCTTTCCATCCATGCAGGAGGAGGACATCCCATCTCTTCCGCTCCTTATAGAGAGCGGTAACAAAGCAGAGCTAAAGTGCTGAAGCTCAGAGAAAAAAAAAAAAAAATCAGTCTTCCTCCACTTCCACCTTTGCCACAACCATCTCTTTCTGCAACCAGTGCAAAATTGTCTCAGTCATCCTGATGGGCAATCTCTCTGTGCCACCCCTTACATCCACCCTTAATGTTTCTATGCACAGTCTTGCTGACAATAAGACACAATACCTTCTGCCCAGAGTGGTTTTGTGTTTCCACTCAAATTCCAGTTGGAAAGCACACCTTTCCAGTTTTTTACCTGCAACTCATTCATTCTCTTAGTCTTATCAACACAAGCAATATGCTAACCTCATATGGGGAGTGAGGGGATGGAAAAATATTGGAAAGGTGTTATTTCAAAGCAAGGGTTGAAATTTCACTAGAGGCTTAAATCCTGGGATGCTACTAAGAGGCAAACAGTAGGGCAGCTGAAGAATAAACTGAAGACCTGACACTGGTTACATTCCTAGTGACAGCCTTCCTAAGTCATTCTTGCAACTATTATACATCTTCTTGCCTGAGTTCCTAGATCAGTATAGTGTGGTGTGGAAGTTCAGTTTTAAGTAGGAGGGAAAGCATCAATACAGGTTTAATGCAGCGGAGAACTGTCATCAGATTCATGACATTTTGAGATTTTATTTGGCATAGCCATTTAAAGTATTTTGTCTTCTCCCTCTCACTCATTGTTCCCCCCCCCAAGTATAAGTAACATAAATAGTTTTCTCAAAAACCAGAACATAATGAAACATGATGCAATTCCCAAGTTTTAAAAAAAAAAAACACACTACCAAAAACAAAACTAGGCAATTCTTGCTGATGAACAACTTACAAGGCAGTTAAGAAGGACACCAACTATAAATGCTTGCACGCATCATCTAATATATATCCTTTAAAAAGGTTACCAAGACATGCAGGAAATAATTAATGTGCAAATATGATATTACAACCATCAGCTTGATTGATCAGAAATTCCTGATGAAATGACCTTTCGTGGTATACTACAGTATTGATATAATTGCTTTAAAATTGTGTTATTACAACTGCATGCATTTTAGCAGTCTTTCAAAACCACCTGCAACAGTTGAACACTGCTTTAATTAAAATATACTGCAATTTTTTTTTTTTTTTTTTTTTTTTTTTTTACTGTTTAGAAGTCACTTCTCAGAGCAGCCATAGTCTATGCTTTTTCACAATACCAAATAATACATTAAAACTTTCTGGAAGTTGTCCACTTGAAAATTTCAAACATATGACACATCCATAACAGTGATCACCTAAATTAGGACCTTAATGTTTTAGCAGGGATAGTCAGTCTGCAGGTAAAACATTTTGGACAGCTACCCTGACAGGCTTCCTTGCGTAATGATCACTACTGCACCGAAGCTCTTGTGGCGTCTCCTAAAACTCTGACAAAGTTCTGCGTCCATACCAAAAGGATCCGCTGCCCCCCACCCCAATCAACTTATCTATTGTGAAAAGCCACCTCTGGCTTCAGAATCAATTTCTAACGTTTGTGGGGTTTTTTTCACTCCTGTTTGCCATTCTCAGCAGGAGCTCAGGTAGTAGAGAAATTAAGACAAAAAACCACTGATTTCTCCTTAACACACACTGGAATTAGCTTCATTGGCAAAATTCTATTGCTCAGATATCCATAGCAGAAAGAACATTAAATAGTAGCAGCTCACCCACCACAGGAGTGCCTCTGTTCTAGCCAGTAACATTTACTACTGCCTTTACAATTCTCTGCAGCCGTTCAAGATTGCCTCGGTTTCCAGCGAGTCCAACAGCTCCAGAGGGAAAGATCAGAAATGCAGTTCTCTAATCTCTCAGACAATCTTTTATACTCATACAAAGAAAACGTAAAATACATCGACTGACATCCTGATTTGGTTTACGCTCACTTTTGACTCTAAAAGTTGAAGACCTTGGAGGAATCAAGCTCTAAATTCTGCACTGCTTCACAGAAATACAGACGCAAAGAAATTTAACAGGACTCTACATCATTAATGGTACAGACTCTTTAATCCAATTACTTTGCATTTTCTCTCAAACAAATGAACTGCCAAAACTTGGCCTGGGCCCAGTTCTCAAAACAGCTCAACTTAATCTTACCTGATCTACGTTTTAAGATGCAAAATCATGCAGGGGGGATGAATCATGAAGGGGAAGAATCAAACACGAGATCTACTACAAGCTACAATCCTCATGTCCCGCTTTCCTCTTCTCTCCCACTTCCCATCCCAAGGAGCCCAGGTTAATAAAGAAAAGAATACTGTTCATTTGATGATGTAGTTAAGCATCTAGATCTGTGTTGTATTCTCCTGGTAATGTCAATTAGTCTCTCATGCACAGGAAATACTTATTAAATGCACTGTAGTAACCATTATACTTTCCACAAATGCCTTGGAAGACCAACTGCATGTTGCTGAAATTTGCAAATTGGCAAGAGAATCGAGAAACCCCCTCTGAATTCCAAAGTGTACAGTGTTTATTTTGACAGTTTTAGTTTATTTATAGTACTTGACAATACATGTTCTCAAGTTCATCTTGTAAAGTCATGAAGTCAGTATTTAGACCTCCAGTGTTAAGCCTCACAGGGAAAAATACATATAAACTTATTCCATTCAAATAAATGTACAGATTGGCAAGATTCTACTCTAATGACTACATAATATCATTAATTTAACTTAGTCTAAAGCACTTTCTTTGGCAGAGAAGGCATAGCCCTTAACTTTGTATACGGTGTACGAGTCTATAGATGTGCAATAATCTCTTAAGCCATTCACATAAAATGATATGTCCTTGTTTAGTACATTAAATACTTTTAGAGATGTACTATACGGAAGGCTGTGGTCTTTCACTTAAAATTACACAAAACTACAAGTGGAGGCTGCACAAGTTTTGCTAGGCACAAGCTCGTCAATAACCGTAATCCATGAAGGTATGCTTCCACCGGTGCAGGCGAGTTCTGTCTCCATGCCAGAGCACCTCCTTCACCAGTGGGGCCATGCTTGATCTGGCGTCACACTGCATCTTATCTGACCTTGAGACCAGTCCCTTCTACAGAAACCATAAAACTCTCAGTCACTACCAGCCTGCCCTTGTGGAAATCCTCAAAACACAAAAACTTCCCCTATCACATTATCAATCCCCTAGACTTCTTAGTTCTCTGTGGATAATTTTGTCTCCGTATAAAAAGACAAGGCAGAATCAAGCCCTTAAAGCGTAAATACGCCACACACCGTGTTTCCTATTTACGTCTATAAAGTACCATGCACATGTCATATGAGTATTTCTTAAAACAAAAACAGACATATAACCCCATGCTATGTATGCATCCAAGTATAAAAATCAAGACAGGCAAAGCTGGAACACAATTAAAATTAAACCAAATTAAAGACTGCATAACTAAAACAAAATATTAGAATATCTGTCTGTTAAAACATAGAGCAGCATAATAAATACAGTTGCGCAGTGCCCTCCAAGAGCAACAAGGCTTAAAGTCAAATAATAATAATTATTAAGTAGTATACAAGACAGTGTGCACAGAAGGGATTTCAATCCTCCTTGTCCTCAGTCATGATACAATTTCACAGCCACTCTCAAGATTCATGGTTCTGATATTTGGCATGCAAGAGCACTGAATGCAGTTCTTTGGGGAATTACTGTGCCAGGACGTGCCAAACAACATCTACCACAGAATCAGCCAGCTACTGCCACAGCATCCGAGAAGCCTTGCCATTAAAACGTTCCTGATTTTTAAAGAAAATTGACAAAAATAGCTCACTGTCTTCAGAAGTGTGAATTCCTGTATTATTAAACTAATCAATCCACAGTAAAGAAGCGGCTTCTATGCAGCTCTTGTCTGAAGACATCAAGCAGAGGACTTTGCCTGCAGGAACTGCAACCTACATATAGTTGGAATTCACCAATTATATAAATAGTACTATTTTTATGGTTTGCAAAATAGACCATATGCAGCTGCTGAGGATCTCTAAATTGGTTAATACACTGTTTCAAAAGGAAGAGTTATTTCTCCAGGGATCATGTGCCAAACAAAGGGGGGGGGGGGGGCAGAATGGTGAACCACGGGTAGTTTATATGACAAAAGATGTTTTTCAACCACACACAGCACTAATTATGAAGATCTTTCCTATCCTATTGTTTGAAACGTCTCACAGAAAACGCTTCAATTTCAGAAAAACAACAACGAGTGCTAAAGCCACTTTCACAAGCCAAGAATTCGAATTAAACATGATCTGCATTTTAGTAACAAGATAAAAATGCCTATTTTTTTATGGGGAAATAAACCCCGCCTTTGTGTCATTTTTGATCTAATAATTTGAGTGTGTACATAAAAGACAAAAAGGTCTTACTGAAATTAAGATTTTTAATCATAAAATATAAGACCAGAAAGTCTATGCTAGAGTATGGCTATGTTCAGGTCTCTTCAAAGTGTGAAAATAAAGAAAAAAATTTTTGATATTATAGTTTAATGATGACAGTACATCATTAGATAATACTTTAGATTTAAAAGCAAAAGCACTTAAAGCATTATTAGAGTTGGAGGTATTTGGAAAGTACATTTGGAAAGCAAAAAATTCCAAGCACTGCAAAAACAACTGTAATCCAAACAAATGCTACACTTTCGCAGTATGCAGATGAAATATATTAATTAGAAAAATAAACCATCGAGTTCAAATCCGCCTTTGAGCCACACATTTTCTGCAGACTTTCCCTAGCCAAGAAATCTTACTTTCACATTGCAAAGTTTTGAAAACTCTGAATATTCCACATATTAGAGCAGAGAGCACTTCTCCCCTCCATCTACCCTCAGACATATATTTATTAAGTGCTGACAGCTAACTTTCACAAGACTCTCAGGGAGATCTGGTCTTTATTCTGTGAATTTACAAAAACTGGGCTGAAGAAGCCAGGAAACACAACTGTATGGTATTATGTAAATAATGAATTTGTGATAGCATTTCACTCTGAAGCGACTGTAAGCCTTGCAGGCAAATGTCTCTTTTTATAAAGATTTGAAAATTATTTTTGCTTAAGTAACAGCTGGTCTTGCCTATATGGCCTTAAATGAGCCAAGTGGAGACAAACTTGTTTCACTTTGGGTAAGAAAGATTAAAAAACATTAACTCCAGTTAATATCCATTTTGGTCCCTCTACACAGATGGGAAAAATGACATTAAATTACCGTGCTTACATACAGACAATACCAGACACCCAATAAAGCATAAACTCAAAGCCCTGCTCGTAACACAACTGATGCACACAGTTCCAGCCCAACAGCTAAGCTCAAGGCAGCCTGCAACAAAGGAGATTTACATTCATTTCTCCACTTTGCCACAGACTTCCTGTGTGACCTTGGACAAGTCACTTGTTTTTCCCCATTTTACAGATGGGGAGTTGCAGCACACAGAAACCATTTATTTCATAACCTCATAGCAATTAGCAGACTTACGATCAGGAGATGCACAGATATGAAGGTCAAATAAATGACATAAAGAGTATAAACAGTACTTAAAGCTTTAATTAACTCCTGTTAAAGCTTTGGAAACCTGGTCATCGTGACAGAACCAAAGCTTTGGCACAAGATTCACAAGTGTTATCTACAAACGTAGCATCTGCGGACAGTCGTGGATGCCGGCCTCCAAGATCCACTGCAAAGGCATGATATACTGCTATCACAAACACATACAGAAACCAAAAGTCCAAAGTCTCTAGATAACCTCTTTAAATTCTAAGTCAAAAGCTATGACTTTCCATTATAATACAAAATAGTAAGAGAAATAATCAGGTACCATCTTGAGAGACTGGAATTACTTTAGGTCTACACAGTTATTCTCCAATTCATATTAACCACTAACCACCTTCTGAATTTGAAAGCCACATTTAACTTTCATAACTTAACACCAATAAGAGAAACAAATCATCTTGCAGGCAACAGAAAATTAAAGATGTCTAGAAAGCGAGCCTACTGAAAAAAAAAAAGAAGAGAAGTAAGAAACATTCAAAATGAACCAAACGCTACACATATGCTACACCAGGACATTATGAGAACAGCACGGTCTCCCTCAGGGACCCGCACATTTGTGAAATGTATTAAATATATATTTTTTAGAAAAAGTCTGTAAGTACAAAATGTATTTCTTTAAAGGAAAGCCAAACATAAGCTGTATTTCCATGCAGATAACCCTTGCCTCTGTATAAATAACAGTACTAGCCGGCATTAAAATCAGAATCACAATCTAAGGAGGAAGATATTAGGAGCAAGGGGATTACAGGAGATGATGAAGCAGTCCATGAGAGGCCAGGACCAGGTGAGCGTTTGGGGGACAGAAGCAAGATATGGAAAATCAGAAGCAAAAAAACTTCTGAGGGGAGAGGAAGTTCTAGGATAAGTTTCCCTCATACTACCCACATGTGTAAAACCCACACAGCTGCTCAGTCACAGGGTGTTTAGTGTGTTTTGGGGGGTTTTTTGGTTTGTTTTTGTTTTGGTTTTTTTTTTTTTTTAAACAGAGGATCTGTGGGATATACACATGAAAATATGGTCATTGCAAGCTACAAAAATAAAAATGAAACTCATTTGTTTTTAAGTTATTTTGTTTGAAATACCAAGTGGTTTTCATTATTTGTAATTGCATCTTCTATGTGGTGTTTTATAAGAAATAGAAAACAGTTCTTACCAAAAATCATTTACAACCTAAAGCTTTTTTGTTCAACATGCTGAGTTGCTCTGGGATGTGTTAAATATCTTGAACTCCCATTACAGCAGTAAGAACGGAAGAAGAGCAGCACTTTGCAATGAGGCCAAACATTAAAACATGACCAACACTGGATTGCTATCAATCCCAGGGTGCTGGATAAAACAACAGGGGAAAATAAAAGGATGGTAGTGAGGGGTGTAAGACCAAGTATCCAGTGGTGGAAGGGGCAGGGGGGAGTCCTACATTTCCAAAATAACACAGAAGGTTTGCTGTTAAGAACATACAGTTTCAGAGGTACCTAAGTAATGCAGGAGCCCATTTCATTTTCAAAAGTGGCTTTGAGACTTTTGCTCCCCTAAAGTTGATAGCTGCATAGAGGGTACCTTGTGTCTTATATAGCCACCTGAACATGTGAGTGCTGAGATTAGTTTTGCAGGAGGGAGTGAGGTTCCTCTAAAAGAAAGGAACCCCCCCACCACCTTCCCACAGTAACACCTGAAAAAACGTGCAGAGGAGCAAAACAAAAGGCACAAAGACAGCAGATATGAGGGGCCTGAGGTCAGAGGAAAGGTGAGGATAAGCAAAGCATGGAAGGAAGGAAATTGAAACTAAGTTCTGAAACTATGTTTTTATTATCTCACTCACAGCATGTTAATAATATTCATATAAAGGGGGGGGGGGGGACGGGGGGAATAAAGTAGTCACACTGTTAGCAGGCTTCCCCAGAGCAAGTTTTGGCAAGTAGAGTCTCTTAATTGCTTAATCTCCTCACATTCACAAATTGACAATTTCTATTTCTTCTACAAGAGGTGAGGTGAACTTTCTCCGTAACTGTAACAACTGAAACTCCTCGCACTGTTGCAGTGATCAGCACCTGCCTAACCTTTTACAAACCAACTGCTACAGAGGTAAACTTTCTGTGCTCCACTGGGCAATTTGAATCTGGGTAGCCATAAGCAGAGCTGTTCTCCTTCACTCCCACCACTAACTTTAATAAAGTAGGATGACTTCCACCCCAAGATAAGCAATACCAAAAACACCTTTGGTCACAGGCACACACAAAAAAAACACACACACACACACCTCTGTCCTCTTCTTCCTACTTATCAACATATTAACAGACAGTAAGAATAATGCCAGTTTCACAGTATTATTTTTTAAGACTTGCCAATCATCAATGTCGTTCATTTGAAGGTTGGAAGGAAGGTGGAATACCAGCAGTTACGTTATGGGCAAAGACTAATGGTCACTGCTTGTACTATGAACTAATTTTTACCAGAACTATTTATAAAGGCTGAAACAACACAAAGTTGCTGTGTGCACCTTGAAGCGCCTATCTTCAGTGGTCTATGTAACAAAAAAAAAAAAATCACAACCGTATTTTGACAGGTAGTCTGCTAACTCATTTTACCTATGAGCGATGCCAATTCAGACAAGGACAAATTAGGGTTCTAATATTTTTTACACAAACTTTCAGATGAAACTTGCAATCTGACATACTTACACACTACCACAACCCTTGACAGATCCGGTAAGTTCAAACTGCAATCCTGGCCCCTTGACCATCCAGACTAGGGTAACTACAAGTCTCAGTTCCTTTCTGATCCATGTTGCTGTTTTTTTTTTTTTTCTTCCAAAGAAAATCAGGGTATGGTGGGAGGAAGAGGGGGGAGCATCAGGACTTCATCCTGACACAGAGTCAGGATGCAGATAGGACAAACATTTCCAACTCAAGAGCTGGAAGCTCCAGTATTACAAGGGTAGTTGCTACTGTCACTAAAACAACATTGTCATGACTGAAGGCTTCAGGGCTCATTAGTTATCTTCCAAATAGTGCCAAATCTGAGTATCAAATAAAAAAAAATCAGTTTTGCCTAGCCAGTTCCTCAAGCATTGTAATTCATTTAGAGGAATATTTAAAATACACCATAGAAAATACTTTTATGACACTGATTCACTATATAAATAAGTCAAAGTTTAACATACCCTAAACCACTCTCCTTTCCCCTAAGCATCACCCACTAGTAACACTGCCAAAAGATCTGCAGCAGTTTTTGAAGAGCTGGTGAGCTTTTTAATGAGTCTACTTAAGCCTAGACTTCTATTCTACTCACACGCCTCATCCCATTCCTTAGTTCCATTATTTTTGATCCTTCGGACCGGTCCTGAAAGAGTGGCTCGGGACTTGTTAAGCTAATTCGTGCCAACGTTTCCCTGTAGACTACCAGTAGCAAAAAGCTTCAGTAAAAAGGTTTATGTGCATTTGTGGGTGACAACTCAGTATACTGAAAAGATCAACTTAAAAACGTATCTAAAAACAGCATTCTCTTTTGATTGCTGCTGCTACCAACATCAAAAGGCCTCAAACCTAGTCCAGACACAGCAAGAAGACAGGAACAGAGTCATGCTTTGGGAGCTACAGTGAACACAGACTAGACTGAAAGCAACTTTCCTCTTGAATGAACAGGCACAACCAAAGATGTTACACGACCAATCTCCTCCTCAAATGCAAAGAGGCTTGGGCCTACTAGGCAGTGAACCAAATCAACCTGCTAGATGCTGAAACAAAAGGCACAAGTTTCTAAAACATACTTAAAAACAAGCTCCTCCATAAAGGGCAACAGCATATCCCTGCCTCATCAGCTAACATGTGCTTCTGTAGGGCACCCACTGAGTGATGAACTCGCACTTCTCTTCCAACTATACTACTGTTTAGAACAGAACTCTCTGAGCTAAAAAGCTCCTAGCATTTTACTGTTTTCTGCTTCTCTGGCATGAGTCTTATATATATAAGATTAGTGAAGTCAAGCATTAGATTTATAAACCAGAAAAAACAGACAAGGAGCAAGTTGTCAGACTCTCCTTTACAGGATGGTTTCAGAAACATACACGCAAGCAGTATGACAGATTCAAAGACAGTTATTAAGAAAAAAACCCAACCCCCAGAAAACTCATATCAAAACACATTACAACTCTGCAGTCCTCCCCCCCCCTCCCCCCCCCCCCACCTCCCCGGAAACTAATGTCATCTAAGCATTCACAAAAGTACTTTAAGCCATCTAAATGGTCATTCCTCTGCTCTCTCCAGAGCCTCTGAGGATAACTACAACTAACACAAAACATGCTTTAGCCCCTCACCTTCCCCTGCCCTCCCCAGGGGAGGAATCAATACACACCTGCAGTTGGGAGGTGGATCTAAGGTGATGTCAGCCAATTCCTTCTGAATCCTGTAGCAATAAAAGCAAGAAAGAACAAAGGTAAGTCACTGTGTGGGATTGCAGTTAACATGTACTCCTTCCAGACACACTGTCACCATGAGTTTCCAACACTGCGTAAGAGAGGTGCACTCAGCTATAGCCTCCCACTAGTTCAAATACACTAAACAGGACAGGCATCCTATTACACAGTCAGAAAAGCAGACAGGCACTGGGCACTGAACACTCCCATAAAGATGCCAGCCACACAGGTGCAGCGGAAAAGACTGTCCTCTTTACTTTTGCCAATCTGCCTGTAAATGAGGGACACCCTCTGCAAATAGGATACACAGGGTGCTAGGATGAAACTGCAATCTGAGAAGGAATTTTGTTTTGCTGGATTGAGAGAAACATTCACTGCCAAACTGGCTTCCCCCCTCTCCATTGCCATCCTGAGAAAACACACCAGCCCCAGGGGAGTGAATAACTGAGCCATTCCCAAGGACACTTAAAAGAAGGTGAAAATCTGCATATTTCCACGGCTGCTGCATATTCCTGCCACCTTCAATTCTCCCCTTTCCTCACCTCCAAAAAACCATACAACAACCATGTTCCTTCCCTCAAGACTTCAGCCGCTCCTCTCTTCACCACATTCAGACAACACCCTGCCCTCCCTCACCAGCCTATTCTGGGCTCACATAGCATCACACTGCTTTTGCCACAAAACGCCCAACCAGCTATCATCCCCTTCCCTGGAGTCCCATTACTGTCACTCAAGCTTCCCCTCCAAATTTCCCCACCCAGCACTCAGTCTGCCTCTCTTCCCCTTTAAACTCAACCAGCATCTTCTGCCTCTCTTCTAGCTGTCACACGCAATAAGAACCCTAGTCTTTTTGTATTAGACACTTCACAATTAGCAGGCTTTTAAAACTATCTTATTTTCAAAATAGCTAAGGGAACCACATGTAAACACCACTTGCCACTATCTATACAAGTTTCCCAAGGAAACATGCTGAATGGAGATGTGGAATAACCAAACTGCCTAAATTCTACAAAGCCACAGAGAACTCTTAGTTGTGATGGCAGAGCATTTGCATAAAACCCCAGTCATTTTTGACATCTACAGATATAACCTTTCTGTGCTGCTTGACAAAGCTTTTCAGTGAGACAGACTGTTAACTCTTATTGAAATACTGAAAGTTTGCT
The DNA here is from genome assembly GCF_040807025.1 of Struthio camelus. Classification (NCBI taxonomy): domain Eukaryota; kingdom Metazoa; phylum Chordata; class Aves; order Struthioniformes; family Struthionidae; genus Struthio; species Struthio camelus. Next base: position 44,093,352 of record NC_090943.1, on the reverse strand, counting down.
TGAGAACTTCATTTGCCAGCTTAGCTTTCTGGAACAGGATGGTGCTAAATTGCACCACAGAGTAAATAAGAAAGGGCAATAACGTTTTAACTGAATGACTCCAACAGTCTGTCCAGGTGAAGAAAACTGACTGATGTAGCTGTTCTGGAATTACTACTATGCAGGCATTCTATGCAGGCATCTCTCCCCAATATAGACATTATTCTGGAATAAAAGTAATATTTTCCCCTCAAGAAAGCCATCTTGCCTTGTAAGAAAAAAACATTTTGGAACAGAATGTCCGCAGGGGGACGTGTTGTGGATTATTTATTCTAGTCAATGTACAGCTATACAGAAAAAAATTAATACAAGTGATGAGCAGATAGGAAAATAGTAATGTATTTGGTGGAAAAGATTTGGCACTATACTACACCACTTGCACTCATCTACACTTTCTTTCATTAAGAGAACTCAAAATTCTTCACAAACATTAATTAATCCTCAGAGTAGTTCTGGAACTAAAAAGCCATTATATATCAACCCCTTTCTACAGAGAGGGAAACTGATATAGAAATTAAATATGCTACTCAAGACCACATAGCTTCCAGTAGCAGAAAAGGAATTAAGCTCCCAAACGTCATTCCTAAAACATCCCTATATCCAATGTTATTAAGGAAAAGGGAGAAGACAGTGAAAATAATTGGAGGATAGAAAAACAGCCTGGAGAAAAAGAAAGAAAAATATTTGGGATGGAATGGAAGAAGAAGCAAGGAGAGAGATCACAGAACAGCAATGTCAGGCAGACACTCCTTACTGCACAGAGATGCTGAAAAAAGTGAGATGATGGCAGCTTTCTGTGGAAAGGTTGAACATAAGTGCTAGAGATGAGGAATGGGAGCAACAAGGGAGCAGCAAGAAAAAGGAGCAAAAGAAAATGAGGAAGGAGAAAAGATAGAGTGAAGTAGTAAAAAAAAAAAAATCTAGCTGCAGCCTCACCTCTTGGCACTGGTAGATAGCAGCTTAGAGTTTTTACTCATGCTGACTTTGCTTTCCTTCTTCTTAGGTGTGCTTGCCTCTTTCTCTGTCTGTTGGTTGGAGGATGAAGATGAGGAGGAGCTGGTGCTGGCCCTTGAATCGTCATCCGACATAGCGACCCCCCCACCACACACCCCAACCTGGAGAGGAGACACCATGGGGCGTGGGGAACAAACAGTGAACACAAACACACACAGAGAAAGGCAGCTGACAATCTTGCTCTGTGTCTGGGTCATGTTCCTTTTAAAGGGTCCTCTTGTCTCCCTCGCCTCTTCAGGTCCTACAGTCCAAGCAGGAGGAGCAGTAGCCTCCCCTGCACTAGCAACACTGAGGAGGAAGGGACTTTTAAAGGGACTCTCAGAAAGCAAACGAGGAGTAAGAGGAGAAGGGACTGGACTGCAAGGATCAGGGAAGCCCAAAGCAGTTCCTTTTAATCTTCCCTGAAACTGCACACACAAGAAGAGCCATCACCACCCACCACTATCCAGCCTAGGGGTGCAGGAAATAAAAACAGAGCAGCTTCGATCTCTTGCGTCCCCTGCAAGCACGCGGGGAAGGTGGGAAGGGACAAGAAGGACACTGCTGCCAGCACTAAAATAAAAGTGGGGCATCACCAGCAACAGGGGGACACCCCAAAGGAGGATCTGTAACCTGCAGGGGAAGAAACCTGTGCCTGCTGGATCTGGTGTCAGGAGCATGTGGGGAGAGGGGGGAAGGGTGGGAGAAAAAAAAAAAGGAACAGCTAAATAGGGGCTGGAGTACGCAGAGGGGACCCACTGAGGCCCAGGGCACCGGGGGGGCACGCCAGCAAAGGGGAAAGGGAGCAAAGGGTCTGTGCTGGTGGGGGAGGAGAGCAGAAGGGCCAGGGCCTACAAGGGGTGAGAGCAGAGGGCCTGGGGAGGGCCGGGGGAGGCAGGGGGCAGCGAGGAGAGCAGCGGGGCGAGGACAGCCGGGTCCGGAGGGCACCTCGGTGCCCCCGGGGGACAGGGCCGGAGGGCGAGCGCGGCGGGCGGCCGAAAGCAGGTCCCTACCCGAGAGGGGGCACAAAGTGCTGGGGCAGGGAGGTGCGCCGGCGCCTCGGGAGCGTGTGCGGGCAGAGGGGGCAGCTGCGGGGCCGGCGGCCGAGCCGCGGCCGGGCGCGGGGGGGGGGGGGGGGCGGCACACGGGCCGACCCGGGCGGCGGCGGGGAGGGAGCCGGCGGCCGGGGGCTGCTGCCGCCGCGCTGCCCCCCCGGCCGCGGGCCCCGCAGGGCCGGGCAGCGCCGGGGCCGGGGGGACAGCGGTACCTGACAGCCCCGGGCAGGATCCCTCTGGCCCGCCGCCTGCCTGCCTGCCTCCCTGCCCATCGCCGGGCCAGCCCCTGCCCCCGGGGGCCGGCCGGGCCGGCGGGGAGGGCAGCGGGGGGTCCCCCGTGCCCCTACCTCTCCCTTTGTGTCTGGCTGCTCCTCCTCGGTGCGGCTGGGCCTGGCCACTCGTGTCTCTCTCGCTGGGAGAGAAGCGGAAGTGCTGCAACAGCAACTATTAAACAGGCAATGGCTTCCCTGGCTGCCTTCCCCCCCAACACCGAGCGGGGGCTCGGTGGGCGGCGGGGGGGGGGCGCGATCCGCCGCGGCCTCGCACGGAGCCGGGTCGGGCCGGGCCGGGCCGAGGGGGAACCGAGCGGCGGCGGCGGCGGCCGAGCCCCGGCTCCGGGGCTGGCGGGGGGATCCCAGCAGCCGCAACCCCCCCGCCGCGATGGAGGAAAGGGGCAATGGAGGGGGGCAGGGACGTGAGTTTGTAATGGAGACCCCCTGGAAAGTAATCTGCGAAGGTGTGAAGGGGGGGTGAGGAATAAACACCCTCCCCCCCCCGCCCCCGGCTGTGCTTTCTGCTTCAGGGCGAAAGCCCCAAGGGGACAAGCTCGAGGCAGGTGGCAGGGAGAGGGGACAAGCTCCTGGTGCTGCTTTTTTAAGGCTGAGAGACGATTATCAGGGTGTGTGGGGGGGGGAGGCTGGTTGTTTTCCCCTTGTTCTTGCAACTGTTTCAGCCCCAAAGCTTCTCCCTTTCCTCATCTGCTTTGTCCCTCCAGCAGCAGCAGCAACTTCTCACCTGTCTCAGTTGGAAAGCAATAAAAAAGAGAAAGAAAGAAAGAAAGAAAGAAAGAAGCCCAGTCCAAACCCCCCACCACAACCAAGCCAAAAAGGATCCCCTCAGCAGCTTTTCCACCTCTCACCTGTTCCAGCCCTAAAGCAGCAGCTGTTTCTTCCCTTCCCTCTCCTGGATCAGCCCTGGATCAACAGCAGGAGCAGCCGCTTCCCACTTGCCTTCGCCCGGAGTTCAGGATTCCATTGTCCCCCACACTGCACTTGGTGACATCACTGACACACAAAGAAGGGGCACTTCGTGATGTCATCAACGCATGCTGGGAGAGAAAACAAAATCCTGGGCTCGGGGCTTGGCAGCCACAGAAAAGAAAAAACGCTGCTTCGGTTTTCCCAAGGTAGAAGTAATAGGGATTTTTTCTTTTTTTCATTTTTTTTTTTAAGTCCCCAAATTGGGAGCCCGTGTGCATGACGGGCGCTGCATTCAGTCGACTGGAGTGCTGTTGTACTGGATTTTCGAGGCTTTTTACTCTTCTCCCCCAAATCTTTGCTGTCGCTCGCTCACTCTCTGCCCACGAAGCGAAAAAAAAGTAATTTGGCAAGAGTGACCCACCATACCTACCACATGTTCAGAAGAACAGTACACTCGGTCACCTTTCCCTGTAGTCCTTGTAGGTTGCCATAGCTCTTAATTGAAGTGCTGGACCTATTCCTGAAGGGACAATAGGAATGAGCATTCCTATCGACTTTTCCGGGATAAATTTGGCTCAGTGCCATCAGTTTCCATAGCATATCAAGAGATCACATATCGAATTACTTGATATCTTTAGTGGCCGAAAATATAATGACCATCTCCACCGTCCAGCATCGTAATGAATAGGGCTTCGTATTTGTCATCGTTCTTTCGGTTTCCAGGACCTCCAAAGTGATCTGCAGGCTGAAATGCGCGATATTCGGACAAAAGCACGGCCAGCGACATGACGACGTCACGCCTCAGGAGTCTAAGGGGTTACATTATATAACCGTAGCCCGCAGGGCACGGAGGGACACCGCGACCCCCCCCCGCGCGGCGTGGGGCGAGGGACACCTCTGGTTAGAGCCCCTCCGGGCGGGGGGGGGGAGAGGAAGGAGGAAGGGAGCCGGGCGCTGACTACTTTTGAAAACCCAGCCTTCCCGTCTCGGGCTTTCACCGCATGACCCCGGCTGGGTGACACGGTGCTGCCCGCCCAGCCCGGGGACAGCGCCGCGGTCGCCGGCTCCGGGCCCCGCCGGCAGGGAGGTGCTGCACCCTGCCCCCTCGCGTCAAGATGGCCCCAGCGGGCGGCGGCCGTTAACGGGGCAGCGCGCGGCGGGGGGGGCGACCGTTGGGCGCCCTGAGGAGCCCCCCGCGCTGTGGGTCCCCCTGCCGCCCGGCTTGTCGGAGCCCCCCATGGCAAGGTGCCTCCTCGGGGTGCTGCCCTCAGGCTCCCCCGAGACCCAGCCCTCCAGCCCTCCGCTCGCCGGCACGGGCATCCCGCCTCGTTGAGCCTGCGGCGTTAACACAAAGTTGAAATGGCCGGGGCAGCTCTGCTGCGGGGGCTGCCCTAGGACGCCCTGGTGGGGCGGGCGATGTGAAGCTGACCCTGGCGGTGGACCTCTTCTGGGGCACCTGCTCCTTTTGCGAGGTCACAGACTTGAACGGGGATGAAAACCTAAATGTTGGGTTGGGTCAGATGCAGAACGCCCGTGGCTTCTTTTGGGGGCACTTTGGGGGATTTTCCTCAAGAAAAGGGGTGTTGGGCCAGCTGAAAGCACAGCTGCCTGGGGCTGTTGAGCCCCTCCTCCACGAGGCCGTGGCTTCACAGGTTTGTAACTAATCATTGTGGTCGTGACACTGACCTTTCACCATTTCAATCCAGTGATCCTTGGGTCAGAGGCGCCCCTGGAAGGGACACCCACGTGAGGACAGTGTTTCCTTTTGTCACCTTTCCCTCCATTTCCTTGGTACAGTGCATGTGCTGTTTCCCTCTCCACTTTCTCTTTCCCCTCTCTCTTTCTGCACCACTCAGCAGCACCTCATTTCACGTGGGTTTCCCAAAGCTTCTCCCCAAACTTGCTGCCCACTCTCCTGTGTAGTTAAATAGCACAGTATATTAGGAGGATACACCAATGACATTGTAAGAGTCCTTTCTGACAAAATAAGGAATTCCACTACAATTTCACATTTCCTGTTGTTGTTGTTTTTTGCTAACCCTCCTCTTCAGTCTTTGTTACCTGCAGTACGTAGACCGTGGTGAATTGGCCTCCAGAAGCAGCTTGCTAGCAGAGCCCACCTTTCTACTTTCAACTATGGGAACAAAGCTTTTGAACTCGTGGTCATCCTTCCTCCCAATAACTTTGGAGCTTTGGCATATCTGCCATTAAACAAAGGCCTCAAAGGCAAATAAATTTCATGAAAACTGGCATTTAGATAAAGGAGGGAGAGCTGTATCACTTAGTGCTCCTCACTGAAGGGGGGGGGGGCGCAGAATTCAGCTACTTTATATCCAACAGCAATCAGCCAGCCTGTCAGCATTCTCCAAACTAGCCTGTGAAGGCAGTGGAGGATGGAACTGGGAATGTAGTGGTACGTATCAAGCAAACGCAGGAGACAAGAGGACACAAAGCAGGTGATCAGGCTTCACAAAGTTCACTGCTTATGGAACAAATTTTTAAAAACAGAAATTCTTCACTTTCACTAAAAACAAACCTCCAGTCCATTCCTGTCATCACAGGAAACATGCACCAAAGTCAAATGAGACAACAGATTAATAATGAAAGCCCTCCACTTCTGTAATAGAGGGCAGAGAAAATGCAAAGATTATTACAAAATCCCACACACATTTTTTCCTTTTTTTATGTTAATAACCTTCATAGGGGGTTATCAATAAACTAACCTTTTGTTGCAGCACACAGTCGTGGGTAACCCTGTTCACAGTAAAATGATGACCAGCAGCAGTGGTTATTTACTTTGAAGCTTACCTAAAAATGCATTCTCTGAAAGCACCTACTAATGTCATTACTTGAGCAGCTGTTACAGGGGCAACTTCCATTTCATGACTCACCTCAGAGATCAGCCAACGTGCTGTTCTCTTGACTGCAGCCAAGAAGCCAACTAATGTGCCATCCACTCTCCAGAAGCATTTTTGCGGCTTGCCTTGCTCCAGCCCATGATTGTCCTCTCAGTCCTGCGTGGACACTGAAGAACCGGAAAAGAGTCGAGGACATGGTCCTTACTCCAGAAAAAAAGGAAGACTAGCTCCCCTAATCCAACCTCTTTCCATCTTGGGAATTTTGACAAAACCTCACTGATTGCCTGCTGCCTTTTTTTTTTTTTTTTTTGGTAAAGTGTGCGTTCACTTTAGCAAGTGACCTTTCCTTCTCAACAGTCCCCCCCCCCCCCTTTTCTTTGTCAAGTTCTGCAAAGGACTTGCAAAGGAAAACTGACCCAGATTACTCAGTCTCCCTGTGCCCCAAGTTTTTTTAATCCATGGCACTAGCTCAGTGTAGCAACTGAATAGGATTAGTCAATTTTCCCTCTGGATTAAATTTGGAGGAGGCTGCAAGGCTAGATGACTAGAATCGAGTTGCCTTTGGGGCTTTGAGCTTAATTCACGGCAGAAGCTAGCCAATTCAAATCACACTGAGCCTGCTGTTAAAGGAAGGTGACTAGGATTAGTCCCTTTGTACTATCTCAACTCCAGATACATTCTCAGCATTATTGCTGGCTGGTCTGTTTGGGCCTGAGCCAAAGCCCCTTACATCTCTGTGAGCCTCTCCACCAGCTCCAGTGAGTTTTGCATCAGGCCTTTTGTGAAGAGCAGAAAAGAAACAATCACCTGTTTGGGTCTCCTAAAGTCAGCTCGCTGCTAATGTCACGCTCGCAAGCAGGAATGCCTGAAACAAACTGATACCTCGCGCAGACTTGTGATGACAAACTTTGTCCTTTCTTTGTGACCCTATTATACAATGTCAGGCAGCAAGGAAAAGTTATGACTAGCTCACTAGCTCAGGACTTATGACACAGCTGTTTGAATAAAGCTAGGTGGAAACTCTGAGTGGGAACAAAAGAGGAACTGTATTCAAATGAGAGAAAATGTAACAGAGGAAACTCAAGTGCTCATTTCTATGACATAAGGGTAGTGAACTTACAGGCTTACCCTATGGCTTCCTTCTTACCACTATCTTCCCATAAATTAATGATGCATTCCAACTTCCCTTGCTGTAATTCTCTTGAACAATATGACTCTTAATCCTTAGAATTGTATCTTTTTCAACTCCTTATAGAAGGAGGAAGGGGTCCACAAGCAGGAGAAGACTTGTTTCCTCTCCTCTTATTCCAGTGCCAAAGAGGAGTTAGTCGCAGAGAGGAAAGGTTTAGGTCTCATTGTCAGATCCCTGCTGTTTGCTACTTGCTTTCATTTTTTTTTAAGACTAGTCCTGGAAGGTCTCTGAAGGCCTTGCTGAGAGACTGTCTTGTGAGCAGAAACACTTCAGACCTGCTGAGCGTTTTGGCCTTACTAAAGTCTTAGCCAAACAGCTGGTAATTCATTCCAAAGGCTTAAACGGAGAAGTATATATATACACACACTATATATATATACAGTATATACTATATATATACACTGTATATCTATTCTACCTGTAAGCTGTTTCTTTTATGCCCCTGCTGGAATATGGCCTTGTTCATTTTGGTAAGTGAAAAACTAAAGACGCTCAAATCAATTCAGTTTCACAGCATCATAAGAAGTTCCACGAGATATATTTTCAGAGGTTTCTGCCTTGCTTCCAGGTGATGAGATTGAGTCTTAAAATTGCTTTACCTTGAAGATACAATGATTCACTGCTTTCTCAATCTGCCAGATCTATAGCTAGTATTTAGCGATCAGGACTGAGAGATATATGACGCTTTTCCTGCCTGTGCCTCTAGCAATCACTCCATGTTTCTGATCCCCATTTCCCTTCCTGTAAAAGAAGAAAATGATGTTAATCAGGAGTTAGACTGAAGTGTTCTTACAGACTTCACCCGTAGCCACTCATTAGACTTTTCTGTCACTTCCTTTTTGTGTCTAATGGATCTACTTTTCTGCAGAATGCTGCCTCCCCAGTGGTCTCCGTCTTTCCTTTGGGCTTTGCAGTAGTTGGCTCTGCTTTTCTTCTCTGTCTCTGCAGTCAGTGGGCTCCCTGGACTGCTATATTCCAGACTCCTTGACTTTTTCTCTTCTGGCGTGGGGCTGATGGTGCTAGTTCTCCTAGTTCAGATGCTTTTCTTGTTTCTTTTTTTCAGATGATAGAAAATACTGCTTTATTGATCTTCACCAGCTCTCCTTTCTACATACCACTTTTCCTTGGCAGCAGTACTCAGGTCTTGAAGAAACTCAGAAAGTGGAGTGATTATAGTAGATTAAGCAATGCATTAAGATGGCATTGCTGTTGGCAGGAGCCCTGGGAGAAGCGAGAGGCATTAGCCAACATGACCCAGACAGAAGGACTCATGGAGGCAGTGGGTCAAACAGCAACAAATGCACTGTTTTTGCCACTGTTCCCCTGCTAAGTTGCAGGAAATTCCAGCTTGACATTTAAACTTGTGTTTGCTTTTGATTTGTCACCACTGAATAGCCAATGGTAATGGCCACTGCTGGACCAACTCTGCCAAATCTGTCTTTGGAGTTCTCCAATACAGTAATAAATGGTTTGGTTGTGACATTCCTATGCTGGCATTATGCTGGCATAACGCTAGGCGTTGCCTGGTGCTACCAGGTGTAGCCTAGGAAAAGGCCAGACTAGAGGACTGTTTTGCCAGCATAAATTGCATCTCCTGATGTGTTTTGCCTGCACAATTACCCCAACAGATCTTTCTTCAGTGAAAGCTTAACCTCAGAGAGTCTCTATCTTGCAACAGAACTGTCAGAGAGGAAAGCTACTGGAGATGACTTCCAAAAAGTGTGGGCTCACAGTTTATGCCTCTGCCTTTGTAGGGTACCTTGTGAAATTCAGATGAAAAGGACAGTATTTTTCATAGGGTCACCATATTGTTAAGGTTGACCATAGAGTCTGAAGAGGTACTCTTGAAAATCACTCATCATGGAGATGCAGATACTCAGTAAGACATACCACATATTGGTCAACTGAGCTGAAGAGGCCATTTAAGAACTCAGCAACAAACAGACAAAATAACCTTCCTAGTATCCGAGACAAAAGAATAAAATAATATTTCACACCTACAGTCCTTTCTTTCTTTTTCAAATACTTCTCAGTGTCACAGTATAGGTTACTCTGGCTCAAGTGGGTTAGTACAAGAAAATCTGCTTTACTTGCACATATGCTGAACTGGTAATATCCTTGCTCTAGTTTATTCTTTCTGCTAAAAAAATGAGTGATTCCCTGTCTACTCCAATTTCTTGGATTTGTAAATCTGTGTGTGGAGAAAATCCACGTCCCAACTTCTCAGAGAATGTATTTAGTGAGGATTTCAATTGACTCTTTCAACCTCTGCCTCCTCATCTAACAAAGGTTCTTCTCAACAGAGAAGGATCAGGAGAGGTGTTCAAGGCTCAGTAATTTCACTCTGTGGCTTGACTACAGTTCAAGACTTCAATGGTCTTCAACTGCAATTTTTCTCCCTAGGCCTCCTTATTATTACAGAGCCCTTCAAAAGACAGCAATAGAATCTCAGACTTTTATAGATGCTGCATTCTCGAGAAACCAGTGTAAGGCACTTTTTTCTCCCCCACCCCATTTTTTTTTTGGTCTGACCAGCACATCGAGACAAAGAATGGAACATGCATCTGATTGTTAACAATTACTTACATTTAAAACTCAAATCATAAATTTTTCAAATTTATCGAGGGGCAAAGCATTATTCATTTCCCACGTGAAGCCCATATTTAAAACAAAAAGGTGTATACTATCAAAACCTCTAAAGAGCATTGAGAGCCCTTCATTTCAAGGCTTCTTAAAAGCCATTGTCTATTTTTTCTTCTTTATATAGGCCATAGTAACTCTCAGATTATGCCAAAGGTTACAGAAGTATTCACAGATAAAATCTTCACAGATAAGATCTTCTCATTATCCCTTCTCTCATTCATGATCACAAAACTTCCATGTAGCATCTTCAGCAATTCCTTACATGGAAGTATAAGCTTAGGAAATCTAAACATTTCCGAATACCTATAAAAGACTTTTTTTGTTAAATAACCTCGTGTTGCTCTGCTCTGTTTTCATACAATCATAAAAGATGTCTTTGAAATGTGGCTTCTTGCTAAGCTAAAGAACGTCATGTCCATGGCCTGAACGACAGCTAGGTATTTCAGGCTTTGTCCACACTGGCACACTTCACCCTTCACGTCAATACAACTATACAGGTATAATTAAACAAGCATAACCCTACCTGTGAACTCCTGTTCTAACATAAAAATATTTTCTCCAGTGCAACCAAAGCAATGTAAATCAAATCTGGAAAGGGCTCGCTTCTAGAGCATTCACATGAGGGACTATAACAGCATAATTATAGAGTATATTATATAATAACCTCTTTTGTTGACATGCTATGGGAAAGTTTATCCATGGTGTAATGAAGTTGCTTCTCCAATCTTTTTATTTAGCATTTCCATCAAATTAGAACTGAAACAGCAGGACCTTGTTTTAATGTTGTGCTTGTGATCCTTTCTCAAATAATTCATGCACCTTCTTTTCCCCTTTGGCTTTTCCTTTTCTCTCTACTTCCTCATAGCCTGACCCACTGTTTTTCTCCATATTTCTCCAACCATGCAGATTCTCTGCTTCCTTTTTACCTTTTTTTTTTTCTTTATATGCTTCCATATGTCTGGCTTTTCTTATCTCTCCGCACACGATTTCCTGAATTTTGGCTGCTGTGTCCAGTCAGCTGGTCTTTTTTTCCCCATCTTCTATGAGTATACAAAATGGACACGTGATTCCTTTTCCCTCATCCTTTCAGTAGGTATGGCGGTTACTTCTCTTCTCTCGCGAATGCCACTGCATTACCTCCTTCTCCTTATTTCCTGCTTCTTTCAGGCTTACAGGCTCTTCCTTGAAGTGTCTTGTGAAGAATGTCTGTGGAAGCCACTTTCTCTCAACAGACCAGTAACATAGCTAATGGTCTACAGCCTCACTGGTACATAGTCTGTAGTTTGAGAGCCACTATCTATTGCCTCAGTTGGGATAATAAAAATAGGAGCTCTCTGGACATGGCTGTACTACTTTTTATAGTGTAATTGGGCTTTAGGCATTATCACAATACAAACAAGACACAACAATATAATTGCAGAGATCTAATTTCTGTTTGGAGAGCTTTAACTTCTTTTTCAAACAAAACCCTATGTCAAAAAATACCTGTAGAGAACCTAGTTCAGCAAGGTTTCTACCAGCCCAGAGAGAGACACATGGCTGGCAAGAACCTAGTCATTTGTATATGCTTAAAGCAAATCAGAAGAACATGCCTCCTATCTCGGAATACAATATTCAAGGTGTCAGCAAAACTGTATAGCTCTGCAGCACTTTGGGTGGCAATCATACCACACCTGGGAAGGGTTGGTTGCAAAACTGTGGTTGAAAAAAACAGGGCAACGAACAACAGATGTCAAGGAGTCCTTCCTCCACCAAGTATTGTCAGGAGGATGAGTAGAGTTTCTTTTTCACTTGCTCTCTGAAAATTTGCAAATAAATTGCTATGCCCTCAAAAATGAGATTTACATTTCAAATCCCAGAATTTATATGTTGAAACTACAGTCAGTCTTTACAGGGCAGGCTGATGTAAGAGGCATATTCATAAGATTTTTTTTAAAAACAGCTACTAATGAAATGAAATATTGCCATTTTTCCTAGGACTTGGCTGGAAGGGAAAGCTGAGGTTTTACAAAAAGCAGAGAGATGTCTCCAGTACCACTTCTAAACTCTGCCACAATTATTTGTTTTAAACATTTGCTAACCTCAAAATATGCCCATCTATTTTTTGTTGGTATCACAGAAAGATGACACCACCCTTTTAGGTATACAGTGTCACACAGGACAAACAATGCAATATAGTCATCTGCAGTCTGGGAAATTGCAGGCTCATTTATCACACAGTATTCCACCAGTTTACCTTTTATTTAAACTCATCAGGCCTCACACACTGACTGCTGAAGTCAATAAGATTCTTTCCACTAGTTTAATCTATTTCAAGCCGAGCCAATGGATAGGAGCAGATTTTTTGGTAAGAAACTCATTACTGGAGATGCTGCTGCTTTCTGCAGCTCCAAGATTGCCATTGGCAGAATGCCGATAGCTGCCTTAATGTCTCAGTTGCATCCACATTCTGTATTGTGGCCGTGTTACCCAGGTATTGTGAGCTTCTTTAATTTAGCTGCCTTGATCTCCATTCAGTTGATGGTTCTTTCGCCTACTGTGAAATACTATTTTCCTGTCTCGTAGTTTCTGTACTATTGGCAGCTCTTTCTCTCTGCTTATCAGAAAAGCAAGAGAGAGGACAGCGTCACACTTGAATGACTTTTTATAAGGTCGGGATATACTGTAGGTTTCACAATAAGATAGCCTGGCCAGTGGAGTTTGTATATATAGATTTTTCAGTTTCTTTGCAGCTATGGGAATAGCTAGCACAGTAAAAGAAAAAGCAGAGATGGATTCTGATCTTGCCTTGGCATAATTCTATTGACTTCAGTAGGGTTACTCCAGATTTACACCAGAATAAAGGGAGTTCATAGTCAAGCCCAATAGATCAGTTTACCGTGCTTTTGGAGGTGTCAATGTACTCAGTCGTTTGGAAAATCTTAGTTCCCTCCTGCCAAGGATCCAGGACAATTCATAATTCTAATATATTTGGGAGTCTGCTCTGTAATGTGTAGATGTGTTTGCTTAACGGAATTAGGAATCTGTAAAGTAAACTTTATATACCAAGCCCTTCCCTCTCTTGTGCACAAGGGCAAAGTAGAGAACGAGATGGACAGGGAATTTCCTGCCCCTGTACAAAGACAGAAAGTTTATGAGTGCTGGCCTGCAGCAAAGCTGAATATAGCCTTCCAGCTAGTGATCACTTGTTCAGCCCTCAGAAGCAAATTCGAGCTAGATGCAGATCTGAGCACTCTCGTTCATAGGAAAAAGGATGCCATTTCTCCTCAGCCTGCTGTGAGAAGTCCCATCCTGACTGGTGTGATTTCTCAGAGCAGAGCTCACACTGAACAGCACCTTCGCGCCCCTTCACTGCAAGGACAAGATTCAGGTCTCTATTAAATGGCTTAATGCACTACTGTTGGTCTGTAATGAGACAGACTTAAGCAAGCCTATGGGTCTGAAAAGAAGGCTCCTTTTTGCTTAAATCAGTGGCGAGTACATTGAGTAAGCTTATCAAATTTGACCATACGCTACTACCACAATTTTTCTTTTAAGAAAAGGGACTCTATGGTAAGTAAAACATGGAAACGTTGCTGTTCGGAGTTTCGTTGACAGATTTTGTTGTGTTCCGCAAGGTGTGAAATCACACTTGGCAAAAAGCATCTGAACACTAGAACGTGTCATTTAGTGCCCTTGGTGTTTACGTCCAACCCCCTGCCACTGATGACACAGCACACTGCAAGAACAAAAGTCTGTTGGCTTGAATCTGAATTGGTTTCCTAAATCACACCTGTGTATTGGCAGACAGGCATCCATCAGTCACAGACTCCCCTGCATTCCGAGTTCACTATCATAGGCAGGGCTGAAAATATTTCTCAGAGTGTTGATGGGGGAGAGAGGGTAGAAACAGGACAGGAGGACAGTAAGAAACAACAGGTAATAGAATTATAGGAAATAGGGCTAGAGAGGATGTCAGGAGGCTGGATTGATTATACTTGTGTAATTCCTGACAGATGCGATTAAAAAAAATCTCCTTGAAAGGCATTATGGCCACAGAGCCACAGATACAATTTGTGAGAAACAAATCACTCTCTACATCTGCTAAATCTTGGACCACAGTTCCAGAATGGTAGACAGCAGCTTGAATCACTGCACAAAAGTTCATATATCTTGTTTTATTTGAGTATGTGTAAAGTAATTGTACAAAATATCTATCTACAGAAAGGAAGAATATAGGGAGTCATGATTTTTGTAATGCTCTGCCAAGAAATGGAATTTTACTAGAGTAAAACTTGTGCAACACACTTGCAAGTTGTGCTCATAACCAGCTTGTACAGCTTACAGCTTTATGGACGGATTTTGTGTTTAAGAGGTAGAAGTAAATAAAAGAAGAGAAAAAAAGAAAATGAACTCCTATGCAGCTAAATCATCTTTAGACAGCTATCAAGGTCAGGTCTCCTCATTAGTTTCTGTCTTCATTAGCATTGGAAGAACAAAGAACAGCATTTATTTTATATTCTAAAGATTAATTGAAATGGGGGATGAAACACTGAAATTGAATTAGTAAATTATTAACCAATTTCTATGTAATAAGAAATAATCTATTACAGATTCTATCCCTCCATATAGAGATTTGTCTTATGCATTTATCCTTAGGAAAGAAGGTGGAAGGAGTAACAGGACACAGACTAGAGACAATCCATCAAGTCAGCTACTGGAACATTAATAATGAAGACCTTTGAACTTGGCAAATCTTCCAGGTATCTCTCTCTTAAGTGTGACTTACAAATTGTCCCAGGGTTGCTGCTTAATCTAATGGCCTCTTTTTAATTTTTGCCCCCATGTTATTAGAAATGCCCCTGTTATAATCTCAGCAACTGACAGTGAAAGCAACAGTTAACAAAGCATGAATCTGGCAGCCTGTCAGCTCAGAAACTCCCTACAGCCTGCAAATAAAACTCCACCCACTCACATTTTCAGGAGACGAGTCTGGTGCCAAGGCAGCGTTGGCAAAGGTGGTGACTGGGGAAGTGGAGATTCTGGCTTCTTTGATTTCTGAGGCTGCCTATGAACTGGGTTCTTTCTTGTCTTTTGAGTTAAACTTGTCTTTGATGGCTGGAAGGTTTCCCCATTACTTATTTCTAAGATTAAAACTCTGACTTAATTTTAGAAACTGTAATAAGTAACAGAGCATCTGACCGAAACCAACAAACTTACCTCATGTGGCGTTCTGACTAAGAGGAAGGGTCTGGCTCACAGTAGGAATATTTGCAGTGGCCTTGTGGCACAAAGGTGTTTTGAAGCAGCTCACAAAGGGGGAGATTTTTAACTGTCACTCCCTCCTGGCTTGTGGTATACAGGATGCGCTTGCAGCTTGTGTGGATGGGAATGGAGAGGACGAGGAGAGGAGAAGGCATATGGGATACATGCTAGCACCTCCGTCTACCACAGCTGCCTAAAGCTATGACTGGTCTAAATTGTGCCACTACCCTATCCCCTAATTTGGGAAGGGTTAAAACGCTGGTGTAAAGCTCTGTTCCTCTCTGCCTACACGATGGTCTCATTCTGTCCTGCCTCATATAGCATTTCTCAGCTCACAGCTGAATACTCATGCTCCAGCCCGTAATACTTTGCATCCAGTCTCTGCTCAGAAGAACAAATGTGTTTTGTCCTACGGTCTGACTGTGCTCCACAGTCTATAGGGCCCTATGAACGGTCTTTTGGGGTTTTAGAGATGGGAGGGGGGAGGACTGAAGGATTTTTTGGAAAACTTCTACTCTGTGGTACCTGAGCTGTGCCAGAATTCCCTGGCTGGGCTGCAAACTCTGAAAACACACATTGCTCTCTCGCTGACTTTTGCTTAGGATTTGGTGAAAGCTCACAAGTAATGTACTAAACTCTTTTCACTCCTACTCCCAATCTTAAACGAATAGCTTCTTGACTCATTGTATCCTATGCTCAGCTTTAATTAATGACTTCAGCTCCAGGGGCAAGCCTTACTCCCCAGCCTCCTTCCTCGTGTGTCAACACCCCTCTTGCTTCCCCACCCTAGCCCAATTGCGCAGACCATCCTTCAGGCACTTCCAGGGCCTGCCAAGAAGGGGAAGTGGCAGAAGGACACAGGCAAAATTGCCCCCTGCTTGGGTTCTCTTTCACCCTAAGAGATGCTCCTCTTGAACCATTTTAGCTACAGCACTCAGCCCACATTCAAGGGAGGCTTCAATTCTATTTTCCCTCCTCCCCTCCCTCCGAATGAGTGTCGGCTGTGGTTTGTAAACCAGGAAACAGCTTCAGACCTCGAGGAGCTCATTCAGAGCTGCTCCGGAGTACACCCTGCCTCTGAGAGAGAATGACAGAAGACTTCTGGACTTGTTCTGCTCAGCTTCACTGGGTGAACTGGGCTTTAAAACGCACCAAACCTAAGGGCAGGCTACAATGATTGCATGTTGTCTGGCAACACTGGCTGGTGATCATGTCACAGCAGAGCTTTCACTTAGCAAACCTTACCCCTCCTTAAAAGGCTCTCAAGACCCTGTGTATGCAGCACCCACAGCAAATGTGCTTCGGATCTGTCCTCCCTCATCCCTCACTCCTGGAGTATACTGTGCAATCATCTGCTCATCCTCCTAAAACATAGACAGGGAGAGCCTGAACAAATTCTTCTGACTACAATGTATGTGGTGCCCTCTTTCAACACTATTCTGTATTCACTTTTCCTCTGTGCCTCAGGGGCAGCCTTACAGTATCCAAAAAATTCTGTTTTCTCCTCACTAGATCCCAAGTCTTTGTGTTAAACCATTACAAAGGAAGATTCAGAGATAGCAAAGGAACAAGGGATTTTCTTGTAATTTTAGCGTTTATTTCCTTCTTAAAGATGCAATTGTTTAAAATAAGTGATGTCCTGGCAAAGGCTAGCATTGTACAGTGCCAGACAATTTTATCATCCTAGACCATGAAGGCTCTAGTGTACAATATAAAGCTGCTTTGCTTTCTGACATGCTAGTTTTTGAATGATAGACTGTGTCCTCTAAAATGCAGAAAATGGTATGTGCAAATGGGCCAAATCTCAAAGCTTTTACTCAGCCAAAACTCCCACTATGTCAATTGGCTGCTGTTTTTTAAACTCACTCCTCTCACTAAAATCATGACCTTTCTTGGCACTGTCCCACACCTCTCCTGAGTTTTCTTCCCTTCAGTGAATAACCCCCAGTTGTGTGGCCAAATCACCACAGCCAGCCTCCTGCTTCTGCACTGTGTTTGCAGGAGCACAGCAAGGTAGGTGTACATACTGTCCTGTCAGGCACACGCTAGCCCAGCTGCGACTCTGCAACACAGCGTGGGGGGGGAGGGAGGGGGCCTGAGCCTAGCAAAGCCAGAACAAAACTGCGTCAGCGGTGCTCCCTCCAGCGTGACATTGGGACTGCCAAACCTCAACCAGTGCTGCTTCGCCTTTTCTTCTCAGAGGCCGAAGCCACCTTTGCTCCAGGGCTGGTTGTACCATCGTCACTCACGCTCATTGGTAGGGCCTGCGAAGGCAACGCCAACTGTGGGGCCTTCGAAGTCACACCACATAGCTGGCAGCTTGCTACGAGAGGCTGCAGGGGACCCAGGGTCCCTACCAAAGCCTGGAGCCTCCGTGGGCAGCCCCGCCGGGGAGGAGAAAGGCTCCCCGCAGCGCCGGGAGGCCCGGGGGGGTCCCGCCGGGGCTGGGGCTCCTGACCACCAGGCAGGAGGGCCAGCACCGCCCGGCGCCCTCAGCCCTTTCCCCGGCGGCAGGCAGCCCGGCTGCGGCCTCTACGCGCTGCGGCCTCTACGCACGGCGCCCCGCTGCGTGGCCCGGTCGCCGCGATACCCCCCGCCCCGGAGCGCCCGGGCCGGGCTAGGGCGCCGCCGGGTCCCGCTCCCGCCTGCCGCGCCGCCGGCGCCCCCCCGCGGCCATGAGGCAGCTCGCTTTGCCCCCTAACATGGCGGCGGCGGCGGCGGGTGGCGCGCAGGGAGGCGGGACAGGAGGGGGAGCTCGCAGCGCGGCGGCGGGCGGCGGCCCCCGGCCCGGGCGGCCCCGGCGCTGGGTGCGAGGGGAGCGCGGCCGGGGCGGACCCTCCGCTCACCCCCCCTCGCGGCTCCAGGTCGAGGCCCGGCCAAAAACCCCGGCGGCAGTTAGGGGGTTGTTCAGCAGCGCGGCGGAAACAGTCGCTGCGGCGGGGGTGCCTCTTCGTCCCTTGTCGCGGTGCCGGCAGGAGGGGAGGGGGGCTGCGCGTGGAGGTTAAGAGAAGGATCAGGGCGGAGGATTAAATGGAGGAGCGCTGGCAATGGCATAAATCAGCTTGCCATGAGCCAGTACCTATTCCGCGATCTGCAAGTGGGGTTTAGAGCCAATCCAGCTGCCGCTCCGACAGTAATGGAGCAGGTGAATCTTAATACATATTTACGGCGCTAGCAGCGATGAATAAGATACTTCAAACGATAAATAACGCCCTTGTTCTAAAAGACCGGGGCGAGTTCATTGCTGCTCTGTAGGCTCCACAATTCAGCCGAGGTAAATAGGGTTATATCTGCTTACGTGAATACTGAATTTAGCTGTATACCTACAAGAAGACCCCATGCAGGGATCAGTGCCGTGCCAGAGGAAAAGTCTTTGTTTCCAAAAATGAAACAAAAAAAAGATCAATTACATTTAACCAGTGTCATTGTAAAATCACAAGACCGAGGGACCAGGCTCTCTTCTTTCATTATGTCCGTGTGAATTCAGGAGAAGGATATCCAAGTCCGTGGCATTACATGGAGCTGAAGGGACAGAATTTGGCCCACAGTGCAGAAACTTTCTGCCCAGCCTTTAGGGCTGATGCAAAGCTCAGCTGTAGTTAACAGGAAGATTCGTGAAGTTAAGACGATTCCCTGAAATATGCCCCTCTGATGTTGGGGGGGCACCACCAAGAGAAATAAATGTTTGCACTTTTTTTACTCTTGGAGAAGTCAACTGAGGGCAGAATCTGGGAAAAATTCCCAGCCCGTCAAAGAACCTTCCTGCAGTCATTTCTCCCTAAGGATGCAGAGGAAATCACATCTCTCAGATTGCATTTGTCATGACAAAACTAACATCAGCTTTTATGGAACTAAGCCACAAGCAAAACTGGTACTGGTTTCACAGCAGCAGTGAGAGCAGGTTTTTGTGACAGAGTGATAAGACCCAAGTCCTGTCTACACCAGTGTACAGCCTACTGGGGCAGCACTCTTGATGAACCAGCCTTTAAAATGGACATTATTTTTCCTAATGCAGACAAATAGCCCTGGAGAAGGCTGATCTCCTAATACTGTAGTGATACTTTTGAGAGAGATTTATTTTACAGGCCCCTAAGTGCTTGCATAATTCTCCCATATGAATTCCATGGAAATTCCCAAATTTGAAATCCAGCCATCTTGCATGAGATATAAATCACAGGTTAAATATTTTCCTCCTATATGCAAGCTTGGTGAGCCTCTTTCTTACTGCAAGTTGAGTCTACGATTAGAAAAAAAAGGCCTACCTCTTCGGCCTGAGGAGAAAGAATCTAGCCTGGGTTCAAGATATTTAGAGTGTAATTAAAGAATATTCCGAGGAGCTCTCCCAGATAGCAGGCTGTATCTTCCCTTGCCATGGAATAGGAGCAGGGTTCGCTGTGTGCGCAGAAAGCCTATACAGATCTGTGACACACTTAAAACAAAATGAACCCGGTTCATAAGCCCTTCTGACAATATTAGTGGAATATCATCAACACTGACCTTAAAATGAAAAATGATTTGTACCCTTTACAGTGGTGTCTTTATCACAGTGCTGTAATTTAAAGTATTTTATCCACTCAGCTATACAATCTTACCATTCATTTGCAGTTGTCATTTTACCTACAAAGGAATTCACCTAATATTCTCCAAAGCAAGAGAAGCCTACTGAGTAGTAGAAGGGGGAGATTATTGCCAGTATATTATATAGAAAGGCTGTAAAGTTCATACAGAGGCAGTTGTGTGTGCACACCACGTTTCATGCAAATTGTGCTTAATAGTTTAACACTGTGTTATGTTTTGCCTCCTGAATAAAAATGCTTCTTTAGTTATTTTTCTAATAATCTTTGTAACTTTGGGGAACTAATTAAGGCAAACCATTTCAAATGTGCCTGATTAGCTACCTAAATCAGGTGGCCTGATTTTCAAAAGTGCTGAGTATTGAAGCTCTAATAGATCTTAGCATGTCATACTAGCTGGTCAATTTTTATATGATCTGTGTAGATCTGGGAGCCCTATACGAAGTATGTATGTGACCTTTTTGGCTTAATTATTTTAACTATAAGTCCTTAGCTCACAGTAAGAAAATCTAAGAAATATTTCTAGTAAGTTTATTCCTCTCCTCAGCTTTCCAGTTCAGCTGTCGTAAAAGGTGCTTACATGCAAGACTATCAATGTGAAGGTATTTCTATAGCTGCAGGAAAATGCTAATATTACTTCCTGACTGCAAAAGGACACGTGACACATAATTAATCCCTATATGGATGAGAAGATCCTCCAAGACTGGAGATGGAAAACTAATCAAGAGTACATATGACACAGTGGATCCAACACACGTGCTTAAATAGAACTTCTTGGCTGCCTCACATCTGGCTGGCTTGGAGCACAGGCAGAGCAACACATGACTGTCTGCCCTCTTTCACAGAGACATATGCTGAACTGAAGCCTTGCTGCGCCTGCAAGTCTTTAATTTCATCAGCTTAGTGAGTGCTAAAGTACAGTTTAACTTGCCTGGATCAGAGTTTTGAATATACTAATTTATTTCCAGCTAACTAATATTATCCAATAGGAATATTTTGAGCCCTAAACCTTTGGCCTTCTCTGCACAAAGATTTTGTACTGATGTAACCAGCAAAAGCACTAGCATGATTTATATATTTTTTTTTTTCAGAGACATCTCCCATAGAAGCAAGTCCCTGTTGGCAACTGAATTGAAAACTGCACATAGATTCTGTATTTTGAAGGACCAAAGTGACTGTTAATACAGATGCCAAATTCTCATTGACTTCAGCGGGAGATCTGCCTATGAAAGGATGAAGGTATCGTGTTTTATATCAAGTATTGACTTGTGGAAGTAGCTGTGATTTCCAGCTTTATGGAGAATTATTGAGGTCTCAGGTAGGATGCCAAGGCTCCCGTGGCTGAGCACCACAGGAAAGGTTTAGACTTGGTGCCCCAAGAATTTCTTCTTTCCCCAAAACATGGATGAACAAGATGAGAAGTTAATTCCTCAGTGCTGGATGTCATAGCTTATAGAAAGATTTACAGAGCTGTTTGTAGCAGGTGCTGTGGCTATGCTGTTTACTACTTCATTGACAGACCAAGCAAGATTTGTAGATTCCTCTCCCATAACATTTAATGAGCAATGTTTATGCTTATGTCAGAGGGATGCTTTGAGCCATGATTATTGGCTGCAATTTTGCAGTCTAATGCAATGTCCAACTTCAGTACTCACTGCTAGGAGGCACCATTATGAAGCAGCAGGCCTAGTAGCCTGCTCTCACACAAAACAGGGAGCAGTTATGGTTTGGAGGCTGGGAGGGTCTGTGAATGTTAGTAGTGAATTATAAAACTGTCAACTTTTTGTGTCTTCAATTTGAAAAGCAGCCAACCAAAGCAATATGCCTATTACATATATATGCATTTAAATATACATGCACATACACATAAACAAGACAGGTATGGAGACAAAATTCAACTCTTTAAGTATGGCCTGAATCAGATATGTGAAAACAAATCTTAACAACGTTGTCTCAAAAGCACCATAAAAATAGGAAAAGGCTCAGATAGGTTTAGTCCCACTAACAAAGTGCCTTGCATCAGCTGCTCTGTAATACCTCACTTGAGGTATCTGACTCTTCAGTCATCCTACTTCACTTTTACCATAGGCCAAGAGCTTGCAGAGGGATGGGTCCAATCGGCCGTCTCATAGGTGGCTATTTGTTAGGCCCCCATAACGCAGGCAGGAGAGTGAGCTCTATTTCTGAGGGAAATAGCTGACAGAAGGGTAGTTCAAAGGAAGCATAAAGGACAAGACCCAGGCAGGGTCAAATCACTTCAAGTATATCAAAGCTGGTGGAAGTACACAGATTTGCATCAGCTGAAGATGAGGGCTGGTACTTGGAGAACCCAGAGCCTTAGGGAAACACAGGTTCTCTTTTTATATAATCTCTTGCCTATTACAGGTCAGATTAAATGAGCACATCAAAATGCAGCTGTGGGATGAAGACTGCAAAAGAGCTTCAGGCAAAGACTTCCTTTAAATGCCATCTTGGTAGGACTGTATTCTTGGTAGAAAACTTCTGGAGAGGTCTTTACTTAGAAGACTTTAATTCCTCCCATGAAAAACAGGTGGAAGGAAAGTAGAGACTGAGCAATACTCATCCATAGCTTCATGAGAATGGGAGGAGGGATTCTCACACCAAGGAAATTGTCAGATCTGGAAAACAACTATCAAAAAGGACATTCAGAATAACTTACTCTGGGAGAGCTGTTCTTCAAACAAGGGTCTCTTGGGGCTGTATTACACAACGCTTTGGGTAGAGTTGGTGGTAAAGGAGTGTCAATGATCTTTGGAAAAAAAAAAAGTCTAATTTCCACTTCCCATTTTTGCCATACACTGTCAAGAAGGGTTGCACAGTGCTGCTAACACAGGTGTTGCATTTCTCTTTAAAGATGGATGAAGTAATGCTGGTAGATAGCCATCCTCTCAGTGGATCTATGACTATGAAGTGTGATGAGAATGGTCCCCACGTACATTGAGGAATCTAAGCTGGCCTGGATGCTTGCTCTTGCTGAATTCAGGAAATTCAAGTTTTCTTCCCTGGGATACGCCTGGGCTGGATTTTGATGTTTATCTCACAGAGATGGGTGGTGTTACTAACAACTTTCACTTCTGGATGGTTCCAGGTCTGGGTGAGGGGAAGAGGAGAAAGAGGAAAGCAGATGGTGGGAAAGAAGACTGCCTCCAGACTGCTGGAAACAAGATTTTTAATATCTGGTTCTAGCAACTACTTCCAGCACAGTTTTGGTTTGGCTGCTGACAGGCAACTGTTCTGTAGTGGCACCTACACTCTTTTAGACAGGAGACTTGGAAAGGAATTAAGGCAGTATTTTAAACCAGATTTCACTGGCTCTTGTTGAGATCCTCCTGACTGACGTCAGCATAGATGAGAATCTGACCTGAGGGCTTGTAAAAAGCCCCCACATTTCTAAATGAAGTTTTCTGTGTAATTAAAGCTGGCAGAGTGCTGGTGCTACCTCTGAGAGAACCGAATCGTCGATGTAGTTGCTTGGCCCCACATTCCTGCTTCTGGAGGCAGACAAATGACATGGAGAGGGGGAGGGAAGAGTTGTGATGGATGTGCTGCAAAAGCAACAGAGTGCAAGGAGGTGGAGGGAAAAGGCAAGCAATGTCCTGCCTCAAAGCACTACCCGAGGAAGACTTGTAGCACACACAAAGTGATGCAGCTGAGACTGTCAGCCCACATCTGAAGGAGATGTTTTGGGAGGCTACACTGAGCTGCTCAGTGCTCATCCCTCTGCACAAGCCCTGCTGGAGCTGCGACACTTGCATACCTGAGGTGGCGTCAGTGCTGTTGTCCTGCTGACAAATGGTCACAGCAGCAGAAGGGTTGTCCTGCTCAGGTTGTCCTCACGGCAGTAGCTGAAGAACGTATTTTATTGTAAGGCATCACCAGGTACATCTGGGGCTAGCGCATGTTACTGTTAGCTTTCGTTGTGGGAAGCCTGCTGTTTGCCTGGAAAGTGGACAGCTGTGTTCTTCTACGAACTCAGGATCTCCTTTCTTTGTTTAATGTAAAAGCGTTTTAGTGCCTGGGTGCGAATATTATGTATTACTTGCCAAGAATTATAAAGTCTCACAATCATTGCTTTATAGGGCCGACCGAATCTGCATTTCAGGTGCTTCCTTCATCTTAAGGGTATGCAAGAGCAAGTAATGGGACATCTCTACCTCTAATACACAACAAAGATGTTCCAGCACAACAGTGGACTGTGCAAGCTGAGGTGTTAAGAGGAGAGAGTCAGGCTCATTTGCACTGCTGTTGAAAACATACTCTATTTGCACAGTGTAAGGGACCAAATGTTAGTAGGAAGAATCAAGTATATTCAAGGTTCTTAGAGAAATATTAGAAACAAAGGAGAGAAAAAGGAAAGGTGTATAAAATGTATTGACAGTGTCTTTTTAAGTGAGTCGCCATGTGTTATTTTAGCCAAGTCTTTATTCATTTCTACTTAATGCTGTGTGCTAACGGTCTCAAAGCTCCTGGCAATACTCAGTGGAATAATTTGAGAGCAACCTTAATAGAATGAGCAGAATAAAGAACTGTAGAAATACATTGTAGCAAGATAGCTTTTTAATAGAACAAGTTATCCAAAGCACCAATGGCTGGGGCTTGTGAACGGAAAAAATCTCCCCTGTGTTTAATTACCCCATACTGTCTGTATTTCCTTCTTATAATTCTAAACGCAGTTAGCTTGTGCTGGACGCAGTCCAGCTGGAAAGTTGGTATTTGATCAACGGTGTGTCCTGTGCACAGACTGGAGGTCCAAAAAGGATCACTACAGTCAACCATCCTGTCTGACCTCCTGCATAATATAGGTTATAGCCTTCCACCCTCTAATGCCAGCAGTGGAAGGAATTACTCTTTGCCACTATTCAGGATTCAGGAAAGCGTTTCTATTTAGAACAGTACTTAAGCACACACTTAACTTTAATAATGTGCTTAATTCCCATTTAAACATGCAGTTAAGTGCTGCTTTGAATTTGAACCTTTGTGAGCAAACACTATGGGGTCCAGTAACTTGATCATATTGAGCAGTGTACCTTATGACTCCCAGTGCGAAGCGCAATCTTAGTTTATTCGGAAAAGTCAGATGGCTTGC
This sequence comes from Struthio camelus, assembly GCF_040807025.1. Taxonomy (NCBI): domain Eukaryota; kingdom Metazoa; phylum Chordata; class Aves; order Struthioniformes; family Struthionidae; genus Struthio; species Struthio camelus. The sequence continues at coordinate 44,068,448 of NC_090943.1, read as the reverse complement.
TAATGTGTCTCCAGTGACCAGGTGACCTCCAGAGAGGTCTGATTTGCTTGGTGATTTTCAGGACTACGGAGATTCAATGGCATCTCTAGTTGCAGTATGACACTGCTGCAGGAAACAAAACCGATATTCCCTTCCATTTCACTTATTAGAAATTATATGTGAATCAATAATATTGCATTAATTCAGTAACAACCTCCACTAAACCTCTCAAAAGACAAGAAAGAAGAGAAGCTGATTTTGTCTTCATTTCCAAGTTTTTTTTTAACTTGCTTGGGGAATGGAAGAAATCTCTGCTGCACTATAATACCTTACTTAATTGAGCTCTTAGATTAATGTTTAAACTTCATTTGCAAGTCCATTACCAAATATAATCAGTTACAATGGTACCATTAAGGCAGAGATTTTTTTCTTTCTCAAATCCACTTTTAATTCAGAGTTCCCCCCAACAAGTGTCCAAGGCCCTGGCAGTGGCTGCAAGTGCTGGGTTATTGATGTTGTACTTGCATCAGGAGGGAAAAAGAGAAACCACAGAATATTTTCAGTGGAGATAATAATCTACAAAATTGTGTGGAGTTCATATGCTGGTATGAGCCCAAAAGGGGTAAGTTAAATCTTGAATCTACTCAAACTTTTAATTAACAAAGGAAAACAATACTAATACTTTAAATCATCTTTAAGGTTTATGATACCATCTTTGAGAAGGTGCTAGACTGATTGCACCTAGGGCTTTTGCCCTAGGTCCATTACCTGAAAGAGATGTGCAGCATGGTCGGCATTATCTGCAGCATCCTCCAGTGTACTGAAATCCTGGCTCAGCCCAAATGCTTTGGGTCTGCTTGATTTTCCCTGCTCATGTACTCCTCAGCCATGCTGCCAATAAATCCTTTTCACAGTGCTAGTAAAATGATCTTTTTGAGCTGTGCATCAATATAAGACCACCAACTTCCCAGTATGTGGGATAGTGGACAATATAAATGCTAGCACACAGCTGACCCAACTGCAGTTGAATGGGTGACTTAAAGCCAAAGATTCTCTCTCCCATTACCTAATCCCTGAGAAATCCAGACTCCCATCCCCATCAGCGCTTAAAAAGAATATCTGGATTTTATTTTTATAACTGTTCTCAGAAGATAAACAAAGCTGAAATCGAGATGTAAAAATCAGCAGCGTGATGTTATGCAGACACCACTACTTTCAGGAGAATAAAAATTTTGCTCCTGTGTCTGTGTAATCAGGGAACGTTTTGCCTAGCTAGGGTGGTGAGACCCCAGCTCTGGGAGAAAGGCCATTTAGAGGTAATTGCTAAGGAACTTGGGTTTAGTCACCTCTCCTAAATCTCCTGATGGATATATTCATTTCCTGACACCTCCCCCCGCTTGCTTTGCAGCCTGCTTACCCATTCATCCTAGTACACTGTATAGGCAGCATTCATTGGGAAGGAGTTTTGCAGAGTCTGGACACCAAAGTAACTGCTGCTGCAGCCCAGATAATCCACTGCAATGGCTTGTCCACTAACACAAGGAGTTCTGCTGCTCCCAGAGAACATTGCTATTAAAAAGGATGCCTTCCTGCTGCTGAAAAATGTCTCTGATTAAGGACAAGAGAGGCCTTTCCGCCAAGATGCTCAGATTAAGAAGCACATGCTAGATGGAAGCTGTGGGGTCCCTTCCCCCCTGTATCACTTGCCTGCTGCGTGCCCTTGGGTTTATCTCTTAACCTCACTTCTCTGATTTGACAAACAGGGATGATAATTGTAATATTAGCACTTACCTTTATAGAGCACTTTGAGATCTGTGGATAAAAAAGTGCTGTGTAAGTACTTTTGCCATCTGCATTTCTGTCTTCCTTCACTGAAAAGAACCGGAGCAAAGGAAAAAAAGAGAAGCAGGTAAGAATGATTAGTAAATATGCAGCCTACAATGACCTCTCTCCCAAGATAAATGTAATAGTGACAATGAACGCAGAAGAGGAGAGGGGCCAGTGAACAGGAGAAATTAAAGCGTAGACAATGCCAGCATTACATCCACAGATCGTTGTCTCCCTAGACTTCAGTCACTGCTGTGTGCTTTCAACTGGTCGCAAGAATCCCCAGTAGAGGTATCCAGCTGCACGCCCTTAACACAGGACCATTCTGCTGCCTTTAAACGTTAAGAAAAAGCAAGAGGGAGGAAGAGCCCTGGGGTTAAACGTCAATGCTATCTAAAATGCTTGGCATGCTGGTCCTGAAATGCCAGCTCTTAAATTATCAAGGCCCCTTTTTTTCTTTTTTTTTTCCCCCTGGTGCTCTGTATTTCCCCATGCAACAGCGTGCAAACGTTTTATCAGCAGATACTGGGGGGGGAAAAGTCGGCTATCTAAAGCTGATAAAGCAATTTGGTGCGGAGGCAGCAGCTATCACTTCTAAATGGATATGAGCTTTCTGAGGTTTAACAAGTTCCAGGGATAACATTTGGGGGATTGACTGCTCCGAGGGTGAATGGGAAGCTGTGCTTGCTCGCGCCGTGACATTTCTACCTGCTCCACTGCCCGTATTGCTGGGACCATGCCCTAATGAAAGGAGTTATACTGCTCTGCTGTATAGCAACAGTGCATGACACTGTGCTAACAGTATGTTTGGGGCCATTACTTAAGTGATAATCTCACTGCTCCTTTGTTTTATGAGGCAATAATCTGATTCCCATGTGCATAAAATGAGGCCAAAGGGTAAATAGTTTGTTATAATGAGGGAACAACATTAAGACTGATGAAAACTAGAGGTCAGTGTTATTATTTCTGTTATGACACCCATTCATTTAATAATCCTTGTGTTCATATCCTAACAGCAGGGATCCATGTCCTGGCTTTTCAAGGCAGTATCTGTCCCCTAATAATGGCAGATATTATCCTGCTGTCTCTCATATCTAACTCAGCTCTCTCTCGATGTGGTTCCTCATTACGACTAGATCTAAGAGACTCATAACATATCTATGTGGTACAGAACTACTGGAGGGGGACCAGAGGCACTAAAGAGAAATTCCCTGTGTGGTCTTAAGGCTAAGAGGTATCAGCGGCAGGACGGGCAACTCATTGCATGTTTTCTAATTCAAGGTGAGTTTCCCAGTTCCTGGACTCTCTGTCTATTCTGCTAGGTTATTTTTTCCCCAAAGTATTTGCTCTCTAGTGACAGCTTGTCATTCCCAGCTGAAAAAAATATCCCCTGGAAGAGTTAATGCCTCAGTGATGCATTTCTATAGGGCTTTTTTGAAGAAAATATAGAGAAGAAAAGCATAGCTGGTCTAGCGAGAATGGACCAGAACTTGGTAAAATTTCAGGCTCTTTTACTGTGGATAAGCTAACAGGGCTTTCTTAGTTACAGAATAAAATAAGCAATGCCTGCATTCTGAATAGATAAAGCTTCCTTATTTATTAAATATACATATGTATGTATGTATTTATATAGGTATGTAGTCTCATAAACCAGTTACATAAATATATCATTATTATCTGGAGACCTTAATATGTTATGAAGTCTCCAAATGCCCTAGATCTACCTGTTACCATCCTGTCCTCATGTCTTTCCACCCAGTTCGCCTCCTGTAAGGTAAATCCCTTACTGAGACTAATACATTTATCACTGTTACACATTTCTCTGCCAGTAGAGTGTTTCAAGTATGATTTTTAATGTGATTATTATCTTTATTATTATTAATTATATTACAGTGCTGGCTAGGAGAGTTAAGTATGGACCAATAGTATGCTGAAATAATGTACATGGAAGAGCAGATACTTCCTTTTCACACATCAGCTATAGGCAAGAACATTATAATAATAAAAACAGCCAGGTAATAGAAAACAACTGCTGCAGAATAAAGGCCTTTTCATATTTTTCTAACTCACCAAATGTACAATATTCAGGGTGGTTATTGCTTAACTCAAAAAATTCTTACCAATGTTGAGACAATTTGATCCATAGTTCCCAGGGAAATGAGCAGAAGTAAAGCTGGCTCCTATCCTTTCACATCCAGGTTCTTTACTTTGCTTAAATACATTTTCTTCTAGAGTACCTGAAGGCTAAGTTTTCAAAATTTGATGAAATAGGTGGTAATAAACTACATTTGATGAAGCAGGGAGGGAGGTATGACAGACAAAAATTAACATTCTGGGAAAAGGATATTTTTGTTATAGGAGCTAATTCGAAACTGTAGTGATGAATTTCCTTCATATCTTGTACAATATTGTCCCTGGCTTTTAGGGGAAACAGGGAAGTCTTCAGCTGAATTAGTGTTTAAAAACAAAGTTATTTGGTTGATACTGTGAAATTGAACTTTATGATGGAAGGCATTACTCGCCTAGTTATGGAAAAGATGCTCTCTCTAGAGTAACCTAAAGCCTGGCAAAACATAATTTGCTCTAGAAGTGGGTAACAGAATCATACGTGCCATTTAAAAAAAAAATTCTGGCTGGTTTATAAAGAAAAATGTACAGTGCACAGTTCGAAGCAATGCGGATGAGCTTCCCAGGTGTGCATGCAGATCTAAGCCAGTGTAGCTAAGGAGTATGCTACTCACTGGGTGCAGGTGCCATAAAACTGCGTAATGACTACGTGAATATCAGTGAACCTCATTAAACTTCCACTGGAAGAATTCAGGAGTGACTGTTGCTAATTTTAAAGGACTGTGGACTGGGCTTAGTATTGACTATTTAGGACTGATGATAATAGAGACCTGCAGATGACTTGCTTGTGGGAAGTACTCATAGGAGATATTGAGAGGGAAGGAAATAAGGAAACTTTCTGTTTTCCAAGGTTGCTGGTAAGAAAGAATTCAGCAATGGGAAATGCCACAAAAATATAAATTAATTTATTTCCCTCTAATGTTATTACTGAAATTTCAGAACAAGCTTCTGGTTGTTAGAAGCATCCTTCACTCTTTCCTGGACGCCAAAAGCACCGGTTCATCCTTTCCTAGTTGGCAATACTTCTCCGCAGTATGAGAATTCATTCCTTTTATTCATTGATGCACAGAGGTTGAGGTGAAAAGGGATCATTAGATCATCTGGTATAGCCTCCTGTGCATCACAGGCCATTAAATTCCATGCAGTTACGTCTGTAATGAGGCTAATAATTTGCATTTGGCTAAGGCGCAGCTTTATGCGAAGATGTCATGTGATGGAGAATGACCCTGTCCTTTGGTCATGTGTTCCAGTGGTTGATCACCTTCACTATAAAAAAAAGTCCTTAATTTTCTAATTTGAATTTGTCTGGCCTTAATTTCCAGCCATTAGTCCTTATTACTTTTCTCCACTACACTGCAGAAACCGTCTATTTTCTCCTTATGAAAAGGGTACTTATGTGCTGTAAGCCAGTCCTCTCAATATTCTTTTTGATAAGCTAAAGCACTAAGCTCTTACATCTCTTACAATGCAAAGATTTTTCTCCTTTTTGCAGACTCTTTCCTGTTTCAAATGTCCTTTAAACATGTGGACACCAAAACCTGATGTTGTATTCCACTGTCACTTGCCACAATGTTCTATCCAGTAAAATCACTTCCTTAGTCCTACTCTCTAATTATTGGTTTAAAAGTCCCAGGGTAAGACCGGTCATGTTTTATCACAGAATCGCCTTTAGAATCCATGTTGAATTGCTTTTCCACTATAGTCTTTTTCAGACTCATTCTTTAACAGGATGAAGTCTGTAGCTTTGGCTCAATTCCACGTTGCTAAATGAATTACTTTACATTTCACTGCATAGAAACACATTTTGTTTGAATGATCCCGGACTGCTAAGATCCTGGTCAGTTTGTGCGAGTGCTCTGTCCTCATCATTATCTATATGTCATCTCCAAATTTTATTAGCAGTGATTTTATATTCATTTCCAGAGCGTTCACTTGGAATGTTGAATGCTCTCAATGCTGATTTGTGCTGATGCACGAAGCCACCCGGTACCACGACATGCAGTGACTACTACTTTTTAAAAGTTTAATAATGTGTTTCCCAGTCCATTGTAAGGCATACTCTGGGGAAACTATACAGTGCTAGTTTTTAAACAGAATGGCATGAAGTACTATGTCAAACATATTAGCTGTTAAGAAAATGCTACATAGATGTAATAAATTCAGTTTGCTTGACAAAACCTGTTCTCTACAAAATCTGCAATAATTATATTCCCGTCCTCACATTTACTATCAATTGTGCCTTCTGTTATCATTTTCTTTTTCTCTTTTCTTTTTCTTCTCCCCTGGGACTGAAATCAGTCCAACTAGTCTGTATATCACATGGTGACCCTGGAACTTTGGAGAGGCAGCGCAGCCACTTTGCAATTTATTGTCTGATATGTTTGCAAACATAGCACAGGGCAAAGCTCATTTTAGACAAGTATTCATGAAGCAGCTGCAAAATTCAACTCTGTAGTGAGTGAACTTATAGGTCCTCCTTTCAGTCACTTCAGAGAGTTCAGTCACGGCTTACCATAAAATACCTAATGGCACAAGTACCAACCTTTGGGAAACCAACCAGGGCTGTAGCGTATATGGTCTTGGGATGCTTGCAACTGCTTACATGGGCCCATGTTGCAACTGAGATGGACTCTCCTATGTTGTCCTCGGACCCTCTCCAGCATCTGAAGCAGCCAGGATCAGAGGAGCATTTTGGTAGCTCTCTTTACCCATGGGCAAGAAGTCTTGTGCAGCTCCTTGCAGTACACCTTGGGTGAGTATTTCTGTCTCTGCTCTGCTTGACGCATAGAAGTTTTAAATGCTTGCTTTCAAGGCTGTCAGTTTGGCACTTTTCACTAGGGCTAAGATGATGCTTGTTCTCTGTCCTTCATCTCCAAAACAAGTGACACAAAAAGTTAGCATTAATGATGACAGTGTGCCCAAAGACATTACTGCCTTTATATAACTTTATACACATTATTATAAGACATATAAACAGTAGTCATGGATAACTGACAATATCTTTTGCCTTATCCTATCTATAAATGTTTGCAATTTTATTTCTGAGTCTCAGTTTCCCCACTTACTACATTCCCAATAAATAGCCATTAGCATCTGGGATAGTTTCATTCTGTGCTTGAGACAAAAATGTAGTGTTAAAAATAGAAAGTCCACACTAGGAAATAAAGACTGATGTAATTTAGTATATTGAATAAAACAAGAACTCTTTGGAGCTTATGCAGTGTGGCTACCTAATGTACCAAGAGTACGTTGTGAGCCTCCCTGAGCTCAGTCAGGGTTTTCCTGGTCTAGTTGGAAAGAGCAAAACTTTCTCTTTGCTTATAGCATATCTTCATTACTGGGAGTATCAAATTAAAACTGGTTTGGTCAAGACTGGTCTATTTACAATGTTACTAATGGAAAAGTTCTAACCTGCAATTAGGCCTGAAGCATGGTGGTAGGGAAACACCAAAAAGGTGGCCAGTTCATGTATCATACACCTCCCTAGAGTCTGTATAGCAACAGGAGTTTTGCAAACATTATATGTAGCTCCACAGAGGAGGCAAAACAAAGCCCAGTGGTTCAGGCTGAGAGATTAGAAAACTGGGTGGATAATGGTGAAGGGGCATATTCTACAGTGAAATAGCATACATAGTACGCTCCAGAGGATGACGGACACAACAGGAAGACAAGAAGAGAGCTGTGGCTGAAAGTCATCGGCCCTTATACCTCCCTCGTGTGCTGTGAGCTGGATTCTCTACCACCAGTCTCATCTGAGTTAGGCAACAGAGTTTCCTGTACTTTTAAAGAAAATATAAGTAGTAATATGGTATCACAAGGTCAGCTGCAATCATGTATGTTATCAGTGGTTATCTGGAAACCACATGAAACAATAATCTCTTTCCTCACACCAGCTCTGCACTGCATTCTTGTGAAGTGACAGTTTGCAGATGGGGGAGCTGAAAGTGGTTTTATTTTTCTTCCCTCCCCGGCCCCCCCCATGCAACTCTTTCATGACTTGCCCAGCTTTATGTCTTGCAAAGTAGCTGCAAAGCTTGTCCACTCCCCTGACTGCTTCTGAAGGCAATGTGGGGTGGAGGGGTGCCACTTTTAGCAGCACAGCTGGCCCGGCACCTTCTGCAGGCCTTAGAGAAGAATTCAATGCGATGGTTAGGCAGAAGGTGGAGAAAGGAGTGATGGTGGCATTCCTCAGCAACTTCATGCTGAGCTTCATGCTCCCAGACCCACAGGCATGGTTATAACAGGAGCACCTACCAGGCAAGATGTGGCCTGGACCTGCCTAGTGTTGGGCCAAGGTTGCCTCAAAACAGCAGAAATACCTTCCTGCCTTGGATTTCCTGCTCGGGCACAGAGACAAATCACTTTCTAGGGACAGCTAATAAACCATGTAAAGCATGCCCATCACCTTGCTTCACTGGGGGTAAGGGGAGCCCAGCAAGTATAATAGCTCTAGCTTCTCCTGGCCAACAGCTGTCCCTAAAGGTGAGACCAGTGGTGGGTGGTGGGGTTGCTGGCGCGGGCTTGCACACTGTCACGGCCTGTGGTTTCCGTAGGTGTGCAGCCAGCTCCGGGACTGCCGCAGCAAATTCTTTTCATGGGAGGGGCAGGAAACAGCATTTCTGCAGCACGGGGGAGAGCAAACCATTCACTGCCATCACTGTTTCATCTCCTCACAAATAAGATCTTCGTTTATAAATGTGGCTTTGTAGTTCTGTGAGAACCGTTGTGGTTCCACTTTCAGGAAAATAGTAATGATTAAATATGAATAAGTAAAGAAGGATGAGATCTTTGTGGTGCCTGCTGAGAGATAACAGCATTTTGCCATAGCTTACGTAATACAAAGCCCATGGCCCGCAGATGCTTACTCCAAACTTCCACTTGCATACAAATAAGGCATGCACTACATAGTTTCTCTTCAAACTTACCCTGAAAATTGCTCCCCCCCATGTATAATCCTGTGGATCCTTACCTTGAACCTCCCCTATCCAGAATCCTCCCAGTAAACCAGAGGATAAGTACTCAGAGATTTGCTCAGTTTCAGTGAATGGTGGAGTACACTTAATCTTTCCAGACTAGGGGTCAGTACTTGTTCTTTCTCTCTCCTCTCCAGCCTCACCAGCTGCTACAAAGTGTGATGCCCTATAAAATACTTCCCGTTCAATTCTGGTGCCCTCAGGTGCCCTTCACCTCCCCGCCTCCTTCCAGATGAACACCTGTGAGAGGCAGATGGTACAGATAATCCAGAATATATTTCTTGAGTCCGTGTAGAGAAGCTGCCAAGCTGCTGATTTTTTGGCACCATGCCTTGTGGCATCGATGGCTGGTGAGAGACACAGATGCCACCTGAAAATAACTGAGGAGAAAATTCTCCCAGTGTCTCCCGAGGTCTTGGGAACGTGGCTCCTGCCGTGGGGTTGGCAGGCAGATGGCCCACCGGCACCCCGAACGGCAATGCCTCGGAAGCAGACCTTTGTTGCTCACATCTCAGTCAGTGCTTCCTACAGCTCCTCTTCGATGCGCTTGGTGAGCACCACCTATCCTTCTCATAGGGAAAGAGGAGGCTGTTTTCAGTCGGACAGCACCTAGCAGAGGGAGTAGGGAGACTACAGGGAATTGGGAGCTGTTTTTATTACCTACCAAAGTTGCCTTCACACACACTCAGAGGTTGCAGCAGTAGATGTTTTTGTTCATTTGTTTTCATGAAAGATAAGTACAAGCATGCATTTATGTCTGCCCGACACATATAATATGCACCCTCTGAACTGCTGAGTTTTATCAGACTGGTTGCATGTTGAGGCTGTGTAGCTGTACATGCCTCAAACATACAGGTGAAAGGAGTTCTCAGAGCCCCACATGGTGCTACGTCCTTGAACACAGACAAGACCATCAGCCCTTTGAACTACAGTGAAGGGGTCCCTGGGACAACCACCACCACCTGCTGCTCAGCAAATTTGCCTCTGCCTTCCTGACAGGAGAAGCGTTTTTCTAACATACGATCGTATCCAGGAAGTAGCCTGGTTCAGCCATGAAGAAATTAACTCTAGGGTAAGACTCATGCCCAGGCATAGCTATGACATTCCCACTGCAATTAAGATATTCATCAGAACTTGTCACACTGAAGCTGGACTATTCCAGAGAAATCCTTAGGAAAAGGAGCTGAGGCCAGCTTGCAAGCACACAAGGCCAAAAATAAAAAATACCAAAAAGTCAATACACTGTGCTCTTTCTACTGTGTCGGACTTCTGGGCAATGTAAATCCTTAGTAGTGCATGGCCTGCTTTGAAAGGCATGTTCTTATTGCCCAGACTCTCCCAAAGACTTTCCAGACATGGAGCAGAGCACAGTCCTTGCGTGAAGGGGATGATGGCCAGTGACAGATCAGCAGTGAGGAAAAGAGAGAGACAAAAAATAAAAAGGCATCTGAGTGTTGGAAAGCGTGTGGTTTTCCCCAATATTTTGAATAGCTGGAAGGAAAATGCAGGTTCTTTTAAACACACAAAATTTCTCTCCACCATTTATTATTATTTCCATAATCTTCGGATTTGTAACCGAGGACCTGACATCCTTCATTCCCAGTATTCAGTCTTTTCAGGCACATCATTGTGCAGAAAAATGCCTCCTGCTCCTTGCCCTCCTTTCCTCTTCCTCCAAATGGGACACTAAGTGCAGCGCCTTAAAAATATGTAGGTGCTGAACCCCACTGGGATCGAAAAGGCTTAAGCAGACTTAGGTGCCTAAATACCTTTGAGGATGTGGGCTTTAATCTGCTCGTTTAATGAGCTCCTAAAGTCATAATGCACAAACAAGGTCTTAAAGCCAGTGGCTTTGCGACCTAGTGCAGAATAGGCCTTCCAAAGGCAGGCAAAGGGAGAGGGGAAAGTCCTGAAGAGCAATGCTGGGATGGAGGCATGCATCTGCCTTCTGAATTGTCTGCAGGATAGTCCCTCCTGCCCCTGTTTTTTTAAGGTTCCTGATTACTCAGTGAAATCCAGGTTTTCCAGAAGCAAGAAGGCACTGTGGAGAATTTTTGGCTACGCCAACACATTTTTGGAAAATATTTATTCTTGTTAAAGGGCAGAGGTTAAAAAAATCAGCTAACTGCAGTCACAAGCAACTTATCACAGTGGCACCGAGGAACTGATAGCTGTGGCTTCTCTCACTGCCTTACCACAGAATGAAAGAGCAGCTCCCTCATTTTATTAAAAAATTATAATGTTATTTGCATTACTACAGAGATCATGCACCAATCCCTTTCTGCTACAGAGTACAACTCTGCTAAGTAAATTATGAACAGAAAACAAAAGGAAAAAAAAGAAGAAAGAGGCGCCTTTTGGCTTAAGACATTTAAAAGAACAATAAAGGTATCAGAGAGAGGCTGTGAGGGGCTGTAGCAGCTAAACTGTAAATAAATTTGGGCTGTGGTATTTTTTTGGGAGAGTATCAGAAAAAGAGACCTTTTAGGGAGGTGTTTTAAAGGAAAATAGGCCGTTTTTTTCAGCCGTTCACAGGCAGCCTGCTGCTATGAAAACATAGACGATGGTGACTAACCAGTGCCATGCGATGAACTGTGGCAGTCTCCAGTCCAGGGCTCACTCTGCCACCCTGAGCAGATGGTGGGCATGAGCAGGCAACCACACATGTGCAGAGCACTGAGCGAGTTTAGGAAGTTGCCTATCTGCTACCTTGCTCAGGAGGTCTAACAGAGGCAATACGTACATGGTTTGTGCTTGGGCTGCTGTGTGTCTGGAAATGCAAACAGGTGTTATAAAAATATGAAAAAGTCTGGTATGCCTTTCACAGAGGATGTGGGTTTTGATAAAGGGAAATTATGAAAGGGAAATTATACATTATTCAGAGTATTTCGTGCCCTGTGGATTGGCTGACAGACTTCAGGAATCTTTTCAGAGTGGTGTAGGGTCTGGGACCTGTGGGTCCATGTCTTCAAGTAGCCCTGGACCATGATTGCAGTTTTGACTGTTAAGGTTAGCTAGGAAAAGCCATATCTTGGTATATACACACACGTGATCAGTGAGGTTAATATATAAGTGTAAGTTTGTGAGGAGGCAAATTAGCAATTTCTAAGTACAAGAACTGATTTCCACAGTAATCAAGGAAGATGATAAACATGGAGGCCCTGGATGATAGTATTATTTAGCCATGGTGAGTCACACTTGTGATTTGACTCCTCCAAAGCAATGATGTTAGACAAACTGGAGAGCTACATGTAAGCAAGGAAGTCAAACTTACAGCTGACAGAGAGATCTGGTGCTTCTCTAGGCTCCTCAGACAGGTCTGGACTGTAGAAATCATTTGAATAAGGACTGCAGCGTTACCATGACGAGAGAGTCCTCAGTTAAGCCAGAGCATGTTTGGTTCTAGTTGGGATCCACTTTTACTGCTCTTGACCATGACCTCAGAGAAGCTGCCTCCAGCTTTGGATTGCAGTTCAGCTTTAGGCTCAGGGTCCTTTCTAACCACGGTATAACCCTTCAGTACTGCCTGCTGAGCGTGAACGTGCTTCACTTTCGCATTCACTAAGGGACATGGTTTACGCGGGTTGGTGTTTTATCTCTGAGCAATGGGCCTTGGTCTTATAGCAGTGTCTTCAGTAAGACTAGAAAGAGACACAGAGGGCTGGGGCAACAACTGCTCTGTAAGTGATGGTTATTGGAGGAATCTCCATTTTATTTTATTCAGTTAGTAGTCCCCAGGCCTAGGACAGTACTGAGTTTCAGCAGCTGGCCTCCTCCAAGGCAGCTGTTTCAGAACTCCTTGAAGATTTCTTGGATTGTGCTCTATCCAAGTCTACTCCCCAGCACCCATTGCTCTTCTTAGCACCTAAGTGGTGCTAAGAAGAGTTCAGATCATCAGAGATGGAAAAGATTAACTGGCAGTGAGCACCTTTTCCCACACTCTTGTGGAAACACCATTCAGGCTACAACTCTATGTCAAGGACCTTCCTAGCTCAATTCTCTACCCTCCTCACGCAGCAACTTTAACAAGAGCTGTCTATGTCTTAGGATCCAGTTGAATCCTGCCACAAGGCCCAATTCTGTTTTGGCCCAAGAGGCAGGATTTCTAAAGTTATGTGGTACTGAAAGACCAGCTAGGCATTTTTTGCAAATCCTACTAAGTATCAGTGCAGCAGCAATGCCTAACTCTTGTTGAAATCAAGGAGAGCTGAGGACTTAACCTGAAAAGATATTTTTAAAATATGCCCTCTCTGCATTTTCAGGAACCTAGCCACCTTTGAAGATCTAGCCCCAAGGTTTCTTTACTTTTCTAGCAGAGCACAGGGTGTTAGGGAAATGTTGCAACATTTCAAGTGAAAAAAAGCCTTAGTGCAAATCATAATCAGGCTCAGGGATTCAAATCTTGACTCCAGATATGTTTGTGTGACCCTAGTTTCAGGAGGACCACAGCTCCAAGCATAACGTAGTGAGTTCTCTGACCCACCAGTGTCAAGATGGATTAGAAATTCAACTCAAGCCCAGCACAGCTGCATTGTAACCTACAGAGGAATCCCTGCGTACATGTTCAGCTTTTAGGTTAGCTTTCACTGTTATTAATTTCCTGTTATAATATCCGTTTCACGTTTATCAACCTAGGACCAGATTCTCAGCTGATGTAAATCAGAAGTGATCCATTACTGTTAAATGAGCTGCATTATTTTATATTAGTTCAGGGAATGGCCCTTAGCTATTAATTTTGCTTTGCTTCTCTCTCTTGATAGGAATAATCTCTTTTAGAATTTGAGATTAAATAAAAAAAATCACCCCTCAAATGGCTCAATCTTGTAATTCCCTCCTGGCCTTCCCTCTAATTGCTGCCAATAGAAATGAAGAGTACTTAGCACCTGGCAGGATCAGGCCTCCAGGCAGCTCAATGACTGTGCTAGCCCTCTAATTCTGAGGTAATGATAATAATCAGCCTTGCATATAGTGTTGACACATATTTATTAATTGCAAGGTGCGGCTGGCTTTGCACTCTGCTAAGACAAACACTGGCTGAACAATGTGCACAGAGGAGGCTGGAAACCAACCAGCCGTGTGTCAGCAGCAGCTGAAAGGGGAGGAAACTGCTAACTGTCCTGCTCAAGAATGCAGAGCACTGAAAACCCTGCGAGTGGAGGAAGGATCTCCTTTTGTTTGGTTCAGTTTTCCTTTCCGAAAAACCTTTCCTGTTTCACCAGAAACTCCCCGACTGCACCATGCCCCCAGCCACGAGTGACACAAGAGCAAGATGACACAGTCGGAGCCAGGCTTCATGCCAGCGCTGGCAGGGACTTCGTGACGTTCCTCGAGAGCAGGGGGAGGCAGGCCATGGCCCACGAGCTGAAGGTTATTTGTGCAGAGTCATATGTTTAAGCCAGCAATCGTGCAAGCCCCAGAATGGTAGGAAGGGGAGGGGAGACTGCCTGTCTGGGAGGCAGCTGGACAGGGAGAGACGAGGTGTGAATGCTTCCGGGGGAAAGAAACAGGAGTGCGACTGGGGCAGGGAAGAGTTTTCACTCTTACTTTTGAAACTAAAAAAGATAAGTAATAAATGACTCCACAGCATTTATTTACTGCTCTGTAGACGGTGCCCAGTGACTCACTGCCTTTAGTGCTTTCCTTTATCAGTAAGGAAACTACTCACCCTTGTGAGCTGCTTCTTTCCTTTCTTTTCCTTAGGCCTGTGGATTTACATACGGCGATACTGGATAAGCAAAGACAGCACAAGACTGCTCACTGCGTTCATACCTCCACTATGGCTGCGTTACGCCTGGCAGTACTGCAACTAGCTTCGATGAGTCTCTGGGACAGGGAAGAGTTTTCACTCTTGCCTCTGGTTGCTTTCCAGTAGGGCTGAGAGAACCACAAAGATGCACTAACTCATATCAGAGTGATTTTCAAAGCCCGCCTACCTTATCTGCCCTGACATAGCCATGACCAGTCTGGGACTAATCAGGGTGTTCAAGAAGAATCAGACAGTAACACATAGTCCCCCAAATCAGTGAAGAAAAGAAACTTCCTTTCTCCTTTTAAGCAGCTTCTGTGTGTCTAGAGGTGTCTTACAGAAACAGAAGCTATACCTGATAAAATGCCAGCATTAATCCATTTGATGTATTTAAGCGTGGCTGTTTAACAGCAACATATCAAGTTAATGCAATACTGATGGAATAAGAAATGGCATCAGAGGGTTTCAAAAGATTTCTTATCGCAAGGAAAAAAAGGAATTTGACTTCCCATTTCATTTCTCTGTGAATGAGAACACCTTTGCTATTTACATTATTTACTGCTTACTGTAGTAGAGTCACTACAAAAAAATCAAAGTGATTTGCAGAGCCCTGCCAGTTCTTTTTATATCTCCTTTGCTGACTCAATAAACATCTGACACGCCAGTATTGTAACTAAGTACTGCACTGATTCTACTCTCATTGAAAGCATCTTTCTAAGAGAAAGGAATTGTTGTTCTGCTTCTGTGAAAAATCTGATTTGCCTGGCGAAGCATTTGTAAAAGCTTTTTTCCAAAATGTTATTGTGGCAATTGGAAGTAGTTAGGCATGTACAGTAACTTGAGAAGCTATGTGAAATCTTCTGATATGCAAATATACTGCTATATACATGGCAAAGAAGAGCTTTGGGCACATTTACGTGAAACAGAGTTGCATTAACAGACAGTTCGCTTAAAGGCTATTTTGAAATAAAAGTGCCTTCTAAGAAATGAGGTGAAGTAAATAATCCAAAGCAGCTCTACTGATATGGGACTGATTCTGAATTTAGACCAGTTTTGCCACAGGCTAATTTTGTTTGTCTCAATACAATTACCGTAAATAAAATGGATGAAAATTGAAGCCAAGAATTTGGTCCAGGGCCTAGGGAAGTAAGAGACTGATATCAGTGGTCCATGACAGGGCATTTCAATTCTCAACTGTCACATGGCAGAGCCAAACTAGAAGGAGTAGGAAGTGGATGTCACTACATGAAAAAGTGGCTGTCCGATCTGACGTGGAAGTGCTCCATCTGGCCCATATCTGCTCTTGGATCAAATTTCGGGCAAAGAAGAGACAACAGGAAGCAAGAAAGAACAACGTAACTCAACTCGACAATGGTGTTCTGGATACCAGCCCTAGGCAAGTTTTCCAGGTGGGTATAAAACACAAAGGAATTTATAAGCACATAAATCATAGACGCTGAGGATGGGAAAGACCACTGGAAGACTAGTCAATGCAGGCCTGTTTTCAACAGGGAATTTCCCAGTGTGCTGACAGTTTTAAGAATTTCAAACAATAGGGCTTAACTTTCCTCTGGAAATGATTTAAGGTGTTTAGGCACCTGAATCTTTCAGTATCTTGGTCCATTTCATAAAAAAAGCCTTATGCAGCTTCCTAGCAGCTCTTACTACAGGCCTTTACATTCACGTTTCTTTTTGCTATTCATCTCAGTCTTATTCTATAATGCAGCAACTCCAGAAGTGAAGGTAGTCACTTCAGGGCTGCAGGTTTCTCCAGACCTCCTGCCAGGAAAATTGAGTCAGCAGGAAGAATAGCTGTAAAATAACTCCTCGTATGGACATTCTGGATTTGGATTACAGTGAACTGGGAAAATGCATCGCAATCATGGCACAGGGGCATCTGCATACAGATTTATTGTAGAATAGCTGCAGCACATTACAGTTACACCCTACCATGGAACACAAAGTCTTCTCTATGCAGCCCGTTCCCTAAGATTTTAGCCATTTTTACATATCCCTCCTTGAAACTTAGCCTAGTTTCTACAACACAGATCACACGTGGCTTTGCTGGTCTACACTAGGGCAAACTGTGCATCAGCAGCTGTTCCACAGCAAATTCCCAAAGAAGACTTAAGAAAGAAAGGGCACACACAGAAATCGAGGAAACTGCCTCTGCTCCTAACATCTGAGAGTAAGGCTGTTAGAGCAAGAACAGAGACCTGTTTGTGCTTAAATTCCACTTATATTCTCTATAGAGATGAACAAAGTCTGCTGGCATTTTGCAATGATTGCGAGGAACTTTAGTGGTTGATTATATCCTCTGTCTCTTGCGTTGCTATCTCTATGCACATTCACATGAGTCCTAAAAAGAGTTTACTGTTCAAATGACTAGGCGCTGGGCCAGAGAATGCATAGATAGAGTACTGTGAAACATCTCCTCATGTACTGTGATAAAATGCTCGTGGACATGCTATAAAGAGTTATGAGTATGTCCACAAAGTCATGAAGAATTATGTCATCAGTTCTATGCTACAAGTGCTACAAGGTTGTTATCTCAGAACGGTATATTGGCCGCAGTGGGAGACCAACAAACGTAAATGGCACCCAGCATTCACGAACTATGTCACCACTAGATGGTGGTACTTTCCAATCAGGTGTGCCAAGGGCAGTAAGGATGCGATTGACAAAAATATGAAGTTTAAAGTTGCCACTGAGTGCAATGAGAGAAGTAGAGGATTATCATAATGGGCAAAAGGAAGGAAATAAGAAAAGCAGGTGAAGGCAGGAGTGGCTGGGCTCAAAAACTCTCAGAGCAGTGATGTGCTTAACCATTTCCTCTTGCCGTAGGTTGGCTGCCAGTTTTCACGTGTGAAAGGGGAAGACAGTGGTGTGCCACTGTGGTGTGCCAGGTGAGACTCAGGAAAGGGGGGAGGGGAGAGGGCTGTCAGTGGGTGATAGTTTAGCCACAGCTAGAGGAAGATGGTTTGTGTTAGAGTATAGCTTATTTTAGAATTGATCACTTCCCTTCACCACCGCTTGAATTCAAATGCTAATAAAATTTAGAGAAGGACAGTTACTTCCTACTGAAGTCGCTTGCCCTGGACTGGCAGCCTGCATGCCCGTGCTAACGAGCAGCCTGCCTTCTCAGTACCTCTTTCCATTTTGGGCTGTAAAGGGGTCCTTGCTTCCAAGCAGAGCTGCTCTTGAGGCCTAGGAACCATGGGAAGTTGAGGCCTGGCTCCCTGGGATCCTGCCCTGATGAAGGGAGAATATTAAGCCATATATTAAGCTAAGTTAGAGAGCAGTTAAAAACATCCAGTGTTGAAATGGAAAGAGGAAGAGGTCTACCCCCTAGCTCCTGCCTGGCGTATGAGCAGTCTACAGTTAGGTCTGCTAACCAGCAAGATCTCTTCCTTATCAGAGACGCTGTCAGCCCCAGGGTCTTCACCAGTCTTGACTGACATGGGGCCAACATAATAAAGCTTAGTTTAGCACGGGTGACCCGTGACAAAATCCTCCCTTGCTCATCAGAAATTAGCAGGTAGCACAAACACCGCCAGAGTCTGACTTATTCCCTTACAAAGCACCTTCCCCTCAAAACTGAGGGCTGCCAGGTGTCCTGATATGTTCCTACTCAAACTCAGAAGCTGCGGCTTTCTGCAACGATTGCCATATTGCAATATTTCTTCAGGGCTTCCCGATTCTTTACCTTCCTCAGGAGACAAGGAGATCCAGGATGAGCACCAGGAAGGTGCATCAGGCATGGGCCAGTGCTGCAGCACAGACATATTCACAGCAGAGCATTGCTGCTGATTCCAGTAGTTTGTAGTTAGGAGAGAATTGAATTTCACAGCAAACCCACACTTAAACAGAGACTTGGCCATCTGGCCAACATGATTGCAAATTGGTGGAGGATGAGCAGGTACTGATCAGTTTTGGCATGAAATAGAAGAGAGCGGGAGGGCGACTGGGGGCCAATCAAACTAGCAGAGAAGTGATAATCCTCACTCACTCTGTGCTATTAGTGAGCAGAGCACAGATTGTCTCCTCAGTTAGCATGCACTGGAAATTGCATTGTGTGGGTCCAGGGTATTTTAGAGAGTCTAGCTGGGCTTGCTGAGACTCTGGTGCCAGCAGGCTCTGAGAGTAATAGCAGGTGAGGGGGAGTCAGGAGACATGGGTTTGACTTCTGTAGGGTTTCTTGGGCAAGCTGCTTCCTCGTGGCCTCTTGCCCTCCTTCCTGGCGTTCTCAAGTGGTAAGGCCTTTGGAGTAGGGGCTATCCCTTCAATTGGGTGAGAACGGTTTTGGTCCTTGAAATTATTTGGGTATCTTCATCTATACACAAGTTCCATTTAAATAACCATACTGAGGTCCTCTCTTGCTTAATCTTCCAGCTTTGCTAAACGCTGTTGGCATGAAAAACTACTGATGGTGGTTATGCCTGTGTATCTTTTGTCACAGTGGCAGGAGAAAGTGTGACAGGAAAGCGTTAATTTGTTGCAGGGTGGGGGTGGGGGGTGGCTGCAGAAGGGAGGAGCAGGAGAGTATTTCTGTATTAACATGCAGCTGGTTAATGCAGCTGAATAGCCCTGGCTCAGCTGTTACCTTTCTCAAAGCCAATGGCAAATGATGAAAAACCGTGGTAATATCTATTAAAAGTTTGTGGAAGGGGCCTGCTCAGTGGGAGCTTTTCCATCTCACATAGAAGTGATGATTTAGAACAGAGAAAGATCCCCTCGAGGGGATTTTGTGAACCATGCAATGCTAATTAACTCCATTGTTGTATTTTGTTTTGAACATAAGAGTCCCTCTGGGATTGCAGCACTCTTTCCTCCTGCAATAGATTTCCATTTTGCACCACTGTATAAAATCTCCTCCACATCCCATCAGCAAAGGGGATTAACAATAGGGAGAAGCATATGCGCATAGTTTTATGGGGTTCTAGGGAGAAATGACTCTCCCTTCACCTCCCAGATGTATCCTCAATGGGGGCCATTCTGTACATCCTTGCTTTCGCTGTTTCTTTAACCTTGAATTAAAAACAAGTGTTTATCAAACACTGGGCAGCATCTCCCTTTGATCTTCAGCATTTTCAAGCCACTTCCGAGCATGCTGTGCTGGAGTTTGTTTTAGTGGTTAGCTTGTTTGTGCACAAATGTTAAAAAAGAAAAGCACCCAAAAACAACAACAACAAAAATAATATTAAAAATCCCCAACACCCTAAAACCCCTAAAAGCCCTTCAGCACCAGGAGGGGAAACAATGGTCAAATACAGATTTACTAATTTAGCAGTTAACCCCAAAAGGAAAGGAAGAAAATGAAGGCTCCCATCTGCCTGAACCCCTTACTGTCTTGAGACAGCAAAATTATGAAGGAACTTGACTCACTCTGGGCTGAATCTGCTGTTCATCTTCTCAACTTCTGGTGTCCCACTTCAGCTTGTCCAAATGCTCTCTGCTTAATCCTTTTATGTTGAACAAAGCAGAGCCTGACTCACCCTCAAGCTCTGGTTGTTACAATGCAACATTGACTTCAGCAAGGCTAAAACAAGAACAAGAGCAAGGAGAACCAAGGTGTTTCAGGTGAATCAAATGACTTTCTTCTTCAGCTTCAGTCTCTAATCTCTGTCATTTCTCAGAAAAGTCCAGATTTACATGTGGTGTCTTGAATATTTGCTTTTCTATGCTGCCTTAAATTTCAGCTGTGCTTAGGCCAGTATTTACAGTGTGTTGATGGCCATCTTTTTGCGTTAGGCAATTTGGTTGTTTTCATGCTACAAAACAAAATTAACAAGCTGCCCCAAGGGAGTGGATAGCATACGAGTGTAACATTGACTTACTCTGGATGGAATTAGAGTTGCTCTGAGAGCTACCATGTGCTCTGCCCCACTAATGGTAATGGAGACTCTGCATTAATCCAACCAACGGGATCATGGACTCTGTGAACAGGAGACATTTTTCTACACCTTATGACATTGTAAATCCTTAGGTCTTAATTCTTAATTCTTGCTGGAATACATTTAATTATAATCAGGACAATTTTTGAAAATTTTGAATAAACAACAGGAAAAATGTTTAACAATATCTTCAGAAAAGTAAATAACACAAATCACAGGAGATCTTAAGCAATGCTTGCTTTGCGAGCATGCTCCCCTCACCTTGAACTATGCTGACCGTGATGCTGGGGGCATGACTCTGTGCCATCTCCAGATCCAAGCAAAGGTGCAGCCCATCGAAGAACCAATGTATGAAAATCAAATCCTCCCCCTCAGTCTTCGTCAGCTAAGCAGAATACTAGGCATATTAAACAAACAGCTTTCTCAGGGATACAGTGGGGATATTCACTGAGGCAGTAACGTCCATGGTATTATTGATACTAGACTGATGAAGTAAAATTTGTCATGTAAAGCTTCCTATTCCCCCTAGAACACTCCTTGCTTACTGCAAACTCCTCATTTCCTTTTTCTTTCAAAAGGAGAGGAATTTTTTCCAAAGATATTTATACTGCCTCTACCCTAAACCTTCCTGTACCCGTAGCAGGATAGATTTTTACCTCAGCATACAGCATTCAGTGATCTCAGGAGAAGGTGCTCCCGAGACCCCTCTTGCTCACACACTAGCACATTGTCTTACATTGCAGGGTCTTGAGGGCTTTTACTACAACACTGGGGATGTCTATCATAACAGAGGCCAAAGTAGGCTGTTGTGAATAAAACAACATACTGAAAGGATGTTCAGAGTCATTCTTTTGAAGAGGCTGCTAAATCTTTTCTGCTTGAGAGTTACAGGTCTGTACAAATACATTTTTTTTTCTTTTGAGTACCTGTATAAAAATTAACAGAATTAAGAAGGAAAAAAAAAAGTCAGGAGAAGGGAATTCCCATTCTAAAATCTTCAGCTTACTTCAACATCTTCTAACTCATGTCTGTATTATTAAAAAAAAAAAATCAGAGCAACTCCATAGGTTTACCCCAATCAACATCCAGAGAGAGAAGAGTAAGAGGCAGCCTGTTTTTAAGAAGTATTTCCAGTGCAGTGTTCTCAAAAAGAACACATTTGCCAAGTCCTGCTGTTTTTTTTTTTTCACTCTTTAACACATATAGTTACAAGGGAAGAGTTCTGTGAACAGAGCAAAACCCGCAACTCATTTTTCTAGTCCTTTCTGTAAGCTCATCTCCCTGGTGTGCTTGCTGATCACTGGCTGGCTAACATCATGGCATGGAGGGGGGCAGCAAATGTGCTATCAGCATCCTAGCTGTTACGTCACTTAAGATCACCTTCTCTATTTCTGTGCGGCTCAACACGTTAGGAGGCATTTAATAAGCCACTGCAGATAGCCATTGCCCTGAGCAGCTGAGTCTGGCATACAGCTCACGTCCAAAGGCCAACAAGTAGTTTCCTGGCAAGTGTGCTGTGGGGACACCAAATGCCACGTGAGAAAACTTGAGCCCTTTTATGATTACTGAGATCACAGTGAGCAAAAGTTCAGTGAGGGTTTTCCATAGATACTGAGAGCAAATGTTACTCTAACCCGATCTCACTCCTGGCACAGCGGGGGCTTTGTTCCCCTCACCCCCTCTCCCCTCGACTAAGTATAGAAGATACTTGAACCCTAAGAAGTTTTATTCCCACTCTGAGTTTCACAGGATAGCTCTAATCTAGCAATTTCATCTGCATGCTCTACCCAAAGAGGTCTCAGCTGACTCCTCTGGGACCCCGCAAGGGGCCAGCAGTTCCCTGGTATGCAACCAACAGCTGGGCCTATTCATCACCATTTTTCTTACTTCAGCAGCAGCATAGAGATATTTTTGTAGTTTCCATGATATACACGCTTAATTCCAACATCCTTTTGTCCTCTGTGACCTATATTTTTCCATACCCTTCTAGAATGAGTGAGAAGCAACTCCACTGCTATTTGAGCATCTTTCACACAGTGTTAGGAAAAGGCTAGGTATGGGGAAGCGGAGGACTGAAAGTGGGGTAGGGAGCTGCTTTCACAGCCAGTTTCTGAGCTTTGGATCAGCGCGAGAAAGTTTTCCCTGTGTGAGAAAGAAATGGGTGGAAGGGTAGTTAGCCCTGCTGGTCACAGGGAGCATATGTTATTTGCAAATATTATTTCAGCATGCCCCTTCTCTTGCCTGGCTTGCCCTAATATTTGCAGTGGATAATTTCTAAAGCCCCAATAACATAAGCTTGTGATTGAACATGCTTTTCCTGAATTAAACTCCACCCTGTTCCAAAGTAATTTCCTCGTCTCTTTGAACCTTGTTAAGTCCTTGTAAAAGCAGGGCCGAGATTTAACCTCCTTGTCTCACAGTCAAACTAAAAAGCCCCGCAGTTGCCCAAATGTGACTAGAGCTCTGCGAGCTGCTGTATTACATCAGAAGATATCTTCCGCCCATCCCTCTGCCCTCCACGGACATGAGTCAAGATCCGTTCTTTTCCTGGAGAATGCTAGTCCCCTGCCAAAGCTTGGCAACAGCTCAGAGCTCCTCCTGGTCAGGCCACAGGTCAAATCCTCAAACCACCCGAAATCTCCAAGCTCAGCCTGCCAGCTGCATGCCAGGAGGCAGAGGTGGGCGTCACTTTGGGATGCATTTCAAAGCCAAAGAACCCCTGTTCTAAGTCGGTTGCAAGCTTTGTGCTGTAACCTTTCTCCCAGAAGACTGGAGATGAAGCTTTTAAAATTAATTTGCATAATGGGATCTTTAATTCTTTTTAAATGGAAACTAAAATTGCACTGTTCTCAACCCAGAGACTTTCACAAAAGCCAAAGGATTGGTTGCAAGGTGGAGATGTGTCACTGAGGTGAAAATAAGCCTACATAAATGAAATTTAGACACATAGGAACAAATTCAGATGCCCGATATAGTGGTGAAACTGAGGTGACAGCACTGACTTCAGGAAAATTACTTCATGTTCATATCAGCATAACAGAGGATCAGTCCGCAGTAACACCTTTAACTTTTCAGCTCTGTGGTTAATTAGTAACCCTTTTAATTTATGGCTTTTTTTTTTAAACTCAAAAATTTAATAGATTAATAAATACTTCAGAAATTTTATAATAGCAGGACAAATGTTCTATTTGTGTAAAAGAGCAAGACATCATTTAAATCAATGCAACTGTGATTATTTAATTCAGCAGAAATTTTGGCCCACTGAGATATATTTAAGAGAGCTGTGCATGGAAAAAACAGATACAGTTCAGCTAGTGAAAAACTGTTCTCATATGCTTGTAAATGAAAAGCAATATTTCTAATGAAGTGCAACATATTTTACCTCCCAACCCCCCAAATTACATGTGTGGATTTATATGGTGTTTTCTCCTTAAAATAAAAACAGCAATTTGAATAGTCACAGTCTACCACACTCATTTCTAAAGAGATGTCTTTTATTGTTAAAAATATCAAGATATTGCATGGCAACGTATGAAACCATTCTCCGAAAAAGCTCTGTTTTCTCTCCCTCCTAGTGACGCTTCATTCCTTAATCAAATATGAAGTATCTTCATCAGAGTCCTCTACTCACCGGCAGTGTTAGGTAGCCAAAAAAGCCTCAATACCAGCTAGAGTCTCATGGCTGTAACTTTGTTAGCCTTTCCTTTAAAACAGTAGTGAAATAGAAATACCAGAGCTCAGGAGAGCTGACAGAATACAAATAGGGCATTTCTGTGACTCGTCAGTCCTCCTGGGTGCTCCAATCACTGCTTGTGCCATGGAAACGCAGCACAGGCAGTGCATGCATACCGCAAGTCCACGGTTAAATCCTGCTCTTGGGTACCCCCAGTGTAAATCCAGAACAACTCCACCAGAGCCAGCTGACTTAACTGGAATTTTCACCTGGACAACCAAAACGCCTAAAGAAGTTAGGCATATCTGGGATGTTGCAGATACTACCAGGAATAAAGATAAAGTGGACAAGGTTCATTGCAAGTACTGCTGCTCAGATCCAGACACAGTGGCGGGAGTGGTGAAATATCTTTCAGAGAGCTGTAAACTACCTAAAAAGAGGTATCAGTTTGTTTTTTTTTTTTCCTTTTTGTACTTTTTCAAGAATCCTTGTAAGAATAGAAACTATGCTGCTATAAATTAAAAAGCCTCATGAAGTACAGTGAGAGCAACACATACCACACCCGTGGCACTGGGGATGTGATCTGTTTTAGGAAACACATGGCTTTATGTTTAATGAAGGGAGCCTGTTGAAGGATTGCAGACCAGGAGGGCACACTGGATTTGTTGTTTTATTAGGTTCTGTGTTATGTACTTCTTTTGCTGTGTATCTGACAACATATGCCATTCCACTCAGAACTGAATGAGCTGGGGGGAGGAGGAGAGAAACAAAGCATTTATGAAGAACTGGACCATTTTGTTTTCCACCTTTTGAGAAAAGTGTTAAGGGTAAGAAAAAAAATTGAATCATTTCATTGAAAATAGAAACAGACGGAAAGAGAAATGAAATTTAAGTAGACAGAGGAGAATAATCACTCTCCACAAGCACACAGAAGGAATTGTTAGAAATATATAAAATACACTCACCAACATCCAGTTCGTTGAATTCATGCACTTAAGATGCAACAAAAATCCTCCAGTTTATCAGGGCCAGATCTTGAAAATACCTCACTGCTTTCAAGATGAATTGAAGGCACTTTTCATCACACATGGGATAATTTGTGGTTTATGGGGTCAGGCACTACAGGCCTATGACCACACTGTGCTTCTAGGTACAGCACTTGATGCATCATCTTTGGAATTGCCTGAAACTAGTGGGTAAAGTGTACTGCTAAGGGTGGTGTTTCATGCTACTTCTAATCCAGCATAATCATAGGCTACTGCTGGAAGAGTCAGTCCCAAATTCCTCTCTAACCTTGTTTTTCTTCAGTGACATGCCCTCACTACTTCCTTTATTTTGGATTTTGTGATCCTGCAATCAACATTGCTCAGTGTCAAGTCCGCTCAGCTTAATCTCTCAGAAAACTAACCCACCTGCCCTTTCCACCCACACCCTAGAAGCCAGTTGTCATCAGGTTAGCACGTTGCGCCAGTTTGCCTACAGCTGTACAACAGCTAGATCTGAGGCAGAGCAAGATGAATCAGAAGCCACAGTCAAGGGGCAGAGGGAAGGGCTGAATCACCTCTTCCAGCAGCAGCCCACAACTGCAAAGATGTCATACGAGACCACACTTCAGAAACACGATCCAAAGTACTCTTAAAAAAAACCCAGCCCTCCTGGGACTCGCATCAGTACAGCACAGAGCTGCCAGAATGATTCAATAGAAAATACAGACAACAGAGGTATCTATGAACTCCTTCCCTGCTCCCAAACTTTAATACTGGACAAGGGCTACAGGAAGGTTAATTTCTGCTTGTTTGAGATTCACAGCCCCAAATGGTATCCTGAAGAACATATGTGCATTCTTTCAACCTTTCAGATGATAGCCTTTCAGATTTAAGGCATTGAATCAAGATGCAGGGAGTCTTGGACTCAAATCCCTTCTAACTCAGAAGGGACTCAAAACCACACCTCCTGGAAACGCCCAAGCATTAAGGAATAGGTGGGAGGGAGGAGAGGAAAGCCTCCTCTTGATAGTCTACTAGTATGTGGCAAAGAATGCAATATTCATGGGGTTGGAGTAAGCAGAAGGAAGCATTAGATCTCTCCATGAGCATGGGACAGATGGAAGAGGGGAAAAGGATTTTAGTCTGTGATTCCTGGCCTGAAATTACTGTGGGCTCTGGTTGCTGTTTCCAAGATCTTCTATTTTCCATAATCATCTCTCATCACTGGAGGATCAGGCTTGCTTCTCTCCCTACAAAACTTGTTTTCATGACCACACAATGTGCTAGTATCAACAGAAGTGCGGGGATACCAGGAACTTGCAGGTCAAAAGCCAGAGGTGCCCGTCAAGTTTAAAGATGGTTAAGGGGCCTTCATTTCTCTGGCTGTTATTGTTACATACGTTCTACTTCTGCAAGAGATCTCATGGTGCTCAGTCTCCGCCTTTTATTTTGAATAATGGGCCCTATAGATCCAGAAAATAAACAGCAAACTATCTCAGGTCTTTTATAACACTGTACATCCTCATTCCCCACTTCACGACAGAGTTATAGATTAGGTTCCAGGTAGCCTTCAGAGGTGATTTTTCTTGCTATGTCATTATATCCTTCTCTCAAAACAGTTATGCAGAGCATTCTCCCATGTTAGTCTACTACAGCTCATCCACAGGAGAGAAACGGGTTCCAGTATAACTTACCTCTTCTCTACATGCAAGATCAACACCCAGATTTGCTCATCTCTTTGGAATAGCCAGGATTTCATACGTTCAGCACTTCAGTATTAGCAAAGCATTTACACTGGCATGATTTCATGTAATAATAGCTTTGTTATAGTACTCTAAGCCTGTTGCACAATGAAATCATCATTATGGCACTCTGGTTCCCCTCCACCATCCGTCCTCTGGTAGCAATTTTGTACACTTTCCACTCTTTCCACAAACCCCTTGGAGACTGCTTTCTGAACAGTATGGTATAAACATTTTGCACTGGGAAAAATAGGCTCCAGGATCTTAACAGCCAGGCTTTCTCATTTCCACACAATTCAAATATCTATTTATTGGATGTTAGAGCTACCAGATACCCTGGTGGACAGTGTCTAACAAAGCTCTGGCGTTAGTTCAGTTAATTGAGTCCCTATTTGCAGTCTTCCATTTTAGATCTATAAATAGGCTCAGGCTCTTGGAAGGGAGGACTTACCCCTCCCTGTCCCTGCCAAAAATTAATGAATAAGCTGGTCAGCCAGAAGTGCCGAGTGTGACTAAATCCTCTTCCTGGAGCTCCAGGCTCTCCTCACCAAGGGGAGTGCTGGAGCCTCCCTACTCCCAAAGCTCCCCTCGGCACCCTTCAAGAGGGGCACCTGTCCCACGGGATCAACCCCTAGGGGAACATACTTCCCTTTTCATGGTGGAAGGAGATTTCAGTTTTACCTTCCCCAGCCACTTTTTCTTGCTCAGAATAACAGACTGTATCTCTTCAGTGAGAGAACCAAAGTATTTTAGCATTTCCTTGAAAACGTTAGGAGAAAGCCCCAAACCCATGGGGTTGCGTTTATAATTGTTGCCAGGCTGATAAATCCTAGAGACAGAGGAGTCTATATAAACAAAAAGATTTCCAGTAGCACAGGAAAACTGTGCAATACTAAGCTCTCATCACCTTCTTGCAGACAAAACATTTCTAGTTTATTGTCAGGAGGACTCTGGCTGGAAAGCATTTGTCTGAGCTGGAGCTGACTGACCTTTTGCAGTAGGCACAATACGGCAGTGAGCATGGCTGAACTGTCAGAACTTCGACAATAAACCCAAATCCCTTTTGATAAGGGGAATCAAAAGCACACAGCATCTCATGACCTGCTAATAATGCCCCTGACCTCAACAGTGAGTTACAAATCTGATACATAGTTTGAAAACTGGAGGCAACACCTGCTTCCTGGCAACATCCTTTTGTTTCCTTCTGGATAGGTGCTTAGCAATTTAAAAATCAACTTCCCCAAGCTTTGGCTTCAGAGCTGTAGGAGAGTTTTCATTTCCTATCATGTTACTCCAGCGTGACCTGACCAAGGAGCCTCATCAATATTACAGCAGTAAATAGCTTGACAACTTCCTCATAAATAACACATTCCCACTCTGCTTTGTGCTCTGCATTTAATAGCACATTGGATATTTAGGAATTCGGAGACTCTAGTTGAAAGTATGTAGTTATGAGATAAATGTTTTGCCCATCAAGAGTCAAAGTGCACGTGCTGCTTACTCCTGGCACTTTGTGATTCACTGCGTACTAAAGAAACAACCCAGAAGAGACTCCAAATAAACCTGAAACATGTACCGTTGCTCTTCCCTCACATTGCATTAAAAGCCCAGTGTATCAGATTATGAAGTTTAGTCCTTGCACATACATAGCCCTACTGCAGCATCAAAAGAAACAATTCATTCAAATCTCTTGTTTGATTTGCATTAACAGGAAGCAACTATTATTATTATTTTCCCCATAAAGGTCTATTACAAGGAGGAGGGTTGCGGGGAAAAAAACCCTCAAAACTTAAGGGAAAAATAATACTAAACAAACATCCGTTGAGAGTGAAGTCACCAACATAGGCAGTGGACTTGAAATGCTATGAAGAACCCATGTCTAGGACCCTAAGCCACAAAACACCTGCTCAGCTGCCAACACTAGAGGAGTTGAAAAGCAAAAGAAAGGTTTGTTTTTTTCTGTGTTTTAGCTGTTCTCACAATTGGTTTTAACTGTTTTTTAAACATGAGAGTTCACTGTGCCACTCAGTGCTCACTATGCCAAGCTGTTTGGTGTCTTTCTTATATCTAAAGCCTGCTTCATATTTCAGTCATTCTTCTACCTGTGTGTTTATTCTTTGCAATGAGCCCAAATCATTTATTTGAATGACTGGATAAGGATTCCTGTCCTTATGAAATAAATATGAATTCTGGATCCAAAGAAGGCAGGAGTCCTTCCATGTCTTTGATTCAGGCAGTGAAATGATGAGTACAAGGCAGGCCCCTCTGTTTCACATTTTTTGCTGGCTAAGTAGAAAATTCTCCACTCAGCATGCAAATTTGCTGCAGTTTGCTTCAACACCAAGCCTCCATCTGCTGCAGCAAGATCATAAAACTCTTGCCTAGGGTCTGCCTTCTACCAGTCTTTAGCCTTGCTTGCCTTCTTTCCTTATCTGAGGAGAAGAAATGAAGTGCGGATAATAGCATTTTATTGCTGCACAGCAGGGTTGCAAAGGTAATTAAAGATTCTGAGGCTGAAGTAGAGGGAGCCATATATGTTCCCTAGATAGATATATTTATTTTCATTTAAAAATGTAAATACCAAAAAAATGTCTGGAACAATATACACTTCCCTCCCCCCGCCCTTGAACAACTGAATCTATTTACCTGTAGTTTGATCAAGTTACAGGAGAGCAAATCCCGTTCAGAAACGGGACCCTCTTCTCTAACCCCCACCTTAATGCTTCCCAAAGCAAAACTCCAGACACTTTGAGAGTCACATATCACTACCAAGTAAGTAGCAGAGTCATTGAACGGTGCCTCATAAAGGAGGCAGGAAACAGGAAAAGCTCAGAATAAAGCTGTTTGTAAATTAAACAACTAAGGAGAAGAATGGATAGGAAATGACCTCCTTATTTTTTCTTCAAAATTATTCTGATTAATGAGGAGAAAGATCAACAGCCTATCTGCAGCTGCTGTGGGAAAGAAGGGGCAAAGAGTGAATCCAGACCCAAGTATCCCCATGGCATCACCCCATCACATTGTGCAGAATTGCTATATAACGAGCTGCAGGCTGAGATCTCATGTAACTGCATTAGTTAGCTGTCTATCTCTTCTGCCCCTCTCATTATAGCTCAGTATGATCAGTTATAAGGTACCAGAAAGGAGAGATGCTTGACATATTTGTGAGCAGGCAGAGAGAGGATTACTTACATTCCTGTAATGCTGCTTTCTCCCTGCCATAACAAGAGACCCAAATACTCCAGGTTTCTCTGTGCATTGCTGGTGCATGCAGATCTGAAGTTATCTGCATGGTTTCCACCACACCTGGCAACACCCAGGCTCATGGCCTGGTGCAAAGCTTGCTGAAAGCAGCAAAGCATTCCCACTGATATTTTTGGACTTTGTTTTGTAATGAGGCCCTAAATGAAGTGCCTTGGATACTGTTGCTTCCTTTATTAATATTTGATTTTGCTGCTTTGTAATTCTGTTTAGCTGCTTTTGTGGGCCAGCAGATTCCTAGACAAAATGACCTGGCAGGCGGCTGAGGCCATGCCCACTGGTTTTGCAGCATTGTGTAAGGAGAGAATGGCTGTTATTCGGATGGAAACCCTGGATGAAACAACACGAGCCATTGAGCCATCGTGCTTCCATCCTCTTTGGCTTTCCCCAGTGACAGAGAAGACGTACCCAGCACTATTTCATTAAGATCTTGGCACGTTCCTTGATGGCACCGCTGGTAGCACTAGGCACAAAGGAAGCACTTATCCCCTGTCCTTTATGATCTGCAGCCATTCATGTGCAGATCTGCCCAGAGATGAATCCACACTGGCATGAGCGATAAGAGGCAACCCTGATGCAAGGCTTCAGAGATTACAGCAAAGCAGAGTGGCAGCAAAGTGCCATCTTTTTGAGCATCACCCAGCATACACAGCCTAGCAACACGATCACAGTCAAAATGCTCCAGACTCTGTAGGGTGCTGATGGACACCAGCCACTCAGATATATTTTGGAAGCAGTTTCTCCTTTCTAGGGCAAATGGGAACATATAAAGCAACAAATGGAATAAGGCAAGAGCCATAAAATGTAACTGATACACATTTGTAAGAAAAAACTGTTTCCATTCCCACCTCTCAAGAATAGTCTCCTTTCTGGTCCTGCTCCAAACAAAGGTTTAGTTTCTTTGCTGAAACAAAGGTTTTCAGCAGAAACCTCTCTTAACAAGAGGCATTGCTCCTTCAGCTGCAGGAGTGACTACCAAATAATGGGATGCAATTCTTCCTTTTAGGAGCTGTCTCCTTGACTATAAATACACATAACATTTTAGTCCTTCATGTGAGTATTTGTAAAACAAAGAAAAACAGCTACCCCATGCTCACATTTAGACTTACTAAGGAAAATGCTTTCATTTGCTAAAGCACTTAACAGTATCCTCACACTTGTGCTTAAGCCATTCCTAAAATTGGCTCAGGTTGCCACAAAACAACAGTTTAAACCAATTTAATTGCTGCCTGCTGCAATCCCACCCTCCTTCCCACCCCTGGTTGCACGTTTTCTGTCTCCTTCCCTACACCAGCTCTAGTGCTCGTCTAACCCTGCCCTGAGCAGCTTCAGAAGGCAAGCCAGGCACACACCCCCTGACACCTAAAAAAAAAAAAAAAAAAAAAAATCTGTTTTCCACCAATTTAGCATGCTGAAGTGACTCATCACAAGGCCAGAGGAACATTAGAGCCAGTATAAAGAAAGGGGTGGAAGTACACAGTGGAGGGTGGGCCTGTAGCAATGAGCAGTTCAGAAGTAAATTCAGAAACCTGGCAGCTCATTGCTGCTAAGAGAGGCCCTCCTGCTCCCTCCAACTACACTGTTTAATCCCAGGCCTGCTGAATTATGCCAAGCCTAACCTGACCCTCCTCCCTCCACACACACAATTGGTTTTTGCGAGGTCAGTAAATTGACTCAGCTCAGCAAGAGTCCTTTCCAGCATGGAAAGGCATGACTGGAGGTGAGAAGGACTGCTCCCTTTCCACACCAGGGAGCCATTAGATCAGCTAAGTGGTGCTGTCAAGCCGTACCCTGAGGCTTCTGCATGCATGTGAGTCTTTGCTAACCTAAGGCTGGGCATAGAGAATCCTAAACAAAGCTCTACAATAAAGCCGGCCAGCCACCTGGGGCAGCAGCAATCCCAACAGGAGCGCTGTCTCTCTGCAATGGCGTGGGGAGCACTAGCTACTACTCCTCACACCAGTTATCACATACGGCAATTCTAGTATCTCTGTTTAAGGGGAGGATATCAAGTATTAAGTGAAATTTTAAAAGGGGAGGCTATTTAGGTCAATTTAAGGGAAATTCCAAGACACAAGGTAGACACTGAGTAGCCAGTATCTAATAAAAAAGAATGAAAACGAAAAAAGCAAAAATACACAGCACAAAGACAACCACAGTATACCCTTGGCTCAGCGTTGATTTACAAGTGTTTCATGACATAGAAAGACTCTTAAATATGAGGATAAGCATTCATCCATAATGAAGTTTTCTGCATACATTATGTAGTGTTGTATTTTCCACCCTTCACATATAGCCATCTGTATCTATAAATAGAAATGCGGCCTCATGTGCATTATCATATATTACAACCTATGACAATGTGGTAAAGGAGAGGAAACGAGCAAAGGAAGTGGTGTGCTCTGCCAGAACATACAAATTTAGCCAGGCCCTGCTACGGCAGCTTCATGCAAACCAACTCTGTCAAATACTCCAAGAATGGGTGGAACAGCCAACTGATCATTGGAGAGAGAGTAAACCAATGGGTATGTTGTGTGGCACAGAACAAAAGACCAAGTAATCTTGTGGAAAGGATAAAAAAGCAAAAAGATTCCTTGCACATTTAAAGCCAAGATATTGCACAAACTGGCATGGGAAAGGGGGGGGGGGGGGAAAAAAGAAAAGAATAAACCAGCCAGAGCAGGGCTGTTCAGCACAACTCAAGGTAAGATGACAGATGGAGGAATTCCTGTAATGTTGAAGCAGAAGCCAGAGCAGAGCACCATTCTGCAAGATCAGAGCCTATAATTGCTGATCTTTCTCCTTTTTCAGA
Source organism: Struthio camelus (assembly GCF_040807025.1). NCBI lineage: Eukaryota > Metazoa > Chordata > Aves > Struthioniformes > Struthionidae > Struthio > Struthio camelus. Next base: position 44,035,428 of record NC_090943.1, on the reverse strand, counting down.
GTTTATCACCTTTGCATTGTTTTCTCTGTTCTCATACATTTTATGAGCTGCTGAAATATTCCAAAGATCTGTTCTCATCATTTTTTTTGTAACTTACAAATTCAGTCTGACCACTGTGCCTACAGGGCACAGGACTTCTTACTGGCAGTATAATTCAAGATATATTCAACAGCATCATAGCAGACAGAAGCGTTTTAATTAAACTGAAATAAAATTATTGCTTATCATAGAGTAAACCAGGAGCCCATGCTGAATAGACAAAAGTAAGCCTTCTGAAAAGGAAATCAGTGTCATGTCTAAGGGACTGGGAAACTGAGGATGAGTTCTTGGCTCTAGCAGATTTCCCACTGAGGCAGTTACTTTGGGTCAGAGGGCATTTTGACTTGCCTTTTGGAAGATGTGGACAGCTCACACTCTCAGCCTCCGAGAAACTTCATCTCTTTACTCACACTAAGATGGATTGACCAACACACTCCAGGTATCCCAAATGAGGCTATTTTTTATATGAGGCAAATGAGGCCTCATTGCTTATCATCACTGCCACTTTGTAATTCTCTCCACAACCTCATTTAATAGTAAAACTCAGAGGTCAGTCATGAAAAGGCCAAGCTAGAGCTGAGCTAGCTAGCATTATACTGGAAACCTATGATTTATGAGATCAGTCCCTTCTCTTCCCCTGGTTAAGGCTCAAAACTTCCTTTGACTTTAGGAGGAGTAATGTTAAACTCCCAAGGACTGACATTTTAATCAACTTCAGTTAATTCTCATCAGCTTTGAAAGTAGCATAGTTTTGAGCAAAGCAATCAATACTTCAGCACAATGCCCAATTCACTGTGGAAACACTATATGAAGAGATAGAGGAGGGTAATTAATCAGTTTCTCCAAGACAGAAATATCATGTGCAGGTATTTATCCACTGTAAACAGGCCTGGTAGCCAGCATCACCTATTAACATTGTACAACACTGTTCGTTGATACTATATCATCACTTCCTTCAATTTGGCAACTTTCACTGCTTGGCCTGAAAGCTTTCACTGGATGCCAGAAGTTCAAAAAGATGCTATTTCTAGCATTATCCAAAGCAATTCAGTTTTTCTTTGGCCTTGCCCAAAGACAAAAGAAAAAAAATTAACATCAAAAATAAGTGGAAGCCACTTATTTTTCTTATTGGAACCCAAAAATAAATCAAATATGAAAGAGCTAAGAAAATAAAGTTGTTTCATGATTGACAGTGTAGTCAATGTTTTATACCTTAATGTGTTCACAGTAATTGAGTGTGGAAGGTTGAGTCAGCAGATGATTTACACAACAACTGGAGCTGATTCAAGGCCACCATCATCTCAAGATGTTAATCTTACCTTTTAATTCAGATTAAGAGACCATGCTATTTTACAGGCATCTCACTCTTTGGGGATGTACCTTGGCTGCATACAAATCGCTCCCTTCTACCACCAGCTTTCTCCTGAAGCAGAAAACACATCCTACAGTTTTATTAACTGTCATATAACAATTGATGCACCTCACAAGGCCTCAGTTGCCAGAGCAAAACAGCTTTTATTTTGCAAAAAAGTTCATACATAAAAAAAATTATAATCCTTTCTTTCCCCCCCCCCCCCACCATATGAGAGATTGGAAGCACTGGTACCCTAAATAAGTTGCCTCCCAGACAAATGCAAAGTAAAGCTGAGAATGAACAATAAATCCAGCTGTTAGTAGAGCTGGATGGGGGGAATGAAACAGTAAATAAAAGTAAGGGAAAAGAGGAAATCTGGCAGAGAAAAAAAGCAGGCAGAAGTACTGACAGGGTTGCAGAAGAGCCCTGCAATGGAGAGGAATAGAAGAACAGCACTAGGGAAGCACAGGCTGCAGACAGAGGCTGCACAAGGAAACATAGCGCATGCACAGGGGCAGCAAAGCAGCCAAACCTGTGACCTTAACTGCATAGACAACTTCCAGCTCTTTAAAAGAGGATATCCCCTCCACCAAATTCACTTCAACTCAGGCAGCTACAGCATCTGCAGAGTGGCAGAAGGCATCCCTCCTTCAGCCCTCTAACCTCACCCAAGGCACACAGCCTTATAATCACCCATGACACCATCACCTAAATACACATCCAGAACACACTGTTTAAACAAAGCCAGCTGAGGAAGAAACAACATAAATTTAAGCTCAGAGAGCTAACCTAAAGAAAAAAAAATAAAAAAAAATTCTTACCACCAAATTCCTATAAATAAAAAGGGAATCATGCTTCTTAGCCAGCTTTCTGTAACTGAAGACCTTACCACCCTGACTCTATCACCCCAGCACCCCCCACCTTTCTGGTAGTGCCTTATTAATGACCCAATTAGCACAAGATGTATTCAACTGCATTCCCATTTCCCCCTCACCCTCCCACCTTCATGGCTGGGCGTGATGGCAATCAACACGTGAGAACAAGCAGCTGAAAAACTACTCGGCTCCCTCCTGCTCAACTATAAGATTTCTTCCTCCTGGCAGAGCGTAGCTACTCAGAGCAACAGTGCCAAACTGAAAATAACATGTAGTAAATCAAAAGATTTCTTTGCTTATGTTACTAATGACACCTCAGATTACTAACACTTAATTGAATTTACTTTTCAGTATGCTTTTTACATTCTGTGTTTCTATCAGCTCAGACAATAAAAATCAATTCCTGTAAGGCAATTTCATTTAGGTTTGTACTCTGCTTTATATTCAGTTTTCCAGTGGTGCAACAGTTGAGCGGCAAATCTGTGGAGGACTATTTATAAGAACTACTTTATGAAAATAAAGCAGACCCATACTGAGGGAAGGCACTTTAGCAGGCAAACTACTTTAAAAACAAATATGTACAAAGGAAAAACAACATCCTGGAGAAAAAGTGGTTTGGCCAACTACAATAGATTCATTAATGAGATCTCATATACACACAAGAAATACAGTTACATGTATAAATACTTGGAGAACTGATGACACAGATAAATATATTTAGTAACCATATTTTTTCTGCTGAACTTTGTATTAAGCTTTATATAAGCTACTGCTGAAATATTCCCCCAGGCAAAACTCTACCATAAGAAAGGTCTTGCTTCTGAAAAGAAGTCTTCATATGCTTAGCTTTATGGATCAAGATCAGTCACGCTGATCTATGCACGGTGCATAATGCACAGCACATGAATTTTAGCATGTATCAGGTGTGTTGAGACCTTTGGGGACAGCTTTTATGCTCATATATGGTGGAGCAGTGTGAGGGCTGCTGTATGCAATAAGGGAAAACATTGCTACCATGAGCTGCTACTTACCACTTTCCTGGAGAATTATTGACTTTATATGTATAAGTGTGCGTGTGTGTGCATATATGTATATGTGTGTATATATATTTATATATATATATTCAAAAGGATTTAATAAAGCTCTGAAGATTTTTTTCCTCACTTCTCAACATTAGGATGAAAATGTCAGTCTCACTTTCTGCTGTTGGCCAGAGGGAGGTGGAAACATTACAAAGGCAACAAGTGAAGAGCCAGGAGAGGAAGAGTAATACTCACCTGGCTTTGGTTTTTGGCTTTTGGCTCTCAGCGGAGCTAGGTGAGCCCATAACTTCAGGGTGGTGCACCACATCTCTAGGGGAAGCGGGTCATCCCTGTCCTGTCAAGGCATAGCGCCGCGCTCGACACGATGAAGCTTCTTTACACTTGGGCATATACATTGATGACAGTAAGGTGACATTTTGAGCTTGGATCCACCCATTTGCACAAGCTTAGGCACTTTAGATTTACAGAAGCAGTTTCCAGTGACTTTTCCCTTTTTCCTTCTTAGTGCTAAATGTCCAGAGCCAGTTGCAATTAGCATTTACCTGTATATATGGCCTCATCAGGACCACCTTTTTCTCCTCAGCGTCTCTCTCCTGCCATCCCCCTGGCCCGCTGCCTGCCCCCTCCTCATGCACGATGTTTGCCTGCCGGACATGCACGTCCCGCAGGCGATGGTGGGACAAAGAGGGGCCGGGAGAATAACAGGACCGAGGAGCGCTCTCTCCTCGCCGTCGTCCCCCAGCCGCGGACCTCGAGCGTCGTCCTCGCGGGGCCACATCTCCTAGCGGGCAGGTGTGGAAAAGGCTCCCTGAGGGACAGCTCATACCCGCGGGCTTAAACAAGCGTGGGTTTGTAAATAAGAGCAGGTACAGCATTACCCTTCAGAATACATGCATCCATTGGCTTGCTATACTCTAAGAAAAGACGGAGTATGTCCTCGACAAATCAGGTCCTGTTGTCTGGGTAAGTGTAGCGTGTTGTCTCAGGCAGGCTCTTGAGGAAAGAAACGTCCTGTTTCTCCATATTTTTCTTGCTACTAAGATTATATCTCCCTGTGCCTTGCCAAAAAGTCGGCTCTAGATCAGCGCTGCTTGCAGTGAAGACTCCCGGGTGCCAGGAGCGCCCGCTGCGGGGAATAACTGGTCCTTCAGCGCAGGCTTCCTCCGTGCTCACAGCTGCGAGAAGCAGGACAGGTGGGAAGAGGAAAGGCAAGGAAGAACTGAAGGAGACAGCGCGTGTCATATTTTTTGAAAAAGACAAAGCACTGCTTTACACCAACCCTCCCCCACAAATATTTTCCTAATGTTGCTTCTCAAGGCTAACAATTCTCCAAGTTGTGATGAGAGTGGGAAGTGGTGCCGCCGGGGCAGGGGGCGGTAGTCCGGCCCTCGCATGAAGACACGTCATACAGCAGAGAATTACGTATTAGGAGTTTTGTCTCTACAGAAACTGCATGTGGTTCCCAAATTCTGGAAAAGGCCTTTAGGTTCTGCACTACATGGAATTTGAATACACCAGAGATGTCATTGTTTTTCCAGAGGCTCAATTGAACCAGGGAATTTCTGCCTATGTACCAAAAATTAAGACGAGGATTACGTCTTCCTAGCTCAGTACTTTGATTTGGCCTGCATGGGATACTCTCTTGGCCTTGTTACTAAATTCTGGAGCAAAGGAATCATATTAGCCTTTTTTCTTAAATGTGGTCAGCGTGTAGCTGGCGACGGTCGGTGTGTTCGCAGTTAGCCTGTGCCCCTGTTAGCACCTGCAACCTGGAGCGCGATGGAGCAGCAGCAATAGGCTGACAAAGAGGACTCGTACACAGGCAGCCCTCTGCAGAGCTGTGGGGCAAGCAGCCGGCGGTTTTGCAGAGGACGCAAAGGAAAGCACTGAGAAGACAGCTTACCTGTCACTCTGTCATTTCCAAATACCGAAGGTGAGAAGGCGCGAAAGCTTTCAGTTTGGAAGGGCAATGGCTGGGGCCGCAGGAAAGGCGAACGTCCTGTTGTGCGTTTTCATTGCGGTAGCATGGTAACTCTGCCGAGGTTACGCGCTGCCTCCCCCTGCCCTTGCCCAGGCCGCGCGGCAGGAGGTGGCGGAGGGGGACGTCGGGCAGAGGTCGCCCCGAGGAGAACAAAAAGAGGGTTCCTGCCCCCAAACAAGCCGCGAGCCCGGCGTGAAGCCAGACCTAGGTACGTCAAATGGACAGAAGGAGCAGGGGTACGTGGCGGTAAAGCAAAAACACTGCGCTGGCATCCAGTTCGTTTTGCTTCATTGCAGAGTCAGCAGAAGCAATGTTAAGTTGTGGCGGGCAGGGGCAAGCAGAGCGCAGTTTTAAGGATGCGATTAGAAAGGAGCACAAGGAAGCGACTATGCCAGGGAATTCCTCCTGCACTTCTGCGACCAAGAACAAGAAAAAAGGTACAATTCTCTCCGCTTTGCTATTTAACAGACTAACTTCCTGGGGTTACATGTTTCCATGCGCAACTGTCAGCCTGTTACTGAGTGAGAACTGTAGGAAGCTGGCAAATCTGGAAGAGGTGAATCTTAGTATGTTTTGCTAAAACTCCTCAGTACACTGCCACTAGCGGAGTACATTTTGACCTAAGGGAGATGCTGCAGGATATGTAGATGAGTGGAGGAAATGTGCAGCCTGTAAGAGCAATGTTTATTTCTATAATTAATTTTTTTTTCATTTCCTCTCGGGGTTTGACTGCATCTCTTGTTCTTCTGCCTCCAGTGTTTCAGTGTCACTATTTAAAACTTAGATATAGATATGATGCCTTAACAGTTTTATCCAGAACACTAGCAGGACTCAAGTGGCTACTGTCATTTTTTTGTTTGCAGACTTTTCTCAATATTTTAAAGAAATTCAAAGAAAAAGGTTATAGGTAGGATTACACTTTTTAGACAAGTAAGTCCATGTAGTAATACACTACACAAGTAGCAGTCTTGCTCTTACACTAGAAACCTTTTGTGTAAGGTTATTCAAATCCATATTTATTTTAATAGATCAAATGGCAAGCTTACACAGTAATGAATACAGTATTTCAAGGTCTCTGGTGTATATTACAAAATAGAAGAGAAAGATTATTTCTTTAAGCTTAGCAATTACTAAATTATCATAAAAATGTACGTATATAAATATTTCCATGAGCCTTTCTGATTAAATTACTTTGAGATGATAGAGTACATTTTGATTATTCTTTGCTGCTTCGCAATAGGGATTTAAATTGTGAGTAGACTTCAGGAATATCTTCTTTTAAAACTGTAGCAAAAGGCAGTGGGGTGGACAATAAGTAATGAAGCAGAACAGGAAACACTAGAGACTTCTAATTCACAGAATTACTTTCTTGTGTAAAAGATGATAAAATTCCCACTGCACACAGATTTTTTTTTTTAAAGTTTCATTCCATTTATTTTGTTAAGTAACATTTAGGACATTTAATGCAAACCATTTTGCTACTTCTCATACTACTCCTCCTAAAAGACAAACAAACAATGCTGCTGTGGACCCCGAGACTGTAAGATCTGCAGATAATATCTGTGTCAGTGCAATTACTGAACACCGAAGGCATTAACTGTTCTCTCGCATGAGTGAGCATATAGTGTGTTTTCACTTCCTCTTTTTGCCCAGTGGTTGTAATCGCAGGTGCTGGGGCAGGCTTTCCCGGCTTCAGTGAGATGTCTGCGCCTCACGGTGGGACAGCTATCTGCTGTTAGGAAACTGAGGCAGAGGTGACTTTGTGGTTTGGTGCTGTCAGCAGGCTCGGCAAGAGGGTTTGGGGTGCGGAAGCTGGAGTGAAGAAGCAGATTTGGGGACTGGGGAGCAGCAGAGGAGGAGCAGGGATGAAGTACAGGGCAATCAGAGTGCACATGGTCCAGAGGAGGAGGGAAGGAACAATTTTGAAGGTTCTTGATGATGATTGCTAGTGAAAGTCTCTTATAATTGAGAGAGCTCTGAGAAATGTAAATGGGACCAGTCTGACCATGGGTAAGCACACAGCTAAGCTTTGCTGCAAGCAAGGTGTTTCAGAAGTGCAGTGGGCAAAGGCACTTCCTTTGCCCTGTTTATGACAAGCGGAGAAAGGAGCGGGGCTGTATTGAAATCTGTGTGGTAGGAGCTCCATTCATGTTAAGAGACTCCATTCAGGGGCTTACAAAGGCTATGAGTCAACTGGAGAGAAAAGAGGCATTTCACAGAAACCGAAGTGTGACCCTTTGTTTTTCTTGACCCCCAAGGTCCCCAGCTACACAAAAGGAGACCCTAGCACTGATTCTACAGCAACAAATGCCTGTTGTGAGTGAGTGTATTTGAGGAGCAGTGACAATAAGGAGTGACCTGAGGGGCTTGTTTCCACCCCTTGTTTCCCAAGGGAGGACTCTTGTGCAGCAGACAGAGGTGGGCGAGATGAGGCTCTCAGGAAGCTCTTCACCAGGGAGGCATTTCCCTAAAATGCCTCTCCAGAAACGAGTGATCCGACTGTCCCACTAGCGATGTTTACTGCTGGGACACTTGTGACAGCGGTTTTTTGGATCCAGTTCTGCACAACCCAAGAACCCAAATACAACTTTTATTTGATGATGGAGTGCAATTTTTCTAATCTGAGACTGGCAAGGGATTAGGATGGCTTAGTAGCCTTGTCTTTATTTCAGCCTTCCTTTAACCTGCGACTGCTTTTTTCACAATTAAAGTAGACATGAAAAGGATGTTTTCCTTTGCCTGTTTCATTAATCCTGAAGTGCTGCAGCTCCCTATTAAAGCTAATGATTGAATTAGGGTGTAGAGTGATGGATTTAAAGGTATCATAAAAGTCTTCCTGGTAAATAATAGTCCCCAAATATATTCCAGTTGTGACCTGAGTCAGGCTGCTGTCGGTACCCAAGCAGCCATGCACTGGTTCTGCAGATCGTTTGAGCTGAGGAAATGTATTTGCATATGGATCTCATGCTAAGAAGGTAGTGCAGCAAGGATTTCATTAGTGCTAATGACATCTGTGGGAGAAGTGATTTAGTATATAGGCCCTGCCAGGAGTGGCACAATGAGGAAGTATTTAATTTGTACAAAGTTCTTTTTTTTTGACCTAAAAAGCTGAGGATTTCAAGCAGCACTAGAAGGCCCAGTGTTATGTGACATGGTCTCTTTAGCATGGGAGGAAGAACAGAATCATGACTGAGGTGAGAGAAGGGGGAAGGAAGAAGCTTCAAGATTAAGTATTGATAGTGTGGAAGAAAGGATAGGAGTAGAAACGGAAGGAAATTCTGAACCTGAGAAAAAACTTCTTCACTGTGAGGGTGACAGAGCATTGGAACAGGTTGCCCAGAGAGGTGGTGGAGTCTCCTTCCCTGGAGATATTCAAAAGCCGTCTGGACGTGATCCTGGGCAATATGCTCTAGGTGACCCTGCTTGAGCAGGGAGGTTGGACTAGATGATCTCCAGAGGTCCCTTCCAACCTAAACGATTCTGTGATTCTGTGATTCTGTGATTCTGTGATTCTGTGTGAAATGAAAAGGAGAAGAGAAGAAAGAGCAACTGAGGAAGGCAAATCAGCAGGTACAACTCGCTCTGCAGGAATGATGGCTATCAAGGCTGGACAGTCAAGACTTTGGAGGTAGCAGAATTTTTACTTGTTTTAATGTGCCCAACGTGAAAAAAAACCAAGAAGGTGCGTTGGAACTGGTGCAAAATGTCTGACCTCAAAGAGAAATTTCTCAGAACTAGAAAGGAGAAAAGGACACCCCGGGATAATGCCGAATATGGAGTAACTGGGAGTTGCTGCACTGTCTGAAGCATCACATGGCATCTTCATAGCTCCAGTGGAGCTGTGTTTGCTTCTATTCCTGTAGTAGGCACTGCCTCAGGCAAGGGAGAGCAGAGAGGAGCCTGGGGGCAAATCTGAGGCATATTCTTTGGGGGAGGAAGAAATTATTATGCTCAGGCAACTTCAGGAAGAGCTATCTGAGCGGGGATCAGTATCTTGGGTGGCCTTTCAACTGAGAGTAATGAATCAGGCCAAGAGGAAAGCAGCCAGCGCGAAGGAAGGGATGAGTGAGAAAGGGGAGTAACTCAAAGGGATTAATGACAGTGATAAGCCAGCCAGCTCCACAGGGAGCATGCTACCTGAGGGGACTGGATCTGGCCCCTTACACTGAAATAGCAACCTGCATCATGCACTGCACCCAGAGCACAGGGCCACTGGCATTCTCAGGTTGTGGAGGAGCACTGTTAGGAGCACTGTAGGTATCCACGAGAGCTTATGTTGCAGACATAGCATTTTAAAGGCTGAGAGGGCCTGGAAGAGGGGCCCAGTTCTGGGAATTCTGGGGCCAGACACCTCTGATATTTTATACTTACATAATAGCCTTGCATAGGGTAGCAGGGAAGAAGGGCTATGAGCTGATGCCCATTGTTTGGGAGTGAGATAGCACTGTGTACCTATCTGTGGCACACAGTATGAAAAGCTGAAGAAAAATCTTTCAGTAGGAATTATTCCTGTCTTTCTGATGACACAGCAGCTATTTTTAATGCATTTTTAACTGTTTGGCTGTAATGATCCACAGTGCATGCTAACCAAAAGAGTTATGAGCTGCTAAAACTCACTCATGAAGCAGTCTCTGGAAATCACAGAATCACAGAATCGTTGAGGTTGGAAGGGACCTCTGGAGATCATCTAGTCCAACCTCCCTGCTCAAGCAGGGTCCTCTAGAGCATATTGCCCAGGATCACATCCAGACGGGTTTTGGAACTCTCCAGGGAAGGAGACTCCACCACCTCTCTGGGCAACCTGCTCCAGGGCTCTGTCACCCTCACCTGCGTAAAGAAGTTTTTCCTCAGGTTCAGATGGAACTTCCTGTGGTTCAGTTTCTGCCCATTGCTTCTTGTCCTGTTGCTGGGCACCACAGAGAAGAGACTGGCCTCATCCTCTTGACACCCCCCCTTTTCAGATACTTATACACATTGATCAGATCACCCCTCAGTCTTCTCTTCTCCAGGCTGAACAGGCCCAGCTCTCACAGTCTTTCTTCATAGGAAAGGTGCTCCAGCCCTCTAATCATCTTTGTAGCCCTAAATGCTGTGTTACAGGATGATTTTTGGGTACCTTAATTTAAGATGTGTTGTTCTATAATTTTCTGGAGAGAGAATCAGTTGGTTAGTTGGATGGGGGATGTGAAAGCCACTTCCATGATTACTGAATGAATAAGTACAGTCTGGAGAATTCTCTGACTTCTGCCTGGTCTGAGTTGAAATCAAAGGGTTATGGGGACAGCGACATTTAGCAGGAGTTACTGGAAACTAAATACTTGTTTACTTGATATTGCGGTTGCATCTAGAAAAGCTGTAGATGTCTTTATGGAACAAAAAACAGTTTTAAGCCCCAACAGAATATTGATATTTGATCAAGTGAATGCCTTTATATGCTGTTTTAGGACAATTATATACTACTGGATAGATGATTTACTATGATGTGTTACACAGTCATCAGAATGATCTTCATATGCAGTTGCAGGAAGGCAGCATGTGGACTTCACTATCTGTAAGTTAGAAAGAAGATGGTTCAGCATCAAAGAGGAAGCAGGAATCAGCTAAATTTGCAAAGGATTTGAAAAGCAAAGGCAGGACTGCTTAATGTGCAATATTTTCTAGACGTAAAAGAAAAAAAGAGACTATCCCAATATATTATTGGTCAGAGATGCTCCTCTGGCAAATTGGATTCTGTTGGGAACAGCTCATTTCTCCTTCTCAGCGACAACAGCAGGTTTCAAATAATGCTTCAGATTTCCCAGGTTTAGCAGATGAAGAAAAAGAACTACTTGGGAGGCAAATAGAGAAGATTTGCAAATAGAGGAGAATGTTTTATGGCCAGACTTGCAAACAGTTGACATCTGCAGACACCAGAGGAGACTGCATCTGCTTTAATCAACATAAGTTGATCCTTTCTGATTGTTTCTTTGAGATCCCCATGGTTCTTAAGGCAGTAGTTTTATATTATCTATGACAAAGCCACTGTTCAGCTTCATTCAGAGGGCAAGTCACCTGTAGATTCAAACTGTGCAGCTTTGATCAGTAAGGAAGGCAAGCTAAAGCTGATGGACTGAGAATAGACATTTATTAAGAATTCTGTGCTTCCTCCACTAAGGTACCTCAACTGTCTTTCAGTTACGTCTTCGTTAGTGATACATTAGGCTTGTCTGTTTATATTGCTTTTTGGGGTTTTTTTGGCCAAAAAAAAAAAAGATGGTAGTAGGAATTAAAGACTTATTTTATTTTAAAATGGATTTAAAATGTTTGTCTGTATTTCAGGGAAATATAAGTGGGAAATTAATGCATTCTGTTCAGGTAAGAGTAAATAAAGGCTGCAGAATGGCAGGCACTTAAAGCAGTTCATGGGAAATATCTGAAACTGGGCAATAATTGTTGTCTCAAGGGATACAGATCTTTCATGGCATGAATCTCTTTAGCAGATAGGATAAGGGAAGTAATGCAGTTACTGTACTGGGCAAAATATGGTTTTCCTTTTAATCTTTTTGCTTCTCTGTTGTATTTTTTCAGCAGATAGGTTCCCTTCAACTGTGGGAGTATGTTATGGTAGGTTGTAAGGCGGAAGCAACTTCTGAGGGAAATATATATAATAGATGTCCTCGAGAAGGTGTTCTGGATCAGTGGAGTCTGGGTTTTTGCAGAGGGTTGGGTCGTTTTTTAAAAAAATTGTTACTATTCTTTCTCATCAGCATTTGGGATCTGCCAGCCTCAAAATGTTATATGGCCAGACTTATAAACAGTTGGTTTCTGCAGACACCAGAAGACTCTCCATCTACTTTGATCACAACACACACTATTTTTTGAGATCCCCAGGCTTCTCAGAGCAGTGGTTTTATACCGTCTACGACAAAGCCGCTGTTCAGCTGCTCTTCGTACAGAGGACAACTCACCTGTCGTTGAGATGAGTTGTTCCATTATTAGCAAATGGCTGAAGGAAAAACCAAACAGCCTGGAAGAGCTGTGTAACATAGTGGCGTAGGGGACCTCTGAGATCACATTGATTTTTTTTTTAGTTTTCAGGACAGCTGGGAGTTGGGTTGGAGTGTATTGAGATTGGGTCTCCGTGTATCTTTATGCCGTCTCTATTTTAGCCTGACTTTTTGAAGTCTTCGCTTACTGAACATAAGAGAACAAGGAGAGAGGGAGAGGGTAGGCAACCACTGTATACAGCATCTGTTGCATTTAATTATATGAGACAGAGATTTTCCAGTATGCCTTTGCAACACAAAGAACATTTAGATATTAGCATCACAGTATATATTTTCCAAATCACAACACCCACACATTCCCTTAGCCAAGTAGAAGTTTTCCTTCTATGGCTGCATATCTAAAATTAGCCTGAAGGTCAAATCTGAATAGAAATACCCTTGCCATTGAACGTGCTGGGAATGATTGGTGCAATGGGCTCAATTTTCCATCAAAAACCTTCATTTATTTTTTTAAATAACAGTTGCTTTTACAATTAAAGATGTTGGAGAAAGCCAAAACGAGGCCTGCTGAATAAAATCTTCATCCCATATTCTGCTTTCATTGTAATGATATTTTTTACAGCTAACTATTTTAGATATAAGAAGATGGATATAGTGAAGCCATAATATAAAAGATGCAGAAAGAGGCTTCAGAGTATCTGAGAGCACCAGTGTGTGAAAGCATGGCCTTAAAATTTTGAAGATGTTTGTATACGAAAGATGTACCCATTGAGGAGTTCTGTGTTAAGAAATGTATTGTTGAGAAGAAATGAATAGTTCAGGTCTAAAAATAGTTGCTTGACCTGCAGTTGTATTATGTGAGGACAACAGCACACAGAGCTAGGCTAGTCTACACTGCATAAACGCAAAAGGATCGTCTTGCAAAAACTGCATTTATCAGCCACAGTGTTTTATTGAGTGCTTTAATAATACAAGTGTACATCAACTGATCCACAGTCAAAAGTGGCAGGTCCCTAAGAAATTTACAAGCACTTTTTTTTTTTAAGTAAATCAAAATACATATTAATTTGTTCAACGCAATAGCCTTTTGTGTGGGAAACAGAAGGCTAGTGATAAACACAGTCTTAGTAATGCACAGTGATTCTTGATTTTAAGCTTTTATACAAAACTTGTTCCCAGTAGCATGCACCCACCATTAAAGACTTCAGTACAAAAAAATAACCCTAAACACTACATTTAAGTAGAAACGAGATATAATTCTGAATTTGTTTGTTTTCCCAAAAAACACATGAAAGGAAAAAAAAACACACATTAATACAAAGCTTTGTGACAAAGCTCTATACTATTACAGATCCAACATTCTTTGCACTGATAACCAAAATTCCCTGTCTACATCTGAGGGAAACAGCTTTCAAGTTAACAGAACAAACAAACAAAAAACCCCCAAACAAATAAAAATAAAAATAAAAACAAAAAGAAAGTAAGGACAACCTTTTGTCACAAAATGGTTCAAAATTTAATAAAAAATAAGAATGAAGGGAAGGGCTATTGATGCACTTAGTGAATGTGCTTGCACAGGTCCAGCATATTCTAGAGTAGATTCCTATGTAGCGTATCGCTTGGTCCACTGTCTGGCCATTCTGTCATGCTCTGCTCTGTTAGTCATATACTGAGTGGCAATACTTCCAACCAGGGGGTCAGCTGAAAAGGAAACACAAGCCGTGAAATACTCGTCAGCCTTGGAAGGATCAAAAAACTCTTCTTAGATTCAGGTTGATGAAGTCCTCTTAGGTTTAACTGTAAGAATAAAGTGCCTATATATAACCATTTGTGTTTTGCAAGCAAGCATGCACACGGGAAGAAATAAACAAGAAGATGGGGAGGAGCTGGCTGGGCAATTAGCTGTAAATGTCAAGTAAATTTATAGCTAAAGCAGTTTCTTCAGATTCTGCCTTGCAGGTTTTAAAACAAATGTTCCAGTAATTTTATTCTGAGCTAAAAGTGGCGTACAGACCAGAAAGGTGATAGGAATAAACGTTTATTTATGGTATTAGATGTCCACAAATATCTGTGCTACTACCACCTAAAAAGAGGATGGGCTTTAATCCTAATTAGGTTAAATGGGTTTTATGAATACTTCTAGTTTTAAAGAAAGACCAGGAATTGGGGCAGTGAATACTATTTTCAAAGCAACAAAAGTTAATTACAAACTTTTACAATTGGTATTTGATTTATGGGGCTTTTCTGAGCCAGAATATGCATGAATATGGACAGAATACGGTATGGTTTGGTCTCGTCATGATATTTCTGTATTTCCAAAAAGAAGAAATAACCTGAAAAAGTATTTTTACATTAATTTTGATCTACATATTACTGCTCAAATAATTAAACAAAACAATCATCCCTCTCAGAAAAACAAACTAAAAAAGACTTTTCCAGAAAGGACTGTCTGTAATCAATATTCTTCTCTCTCAGACGATAATATCTTCTCAGTTTAAGACAGATAAAAATGTATAGATTTTTTTCCCTTTTTTGGGGGGCCCATATTCTTGATATTTCTCCTGCAATAGTAGATTTCCTGAGATCGTGTCACATACTGTGTAAGTTCATGTACAACCATGTACTGATACCATTTCTTTGTCAAAGGCTAGATGAACACGACCTCATATTAGATTCAGTTAATAATTAGTTTTGCAGTTGACTCAAGATGGTGCCATTGAACAATATGAATATCAAACTTCCACAGCACAGTTGTAATCTCAGTGTTGTGATTCCACAGCATTATTAACCACTGAGACCCCCAGGGCTAGATGCCAGGTCTTCTGCAAAGCAGAATGGTTCCAGGCCTTCTTGTTTTTCTGACGGTTAGAGTTTATGATAGGATAAATACATTTGTTCAGCCAAACATCGATCCATTGGCTTACTGCCCACATTAGTGAATGTTAGTGAATCATATCTAGTGAAAAAATCTTTTGCTTTGTATGTAACACCCTTTCATGAGCCTGTGGTTTGAATCCTAAATTAGAACCCTCTAAAGTAGTAAGGCAAGTTATCACTGTGAATGTGGTGTACTAAGTCCCCACAGTCTCAGTCCTGCAAACACTTACCGCATATGCTTAACTTTAATATCTTAATACATCCAGAGGAGGTCACTGAGGCGTGGACTTCACTATTTTTACATGCATGACTGTCAAAGAGGCATATCTAAGCTAAGATCCATTAAAAAAATTTCAGAATAGAAAGCGTATCACCTTTATCTTCTCAGCCAAGGAGAAGAACTATATAGGGGATTACTGGAAGGATTTTGGTCTGCACAAATAGAAGGCTAACAGTCTACTGCTATTTAACGAGTGCAAAGTTGTTCTTCATGACCGGAATAAGGTTTGAGAAGAACTGTAGGATTAATGGGTAACTTGGATAATGAGAAAGGGTAAAATGTCTCTAGGCAAAATTTGAGCGAGGGGCTTCAGAGAGACCTTGTCGCAGTGGAATGTAGCTTAAGGATGAGTCTGATAACGTTGCCTCCAGTTCCCCTACCTTCCTCAGGAGTGACACCACTGTGTGAAAAACACTTTCATAGAACTGCAGAGAAATGGAGACCAAAGGCCTGGACATGAAAGGAAGCAGCGGAGCAAAATTTGATGAACGTTTCGGGTTTGATGCTGGTGGGAAGGTGGGTTTTGGCCTCCAAGGAATCTGGTGGTGACTTGTTGCAAGGGTATGATGGCATTATCATCTGTGATAATGAAATATCACAGATGTGATAAATACGGCAAGTGATTAATGAGGTTTAGTGTGTATTTAAAGTGCTGCTGCTAAGATCTTTATAAAACCTTATATCAGTGCCATGAAAGCAATTTACTGTAGTAAATGTTTACCCATTTCGAATCTGAAAAAGTTTTATGTGCAGGGTGAATGTATATCTTTGGAAGGACTGGGCAGCTATAAGCTCTTTCTCTCACCTCCTCCCAGCAAGGGAAGGTGTCTACTTTCTTCTGGGGCAGAAATCAGTGAGAGGAGTTCTTGACAAGAAAGTGAGGAAATCAGTTGAAGCCAAGTAACATAGGGAACTGGGATGTGTATCCCACAGAAAGAAATCCCAGATCCACACATTCATGATGTCCTCCGTACTACTGAAGTGAAGATTGCGGTTCCCTACTGCATGTACATTTGAGAGGAGGAAGGAAGAAAATAAGCCAGTCCAAGGAAAGATAAGGCTCTTTCCAAAGCAGGGACTCTGTATGGTTCTTTAAAATCCTGTCTAAATTCAGGGCTTGGTGGTATGATGTGAAGACACAGAGAAATATTTAGTAGCAAGCAAAGGTCTTTGCAGTGTTTTGTCTGGCAGTTGGGGAAAGAGCGGAGGTGACTACGGGCAAGATGTTTGATGCCTATGTCGCTTTTGTTGCAGGTGATTCCCACCAAGAGAGCAATCTGGATTGGATTTGGCTACCTCCTCAGGGTGCTTCTCTGAAATTAGATCCCCGCTCCATCAGCGTCTGCCTGGGCAAAGGAGGAGTTCTCAAGCGAGGAGAAATACTTCCCTGCCATAGTGCGAGCAGCACCAGCTGCGCTCACAGCCAGCTGCAGCATGGACATTGCTAAAAGTTGCTCTCACTAATAACAACAATAACATTGTTCTTTACAATTTGGCAGTTTGTCTATAAATGTAATTAATTACAACAATATTAAATAAAGAACAAAACCACAGATTGTTAAAGCTAGTCTGAGACTCTAAACTGAAGGAGAAGAAAAATAGTTCTTGCCAAAGAGGCCGAGCCATTTCCCATCTCTGTCAGAGGGTCTTGAGTTGTGTTGTCCTTACATTCAGTAATGTATGAGGACTTTAATAAGGACTCTTCAACAGGTGTTTGAAGAGCTAGCCTATTTCAGCAGTTCCTGTGAAGCCATAAAACTATCAGGAAGCCCAACTGCTTTGGTTGGAAAGTCACAACTGCTGGTGCAGAGGAAATATTTTCCAATACTGAAGCAACTTCATGTTGCTTCTATGGAGGCAAATCCTTGCAAGCCTTTATACTAGGCAACTTACAATAAGGGCTTGCACCAAGTTCAGGGGTCCTACTGCCAAAGCTGTGACGGGTGATCGTGTTGGTTTGAGCAAAAAGCTATCCTGGCATTTGTGGATTTGGGAAATGCTCGCTGCGAGTAAGGAGACACTGAGGCCCAAGGGACGGCAGACTTGCCCATCGTGCAAGGGAAGCCGTGGGGCTGTCCTGAGCTGGGAGAAGAAACGACGCAGCAGAGAAGCACCAGGCAGAGGCCCAGAAGATCTTAGTATTAATCCTTACTTTTCTATGAAGCTGCAATGTTACCTCAGGGAAGTTATTTAACGGTCTGCCACTCTCTTCCTTGCTGCCTCTAATTCTCATTAATTTTAGATTAGAGTGATCCAACTGGTCACACACTGGCCAGTGCCATCCAGCATGCTGCATTTGCACTGGAGACACGAGGACAATGTGTGAACTCCAGAATACAAACTGTCTCTTTTTGCATCTGCATAAGGCCAGGCACTTTCAAGCCGAAGCCGCGTTACCCATGTTGGAGGAGGGAGCAGGACTGCAGGCACAAGCACACAGATCTCTCCAAACTTTATCCTGAGTCACCAGCTCCCTCAAAACTTATATCCTGAGTCACCAGCTCCGTGTAGTTCATGGGGATTATCAGATAAATTGAACCACCCTCATTAAACAAAGGTTTCATTCCCAATATGCTAGAGATATAGCATAAGCCTCCAGGTCCTAGCCTCCAGGTCCTAAGAAATGCCAAGTAGGAGGAAAAAAATAGTTCCCATTTCCTCCCCTATACAAGCAGCGAGTGGCTGAGCACAACCTCATTCTCAGCTGGGCTGCACAGTAAAACGAATATCGTGAAATCTCCATTAGTAAGGCCAAATAAGAATTTGTAAAACAATTGCTGCATAAAATATCTAATTAAAAAATAAAAAGGACCACTGAAGCTCAAAATCCATAACTGTACTTTTCTCATGTTTCCATTTCTCATTACTGTAAAACTGTTTCTTATTTTCCATTTGTATATACCTGTGGTTTTATTATTGTTAGAAATTTGTCTCCAGAACTAATAAATCATTCTTACATTTTCTTTTATTTTTTTAGGAGTAGTGTGATTCATCAGTGAATTACAGTTCATTTTAGAAATTTACTCCAAATGGGACTGTGTCCAAACAACAATGAAAAGCAGGAGATTGGAATATAAAGCTATGCCAAAAATGTATTATCAGAATAACTTAATGAAATAAATGAAACTAAAACCACAATAAATTAATAACAATTACAGTTACAGTTTTACAAAAACTAAACTATATTTCAAAGACACAAAAGCCAAGGCAAAATCAGAACAAAACATTGTTACGGAGAATATCCGCGCATATAAATCCAGGCAATGCCATTCCCTGAAACACGGACTTTTACAACAGTAAATATACCAACCATGAGAAAAGGTAAGTAGGATCCCACTCCTGCAGACACTGAACATGGACCACATTGTGGGACTACCAGCGGGGCTCAAACAGGGCTCCTGCTTTTCTCCTACTCGCACGTGGGGTGACTTTTTTATTGCCTAACTTGGTAACCTCCTCCTTCTGGGCTGGGTCATTCATCCCAAAAAGCAAGACCATATGCAAGTAAGCACTGCAGAGAGCAGTGACTGCTTAGACAGGTAATTCAGACCATCAGAGCAGTTAATCTCCTCCACTGAGTGGGAGATTCATTCTTCTGGCTCCCGCCTAACGCTTCCCCGTACAGGACTCGTGCATCCAAGCTGTTGTTCCCCTCCTGCTCCGGGACATCCCATCTCCTGCTCCGGGACATCCCATGACAGATGCGGTGGCTTGCTCTGATTTGTGTCTCACTGACCAGAAGCAGGACAGCAATTCAGCCTCCCAGTTGGAGGAACCATGCACCTCAAAGGCTTAGCAGTGCTTTGGGACCTCTTTTATCACCAGGTTCAATGTGCCTGTTGTGTGAGCTGTTGTGTTTGTGATGTGACACCACCAACACACAAATCTTCCTCTGTCATGGGAACAAGCACAGACATCCCAGCCTCCAGGACTGTAATAACTCGAGAAGCCTGGGCAATCCTGACCTCTCCTACCCTGCTCTCAGCACTGCCGAAACCCTCTGTGGCCTACCTTGACGGCAGCACTAGACATTGGGTTGCATATTATCAGCTAACCAGAGAAGTTGTGCAACTCTGTCGACTTTGAAAACTTTGAGATCTCATAATTTACTGTTCCTTCTAGTGCCTAACTCTCAGATCTAGAAATCAGCCGTGAGAGGCCTCTACAATGTTTAGCTTGTTTAAAGAAAATCTGTTATCCAATACTTGGATCAGTTCCATGTGAAATTGGAGGAGACCAGGAGGTAAAGCATCAAATTTTATGTCAAAAAAAAGTGCAAAGGTGATGAAAATAATAATAAGGAAAAAAAAAGTATGAAATAAAACAAGCATGGACAGAAGCTAAAATTCGGCGATGTAGAAAATGCCAATCAGGAGAACTAAAATATGAAGAAAAGCTGTTGTATCCTTCATAGGAAAAGTGTAGCTGTTCATTCCTCCCTCCACCTTTAGAAAGATATGTAACCCTTATGTTATATCAGTATTCATAAAATTACTCTGTGCTTACATGTAGTTTTGAAAGCTGGTCGAGGCGGAGTTCCTGCCTAGCTGAAAAAGGTTGGTCAAAAAAAGCTTAAAAAGGATGCTCTACAATGAGTTGTCATTTTCTTTTGCAGTCACTTAGTATGACTATATAAGGAAGAACATTTGTGTCTCATATCTGTTGTAAGGCTAATCAAATTTACAGCTCAATTCTAGGGAGCTAATGCTATTGGGGATTTGGATGAGCTGAGCTTTGGTCATTACAAAATTTCAGCTGTGTTTAATGCTAGTTATACTGCTTTATCATTCAGAAGACACTATAATTCTTCTTTAGAACTACTTTTCCCCCAAATAAATGAAAATATATTGCTATACTGTATTTTTCTCTGCTTGTATTTTTACAGTTATTTCTATGTCAGCAAATAGCAATTTCAGAGCAGAATTCATCTCTTGGGCTTTCCCATGCTCTTTTAAAAATACAGCAAACATACTCCAGTGAAATAAAAAATGGAGATAGTGTGCTTAACAGCTCGATTTCAATGTGCCTTCCCCATCAGCCACATGATATGGAATGAAATCCCAGTTGCTAGTGCCAACATGGTTAGAGACACACATTTTGACTTAAAATCTACATTAGGGGTGTTTGCATGTATTTTACACACACATACATATACATATATTTGTAAAAATATGTATATGCATATATATATTTATGAGCATTTATAAAGTAATATACCATTTCTATTGCCATATTTTACACTTTTAACAGAAAACTGCTGATGGAGCCAGTTATTACAGGATCACAAATGGGTTCTCAAAAAGATTTCTGGAGAACCTTAAAAACTAAAAAAACATAGCCCTACCAGATCTCACAGTCTCTTTAGCCAAATATTTACAACATACTTTTTTCTGGTCTGAGTTTAGATTCAGTTCTGTATCAGGGGGAATTTGGGAGAGCTGGCCAGCAGCTGAGGAAGCAGAATTAAACTGGAAGAATTTCCAAAGGTTAGATGCGAGTTGAAGGTCTTATTCTGGAGGCATCCCAGTGAGAAGCTCTATGTAATTACCTGTATAAAAATATTAGCCACCAAAAATTAAATTTGCTTTCCTTTCTTTGGACAGGTTGTGTGAAATGTAGAAGACAAATGAAAAAACCGTGATGTTTTAGCCATTTGAACTTCAATTACACATATAAAGTGTTTGCGGTCTATGGAATACTAGTTGGTTGTTTAGGCTGCCTCCCTTTCCAAATATTCTGCTGTATTGCTTTTGAATTAAACAACTAGGAGTGCTGGTTTTAAACTTTTTTAGGAAAAATCCAGGTCTTCTGTAAGTCCTCGATCGGATAGCTGCCTTGGAATCACCCTTATACAATGGCATAGGCAGGATTTGGTTACCAGAGTAAGTAAAAAACCCCCCCTAAATTAATATTTTCAATAACTACATTTTGTTTGGTGATTTCAGTGCAAATAGCAGTGCAGTACAGCCTCTATTTCCATATCTGCTTGCCAACTCCTCTGAATCAATTTTTGTGGTTTTTAATATTGTACCAACCTTTAAGAAATAGGTCCCCAAAGGCATGCTAAAAAAACCTAAGATCATGGAAAAAAGGAGACTAATAATTCACTTAAACACCAGTTTTTTTAACAGCAAATGCTGACAGCTTGATGCATGCCAAAAACATCTTTAAATTTAATTTTAAAATATATATTTTGTCTCCAATTATATTCTTTTTTGTTGTATTCAGTGGCATCAGGGCTAGTGTTATAAGAAGACCAGCCAGTGAAAACTGAACACAAAAGCAGTGTGAGACATTCTATACTGAATATGTAATAAAACAATTTAATACTCCAAGAGGAAGGGATTAAGAGAAGATGAATTGTTTGTGAGTAATTTTATTTATAGTGTCACTTTGCCTTAGGAAGTTCCCATAGCTTGCCACTTGTCACCTGTTTGTAACTTAATGAACTCTGAGACGATGAAGTCAAGGATACTGTGAGTCTTGTGGAAAATGAGGTATACGTGAAATGCATCATAGTATCCGTCAGTGATCTTACGGTAGCAGTGTTGCTCTCCCTTGCTATCATTAATAATAACGCACAGATGAAGTAATTCTTTGGAGATGGAGACAGGTGGAGTGGCACACTGAATTACTCCACTAACCTTTCACCTTTGAAAAGAGTGTTCAAAATTAGGGTATGAGCGAAAATGAGTATAACTAATCCCTGTTTGTGCTGCAATAAAACCAGTCTCGCGGCTGGAAGTCTGACCAACAAGAGCTCAGGGACTGCGACAGCAGAATGATTTAAGTGAGAACAAAGAGAGGTATCAGGACTCCAAATGCTTTGCACACCCTACAAGCTGAAGACAACTTACTTCTTACTTTCATAAGATCACAGTTGCAGCTCACCATATATAATGTAACTATCCATCTATAAGACTCTCTGAAAACTGTACAAAAGAAAGATTCAGCAATCAAGAAGTACTTTATGAAAGAAGTAGAAAAAATAAAATGAATTGTTTCATTAAAGAAAAAAGTAACCTTTATAGGAAAGGTCTAATGTTTACTAGGAGAGAAGAAGTCAATGAAGTTAATTTCCATGTTAGCAATTGTAATTTATAGGAGAAGTTGTATCAACCTAAAATTAACTCTGCTTCTCATTTCAGGAACTGGTTTTGCAGATTTGGTTAGGCGCATCTTAATGCTCGATACAAGAATGCAAATGTATATACGCTATGTCAGTGTGCTGAAATATCAAAATACACCTGCTTAAATTGCTTTGGCGCATACATATGTCATTAGGCTGGCTACTATGGCTGACATGGCTTTGATGAAGTGGGCAACTCTATGAGCTTCAAGGCTTGTTACCACCAAAGGAAAGTAACAAGAAATGTAGTAAGACATCCTTTGACATAGTTTTCTTAGATACGAGCTGATCTAACGTGCTAAACAGAGACTGCCTTGCTATCGTCACTTGTCAATTCCAGATGAAACCCTAGACTGCCTTTCCAGGTATAACATGAGAAATAAGGAAATATAGGGCAAATGCGTAACAACTTGAGACATTGTCTTTGGAAACACATCTGAATATTTACACTGAATACCTTTGTTACACCTCTGTATTTAGAGAACTAAGTGAAACTGTACTGAATACTGTAGCTTGAAGACTGTTTAACCTTAGAGCCTAAGTTTGCAAAAAGTGTTTGTCCGTACAGAGGATAGCTGGCCTAGTGGTCACTACGCTAACCTAGGACTAAACGAGACCTACTATTTTGCCTCCTATTAATCTATTTATGTTTCATTCACCAGTACATCCCACAGTTCTGGTCCTTCAGTTATCCTGTCCTTGGCTACCTCTTTAGCTATACACCTACAGGCTTTTTGCTTGGTAGAAATCAGGGTGGGTGCAAGAGGAGAAAGGGAAGGGGAGAAAAATGTTGGATCTGACCATCATTTCTGAAGGAGACCTCAGGTCTGTTGAGCTGTTGTCCAGCCAGGATGCTGCCAGGGTGGGTGCATGGGCATGTGAGCAGGGAGCAGTTATGCCGCACTGCTTGCAAGACGTGAAGCTCCGGAGTGGACTTCACAATCTAAAACTTCTTGGACTTCACAGTTTGAAAGTAGTCATGATGACCTAAAGAAAGTTATGTGCTCTTACTGTGGTGCCTTAGTTTCCCATCTGTAAAACTGGACTAATGCTTCTCTATCATGCACTTTAGTCTGAGAATAAATATGCTAAAAATTGTGAGGTATTTGCATACTCTGGTAAATGTGGCTGTATAAGCACCATAGACAGGTGTTTGCATGTATTGTGAAGAGACTGTTATCTCTGACTTGACTCTAAATTTTGAGTTCTACAGAATGGTCAGAAATGCATCTGACTTCTATTAGTTCATACAAGGACTGGAAAAGTTGTTACACAGACATTAAGGTTTATGTGACTTGATTCCAATGTCCACACTGATGTCTGGAAGAAAATGCTACCTATCTTCAAAAGTAAATGAGCTCTCCAAACCCAATTTAGAAAATATCCACTTACTAAAACATTCTGGATACGTGGAAGGAGAAATTCATCCCTCTGTCTAGGCTTGCATTTGACTGGTGTCAGGCTACCTACCACAGATCTGTGTGAAATATGAAGCTGCCTCAGAAAAAGATGTTTCAGAAATATGGAGTATTATCTGGCCCAATTTTATTAACATGGCTCTTAAAGGAAAGTGTTGGCAGTGATTCATCTCTATATCTTGCCAAGGGAAATCATTCTTGTTTAAAGAGTAAGGTTTTTTTCAATCTTCAGTTTTTAGCAGGGTTTCTATAAACTTCAGTGGTTGACTAGGAGTTAGCTGATGCAATCACCGATCAACGAGGCATAGTGCAGTGATCTTGAAGAGTTGTCTTTAATTAAGGCAGAACATGCACCTATTAGAAGTGCCAGCATGTTGGAACAATTAAAGTTCTGAAGTAACACTCTTTCCTTTGATGTTTGGATGTATCTCAAAATTAAAAGCACTGATACATTAGCAAAGTACCTGTTCTTCATAATAATGAACTCAATTGAGAAACAGTCATTGTTATCAGTAAAAAATTAGCAAAAGTGTTTGAGACAGCTAAGAACTTGATATGGAAGACATTACATGGCATAAGGCCTGATAAAATTTGCGGAGAATGCATTTACCTTATGGAAGATCACTGTGACTGGATGACCAGGGAATCAGAGCACTCTGATCTGAAAAAGCTCTCAACCAACCAAACTGCTAAGATTCATAATGTAACTAGCATATATGCATAGCTTTGTAACTATATTTTCAGAAAAACACTGTGCGTGCTTTTTTTTCTCTAGATTTACCTAGGGAGGAATAGATATTCCAAAGGAATATCAGTGTATTTAAAATTTCTCTTCTTTTAAAAAAAAAGAATCAGTTTTCTTTCAGATTTTTCCTTCTCCTGCTCCCACTGATTACATCTCCAGGCAAAGGAGTGACTTACGGGTCTTCTAGTCCCCAAACAAACCGTCTAATCCCAAAGCAACTAGGTGTAAAGGCATTCCCTGTGGCCATGCTTTGTATAGCGTTAGATCTCCTATAATCACATGTACCAAATGTAGATTACTCTGCAAGAAAAATGGGTGGTTCCATAGGATCCATTTATTATGTGGATTCCCAGGTAACAGGGAGGGGAGGAAGTGTTACAAAGCACCGTGTAGTCTGCTCTTTAGTGGTGTTTAGAAGTTGAGAGGAAAACTAGTGCTACAGGCATCTTCACTTTTAGAAGGGTTTGAACGTGAGTAACACCAAAATCTTGAACTTAGGCACACTGGAGTCATTTTAGGTCAGATGCAGGAATTATCTGAATCCTACTCTTGAATCTATCCCTTTGTTCCTCTGTTGAGATTAATCCATGGAATAACTAGAAAAGCCTACATACCCTATGAATGCTACTTATTTTGGTTTAATCTGATTTTCCCCTTCTTGCCCTATTAAATCATGCTATTAATTCAACTCATGTAAATCCAAAACTGTTATTAGGGATTTCATACAGCATAAAAGACTAAAACAAGCTTTTACTTACAAAAGGGAGGTGGGTGAAGAACTTTATTTCTACTGAAGGCCAGTAGGACTTTCATACATAGGCCAGGTCCTGAACTCCTTGGTTTGCCACACATTAACACACCTCTTAATGTGCCGCATCAGCAGAACCTGGGACACGGATCTGTGGGGTGAGTCTCACTGGTAAGGTGCAAAACTTGGAAGGGCTTCTGACAGTGCTGGCCTGGTGGACTCTTATCCATCGAGTACTGCAGAATTTACAGCAACACTGTCCTACCAAAAGAGGCATCCAAAGGAGATGCTTGCACCAATGCGCACTGGCTCAACAAAGTATGAAACATGGAATGCCATCCTGAAGATGTGCATGTGCCAGTAATAACAATATTTCTAAGAGCTGATCACTGAGGGGATGTGGAATATCATAAAAAAGAAGAGCTGTGCCAGCTCTGCGAATGATTGAGGAATCAGCAGCTGAGTGAGAAAATAACCTCATTTTAGTAACCAAATGGACTTCTAAATTAACTTCAGAGTATGAATATAATTAGGTTTAATTTAGAACAAGATCTAATAGGACTAGAAAGAAAAACAAGTTAAACAAAACAATTAGCATCCATCATGTAGGTAGGTTTAGCGCTAGGATTAGTTGCAGTGAAGTTACACGGCAACCCTGGATAAGGTTTGTATTTATGATATTTAGGGTGATAATTTCATATTTAGTAACAGGTTAAATAACTTTCCTTGGAAATCCTCTTTCTTGTATGATGGATAATACTGGCTCTGTTTTCAGGTCTGACTAAGTGATAGTCAACTTGCCAAGGGACTTCAGGCACTGGCTTAAAAAGTCCTAAGCTCGAGCTGTAGAAAAGAACCACAGAAAGTGGATGTGGAGAAGACAGGGAAGGCCATGCAGGCATTCCTTCTGCTAATATAATACAGTATTATTATTATAATACAGGCTTACAGTATTTTTTACCCTTATGCCACCTTATCTAATTGATATTATAAATACCCAAGTGATGAGGTTTCCAGTCCTTGAGAATTTTCCAAAATCTAACTCATCTGGAAGTTGCAAAAAGCTCCATTCCACAGCAGTGCCTTTTTTACGCCTTGTGCAGATGGAATACTCTACAAACAATTTACTAATCAGAGTTCTATTTCTGTATCTCATATGAATGTAAAATCTTACTGTATAGCCCATCCTTAAATTTGGGACAATTACACTGTACATATTGCTATTTAAGCAACTGTCTGATCCTCCAGCTAATGCACCTGAACCTGATTTGCTGTGAAAATAGGGATTCTGAAGCAACACTGCATATAATTTGTTTTATCTGTTGCTCTTTGATGGCTCTGCAGAACTGTAAAAAACAAACAACCATTTCCTCCTCCTCTGCTGAATAAAGTAGAAAATTAGCCATGCAAAATAAAAAGGACATGTCTTGCAGTAGCGTAAATCATCTCTGAAAGTAGAGTCTGAACCACTCAGGAATGGGAATTTCTGATATCTTACTCAAGAAAGTGAGAGATTAAATGATTTAATAGCTAGAGTATTTATACCCAGGATTATAAATTTTGTGTTGGTGATGATGTTTTGCAGGACTGACTCTTTACTGTTGTGAATCTGCTAGAAAGCCAAATGTAGCAAGCTTCTTTTCAGGAACTTAAAGAATATGGAACGGTGTGATTTCTAATGTGAATAAGAATAATTGTATTTTAAGAAGAGGAGGAAGCATCCTTAAAAAGAGTTGTACTAATCAGGATCTAAATGGGGTTCATACTGAATTAGAAACATGCAGTAAAAAATTTCAAGCTTTGTCCTTGCCTTCATGTTAAAAAAGGTACAGAGCAAAAAAAAAAAAGCAAAACACTTGGCAACATACAACAAAATCTACAAAATTTATAGACAGAATAAAAATTTAGACAGAACAAAAAAATACAACATGAAAAATTTGGGTGAAAGTCATCAACTGGAGTGATGCCAGCTGAGATTTGAGCTATCTGTGCTAACTGAGAATATCGAATATTAGATTAAATTATTATGAGATTAGAAAATTAAGTGTAGGAATACACTGTGATATCTAAAGTTATTTACTTTCTGGTTTTAGTTCTTTTTTCTCTTAAATATATGCAGTTCTTTCTGTTAGTGAGAAAATATATCCAGTAAGGAAGAGAAAGCATTTCTCACCAGTAGAAATAGAATTGGTTAAGCCCAAATGTGCTGTATTGACTTTATTCAAAACACTCCATTGTAATTAAGGAAGTGTCTGTATTGGTTAGACAAAACCTGCAGGAAACAAAGAAAGCCCATATAATGACTGTCAGTGACTGGAGTGAATTTTGAAAGTAGAAGTTATATTAAGCTAGAATTTTAATTGAAAAAATAGAATAACTAATTGCTTTATTCAAATATTTTACATAGCAATATGCAATATTATTATGTATTATAATTATAATAACATTATTTTGTATTTACACAGTAAATATTTTACACAGTAAAATATTTAAAATTGATGTCTTATTTTGGTCTTGGGTCTCGCAAAGATTTATCGTTTATTACATATGTTTACTGGAAGGAGAATGAATTGCAACCTTTTATACTCGTATCATTTTTCAATTAGGCTCTTTCTCAAGCACTTTTAACTTAACTATGGTTAAGATAGACCCCATAAAACCCCCCTATTTCTTGAACAGAGGTGCGTGAATTTTTAAAGACCTTGAATGTATATTTCTTGCATACCTTTCATAAAACTTTATGTAAGAAAATCGTCAAGAAGCAAGATGTATAATTTTTTCGGCTTGGTTGACATTTTTTGAGAAGACTGAATGTTCTATATTCTACATGCCGCTTTTGGTGTACACTAAAATTTAGGATCAGTTAAGGATAGTGAGAAGAATCTTTTCTGTCATGATTGCCATTACATCCCTTTACATTTAACTCGTCACTGATGTACAAATCCTCTTTACTGATTTAGATTTTAGTAGATCACTGACTTAATCAATTGCTATTTAATAAACTGAGGGTTGGGTATTATTATGCCTCAAGTTCAATTTTTCTCACCTAATCTTAAATGAAAACAAAACAGGAGTAGAAAACATATTGAAAAGGACAAGAGGCTATTAGCACCATTGTCAAACCTTTCTCATTTAAGGAATGATTAAAATCTAAGCTTATTTCTTCTGGAAAAATGGTAAAACAAAATAAGATGTGACAGGCAATTTTTTAAAGAAGATTATAAAAAAGTAAGTGGTCTTGCTCATCTTTTCCATAGTAAAAGAGAAACACAAGCAAAAAAACAATACACTTGGAAAAAGTTAAATGGAAATAAATGCTTCACACACCAACTAATTACACACATACATAGAAGAATATAGTGTGGGAATATTATAAAGTAATTAGTTTAGGAAAATTAAAAAAGGATTAAAAGACCCACTAGTCATGGCAGCAGCTAAGTTACCATTGCAAAGGCTATTACTGCTCATGCTTCAACACATAATCTGATCATTAGCTGTGGTTAGGAAGGAATTTCCTCTCAAGTATTACTGCATGAGTAAAGTGCTTTGAGGGAATTTTATACCCTTCACCGAACCACTGAGCAATGAGCAGTTACAGGCAACATACCTGATCGAACGATGTATTACTGTTTTTCTGCTTCAGAATTTCTATACTTCTCAACATTTTTAAATGATTATTGTTTGTAACATTAAAAATACATCAGATAGATAGATAAAAAAAGGATAGGGTAAGCGCGTGTGTGACGGACATCTGGAGCTGTATCTAATGACTACACTATGTCTTACATATCACAAAATCCAGCTTGCACATTTTATTTTTTATAAAGTAATCTGTGCCATTTACTTAAATTATATACCACCCACCAATATTCTCATGTAAATACCTCCAGATACTTCAGAGAAAAAAATTATTTAAACAGATGCTAGACTTAGGAAATCATATTACTGTCATTTTAAAATAAATATTTCCAAATAATCTCATTTCTTATAGTTGTATTAATCTTTTTCATGATGGTTTGTGAATTTTGAATAATATACATCTACATACAGGCAATGCATCAATGCTCACAAACAACGCTCTTCTGCCCATAAGGTGTTGCCAATGTGTGACTGAAAAGAGCAAAGATTTAAGCCAACACAAATAACAATCTTGATCCTAGCCTCCTCCCCCTGAACACATAATTAGGAGATATTCCAAGACATATTTTCTTGAGAACTACTAAAGGGATGACAGTTCACAAATGCTTTTCCTGCTGTTATAATAATCCCCACAATCATTGGTTCATGTTGAGGGGACTTAGTCAATTGGTAAGAAGAAAAACTTATAACATTGTTATCAGTTCTTTATAGCTACGCAAATTAATTCTCTTCCAGTACTTATGTATGTATAATTTTCATAATGTGATGCTGCATTGTTTGCATTTACATGTTTCATTTCTTATTTATAAATCCCAACCACAGAGTTGAACTCTGTGATAGGTGTATATCTGAAGATACAGGTATATGCTTCTGCAAATATATATGACCAGACATATAAAACGTTTTTAGCTGCCTGACAGTGCAGAGAGACTCCTAGCAGGACTTTCAAATGCCTAAATCCCATGGGAAGTACTGAAAACCTTGCCGGTTGTCTGTCTGTATCTTTAGGTGCCTAAGTGCCTTTAGTATATTGCTGCTGTGTGTCCAGCTCTTAATATGAGAACCAGTAAGTGATCCAAACTATAGTAGAGTAGTTAGTGGTAAAAGTCTCTTTTAGAAGGAGTGAAAAAAGAAGCCAGCGGTAGACTATCAAGGATCTGTAAATATCAGCTCTAGAATATATGATACAATCAGCCAAAATATGTATATAGTAATTCAATAAATACATAGCAGATTCTGCAGAACTTGCAGGGAAATATAAAGTATTTAAAAAGAAATAGGTACTTTCTGGCAAAAAGTGTGTTGTCACAATTGATCTGAGGGGTTTGCCCATGTGAACGGAATTGGTGCCGACGGGTTTTTCCCAAGGCAATCCTGTCTTTGGTGTTGTCATTCGGCAGCCACAGAGAGCACAACAAAAAAGATCAGTTCTGTGCGGCATTTTCCTTTCGTGCTCCTTTAGGACAACTTATTATTATGGCCTTTACGCAAAATGATCAGCCACATGCACCCATCCACTCTGCTTCTAGTCCAGTGTCAATGATAGAGCAGAGTGATATAGCATATTACGTTTTATAGTTGTTGAGAAAAAAACTACGGGGATTTATCTCAGGAGCTAGCTAATCTCACGTGGAGACCACCCGAGCGAGAGCTTTTAAAAGGGACAGAGAGAAGATTATGTTGTAACTTAGAACAAAACAAAAACATTACTGTACGAATTGACTCCTAACTCTTTTAACTTTTGCATACTGCCTCTTACTTGTCACCATGTTTGAGGGACAAGGCACAGAATTGTTTCCTGCTCAAGACACACAAAGAGCATTTCCCCGTGTGCCGAAACAAACTAGAAACCATCCCATTTCCTGATAGAAGGTAGTATACAAACTCTGAAAAAAAGAGAAAAATAGCTCCAAGCTAAAGAATATAGATAATCCCAGACAACCACGGAGCAATTTCATAGTTTACGTGACCCTCTGTTGCTTACAAAAAGGATATATGGCAAAATGAGATTATATTGTCATATGCCTGATAGTACTATCCTATGATGGTGCACGTGGTAGCCTATGGGTGCTAAAGAAGAATCGAAGTATCAGTGGTTAGCCAGCCTACTAAAACTGAACAAACTAAATATTGTTTTGCCAATATACAACTATATCAGTAATTTTCCAGCGCATTTATTATAGTAGACATATCTACTCAAAACATGCTGGGTTACTACTGAAGAAGCATTTATGTTTTTCCTGTTTTCTATCTGTTTTGCAAATAAACATAGTTTCATTATAAAACAGTACAAAATACATTTGGACACAGGAAGGATTAAAAGTCCTTTTTGATAAACTGTATGAAGCTAATAAACGGCTAAACGGGAAGGAAAAAAATTAGATTTGATTCTGAAGCAAAGTTTTTTGGTAGTAGCAAACTGTGCAGATTATGACTTTAAGGAAAAAAATTACAGGCATGAGGAGAATGAGAAGTGGCTCATCGCTTGAACTTGCTGTCATCCAGAGTTTCTAAATTCACTTCACAACTAGGGGAGAGGGGAAAAGAAGTCATGATAATTGGGAAGTCTAAAAAATTGCAGAAGCAGCATCTGACATGAACTGGCATTGACAGAAAGCAGCCTCTGCTGTGGAGAAGCACCAGATGAGGAGAAACATCATGCATGCTTCCTGTTAGATCTAGATAAATAGAAGAACGGCGAAAAAAAGACTTATCCAGCCTGCTCAGTGGCAAGGGACGTGGACCTGTTCTTCATTACTCAGGGCTGGATAGCTATTTTAAAGTTGGAGCATTGCAGCCAAACGGCAGAATTGTGACCACAAGTCAGCCAAATCCTTACTCAAAGCCAAATGTTCCAGCATGGAACAGATTTTATTTTTACAGCTATGTTACATTTTCCTTTATTAAGATGCCTTAGATTTATTTTTAAACTTTTTTGGACAGGCTAGCACTTTCAGTTCTCTCAGCAATCCTGAAAATAGACCTATTGATATAGTGGACACCTATTAGTACATTCAAACAGATACAGGTACGGTTGGAGCTTATCGGCTGAAAGGGTAGAACTATGGGGAATTTAAAGTGTTGACAATGCTTGCTTTGTAGATGGCCCTGGCAACTTTGGATGCTAATGCCTCTGTAGCGGAGAGGATTGCTCCTAAAGCAGAGTCAACAGGACGGAACACGTCAGTGGGCATCAAGTCAACGCCTAGTAGCTTAAACTCACCACAGATGCATTTTCCAGTGAGGGCTCAAATTAATCTATTTTACTTTGCCTGAGATGTGCGCAAGACCTCTTCCAGGGGCCGCACAGGTGGCAGTAGCCCCTGGCAGCAGGGCAAGTGGCTTCCTTAACTGGCCTATCTAGATCTACCACTGCCAACATCTTGTGTTAAATGGTAGCGATTGAGAAATTACTAGCAATAAGCATTTAGATGAAGCTCTAAATTTCCCAAACACCAACGCAAATTCAAAACGCACGGGCACTCCAGACTTTCCAAACACCAAATCTATCCATGACATCCATACTTTTCCTTGTATCCTGGGGACTCCCTCGAGGCATGCCAATATGCGCTAGGGCTGGAGAAACTCCAATGCTGAGCTCTGGGGAAGGCTACTAAAAGCAAACCTGCTGCAGGATGGTGCAGTGGCCTTGCAGCACAACACCAAGTTCCTGCGGGCCATAGACAGGATGAAAACCACCGAGAGGCTGCATCGCCTGCAAAGTGCATGCTGCTGGCTGAAAGGGATGGATGGCTGGGAAACCAAGCAAACAGGCCAATGCAGTGCTTTCCCTCACACGTTGTCTGACCTACAGCTCCCCACTGATTTCTGTTTCGCAAAGGTCCTAGAAAACCATAGCAACAATCCCACGAGCCTTGTGGCAGGGCAAATATCCTTCAGGCTTTTAGGGCTTGTATGCTCATGTTGAAAAGTCACTCTCCAAACTGCTGTTTCAGATCCCATTAAGGATTAAAGATATGCATTAAGGTACACTACTGAATCATTTTCTGCAAAGGATGATAATACCAGAATTGTATAATCCCAGGAAAGAAGAAAGAATACTGTAATAGCTGCATCCCATCTCTAAAGTTTTCCAAATACCAGCACCCTCATGCAGGTGCAGATAAGGGTGTTTATGTTTTTTGTCAGAAAATATTTAGGCATACCTAAATCCTGCCAAACCCCATGGATAATCTGTTGTTGTAACCAAAAAGTAACAACAATATGTTATCCACAATTGCCAACACCACCTACTCTGTGATGAGAACAATGACATTTCTGGTAAGGAGAAAAGCAAAACATAAAGGTGGCTCTCATAAAGAAAGCATGAAAGCATGTGTCCTATGTCCTCTAGTGAGACAAGTAAAAATCCCCATAACCTTAGGATGTTGTTCGACTTTGTTCATCCTTATTTAGGTAAATCTAAGTCACTAAAGTGTACAGCCATGTTACTTAATGGGGGTTAACAAGTATGAAACTATCCAGTAAAGTCACGATTCGTGGTAGTACTTGTAAAAACCAGCATATACATTTCTGAGGTATGTTACATTTGAATACCATACAACGCATGTAAGGTTTCTTAACATAAGCAGTCTACTTTTCAGAAGTGCTGAGCAACTGTAAATCCTATTAACTTTGATGGGACTCACACCACCGTAACTTAGTGGTATCTGTCCAACTCATTTATTCTTGTAAATACACTTACTGATAAGGACACGTATGCTTCAATCGTAAACGACATTCAAGGCAAAATTAAAATATATCACTGAACAAGCTCACACTCTCTGGTGTGTTTAAAGGATAACAAGAGATAAGCAGCTTTACACTGCTTATATAATACACCATTGAAGCATCGAAGAGCAGAGTCATACCAGCTAACCTGGCTAGTGCTGACCCAGGTTAAGCAGTTACTGCTGTCAGTTGTTTGCTCATTGCTTTTCCCAGAGATTGATGCCCCTCTCTTATATAAGTTATCTTCCTTTTCTTTTTTTTTTCTTTTAAACCTAGATCATTTCATGGAATTGGGTTAGAAAGCAGTCAGACAAACAGTGAAAATCACAGGGCTCAGAAAGAAATAACCTTTGGCAGGGCTGAGAGTGAGATAGGAACATCCAACTGGGAACAGTAAATATTTCAACCCAGATGATGGTGATCATGAGCAGGTTTGTCTAGCTGTGCGTCATGCACTGATAGACTCCACGCGAATTAGTCACGCTCAAGAACGATGACTTCAGCATGATGCAGGGGCAGAAAAGAGGCATCCTACAAGGATGATCAAAAACAGAGCGCCCAGTTAGTGTGCAGCAAAGAAAAGACCAAGAGGAAACAGGATGGCTCCTCATTAATGTATCAGAAATGAGTGAGAAGAAGAGAAAATGGCCATTTAGACTTTCTTAAAACCAAACGGGTATAAAATTCCCATGAATCAGTTTAGGCCAGAAATTAAGGAGAGGTTTCTAAACAGCACAGAAAGTAAGGTTCTTAAAGAGCTCCTCAGTCATTACTTTTATTGCAGCTGCCAGCCAAATGTTCAATGTAACTGGACACGTTTGTAGGGGGCGGGGGGAAAATACTATGGTTGCTTACAGTATCCAGATGTCCCTTCTTATCCCAGGTGCTGTGCCACTGTACAAATCCTAACCTGCAAGGTGCCGCGTACGGGCACCCAAGTGAAATCTCAGGAGCTCCCCAAATGGACACAGTCTGTCAACGCCGGTAGCGGGGGCAAGGGCAAGGCCTACACGGGGGGTTCGGTGTTCCTGGTAGAGAATGCCAATAGTACGATTAAGGGCAAAATTCTTACGAATTTTACAACTTATATATGGAAAAAAGGGTAAGCAACTAGAGGCAAAGAGTTGCACAAAAAGTGAAGTGTGGTGTGAGTGAGATTTAACAGGATTTGTTCTGCTGTCCTAATCAAGGCTTTGCCATTTGTTATAGAGCAGATGTAATTCTACACTAGATTGTTAAGACACCAGTGATAATCAGGCCAGCAATGTCCAAATTCTTAATGTGTGAAAAAGGAGGATATGCAAAGAAAAAGGTCCAGTGCAGTCTTGTTGGTGTTTCAATTTATTTCCTCTAAAGCATTTGCAAATGAGGGTTTTACCCAGGAACTGAGACCCCTGGGCGGAGCTGAGCTGGGAATGACCAACTAAAAGCAGTAAATGTTTTAACCCAGATCGTCATCAGCAGCTGTCTAGAAATAAAAGTAGTTATTTTGTTTTCACATTTCAGTCTCTGCAAAAATACTAAACTTGCAGGGCCATCTATACTTCAAAGCTATTTTAGATTAAGGTACTGTGGGAATTTGCATTCTCAGAGCTACTCTTGAATACTTAATGTACAGTCAACTTTTACTCCAGAATAAGACAGTTTTTCCTGACTTAACTTAATCCACTTTCAAAGAGGGGAGTCTCCACACATGGATTTAATCTGGAATAGCTACCCCATGTAGGCAAGCCCTAACAGCTAATATTGGAAAGTAAATTTGTTCTCAGTACTCGAACACATAGCCTACAAACACTCGCTCACATATTCAGTTTTATGCAGATGAACATAGCTATCAGATTTCATGGGGTTACTGGCACATGCCAAAATATTTACAAGACTGGGGCCCTGCTTTGTAGAAAGAGATGTATGGCGTGCCCCAAGAGTATCACCTTAAAGAAAAATACTAATCTCTAGACTGAATGCTAGCATATCCCATCATCTCCTGCATCTCTCTGATGCCATTCCAGTTGGCTCTCTTACATTCACAGATAATTCACACATGTTCACCCATACACAAATACTACATCAGCCCTTCCCCCTACTGAAAAAGTCAGCCAGCTGTTACAAAATTCAGACATTCATTAACACAGTTTACTGTCTGATACTGCCAAGCAAAATAGAGACAATTAATAATAATCAGGACTGAAGGGTCTGAGACAGCTTACGAGTAAAGGCTTGCATTAGTTGTTTAAAAAAGGACAAACTAGCTCCCGCCTTGAGTGATAGGGAACAAAGAGCGGTGATGCACAACCAGGGAGGAAGGAGCCTCTCTCCCCGGCTTTTGTAGATTAGCGGGTGAATGGCAGAAGCGGCAGGAGCAAATACCTCTTTTCATTTGCTCAGCCGGTTTGAGAAGAATAGCGACGCTTGCCAACGGAGCTGCAGCTGGGCTCCCGCTCCCTTTAATCACTGTGTATGACTGCGGGTTAATTAGCTGCCATTCTTAGTGCGATTTGTTGTTCTAATGAAGATTTGCATAAATGCAAGACTACTGGGTAACTGACACTTGATTTTTCCCTTCGCAGAAGCCGGGGGTGGAAAACCCCCCCACCCCAAGTGTTTATGTTTGTGGGGGCTTCAGTGTTGCCTTTCCATTTGACCTGATCTGCTTCTGCCTGCTGAACGGTGAACAAAGAGCTCGAAGTTGCTTATCAAATCAAGACCCCTGTTGAGTTTCTGCCCTTAAAAAGAGTCAGACTAGTTAGATGAGGAGAGGACAGAGGGGTTAGAAAATTACAACTGGCTGATAGAGAGTAAAATACATAAATGTATGTTTTTGCATGTGTGTGTGCGTGTGTGCGTGCGTGTGCGTGCGTGCGTGTGCGTGCGTGCGTGCGTGTGTGTGTGTGTGTGTGTGTGTGTGTGTGTGTACACACCTATATATGTGTGTGTGTGTCTACACACCAGATGTATCAAGATATTCATAAGTGTTTTGCCCACCGTGAGAAGGAGCAGTCAATTTAAAGCAGCATGTTCAATCCAGACGGCAAGGAACATCTAATCCAATAATTTGGTAATGATAACATTTCATAAAAAATAAAAGGGACAAGCAGTGCAACCAGACCAGAAAAGAATAGGCTCTAAGGTATTAGGCAATGCGCTGAAAAGTAAGAACTCCTAAATTCATGCAAGCCTTCTATTTGTACATCACTAAAATTCACAGCTAATAAAAGTAAGTATCTAGCAATAAACAAGCAAACTAAAAAGGAAGGCAAAAACAACTCAGTAGTTCACATCTACCTGCCAGCAGCCTCTTATATGAGGGGAGCTCACAACACAGAATAAGAAATTGCACGCATACCTCCAAAATTCATAGGAAGATTTTAATGTGAAACAGTAACAAAATTCACAACGACTATGTATTTACAGGGCATGTTTACATTGAAAATGAAATGTCATAAAATTGGTTAGTTTACTGCAGTCATGACAATGCTTATGGTTACTACCTTGAAGAGATGAAGGAAAAACATAACTTCCCATTTTTAATATGTTTACTTGTTGCATTTGATAATATTTTGTGGGTAGCTGTTTTCAGTGATCCTTTTACATACTCGGCCTACTTAAACTGTTGTTTAATAGGGTCTTTAAAATAGTCTTAGGGAAGGAGGAGGCAGAGGTAGTAAACTTCTAGATTTCAAATCACTACTTGAAACTCGCCACATTTCAGGCTGTGTCTGTTTAAAGACAGGTGAACACAACTGAACAGGTATGTATTTCCAATTTCTGACTCCCAGCACAGCTTTCCTGTTAACTTTGGAAACAGCCATTTTTGCTAGTAGGAAACTACCAATTTTACAGCAGTATTTCTGTAGCTTTTTACCAGTTCTCCTAAGATACCCGAGCGAGTATTCACTTCTTTACTTTAGCTTTTTGTCACCAATCTGCCTGACTTCATGTAGGTACTTTTTGGAAGTAGACGCTACATGAAGTCAATCACCTGTTACGTTAGCGCAATAAGCAGAGAACTTCCAACACACCTGCAATAACCATGCCTGAAATGGTAAGCCAGGTCTCTTTTGCAGCTCCAGCTCTTATCTGGTTATTAATGCTGTACGCAGTAACAAACTCACACAAAATAAAAGTCAGTTGCATTTTGGTCCACCTTCACCTTATTTTGAGCTTTGCAAGAATTTAGTCCTCCATTGCGGCTTTTTACTCAGCCACTGATTACACAAGAATCTCACATTCTGCCCTTTGAAAAGTAATTATTTAGGCTCTCTAGTTGGGGAGAAAAGTTTTAAAATAGGAAAACTTAAGATTTAAAAACCACACGGCAAATTATGAAAAGCAAAGCAAAGTGCAGAATAAACAAACCAAACCAGCAGCATGACTTGTAAGCTGATCACCTAATTTTTCTTTAATAATTCTTTCATGATTTCTATATACTATGGTTTTCCAAGGCTACATTCAGAATAATTCATTGGTAAATAGGGTAAGAGAAAGAGGAAATTACAAATCTTGTGGTCAGGAACAGAAAACAAATCTATAAGAGCTGAGGGAAGAGGTTAAGTGCTATGCTAGTTAATAAGAATGACAGCTTGCTTTGAATACTCATACTGGCTGTCCAAGATATTGAATAAACTTCATTTAAATTAATTTTCACTATTTGTAGAGTCTATGTTAGACATCTATCATTGTCAGTACTATTAACATTCTTTCCAGAGACCATATTATCAGCATATTTGAATGAAACCTTTCCTTTTCAATATTTATTAACTCATTAATATTTCTTGATACTAATATCCTGGTTGCAATATCCAAATTAATGACTACTGCAAGGTATTTCCTACTGATTTAATTTCTTGAATTAACAGATTTTTATTCTCAGGTACTAAAAATGCACTCGAGCTCTGAAAATTGTGCTTTCTTTCTATACAATGCATCCATTTAACTGGATGAAATTTAAAACCTACATTTTTGCCTTTTTTTCACTCATAGCGGTAAAACAGTGCACCAGCCAGGTCCTAATAGCCGACAGACTATGAAGCAGGTACGAACACAAATGTGAAAGTTGTTCATCTTACCCGGGTTGCAGTCTGTGAGAAGGGAGCAGATGGAGAGGAGAACTTTAGAAATGGTTAATGCTGGACTCCAGTTGTCTTTTAAAATGTCCAGGCAGATGACGCCTTGGCTGTTAATATTACAGTGATAGATTCTTGTCCGAAACGTTACCTAGAAAAGACAGTGTGTCACAAAGGTGTTGAAACCAATAATTATATGACTACTAGGCAATTAAAAAATTACATGAAAGAACACTTTGCTTTCCTAGCTGAAATGACAGTATTCTCCTACTTTCAGTTAAAGATGGAGCAAGACAGGAGTATTTATTAGAGTATAAACTCTGCCTCCTCTGTTTATGGCCAGCAGAGGAACTGGTCTGCACGAGATAAAAGCGGGACATGTTTCTCAAGCTTCTTGTTGCCTCAGTTTCTCCAACTTCATGATTTTGGCATGGGGCTAAGAAAGCTTTTCTATCCACTCAACTGCACAGTGTTGATGACTTTACACTTTTAAGGGAGGAAGAAGAAGACACTGTCTTCACCGTTCAGCATTTGATCCAGTAAATTGAGCTGGAAAAAGAACTTGCAGGCAGGCATCACACCAGTCACTACTAGAAAAAATAAAAATGAAATATCGTTGAGGAAGGCAGCTGAAGGAAGATAGTTTTACTTCCAAATTTCAAGTCACAGATGAGTCAGCAGACTTCCTTAGAAATATCGTATGTCTTTTGTGTTTTATTTTTAGGATTTCTCTAACTGTTTGGGGTCACATATTCTCTCCCAGGTGATCCTATACATAACAGAACTGAGGAGGAGACCATTTTACTTCTTTTAGCCTAGAATGGTGTGTTTCTGTTCAAGTCCAAAATATAGTCGAAAATTCTTTTTATTTTAAAACAATTTCAGCTATGAAAGTTGGTGTTGTCGTTCAGAAGAAATAGTTGGACAGGAAGGAGGAGTATAAAAAAATTACATCTTGGGGGTCTCCACCAAGGATTGATTTATCCACAGTTCTATTCAAATGACAAGTCAAAGCAGATGTTTTTAATGACATGTTCATAATACCTAAAATGAAGATGTACAATTTCAGTGGTCTGTCTCATCAGCAACAATAACTTCCTGTCTACAGACAGGCTGCTTAGGCACAAGACAGAGCAGACAAGCACATCGCTAGTCTTAACCAAGCGTCTTCTTCGCCAGAATTGGATAGTTCTAATAACTGGGAGTGCTTACGCACTCCTCCTTACCCCACCATGCCAATAAATTCACTTCAGGATAGGAATGGAAACTGATGATAAGCACGATCATATTCTGAATTTATTCAGTAACAAAAGTCTCAGTGATTTCAGTGGGATTGAGATTGACCATTTATCAGTAAGCAGAACAGAGGAAATAACGTAGTGCCTGTTTTACTTCAATTAAAAAAAAATTATTCTTTAACATACTGAACACTTCTGCCCCTTTTCATTACGTCTTTCAAGCAGCTTTTACAAAATAATGAAAAGAAAAGGTAGTTCTCTACGTAGGATTTCTGGTATTAAAACAGTACATGCAATAAAAAACACTTTTTCTCATAAGTACTTTTTCACATAGATCTGAGAAAGCACTTCTGGAGCCCTAGTGTCATGATCAGTGAGTTATGTAACAAAGACCCCAAAATAGCAGGTTCACCAGCTTTTAAATATTATCTGTGTGTAATAGGCTAATTGAATAGTTTGCTGCTCCATACCCTACATATTTGTAGGTTTTTTCTTTTTTTTTCCTAAAATTGTGGTTTCAATTACTCTTTTTCACTCTTAAGTGCTTTGCTTCTGATACCTTTGTAAGAATCTAAAATATTTCTGGCACAATGATCTCAATTCATCCAGTCACTACAGCCAGAAGATCTATTTTTCCCATTAGAACTCCAAGTACACTCAGCATTTAGAGGGACGAGTGTCTTTTGGAAGATCAAGAAAATAGTATTCAGTGAAAAAATTAA
Organism: Struthio camelus; assembly: GCF_040807025.1. Lineage (NCBI taxonomy): Eukaryota > Metazoa > Chordata > Aves > Struthioniformes > Struthionidae > Struthio > Struthio camelus. Next base: position 43,994,560 of record NC_090943.1, on the reverse strand, counting down.
ATGTTCGTCTACAAAGGGAAGTTACTGTGAATAAGGAAGGTTATAAATATACAGAAGTAGCAAACTGTCTTACAGAAATTGCATGTAAAGAGTGTAAAGGGAGCTGGCATGGAGGAGCACCCAGTAAATTGTAGTCCGTGCTCATTAAGTCCCCAGATAGATTAACTTTCAGGCGCTCTTAATACTTGAGACATAACCGAATTAGGAAATACTTTAAAGCAAGATGTCCCATGACTCAGGCAAACATTGAGCACCTGCTTGATTTTAGGTATTATAGGCTTGCTTTTCACTACATAAATAGAATAAAGGTTGTTTTGTTTAATTATTTGTCCTGAACAATGGTGCTTTCCTGTACCGATTAAAAATTCGAGAGCTTTTTCCAGTGGTATCTGAATACACTGAGTACTCCCATATATGACGTCTCTCTGAACACAATGGAAACAGCACAGAGTCCACGGCATGAATTAAACTATACCCTCTAACTTGGTTTCAGGTACTGGGTCAGTCTAAGCTTCTAGCTTGCTTATGAGAACACCATCAATTTGAGTCTGTATTTTAAACTGCAATTCTTTTATAATCAACTTAGAGGACAGACACATAGCCACATATTCCCTTGACTTAGTTCCTTTTAAGCACTGATGTTGGGACTATGGGAGTTTGACACGCTTCAGAGAGCCACTGGGATGAATGAAGGTAGCTCATGTCTTTCATAAACTGTTCAACACTCCTTTGTCATCTGAGGCTATCTGTCGGTGGAGAAATGCAGGTAGTATTTTGTCTGTTTGTAGCTGGAAGGCTATTTTTAGAAAATACTTGGGACCTGAAATATTGAGGTTTTTTAACTCTGAGTATATCTTAAACTCATGACATGGAGGAAGGCACCCACTCACAAGATAAGGTTTGCTGCTTATCATTGATAAATATGTCGCCCACTCACCAAACATGCCAGTGCACTTAAAAATGCCTGTCTAAACACACAGAGGCATTTTAACAAGAAAAAATCACAGCTTTATAGAATTGCTGAGGCAGCTGTATTAATGACAGCCTTAATACACTGGGGACTGACAGTAGAAGGCAGTTTTGCCAGCAGATGCCCCAGAGCTCCCTAGCCGATGACAGCAGCACGCACCCTGCTCCCAGGGCTCGGGTTCCCGAGGCGAAGAGAGGACCTCGAGGAGAGGAACACAAGCAGAAGAGCCAGAACTGGCTCAAGAAATTGCCATGTCCTGTGGCAAATGGGGAAATGCCTGCCCTCTACTCCCCTCCCCGTGGAGGCGGCAGGGCAGGCTGGCTTTGTGGCCCGAGTAGCATCAGAGGCGCTGGATTCGGCGTGCGAGGAAGCGAGGCACCTCGCCGCTGTAACTGCTTTATAGCGGCGGCAGCTATAAGGAGACCCGCTATGAAAACACCTAAACAATCCCATGCAGAGGCTCGAGGGGTGTGTGGGTGTATAGCAGAGGTTATCCTCAGACAAATGAATGGCAGAGTTATTTATCTTTTTTTCGAAGATAAGTGTCCTCTATGGATTTACTCTCTTATGATTCTGCAGTTTTAAGAGAGTATCTCATTTTTGTTGAATGCAAGTGCAGGTCAAAGAAATGTGAATTACAGGAAATAGGGAAAAATGGGACTATCTTCTGAAAACTATATCTAAATGTACTGTAAAGAAGCTTTTGAAAGGTAATGATAAGGAATTTAAATTCCATCACTTTTGGAAATAAATAATAGTAAATTCACCTGTTTAGCTACTCAGGGTCACTGAATGCCAACCCATCTGAGCACTGTGAAACAGAATTAAACAAATACGAAAATTTTATAAAGTCTCTGAGAAGAAAATGAGGTTATTTATTTAAAAGGAGAGAGAAAATGATTAGAGAGAAAAGCTATGAGCAGCTGTTTAGGACAGAGACTTTAGGACAGAGAAAAGACTGTTTTTAAAATCCAGGAAGGGCAAATTAAGATGGATTTCAGTTGAGCGATTGCAGGCAAGTGATTGTGGGCAAGAGAAATTGCACCTGGATCTGAGAGACTCACTTCGAACATCAGTTTTCCAGCATGATTTAGTCCCAAAGTCACTCACTCTCACTAAATGTTAGGTTTTGAACATAACATTTCAACGGTAGGTCTAAATGCATCGTGGCGTTAGCAGCCAGGCGTGTGACTTGCTTAACCTCTACTGCCAGGTTTCGGGCACGTCAAGGCACCGCAGCTCTGAAAGGGCTGGTCCCACAGGCCGCTCGTGCACTTTCAGACTCCCCACAATTCAGCTCGGAGCCCACCCGTTGCAATTCCCTTCAAAAAGGTATCTGGAGGAAGAAGCGATTCTCCAGTGCTCCCGCTAGCACACGAGGGCTTGCAGCCTGCGCCAGGAACCGCATCCGGCAGCCTGTTTGGGCTCAGCCCCCACCTCCTTGTCTTCATTCCTCCCAGCGAAGCCGGGCAACGGTGCAGAGAGGGACGAAAGATTCCCGCCGCCAGCAGGAGAATAAACAGAAACCAAACGCTTTTGCAGGGCCAGCCCTGGAAGCAGGACTGCCATCCCAGGGCTTTCAGTCCCGCAGCTCTGCGGAGCCTCCTTCCGAGCGCCCGCATTTCTTACAAGGGCGCAGTCCTGCAGCCTCCGCTTCGATGAAACTTCTGCACTGCTCAGACATGCCCCAAGAGCTCTGTTCTAATAAAACCGTGGTGGCACTACCTGAAGTGGAAGAAGTTGTACTGCATACAGAAAAGGTTATATATATATATTGAAAAATATGATGCCCTTTATAATGATGTTCATGGAGCTCAGGAGGGAGCAAGTAGTTCTCATCTCAGTTTTTCAGACTTCATGAGCAATAGATTTGTCTGCTTGAATAGAAAGGCAATAAAAACAAGATCAGGCCTATACTCTTCAGTAATATAAGAACAACTACTGTAAAACAACCTAAATGAAAAACGTCTATAGCTGTGAGTGACACAAAGTTCTCGCAATAACCTTTATGTTAATTATCAACCTTAAATTTCTTACAGAGTGCATGTCATTTAATCTATACTGTAGCCAGCACTGAAGCTGCATTTCTAAGACAAGGAGATCCATCTCTGTTTTCTAACAGAGAATTGTAGCACACACAAGAACAATCACTGAGATACTTAATGGATTATTATATAAACTGTAAAATAAATGACTGACCGTATGATGCACACTATTAAATTGACCTGGTTAAATATATGCCAAGAAATGAACTTCAGCCAGTTCATAGAAAACTTGCTTACACCTAATTTTGGTAGGTAAAGAGTAGCTATAGATTATTATATCAAAGGAAAATATATCTCATCTGCATTAGCAGGAAATGATAACTTGTAACTACTTTTATCCGACCTACAGAAAAATCTGATATGTAAACCATCCTAGGGTTTCTGTGACAACCTGGACCATGTGAAGCATAGCTCCCAGAAGTGATAACAACTTAAAAGGGTTATAATAGCATTCATGTGAGTTAAACTTTAATATTGTCTAAAATCAAACAGCATCCAATTTGAGTTATCACTCAGTGATAATTCATAATGGTGATTATGAAGCCAAACTTACACCACTTCTTTGAACAGACTGTTGCAGGAAAAAAATTTTAAATAAACAGAATAATGCTAAACATCTACTTTATATAAATATACTTGTAAACATACACGCAGACTTGAGAGCAGAAAAAGCAGAGAAGGATTTTGCTAATATGATGTACCTGAGAGGGCAGGTAAAAAAATTCTCTTAAGCTGTACCAAGTTGTCTGAAAATAACAGAAGAGTAGGACAGAACAAAGGAAATGGAATAGTGCCCAGGTTAGGGAGGCTCAGAACAGAAACAATATTGCAAGATCCTCAAAAACGTCAAAAGCTTTCTGTGACAAAATCAATTTAAATTTTTATAAAGTATTTTAACTTAACCGACATAATCTTTCCTACATTTAGTAATTCTGTATGGAAAGGCAGGAATAAAGTCAATTTATAGAGAGTAAAAATTTTAAAGATTCAGTTGTCATTCAAGTGTTACAAAGCAAATCTCCCCTTTCATAGTTTAAAACATGTAGGCTGCTTCTTCCACCATATATTTTCTTTTTGAGTTTGCCAAAGTGTTCCTTCATGTGCCGTTTAAAGAAATACCACTGTTCTCATCTAAATGTGAGTAAACATACCCCATAGCTCCAAGAAAACCTGGCTTTTTTTAATCCCCTAATTCAACAGCCGTTGGGTATTTGGGGGCTCACTATACATGGGGCCTTCCAGGCAGATTCACCTCACAACCGTAGTGACTTGTTTCTGCTCGTAATCAGTATGCCTTTTCTTGGTCTGCAGTAATAATATATATATAAAATTCTTTCTCTCACGTCTGTATAAATATATGCGTACCTGTGTGTGTAAAAAGGACAAGAAAGAACATTGATACGTGATGCATTTTTAGATCACATACGGATTTTATGCAGCAGGAAAAAGTGATATGATGGAATTAATGCAATTCTAAAAACACTGCCTATCCAATAGAAGTCATACATCGTCTTTTGAAAGCAAATTTGACAGATAGCATGCAAACCACTGCTGTGAGGTAGAAGATATCCCCTGCAAGATGCTGGGCCTCTATAGGGCTTTGGGGGCGCTTAAAATACTGGGTACTCATAGGAAATAGGAAGAAATGATGGAATCTGCTAAGTTTTGGGGAGGGGAAAGAGGAAGAGCGTAGCTGGACAGGCTCATTTTCATTAAGACTAAAGAAATAAATACAAACCACCGATATAGTTAGTATTTAAAAACAGAGTGAAAAAGAAGGCCATTCATTAGAAAAATTGGCAATTCGATTTGGCAATCACTAGAAGAATTATCAGATAACTGAATTCAAAGGAAATCTCAGAGATTTACAAGGTACTAATCAATCAGATGCGACTTCTACATTTACTGATAATAAAACACAGTTCTCGATCCTTTCCTCAGCTTTATATATCTCTGCTTGCATCTCTGTCCCCCACGTCACATCTCTGATTTCGTTATTTTGAGAGACGTTAATGTTTCTTAAGGAGTCATCTAGGTTCAACCTGCACCGAGCTCAACGCTGCACGCTGCCATACAGTATCGTATGTATTATTTGAACACACACGACCTATGGACCAGACAGAGTGACATAGCAAGTGGTGTGTGTGAGCACTGCCCGTAATGGGTTTAATTCCCAGTAAACAGCTATTGGGAAGGGCAGGATGAAGGCTGCTACCTCTGACACTCTCCTACCAGTGCTGGGTTGTTCATTTGTGCCTTTCAGAAGTTCCCACGCATCCCATTTCTGCCTCCAATCGTCCGAAGTTTCCATCGGCTCGGAAAGCCTGCCATCTCCTCTTGTTGTCACGGATGAAGGCTCCCCGGGTCGCTGGCAGCAAGAAGCCGCAAATAGCCAGGCTGGGCGAGGAGGGAGAGCGTGCAGGGGCACGGTGTGCAGCAACGTGGGAGATGGCGGGAGAGGGGACTGTGAGGACAAGGAGAGCGGGGAGGGCGGGAGGTAGCCGAGCAAAGCTGCGAGCAGTACAGCACGGCGGCAAGAGCTAATGGGATGTGACAGAGGCTACGAGAGAAGTATGATGAGGCAAACGCATGTAAGGGATAACCGTGACAGCAGACTATCATATCTGAAGGCAAGTCAGAGGACAGCGATATCTGGGGGGAGGGTGAGGCGAGACAGGCTGAAGCCACCAGGGCCGCCGAGACGGCAAGGAGTCGATCATCATATAGGCTGAACTTAAGGTTATTTTGAGATTGAGAGGTTCACATGTAATTTGTGTTAACAGTGACACAGGCAATTTAAAACAGGCAGAAGAAATATATTAAAGATGTGATTTTTAACACAAAGCATCAGTACTCTAAAAATAAAATTAGGAGGACAAGTGGAGGAAGAGGGGCTCTGCCTTCTGAGGTTGTTAGGTTAGTAATATCAAGGAATGCTTTTTTTTTTTTTCATGTGCCCTTAGGTAATTTGTAAGCACAGTTTTTCTATCACACTGTAGATAAGGAAAAATGTCCCTAACAGCCAATCAAATATAAAATAAATATGAAAAAGTAGAGCAAAAGCCAGGAATAAAAGGAACTACTGCTCATATTGAGACCCAATATACTAAAAAGGTACAAGATTTGTACTACAGGAGAAGGATTCCACACAATGGTATTTTGTGCATCCAGGTTAGTGTTACATATGACAATTAGATATAAAGCACTGAAGAGATGTTTACTATTGCCATCAAGACCAGATTGTACAGATACTGTGTATGACATTTACAAAGGAAGAAGACTCTCCTCACAGTCTAGCAGTTGATTTAAAGCAGCTAAGCTTGCACACACTGAGAACAATTTTTCAGTCATACATCAATAGACGTACGAGATTTACAAGGAGGAAATGGAGTTTTCTGTTATTCTAATTTTGATTTAGAGGTGATTTAGCATATTGCAGCTTTCAAGTCCTGCGAACAATTTTTCAGTCAGCTGAGATTAAAGTCCCTAGCAAGATTAATTGTAGAGTTGGGATTAAGAGATTTTATAAATCACTCAAATTCAAAAATAAAGCTAGCAGAGTACTAGGATAATGATAGACATATTCATATTGTATCAGCTACAGCTAAATTGAATTGACACTGTAATAGAATGAACACAGTCAAATATCTGAACAGAAGTTATTAATAAAGATTGTTCTTGATGAAAATGCAGACACCACCGCAGTGGCAATTCCTGGAGGGAGTGTTCACTTGAAGGGTATTCGTTTTTTCACAAACAACTGTATGAAAGACTGTGATATGGTTTCCTGAACTGTAAAGACTTCCTGTTCTGGAGGGACAGTATGGAGGATAATGAAATTAACCCCCTTCCTTTGACAATTATAGCGTACATAACGTTGCAGTGTTAATTTGTCGTGATGGCTGAACTTCAGAAGATCTCAGATCAAAGAAGTTTGCATACTTAGGGAATTACCGGTTTCTGAGGCGGACCAAAGATAAAAATATGGTGACTAAAAGATGTGATACAGCCTATCCATATGTATAGGTATAGGTATAGATACAGGTATATACCCACCCACAATAGACACACACATACATACAAAGGACATCTACCATGTATGTATAGCTACATACCCCATTCAATACCCTAGTGAAAGAGACAGAGTGAGAGCTTTCCTTTGTTAAAGCTAAAGGGAGAACTGTCTGAATCCATTAAGCATGAAAGGAAGAGAGTTAGCAGGAAAAAGAAATCTCAAAGGTATTTCTAAAAAAGGTTGAGAGGTCATTACGGCATTGGAGAAATATAAGGTTATTTCCTTGGCAGGCCATCTAAGTATTCTTGCTCATTTAAGTGGCTGCTCAAAACAGGCCACAACTTTCTCTAAGTCCACTGGACTACAGGGGAGACAATATAATTATGGGGTGAAGTCAAACCACACCTTATAAAATGTGTCCTGAGTTTGCGAGCCAAGACTGAAGTCTCATCAGCATCTGCTTTTAGCAGAAGGTGAGATCATGTGCATACACTGTGACTTGCTTTGTCTGTGGCACACCTTCTTCTTGCTTGGCATATCAGAAAACCAACGTAATGCTTTAAACATTAGAGGATACAACAGGAAGGAAAATAAGGATACTGTAGGCTGCTTGATTTCTTGCTGACTCAGCCAATTGGGTGCTCAGCTAATTTTCGCAGTGTTGCAGAAGCTTCCTTGCACTGGAAGCTAGGAAATGTTTTTAATTGATTAGAGCCTCCCAAAGAGCCACAGCTAATTTGTCAGTTCTCAGATGAGCTGTTCTAAAAATCTTGTTATCTGGTCATACAGATAAATTGCAGATAGTTTGGGATGACCCTCTGTCACTTCTCTTCAAGCTGCACCAGTCACAAGTACAGAACTTCTTTTAGAAGAAGAACTTTCCCCTCTACATGAGTATGCTGCAGTTGTGGGTGAGGCAAAATGCCATTGATTTAAAAGGAAAGCAGGGCTGAAAGGGTCAGTGACCTCTGGCTGGAAAAGTCTGGAGTCATGTTTCAAGGCATGAGACAAAGTTGAAAGACTGAAATAGATGGACTTCAAAGAGAGGGAAAAAACGAATATCATGAGAGCATATTATACCATGACTTACCACAGTTATTTTGTTGAAAAACAGCTTAATTTGACATTATGCTTATGACTTAACTTTAGAGAGAGGCTGACAGCTAAAGACAGACAGAAAGACAATTATTGATCTGCAGGGGAACAACTAGCTGGTGTGGACTAGAAGGGAAATCTGGTGGCAATGATGTTTAGGTGTACTAAACTAGGAACATAAAATGGACCACCTAGAGCAATTAGAGGATGTGAAGAACAGAGATAAAATTTTAAAATCTTAAGATACTGTTATGTTGAAGGCTAAAAAGGTGTAAAAAAATGAAGCAATCGATAAATAGCTTAAATCAAATTTTTGGATAGACATTTTTTCTTTGTTCAAAAAAAAAACCTGAATGGATGACTGATTTGGCTTCTTTTAAGTGATAAGGATAAGGCAGGAAAGCAAGTTAACTATCAAGAAGAATAAATGAAAATGGATTTCTAAATTTGTTAAAACCTCCAAATCATAGGTCCAAACTTCTTTTCTTCATGTGCAAACGTGCTCTCAGTTTTTCTTTAATTAAAGTTTTCCAGTATGCAACAGGGTGCCAAACAATCAGAATAAGTAACAGCAGGGTTTAGAGAAGGAAGGAGAATCCTTTAGAAAACATTCAAATCTTTGTATAATATAAACCAAATGATGGCTACACCATAAACATATTTCATTTATAATAATAAAAATAAAAGGCACTTAACATTATCCAGAGTTAACTTTCAATATATTTTTCTTACCTGAAAAACTATTTTTCCATTCCCGATATGCAAGTGCAACATACTCACATGACATACACATACACATACATGACAATGGAGTACACAACATCTGAGAATAGGTAAGGAAAATGGATTGTGGAAATCTTTCTGCTGATTTTAATAGGCTTTGGATTAGGCCCTGCAACAGTAACTGTGTTATGTGACATGGGCAATTGCCTTTGGAACCTTACGCTGGGTCAAGTAATTGCATCTGGGAAATACAGTTTCTGTTTCTTCCCAGGTCTTTGTGGTCACATCTTTGGAAGATCAATTTTGACAGTACTTATTTAAATGCTTCCTTACTTCATAGTAAAAGAAGGATAAAAGCGGTCCACAGAAATCTCAGGAGGAATGTATGAATTCAACCACAGCAACAAATTTGGGTTAGACTTTTTCTGTTACGCACTTACATGTTACCTTGCCAACATTCAGGAATACATTTTAAGTCTTTCTCAGTACATTCCACTGCTTTATATTTTTATCTCTAGGTTTTTTAAGATGATACAGCCACGACAAGTGGCAATATACTTCGAAAAAAATCTAAGATTATTTCTTCCCATGACCCTAAGAACTATGATTTTGAGAACAGCACCAAATATCACAAATCTGGCGGTGAAGTGGAAGAGATGTCAACACCCACTGACACAGATAGCACTCTACGGTGATTCCGTGTGTTATGTTCTACCTACTCAGCAAATTTCTTATGCTAGAAATAAGTGTTTGGAGAACATATGTAACTATCATTTTCCAACAATATTGACTGGCAGCAGTTACCTTATGACAAGTAGTCATCTTCCCACACTGGTTTATTCAAGGGACTTCCCAAAGTATTTTAGCTAGGAATCAATTTCATAGGGTCTGGAAAATACGTGTAATGAAATAGCAACAGTTTAGGAGTTCCTATAGCAGGTCTGAAGATAGGGGTTACTTACAGCAGTGACGTCAACCGACTTAAAGAAGAGTCTATGTGTACAAAGTATGTTAGTGAAATATTAGTTAAATCTGACACTAGTCCCCTGTGCACATGTGCTCCTTATTTTCTTACAGATAACAATTTCCCTCATCATAAATACTGGCCTTGTAATAATACAATATGGCATCAGCAACTCTCTTATTCTTTATCAAGCAATACATTTTTATATGATTTATATGCACACATTTCTTACAAAGACAGTTGGAATCAAGATAAGGGCAGACAAAAGATCTATCGCAAAGCAGGATAAGAACCTCCTCTTTGCTTGATATTTCATTAATAAGCAATGCACGGCTGCATTACTCATGTCTCAGAATAATACAGTCACCAAATGCAACTGAGTGTGGACTGCAAAAGTCTTTACCTCATGGTGAAAAAGCAAATTGGACCTTCACCTTCCGCTTTGAAAGGATGCCTATTGCATATGTTGCCTCAAAACTGAACAGCTACAACTGAGAGAAGGACAAAAGTTGCCCTTCGAACTTGTACTTTATATGTAGTCCTTTACAAATTAGGTTTGGATTTTTGAGAGAGCTTCAAGTTGTATTTTATAACCAATAAATCCATTCTGTGGATATGCCAATATCCACTAAATAATTCTCTCTTTTAATTTGCTGGAGGGCTGAGTGTAACTCTTGCACTGCAACTGCTACAAACAAACCAAGCCAAGGAAAGAGGCAAAGGAAAGAGACCTGTCAAGATGGAAATCCACACAGCAAGTGCGAAGGCCAAAATGGTGGGGGCTGGGAGGGAGGATCGAACAAGGCAGGGCAAGGGAGCATCGCTGGATCTCAGCGTACCCAAAGCTTTATCTAACCGAACCAGCAGCTAGGACTTATAAAGTCCAAATTAGTATTTCACTGTGCAATTACACTTATCTAAATCAGAGAATTTGTAGTCACCAAGGTGTACCAACCCCTGTAATGCTTGTCATGACCTCACAACTGCAACACCAGAAATGGGAAAAGAAGTTAGACCATCTCTAACACTGCTGGAGAATGCAGTTTCGTCCCATCTTTAGGTCACTAGTTGGGGAAGTGCAATTTATAGAACGGCAAATGTTTTGAATTCACATCTCTTTTTTGTTTTTGCTTTTTGTTTTTTAATTTTTCTGGCAATATCAACAATGTTAACTGCTATAAAAATTATTAATGCGGTATTAAAATTCTGTTTATAAATGCTTCTCTTTCAGTCGTCTACTCCCAGTAATTAAGTAGGAATCAACTATTCTCTCTTTTAACACAACCCGCTTCTGTCATAGGCAAACATGGCATATTAACCCTTTCCTAAGTGTGTCAAAAGGAATGTAATTTTTTCCTCCATAACTCCTCCTGCAGAACTGTCCCAGAACCTCACTCTCCCCACTTGTAAGATGATCAATTAAACTCTTTTCACTTTGTTTCAGAAGACAGGCCTATCAATTTATCTGATTCTATTAATAGCCCTGCTGGGTAAATTTTCCAGTTTCCATGAGTGTTACTGACCACAGATGTCAAGAATTGCACTGAGTGTTCTCGATAGAGTGCTACAAGTGTTTTGTAGATGAAACTGATAATTCCTTACATTTCCTTACAGGAAATACCACGTGATGCATCTTATGGCTGTATTTACCCTTGTTACAGATGAATTAGACTGGCAGTTTATAATAATCCTGTGATCAACCAATACAGCCCCATTTGACCCCCTCCTTCAGAAATTATTGCTACTGGTAATTGATGACACTTTGCACTACTACATTTCACCCCATTTCTGTTTTGCCAGCCCTTAAAATCCCTAGATTTCTCCTCTGTGCATTCTGAGCCTATCCCTTATGGGTGATGATCTCCCAGCTTCATGTCATTGGCACAGTTCTTTGGTACATTTCTACATTTGTGGTTACTGTCATTACTGACAGCCTTAAAAAAGGAAACCATATGGAATTCTACAAATCATTGTCTTTCCATTCAATTGCTTGTCTTTGCTGCTGCATTTCCGCAATCTTCAAGAAAAATGATGTAAAGCAATCAATTATAACTTCATGAACAGCAGAGTATTTTGCATCTGCAGAAGCAATTTTCATGGGGTAGTGCAAAAAGGCGTGTATTTTGTCAGACTGCCACATTCACATTGGTGAATGATAGGAGTCAACAGGAAAGATTAAGTATCATCAGCTGCTTACAAAGGGTGTAATTCAAGTAATAAATGCTTTCATACTAGAAACAAACCTAAATCAAGCAAATAACTGCTAGAAGTTATGTAACCATTCGCTAAATAAATCTGTACCTGTCCAAGCATACAGGAGACATGCAGGAAAATCTTAGGCAGTTATTCAAAATCTTTCCGTCAAAAAATACTCAGTTTAAATGTTCATTACCTCCTTCAGAGTCTTATATTTCAACCTACAGTTGTACACCAACATACACATTAAAAAATATCACAAGGAGTGGATTCCTAGCAGACTTTTAATATCCTCCTACTAACCTTAGGTGGTTTAAAAGGATAGTCCGGTGAAAAGGTAATGTCAAGGAAGAAAACTCCACCTTCATATACAGACCCTGGAGGCCCCAGTATAGTTGACCTCCATTCATAAATGTTGTCTCCTTTGGGTCCAGCACTAAAATAGAAAACAAAAATATAACATAACAACCACATACAAGTAAGAATATCCATCCATCAGTTATACGCTACTAATAGTAGTGCAACAACACTAGACGTTAAAATTACGTATGTTCATTAAGTCAGCCTGGGATAACACATGTAACTGGTGTCCTTAGCTCTGTCAGTGAACTGATACATTCAGCAGGAAAGAAGTATTAAAATCACTGATTCATAAATTATTCAAATAAATACAGAAAAAGTCCCGATTGCCTTATCTCAAATATTTTAGTGGGCACATGTGCAGTATTTACAGTACAAGGATACAGAGACTTGGCTGAGATATCTTGTCACTGTCTTGCCTTACAAGCTGGCCTATTTTCACCTACCTCCTCATCCACCTACCTCCTCAGTCAGCTGCAGTGTAATTGCACACATTATCATACAGCACATGCTGTACTAAACACTTAGCACTGTATAAATGACCTTGTAGCTGCACTTTCTAAGTCACTATCCTAAGCACTCCAGTCTCCAGTATAGAAGGCTGCTTTACTCTGCAATCGTTATACTAGCTAAAAAAATTATAAATAGAAAGCAGGTTAAACTGTAGGATTATGCTAATTCAAATTCATCATTTAAAAACACAGCACTGAAACAACATTTAAAATGTCCAAAACATAGTCCCATATGTGGAAAAAAAAATTATCTCTCTCACCTGCATTGTTAATTCCTGGAGAAAGCAAAATAAAAACTAATAAAGTTCTTGGGCATTACTCTTCTATAAGCCAAAACCGTCCTTTTTCACACAGTACAATGCTTGTCCAGGGAAAGATATATTTTACTCAGGGTGGCCTCTTAAGGAAACTGCAGATTTCTTTTCAGTTCCCAGCCAACTGATACAAGTCACTGATGCAGGATCCGAATTTTAATCAGGATCAATTGGGATGGTGACTATCTGGCTAATATTTTTCACAGGAAGGCAGTGTTGGTAGATTTTTCAAATAAATGATGCAGTATTTTCTTAAAGCATTTTTTGCGAAACAATTCTTGTTACGTTTGCGATAAAGATTTCCGCAGTATGCAGGGGTTTGTGAAACAACCCTGTGTGCAGAACAGATGAAAGCTCTTGGCTATGCTCCATGCCTCACAATGTACCCAAGGCATACAATTATTATACGACATCATGTCATGTTCACTGCTCAACTATTCATTTTGTTCACTGAAAGTTAATAAAACCCTCTTTCACCTGAAATTCCTTGGGCTCCCTTCATTAAAACTTCTGACTGCATGATTCCCTGCATACAACTGAGTGACTTAGTACTGTGCAGTGTAGTTCATTAGTCATGGTACCTACATCAATTTCCTATAATAGCTGTTAATGCTTCTTGGCTTTCTAAATGACATGCTTTCGTAACAAAAACGGGTTACAGAGAATATAATATTATGGAACATTCATTTTATATCAGCCTCAGTAACAAAACTGGCAATTGTTTTAAAGATAAAATCTGGCTTTTAAAGTATCACAGTGACAAAAGTGCTGCCATCCATTCATCCATCCACATTTCGCAGTGTCTATACTACATCAGGTTGCTAGCTGCCAAACAAATTTAATTTACCCAGCTCTCAGTTTGCGTTAACCTTTGAATAATAAAGCACAGCTCAGACTGCTGTAAGAAACAAACCAGAGAATGAATAATTAAAACACCTCCACTGCCTTTAGAAAGACCAAGCCCAAGTCAACAGGGAAGGTTTAATTGTGACTGAACTAGGCATTAAGGGGCTAATTGAACTCTTTATAAGCCCAGATGAATGCGGGACTACACCACTGCCATGGTATACAAGGTTCACAGAAAGTAAAGCCCTAAAAAATCAGGCAATTAATTCAAACAGAAAGGCAAGAAGTAAGGGCAGTCTAAATCTTACAGAAAAAACCCTATAATATGTGGAAGAAATCCTTTCCCATTTTCTGCAGGAAAACGTTCTAATACTTGGAGAAGCAGTGACTCGGTTGACGCCAGCAGGTTAAAATGGAAGGGATATAAATGTCAGTCCCAGAGAAATGGTTGGAAATAGCAAGTAACCAAAGAAATCTTCGTCAGCATTAGTATTCATTTAGCCAGCAGAGGATGGCTGGGCCCTTTATGGGATTGAGGGAGGTCGACTTTTTTGATCAGATGCTAGAACTGTCTCTGATAGTGGCATTTTCATAACTTATATTAATTTTATTTGTTTTGCCTATTTGTTTAATTGCATTAACATTTGAAATGAGCATTCATTAATTAAAATAGTTGGAAAACGCTCCATCTGCCAGTTGAACTGTTTCGGCACGTCCAGCTACAAGCCCAGTCTGATCACATTCTACGGATGCTGATTAACATTAATTGAAGGTTTTCTTTGCAAATGAGAGATGAAGCTTTATTAAGTATTATTATTAATTTAAAGAATAGCTTGAATTGTATGGAGTGTGGGAAGACTGCTGTTATCGATGTTTGCCTGTTAGAGTGCTTGCTGGCACCGAGGCTGTTCAGCCGATGCAAAATACCGATTCATGTGCGCAGTCAACAGCTGGTATTAAGGGCAACAGCATGCACAAGCGTAACATATTTTCACTTGCACATTAATAATACAAAAAGTTTGACAGGTGTGTTATCCTTGTTTCTCTTCTCTCCTAATTGTTAAACCTTTTATTTATCCACATTATTGGCAACAAGAATGACAACTCTTCAGGCTTCACCAGAGAAAATTCCCATACGTGCAAGCCCTCAGCCAGAGCCTTATTCTATAGGGTTTATAATGCAAGAGAATTTAATTGCCCATCTCGCTATATGGATATCTGCCCGGCACACTGAAGCCCAAATGTTTTACATTCAGTGTGATTTATATTCCAGCTCTAATAATGTTACTGGCAACTAAATCACAGATCTCAAAGAAAGTAAACTAAACATCCCAGTGCCTGAAATTATGTTATCTTTGGAAGGACAGATTCAGATATGCACCCGCTCGGCAAAGGGCAGACTAAATCTGTCTTGAACTGAACTGACCCAGAGCCGGAGCACATACGTGCTGCTCGCCACTAACCTAGTGCTATATCAGCCAGCTTCAGGGGGAGAAATAATGATGGCTCTAGCAGCTTCAGGTGGAAACAGCTGAATTATAAAGATAAGGTGGTTAGGAGAGGGACAGATCTGCTGTCAGATATGCTGGCAGATCAGCAGCTCGGCCTCCAAACATGAGCCCTGATTCTTAACCCCTAGCGACGGTGCAGAGTAAAGAAAACAATGAGCCAAATGAGAAGAAAGCTGTGTTATTCTGGAGCTGGTTCTCCAAACGTTTCCGGCGTATCTTTCAGGTGGGAATTGTAACATAGGACTGAGGAGGTGCAGCTGAGCATGAAGGCTCATGGGACAAAGTTATCAATGGCTTGTCAAGAGATAGCTCTCTCCTGTCATTAATCTCTTAAAACTGATGATACACTCCACAGAATACTGTCTATTTTACCCGTTGGGGGAGCTTTGCTCACTGGAAGAGCTGGGGGTGTGTGGACATCAAGCCAGTCTTATTCAGCCTCTTTTAGAATGACATCAGTGTGGATATACAAAACTAAGGACAAAGAAGTCATCACACGTAAAACAGTCCCCTTTGTATTTATTCTCCTTTGCACCTCCTAATATAGCTCAATTCTATCACTGCTTCCAACACATATAGTTGCAGGTGAAATGTATGCACGTGGGTTATAGTTAGTAGCAAAATACTTCAAATGCTACTATAACAATCCATTTTACTTTAAATATGCTTAATATATTGAGTATTTTCTATTCCCTCAACAACTTTTAGGCAGGCAGTCACTTGAAAGTAGTGCTGCTAAAAGCTGCTCGTCCAGTACAATCTTTATAAACACCAAGCTTTGACTGCATTTGGAGCATACTACAATACTCAATTTAAAATGACGTATCAGTAAATTAACAGCAGAGCTGTACGAAAACTACAGCATCTATGAGACATACTGTTAAAAAACTATCTAGAGAAGTAATGAAAACAGTGTTGATTTTTAGTTTCATCAGAGCTCTCATTTTTATAGAAACGTACTCAATTTCCAGAGCCTAACTCAAAAAAGTGAAACTACAAAAGGCCAAAGAAACATCTCACATGTTTATCAATAAGTCATATGGAATAAATTGATCAAAATAAAGAAATGGAAAGATTCTCCTTGGGCCAGGTGAGTTTAAGTTTATTTTCATCCTTCCCTTTTAGAACAAGGCGATTAAAGCGAAAACAGGATATTATATGGCATTCGTTTTTATTATTGTTTTATCTAATCTGAATTGTATTAACACACAAAAACACATATCAGACCTAGGGCTTCCTTGTATTAAGTGCAGCTCAAGGAGGATGCAGATCCTCTGAACTATCTACAGTAATACATGAAAGCAGAAGGAAGAGGAATACAAGGAAGTCTCTTCCTCTTGCTTTCCTTTTATTACAAGGAGCCTTGACTTCACGATTTAAGAGGTTTCCCTCTGAGGAGAGAAGCTCACCGCAGAATTATCTCCTTTTATACGACATACAACGCAATTTCTTGCAATCCTCTGTTTCTCGCACATCTAACAGTTATGCTGGAGCAGATCCTGCCTCTAGCTGCCCTTAGTGAATGCTTCTGGGAAGCCACTTGCCCAGAGGGCAAAGTAGATACAAAAGTACTGGAAGATGAGTGAAATAATTTAAGAGCCCAGCTGGTGAGGGAAGAGGATGGATGTGACAAAACAGAAGACTGCAGATTCAGGTTTCAGTGAGATATGTCTCCCGAGAAACTCACAGGAAGCCTCATTAAAATAAACCCAACACATATCCCTGCTCTCTGTTTTGAATACGTTGCCCATACTGAAACTGGTCCTGAGCAGGAGTGTGGTGGCTTTGGCTTGTACCACCAGCGTGTCTCAAGTGACACACCACCGAGGAGGAGCTCAGTGCTGTCCCTATGCCTGGGCTTTGCCACCCAACCAGCAGTGGAGCCGTGCTGGCAAAGTGGCTGCTGGATAATCTCAATTTGGGAAGAAGTCAGCCAGCAAGCTGTGCTGAAGCTGGCATCACGAGGTGCCTCTCAGACTCACCGGCACACCAAGGCCAATTGTGTTCAACCAAATGCACAAACAGTACCATTGGGAGGTACTGGCATCATGCCTCCATGAGCAGCTGGAGCTCCCACCATCCACTTTCCCCTCTGTGTCTCCTTGGCTTCAGGATAGATACAGGCAGCGCCAGCAACACTGGCCACCTAGCTAATGGTCACCTGTTGTGCTGCTTCTCCTCTTCTGCCAGTTCTCTCCTCTCTCCATTTTGGAAGCCCACTTGACCTACCACGTCTAGAGTTTTCACCCCCTTCTCTTCCCTTGCTACTGAGAATTCTTCCTAAAAGCCCTCTTTTCTCTTCCCTGCCTGAGGGACTCTCTCTCTGCATGGTGGTGATTCATTGGTCTTTCTTCACGGAGGACCCTTCGTCCCCTTGGGTACATGCAGATCTCTGTCCCCCTGACATGCCCTTTGTTTTCTCTCATCAACAGGTATCAATGCATTCTGCAGTTTTTTAGTCTTTCTCCAGAAAGGAGGAGGGTGTGGAAAGCAGTGCAGGGGGATTTTAATTCAGTACAGCAGTTTACTCATTTTGTTTCTTTCCTTCCCTGTTGCCCTTCTTCTGAGCCATAGAAAATGAAGAGCAAGCAGAGAAAATGAAGAGCAAGCAGAGCGGGTGCTGCAGCAACAGTGGGGTGGAGAAGGGAAAGGGAGTCACAGCTGCTTACCCAGATGCTACAGTGATATCAGTAGGTACTTTTATAAATGTATGTAATAAACAGTTGCCACAGCAGCCAAAGGAATACATTTCTACAAAGCAAAAACAAAGAGATAGCAGCAAGCACTGAGACTGCCTGTGGCAATGGGCACAGTTGTATGGCTAATAACACCTCTGCTATGAATAAAATTATCAGGCTAGTTTCTGAGCAGTAAAATCAAAGAACTCTTAAAAGAAATAAACTGCTTCAGAATTAGGGAGAAGTGCTGTAGTTTGGCTATAATATTGATGGCTTAAACCTTCACCAAGACACAACCCCCTACCCAAAAACGTCACTTTGGAATGTATAGCTTTTTCATTTCCTTTTTTCTTGAAAATCTTCTGAAAACTCCTAAAATCTTCTTTGCTTTTTTTTTTTTTTTTAAATTTATCTCCATCTCACTTCCTTCACCTACATGGTCCAAAAAGTGTCATTAAAAATACTGGAAGATGCTGACAGTTCTTACTGGTTTCCATCTAGACCAGAGCTGGAGATTTTTCAGCACCAAATTCTAGGCCCAAGAACTCTGAATTAGTCTGAGAAAATTATTAAAAAACATATATATTTTAAAAGACTTTTTCACTTTAAATAGATGTTATATGCAGTCCAGAAGCTTGACTTCATAGGATCTAACACTCTCAAATTTGGGTCTATGCTAGATCCAGTATTTTTGGTCATCCCGCAATACTACTGGGAATTTATGTTGTATGTATACTGGAATACCAGCATAATTAGAAGAGATAAGCATGATTTTGAGGTATGTATGCTTCATTAGACTTATTTTTCATAATGGAAACTGAGGGTGAAGTGATAGGTCTTTTTGACCTGTCACTCAGTCTTTGGCAGAAACACAAACTTCAGATAAATCCCTTATACCACTTAGCTTTCATTATAGTGACAGACTTCAGCTGAAAACTGTTGATCAGTCTTTCTTCCAGTTCAAGATTACTTTTGTGATTGAGAGACCACCTTTCCTCAAGAAACTTAAAAAACTAAGAACCTTTAGGCAAGCAGAGAATAAAGATATCAGGATGTTTCTCTAACTGATATTTACAATGCCTTCAAAGTGGTTATATCCTGCTTTCATCAAATGTTATTTACGGATGCTAGTCACCATTTTCACCTACACTTGGGAATCAACCTGTTTGTGGTAAACGCTGTCGGAAAAAAATCTAGGCCAACTGATCCCAATGAACTGTCAAGGGAACAGCAATGCATGACTATGTAAAACTAACTATTCCTTGTTATACTTACTAAGAGCAATTGATTCAGTATGGTATGGCCTTGTTTCATTGTTAGTCTTCTTTTTAGCAAGGTGTTTCTCAGAGCTACATTTGTCATTAAACTTGATATGCAGTTTATACTTTGTGGCTTCCTACCATTGTGACAAACCCACCGTACTCTAGGTCAATGTGCCAAAGGTTTGTATGAGGCAACTTCTCTTTTTTCTTGAGATTCTCCTTCTATGCCTGCCTGTTGCTGGAGCCATTAAAAATTATTAAGGAAATCTGAAGCACAGATTCTCTCCTGCTGAAGCTATGTTGTGTTTAAAATTCATGAGTTTTGGCCACAATAAAAATAACACATAGATTAAGAACAAAGTGAATGTCACTTAGTTGACTTTATTATTCACTTCTAAGCAATACCACTATAAATTATTAAAAGTATTCTAGCATTTTGGTAGACTGGCATTATTCAGAGAGTACTTCGAGGCTTTTATTCTCTAAAGTCCTGCCTTCAGAGCCTCCCTGAGATAGAAACCCTCATGAAGGGAACCATTTCTTAATACATAAAACAGTTATTTATATTATAGTATCTACAGCAATTTATTCATTGCAAACACCATTACACAGTGCATGATCACAGCATGCTGAGTATTCACAATGAGATTTAAAAATGGCAATTTTGTTAAGTATACTCCACTTTGTTCAGCTGAACAAAATTACATAAAACCCTTCATAGAACGCTTTCCTTGTTCTATACTGGAAACAATGCTTTGCCTACTGTTATGTAATATATCATATCTGTTGACCTGATTCCCTTTTGCCGTGTCTTTTTCTTTAAAAAGTAACCATCAGCTGCAGTTACATCTCTTTTACACCATCGGAAACAGACTGAATTGTTTAAATAAGACAAAATATTCATCTATCTGATTTGCTTCTACGGTAAATTCTTTCAAGCATGATTTATAACCATATTCTACCAAACTAGCAACTAGGAATGAAAAAACTACAAATAAATTAATAGATATTTCGGAGATCTCTTAATATGAATTCCAACCTTGCAACTTGTCCCGTGATTTTATTTCTTTGCAATTCCCAACTTGCCCCTCCTTGAATCTTTTTCCTTCTCAATATTATAAATCATTTGTCAAAATGTAATTACTTTTTAATTTTATGACACTTCTCCTTACCTGAAACAGCTGTAATCTAACATTATATCTTTCTAAGTTAAACAAAAAACAACACAAAACAGTGAGGTAACAATATCAGGCATTATATATTAAAATTCTAAAGGATGAGGTGACTGAGTGTGGACAGATAGCACAGAAACCCCATGGCAGCTGGAAGATTTAAGAGCTGTGGTAGGGAAGAAAGCATTCTTTAAAATAGAATTGCCTTTTTCGTTTCTGTGGAAACCTTAGAGGCAGCACAGGAGAGAAAGGTGGTCAGGGCTAAAGCAGACCAGCTCAAACATACTAGAAAGACTTGTAAATCATGTGTGCAATACGTTGAAAGCTTTGGACTTGAAATCCTTTTGATATGTTGATTTGATCATTTATATAAAAATGTTTCCAAATTCCTGCTCATCATCAGAAGTTATTTGAAAATATCACGGACAATGTATTAGCAATGGATGCATCAGCCAAACTGTAACTAATATCTCCTTCACTTTCTGATGAAAAAGTACTTACTCCAGGAATTCACTGCTAAGACAGCTGGAAGACCTCAGGTCAAGAGTTGGCTCGAGTTTTCAGCTTCTGAGGTGAGAGACTCCAGATTGTTTAAGCTGGGTGCATTAACACAGAGCACTGCATCCTGGCTCACTACAAGGGTAATGGGTCCTCTGCACATAACGGAGGTCAAGAGCAAGTAGACGAAATAGGGAAAACAAGGTACTCGTGTCACTAAAAATAGAGCACATCCTCAGTTTCGCATTATCTTAAAATTAAAAATTGTATCAGAAATATTATGGTATGTAATTTCATATCATCTGCTTCATATATTCATGAATATAGGTATTTTACAATAATATTTACAAAATGAGCTTTAGAGAAGAAGCACATCAGGCCCATTTTGAGGCCTATCTATAACATTTATATCTTGCCTGCCATTACAGTATCCAGTGGAATACAGACTGAGACTTTCACTCTTTTTCCATTTATGGTGACGGAATATAAAATGTGAACTGACTTTGCTAACTACTTATGTAAAGCTTCATAAACTGATTGACTGTTCAACTTTCAGTACTCCTGATTTTCTCATACAGCTTATACTTCGTTTGACATATAAATGACAAAGGATTTCCAGGCATGGGAATGGAATTGCCAGCTATTCCTATTATATATAAGCATACACATATATTCCTATAATATATAAGCTTATATATATATTCCTATATAAGCATAAAAAGGAGATATTTTCGTAAAAGTCCATTCATCGTGACTAAGTTAATATTCGCCCTTCTCTATGGAGGCCAATAGGGGAACCTTTTTATAAAGACCTCATTTTAGTAGTCTCCAGAAAACCTGGCGCATATCAGTTCAGACTAATAAGTCTATTAACTTTGGTGTCCAACCTCAGCACAAAAGACGATTTTATACTTTGTTTAATATATGCAATCAGAATATAACTATGCTTTTGGGGAAAATTATTATTTCTGCCACCTCCAATACATTAAAACTCCAAAAGATCTGACTTCCTTTAACATATGGATTTTTTTCTTCTTCTTATTGGCCATTAAATTATAAAATTAAGTAAACAAAATAGTTATGTTCCCATACATTTCTTTATTAAACGCAAAATTTCCTTAGCAAGGCACCATCAAATACTGGAAACATGCAAGGTGGACATATAAGAAATGTTTAAAGTCCTATACAAAAAAGACCTCTAAAGTATCTTACTTTAAAAAAAATTAGAGTAAGGATACTCTGGAGTACTCAGCCATTTCAGTAACTGAGAATTATTCATACAGGATGACTTATAACATATGTACACATACATATTATTATGAATCCTATAAGCAAGACAGTAATATTTGTCAATGTCTGTGTATTCTCTGTTCCTCAGGAAGATGGTTCTATGTCAGCACCAGTCCTTGTGGCTTTCCTCTTTTTTTGAAATGATTTTTCAAACTGCCCATAAAAAGGTTTGATTTGCTCCTGACTGTCATCTTTAATATCATGTCTATGGGTAGTTGCCTAAAGTAATCAAAAAAAGTGGCCTGATTTATTTGCACTTTATTCTGAGATTTCCTTCTGTGAAGTTTTAGAGAAGACAGTCTCTACATATAAGCTGCTTGCAAAACTCTCCCAACATATTAATGAGGGAAAGTAATGAGAAGAGAAAGAATTAAAGAAGTGAGTATTTACAGAGAGTTCTCAAACACACCGTACAGCCAACAATTGTAACCAACTATTCTCCTGCTCTGCCCATCCTGCAAACAGAGGAACAAACTTGAATACAGACTTCCCTAATTTTAGTAAGAAATTCACAACATGCTTACGTGCTAAATGCCTGCTTATATGAGGAAACAACTCTACATTATGGCATAGCTTAACTAACATGATGTTAAACACATTATAAAACAAGTCATTTCCTCCCAAGTAAACAAGCCTATAAAGCCAACAGGCACAGAAAAAGGAAATTTGATTCTGAAATCCATATACTTCAAAAGCAGATTCCTTTTATTTAGTCAATTTAGTTAAGAGGCTGTCTTATTTCTCCAGATCACTGGTAAACAAAAGAAAATGTATTTGGAAATTGTTGGCAAACTAACACACTTTCACATTTGTTCTCACAATTGGAGCCATAGATCCAAGGTGAAAGAAATCTTAGAATGTCTCAACTTTCTACTGAGACAGATCACCCATGCTGCAGGCTACAAGCTGACTTTTTGAAACAAAAAATTACTGGCAATTTTCTTTGCCATGTCTGCGTGGACTGACGAATTTATACCCCTGGACTAACTGCATTAAAGATAGGGAGACCTGGCAGAATCTCAGAGAGGGCTTTAAGGGAGGCTGTGACCCGAGATCGCGGACCATCCTACTTCACAGAATATTTTCAAGATGTTTCAAGAACCCCATCTCTTGGTGTGCGGGACTTATTTGGATCCACGACAGTGTAAACAGAAAAAATAACATGCAGAAGTTTCTCATTTTTTCAGGCTGGATAATTTTCTCATAACATCTTCTGAGAGAGGCTCTGAGGCCAAAAGCAGATTTACGTTGGATAGACCTTGGTATTGTCAGTAAGCTCAGTGTATCTGAGGTTGGGGATAAATTCTCACACACTCAGACTATGGAGTCACCAAGTGACCTTGTCAGATCTGCCAGCAGTCCCAGAAACCCTGACTATGCCACCGCCTTGGCTATAAGAAAGGTGGCTTTCTAACTTGTTTCTCAATAACGGTGAGGTGATTTAGGACAACTGAGGCTACACAGATTCTCACCATGCTCCCAAGATCAGGTCTTCTGATTAGAAAGACCCAGGCCTATTAACGGCTTATTTTCCTTCCTTGTTTTATTCAAAAGTATTAGGATGGAAAGCAGTTCTGGGAACAAAGACGCCAAAACGGCTTCAACAAAAGAAGAACGTTTGCTTGTTGTTTGAAAGTCATAACGAAAGTCTGTATCGCTTGAAGGGGTAAGTTCTCTTCCTTTGTTCTAAGTAAAGGGAACTTTGTGTAATCGAAGAGAGAGAACTGCTGTAAAAGCATCCTTCACGTTAGGACTAGAGTCAGGGAGAATTCAGAACGCTCAAAAATCTGTTTCTAAGTGATAGTTTCATTGCTTTAAGGCCTCATGTATGATCTATTTCAAAAATGATATGTTGTCTAACGAAGAATCAACATTTCTAATTAGCAAGCAAGAAGCAACATCCTAATCTGTAATCAGGAATCTCCTGCTCTATCACAGAAGAGGACTTTAATAATGCATTAATTATAGTTAATTATTACTGCAGTACATGAATCAAACTTCTTATATATAAGATATGTTTTTATATAACTGAATTGTATGTTCCCCACATTACGATGAAACAACAACAACATAGCAGAAACTGCCATTTTAATTTCCTTGGTAACATTAATTTGGACTCCGAATTCACACAGGTATTTTTGCATGATACAGGTTACTTTTATGTTATTTTCTTTCCTGTTTCAGATCCTGCTCATCTCCCTCGTTCAGCTGCCGAGGATACCTTCTCTCGTCACTGTTTATTCACTTGTAATATTACTGTTCATTGCATTAAGTGACAAACGACCACTATGAGTCAGAGCTCGCACTCCGAGACGAACCACAGAACATCATTACACTAGTCATTCTGAAATTCATAATGTGAAAATAACATGTAGCTTAACCCGTGAACATCAGAGTTACATTACTTATCTTTACAGTATGCTATTACTTATCTTTATTATCCTAATCATGCTCGTTTAATTTTTGTGTATTCAAAGCAAACAGCAGATAATTCCAATTACAGCAGTCCGGATTCAAAATAACATGGTTGCATGTATATAAATGATTACTTGCAATATACTCCAATCACATCATGGGATATAACCATGTTCTGCTACCCTCAGATTGCCTCCAACTTAAAGTTTGCACTTACATTAATTCAGAAAGATTTAAAAAGTGAAATTAAAATATGAATTTAAGAACGCGTATGTACCATGTGATGGGAGACTGAAGAGGAGGCAGGACAGAGAGGAATAGGAGTGTAACATTGGGAAACTAGCAAACTATAGGGATGTATACAAAAAGAGAAGGTGTTTCTTCCTCTTTGCGGTATTCATAGGAGGGTTAGTATGACCACACTTGATGGGTGTGAGCTACAGAAATGTCCATCTTGTGGTCTCTGGTTCACAGCTGGCCAGGATGGCTTCTGTCCAAATTCTTAGTGCTTGGAGGCTCTTTGGTGGTCTATGTATAATAAATAGGTTTATAAAAAATCCTTTTCTTAGTGGACAAATGTCCCCAGTAATATCATTGCTAATAACACTCTTGTTGGCAATTCTGACTGGGTGGAGGAAGAAACACTCTTTGGCTGCACGTGCTGCTTCTTGGTTGAGGCACTGAGAACGGTGTGGGAAAACACGCAGTACAGCTGCCTGTTCTTCCACTTATTTACAGTTTAAGTAGAAATGTATCTGTATCAATCTCTGTATTGGTCAGTCAGGTACTTTTAAGCAAAGTGTAATAGTTTTAACAGATGTCCTGCTTTTTTTCTAACGGCAGAGGGAAGGTATGGTGGAGATATTTAAAGCCCTGTTACTGTTTAAATAACTTGGATATAATCAAAATCAGCAAAGGTTCACTTGTATTATTTGTGATAATTGGGTGGAAATCTAGCTGAGAAATATTAAAATATTCCACTTAATATATTAAGAGGAAAAAATGCTTCTCTGTCATATACTGAATCACAAGAGTGTGCATATGTATTCTTGTCACACTTTCAGAACTTTTGCTGTTTTTGTTGCCTTCAAAATAATCTTTTTAAAAATTAATACACTTGCCAATTGTATATTCTGGAAGGGAGAGCAGCTGTTTCCTCACAACTGTATGCATAGCCCTTTGAAGAAAATTTTGTTTATTAATAGTAATCTGTTTTTCATAGCTTTGCAATTTCTTCGATAATAGGGCAAAACACAATTTTCCTTTCAGTACTCTGCATACTGAAGAGACAGATGCAATTGCAAGAGACTACTTACGCTGAGGGCAAAACTTAAAACTGCTTAATGTGACTTAATGACTAAAAAATGTATATCATTTATAGATGTCATGGAGTACTCAGCTAAGATATTATTATGGTCAAGGAGTTCTCTTCCCTGCCAGTTAGTAAAAGGGTTTGAAATTAAATCTGTTTTTATTTTACTTGTTCAAGCAGACATACTGAAAGCAACTGAACTAATCATGAGAGTAGCACAAAAAGGGATTTATCCCTTTTATTATTTTGCTCTTAATCTTCTTCTAGACAGAAGTTCACATATAACAACATATATTTTAATTTGAAACACAGAGCTGAGAGAAAGGGGGGAAAAAAAGGTGACTGAAGAAAGTCTATTATACAGCCATATAGACATATAAACACTTCCAGGAACCTTACTTAATAAGGCCAGCTGCTTTCAGCTCCAGCTCCAAACTCCAAGGCCTATGGCAATCTCTGCGTGACAGCGCTCCCTTCCACCCCCCAGGCATCACTACCACGTTAGCGCAGCTCCCTCAAAATACGTACATGCTTTATTTAAAGCTAAATGTGTAGCATATGCAGGACTGAAGCGACAGCCTGAAGAGAACGCATGCCCGCCCGCCCACCCACCCACGCGCAAGCCCTCCAGCAGGCTAACAAACGTCCCGATGAAATGTAACAAATATGACAGGGAAAATGTCAGCACACAGAAATTTCCTGTAGATTTTAACTCCTGTCAAAAGACACGGTTACGTAACACAGATATCACCACGGCTGTAACTGATCTTGAACTACCTTAAGGTACAATGTGCACAGTGGAACAGTCAACTCGGCAGTCTTTAAAACTGATGTATAAAGCGCTGTTTCCCTTATGCGCAACGTTAGACTTAACCTTTTCCCTCATTTTCCCTAAAAACACCCGAGCGATCTACATGTTCCTTTAAGGCAACCTGTTGCTAACCAAACTAGATGCGTTCCAGCACAGAACAAAGAAAATGTGAGTGACAACCAACTTCCCTAGTACGTGAAGGCTAAAATTCAGTGCACTCGCGCTGATCCCGTCCGCAGTGATATCAGCGATAAAACTCCCATTGCCTTCAGCACGTAGAAGCTCACAACCGCGGGCACTTATGAGCCATTGGTAGGCACATAAAACGTGCATGCCGTTGTGCTTCTAATTTTCAAATCTCCTTATTTTTGTTAGTCTTGCAAAAAAAAAAAGCCTTGCATGTGCAATTGCGCATGCAAATTCTCACTGACCTACTTTAAATTGTGTTCGGCTTAGCATGTTAGGAAACCTACTCTAAAATTGTATCCTCAGATCCCCCAAAAGCCCCCAAACACCCTCAAAACCAAAAAGCCTAAGCTCCCACCGAAGACAACTGAAACTAATGTAGCTGTGGAAAACATAATGTACAGGAAGTTTGCGCTAGAAAGCAGAGGCAAGAAGAAACCTGCACGGCCTTTTCAGTATCTCCTTTCTGTAATACTCTGTCACTCTTTCACTAGCAGCACTCTGAAGCTACGCCTCGTTCCCCTGCAACAATGGCAAAACAGGCTTAAAACAAGCACCTGACTGACACTTCAGGCTCTCCTAAGTTTCATGGTGATTCCTGAGAAGTCTGTGTGCAGTGAGAAGGGCAGTTTTAGTTAAAGATTTCTCCCCTGCTTTACTTACTATTAAAATGTGAACTTCACCCGCACAACGAGAAGGTGCGTTTTAAGAGGGCTGCTCATTACGAAGCTAACGTAGCGAAACGCAATTGTGAAGCAGCGGGGTGAACCATGTCTTCTACACCGCACGTTCATAACCAACATTTTAGATACTCAGGCCTCCAAGGCTCCGGGCCAGATCAGTCCTAATGCAGTAAAGGTGGCAGCAAATAACTAAGCTGTGAAAAACGCGGTGTGCTCAATGAGCCGTTCTTCTGCCCCGTGCTCTGCAGGAAAGCTTTGCCCCGACTGGAGGAGTTACAGGGCGATTTTATGCTTGTGCAAAAACAGGAACCAAACTTTTCAGTTGGCTTATATCACTACCAATTGTAAGAGGGTCTGAGATTGTGCATAACAATTTAAATGTAATTCTCTGAAAATCAGAACTGAAATGCCATTTCTGGTGTGAATATAAGAGAGCGCAGTAATTTGGGAAGTCTACCAACTGACAGAACTAGATTTAGTATGTTTGTTACCTCACAAGTTAATATTCTCTATTCAAAGAATATTTCTATTTTCAAGTATGCTTTTACATTTCTTTTCCACTGATCTTATTTTATCAGGGACAGGGATATTGTTAAATTAGGACTAAAATCTTATTACAATTAAGAAAAATCACAGTTCTACATGAATGTTTTCTCTGCAGAGGCAAAAATTCCAGCTGAGTAGCACTAGGAAATGGATTTGTAAGCCGAAGAAAGACAATTAGTCTGGTTCCCAGGCGAACCTCCTGGTATTTACTGTAGCGTGTATCTTCTTAACTTCCAAGAGTATGCTAACCCAACGCTCTGGCTTTCTCCAGAGTCAGTGAAGAAACAACACATAGATAGAAACAATGTCTAAAAATCACACATCTTTGCAGAAACTCAGCCCTATTCCTCAGTCACTTCCTCCTGGAAAAATCCTGGGAAAAGAAATAGGCTTTTTGTTGAAAATCAGCAAACTGCAGCTCGGGCAAACTGACAGGCGAAGTAAATCTACCTCCCTCAAAAACACGACTGTGTGAATAAGAGGTGGTCACACACGCGAGTGGCCAGCTGTCTCCTCGAACGCGAGCGTAATACTTCATTTAAATTCACAGCCACAATATTTACGCACAGAAATTACACACAGCGTGCCTGTCAGAATCTGCCTGCCGCTGTCCAGAGGCTGTTGTGGTAAATAAACCAGCGTAAACAATGGAGTAACAGGGGTTTAAAAATAATTTTATTTTTGAGACGTAGTACTAGCAGCATGGGCCAAAATCAACAGTTACTACCAGCATATTGATCTTGTTGCCTTAGTTTAATTGGTCTTACTTTAACTTCATAAAGCTGATACAAATTGTTTACTTCACCATCAGAGGAAACACGCAGAAAATAACTTTCTCTCACTTTACAGGCTTTGTAAAATATATCTGAAATATTTTAACATTTAGAAGCTCATACCTTTTAATGTATAAATAATTTTATGTCAGAACTTTCACCTATTTCCAGCAAATGATAGGGCAGATGTAGTGCAAGGTGGGTGGCACTGCCACAAATATAATTTCAACTTATGGTTATAAATTTAGGCAAATTAGGATTTCCCTACAATAGTAATCAAAAGCTTAGTATGGACATATCTCTTGTACAAGAAATCTATTACTTTTTCCATTCCTCTTCGTCTTTGTTTCCGTATAATATCCCCAAGTATTTCTCATTTGCGGGCTACAAAACATCACAGTTATTCATTACATATGGCATTGGCACACTTGTTATAGCTATCTAGTGTACCTTTCAATATCAAAAAAACATTTCCCAATGTAATATACTTCTAATGAATCAAGTAAAATTCAAGTGGTTTGGGGCTTCAACTGACACTGTCACTTATTACCCCAGCAATCGCATCAGGAGGAGAAGTGGCCTGGTAACTGCTACTCCATGCTCATGGAGGGTGTAGGGAAACTCACATAATATTCTCTAGTAACTTATTGCTCTATGGTTTAAAACTACTTCCACGTTTTAGAAAATGTTTCTCTGCATGTCCACTGATTCTACATTTCAGGACAGTTTCTGCTGTGCTAGCCAACACTGAGCCCAAAATAAACATCCAAAAAATATACATCCAAATATACATCTAAATTTTTTTTTTAACCCTTTTTAAACAAAAGATTTTGCTTCTTTAAAGTATTTTGTGCCAGAACTCCTCATTAGAGACTGAACCAGAACCAGACATTTGTAACTGGAGAGCGGGGGCGGGAAGCCTCCTCCTTGCTGAATAGATCGTCCAACACCTTGACAGCCCACGTTTAAAGCATTCTTCATTCATTCAATAACATTGCTTATACAGACACACTGAAGAAAAATAATAAGATCATGAGCAATGCTCAGTCCTATGCGGTGGGATTCTCACCCTTGTTGACAACAAAATGCGGACTCTGGGTGTTAGAGAATAATATTATAAAGTTGCCTCTCTGCACTCACACATACCAGGGCTTGCAGTCGTTGCACTATAATATTTAAAACTTAATAACATGTTGCTGCAAATACTTTCTACTGGGAGAAGCCAATGAAACTATTCACAGTACTATAAAGAGGAATCATTAATTATCTTCAGGTCTTACAAAATGTTACGGCCTCGTACCACAAATACATATGGATGTGAACAACAACATTTTGTGTGCGTAAAGCTACTCAAGGACGCAAGATTTTCAGGACCCAGACTTCTAATCTGCAGTTTGCAGTTTTTAACAACAAAGTGAAGTTTCATTCCAGGAAATACACTATTCTATAGCCTTATTTTTCATGCAACACACTATCAAGAGGCACTAATAAGAAAAGCCTATTTTATTCTGTTAGGCAAAGAATAAACTCAATTATCCAAGGACGGAATATTTCAGAACAAGGGCTAAGAATTTTGTTTTGGATTTTGGGAGGGAGGAAGGGTTAGTAGGCATCGAAGATGAGATTAGTAACCACTAATACAAGGCTTGTTATCACTTCAGCAGGAACATTACAAACAGGTTTTCGACTGTCTGGCAGAAGCTCAGATGTGGGATGTCCTGCGCTGAACACTCATCACACCACGTGACAGCAGCAAATCTCATCTAGAGAGTGGTGAGCAGGGACATACCTCTTCACCGCAGTACCGTGGTGTGCCACTGACAGACTGGTGAAACTGACTCTTTTTTAATATAAAAGCAGGTTCAGCCCCATTGCAATATGTCCTACAGGGAGAAGGAAATAAGGAAACAGACTGTGGTACCTCTCCTGAGCAGAATGCTACAGTCAGTATTCAGTCCACTTCACTGATTCGAAGGGATCTGTTTACTCTAAGCTGGGTGAGCAAAATCCGTCAATGGGCAGAATAAACACTATTCCGAGTGCAACCTTTTGTAATATCCCTTAACTGGCAAATTTTCTTTAATGAAAAATGTAACATCTTTCATACAAGCATTCTGCAGCTCTGTGATTTTTTGTCCCTATACTACAGATGTGAAAATTGATGCACGGAATAAATTCTCTTAATTACAGAGCTTAGGCTATATCCATTATCACCAGGGTCACACCTGTCTGCTACAACCACATGAATGCAACCAGGGCAAGAAACTAAACGTAAAACACCCACGTAGTTAAAACGAACACCTTTTCTTTAGAACATGTTGCAGTATAAAACATGAATCAAGAGTAACTCCACATTAATTAAGGAAAAAGCTCTCTTGAATAGTAAAAGACAGAAATTGTGTTTAAACTTATAATTCTTCTGCTACATGAAGGTATAGCCAGGGGGTTGAGTCAACAAAGAAGGGGTTATATATGTTTTTTGTAGTGGCTAAAGATTGGACAGACTGAAAACACCAACATGTCACTGTGGCTGTCCTTCAAAGGGCCAGTTAAAGGAGTTCTGAATGAATTTAATCTGCTGCTGGGAAAATGTAACTGGAAGCGATGAAGTCCACTAGACTGGGTGCATCCAGGAGCTAGAACACACTCTCACAGGAAACCGCGGGATGTTGAGCAGCTACAGTACGCAGTTTAAAATAACTGGAAAGTCTCAACTGGAGGAAGTCTTAATTCTTAATTTATCTTTTAAGGGAGTTGCTATATACTCCATTCTTCTCATTTAAATTGAGCAGTGTCTATTGTATACAGTCACTCTACATTCAAAAATAAACTGGACAATCATAGTACATCTGACTACAGGGATAGACACACTTCCAAGATTTCATTTTTCACTAGAATAAACGCCATGCATGTTCCTCAGCATGTTCTTATTAGAATATATACTCTTTCAAGAGTTTATTAGCACCAACTACAGATGCTCATAGCAGAACGGAAAAAAAAAAAAAGCACTTCTAATACGTGCATGCATAAAAAACCTCTCTTAAATCAAAGTAATGGGCCAAAATTGTCATGATGTAATTCACTGGCTTCAGTGGAGTTATACCAGCTCACTACAGAATTAAATTTGGCTCACTAAGTTTATTAGGAAAAAAATACTATGGAAATATTTTTTTGAAATCATGAAAGTGAATTGTATAAAATCACACTGGAATAAAAACATAAATACAGGCATAAACATAACTACACAAAACTCTGTATGGGCATCAAAACTGACATTATCACAATGTGGTCTGATGTAAAGAAACAAACATAAACTACCACAAAACAAGAATAAAATAATTTCTCACAGGCTCAAGTCAAAAGACATTTTCCCCTTAGAGCAAATTTTATAAAAGGCTTCCTCTCTTCAGAGAAGGCAACAGAATGGAAAGGAATGAAATGTGGCAGGTAAAACCTTTGCATCTCCAAACATTATTCAAATTCAAAGAATGAAAATGTTTCATTACAAGATGAGGAAAAAGACATACGTGCTCAGAAGTCACTCAACCCTCTGATTTATATCTTATCAAACTCCTAGGATCTGCAGTTTGTCAGCCTGCAGAAAGCACAAGGAAAGGTCTTTCCGTCTCATAAATTGGCAAAAAGTGGATGGTGTATTGATCTACCCAGCTCTGCAGGTACTTGGCACCATTCATCCTGGTTCTCACAGAACTAAACACATTTACCGTGAGCATGATTGCTATGTGGAGTTTATCAAAGTCAAGGCGAAAAGGCCTCATTTAAACAACTGATACGCCACAAGGGTGTAATGTCGCTCCTGGTCTAATTCCCTCACCTAGCCGGACATGGTGACCACTGGATGCTACTATCATAAACTATTCTGCAGCGCTGGGCACGGCAGAGCTAAAGTATAATGAGGCTGGATTTGTAAAGAATCATTAGGAAGACACATAGTCTTATTAAAAAGCTATGAGGAAATGATCTCTTGAGACCTTGTTTATGGGCTGGAGGTTTCTTTCAGCTTCCCTAATTATTTGCTGTTGAACTAACACCACTAAAAGTTGTAATATAGCACTGTCTTTGCACAGAAGCATCTAAAGAGACTGCTGTGTCTAAGCAGACACTAAAGGCTGAATTTGTCCTAGTAGTGTATTTTTCACATCACACGAAAAATATTCATCAAAAATAACTTCTGACAGAAGGTGTGTGCATAGGAAACAAGCTGTTTCTTCAGTAGGCTAAAAGAGATTTTGCAGTATCATGTGCATTCATTCATAGCTAAGTACTTATGTTGGCAAGATCTATGTATGGATTGCATGACTGGGCTGGACTGCAGACCGAATTCACTCCCCTTCATTACTGTAGGTTTGAACGTGACTGGACGATCTTTCCTGTTTCATCTCCCAATTAAAGGACTCCTTCACCACACTGTTTTTAAAAACTGCATTCACTTCAGTAAAAATACGTATCTTGAAGTAAACTCTTTTAAAATTGTCTTTCTAAAGTTTAAAACTCTGGAGCCTCTCTCCCATTTGAACTGGGCATTTGAAAAATACAGTCGCATTGTCTCCTCTCCTCCATCAGACTGTCATGCATACACATCGACAGTCAGGCAAACGTCAGACCTGTTGCTACGGAGGGATAGCTTGTTGCATATATTGTTTCAAAAATCAGTGCAACCGTATCGTACTTTCAATATGTATCACATCTTCAAAACAGACGTTGTAACCACAGACCCGCTGTGGGGTACGTTGTTTTTTTGTCTCTTGAGGCTTTTTTTTTTTTTTTAATAAATATCAGCATGGCCCAGTGGCTCTACTACATTAGCGCCAACTCTAAAGAGACCAGTGCCTGGCCACTGACCAGGTACTTTGACAGGCACCATTTTAAGGAAAAATAAAAGGCTGTAAGAGAAGATGCACCTGCTTTTTATTTAAGATTTCATATTGCCGCTGCACTGGTTTCTGCTTGCTGACAAGCAAACATATGACCTACTCATCAGCAGCTAGAATTACCTCCTTGTTGAAAGTATGCATTTGCTGACTTATATATTTACCATTTGTCACATAAACAGAGGAGTGACAAATATGATCTTCTTGTTCTTACTTAATAATTTTGTGGAGCAAGAAATGACTCAGTCATTTCTTCTTTACTTAACTTGTTCCTAACTATGGTAATGTGTCAAAAAAAATCCTCCACTCACCACCACTTCCCTTCACTAACACACAATGTCAAAGTAAATTTCCAGCTGGCAAAATTAAATGCAATGTTGATTAGGAATGCAGTATGTTTTAAACATTTGGCCTTGAAAGCACAAATACTTACATTTGAAACATAGTAAGTTTGTCACAAATTCACAAAGTCGTATCAAATCAGGAAATACAGTTGTAAGAGCTGATTAATGCTGACTTTGCAGTCCCTTGATTTTTGTATGTGTGTGTCACAGGCCTAATACTGTGAAAGCAACACTGCCAAGTACTTGACTTCCCAAATATGCTCTATTTTTAAACAGCTGTCCTCTTGTGGAAAGTCTTCCAATTATATTACATATAGCTAAGCTTTCTGATTTTACCTTCAAACTGACAAAGTGTACCAAAGCCAAAATTTGAGAACTTCCTATTACAAAATATACATTGAAATACATTCCAAGTCTTGCTATTTTCATGCGATTGATAATTGCTACGCCAGAAGTCATCAAATACTGAACTTCCTTCATACCATTTGGAAACTCATCCACTGAAATACAAGTTCCAGAAAGGGCTTGAAGACTTTTTTCAGTGCTGATAACAAACTGATTTGTGTGCTCTTAAATTGTCTGTCAGTTGCCTAACATTAGAAGCATAAAATAATGAAACATATAATATAAGAAACTTTTAATTATGTACCATTCGATCACTTAACTTCAACTTATTTCCTCATCCTCAGTCGCAGTACAGAGCATAGAACTATGGAATCAAATTCCATCCATGTGGAGGAAGGCTTATTTTGACCCTGTGCTTAACTGATTACTGCACCAATTAGCTCTTCTCAAGACTCCCTACCTGCATCTCAGGGAAGGGTAAAGGCAAAAAAAAGGGAAAAGATATCAAGTATGCAGAACTTTTCCATCCCTTCCTCTTGTGTTACAGGCAGGAATATGACAAATAGGGACTATGCTGATAAAAAAAGAGGTGCAAGACTTATCTTGCAAAGCCTGATTATGCAAGGGATAGGTAGAACATTATTCTTGCTGTATAATTTCCTTTGGTGACTCAAACATATTCTGGGATTAAGATTTTCTCCGTAGAGATTAAAAACATTCACATTTGTTCCAAACCTGTTTCTGCCAAAATTGGAAGGAATTTTGTTCTGACTTCAATGAAAACTAAGCTATGCTTATCTTGCACTTTGCCTAGTTGAATGCACAAACAACCTATATGCCCTAGAGGGGGTGTAGCTCAACTGTTTCTCCCCCTAGAACACGCTATCACAACTGATGCCAATAAGAAGACCAAGGAGTAAACGGGAAAGCTATGTAAATCTATGTGCCCTTAGAAAGAGAAGCTGAAAGGGGATAAGAGTTTCCAGAATGGAAAAATAAAAAAAGCAATAAGAAAATAAATGATAATTTCAAGCTTCTGTAACAGTATAATATAAGCTAAACAAACAATAGAACAAGTCATAAGTATATTCAAATGATTTCAGACTGAAACCTACTCTGTTAAGTATTTTATCTCAACAGTGTAAATATAATACCTATTTTGAATCCTGAAATTTATCACGCTAAAAATTCCAGCAATAAACCCAAGCATCATGTCATTCAATGAGTTTCTGCAGCAGAGCAAAATATGACATTGATCTGTTCTCCCTGAGAAATGATGATTAAAAATCTTACTACCATTACGCGAATCCACTCTAGTTGAACTGGAACAGTTGTACGACACTTTATTATATCCAAATTGGTAACATCAAATGCTGGTGCAGAAAATTCCCTCCCAAAAAATGGAACACACCTCAAGGATAGACAGGATATGCATTTTTATGTTACAAGGTTCTTGGCTGCTATCTAAACAACAAAGCCAAAGAAAATGTTTCAGATTTCCAAAATATGCTTCCAAAGAACTCCTGTTTCCAAAGAATGCTGACAAATATACAAGTTGTAGTTAACAAACAAGTTCAGGACAAAACTGAGTGCATACTGGGTTTCTGAGTAACTATATCAGTTTTTTTTTTATGTGAAGACCTCACAAATACCTTTGAGGCCAAGGTGTGGTTGCCCAGCAGTTCCAAAAATTAGACTGTTAGGTCATGATTCAAGAAAGCTCTTTAAGAACTGCTAAATTACTAATCCAAATAAATATGTTTTATTCTGATCTTCAAGTCAGACTCTGGAAATGGAGGCACCCAACAAAGAAAACTCTTTTTGAGAGTACTCCAGTCCAGCAAGTAAAGTATGCATTACAAAGCTTGCCCAGAAGGACACCTGATCAGTTGTTAATTCTGCAGAAGCTTTCTAACACTTCAGAGAAATATCCACATATTCTCAGTAACCAACTGTGGTACAGTGTAAGATAAAACAACTTCTACAATGTCTTAGGAAGTTAGAGCACTTTGTTATAGACTACAGCAATTTGTGTTTAAAAGGCGTAACACCCTGATACCATATGATTCTCTGTCAAGTTATTCCGATACTGTAAAGGTCAAATGAATTCTAGTGTTGAGTTATACACCTCTTCCCGCCCATGGATTCAAATGGAATCAAAGGGGTGTAATTCAGGACAACCTTAGCTCTGTCATGGCCTCTCAAATTGTATGAGGATAATCAAGATCAGATGAGTATGCATATCTGTTTTACCTACATGCGTAATGTGCTTTTTTTTTTTTTTTAAATATACATTGATTTTGTGCATGTAATGTAGGCCTCTATCAGTTGAAGAAACAATTCTAAGTTTACCTGTGCTCCCTGTATCTCTGTTAATAACATACATGTTAACCCCAAGAGACAGTCCTTCCCACATGCCACCCACTCAAGGGATGGTCAGCCACAGTGCTCCAAACATACAGAGAACTCCCTCTGTCCATAGGAAGGAGTCTTTGCCCAGTGTACACTGCACAGCAGCTATCAGATAGGTAAAGGCTTATAAAACTCAAGTCTACTTTAACCTCAGAGAAACCAAAAGAAAAAGAAAGAAGGAAAGAGGAGGCAACTCAAAAGTAAAAAGCAGAATTCTTTATTTTTTCTCACTAGGCTCAATAGACACAAGTTCTGCCTGACTAACTCTCTTAATCTCCCCAGTTGCTCCATTTTCCCTTTAATCTTTTGTAATTGCATACTCTCTGATAGTCCTCCTCGCTTCCAGTAAACTGTACCTTGCAGCTCACATGCTACCCTGAACAGATAGATAGAGGATCAAAAATAAAGGAGAAGGACCCCCCCTACTACCAGAAAAAGGTCACAGAGATATCTGGACCTTACATGTATATCCACAATAAGCACTTTTGAAGTGCCAGGAGATTAATTATATAATTAATGAAAGTCTTGACATCAAATGAGTTAATTTTGTTCTCCTCTTCATTGGGCATAATATAGAAATTTGAGATTTTTCTCTCAAATTATTAATGTTTCTAATGAGGATCATACTTCTCCCAGGTGAGGGAAGCTGAGCAGCACCACGTTCAGAGCCCAGCCACGCCGCTGCGTAACAAACTCCCAGGGTCAGCGCTGAATGGAGCAACGTCGCTGCCAGAACTAAAGCAATGGTGAGATCTGGGGCCAGTTCACTGCAACAGGTTTACGTGATACTTTTCTGGAACAAGCTGGACGTCAGCTGAAGTTCACTAACACGACGGTTGGGGGTAACGTGTGCAAAGGACACGCTCTGGCTTTACAGTCCCTGGCTGTATACAAACCAACCAGTCTGGATTGCGATTCAAGAGACCTGGGTTAAGTCCCTGCCTCTCACCAGCTCCCGGGTCAGCACGCAGAGCAGGAAAGTCAATTAATTTCCCCGTGTCTCATTCCTCCAGCTGTAAAACGGGAATATGAAGCTCCTTTTATTTATTTATTTATTTTTTTAAGAGGAGGGTAAAATGACGTGAGGAAATATTTAATGATGAGAAATGGAAATCCTTCCCTGAAACTAAGTTAATACACTTTCCGGAAAAAAAAAAAAAAAAGAAAGAAAGAAAGAAAAAGAAAAAGCTCTTACCATTAAGGGAAAGAAAAAAAAGCAGTATATATCTATTTTCCAGCAAAAACTACATAGTTTATGGAAAAAATATTTTTAATAAAAAAAAGGAATGGCAAATTTCAACTAGTTCTACTCACTTAGCATTACTGACAAGTTCAAGGTTTTGAAAAGATAAATCTATAATCTTGATTTAGTCTTTTTCTGACATACAGGCTGCAGTTTCATGAGCAACTTAACCTTATTTACTGCTACTGAGAGCAGCAGCCCTGCCCTCCGCGTTGTCCGTGATCGTGTTTTCCAGCTCCCTTGTTTGTGCTGGCATCAGTGCTTGGGCAGCTGTGCAGCTGGACTGAAAATTAATCTGACCAGAAAAAAAAAAGAAGATTTTTTTTTTCAGCTGAAGCAGCTCTCTGAACTGACAAGCTAGTGCTGACACAGAGAGGGACAGCGATGAATAGCTGAAGGATAAAGCAGAGGGAGGGACAACCTCCTTCAGCGACACGAAGGATTTAAATAGGCTTAAATCAATCATGAAACCACTTCCTCAGTCTTCTGTCCAATGGCCATAGGATCTCTTTATATCAATGTTCACGCAGAGAGAAGGCTAACAACTTACTTCCCACAGGTCCTATCTATGCACACGTAGTAAACGCAAAGCTATTCAGGACAGTTTGGCCTGGAATAAAATGGAGATAAGCGACACAGCATGTACCAAGGGGCCAGACTCTGCCCATGGTCAGGCACCACAACAGCATCTCCGGTGCAGCACTTACGTCCCTTTTGGTAAGATGTGTTTTTACACTGCAAAAAATATAGGATAACCCTATATAAACTATTATACATCTATTTTAAAGTGGGTTTTAAAGTTTTTAAAGTTTCAATGTTTCCCACATGGGGAAAAAAAGATCTCCTTGAACTCAAATTAATGCAGTAAAAGGGATCACATACCTGAATAAATTAGAAAAAAAGAATGTGTTTTGAATCCATACGAAATAATTTGCCCAGGGAAATCTGGAAAAGTAACATTCTAAGAGTAACATTCAGAACATCCTTCCAAGTGACTCCCACTACTACAATTACAGTTTTCCTAGCATTTTTCCCTTTGGAAAATTCCCTTTTCCCTTTGGATCTTTAATACAGTACTGATTTCAATACAAATACTAACATCTTCAGGATAATGCCATGCTTTATTTTAAAAAGACTTAATTTTCCTTAATAGTCAGTTTTCGTAATACACGCTTTGGTCCTAGACAAAAATGTTTATTATTTCTCAACCTCTGGTGAGAACTTAAAACGAGTCTCTAGTGACATTAGCTGCATATTCTTTGCAGAATTATGAAGTATTCTGTAGCAGAAACGCTAAAGAAAGTAGAGTTTCTTTTCATTAAAAATCAAAACATAATTCAGTAACATCTTCAACTTTAATTTTTAATGATGTCAATACCACATTTATGCTTGAGTCTTGTGTTGATTACGTTTCTAATACTCTTTTATGATCAGCTTAGAAATAAAAGAATAAGAGCAATATCTTCCTGTGATTTAAAAACCCCAACAACTGAAATGAATCTTCCTTCTGTGTACTGATGCTTAAATCAATTAAATAGATCCAGATCTTAGGAAAGTTCTCTAATTATACTTCAATTATTACCCAAGCTTTACAAAAGACAGCTAGAAAGAAAAAAGCTTCAAGTTATCAGGTGCCTCATCTTCTTTGTTATTACTTAGAATATGCAATGTTAAAAGACATCATATGTTAAAAGACACCAAATTGTGAGCTCTTCATTTACGCCAAGTGAGCTGATCACTTTCTTATGATGAAAGTATTTCTCTGAGCAGTAGCACTTACTTAAACAGAAATATTCACAATCTTCTTCTCTGGCTAATTAAAAGCACTCCTTCTGATTAAACATGAATCTGAGCAATGTTTTCCATCCCTATCCTTCCCTATTCCATTATATATCAGTGCTCTTGAGTGAGTTGAGGCTCTTGTTTTAAAGACTGTCCCTACACTAACTTTATTTTTATTATTTTAAGAGTTCTTAAAAGTAATAGTCAAGTGAAACATGATTTGGTCTTTGCTTGAAGGCATAACAGGCGTTTGTCAATTTATTGTTTCTAATAGTTTAATGAACGACCGCTTCCATAAAGTAAAAGAAATAACATTTTGTATTATCGCTGAAGAGTCATGTGGGCCACTTGTTAATTGGGAGGAAATTAGCTGACTCTGTTCACAGCGCGTGTGCTCTTCTCAGACCTCACGTAACAATTTGTCCTGCTGCTCAGAGTCGAGGGATATGACAAAGACTAGTTCGAGCAGACTTTAGCAAAGCCTCCATACATCACGCTTGCTTTGCAGCTCCTGTGACCCCTAAATAGATGGTGCTCCAGCAGTGATAGTTTTGTGACAGCCAGCACTGAATTAGGCATGCAATATGCTTTCAAAGGAAATGCTAGTCCATGTGAACAAAACACTACATCATCAATTCAGCTCTCTGCAAAGGGATGTCTGAAGATCCCGGCCCGCTAATGAAATCTTTCTAATCTTGCCCGTGGAACTTCCATTCACTTTATGCAGCTTAAGAGATGACTGAGACACACATCTAAAAAATATGATAATTATTACCTTTTATAAAAGACAGAAGGCATGACTACAAGATTAGTTTTTAAAATGCCTCCAGCAATCTGAATTAGGACTAACACCTTTGCAAGGGTAGGAGGTACCATCTCATAGTACCAGTGGCTGGGAGGCAAAGAAAGGAATTTAAAGGAAAACAGCAGGAAAATAGCTCCCCTTTTTTGAACTTGCAGCCTAAAAAGTTTTAGGTAATTGTAGAGCTAACAGACCATGTTTAATGTCTAAAAGGAGATTTGACAGATCAAACACAGAAGCTGTAAATTACCAGTAATGACAGTAATCTTTTCATTTGACTATCAGTATATAAAACCACAAACTCACTGATTGCAATAATAACTTAAAGATAGGAATCTAAGGAGATTTAGTCTGTACATTTATTTGGTTCTCTGGTATACTGTTACGCTGGAAGAGAGAACCATGTTTGGCTTTCTCAGCAATAATACAGACATAAAAAGGGGCTTATGCAAGAGCTAAAACAGTGCGTGCCAGAAGATTACATTGCCCAGACTTTATAGGTACAGAGCCTGGCCCGTTGCATTACTAAAGAGCATTTTGCGCAGGAACACCCACCTCAAGGGAGCAGCTGAAGGTATTTCAGCAGAGCTATCAAAACAAGAGGAAGCAACTCAAAGGCTGATCTCACCTGTGGTCCAATTTATGCTTCCTGTCTCATCCTGAAGAAAGTGTGAAACCATATATGATATCAAGATCAGTAGAGCTGGGACACCTGAGTAGCTGTACCACAGGGAGCATATATTGGCATATTAATGTTATTCAAAACTTGAGATGTGACCTCAGTACTTTCGAAAAAGGTTACTGGCATCATTTTTAAGCCTGGGAGTCTGGCCCGGTTTACACCTGAAAATGTTTCCTGTACAATTACTTCACTCTGGTGTGCATCATTTGGGTGCCAATGCACTTCTACTTGCAGCATATGGCTACAGGGCTGTAGTGATACCTGTTACAGTATAGCTGTTCCCTTTGCAAAAGGTGAGCATATATACAAGAGTAGGGGACCTTTGTATCAGTACAAGTGAACTACTTTATGGTGACTGTATAATTAAAGTGACATCATTTTATAATGTCAATTAGGCAAAAAATCAATGATAACTTATAATTTATGCTATAATGAAAATAATAAAAACAAGCAGTAAAATTGTGCGCTATTTCAATCCCAATTGCTTCTGTTGTGCCTGCCAGTGAAGCAGTTCTTACAAATGCTGCACAGTGTTAAAGTCTATAAAGGAGAATCAAGACTGCACAACAATCAAGATTTTATTCTTTTCTCTTTTTTTTTCTCTCCCTTGGATTTATTTGCAAAGCAGTATCCTCTAAGATCCTTCTGCATTAATCAGAGCCCAGTGATTGGAATCTATATATTACATTCTTCCTAAGGCATGAATACTGTAACTTTGTTTATGCACTTAACATCATACTACACGTTTACAAAGTCTACATTATTCTCTGACTGAATACCATATCCTTTTCCAATGGATGGGCTAACTTC
This sequence comes from Struthio camelus, assembly GCF_040807025.1. NCBI lineage: Eukaryota > Metazoa > Chordata > Aves > Struthioniformes > Struthionidae > Struthio > Struthio camelus. The sequence goes on along the minus strand of NC_090943.1, from coordinate 43,952,071 downwards.
TCTCTCGCCTGTTTTTCTTCTTATAATGCACACAACGCTGCGTATAGCTTGCGGCCAGTTTATTATTGAGTGAACGGGGATGTTTTCTGCAGCCACAGGAGATCAGCACGCGCTTGGCGTTAATCACGCCAAGGGCTTTCGGGCCCAGCAAGACTGAGGATCATTCCTTTTCATCCCAAATGCCCGGCATCCAGACTGGTCTGCCCAGGAGTGGGTTAGGTGCCTGCCCATGGGAGAATGAGATGCCTCAGAAAGGAATTTGGAGCAGACAGTAAAGCTGAGCGGGGAGCTGTTGAAACTAGCCAAGAGAAACACTGAAGAGAAGGGTGTGCCCTAAATTCTTCTCCTTTTGCGGCTTAGGTATCTTTTTATGGCCTGCAAGGCAGCGCCTGCGTCAGACAGGGTTTCACAGCCCCGAAACCACCCTAACTCCTTCAGGTGCTTAGCTGCTGCTTCTCAAAACCAAAGCACAATTCTATTTAAATACTGTTGTAGTGCTAGACTATGAAGGACATGCGAGCCCTGACATGGCTCAAACCTACTTTTCACTTCCCAGAAGAATGCTCCCACCTCATTACACCAGGGGAAAACAGGGGTGGGAGCAAGGAAGGGGACACGAACCCCTTTTTGCTGGAATTGTGCCAGTACTACAAGGAAGACAAGGTTCACAGATGGTACAGACGAAGCAGGAATCTTTAGTCCAGTAACGAGTTCTCCTGAATTCCCATCCCTGCACCCATGATTACTGCTGTATTTTATTCAAGATTGATTAGTGTAAAAGATATAATTAACAGAAAAGGCACTTTGCAGTAGTCTCTTTTTGGATAAAGTCTTTTTAAAGTATATTACCCTTTATTCTCATATTATTATTCCCTCAGTATGTGACAGTCTCTTGGGATATTTCACACTTCTTTTTAAATTCCAGGGACACACTGCTTAACAATGACTTTCAATTAGTTCTCCATTTAAAAAATAACTGTATATAATTGAATAGCTTTGTAAGTATTAAACACAGAAAATATTCATTGTTAAAATTTAAAATCTTTAGTTATATGCTTGGCATATGAATGGCATTGTTCACATTAAAATAAAATCAAGGGATTATAACATGGAGTGCTTATGTTTAGAAATGGATCATTTGCAACTTAAGAAAATAGATAACTTACGAAGTTTAAAATACAATACATGATTGCATTGTTCTAAGCGTTGAGGGCCTGAACAAAAGGCTTCCGCTTTCTTATCAGCATCAATGATAGCATGACTATGAATAATATGAACTGTGATTGAATCATTACTAATCGTTTTTGCAAAAATTTTTAGTTTCACTTCTCCAATATCACTTACAGTTTTATAAAAGATAAAATTATCATTCTCCTGGAAGCTATAAAGAGAAACCACAGAACTCGATCTGTGACAACTATTAAGAAGATGATACAAATGATTGCTCTATCCCTAAAATCAGTTACAGGTAACAAAACTCTTGGATCATATTTCTTAACCAGTGTCCTCCAGGCAGAAGGCTTTCGCTTCAGTTCTGATGAAGCCAGAACTGGGACAAAACATTTCTTCTGCAGTCTCTTAAGCTAGTCCTCCTTATGTTTTCAAGACAGTCGTGAATTTGGGAACAAGGTCTGACATATAACCTGGACACCAGTTTCTGTATTGGAAAAGCAGGGTTTGCTTGCTTTTCTGAGAAGCCATGGTTTCGTGGTTAAAGAGAAGCTAGCTGTCTTTTGTCATGTGCTACAGGGATGTACCCAGTTACACAGAAAACTGAGTAGCGTTTTGTGGGAGGATGGAAGTTGTGCTGTTTTATGTGTGTGATATAACCAGGCTGGGCACTGCGTTGTGATCTTATTAATATAAGGAAAGAGAGAAGAGTACTCAACTCTGTGTTAACTATGGAGCCAGCAGATTGTTCATCAGCTAATACTTCTTTTGTCTGAAAGGTGACTTGAAATGGTGACAGCACAAGATGATTACTGTATAAAAACTGCGCATTTCCACACCTTTCAAAGGTAAGCCTTAATTTGGACCAGGAAAAAAGATGAGATTAAGAGAATGTTACACTTAAAGCATACGGATAATCAGTCACTCAGAAAAAAATGTTTGATTACGAGTATTGTGTTACTTCAGCGCTCTTTGAAGGCAGATGAGATGAAATGTATGTTTAAAAATGTCAAATGTGTTCGAGGAATATTTTAAACAGCTATTGCACAGAGCTGTTTCAAGGAGTGGGCTCATGAGACTGAAGACTGGGGCCCTGATTTCAAAGTGAGAGACGCAGAGAGGCTGGACTTCAGACTGCATGAATCACTCCACACATGCGCATACGGTGACCAGCGACTGCACCACGGTCACTTTCCTACATTGTCAAGCATAGGTATTGCTTTTTCAAAAAGTTATTTAACATAGGAGGTATCTCAGCAAACTGAAGGAGTATGCAGAACGCAGCAGGAAGCAATGCAAAGACAGCGTTCGATAATGACTTCTCCCCCTATCTGCGCACTTACCTCTCTGAGGATCATCTTTTGTGGGGTTTTCTTTAGGGGAGTCTGGTAGAAAGACAGGCTTTTGTTTTTCTGTTCTCTGATGTTTATTACTTTTGTCATGAATCAAAGGGAGTACTGATGCATATAAATCAGTAAATGAAACCTAATGAAGGACAATGCGGATGTTTAACTGTAAACATCTGCTATAAATCTTTCAAGGATCCCTGAAAAATAAGGGGGCACAGAGACTTATCAGGGTCTTACTTGTGTAGGCATCTTCATTTGAATAAAACTAAGTGAGGCATGAAGGAAAGATTTGTGAGTCAAAACTTCTATTATTATGAGGAGGAGTTTTTTCTACTACACAAATAGAAAAGGAGTGATCAGCATAAGCCAGGTTTCCTGCTTTACTCAAATGAAAACAAAAAGTTTGGTTACTTGACCAAAGCATGGTTACTTGATCACCTTCCAAAGGAAATTTTATATGAAAGCTCCAAATTGCTTTACAGCACACGAAAGGATAAAACAGCCTAGGGGAATACTGAGACTTCTAGCACTCCCTGTAAAAATCACGTTAACTGTGTAAGACGAAAACATTTTGCAGAGTCCTGCATAGTGATAATGCCTCAAGATGCTGTATTGACAATCCCAGTCTACCACAGGAAAAAAAAGGAGAAACCCGAACCTAAGGACTTGCAGAGGACAAGGATGAAACTGATTATGGAGAGATGTTTTAAGCCCTATTTTACAGCACAACAAGGACACCACAAAGAACGCCTGGTGATCAGAATAATCGCATAAATAAATGTGCTGATAATCAGTCAAGTTTACAGCTAAATTACTATGGCTTTCCCGGGGAATTCAGTTGTTTCAAAAACTCAAATTATGGCAGATGGCTGTAGGACGTTCTCCTTAACAGGCCTGTGCTACCAAATGTGCAGTTAAAATACAACCTAACGTTAGGTCCTTCATTTAGATGTATCTGCCGTGGGAGCTGGATGGGATTCCCCTCCAACAGCTAGAGGCAGTGACACAGGCTCTTATTTTCCAGAGCGCTGTCCCCAGGCGTCTGGGCTCTATCCCGTTATTCACCATGAAACAGCCCTCTCCAAGCCTCCTCATGGTTAGCTCTTCTGTACGGCATTTTACTTCCGAATGTTGCTTCCCCGTTGTCCCACTGCAGGCGTGCGGTTTTACGCGGACTTGCTCATTTGTGCTGCAGCCTTCTTGCAGAATAGCTTTTGTAGGCGCTTATGAACCGCTGCTGTGTGAACTGGGGGGCTCCGGTGCGGAGGACACCCTATGGGATACTGCTTCCCACTACTTTCCGCGTACACTTCTGAAACCATAGCCCAGCTGTGTAATTTTCTTTCCAGAAACATTTATTGAGAGATTTTTCAACTATAAACATTCAGTCCTTCTTGGAACTCCTCAAGGCATTAGCTTCTTCAAAGACAGTTTTCAAAACAACTACTTAAAAAGGCAAATTTAGATATCGCTGTAGCCAGCGTCACCCCTTCGCACAAAGGTGCAGAGAGTCAGAGCTTCACCCCACAGCGTTGGCGCGGGCAGGCACGGACGCTTAGCGGCGCAGACCCCGGCGGTCTCGGGAGCGCTCGCAGGTCTCTCCTGCCCTGTGGTGCCCATCGCTCCCAAGGGCCCTGCGATGGGAAAGGGCCACGTGTCCCTGGGTTCCCTCTTCCGTATTCCTGAGTTACCATACAGCCCGGGCTGCTCAGCCCAGGCCAGTGCGTTAGGGCTCACTCTGCTCTCTTCTGCTTTTTTAGAATTTTTTAATCGCTTTCTGCACAATGTTCAGCTCAGTGCTAAGCAGAGATTGCAATGAAATTTTTGGCATGAATTTGTGGACTTTATCTCTTTGTCAGAGCATTCTTTTCTTTATAAAGGTAATGTAAAAATATTCCGTATGTATTTAATCCTTTTTTTGGAACAGTCCTTATTAATCTTAAGAACAACTGCACTGAACCTCCTCATCACTGTTTTCTTTTGCGGATAGAGTGCCACATGGAGATGTAATTTGGTTTTTTTTATATATATTTTTTTTCCCATAACTTTTAAACTGTAATGCTCAATAAATATTTAAGTGCCAGCATGAAGTGGATTATTGTTAACATGTTGCAGGAAAATTGCACAGTGCTAAAGCTTGCAATAAAAATAAGCAGAACGCCCACTGTTAATACACTGTAGTTAAGTGTATTAGCTGTTTTCAAAAGCATTAACTCCCACACAAATAGCAATGCTATTTTGTCCAATATATTACCGTCAGACAGCGAAAATCAGTTGGGGACTATCTAAAGCCTTTATGCCCATATGTATTAAAACAAAATTGTTTCACAAAATTAGGAAATTGTGTGGGGACAGCACTTGAGATTTTACTAGGTGTAAACAAATAATAATAATAAAAATTATGAAATTACATACTAGTCTTACAAATGACTCTTCTCTGTTCCCTACCTGATATTCAAAACCATTGAGAAAAAATTTCCCCCCCCACCTCTTGCTTCTGATTGTATTTTCTGTCTCATTAGCTGGTGAGACTTCATAAATTCTGAGCTCTTGTACTTTTCCCTTCACTGAAGTGAGAGAACTAATATTGGATAAAAATGATGTATAAAAAGAAGCAATTACTAATGATCTTAATGTGGCCCTTCATGAATGTGCTGATTATCCTTTCGTTTCTATTTCCTGTTCATGTGTCTCAACAGCGACATCATGAAAATAATAATAATTTTCACCCAGATTCTCAAAGAGGCTTGCAAATATTAATTAATTGAAAACCTAATTAAGCCTTTGAGACAGATTTTATACTCCTATTGTGCTCTGGAGACCTACGTGCATCTCTCCTTAAAGCATATTTCTTCTCCTTAGGGGCCTATTCAAAACCCTCTAAAGTTAAGAGAAAAAAAAAATAAAGTGGGGAGGAAGGGCAAAAAGGTGAAGGGGGAAGAGAGGGAGAAAGAGAACGCCCTTCTGTTATTAGGCATTGCACTAGGCTCTAACTACCTAAAACAGAAAAAAACCCCGTATTTTCAGAGCATTTTCTGTTGGTAACCGTATTAGAGAAGACTGTTTTGTCCTGAGGTAGTGTTATGTGATAAATATTAAGAACACTACTAAAATGGTAAAACTGTCAAACTATGTCTTAACTGTACACATTCTCAGATGACACCCATCATCTGGCACCCCGTCTTCTACACCCTACACAGCTGCAAACCTCTGCTTCCTGTCTGGCTGTAATTTTGGGGCTCAGACAATGCACTGAGCTGCAGTGGTGTGCTGCCAGATAGCAAGGGCACATACCCTGTCACATATCCTTCCTGGTGCAAAACGGTCACAGATTCAAATAACAACTTTTCAACTGAAAAAGAAAAATTCTTGAAAATGCATCCTCTAGGGAGAAGCTACTGAAGATTTCCCTTTCATTTTGGAAAGCACATTCTGGTAAAAAGGCAGGATGTATGTCCCTTAGAATAACTACTGCAAGAAACACTTTCTTTTCCACCTCTTTTTGTTACGGTGCTCTTATTTCTTTTTTCAGAAAATCCCACTTTAATGTCATAGATACAGTAATTCTACAGTATTCTACAGTAATTCTATCCTGCAAGCATTGTCCTTCTGACTTCAAGAAGTAGGACAGAATCATTTCAGTCCTGTAAAAGCTGCCATTTACGTCCCATCCTGCTACAGTAAGAGCAAGCAGAAGAACAGGCCAGTTAGAGCCAGTGAAAGAATTGACTTCATACCCCTGGTCACCACCAAAACGTCTGTCTGTCTTAATGGAAATGCACATTCTTTCATAACATAAATGGGTTACCAAAGGGAAAAACAAAGACCATGCAGTCCTCTAGATGTCTTACCAAAATGAAATTTTCCCTCTTTAAACAATATAGAGGTTGATGAAGAGTGCCATGGGGACTAGAGCTCAAGTGATGGCAGAACACTGCAGGAGTGCAGAAAATTCAGGTAAAGCCGTGAGGACAAGTGTAAGACATTTTCTTTAAAGCAGAAATCATTAAGAAGTGTTTGAAATCCTCAGATCTGACTAGTGGAAAGCTAAAACATCAATAACTCTTTGAAAACCTCAACCCTATTTCTTTAATTCTTTTCATGAGATTTTTTCTTCTTTCTTTACCTAATAGCCTTAAAAGACATTGAGTGGCATTCAAAGGATTTACAAATAATCTAATTAATTAATTATTCCAAAAGCAGACTATGTAATGAGTGTCTGAGCTTTCAACTGAAAGCAGCTGCTCTGATTTTTCGGTCAAATTTACTAATTTGGCTTACTTATTTTGTTTCTGAGAAGAGTAGTTGAACAGATGACAGTGGTTCTGTTCATACTAGCATTTTCACATTTGCAATACAAAACTATGGATAATGTTTTGGAGGTGAAATTCATAAGACATGAAATATCTGAATGCAGTGAATAATTGAATAAGATGATACTATATTAATAAAAGATAAAACAAAAGCAACTTTCTCACCCAATCATTCCACAAATCTTTAAACCAAAGTTCTATTAAAAAACAACCTACAGATTTACAAATCAGAACTTAACCCCTTAAGAAACTAAATGACAGAGATATGAAACTGTATAAAAGTCTTGCAGGAAGGGAGCTGGAATATGCTGGCAATGATCTCTGGAGCAGCAGATGGCAGGAGAAACTCTGTCTCTTACCTTTATTCACCATATGCCATTTGACTGATTAAACTATATTTATGTAGCAAAAAAATAATATAAAACAACACATGGAAGTATAGCTCTTTAGTGTGTATCGTCTATCCCACCAAATTTTTAGTGTTCTGGAGATCCATCTGCAAATCTCACGCATTTTTGAGTAGGTTTTGTCACCCTGCGTGAACTTGTTCTATGTTTCTGCACCCCTGCAAAACGATACATTCCCCAAAACATTAAAGCTGTGATCTCCATTTCTTGTTGAGTAAACATAGCTGATTTTAGCAAAGGAGGAAAGATCTGCAGAAAGTATCCAGGCATTTTAGAAGGTCTTGGTAGTTCTACAGGTGGCAAGCTCCTTTCTGGGTCAAAACCAGCAGTGCCGGAGGAATACTACCCCATCTTCCATTCAAAAATGAGTTTTATCTTTTTTGTCTCGATTCGATTCCTGCAGGGATCAGCCAGCTGCGTATCAGAGCAGCTCTCCATACATCTCATACCCCCTTACCCAGCGACTTCATTCCTCTTCCCTTTCTCCTCCACATACCTGTCTTGGCCTTCCCTTCTTTCCCAGCAGCTGCCAGGAACGGAGCGGGAAGTCGATGTGCGTTCCTGCCCCAGGCCAACAGCAACTTGCCTTAATCAATGCATGCTCATTTATTACACTGAAGTCTGCCGAGCCTGAGAGGTGGCTCAATATGTTCCTGTTGCTGCTGCCTTAGAGCTCCATGCTGGGACGTGGACTAGGCACACTGGTCCTGGTAATAGTTCTCCCTGGCAGATCTTTTATTTGTAAAAATTGCAATTCTAAATAACAAACTGTAAATGGCCTGTGGATCTGAGGTGAAGATTAATTTGCCTTACTGGTTTGATTTTGTCATTTCCCTACATGAGGTGAAGGACAGTCTTCACCTTGCTACTGAAAACTCCACTATGTCACTTACGGCCCCGAGATAGCTGGGCTAGATTAAAGTAGCCTGGTAGTTAAGAATGAATATAGGAAGATTAAGAAAAAAACAGAGACTACCAGGGCTAACGCAAGCGAAAGGCAGTGGGCCTTAAAAAGTGTGGGAGAAAGACATCAGATATCCATTCAGCTGATTGGGTTTAAACTAGGCAAAAGCTCGGTCTCAAATAAATGAGCTAAGATTTCTCTGCAAAACTGATAGGATCAGCAAACTGGGAACAACTGGTTCCAGTGATTGCACCGGCCGAGAGTCCCTCCCTTCGCCTTCAGCAGAGATTTCCTATTTGCATCAGTTGACAATTGCAGTCCATTGCTAACAACTCTTTCTAACAGCTTCAGACCATTATTCTTTGTCTCGGTATCTCCTCGGACTGTGAATAATTCCTTCATCTATACTGTTACCTTGAAAGTGTTTACAGATGATAATTGGGTCCCTTCCTTCCATCCTACTGTCTTATCATTTGTTATATTATTTGTTATGTTATCCTACTCTTCAATCACGTTACTATTTCAACAAAATGCAGCCTCATAACTGAAGGCAATCAGAACCACGTAATACCTCAGATGATGCAGAATGCAATAATGTGAAATACACATTTATAAATTCTGGAAAATAAAGTCCAGAAAGAGAAAGTGAAATAAAGTGTCTATCTCAGTACATTCAATAGGCTGTCTGGATGGAGTCCCTGAATGTTCATTGCACAGGTTGAAATTCCAGCCAAGAGAATATATAAAGAACAAAACAACAAAGATTTTAATAATGTTCAGCAATCAACTCAGTGTAGCTTCTGCTACGTACTAAATCAGTAAAGGGATTTTTATAAAATACTCCAAATCACTTAAACATAAAATTGAAATGGTGAATCAGAATGCCTTGCCTAAATGTCTCAAAAAATATAGATTGCTTGAACTTATATAGATCTTGTTTTTCCATTTCAACATGTTATTCATTTTCCTTCCTTTACGATTACAGGCAATAAACCAGACTTTTATTTTAGTTAGCCCTGGATTAAATGTGGATTATTTTCACTGAAATTTGTAAATTAAAATTGAGATCTTAAATAGTCTGATTAAAGGGAAAAAAAAAGAATGATAATTTGAATTTTTTTAGGGACTTGGAACCAAATAACACTCTGCCACCATAAGTAAGGCTAGTACAAATTTGAAAGTAGTGTACTAATCTGAAACATACACGTAAGAACTGGATTAAAATTTTCCTGGTTCACATAAACAATCACAAATTAGCAAAGCTAATTAACCTGTCTTTATAAAAAGTTCCTCATTTCTATTTAACATTGCCAACTTTCAGACCGTTCAGCAACTATTTTCAACATTCCCAAAGACGGTTTCATGTTGCCAGTCTTCACCCTCCCTCCCTCCAACAAATGAAATCAGATTCCTTTCCATTCTGTCTTCCAGTTTATTTGGTGATAGATCATTATTACCTATCTTCAAAAGAAGAAAATACTCTTTATTTGCATACATCTGGTAATGATATTCCTGGGTCTAGACAAGTGGAACAGGAGTTAGAAAATAAAGTGTTAGTTAGCAGAAATGTTAGTTCTGCACTTCCAAAATAATGCTTATATCAAAATTAAGCATTAAAATGAAACAAAAGCAAAATGCCAAACACTATATATGCCAGTGAAGGAACAAATACTGACAAACACTTTTTGTAATAAAAACATATGGAAAAAATCTCTTTACCTCCTATTGATAAATCTTGTAAATGTAATATCCTGTATTCAATCCCCTGTCTCTACATTACAAGGCATGAAATTATTTCAGTAAGATTTATCCTGGACAAACCACGGACAGATGAATTCCCAAATCCACTTAAACTATTAACTCCATGAATTACATGTGTTAACGTGAAAAAAAAATTAAAATAAAACAAAACTCAGCCCTCCTGAACGTAAATATAGTATTTAAAGAAGTCTCTGACAGATCTATCAAGTAAAAGAATGTTTTTTCTTCTAAGATTAGGTTAATTTTACACACATAGGTCTTCTTTATCTTGTATAATGAGAAAAATATTAGAGTGAGGTGCTGTCACTATGTATTTTTCTCCTTATTAAAAATTACAATCAGTCTGCTTTTACACCTCCTGTAAAACTACAATGTGACTGAGTTGCTTATTAGCTACCACAATTGTGAATCTTTAATTATTTATTAGTTTTTGATGACCCATACAATAGTTGATTTCATTATTTTAAATACATATATTATTACATGGCTTCAGTATAGTACACACTACTAGGGTTATTTAACTGCATGATTTATTTACGACTTTAAGAATAATGATACTAGATCCAATGCAGTTATAATACAAATTGCTGATTTAACAACAAGTAAACCTCATTTAACATCCCAACTGCCCTCAAGTGGGATAAATAATACTTATTTCTTCCCGTCTGAATCATGGCTTCAGTAAGGGCTCAGGCTGGGAACAAACCCTTCAGATGTAAGCCTATCCCACCAGCTCCAAGTAGGTCACCTGCATAAAGCCCATTTCTTAGGATTTGCCAAGGCAACAAGGATTTTATCATAATATTTAGAATTAAACAGATTATCTTTAGAAATCTCCCCAAATCCTTCCAGCTAGTAATGTCAGACTGTCACTACAGTGTTTTCCCTCCATGGAGGTCTAAGATATCTTGTTTCCCTTTTCTCACAGTTTAGAAACCTCTACAGTGCTTTAGTTCATTTACTTTGCTCCTGCAGTTTTAAATGAAACACTGCCTTAGGCTAAGGAACTTCTGTTAATGACAACATTTACATATGGTTACAAAAATTAGCCTAGATAGTAGAAACCAGATTAACAATGTGTTAATCTAAATACTAGGCCCTAGATTTCCACTATCACATGTTTTTTTGTACGCACCTGTCTCACTTAAAACTAATTACTCTCCTTTTATCATCTCCGCTTTTCTTAGCCAACAGATGACACTCCGTCTAATCAACACAAATTTGTTAAATCATTATACAAAACCTCCAAGAACAGCTACAACCACGTGCTTTAAAGTCTAACAGGAGCAGAAAGCGAATTATTGGTGTGTCCTCAACTGAGTCATATCCCACACAGCAGCTATCTGCAAGTTCCTGAAACAGGCCACAGCGAGGGCAAATATTAGCCGGAAAGCATCTTGCCAGGAACATCTCAAACTTTTCTCTGATAGGGACCATCTCTAACCAAAAATACTGCAGCGAGGAAAGCTTGCATCCTGCCTCAGTGCGAAACAGCCCACCTCCTCACCTGCGAAGATGCACAACACCCATGTGGCCATTACTGCAGCTTTTGGAATATGTAAAATGTATTAGTGAAGCATATCTGCATTTTTAATCATCTTTCAAAGCATGTTGGTAAGGATCAAAGCCAGCAGCAAATGAGCAGATATGTCAATTTGGAACATTACAAGGATTTCATAATTAACAGTTTAGGGGCCTCTCTTCAATTTGGTTAAAGTTTTTGGAGATCAGCAGGTCGATACTTCTTTAATACGCTCTCGTAACGCTGCATATATCAATGAAGTAGGAGTGCAAAACTGGAAATAAGAAGATCTCAAAGTCAGCCCCTGAGAGTGATGTACCATGAAAGAGTATGGGGGCAAGGGGAGCAATTAGTTGGTTACTGTTTAGTAGTTATGGGGCAATACACTCACGCTTACGAAAAATCACGGTCCGTTTGGAGCCCATGAGGTTCAAACACACCTGGATTCAGAGATGAGCAAACAGAACTGCTGAGCTAAAGAGCAACTAAAAAGAAGTTGGTTTATTTCTCTATGAAAATAGAATTTTCAGGAGTGAAGCTCCCGACTCTTGCAGTTGAATTTTGTGCAAAAATAAATTAACATTCATAAGTCCAAACCACCAATTTGTAACAGAATTGTATGTGTTTTATATAGCTACATAAATGAGCTTTAATGTACTGATCTACCTTTCCTCCTGATGATATTGCCATCAACGACGTGATGTGTATCTCTTTCCCTTTATCATTTCTCATGGGAATAAACACACTTTTAAGGAATTAAGCATTTTTGTGCAAAAGAATATTTACTCAATGCTTAAGTAATAGAGTGGCACTTTATTGGATGAATCTGCCTTAGTTTATTTTTTTATTTAGTTTACCATGAATAAAACACTTTGCTGCATGAAGAAGGTGTTTGCAGTTTTTCAGTAAGTACCTTGAATATCACGTTAAATGAAATATTCTGCTGCAGGATGATTATCTATTCTTAAGGGATTAAATTATTTATTTGGACCTCCTAGGATATCCTGCACTTTTTTCTCCTAAATACTTTAAAGTCACTTATAAAAAGCAGCAATTTAAACTTCTTGTGCTCCCATTCATTTATGGCACAGGCTTACAATTCTTTTAAATGTAGCTATTTAATTTTCCTTTGTGGTTATTTTAGTGGTATCACAAAAATAAAAAGCAGCTGACTTCTGTATTATTGTAATTGTGCTTTTCTTCGTTTCTTGTAACGTCAAGTTACCAAATCAGTTGTGGTTAGTCTGAACTATTGACATTGCTTACGTCTGAGGAATTTGCACTATAATTTGTTATGGAATGTTCATTTCTTTTCACTTTTTCTAATTCCTGATTTATATGTTTGAAAAAATAAAAATTGGAAATAAACTGAGCATAGCTTTAGTATTTTCAGCATATACATATAAAACTTGATTTTCAAATAAACTGATGCTGTATATTTTATTTTTTCTATTTTTTCTGAGGCATTTAAAATAGCAACAGTAATATTCAAAGAACAGTACCTGTACCAACTGGGGGAAACTGAGTCTCAACATTATTTCAGAAGAGACTGTCATTTTCACTAACATAAGGTATCTGTGCAGTAGGTATACTAGTCAGTTTTACAACCACCTACAAAGTAAGCAAAGTACCTCACTTTCTTTAACAATCGTAAATCATAACAACGTTTCGTAATCTGAAACATGAAATGTCATTGAAGGTAAATTTTCTCACGTTACACGAACGTCTGTTTTTGAAGTGTGTGGGTAACTCATTAACTCATGCTATCAAGGGCTGAAAAATGCTGATATTGTAAAATGAAGGCCTATGATTAGGCTCCCTAAAGTCTTTAATCTCATTTTTATATTGTTAAGCATATTTTAACAATTAAAGTAGCATTTGCAAAGTAATACCGAGTATTGACTTAAATATGACCAAATCTGGCACTTAGAGACATAGACTTATAATATCGTACAATCTCACATTTGCTTTAAAAAATCCTATAAAGCCTACATTAGCATAAAGAATGCTTTTCACTACTGCAGGGACTATAATTGATCCAGCATTCAAATCACCATTCTTATTGCATCAGTCAGTACCCAAGCACGCGCGATCCTTCAGCAGATCCTTGACTAGCATGTCTACCCCACATCTATCACATAGGGGCGGAGAACCCAAAACACAAATACAAGGCTGAATATTTAACCTATACGATATCATGCTAAACATATTTGGAGTGTTTCCCCAAATGCAGTTATGCTCTTCAAAGTATTAAATTAGCAAAAAAGTCGAAGCATGTCAAAATTACTGACAGTTAAATTTGAAACCATGTTAACTTGTATTTTATTTGCACTTAATTGGGCTAAATCATTTTGAAGATTGGATTTTATTAAATATCTTGGGAAACTGTTTTGTTATAGTATTCTCTATAACTACGAGAAAGGTGAAACAGTTTAAGACATTTACAAATATTTCTGTAATATCTGACGTCTACAACTGAAATGGCTCCTAGAACGGGAAACCAAAGGAATGACTGCCCAAAGAACAAAAAGGGAGTTCCAGGTACAGGTTTGTTATTGCCTTTAGAGATTGTGGGTAAATAAATCTGACTAAACATATATGAAATGAAGAGCTCAGTATTAATTCCTTCTCTTGCAAAATTAGTTTGTTCAGACATTCCCTACTTATTTCCTGCTTCTTCTAGATAGTAAAACACATCATCCTTACTTTCCTGATACTCAGAAACTTTTTCTAATGCTGCCTTAACCTTTAGGTAGTGATGCTCACGAGGAAGCTTAAATGAAAAAAAATATAACTTCATATGACACCCTTTTCCAAAAATATTAACAGACATTTTAAAAAACGTGCACAGAAAAGCATATTATTGCTTTGAACAGTTATACTAAAGATTTTTCTGCAAAAAAGGAACCTTATTAAATGAAATTTTTTCAAAATACCATTTTCTCAGGAACTTTAAGAAGCTCTCTTTTGTGAGATTTAGATGATCTAAATGCTACTGATGAAGCCACTAGGTTGGAAACAGAACACACAGAGCTCAATTTTCAGGCTATAAAAGCAATAAGGCTCTTCAGTATAGATTTTTAAAGACATTCAGGCATTGATGGCTAAGGTAATTTCATTAACAAAGCTCTATTTTCAAAAATGATCCACGCAGAAACGAAAAAGACATAAAAGATGACACAAGCCTAACCTTACTGCAAGCTAAAACATTTTCATCGCCAAAATACTATACGAACAGCTTGCAAGGCTAAACAAAGCAGGACTGAATACTTTTAAAACACAAGGGCTCACTTCAGAGAAGTGATTACAATATCTGAATAATATAGTTCAGAGCGTATTGCTTCAGAAATTCTCTATCCACAACACGGAACAAAACAAACAGCTGCACGACAGAAAACTCATGCATACACATGAATTGAAGAAAGTAACTGTATTTAAGATGCCTGCATTCAGTGCCCATGCTTCCCCCTCCTCTTGTCAAACAATTTTTTCTTGTTTTTTTTTTTTTTCAATACTTCTTAATAAAACCAGCTGTTAAGGAAGTCATAATTGCTATTAGGTTTTGTGTTTCACCTGATCACTGCTGGCAAGCACACAGACGTAAAGAGATGGGTAACATCTTTACAGTCATTTGATACGCAGAAGCTCAGTTCCCCTCCTGCGTTTCCAGAATTTGTCCTTCTGAGAACAATTTGTTTCCCCCAGTATCCTCCGGAGTGGACTTGATTGACTTCTTTGAAATTTTAACTCTAAACATTTATTTGACATACATCCTTTTGCTAATGCTGACTTATCACAGGGTGGTCAAACAGGTTGAGTATCTCATCTGTCCAGTAACTAGAGCTAAACAGAAGGATCTCTCCCAAACCACGAGAGCTGCTCGTGGTTTTTCATAGAGCAACGCCCAGCCCTCCTTCTGGGTACGGTTGCCATTCAGTTGCTCACTGCAGAGCAGAGTTCAGGCAAATGAAGTTGTTTCTACATTACAGGAACTGTCAAAGGTATTTTAAAGTGCTATTTTACATGTGCCCATTAAACTAATAAAAGTAACAAGTTAAGAGGTTAGGGGATTGCTTTGACAGCCTTTGAAAGGACTTATCCAGCTACACGTGACATCCTTAGGGGAAAGATAATGATACGCGCATCAAAGTGACTAGTTCTTACTGGCCTTATTGTATTCCTCATAAACAACAGCTATTTAGATGCCTCTAAGGCTCCCATTATGGTAGTCTCTTTCCTTTAGCAAAGAGGTGACACGTCTTGGCAAGCTGATGAAACATCAGACTCTTCCTTTGCTGTTTTAACTGAGACTATCCTTTTTGTTACAATTACGATTTCATTTCCCCAATATGTAACTGCAATTCAGGTCCAAAAGCACGGACCTTTGTCTTTCCCATATTTTAAGACATGGGACTTTCTGTGGCTCCAATTGACCAGTCTGGGGGAATTTGATTAGCTGCAAACACTTTGCACAAGTCAAATTTTTATGAGTTTAAGAAGATACAAAAATATTTCTCAACCCGTTTTCTGAAACAACTGTTAACCAGTAAAAAAGATAGCTGTTACGATACGATTGTGGTTGGAAAAATGATTAAGTAACAAGAAGAATAATTTTTCTCAACAGTTTCACTCTCTGAATGAGTTCACAATTTGCTGAGTTTTGTAGCAAAAGTACAGTCTTATTTCTGCACTTTCTTTGTGGGTGCTGCAGAATCAGCACAGACATGAGCGATGGAGAGCAGCAACTATTATCACCTCAAATTTTACCAAGTAGGTGGCAGCCATTCAACAAGAGGTCTCCGAACTAGGAAACACAAAGGTGAGTAGAAAGCTTTTAAGTGTTATTATCTTTTCTGTTACCTCCCACAGAAACACTTTTAACGAAATGAGAATCCGTATAAGAAGAGTCTGGTAAATAAAAGAACAGCTTATTTGTTTACCAAATGACTATGTTTTTTCCTAAATAAGTAAAAACTGACCAGTCTGAATTTTTAGAGTATTGGATTTTTTTACATTTTCAAAAACCATGGCAGAACTGCTACTTATAAAACGTCCCATTTTTTTGTGCTTATCTCATACTACTAAAAAGGGTTTTGCAGAAAGAGACTGCTCGGCTTTTGTGGTAGTACCTTTCAAAATATGCCACTTTCTTTCAATTGCCAAGGAGTAAATCACAGAAGACTATATAGTGCTAAACCACTTCACATCACGTTCATTTGCTTTTTAAAGGTATCTTAAATTCCATTTGCACAAAGTGCATTTTTCTCACTTTTTCTCCTTCTTGGTCAGACCGCCATTCTAATCTGGTCACAGGTAGGTGTTTGGCTTTTTTTTTTAAATGCTAACAATAATGACAACACACACATGTCCTCTTTCCTGCCTTTTTAAGCTTTATTTTGTTAGCCTATCTCAAGGTGTCTTTCTCCCTTTTTTGGCTGTCACTGAGACAGACTGAGTGACAGGATAAATCTGGCAAACGTCCCAGCTGCATGGGTAAACTTTTAAAGCTGGAGCAATATAAATAACAAAGAAACATTCAATGTAATTAGAAAGGACAACATTAAAATGGTAGATAAATGACACGTTTATTTTTACACAATTAACTTACGGAGCTCAATTTTTCAAGAAGATCAATAGAGTCCAGTGCTTCATAAGATTAAAAAGGAAAGATGCATAAGGATGATGGGAAACCTGATTTGCCTGTTGTCAGGCATCTTGTGCCTTTTTTCGTGCACCTTTCAATGTGAAGCATTGGCCTCCCAGTGTGGCTGCCTGTAAGTTTTCTAACTACGCAGCAGGATTAAATAGTCAGAATAAATGTTCTCAAAGATTTGGAATACCTCCGTGATACTGGCTGGCTCACAAAGTTCATGAATCTGAATTATTACCACTTTTTTTTTTAATACGTGATAGTATCTACAGGTTCACTTGGAAATCCACTGTGCTAGACGCTACTCACACAGATGCTATGAATTGCTTTCTATCACAGGGAGTTTATGGTTGCAATTTGAAATTAATATGTCTTTCTGGTCCTTATGAAAAAAGTATTAGTGCAAATGAAATAAACAGTAACATTTAAACAGCTATGAAAATGAAAACATTCCTCCACAATAGTTAACTGCCATTGCTATGTTATTTAAATATTCTATTATTTCATTAGACTTTTAAGGCTTCACCTTTTTTCCTTCCCCTGGCTTAAGATACATATATATTTTCTTATAATGCAATCTGAGCACAAAACTCACATAAAAACATAAAACTTTAAAAGCATAAAAGCATAAAAACATTATGTTCCACTACCCCTTATAATTATTCCATCCTTCACATGGGCTTTTCTGTCCTTCACTTTCATTTCTGTCACTTGTGGCACATATTCTTAAACAAGTTTGGATACAAAGCTAGTAATTCATAATGCCACTTTGGTTGAGTAGGATAAGACTTCCTTAAAAACAAAAACAATAACACAAACAAAATCAATAATGTTTTGTTCCTGTTGCTGTACAGAGCAGTTCAGACACAATGACCCTGTAAGGTGACAGAAATAGAAATAAGGAAAACGTCGGTAAAGCAGCAGTTCGGCTTTTCAGCTTTTAGCAGTCCTGCCTTCTCTGGCAGGGTGGCTCCTTCTCATGCTTTTTGATTGGTGCTACTGCAGAAAAATAAAGTATACAAGGACTTGAATAATATTACCTATATTTGAAAAAGGAAAAAAATAGGTAGATAGTTATAAAAATAAAGTTAGCCAAATAGCTGTGAAAGCATCAACTGAACTTAATGTATTGTATTGAAAGATGCTATAATATCTGCAGTTTACAGCATCCTATGATAGAGTTTCTAATCACTGAGATATTCAATCTGCTTAATAGGATCTCAATGCCATAGCTATCTATTAATTAAGCCATTTTAATAACTTGATTTGTGAGATAAGGAAAACATCACTTGCCTGTGTCATGTGATACCAGAAGCTTAATTAAAGCTCTTAAAAAAAACTCCAGTGAATGTCATAAAGGGGCAAGGTGTACAAATCCTTATCTCAGGAGAAAAAGACATTTTCCTGGCCATAAAATCTAAATTTTGCTAACATTAGTACCAATAAACCTTTAATTTAATCTGATAAAACACAGTGCTTGTTAAGGGTAAGTAGAATGGAAGTATTAGCGTGGACAAATTTTCTTCTAATGAACAACAGCATAAAATTAATTGCAAGAGAGCTCATAGTATTGACTGAACACAAACAACTGGAGACTGCAGCTATTGTATAACACCATACTGCAACTTATTACGAAACATTAGGTTTAAATAACCCACCAGTTTATCAGTTCTGCTAGAGCGATTCTACATCCTCAACTCGTATTAAGAAAAAAAAGTGATAGTCCTGTCGTGTTGGCAAAAGGCAACCTGGGACACCCAGTGAAGAATGATGGTAGGAACTCAAAGTCTGTTAGTATAGCTAATAAGTCTAAAGCAATTACTACCTGCTACGGAAACACTCTATTGATTTGACCACTTATATTTGATAAATGGGTGTCATATAGCAGAAACTGTAAGAAGGAAGAAGCTCAAAATCCTGGCGCTGAATCTTAATTGCTGCAAGAATGTCAAAGTCAATATTTTCAAAAATATTGGTATTTGTGTTAATCCAGACCACCTTCAAAAGACACCCTCTTCCCCTCAACATAGCAACATGTCACAGCATTAATATATTACTATAAACTGCTTCTTCTATTAGAGAAGTTTCAATATACGCCACAATTTTCTACAATCCAGAACACGGAAATAACACTTGGCAAACTTTTTTCTACTTATCAATAAAGACTATTTCACAATTTCAAATCATCTGCTGGCAACAGCAACATCCACATGCCATTAGTACTTCTATGTCTTCAGATTATTTCTCCCTCTGTGACATACTACGTATAATTTACATTACTAAAGAGCTGCACAACAGAACTTACACGAAGATGCTCTGCATGCAGTAGAAGCTTGTTTCCAAACTTTAATAGCCTATTGAAATATACTCAAATTACTCTTGGGTGCAGTTGCCTGCTTTAAGAATTGTCACAAATTCTGTGCAGAACTCCCAGGAGAACAGACTGCAAAACCAGAATAAAATTGTAAAACTATTTCATAGTCTCGTCTGAATGCATATACATTTATGAGAAAAGAATGTCCCCAAAAAGGCACTAGACAATTTCTAGATCGCCAGGACACGCACTTAGGATGGAAAAGATGGGAAACTACACTGAAACGCAACACTTAAATAAACTGCCTAACAGTAGAGTCCCACCTCTGTGTAAATTTAGCTACATCCAAGAAGACCAATTAAAGAATTTGCATTTGTATAGTGGCCACGTCTGAGGAACAGCTCATTTTTAAATAGGGGTTTCTAATACAGTTGTACAGCAATCAGTACTAGAGTCAACACTATTCAATCATTTTCACCAGCAATCTGAAAGATCAGGTTTCTAATAAAACCTAAGAATGCCACAAAGATTGGTGAAAAGTAAAAAAGTTAAGAGAACGCTGCAGTTACACAGGGCCTGTCCACAAAGTGCAATGAAAGCGAGAGCTGCACCCAAACCTCAGGACAGCCTAATCCCAGCTGCTAAGCCTTGGTAGCGCAGTGCCGTGCAGCGGGGAAGTAACAGCTCAGACCTTGAAACCGAACAGCCCGTCTCTGCTGAGACAGCAGCGCTGCTCTTACCCTGAGGCTGGCTCACAGGACCCCAGCTCGGGGCTCTCTAATGCAGATACAGCTAGAGAGCATCTGCACTGCCGGTGGAGAAATTACTCCAGAGCAATCTGGATTACATCATAAACTAAGCCCAATTAGATAAGATGTATTTTAGCACGCACTGCATTGAGGGACACAGAATGCAGGCCACGTCTTCAAAATGGGAGACTGTAAAGCAGTATTTCTAAAAAAAATTACACTGGATAAGCAATCCAGCATGACTACTCAGTGTTGTCCTGTGGCAAAAAGGATACAGAGTCAATAGAGTAGTAACTGTAACTATATAGACGGTGCTGGAATACTCTGCAGTATTCCGGTGCTCACATTTTCAAAAGATACTGAAAAAACGGGAGAGAGTAAGGAAAAGAGCCATAAAAATGAGTCAAGGTCTGGAAAAATGCCTTACAGCGAGAGAGATATATTGCTGAATATGGGAGTCTAAAGAGATCTTTATTTAGCAAAACAAAGTGTCGTAAGCATCTAAAAGCTGAAGCCAGATTAATTCAAATTGGAAATAAGACATGAAATTTTAGTAGTGAAAGCAATGATTTGTTGGAATAAATTGCCAAGGGAAGCAGCGGATTGTTTTGATATCTTCCAGTCAAGAGAAGATCTTGTTCTGGGGGCAAACCATGAGATGAGTCTTGCAGCAAAGGTAAGGGGTGGAACTGAGGGCCTCTGATAAACAGGAGGTTTATCAGAGCTAGCACTTAGTGCCCTCGGTCTTAAACCCCGTGAATCTAAAAAAGTGAAAAGCAGATAACAATAGCATAAGGTTTTCCCGTATCCTTTCATTTAATAGCTATATTTGAAGGTATTGATCCCGTTTTTCTCTGGAGAGAAAAGGATCAATAGAACAGGCTCACAAAAACAAAATGAAGTTGGGCTCTAAAATTGGTAACTACGTGTTCTAAAAGTAACAAGCTTGCCTATATGTTTCGACTGAGAATACATGCTACCAATAACTGTAAAGTTTAATAAAACAGGAGATAGGAGAATAAGCACTGACATATTTAGGTAACTTGGGGCAGACCTGGGATTCTGGGACCTATCTTCTATGCCATGAATAGTATTGAATAGAGAATGTATTTGTCAGATTAAGAAAGACAGCATGGCTCTAAAGTGGTCATTAAGCAAGGGAATTATTTCAAAATAGCATGTAACATAGTGAAGGTTCCAAAACAAAAGGCAAGCAAGTACTGACAATGAGAGAAAGGAAGGATGGACAGCTACAGCAGTGAGATATTTGTTCCACTGCTAGCCAGAGGTCAGTAATTACATGGAAAACCCGTTCGCAATGTCACACAGGAGGTGAGAGCGGAAATGAAATATGATCAAGAGTCCTATTTAGCCACTCTGTGTGAAAGGCCTGTCTGTTTGCTACCTCAGATGAAGCGGTTGCAGCTATCACATTGTAAAAAGGCATTTTAGAGAAATACTCTTTTGATTTGAATTTAATGACTATCGTTTCATATGACTGTACTGAGTATGATACCATTAGAAATTTGGCCAGCTTAATGAGTCTTGTAAACTCATCATCTCTCATGCACATCTTTCTTGACCATCAGCTTTACCACTGCTCTCCCATACAGATTAGTAGGAAGAACATCGCTGCGCAGCAGTTTTCAGGCATGGAGTATCATTTTGACCAAGGCAGCCGAGGGTACTTTGGCTGCTCCCAAACTCGCCAGGCGAGCAGGCGGGCCTCAAAGCTGTGCCCAAACAGCGGCTCCTTTTCTTCTTTTCTTCCCACAATGACAAATACACAAAGCTGTGTATTGAAGCTGTTGGAACAGCCAGTATAGTTATACAAATTCACAGTGAGATGGACAGTGTGTGTGCCTCACCCTGAAGGTATATTTCAGATAGCACACGATCTATCTGATTTACACATCAGAAACTGTGATGTTCTACTACAAGTATTTTCTCTGTAACTGCAGGTAGCAGATTAACATGGCAAAGTTTACATATGACTTTTTTTATTGGAAATGGGATGGATTTCCATACTCTTTTTAGGACTTCAAAAAAATTATTTGAAAATTTAAAAAGAAAAACCCAACAACTGTGTAAAACTTCTGAGGATTCATTTTTTTCTTGCTAGAACATCACCGAGTAAGTTCTTCCATTAAAGCACTTCAATAAAGGAAAAAATTGGACTGACTTCAACAGATTTTGGGCCAAGCCTTTTGTCTAAATAGTACATCCATATTGTCAAGTGGTTTTCCTTACAGGCTGATATAAAGCTCATTGAAGTTCATCAGATTCTTTCCTGTGAGTGGATTAAAGTAATTGCACAGAGATCCATGTCTGAAGGGAAAAACACAAGTTTCATATCCCAACTACAAAAAGGGCCAATTTCTACCCATAAGAGTATTTAGAAACAAAAGCAGAATCTTTGGACTGTGAGCACTGGTTAAAAAAGAAGACCAAAACCATCTGGCATTCTTCACTGATGGAACAAATCACTCCTTCACTGCACCAGTATCAATTCTGTTTAGCCAGTGAAGATTTAAGAAGCCCTAGTTTTCAATAGACAAAGGGAAAATCCTTAGAAGTGTTGTATCAGTTTCTAATCATAAAACATACTTAACTACGCTGCAGCTTTAATTACCCAGAAATATACAAGATCACACACTGTTATCACTAACTAATTGTTGCACATGTGAAAAAAAAAAAAAGGACAAAAGACCAATTCCTTAGTAAATCAGCCTGTCTCAAGGCAAAGGCCTGAAATGTGGCAAGTAAAACTAGGCAAGAACTTAATTCAGAGAAGTGGGAAAGTTTTCCTCAGGTAACTAGAAATAAAGGCAGAAATGGAATTCCTGATTCTTCGCTTCACGCTTCGCCCAGCATTCACCTCCGCAACGCCCCCGGTCCGTGAATACACTGAGTGTGTCTCTGGCAGTCAGGTGCCAGCAGCCACCCACCTTCAGCCACTGCTCTCTTCTGACTGACAAAGCTAGAGCAGCAACTCTCACTGTTATTTTCCTAAAGCTACCTTATACTGTACTTTCCGTCCTTCTCCAGCGTGAAGCAGCACTACGGAGGAACCGCGGAAGAGTTTCCAGAAGCGGTCACTACTAGTGGGTCCCTATCGGGATATTCAGATTTAAGAATGTACAAACTCACCCAAACTGGCATAAAATACATGACATTAACACCTACGAGTTGATTCACTAGCTCGCTCTTAACGTATTTCTTTTTCAGCCGCACAAAACAGAAGGTCAACAGAGACAGCTAATGTCTTTATTAGACCAAGTGATGTATCTGTAGAAGAAAGACAAGTTTCTGGTCACTTAAACTCTCTTTCAGGTCTGAATTAAAAGCCGCTATCTTCAAAACCACCTTCAAAACTAAATGCAAGTTGAGAATAACTGCTCTAACTGGATAGGTAGTAATCAGTCACAGCACCTGAAATGAAAGGGATTCAATATCTGGGGAGCAGATGGGGCACCAGCAGGGAGGGGTGTGATAAGGTGCGCACCACTGGAAGAAGGAGAGATGTAAGTTAAAAAAAAAAGGGAAGGGCTTCATTCTTCACTGCCTGAAGCTTCTGAATTTGGAGAAATGGAAAAGAAGCTGGGCAAGAGATATTGCAGGCCGATTTTTAATAACGTATGCCTTCTTGATGTATATGCACGCACAAAAGAAGACTCCAAGGATTAATAGCGTATAATAACTTAGAGACCCGCACAACATAACGAACACAGTCAATGAATCTGAACTCGAATCTGCTACAGCTGGAGCGCTCCATGTACTGTTATGCAATAAATTATGAATTTTGTTTTAAGCTTGCATTTTTAGGCATTTCATGCCATTGCTTAAAAGGGGAACGTAGTAAGATTCTTTGGACAGTGAGCATCTGTGCCTCACTTTCCTGGATAACTTCCCTGGGGGACGATGGTTACTGGAGAAACGCGCCTCTCTGTGTTTCAGCCTGAGAAGTCAAGAGGTATACCTGAAAGTATACGTATCATTTGACTCCTGAATCCAGGCGTTAAAAAGAGCACTCCCTTCATCAAGAAAAATGTCACTGCAGTATAAAGGAATTGGAAAACAGTGCCTTGCATTTTAAGAATCAAAATTAGGTAAGATAGGCCCTCCTTCTTTCATGTTTTTGTCCTAAATGTAGGTATGCAATGTGTTTGTCCTAAACATTCTTCATCTGCACACAAAGCATTTTTTTATATTGTTGTTTAGATAGCTGTGGTGGTAACTCTCAACCTTTTCTATTGAGCAGAGTGTGACACTTGCCACGCATGATGCACTCCGTGATATTTACGGCACAGGTTTTAAAAGTTTATTGGATGATTTCCTAATTCAGATATTTTGCCTAATATTTTTCTCTTTTTTCAGAACAAAGGAGATCATATCCTCACAGGAACTCCTTCACTTCCAATTCCACAATACGTCAGCAGTAGCTTTTTAAAATTATTTTTACATGACTGCAGCTTTTCTTTTTTTAAACATATGATTTTCACTGTCAAATGGGAAAAGTGACTGAAATAGCGCAGACTTACTCTCATAAATGTTATGCTATTTTTTCATGCTTGGAAGTATTGTAATGTTCAAGGGAGCAATTAAAATTGTTCTGCTGTGTAGTAAGAAAGAATATGATTCTCAAGTCAAGCAACAACCAAGGAGGTTTTGTAAACTCAGAGAACACTGAATTTCTGCATAATATGCTCTGTAGAAATTTACCCTGAAAATAATGAACTTCATTATAGTAAAAATATGGAAATATTTTAAACAAACAAATGAGAAAATAATTTAAGCAGTGTCCATGGTGTCACACCAATACAACCGAGAGGAAAAACACTTGAGGAATAAGATTAAAAATCTGTAAATGTAAATAATGTCTTTTTATGGGCGATAAACATTTTCTTTTGGGAATGTTTTAATCTGACATCACATACCATAAAATACAGTTGGTTTCAGTGGATTCACAAACCTCCTGAACATTGTATTTTTCTACTTGCAGAGACAAATTTTATCCTATTTTTCCTTCTATTATATATTAATGTTTACAAAAATATTGTACCCATGAGAGTTATATTTCTAGGATTCAATTTCAGTATTTGAAACAATACTGATTCAGAGGCTTTTATAGAAATAATATGTGAAAGCATTTCTATGAAACTTAACAGCTTTAGGATTTCCCTTCAGTCCCCTCGTGGCACACTTAACAGTATTTCTCACGTTTTCAAAGAGATCTGGTCTCTTAAGAAAAATACAGGCCAAAAAACTGCAAAAAGAGAGCTTTGACAAGTATCAGAATTAAAGCAAAGTGCAATAACTTCAGCGCGTGACAAAGTATACCACTTTGCCATGTACAAACTCTTTTGCAGGAAAAAAAGAGTAAGAGATTAGTATAACTCGTAACCTCCTCCCACCCCCTTTTTATTACTCCCAAGCTCTCAAATCTATATAGCTGCTGAGCTCCATGCTATTGAGCTTGGCCACACACACAGAAGAAGAGCAGTCATGAGATCAGGTATTCCAGACGACAACTCTGGATGGACTGCAGAAAGCTTTTATTCGAAACTATGTGACTTTCATACATGCAAAAGAAAAGTTTTTTTAAATTGTGCAACTTGAATGGGCTGAAAGATGTCAGTGGACTCCGATAACAGCAGCGCTAAGTATGCATAAACAGCTCCAGTGCTATTAACTGGTCTAGTGTGAACTCTCCAGTCACATAGCATGCCTTCAGCCAGGCACCCTTTCGGCTCTTTCTGGGTCCCATTTTGTTAACCATGCTAGTGGGAATGGGCTTTTCTACATAGGTTGTCTTCGTTGTCTGTCTATATGTATATATTAGGGCTGTGCTAAGTACATTGCTAGTGTATGTTGAGCTCCATATAAGATCTAGAGACAGGTTATCCTGGAAGTAGAGAGTCAAATAATTTAGGTGTTACACTTCACAAGGAAAAGTTGTGCAGCACTGCTCAGAGTTATCTCATTAAATAAAATGTTCCAGCGTTCCAACTTCGTAAATGTTTTGTCTGTTACATCTAATTTTGTTCAGGTCATCCTCTTCTTGTACCTAACTGTGGCTCAAATGAGTGGTTTGGGATTATGGCTCATTTTACTTAAAGCAGATATCCCCTCAGCAAGGCACTTGGAACTTGCTTGCAGATAAGCAAGCACTCAAGCGCGTGCAGAACAAGTACGGACGTAAACTCCACACCAGGCTCCAGGCTCCCTCTGCCAAGGGGTGCAAGTGAGATCCAAATTTCAGGGACCTCCACAGAACTGCGCACACTTGCACTGCTCCCTCGCAGGTTGGCAATGGAGACAAGAACGAGGGACGTTCCTGAGGAATGCAACCAGTTGCTCTGCTCGGTGGTCTCCCACTCAGTGGAGCGAGAATCCTGAGCAGTGAGCGTCAGGCTGGGCAATGAAGTGTGCACAGGGACGGGGAGGTATGATATAGTAAGGAAGAAAATTAAGGAGCTTTTCTTTCTAGTATTTTAGTAATACTACGCATTGCAATAATGGTACCTAAATTAGAGTTTTGGAAAAATATATTTCCCTAGAATTAAAAGGCGACGCCTCAAAGAGATTAATTTCTATTTAAAATTTGAAAAAGGTAAAAACGACGGTATCAATAGAAGGGTCTAAAGCTACAGCTACAATATAGCCATACTAAGTGTACAGTTAAATTACTACTACAGACTCAGCACACTGTGTTGTAGTTTGGGAGAAAGCTCACACTTCCTGAACCCTGGCCTCTAAGATCCAAAGGTGAAGATCTTAACATCTGGCTGGTGCTGGGAGAAAAGACAGTTTAAATTTCCATCCTCTTCAAGCTGCCTAATATGTCAAGCTGCATTTTCCGCACGCTAATTAATCTCTTGATTAAAACAAAGTGCTCATGGCTTAAAGAAAGAAAAAGCAAAAACCCCAGAATATTTGTAAAGAAAATGTGCAATTCTCAAAGCAGACAGATCTTTCTTCTGTAACACAGTTCAACTTGAAAAATAAAACAAACTTTAACATAAAGCTGACCTCATCACTTTTTTGTTTAAACACTGGAGGTAAATTTAAAATAGGTATCCTTTGCTGAAAAGATACTCAAGAGTAAGAAGTCATATTTTTAGATACTAAACTAGCTCTATTTAGCATTGCTACACTGCATAAAAACCTCAAACTGAATGTCCATTAGTGTAATTTCACACTGTCTTTTTATCAGTTCTACAGTGGGTCAATTTAACAGTGGGTGAACAAGTAACACCTACAGTGATAAAATCCAATGATAATGAAATAACCATAGTCTTTCATCTTTTCCTTTATAATATGCTTTTGTGTTTACCCAGATTACTCTGTGATTGGAGTAATCAGTGCAAGACAGTGGTGTCAAAATAGTCACCACTTAAGACATAAAATAATATCTCTTTTTCCTTTGAACAAAACAAATACGAGTTGCATCAAGTCAGCCATCCTATATATGCTGTAGACAATGGATAAAATGGATAGGAAACAATAACAAACATTTTTCAATCTTTAAAGATATCTTGAAATGAGAAAACAGAATCAAGTTGGCATACAAATTAAATCAGAGCGCTACACGAACTCACTAGGTACACAGCTGGAATAACAAGGACGACAAAGATCTGGATCTCTGCCATTCTTTATAAAACAATGCTTCCCATGCTTCTGCTAGCAAAGATCCCGTGCTTTTTGAAAGGTGCCTTACCATTATGCAGAGGAAAACCAGTGCTTTACTCTTTGACTTCTCCAGGGTCCCACAACCAAGCCGTTTAGGAAAGAAAAATATATCCCATATCTCTTCTTGCCTATTTCCATGCTCTCAAGTTGTATGCTATTCCACTTCACCTTTCAACACCCATTTCAGATTGCTTAAACTCATCTGTCAGGGTAGCTAGAAAAAATCCTTATCATTATTCCACTACAGAAAGTGAGCTTCACAACCAACAGTACGCTCAAGGAATTAAAGACAGTGTAAGAAAGGCAGAAAATTGAAAAGACAAAATAAATCCTAAATAATGGGCTAGACTAAGTTGTACTGTTGGAATTTTTGAGCCTTATTAGACTCTTTCCTCATTGGTGGTTTTAGAGTAACTGGAGCTCTATCAAAGCCTGCATTAAACTCCTACATTTACCAAAGTCAGGAGAACACAAAAATGAGAAGAAAATTGTATCCCTTTTAAGACTGCAGTATTCAAATGGCATAGCAAGCGCACAGAGATTGACTACATTTCTCGATCTTGCTCAGGTTGGCAGAAAAGAGATTCGGTCTGGGGATCAAAGGGATGGTTTCATCCGGGATGTGACAAAACGCACAGAATGATGCACCTCCTGAAGGAAACTGTTTTTATTTGTTTTTTGGTTGTGTTTTTGCTTTTTGGTTTGAAAGAAAGTGAGGCTGTCATTCAAGAAGAGCTTTTCTTAACAGAAATATTTTTTATTAGGTATAGCTGTTATAAGAGAGTTTTCCACGCCTCACATGTAACTGAGTTCTCCGGGCTGGATCTATTTTGTTCCTTTAATCTAACCTTCACATGACTCTTGCAGTCTCTTTTGCACAGTCTGGATACAAGAAATGGACAGTTTATTGAATAAGAAAAAACTGTAGTCAGGTGAAATTGGAAATTTGGAGCTCAAATTTCTGAGACTGTAAAGGGCATGAAACTCAAGTCTCCCCATCCCTGGAGACTCATTTGTGCAGGTGTGCGCATACACCTGCACAGCAAAATCTGTAAGCAAATGAATGAGGCGGATAGACTACCATTTTTGCTTTTGCTACGGCAAATGATTTTTAACAAGGTTAGAATCACAACACTATCTGCTCCCAGAGATGTTTGCCTGAAGTACGAAGAGTGAAAATGTGAGTACTAATCACTATTCTTGTGAGATTTGGGAAAATAAAAATGAATAAACAAATCAAAAAAGATCAAATATTCAAAAATCTATTGGAAGCATGAGTGAAAAAAATCTTCCAAAATCTTCCAAAAGTTAAGAGTTCTTTTTAGGTAACATATTTTTATCCTTAAAAAAGAAGCGTGGCATAGAGACAGAAATTTAAGCTCTAACAGCATAGGAAATAAATGTTTTTTATGCTTTTTTTTAATGCTTTTTCCCACCTTTTTATGCTTATTGCATTCATGCCCAAGACCTCTATAAGAAGAAGCAATTTGTTGTCAACAACAAAAGTTTAAAAGTCACAAATGAGTTGCCAAGATTATTAATAAAATAAATTATTAATTAATAAAATAAATTATTAATTAAAATTAATTATTAATAAATTATTATTAAATAAAATAAATAATTGTGTTCTGAATCTTTGGATTGTAATTTTCCAGGACTTTTCTCAAAATGTGCATATTTGATGCAGGCATCAGCTCGACCCACGCAGACAAAAATCTCACTGAATTAAACACTATAAATACATATAAAGTGATTGTGTTTGCTATTAGCAATATACAGGTTGCTAGAAATATGACATGGATTTTGCAAAGTCAGAACTAAACAAGGATTGAGCTCATCCTGCACAGAGGCTATGAAAAGCTGGAATGGGCAATATTCAGATAGACAATTTGCAGATCAAAGGCTTGATAGGTCATTAGTAGTGTTTTATGGTATCCAGTCTATTACAAACACTAACTCTGAGGAGAGTCACTGCTTTCTGGAAAGGTATTTTGATCTAATACAAACCTTTTGAAACTCAGGCAAGATCTACTGCTTTTTCTGCATTTGGAAAAAATCTCCCACGTACTTCTTTCATGCTGGCATGGCTTCTTAAAGAAACTACTCCCATTAGTCAGATATAGGTAAAAAAAAAAAAAGAAATGCAGAAGTAAAACATATTTTAAATATTAAATTCAAAGTCACTTTACTATTCCAGATATTCCAAAAATATTCCAAATCTAAAACCTTTCCAATGACTGTTCCAGACTCCTTACAATAACTACACATACTGTGCACTCTCTTTTCCCTCCTTCATGTGGACCATCTAGAGTATTTGAATCACAAAGTTCCTATCCAAAACACACACCTCCTTCTCTCTGTATTTAGGGAAAAATTAAGCTTTGATTACACCTTCAGTGGCAATAGTCCTTGTCCACTGCTGCTCCTGTTTCTGCAGTCCCATCTACCTATGCTGGGGTAACTGCTCATACAGCTCTACAGCGAACTGATCAAGCTACAAAATAATAAGCAGTAAGAACAGTAGAAATAATTTTAAAGGGTAACTTAATGGATGGGGGCTAGGACTGCTGTTGCAGAAAAAACCTGAGCAACCATGGCCTCGCTGGGAGAAAGCCTGCAGCTCTGACTTGTGCACCAGCCACCCCAGATAAAGCACATGCACCAGGGGCATACAAGGACTTGAGAGACAGCAGCAAATGAAGATACCTAAAATATTGGCTTGTAAACATGATGCATTCAAGTATAAGCCCATTACTAGCTCCTACGACCCTGATACATTATCCACGTTCGCCTACCCTAGGATCTTTGCACTGTCTTTTGGAGAGCACGGTTGGAGATAGAAAAGGCCCATGAAGCTGGTGACCCAACGTGACTATTTCAGTTTAAGATGAAGAAGAGTAATTTGATTGACTTTGTGTTAAAGTCAAAATCACAAGGACCTCTGATCTCTGAAAAATTACATAGACGATTTTTGCTGAATTAGGACTCGAATCTCCATGAGCTGATACACATTCGTTATCTGACAAATACATTTTACAACTGATATTTTACTTAAAATACATATAGTATAAAACATAGTGAGGTATTGCAGTAAAATTGAAATAACAACCACAAAGCACCAGAAAAACTCTGTAAAATAACCGTAAGGGCTTCGTTCAAACAACAGAAAACAAAAAATTTGGGTTGAGGCTGTAATATCAGAAAATTCCCTAAACGCATGTGAATTTCAGGGAATTAAAGCGGGTTTCAGGGTATGCTTTGAATTTGAGGGCATCTATCTGTGTAAGGCAGGTCAATAACAATATTTATAATCAATCTGCATGCGAACACGTTGATGCTATAATCAGACAACATTATATAAAACCCCAACCAATGATGAATTTGATGTTCTAGTTTATGAAACAGCAACTGGAAATTCTGTTTCACTTAAGCACCTGACCTTGGCATACTCATGGTGTCTCTTTGCAAAACTGCTGAATATTAATTTTTAAACACACTGTCCTTCAAACACTGTTTTAAGCACCCTCTACTGTACTAAGAGATGAAGCAAACTGCATACAGGATGGAATACATGTAACATATACAATATGGTTAACAAATAGGGCTCTGTAAAACAACGAAGGCAAAGTAAGTCTCTGATTAAGTCAGGTGAAATCAGTATTGTTACATCAGGGTTAAATTTATTTCCAACTTTCTGAGTTTTGGGCTCTATCCATATAAACACAAATGTCTTGAAGAATTTCTTAGCCTCTCAACGAAAATATCAGACAAAACTACGTGTGACCTTGGAGAAAATTGGTAGAAGTGGAACAAAGTGGCAATTAACCCCTAAGAACTGCACTTCTCATTCCATTTTCTACCCTCCCACTGCTGACTGTGTCATTCTTTCACTAACAGAAAGATTTTAAAAATTTCTAGTCCATTAACCAACAGCTTGCGGACACCAAGAGGCAGACGGGAGAACGCGCATTAAAAAGAGGTTTTGTTTAAGAAGGAAAAAATAGAAAATGTTGCACATAACTGCACACAAAGGAAGACCATGTCAGATCAATTCATAGTCTGAAGCTTTTAAAAGTATTTAAGTTTGCTTCTGTGCCTTTACAGAATTCAGGCTCTGACATAGCTTTGGAGCCCTGCTGTTAACTAGGACTAATTTCTGGAGTGTTTCCATATTTTTTACCATGGACAGATTAAACACACTACTTAAAATACTTGGAAAAAATTGAATCACTTTTACTATTTGAAACCTTAAAACTAATAAATACGGATGTACTGAATTTTATAATTTAATCCTACTTTAACACATTACTGATTCAGTGTGTAACGTATCTAGAGATATTAAATTCTACTTAAATTCTACTGTCAAATGCACTAGAAGAATTCATTTGTAAAAACACTGCCCATTTCCCTGGCTTTACTCTATTTATTTATCTGAGCTTCCTCCATTGTAAATTACATTCTGAAGGGACAGCTTCTTACATTTCATCAAATTAACCCTTGGCCAATTTAATGTGTTCACTAAGAGTACTAGTTCTCGTAACAATCAACTAGCTCTCTGAATCCTCTTTCGGATGTAAAAATACATTATTTCTATTGCTAAGCTTTTTCCTGTTGATCTCTCCAGACATAGCCTTGCTCATAATATTAACTATCAGAAGATTAACCTAATGTGTTAAATGCCTAATAAAATATTTTCTACGTTTTGTATTTATAATTCGAGACAATCTTCTTCATCTCTTTATCAACATGGTACCGTGATAAAGATTCTGACAGTGATTCTATAAATTGTCATACATTTGTGATGAGAAATTAACTGAGATCTGCATTCAGGTTGTAAACTACACAGTGTATTCTTCCTGAGGTCCTTGTATGAAAATGACAATGAATAAATAGAAATTCCTCTTAGGTTATAAAGCTTCTGGTGCCCGAAACATGGGGGAGAGAACAGGAACTAGAACTCTTTCTTTTTTTTCTTTCCCCCGCCCCGGCAAGGAAATTCCCCAAGGACTAGGTAGCCTTGAAAGGCCCAAGTTTCATTTCCTGCTCCAGGCAACGACTGACTTTTTTATACAAAGCCAAACTGCACCCTGGGCAAAAAGCAAGAGCCACCATCCTGGAATATGCCACTGCACAGACATTTCCCCACACAGAAAGTGTGCATTCAAACTTACTCAGGCCAGAAGGAAACTAATGGAGATTATCCTGCCTCCGGATGCATTTCTCCCTCTTTAAAGATGGAAGTAACTCCAGCTCCCTCGGCAAAGAGCCGAATATACTTCATCATTTTTTTCTTTTCCTTACCACTTCTTTAAGATACCTTAGAAAATATTTGAATTTTTGTAAAGAAAACTGAGACAAACTGAAAATATGCATTTCAAAGATCTCCACCCCTCCCTTCCCAAACTCTCTTCTCCCACCAAGACTTTGGTTCAGGTATGGCATTACAGAATCCCAACAAGATTTGCCACTCTAACAACTTCTGCATCAAGCATTTTTGAGTGGTTGCATTCCCTAGCGTGTCAGAGCAGAGCACAAACACTATAAGCCTCATCCAAAGGTCCCTGGTCGTGGATTTCAAGATTAGAACTTTTAACTTCCATTTAAATGGCTAGATATTTTTCTGGCCCTCTTTTACAAAGAAATTGCATTTAATGCAGTTACACTGACGCAAATCTGCAAGACAACAGCTTTCTCAACATTACATATGCCAGAAGATTAAGCACAAAGCATTTACCACCTAGCACTGGAGATACATTTCAACTACTAAGTTAGCACTCAGAGGGTTTCTTTTGTAGATACGCCAGCTTAAGGAAATCTGCTTTTTCCAAGAGGAGGAGACTATTGCTCTGTCTGACACAAAGACTCCACTTGCCACTGCTGCTGCTTCCGCTTTAGGAGCTTCTCAGCAGCTCTTGCCTGACTAGCAGAGCCATGAAGCAATGGCTAATCTTAAGACTGCCTTAATTAACCCCGATATCCCTCACTGCTTCTTTCACCTTTGCAATCTAAGAGGCTGATAAATCACTTTCCATCCCCTTCCATACTTCCAGTAGTCTCTTTAAAAGGTGGCTGCTGGTAGCATCTCTTTCCTCAAATTAACCTAAATAGCTTCGTGCAGCTATCTGCTGTCCTATCTTTTGATGTCAGCGGTTCTCTGTATTGCAGGACTGAAATTCCCACAGAAAATGCCCTTTTAGGAGGAACCACTTTCAACCTCGGAAGCATCTCCTTCTGTCCCAAAGGGCACAGAAAGTTACATGCTATGGAGAACCTTCCCCTTCCCCAGCCTCTGCAGCAGCTGCTCAGATAGGAAAAAACTCAATAGTCCTCTTCTGTGTCTCTTCATCAAAGCACAAGAGAGCAGGAGCTCCTTGCACAGGGTTGAATGGAGAAAAAACATCAGCTGGATCCAAACAGCTCAAAGGCACTGTTGACAGGAACAACATTGCTGCTTTTCTCCACACCAGAAAACCACAACCTGGCAGACTAATACTCAGACAATTACTTAACTAGTGAGTCTACATATCAAGAGGCACTCAGACCTAATTATTAGCCTATGCATCAATAAATATTAGAGTTTATAGACCCCACAACAGACAGATTTTTTTTCTATAGACGGATTCATGTTATTCATTTAGTCACATATTTCTTCAGCTTGCTAAATTCTATGTGGCATTCACCCGGATGCATACAAACATGCCATTTAAACATCAACAAAGAACTAAAGTAATTACAGAGCCTTTTTAAATGGTATAGAACTTCCTGTATTATGCAAGCGAGGAGCCATACATCAATCTCACTCTTCTCCTAGTTGAATATAAATGTAGTATCTGTAAAACCCAAGCATTCATATCTCCGACAGATACTGTAATTACTTATTTTGTCTATGCTGCTCTACAATATCTTATAGCAGACAATGAAAGGCATTATATAGGCCTTTGTAACCACTAGCCTTGGACTGTGTACACATTGCATGGTTTTGGGAACCATTCTTAACATCACCTGCCAGGTTATCCTGGGGGTGGGGGGAAAAGAGCTTGAGCAGTGACAGATACGATGTACTCATCAGTATTATGGCTATGGAGAAAACGCGGGAAGAGGAACTGTTAAGAACTCAATATGTACTAACATTTATAGGCAAAAGTAAACAAAAAAGAACTGTCCAATGTTCAAAGAATTCTAATTAAGTTGAAAAATTTGAAAGTTAGGGAATGTCAGATTTATGGTCGTCTGTGCACATGCATTTCCTACTTATTGTGCAGTCATTATTTGTACTACATAAAGCTAACCTAGACATCCTACCATTTTATTTACACAAATACGCAGAAAAACTATCTCAGGTACTTATTGTTCACATTTTCAGTGTATGGGGTTATCAGCTCCACAGACTTTACTCTGCTTTTACCACTAATTGACATGAACGTCTTATACTCGCTAACTTAATGATAATTCAAGGACTATTATAGATAAGGGTAGGAGAGAAAAAACTTAGAAAATACAGGCATAATCTCAGAAACTTTTTTCTCTTTCTCCTTTTTTCTTTTCTCTCTCAAGTGGATTGGAACTTAAGTAGAGTAAGGATTTACTAAAGACAGTCCCTGTTCTGCTAGGATGAATCACTGCACCTCACTCTCAAACCTAATTAGCAATATGTTAGCGGGTAGAAAGAACAGATAACGGGCATCTAATCTGCCAAATGTTGTATCCACAGAGGCCCATTTATCTAACCTGTGTGGTGTTTGGTGAAAGTCTGGACAGATTGCTATGCCCTTAGAGAAGAACGCCTTTATATCAAGATATGACCTTGCAATTTCTGAAACACCGGGTTTAAGTTTCACATATTGAATATTTGGGTATAAAATATGGAGTTTAGAGGTAATATGAAGAATTATTGAGAGATGGAGAGGTATATTAAACAAAAAACTAATCTTCTTGGTCATTTAGGAGGCATTACTGTCATTACCACAAGGAAGTGATTCATCTTTTCCAAAAATTCTTGGTTATAGTTTCGGACCCATTTCACTTTATATTCTAGTTAATGACCTTGTGATGAAAATAAAAATGTGCTTCTGCAGTTTGCTGAGGACACAAAGTCAAGAGGCACAGGCCTCCTAGAGGAGGATTTGAATGTCTTGCAGGAGGAACAGCATGATCCTGAAGACTGGAGTAACAGGACTGGGTAGAATGTAATAGTGCAAAGGGCACATGGGACTAATAACAAGAATTTCTGATATATACTGGGAGCTCATTAGTTGGAAGTAGCAGGCTATTTTAGTCAGTCACAGGATGACTACGAGCCACTTAATTGAATGCGACCATGAAAAGGGCAAGGCAAGGTATTTTAATAAAGAAGGGGGAGTATTCATACCATTGTACAGGCTGTAGTGAGACCTCATCTGAAGTACTTTGTATAATTCCAGTTATACATGTTCAAAAAAAAAGATGTATTCAAATTTGAACAGGTGCTGAATAGAACTATTACAGAGATGAAATAAAAGCCTATCTTATGGGAGGAGACTGAAAGAACTTGGCTTTTCCATCTGAAAAATGAAGGCCAAGAGGAAATATGACCGCTCACAGCAAATGCACCGGGGGCAAAAGATTTGTTAAATCTAAAAGAGAATACCGGCATTAGAACAAACGAGTAGAAGCTGCTCATGAGTAATTTAAGAAGGGAAAATGGCAGGTTTGTAATTATCATTATAGGAGTGAGGTTCTACAACAATCTTCCAAAAGGAGAGACTGGGGAAGGAAAATCTTACAGGTGGAATCTAATCAGTATATAAAAAAGACTACATAATATTGCATGCCATGGCAGAGGGCTGGATTTGGCGGCCTCTGAAGTCCCCTTACAATCCAGTGTTTCTATTGGCTTAGGTGAAAGTCCTAATGTTTCCAAACAGTTATTTGCAGCTGCAAGCACCACGGACACCACAGCCCATACAGTGATTAAATTTATTTTAAATAATCTTCATTCATTCTGAATGATATTTATACTTTAAGATAGCCATTCCTCAAACATTAATTAGGAACAATTGATTAGTCATACTTTTAGCAGCTATTGCAACATTACGGTCATGCAGTTACAGATCAGATTTGGTGTCACTAGCAACGTATGTTTAAACAGTAAAAGCAGGAAGTGTTCAAGTGTTCTGCTTCCAGTGGGCATGCCTTTTTTTGTTTTTGGTTTTTTTAATCTGACTCCCTGTTCAAAATCACAGGAAAAACTTACACCATAAAAGAGAAGTCATCTTAACCTGTAAAGGGGAGGATGCTAGTAGCTAGGAAAATGGCCTGAGGGTACTGTATTTAATTAGTTGTTTCTTACTAAATAAAGCCTCTAAATAAATCAAAAGCAAGGGAAAAAGGAAACTCTCCCTGTAAGACATGAGATGATAACCAATAATTCTACATTGTTATCATTATCAACAAAACTCCTCTTGTTTAACCAGCTACAGTACAGGTGCTTACACACTCTCATGCTCCAAAATATCCCTATAAATCAAGCTAAGTAACCTACATACAACTAACATTTGAGGAAGGCTGATTTCTACTGCTAATCCTTCTTGTCTTACTAACACAGTTTTTAGTGATTTTCTAGGTTTCTGCTATATGAAAGTCTTCAAGATAAAATACAGTATCTCAAGACGGAAATAATTTCATATGAACGTTAAATGCAGTCATTCGCTCCTTTAGAAGTTGTAACGTGGGAGAGAGAAAGAAGCTTCACAGTCTCCTGTAATATTAAGATTTCTAAATGAGTATTTCCATAATGTTGACTGAATCTTTTCGGTTTTTAAACATGCGAACAGTTAATACAGCAACGTTTAAAAGGCATCACGTAGTTTGTGTTCAAATTCAGAGACCATTATAGAACTGCTGCCTCATGCACAAGGAGATTCACGGCAGCCTAAGTAATTTCTCAAGACACACGGCTCTAGTAAAGAGTTGTTCAAACTGCTGTGCTGTCTGTACAACCCTTAGATAAACACAACAGGAGAAGACGAGCGCTAAATAATTTAGTTGAACAACAACGTAATTCCTTCCAAAATAGCTTGTTGGAAACACTTCCATTTTAACTATATGGCAAGGGTTTGTCATTCCATTACTGAGGCCACGCAGAATAGCATAAAGACACAGAAGCTAGTGTTCTTCATATTAATCCAAACTGGTGTAAATTTTCAACAAAGTTATTCTCTACTCAAAGAGTAATTCCTCTTTGTTAGAAGAGGAGAACTGCGTTCTTTCCACAGCACACAGCACTTTGATTCTTGTTCTAACCGTAAAGTAAAGCCCCCTTTTAGCTGTTCAGTCGAAGCTAGCCAGTGCTTCCAGAACAAACTCACTTCAGACAGCTTCAGCCTATGCTCTGAAGACACATTTGGAACTTCACCTAAAAGAAAACTGCAAATACAGAGCCTGTGACTCCGTATCGGGAAGGCTAACTTGTTTTCATTCATCAGAACCTAACACGAACGTTTTAAAGTGCTAAATAAATAAGCAAATGTTAAATAAAAACTAAAAATACATATTATTCATTGACACATCGAGTCTTCAAAGAATTCCTGAAACTAGGGTTTGTGTCTCTAAAAAAGAAAAAAAAAAGATATCCGTAAATACTTATACACAGTCATAAGCCCAATATAAATATTTATGTATATAAATCTGCACATATGGCGAAACTTCGTAAGACATTCAGGGACGTGTAGATGACAGTGATCCTGGTGAACCAGGTTTCCTTTTACATCACGAGGACATACTGTTACATTGGACAAAATTTCAATCCACTTCATAAGATTAGCCCAACTGAGGAAACTACAGGATCATGTCGAATATATGCCTGTCCATACTGACAATAGCAGAAGTTCACCCTCTGCTCTGAGTTACCTTGCAATTGCAAGGGTCAGGTGCCACCCTTATAATCATTACAGTTTTGCCACTGCAAATTGTCTTGGCAACTTATTAATAAAGACATAAAATACATTCACTTGTCACAGTGATTGATGAAAAGACTAACGATATTCTGCTTGCCTATCAAAAAAATTACTCTGGCCCTTCAGGCAACTTGAACGTGATGAAACTGAGTTATCACAATGTAATTTTACAGTTTACATTAGGAGACTTCCTTAGACTTGAAAAATACCAGAAAAACAAGCTATTCAGCGGACAGTGGATGTAACGAAAACTTGTCCCTTCTTGATATCTTACATCCTCCAAAATCTGTTGTCAGAATAATCTGTCTTGCCAGACGCCCTCCACAACTTCTCTCTGCTTCAATGCAATACTCTTAGCACATCCCCAGCCTCCCTCAACTCACCCAGACTATCCTTCAGTGTCTTCCCATTTTTTTCCAAATGCTTTTGGACAAAGGCATCTGAACGTACACGGATTGGGTAGATACTAAACGGGGGCCAAACCAATGTGAATTTCTCAAGCTCATGCTGTGGACTTCCCCCAAGCAGAACAGCGGGTGAGAACTGGTGAGAAATGCTAAGCAGCAGCTCTTCTCAGCTGTCGGTTTTCAAGAAATTTGTAAAACAGATTAATGAACATACAGACAGCAGAATTTGTGTACACCTTACCTCATAAGAAAAACAGACTACAGAGTTACATTTGTCCAGATCAACTCAAAGAAGTTTTAAGAATGCTATGCTGTATTTATTTTGCTATTTGTGGTCAGAATTATTTAATCCTGATAACTTAATTCACATTTATAGCTTATCAATGCTCTTTTTTTGTTTGTTTTTTTCTCATGCTTGAGCTTTTTTTTTGTTTGTTTGTTTTAATTTTAAGACACAGCAGGGTTCCTGTTCAGTTCTTAATAGCTTTCACTGACAAAAGAACACATGCCCATAATACAATAGCGGAAAGATTATAAGCAGAAAGCAACCAGACCAAAGCAAAGCAGCACCCAAACATACACGCACCTCAGCTGGAGAATTCTCGCTGGCTTCAGCTGCTGCTAGTTTTTTCTCTGGCAGATTTCTGTTCACAAGAAGGGCTCCAACCTCATTTAAAACCTAGCTGGATCTTAATAGTTTGTGTATGCTCAGCAGTAATTCCTCTTTCTGTTAGTTTTAAGTGGCTAATAACAGGATGTTTCAATAAAGATGCCTGGAATCTCTGCAATGTCCTCAGGCACGGCTTTTGATTCACTTGAGGAATTGGTCCTGGGAGAGTCAACCTTAAGTCCCTAATATAGAGGTGCCTCATACAAATTAGAGAGGTAAATGGATACCCATTATATCACGGGCCCCTAAGAGAGGCTCTAGGTCAGCCTCAGGTCAGAAGAGAGTGTTTTCTGATGGAGGAAGTCCATCTGCTGTGTTTATGCAGGGCAACATATCCACAGTAGTTCAAATAGGCTAGTTTCTATATTCTGCCACTCTATATAGCTACACTACACAAAGAGCTGCAAAGTTTATATTGCGGTACTACTGACTGACAAACAAAATGCAAATATATTTTTCTGTGTGACAGGCATATAACAAATTTTACGGTGTACTGTCCATATCAGCCGTTTCTCAGTCAGCCATTATAAAAGCACAGATTTGGATTAACTTGAAGCACCTGCTCTGGAAATTCCATGTCAGCAACAAGCTGCTAACGTAAGAGGAAAGGAGACTTCCCTGCTGATAAACAATTTAATGAAACGGATACAATGTGTGGCTATTGTCCTCTCAAGTTGCTTTGAGCACACCTACATAAGTTAAATGCTCCTTTTTTCATTACCACATCTCTGAGGTTATAATATGCTGTATTTTCCTAGTTCACCATTCACTCAAATAATAGCTATCTAACATGATCCTTGCAATTAGTACCTTGTGTATAGTCTTGAACCAAATTCTTCCCCTGGGATTTAAAGAAAACCCAGGGTCTCATCTGAGTCTCTCCTGTAATTCAGTTACATATTACACTTTTACAGTTATGCAAATTAGCTTCAAGGAAAACTGTGATGTACGGCAAAGGAAGCAATCTGAAAATTAAAATCCCGCAGAAGAGAAAATATTTAAAATTTCCTTTACATGTTTTTCTTTTGTTTAGCTAATCCCTAAAGGCATTAGGGCAGCATGTTCCATCTTGAAAGTCCCTGTAGAATCATGTACTATTGAGCATAACTACAAGTGTGATGCTTTGAGCAGCCAGATAATAGTTTTTAATTGGCTCATCATTGCAGCTTCAGCCCAAAAGCACAGAAATGAATTTAGAACTAATATTAACAGGTGATAATTAAATTATGGGTTCTGCTTGCTTAATACATTGGAATAAGGCAGATGAGGCAACTAAGACCATTAACTTTAATAATGAAAATAAGTATCTACCTTAAGTAGTATTTTATAGCACATTAGCAACGGTTGATTAGTGTTAAATCATAAAGTAAATTTTGTTTTTTTACTACAGCATTTTTCATTTATTCTATTCTGCACCGGTGTTTTTAGTGTGCACACTAACTTAAGGATGCCTGTTTAAACCATGTGCCAAATGAGCTAAAACCACATACAAAAAGGTTAATTAAATCATTATGATGACCTGAGTAATTTATTTATTCTCTCCTTAATATTAAAGCATATGTAGATTGGACAAGAATATAGTGAGAAACCGTTTGGGATCAAATAATTTTAATAAAAACATTCATCACTAGGTCAACAAGGTCTGTAACCTAGATTTCACATTCTCACTCGATGAAGCAGAAGTATCTGGACTCACCATTCTTTTCACCCTAAGAAACGATGCCATGTTACAGGTTAACCTTGCACTTCCTCAGCGCAACAGCAACAAACTTCATTGATGTCTCAGCATCACTAGAACTAAACAAAACAAAGCGCTGTTTTCTCTTCTTTAGGTGGCTACTCTACAATATGTCTTTTTCTCCACCTCCACCATCTTCATTCAGTTTACCTTATCTAATGCAGCACTACTGTCACTACTGTCTCCTTAACCTTGCAAAACTCTGTATTATCACCTATTTCGAGTCCCTCATGATTGCTGCCTCCAAATTAAAGCTTTCATTCTGCTCACCTCTCTGTGGCTACCTACACTCTTTTGTCATCTCTGCAATCTATACTGTCAACTCTTTCTTTCCCTTTACACCTGAGTGCTATGCCCCCTTTTTACACTCCTATGTCTGCCTCTCCAATTTGAGCTCAGTACTCAGATTCCCGTATTTCCACTCCTACTTCCAGAGTGTGAGCTATCGAGTGCTTTGGGAAACTTCACTGTTCTGTGAGACTTCTTCACATTTGTGAGGTCTCTCATTTTTGCTTCTCTCCTCCTCCTTGAGCTTTAGTTTTGATCAGCACTTGTATCTTCCATGCTATTGAGGTTTTTCCACTTTCAGCCTCCATCTGAAATAATCTTCTTCCAAACCGAGCCATTCATCTCTGTTTCTTTCTTTTTCTGTCTTTTAACTTTTTCTAGTACCTTTCATTTGGCTTGACATATATGAATTTCCTTCCTCTCTATAAAAAAAAAAGTTAGTATCATGAATCTATAGAGTGGAGCAGCCACACAGTCACTACAAAGCTACCCATTCCTCTTAGTGGGTCCAGGAACATACATAATTTAAGCAATGGGGGAGAAAAATGCAGAAGTAATCAGTCGTTTAGGCAGGTATGTATGAATCCAGAGGCCCATATACCTAAATCTTTGAATGAAAGTATCTATTAAGCTTGAAGGATTGAAATAATCTGTGGAGCATGAACCACAAAGTTATCAGTGGCCCTCGGGGAATACATTCTATAACTCCTCCTAAAAGTGCATGGTTTGTTAATATGTACTCTCAATATCCTAACTACTGAAGTCGGACTCTAGGCAAAATGAAGAAGCTGGAGGTAAGAAGGTGGAAATGGCAATTCAGAATATGAAAATCAAAACCTCAGTGCAATTATCTACAAGCCAAATGTGAGCTACATGAGTGTTTTACGAAATGATAAGTCTGCCCTACTGTCATTAATGTGAAATTCCAATTAAGTGAGATAAAACAACTTAACAAAAACTGAACAAAGATTAAACAACTGAAATAAAGAAACAGTGATTCACCAGAAAATAACACATTTCAAAACGGAAGTCAAACTTTATATCCAAACAACATCACATTTTTCCAACACCTGTGATTTTCACTGAAAACAAAGAAAAACAAACATTTAAACTTGATGCAGCTGTGATGAAGGCTAAAGATAGAACAGATTTGAATGAAAAAAAGGCTGGTCAGATATTTGTACACGATTTCTGCAGGTTTGCACAAAAATTATAGACAGATATATGCTGCAACACATCCTCGTGGCTATAAATTATTATACCCACGCTCATGGATTGTATGGCCAAGATTTAACCAAATATAAGCCTAGTGATATTGCCTTACTTTAACGTAGGTCATCCCATGGGGGTGTTCTTAACACTTCTATTTTGCACCACCATTTACCCTATTTATGCCACATACTTTGCAGACAAGCTATTTTAATTCTGTTTTAGAGACTTCTAAACTTTTTTATTGATAATATTTCTTATATAGCTACCTGCAAAGCCAGTTGATTTTATTACCGCGAGTTCAACTTTACAGGCCTTAAAGGGAGAATAAAATGATAACGAATATATTTCAATAACCTGTGAAAATTATTAAAATATATTCCCTATAAGTCATGGTACTACACTTTTAACAACCAATAACTCAGAACGTACCAGTGATGGAAACAGAATTTTCAGCTCTATAGAATAAAGCTTTCAATGGCTTACAAAATACTGGGTCTTAGCACGGTCAGTAAGACAAAACCTGGCAAAAGCATTTTAGATCTTCTGGAAAAGGTGTATGGTGCAGAGGAAAAGAAAGATTTCTTAGGCAGTAATTTTTCTTCATTTTACAGGCTTACACTTCCAGATAACGTTGAGTCCAAAATTAGATGACTAGTGAGGAGAGTGAAGGTGAGGCAGTCAAAGGTGCGTTGTAAATGAAAATTATCTCATGGTTCCACAGTTTGTCACATAAATGCCACTGTCAAATACACAACGAATGCACAAAGCGTTACATATTCCATATGCTGACGATCCTTTAAAAACACTGTAACGCTCAACAATGAGACAGCATTTGCATCCAACATGGTATTCAGCAGAGGTAATTTATTCTAAAAAAGGTTTCGTATATCTTTCCGTAAGAATCAGTAAAAGCTTGGAAACAACGTTCATTAAAGAATCTCTAGCTACCGTTAAAGAAATTCTTTTGAACTTTCAGCAACAGGATTAAAAGATCTTTCAATGAAACTACTCAGTAATCATTGTACCATT
Source organism: Struthio camelus (assembly GCF_040807025.1). Taxonomy (NCBI): domain Eukaryota; kingdom Metazoa; phylum Chordata; class Aves; order Struthioniformes; family Struthionidae; genus Struthio; species Struthio camelus. Next base: position 43,907,962 of record NC_090943.1, on the reverse strand, counting down.
CATAGGCAGAGTATCTTACACGTTACCATGGTCTTTTGTGACCCAATACGAAATAACAGCATTATGGGGCCAGTGATACTTATGTGAAGTGACAGTAATAGAGAATTCACTAAATTCTTCTGCAGTTTACATTGATTTTGACAGCAGTGTCATCTATACTACTGTAAGAGAGACTTACCTAGTTGTTTCATGATTTTTAAAATGCACTTTTATTCTCACTTGGTAGAAGTCTTAAACTCGTCAACAACGTACAACCCAACATAACCAACTCCAAGTACTCAAATAAAATGATAAAGTAATAACATTTGCTTAGCATTACATTTAAGTTTACTAACTTCTGGGGATGCATCCTTGAGGTTTTCTCCACAACCATGAGAATTAGACTTTTTTTTTTTAAATAAAGGCTGAGTTTGTCATGAATCTGCATATCTTAAAGCACCATAAAAAAAAATTAAACTGAAAACTGAACTTCCAATAAAACAGAAAGATTTGTTAAATATAGTGCATGCCTACATATATCTTCTCCAGATGTGAAAATGTACAATGAAGCTAAATATAGATAAGATGAAAAAAAATGTCAGGAGTTGTAGCAGACATGTCCAAACCGATAACAAATTAAGCGTCACTTCCAAAGTCTAGCAAACTGTGCTGCCTATCGAACACTGAATTCCAAGTTGTTCACAAATTCATCTAACTGGAGAAATTCTTTGGACCTTCTGTTCAGAAAACTTATTTTTAAGTCAGAATCAGCTCTGGTGGAATACCACATTAAGAATTCAGCTATGCAGGCAGTTTTCAAAGACTGAAAGCATCCAAGCAAACCCCTTTTTGTTTACACAGAAGCCCATATAAGCTTTATACCTGTAGGGAGCGGAAGCAAGATCTGGCCACTCATGAAAACAAAACCTGGGATATTTCACTTGCCATTTCAGGGTGACAAGGTATGTAAGGTAACTCATGGGTGACTATGTCACCATGTAAGAATCAGTTCCAAAAGTCCTTTCCTTTTGACCTCTTTATAGCAGATCTCCCTTCATATAATCTCGCATGCAATCCTGCAAGGAAGGCAGGGGTACCACAAACCGTGCCTCCAGCCAGAGTGCTCCTGCACAGCGTATTCAGTCCTGAGGCAGCAAATGCTGGAGCAAACTCAGCAGGAAGAAGAGTGAGCAGCTACAAAGAAATCAGAGTAGCAAAGACAGAAGAAGAGCTAAAATATATATTCATATAAACAACAGTTCACTGCTAAAGTACCATAGGAGGAATTCCGTGGTATGTGCCCTACCGGCTTTGGTCGAATCAATGGAATATGTTGCACACAACAAATTACTTCCTCTGTGCAGCTTTTTACTTCAGCTGCTAATAATCTGAGACCCATACTTCTCTTCTATTATTACCTAATATTACTATCACTGATTCCTGTAACAGTGCTACACAGAGAATTTAACAGACGGGGTTGACTTCAATGAAAGGTTTTATTAAAATGACAGTATGTGATTATAAAATAAAACCAACGTTTTAATTGTAAAACATTAAACACATGGAAAATGAGGAATTCATATTTATGAAAAATGGAGATTGCAGTTAATATGGAAAATCATTACAAATCATTACACTCATAAGTTTAGAAATGGAGAATCCCTGGCAGCAAAATGTGTGAAGACAGAATGTTTATTTATTAGTGTTATTTTTAAAAGGATGTTCCAAGTCAAACTCGACAGCTTGTTTACAGTGGGGTCCTGCCCAAGGGTGGCTTAAAAGATATTAAACAGGCATACAACCAGAATATCATGTTACTGTACAAGATACAAGTTTGCCTGTGGCTTGATTTTACCGTGACAGCTTTAGCATTTTCTTATTTATTTTTCAGGAAGTGCTAATCTGTTTTAGTTTCCCCTCCCACCAAAAAGACATAGAAATGCAAGACAAAACTGTTTATTATATATAAAATAGATATATGCAAACATACTAAGGGGCTGACATACAGTATACATGCTAAGCATTGCTTCTGTTTCCAGAGGTTGGTTTTTTTTGACAGATCATTAGCTTCTTTGTATGTGTAATAACGTTAAGGAAAAATAATAAAGATTTTGCAGATCTTTCCTCATTTTCAAAACAAACCTTCAGACAAGACAGAGGAAACACTTTATGGCTCTGTTGGTAAACATAATACTAGCACTTTCTAATTTTTGGAGGTATATGTATTCAAAAACCAAGATTCATTTCATATAGATGATGTTATTTGTAAAATGTACAAGATAAATTTTGTGTACATATGGTGCATATAACCACAACATTCAAAATAAGCCCTGTCCGCAGAGGAGAAAAACTGCAAAAGACATCATATATCGGAACTTCTAAACCACCATACTAGGATTTACTCTTTTCCTACTACACACACATAGAGAAGGAGTGCATGTGACGCACAATACAAATGTCCATACATCCTGAAAATAAAAAATATATACAAAGTCACAGACTGAGCAGATTATATTAAAAGGCATGCATTAATGAATATTTTGTATATAAAGACTAAACTGCAAACTGTCAGACAAAATTGTGCCCTAAATTACTTTTTAATCAGCATCACTGAAATAAACAGAAATACACAGGCATAACTGAGGCACAGTCTAGGCCCTTAGAGCTATGTCTGGGTTTTTTGTTTGAAGTAGAATATAATTTACAATATTATAACAGTGTTACCAGTTATTAACCAAACATAACAGCAGATTTACCACCACCACCCCCAAAATTACCACAGAATTGGAAATCCCAAGTTTAGAAAATGAATTTTGCATTCTAGATCACTTTGTCAGCATGGCAACCTCTACTCTGACAACAACAAAGAGCTTTCCTGAATTACCATTTTAATGCGGGTATTTAGATGTAGCAATCTGTCACATTGCACTGGAAATTTACATTAAAAACATGGCTTGACATGCCTCCATTTCAACAGTATGCTGGCATAAGTTCTCTCTTTTCTCTGCTTTTCTTCCTGCTGCCTCCAGTTCACTAGTATGGGGAATTGATCTAGATTAAAAATAACCTTATTAAAACAAAATGTTTTTTTCTGTAACTTGGCTCAGCTCCCTGATCTGGTTCACTGCATGGCTGCACAAATACTTCTACCAACACAACCAAGGAGCTACAAGAGCTGTGTAAGCCTGAACTGCAGCCAAAAACAATTACATGTCAAACTATGGTCTATGTTTAAGCAGACAGTTTTAATATACTAGATGTGAAGGATGTTGGGATGTCTGTAAATGTTATGATTATATAGCTGGCTGATAGTATTGATTTATGTTGTTTGCTATAATAAGTGTATATGAGGCTAATTCAAGTGGGTTATTTAAAAGGGTGGGCACATCAGCTTCAGATAGGCCCATTTAAGAAAACAGATGTCACTGAGTTTTGAAGTTTTACAACTGCAAATAATTCAGACACAAACTTTTCAAATCTGGCTAATCTCTAATCTAGTCCCTGTCAGAAGAATCCCAGTAGCAAGGACTTGCACAAAGACCTTAAAGATTAATAAAATGCCCGGCCTTCAGAGACAACACTAGGAGGCTGGCAGCAAACAACGTAGCATTTGTGTAGAACGATACTGCCATCCCCAACACTTTTAGTCTTCTTTTCCTGACCACAGCTTCAAGAAAGTCCCCTAAATCTTTTGGGAGAGCGGAGTCAGTGTAAAGAGTGATCCTTTACAAGACTATTTCAGTGAAGACTTGAAAGCAAGCTCATGCCTTCCTACTAGACACTAAAGAATCCACGCAAAGAAGAGACTCGGTCAATGTTGCTACCACAGGAAAAACTCCTACTGTCACTCACTTCCCTGACATCAAGACCTCTTCCACAAATACAGGATACCAATGGAAATACTACCCCTGCCCCTGTGCTTGTGCCTCACTCATTTTTCTGGTGTGCACCTACTGTTGGGTCTAAACTGCATATGGGAGGAGTTTTGGAAAGGTTAGCTTTAGGGTATGGAGGCTAGGTTTCCCTTTTCGGTTAGTGGTTAAGGACTTTAAAAGGGCAATTAAGTTAGGCACCTGCTCTCTGAAACTGCCGTTTGGAAGCATCTCTCTCTCTCTCTCTCTCTTCATGTGTTCTAGAGAAAGACTACAGTTACAATTTTCTTCCTTTCCCAAGGAAGAACATGGGGCTAGGACTGTGCATCACCATATCACTATGTAGTTCATTGTGGAGTGAGCATAGTGAGAAGGCCCATCAGCTTAGCAGTCACAATTAGCACTTACTTGAAAATAAATTTAGAGCCCAGACTCGGAGGCTCCCAGCCTCTGAAAGAGAGAAGATCGCAGCCTCTCCTTTGCAGGGAGACCAACACGCAGCTGGTCTATGAATCACAGGACGCTAAGCAGGTCGATATAGGTGCTTGTGCAGCGAACTAGGTGTGAAACTGCAGTGTGGTGCAATGCAAAGTGTCTGATTTCTGCAAATTCCTCACCTACACTGCTGTGCTCCACACCCCCCGGGACAGCACAGCCCTGTGACGCTAAGTCGGCACGGGAGCCGCTGCGAGGTGCGCTGCCTCACCCTCTCCTCCTGCTCTGGCAGTATAGTCTAGCACTTTAGCACTATCTACCCAGGTCACACTTGATGGTCTTAAGGCTAGATATTGTTACCTGCAATTGCTATATTGGCAGTGTATGGCAGAAATGGATCTGAACAGAGTTTTTTTTTTTTTTCCTTTTGTAAATTTTATCACTAGCGTGCTTTTGAAAGATGGTATTTCCTTAATCTAAAATGATCAGAGGTAGTACATCTCTGTTAGTTTCAAATGTGAGAGCCAGGATTCATGACACCATAGTTTAATGCAGCTCTTATCAGAAACCTGCCGAGATTAGAAACTGTAAGAAACGCATTTGATGGACGTTTTCAGGCTTTCTGGATCAGTTTGGAATTAACCACCATTGACTTGCTTTCTTTGACAGCTCTTTTATAATTGGGCACAGATGGATGAAAATAAACTACAAACACAGTGAGATTTTCTTTAATCATTAATTTTCACTTAATTTGCCAGATGGCTTTGGTTTCTAGTGTAAACTTTATTTGCTGTTGTGTCATTTTCAGGGTAAGTTTTACTTTTTTCATTTAAAAGTCTCATTTCTCCTGAAAAACTTATTTTATTATTGTCTTGCTGTCTCTTTCTAAAAGCTAAAGAAGATAAATGTGTGTATTTGATTATCTTACTGTTATATTCTGAAAGCATTTTAGTTTTCCTTCTCAGAAATAGAGGACTTTTGCATTGCTAGCAAAGTTTTAATGTTGAAAGTTTAACATATGATATGCTGGGTGCCTGATATTACATTCCTCAGCCTCATATAAAATGCAACTCTAGAAGCAGTCTGACTTTAGAAGTGCATGTGCCGCTCCTAACGGTACATGTGTCCTGTCCACATTTATGAAAATGGGGCATTTTTTTTTAACACAGTTATGTAGCTTTTGTTACTTCTCTCTACTTACTCTTCTCCCCCTCTGTGACTGTTGAATTCACAGCCCTTTGTGAGAGTAGTTCCATTCAAAGTATTTGAATAGAAAAATGGAAATATTCTGTTCAGAAAAAGGTGTTTCTAATGCCTGCACTTGTTTCACAGTTAGGAGTGAGTTAAGAAATCACTTGTTTCATGACAATGCATTTCCTGAGGCTTTGCTCATTTTTTGCATGAGCAAAGATGAGCCTTTATAAGCTTTTTGTTAGAAGTCATCTTCTTTAACCAGGATGACAAGATGTTGTTGCTCTTTTGGTTAAAAACGTACACAGCTGTTTAAATTATTGGATAACGTTTTCTGATGTTGAGCTACACATATGGAACTTTCTTAGTCTTTTACAGCCCCAGATTCACTCTGAGCAGTATGCTGCCACACTTCCCCAGGCCGTATGATGTCTGGTTCTGTAAGAACTGTGTAGGATGCCAGGGAGGGCAGCATGTGGGGTTAAAATCTTCTTGTCCTAGGTGAAAGCAGGAGAATCTTTTAAAAAGGGTCAAGCTTCCCATAAGTGAAAGAACTTAAGGAAATGGTAAATATGAACTTGTGCATTTTGCTGAAATGGGCTTCTCCTTTGTGTTTATGCTTTTTTTTTTTTTTTGAGGACTCTTCCTCCAATGAGACTCTTACGAGATTGTATCTGAAGGTCTTTGTTACGCTTCCTGCTGATATATTTGATATAACGTTATTCTGAGTTGATGAATGAAGGCAGAGAGAAGAACGGAGAAAGTGTTAAACGGATATGAAACGGAATACTCAGAAAACAGCCCCTGGCAAACAGAATAGGGCAGGGATGAGTGAACAAAAGAACAAGGTTATCTACTCTCATATGGTAAAAATTCTCAGGGGGCTCTGTGTCAACCTGTAATAAAACAAAACAAAACAAAACAACAACTATAAAAACAAAAAAGGAAGAAAGGAAAAATCCCCCATTTCTTTTCTGCTTGCAAATAAATGTTACTTTGTCTCCCGTTACAGCAATGGTTGCCTTTACAAGGGCAAAAGGAAATGAATAAGAGGTATAATTAGACATTCCCACACTTAAACAGTTACAAAATCCTATTTTTACAAGGAAAAGACTATTCCAGTTTCTTAATACATGGCATTTTGTTTAAACAATATAGGGAGCGAAGCAGCTACAGCGCATGCTCTGAGCCAAGATTCCTTTCTCAGAAAACAGGCAGCAAAATCATTTCGTAGAGCAGTCTATCTGATCGGGAATACAGGCAGCTCTGAAAGTGAGGGTGAAATCTGAACAGCATCAAAATATACAGTGTGCATTTCCAGTGAGATTCCTGAAGTTTTTACTAGAAATTCCCCCTTGATACTAGAAAATCCCCTTTCAGATGTACTCATATTTTTAGTAAGAAAACAAACTCTCTTGGATGAGTTAGAATTACAAATACCAACTTAAGTTTCTACTGACTTTTACATTGTTCATATTGTTTCCAATTTTTTTGTCTACAAATAAAATCACACCGCCAACTCCCCACAGATATAATGACTACTGCTAAAATTCCAATGAAATAATTCAAATTAATGTTTCTGTCAGAATTTAAATAACACATCAGAAGTTCAAGAATGCTTAAAAAAAAAAAAAAAAAAGGCATGAAAAGCATTTGCATGCAGAACCCACATGGCACCGGCAGCTATCTGAAGTGTATTAGTCAAACCGCGCCCTGCGGAAAAGGTAGCGGGTTCTCTTGACATCAGTGGAAGCTCCATATGCAGAACTGAGAAGAGATTTTGGTGTCAGACTGCCACTGATGGCAAATGTTTAAGTCATATCTTATACATTTTTATTTCAACGCATGTATAAATCAAGAATAGTAAGCGTTGAGTTTGACAGTTTAAAGAAGATAATTAATAAGTGTACAAAACGGACAACTGAATTTAAGTAGTTTGGCTTTTTTTTTAATTGAGAGAGGGGGAAAAAAAAATTTAAGGCTCAGCAAACTAACAGAATTTTTGCTTGACTAATATTAGCTTTAAATAGAACGCGTTGTTAGCAATGGCATTTAAGAAAAGGGAAAAACCAGAGTTAGTGAGGCTTAAAAACAGCAAGGGAGTAGAATACGTTCCAGTAAGAAAGCATATGAATCACAGAGAACTGCTTTCTGTTATAGCAACAAGATCAATTAGATCTGCAACAGCTGAAAACCATTAACTGCTGTTGGCTGCTGTTAGCGTAATGGGGTTTTTTTTTCTGCTCAGTATTCTGGTGTCAGTTTATCACTTTACTACCCAAACAGTTCTGCCTGAAGCTCTGGTAATCTTAAATATAGAATTGTTAGGAACAAAGGAAAATCTCCCAGCATACAAATTGAAGTATTAAATATTACTAACCTGTTTATAGATTAAACACAGCTTCAGCTGCCAAAATTGTTCACTACAGTGTCATGGAGATGTCTTTGTTTTATGTTTTCATTTTTTATTTTTCTGAGAGGCAGAGACAGTCGCCTAATGTTAGTCATGTTAATTAATTTCTAGCCAGACACAAAAGGAAAAAAAAGAAAAAAAAAAAAAAGAGGCAAGAAGAGCTTCCCTGAAATAGCCAGCAATAGTACTTCCTATTTCTTCTCCCATTTTATGGAAAATAAACAAAATAAGTTTGTGAGCCTGCTCTTCTCCTCCTTTTTCTTGGATTCTTGTGCTGCCCCCAAACTTCTCTACTAACTATACTTAATCCTTTCTCTTTCAAATTAGCATCACATCATCTTCTCTAAAACCGTGGCATCTTTTTACATAACTATCTATTGAACAATTTATCAGTTTCTGATTTTCAGAAGAGAAAAATGCTACACCTGTTTTTTTTTAATGTTTCCATTTAACTATCCATAACATAACATTCAAAGTGACAGGTGCCCCTCTAGATGAGGTTTGTTGGCCTTAGCTCATTAATGGCCTGACCTCTGGCCGTGCTATTTCTGTATCTTGTCGACTCTGTTCTCCCAGCGCAGTGCTACTCCCTTTCCTCATCGCCTTCCTGGTGGCTTATAGCCTTTCAGATTGTTGGGTGGGAAATATCAGGAACACCGCTGCTTACCCTGGGCTAAAGTAATGCCTCCCATATGAAAAGCCATGTAAGCAGATTTTTTTTTTTTTCTGGTAGCAGGGGGTAGGGGAAATGAAACGCCAGCAACGATTTATGTTTGCAGAGTTCAATTGAGAGATAAGCCTGTCTGCTCCAGATGACGAGGTGTGGTGAAGAGATCCACGAGATAGCACTGAACCAGCTAGAAACGTCTGCACAGGCCGCTCGCACGCCGTGTTGACCTAGCCCAGGTCTGGCCCAACTTGGACTTGGGGGCAGTGCAGCTAACCTTAGCTTACTGCTGCACTGAAACTAATCAGCTATGCCTGTTAGGGTGCCTTAGTTTTGGTACTGCTGTGCCTATGCTGCCACCAGTTCTGGGATAAATCAGCAGCAGCTTGCAGGGGCCCCTGCTGCACAGCATAGGTGTGCTTGGCCGACAATGCCCACGGACCTTCTCCTCTGTCCCAGACACAATTACACTTATGACCCCTTTTGACTACAGTGGCAATAAAAGATTGTTTTCCTCCCCATCTTCACCCTAAGTCTAGTCGTACTATTCTTTCAGCTCAGACAGGGCTCGTCCTACGGCTAGGATGGGACTGACAGGAGCAAACAGCTGAGATGTCCTTTCAAGCACTTAAAGCATATGGCTTTAAAGGAATATCCTGTGGCCCGCCCTGTGCTCCACGGTTTGGCTGCTTGGATCATCACAGTATCCAAGTACACCTCACCAAAAGTTGTATGCAATTATGTTGCCAAGAGCTACCTCTAAACACAAAGAGAAAATATGCAGTGAAGGCCTCCACCTTACCCTTTTGATAATGACAGATAAACACTGAAAGTAGAAAAATCACTACATTTCACATTAATTCATATAGAGACTAACCCACGTTTCTTTGGTTGTCCCAACTTAACGTTCAAACTTACAATGCTACAGCTTCATGCTTCAATGTCATCTAGCATTTGTTTGCATCTTAAAAAGGAGAACCATTAAGGAAAGTCCCTGTGCAACTAAGGCAATGGGGTGGAGAGGAAATCAATGTGCAGACAGAGAATAATGCAACCATCTGTCTAAGGACAAGCTAAATATGACATTTTGTTTTCACCTCGCATGTACAGTTCTGTTAATTAATGAAGTGTGTATTTACAATAGCCAGCCTGGAGTGCAAACAACGTTTCATTTTTTTTTCTGTATGGTCATGGATTGAGGGGAAAAAAAAAAAGTGGGTACTTTCAAAGCTTTCAAGATTTCCCTCTTAAAACTTACCCATACTGCACGAGCCAGTGCTGCTGGAAGGGAACTGTGCTTGCTCCAGTATCAAAAGCATTAGCTACGATAATGTGGACTTAGGCTTGAGCTCTCTGGCATGAAACACAAGAGCATTCAGCTAAGAACAAGGTCCCCATTATCACAATCTGTATGCCTGAAACTAGACGACTAAATACATGTTTAATATCCTCCTGAAGTGTCCTGACTTCAAAATACAGCCTGCAGCTTAGGCGCATAAACACGTATCCCAGGGGTATTTGGAATCCCCCCAAATGGTGATTTTCATCTTTTATGTGGTGCACTGAATAAGCACTTTTGTAGATTTTAAGTCTCAGAATTTTAAAGTAACAGCATCTGTATTTACAGAAATATCACAGATCACTTCAGAGATTCTTAAATGTTATAATGTCTTCATTTGAGAAAGCTCCTGTCACTGAATTCAACGTGGTAAAGGGACAATATCAGACAGACAAATACTAACCCTGTGTTTTTTTTGAAACTTTAAGAGTTTCTCTATTAGCTGTATAAATTGCACAGAAGATAAGCAAGAGTCTTTGTAAGCATGTGCAGAGGGATAAGCAGCAATTCCCCTCCATCCACCCAATTTAGGGAAAATTCTTAAATTCAACTGGTGTGAACAGGGACTTCAACAGCTGCTTAAGTTGCTTTTCTATATAGGACTCCTTGACTGAGGACAGAAGAATAGTAAATATAGAAGAGGTATTTCCTCAAAATAATGTAATATAAAACTCTACATTTTTTGCTGTAAAAAAGTATGCATCTGTCTTTTTTAATATTGAAGGCTAAATGTAAGAACTTCAAGAAGCAATTGCAACCCTTTATATGCAGGTTTAAATAAACTGCAGTCTCTGAGTAAAAACAAAATCAAAAAACTTCTTAATGCAGATGTTACAGATAGGTTTTAATGCCTCCTTTCCTTAATGTAACTGAATCTAGACTTTTATGAATTAATCTCGATCTTTTTCCATGTGCATCTGAAATCCAGAAGGCAGTCCTTAAAATCCTGATGGTGGGCAGTCCTTTGAACAGTATGAATTACTATGAAACAGCTGATAAATACATGTTTATAAATTACCATGAAACAGTAGATAAATCACTCTTATCTAATGCATATTGAAACGTTGTATCTGTTATGTTATATTTGTTAATTGGATATCTGAGTAGCAAGGCGTAAAAATACAGAAGATACTGCCCATATAAACTGGCTCATGATGGCCTGTTTTTAAATTAAAAATTTAAATCTATTTCAACTGAACAGTTACAAACATGAATCCGTGCCATTCTAATACAAAAAGATGTGGCTCAGTGACATATTGGGTTCAGTTTCATTGCAGTTAACAAGAAAATACCAGTTTACTTTAGGAGATGCATGCTCATGGGGCAGAAGTATTCTGCTCTATGGTTAGTTGTTTAAGTTGAACTCTTTAATACAAGAACTAATCAACTATTCAAACATCAATGACTGAAGTTTTAATAAAGACTAATATTTTACATCACATGTTAAACTTTAAATTGTTGGCTTATTTAAATCTAGGAAGAAGATTTTAAACATGAAGTAATTCCGATTTTATTTAATCAGGGATAACATGATTTTTCATTTGCAGAATCCTAGCTGACTCTCATATCTTCTGGTGCACCACTCATCCCCTTAAATATCACTGTATTGTCTAAGAAATTTCACAAAGCCTTCCTAACATTATGAATAGCTTGAATATTGCTTTTGGTTGCTATAACAAGACAAATCTGTTCATCTATTAAAACTGTCATAAGTAGAGGCAAACTACAGGCTTGTGTTTATGTTTGAAAATATATAGTGTGTATCCAATACTTTTAAGCCTTTGACCTCAGGAAAATTAGGTTATACTTTGGCATCAAGAAGCTTGCATCCCTTCAGGTATTTAGACACAAGATGAAAAAAGTGCTTTAATTTGCTCTTTTAAACTCCAGAATTTCCAAATATCCATTGAAGGATAAAGTATGAATCTAGAGTCAGGCTAGAAAATGCCAACAAGACTGGATTGAGATAGACTGGCAGACAGACATATACATACAAAATTAAATAGTCTTCTATTAAACAGTGAGACTTGTATTATTCTAATAGACACATGATAAGTGAATTTTTCCTGCCATCTTTCCTCTTCCAAAATACATAAATGCTGGGAAATCCTTTCTCATCACAGGTAATGCTGTAGTATTACTGATGGACAAGCACTTTCTCTTTTTCTTCCCTTTTTTTTTTTTTTTTTTTAAACCAGAAACAGAAGAAAAGGCAGAATTTCATTTAGTAAAAACTAATTTCAGATTTGCACTGTTTTCAGCAAAATACTTCTTAAGTCAAACAAATACTTATATTTTGAAAGTATCTGGTTTGCATTGCAAAGTGCAAGTATGAAGTAGAGCTGGTGAAAACAAGTATATTTTCTCTGGAGAGAGCCATCAAATGGGAGTCCTGGCCTTGATCCCTCTCGTAGCTCACGGAAAGGCACTACCCAAGTGCAAGAGAGGTGACGGCTCTGGATTGCTCAAAGTACAACGAAAGATGTTACAATGGTTTTCATGGACTACTTACCCTCCATCCTGCCTCAAAGAGCATCTATTGACTGCATAATCTGGTAAACCATACAATGTTGATTAGCTATTTTATCTTACCGTTAGGTTAGGTTAAAATGAACTGTTAGAGGAGTCACACAGTTGACATCCTTCTGCGTATTGTGTTTAAAGGACTGAAATAAATCATGCTGCCAAGATGACAACAGTGAAGAGTGAATAATAAGAAAGTATTTCTGACATTAATTTAATTTTCAGTTCATAATTAAGCTTGGAAGAAAGTTACTGCTTGGGGATATCCAACCTTCTGGCCAATACAATGCTGACTCACTTGTAAGTGAAGTTTCGTATCACTGTATACTTGCAGCTTACATTACCGGTACAGGGTCTGATATTAACCCGTACCGAACACAGAATAGGGAAACTACGTTAATGTCTTTGTTAACTACAAACGTAACCAATAATTTCAGTTAGAAATTTGTATGAGAAGTCATTAAAGGAAAGCTATCTTATGTTTGCCTCTTTCAAAGATTTTACATCTTCCCCTGAAGCACTTTTGCCTATGAATGACATATCAAATGCTATATTTCTACAGCAAAGAAAATATAAGGAGGGGAGTAGAATCAACTGTGCAAAACATAGTAAAAGTCCCTTTAAAAAAAGAAGGAACGGAGAGTTAGTTCACTTTAGAAAAGGGAGCCTGTTGACTTCAGGAGACGGTACTGAATTCTCCACCTATAGGGGTATTGTAGAGGAATTTTAGCTCCCTACTTGTCCCCAAGAGACTTTAACAGGAAAAAGACGACAAGCTTCTTGAGGAAGGAAGATATTATAACTCAAAGACGCAGTTTGTGGCTGTCATTCAGGACTGGAAATGTTCTGGTATGTTACCATTTTCTGCAAGGTTTATTTTTATAAAAGTGAGGATAATCTCATAATGTCTACAGTACCAGATACAGATATCAGGAATAAAGCATTAAACAGCAGTTAAAGTATAGTACCTAAATACTCTTTTCAGAAGTGCAATCACCTTATTACTTTCCCCTGCTCCTATTTTTGAAATCTATGTTTCTAATTTGTATGCAAATGGATTAAACACAGTGCTGAAGCAGTCCTTTCTAAGTGTATAAAAAAGAAATATTAATCTTGATTACTGGTCTGTTTATAGGATTTGAAAAACTACCTGCAATCACAGAAGATTTTCTAAGCCCTAAACTTTGAGAGTTGTGTGAGATATCTTCATTCATAATAATGGAGTGTTGATTTGGTGGTATAGTTTGACTTGGTGGCATTATTTAGTTTTAGCATCTGACTTCATTAAATACCTAGTGTTAAAAATCCTCAGTGGACTTCACAAAACATCATCTAGTTCTTCTCTCTTTTTGGAATAGAAATACTATGCCAAGATCATTTTTATGAATTCTTGGATTTGCCTGTTTCACAGGAGGATATCTTGAGGATGAGAGACTGAGGAATAGGGGAACCACTGTTATGAGCGCTTTTCTATGAGAGGAAGCTTTTTCAAAGGGAAAGGTTTTGTTGAACTTTCCTAAAAATGTTTAGACTCTGGCTTCATTTAATTGCTCAGGATGTTTATTTCATACTGAGAGTCTGTTGGCTCAGAACCTTCATCCCCACTTCTCATGTGCTTTGTCTTGGTATTGTCATTTGATTTGTCCACTTCCATGTAAAAATGAAATCATTTCACTGCTGATCACTTTATTAAAGTTGCCATCTGAAATAAAGTATATCCATGCTTGAATAACTATAGCTTCAAGGAGAGAAAGGAAAGCGTTTTCTTGCACTGGAACTTGCACCAGTGTCTTGAACGGAATATGTTATATCATCAGAAAGACTTTTCTAAGAGTGTTAACTGCAGCAAAACCAAGGGTTTTTGCCATTCGAGTGAAACTTGGTAGTGGCATTATATTTTCCACCCTATGATTGAAACAGTCACAGTGGCAGAACTTTAAAGCATAACCCAGCCCTGAGTCAGTGGGCCTTCCCGTGAGTGAGATCAAAGTCACAATTTATTTTTTCTTTTTCTTCTCTCTCTCTTTTTTTTTTTTTTTTTTGCTTGAAGGCTTTGTTCTAATAGTAATAGTCAGCAGAAAAGCAGAATACCCTGATGATTACTCTGTTTTTAACAGATGACTCATCCTTTGATGAATCTCAAGGGAAAAGGGCACTGGGTTTGCTTATGTCTTTCCTGGAGTAGCTTCAGGCCTTAGTGAGTCAAGCCTCCTGCGCTAAGAAACACAAGTCTAGAGCGTTTACCACTGCATCAGTAATGAGCATGTTTTGCATCAACTAGAATACATTCCTTCTTGAGGTATATATTTACACCATATTACCTCAGCAAACATTAGTTACTTGGAAGCTGTTAATTCTAGTCTCATTTCTTACCTTTTCCTTTAAGTTTTAAAATACCCAGAAATAAAAGCTGTATCTGCTTCAGAGTTGTTCTGTCTCGCATATTGAATTGTTCCTTGCATTATTTCATTAAATTTATCTGTCAGGAATCCACTTAAAGTGTTTGAGGAGCTCCTCATTGTGCTACAAAAGGGTTAAACAACCTAAGCTAAAAAGCCTTCAACAAAAAATACTGCAATAACTTTAATTTCACAGTAGAATAAGATCCTATATTTTCTGTGCTCTAAAGACACAAGATATAATTGGGCCAGGGAACAAATATGCTTTAATCTTACAGTTCAGCATACTGAGTTCTGTAATGTATGTAGGCACACAGTGCACAATTGCATCGCTGCTCTTGACAAAGTCTACACCAGTTCAGATAGAGTTATTATGTATATATGGTTTAAATAGGGAACACAGCTTTTTACAATAAGGAGTGTGCTTATACTAATTAGGCTCTAATATGTCCAAAACACTTCTGTGATTCAGTTATGTAATGTAAATGTTCCTTTTCAGATGTGCCCTCCACATAAGACAACAACAAAGCAGCAAACAGAGGAATCAAGGGAAAAAGTTCTTACTTAAGTTTCCACTATCGCATTTGATTTTTCAGTCCCCATACTTTCAAGATCCCATATTCTTTTTCCTACATTTTGCGCTATACCATCTATTGAATGACTTTAATTGTAATTTTGAGTGCATATTTTGATTGGAGCAGCATTTTTCTGCACAGTCACAGACTGCAGTGACCACTGAAGTCTGCTTTTAAGTATTCTTAAAGAATATTTCAGTTGCTATTTTGTTTGCTTGCTCACTTTCTTCTTAAAGATGGTAAACAAAAAGCCCATAATCTGTGAGGGTCTAATTATTATCTATATTTAGAAAAAGCAGACAGTGAAGTATTTGAAAACGTTTTTTATATAAAGTATTATTGGTAGAGAAGGTATTTATATGGCTTCCTGTGTTACAGCATCACGGCCTATGAAAATCTTCAGGAATCTTTACAACAACCCTACAAGATAGGGAAGCTAATTATTCCCATTTTACATACAAGCAATTAAAACACGCAGGGACTAAGCAACATGCCAAGGTACAAAGAACTTGGAACCAAACCTGTCTTCCAGATCCTGTACTAACACTCTTGCGTCACACAGCCTAATTGCTTCTTCCTCTAGAGATAAATACATGACAATTAGCTTAACTGAAGGAGTATATTACAAAGTTCAACTGCAGAAATTATCTTTCACACAGAATATATTCCTGATTTATGTATTTTTGAGGTTTAACAATTCTCCAGTTAACTACCTTTGCCCTATCCACTTAACCCCCCTCCCAACCATTACCCAAACCTGCAAATAATGCCAGCCAAAACTATCTCAGCTCTCACAGTTATAAACTGACTACACAGTAACTTGGAATAAGGATATTAGCCTTTTCAAATGAAGGAACTGCGAGCTCAAGTGCTGAAGATGTCCTTTGCTAGTTCCTTGATGAATGACTTCATGATGTAAATCCATTTTGTTTGCTTGCATGCAGTTTATCATTATCTACATTGCTCTACATGTAAGAATAGCCCATGCTGTTCATTATTTATCACTCCCCCAATCTCGTGTGAATCAAACTTTGCATGCAACAATTTTATTTCTACCGGCTTATTGATTAAAAGTGTTATGCAATATAGAGCGAAGAACTGATTCCAGCAAGATGCCAGTAGAAATGATTCCTTGTTTACAGTTGTATTGACATCTGTTAGTTTGCCAACTTGTAATCCAGTTAGTATGCCAGATTCATTCTGCATCATTCTTTTTAAATCAAAATGTTAGATAGTACTAAGTAAAGCCTTAGAGAAGTCTGTATAAATTACATTAACAATATTATCTTTACCAACCGAAGCTGTAAACTAATAAAGACGGATATGCAGTTAAACTAATGTTGATTGACATATATTTTACCTCTCTCCTTCACTTCTATACCAATAGAGACCCTGCATCAGCCATACCTTTATTCCACCTAGGACGGATGTCAATGACAGGCTGTAATCACTTCAGTAATTTTTGCTAACTTCAGATATTTATTTACAGACAAGAGTAAGATATCAAATTTCAGCTAAATTAAAAGGACGGAAAAAAGACCTAAGGAAGAGCTTGCTGGACTGAAGATTTCTGAATGTTGGCTGACTCTGAATTAGTTTCCCTGTTTCTCCAGGAACTTATGATATGCCTCATGCAAGGAAGACAGGGCAAGATTTCAAAACTGGCCATCTGTTATACTGAAAAGGGAGCTGCTTGACAAAACAAGAACTTGAGCAATGCAGAACCACAATCCTTTTCACTTCGGCAGAAAGACAGTCCACAGACTAAAAAACTCCTAAACTACCAAAGCCAAACGTACATTTGATCAGCTTACCATTTATGTCTAATTATTGCAAATTAAACAAACATCAGAACCTTCAAGGATCTCAGTCAGCTATTTTCCCACCCTTCTGGATTTCTTGGTCCTGTCATCACAATTATTTCTGACGCAGCATCTGCCAAAATGGTGCAGGGAGTTGTTTGAGGAGGGAGGGAAAAAAGGAGAAAGAGGAGCAGGAAAGGGGAAAGAGAAGGGGCAATAACTTATTTTAAGTCCTCTCTTTACACGGAAGCATGAACTGTTAATGCAGTACCTCCAAGGTCAGGCTTCAAGAGCTTCAGTTACATGCTGACTAGTCTCTCTGTCCATGAACTTGCAAAGCACTCCCTCAGCAGCTGCAGAAGGGAAGGTAACGCTGCTTAAACTTGGATGTGTGTCACTGTTTCAACTGAGGGGCTGACTTCCTCAAATCTGTATTTTTCCAACTTTAAGTGATCAAATTCCCACTGCTTAGAATCATAATCCTAGAGTTTTAAAAATTCCTTGTGGTGCAGAACACAGTGTCATGAAAATGCCTTAGTCTCCATGTTCTCGTCTCCCCCTTGCCAAAATACAGCAGCTTCTGCTGGCACCCATCCAGAAGAAACACAACATCTAGCCCCAACAACCTCACATCCATCATGTTTGTCTTAAAAGCTCAAAGAAGTTGAGGATGCTATGTGATGCTGAAGCAGTGTTTCTATTCTGAAACTGCAATAAAACAGTATTAGTATTAAAATTTTGCTAAAGTTGGACAATTTCAAATGACAAAAACTCAGTTACTCTTTAACACAATGCTCTGATATTGGCAACCTTGTTTACACTCATTCACAAGGGCAGGGAAACATGATTCAGGACTATGGTTACTAAATCAAGATTCCTGAAGGAAGCAACCTAAGGCAAGTAGTAGATTTATCTTGCATTTAATTATCCACATCCTGACACATACAATTCCCAGTTACGCCCAGAAGACCCAGATACAGCTTCCTGAAAAATTCTGTAGAATAATAATTTTACACCTTGAAAAAATTTAAGACGTCCTTCAAACTGAGTGTGCATAAAAAACATACGTTATCCAGAAAACCCTCTACAGAGGGGGGGGAAAAAAGGCCTAGCTGTTCTAAACAGGAGATAAAGTGAATACTTACAAGGATATGGTTATAAGGAATGTGAGCACATGGTCCTCCTTTTTCAGATTCTTACCTCAGAAAAGATGATATACTAGATGTAAAGCGATATTTGGCTAGACTTAGATTCACTGAATGAATCTAAGCTACCATTTCAGTTTATTTAATTTGAAAAGCTGGTTAAAGTGCTGCTTTCAGCAACCTTTTAATATTGAGAGGATCTTCTGGTTATTGTAGTCACGCTCCAAAATGTCTTCAAAGCCATATTAACTTGTATGTCTTGCTGAAAAAAGAATCATGGCTACAATGATTTTTTTTAATTGAAAAATGGAACAAAATCATTACTAATGCTAAACTAGAAAAGAACCATCTTATTGGCTGCGTGATGTTTTCAACGAACTATATCTGCAAACATTACTTCAGACTAATGTGAAAGAAATGTCGCAGTCAATAGATTCTCTCTGCTTCTCTCCCTTCCCTCCCACTTGGTTGCCATTTATTTAATTTGTGTACATCTCTTCCACTTAGCAAGTCGTTAACCAAAGAGTAAACAATTCTGGAAGCACTATTTAAAAGCATGTTCTAACAAAAACTGTAATGGCTTTAAATTTACTTTTAAAATTACAATTAAAAAAAGAGAGATCTTTTTTTAAGTTGAGGTATCATAGAGCAAAACAAGAAATGCCAAAAATTGAGAATTAGCAAAATTATGTCTTCTGTATTACAGAACCTATCCTATAATATTTTGAGTTCCTCCTGCTTAGCACACAATGTACACCAAACAAGCTTAGGGACCAATTTCACTATGTCCTTTTGTCTTTCACACTTTGTTTACAGCAGTGTTAAAATGGGTTAAAAAAAAACAACCTACAGTACTGCCCTAGTAGAACTTGATACACACTTTGTTGCAACTAGTTTGAGGACTGAGAATTGAGAACCTCAGCTACAAGTTGCACCAGAAGTTTCTGCATATCAAATTTGCTATTATTTGATGTCAGTGGTGTAGGCTTCATACAAAGATGAGAGAGTGCGCGAGGGGGAATGACTGAGATTGAGAGAGAGAGAGAGAGAGAGAGAGAGAACTAAGTATTATATCAGCAGCACCTAATCAAAATGTAAATTCCCAGGCTATTTACCATTAACAGTATTGCTTTGTAGAGAGAAGAAACGACAACCATTCAATAATCTTGTAATAATAGTGTAAGTTACTGTTTGATGACAGTAATAGTCTCATCTGTTCAATTTATAACTAACATCAACAACAATCATTTAATATTTTGAAGTGAAGAATTCTATTAAGAAAATGCAGTTGTGTGCAGGATGATACAGGCTATCTATTCACAAATTAATGTTTTCCTTTGGAATTAAACATCACGAGTTGTCCTCCAAACAAGGACAGGTTTGGTGGGGAGACTGAGGGGACCACAGTCCATGTGCTTTAGGTATTTTCCCCATCTATATCACAGGTGCATCCAGCCCCTGTACAACCCCAAATACTATAAGTCTGGAAAGAATAAGGACGAGGACGAGGACGAGGAGAGGAGAGGGACTTTGAACTGTTTGATTTATACAGATACAACAAAAATATACCTATTTCTACTGCAAAGAAAATTACGCATTTTTGCACAAACTCTTTCACTTATTTGTAGCATTAAAAACGCTGAGTATAAAGTGAGCCATACCCAAATGAGTACAAATATGAAACATGTATTTTTATGGGCAAATACAGAAACCAAGGCTAATGCAGATGTGCTTTTGTGCACCTCTGGGTTGCCTGGGCAGAATCTGAGGTGTTGTAGCAGTCCTGGTTTCCTGTATGAAACTCAAGTGAAGTGTGACTACACACACCTTAAAGCAAATGGTTATCATTTTTTAAAGGTAATTTTGAAAGAAATAAAATCTGTTTACAAACTTTAATTTGATATTGTAAGTCTTTCAAACCCTTATTTGGTAATAAGTAGTCTCTTTCCACCAGAAAGGCCAAACTTAAGTATCAAGGAAGTACTTGATAAAGATTTGCAGAATCAAGCTCTAAACTAATGCAAATAAATTCTTCTCAGACAATAGAACGAGTACTAAGCAGCTTGTTGGGCCGCACAAGAGAAAATACATCTAATTTAATAACTATAGATTTGTGAGAACTAGAAGGGGCCTATACTCACTTTTTCATCAGACTGAAAGGTCTTGGTTCAACAACTTATGCTACTGCTTCTAATGATGACAATTTTCAATATATAATCACAGAATTTAACAAATGCACAGGAACACTGTTTCCTTCAAACATTTGAAGTGACAGAACATATTGGAACATTAAATACATTATCTGAAGCAAATTATTACTTAAACATTAAGCTAATGAGACAGTCAAAATGCTGGAAAATTATAATCTCATCACAAATCAGATCACAACGTATCTCAGCTAATTAGCAACAGAAAAGCAGCAATAAATTACTTGCATTTCTTGTTGTCCACTTACTCTGCTTTCAGCATATTCTGAATAGTTTTAAAAACTAAATCATTACTTCTTACTAACGCAGAATAGTTAAAATACCACATTTATATTGTTTCAAAGTGTGTTTACTCTTAGAAGCCTATATAGAAAAATATAAAAGGCTTTTTTTGGGGGGGTAGCTATGGATTTGTTTCAGGGCATAAGGTAACAGAATTTATCTAACAGATATTAGATACAAGCCCATGTTTTATATATAAAGGACTGACCAAAGGACAGCTCAGAGCACAACACTGTTCTAATTATATCATAGGAAAGATTTTACCCAAAGCAAAAGGAATTTTCTGAGGAGTCAGAATAATGCAACTGACACATCTCCTCCGCACCAATGCATGGATAATTCTTAAGGCCTGTTAACAGGAACAGCACTGTGAGGAAGGACCTGGGGCCTCATGCCGTCCTACAGCTTGGGAAATGTAAAGGTCTGCCGCATAAGTCAATCACTGTATCAACACCCCTCTCTGAAACACACCACAGAAACCGTCGCTGTGAATACAGAAAGCTAAAGGAGCGCAAGACACGCTGCTTATCCTCTTTCTCCAGCCCTCCTGAATGTGGTACAAAACCCCAGAGTCAGATCACAGAACACATCTGGAACCCTTAACAGATGCACATACATGTATTCGTGGGAGGTTTGAGTTGAAATTAAACTATGTTTTCTACTAGATACACCTCAAAGCAGAGAAGAGCAGAAGAGAGGTAAGGTGAGAAGTACCAGAATAGAGCCCCCAGGCTTGTATTTTGCATTCAGGCCCAAGCGCCCCCATTTATGCTGCCAACACAGGGGCCTGCACCACTGCTTCTGCCCGTGGGGCCTTCTGCAAAGGAGCTTAGTCACAGAAGGGCTGCTGCTTGCTTGAGCGCTGGCCTAAACACAGTAGGGATATAACTTTCCAAGAACTTAGTCTTATGAACTTGAGCCCAAACTCAAGCAACCCTCCCCAAGGCAGCACGGACTTTATTCAATGTTCAGATCTGGGATAAGGCTGATAGCTCTGCTGTCAGCTTTTTCTTCCCACAGAACGCTCCACATTGCTCATTTCACCCTAAAGTGGGGATTCTCAAATCAAATTATAGCAAAAGTTTTGTTCATTCCAAATCTTGGAGATAATCTTGGGGTGTCATTTCAAGCAATTGTCAAAGGTAGGTTTTCTTCTCATTGCACAGCTGCAGATCGGTGTGGTGATCTGATTACCTCCCTGACATTTCATAAGATTATTTTTTAAGACTTGCATGCTCGTTTACTGCTTTTCACAGGATGGTACAGAAAATGAGGCAGTACTCTCTTAAGAGTTAAAAAAAAAATAAATGAATAAAAAGCAGGTCTGTTTCCTTCTGTGACATTCACCCACAAACACTTCTCCACAGCAATGGATGAAAGGCACTGAGCGAGACCTTTTGGTGAAGCTGGAGGTAAACGAGTAACAGTTGATCCTGATGCTGGGAAAAAAAGTATCTGTGAATTTTCATATTAATTATTCAGACTCTACAAAGTAAATAAATAGGTCAGAGATGCAGAGATTCTTATACAGACAAAGTATCATTTAATTGAGCATGGGAGTGTTCAGAGAGGGAACGTTATGAAAAAGTCTAGTGAGAGTGGGTGTGGTGCAGAAACAGCAAGGCAAAATGTTTTCACTTTGTACCACATATCACTTTCTATGCTGTTCAGCTTTACGACCTTTTTCATGGGGGGTGCCTGCCACGAGATTCATTCTCCAGGCACGCGTGAGAGGAGAGCCCCTACCCCGAGAAGATCTCTGTGGCAGCAGGGAGACTGGTGAAAGAGGAACAAAGATGATGATTATTACTTTTCTGTAAGTGAATGGAAACACTTTACCAGGTTGAATCAAAGCACTAGATACACTTTCCAGTGTATTCACGCTCCCTTCCTTCCACTTTATATTCAGACCCGGCCCCCTTGACTGCAATAAGTAAGTCATAATCAAACCCAGAAAAGTGCTCAGTTACCAACTCAAAGTGAAAACTGCTGTTTGAAATTAATTAGTAGTCCTGTCCTTAGAAAGGCAAGACTTGCCACCCTTCTGCTTGTTAGTTCTGGGCCTCCCTCCCATGTGCCACAACGTCTTTTCTCAGTTTGCTTTCTATATTCAGTCACTTCTAGCCAAAGTATTACCAAGTCTCCAAAGTGGGTTTATTTTCTTCTTCCTATAGGAGAGCTGATATACTCCATAACATTTTATATCCATCTGTCAATGATAAAAAACCCTTCAAAGCATTAGCAACTGATGGGAAATGAATAGTGGTTCAGAAACTCTGAAGAGGTGAGGAGTGCTGCAAGCAAAGAAGGAATTGGAACCAACAACTCAACAGCGTAGGAGGAAATACTTAGTTTGTGCTTTTAAGCTGTGCCGGGCAGGGCATGGTTGCCCCCTGCAAAGGATTTCCCTGGGGAAGGGTTCTTTGTACTAGCAATGGGAAACATGAAGGCAGGGGAAGCATGAGCTCAGCATCAGAGACAATGAGCACAAGGCGCCTCGCAGTGACTCACCCTGCTGCTGGGATAGAGGAAACCGAGCACTCCATAAATCAGCATCTTTTGCTAACTATCCAAGTAGTGGCACTTGGCACTGGGGAAGGCAGCTGTTCACTGCTTCTAACAGCTCACAGGATGGTGCTGGGAAGCAGCAGTTAACAGAGATCGGGGAGGAGAAGACATTTGGTGACACACTGAGAAGGCAATAGTACAATAAGATAGATACTTAAAGGAATTAATTTGCCTTCACATAAATAATAGACAATTGGGTTAAAGTAATATTTCAATAACACTAAGGTTCTGTCAGAACAAAGCAAATTTTCTAACTTGTGGACCACTGAGCATTTTTCTTCTAAGCAAAACCCCATTTTTACATAACTTACGTGCCAGTAATGCAGTTGTCTCATAACAAAGTCCGGTCTAATATTTAATAGAAAGCATAGAGCTAAATTTTGGAAAAACATTTCTCCTCACAGTTACTAAATTTTAAGTAATAAAATTATGGGCAAACTAACTGCAAATAACCCAATGTATATTTCTCAGCTTTACTGCTTTTATGTTTAGCATGGTAATACTTAAGAATATGCAGGAAGGAGGCCCTTTTCTGATGGGCATTTTATGAACAACAAAACAGTAGATATTTCCTGCCTTCAAAAGCCAATGTGCTTCTACTCTTATGGAATGCAAATAATACCCCCGAACACTGAATTAAGTGATGCACCAAATATTATATTTGTTTTAGTATTAATTTATTAGGAGGGGTTTGCAAATAAGTTTCTTTTATTAGAGGTGGCTGCTTTTGCAGCCACACTTAAAGGCTGGAGTTCAGGTTGTCTCTTCTCAGGAGTTTCTCTCATCTCCCCTCTAGTTGCAGAAGGATTAAGAGACTGTTTTATGTTATGCTCATTTTTTTTACTTATTACCTTCTCAAAAATATCAAGAATACAATCTAGAGTAGCAAAACATTTTTCAGTTGCAGTTCCTGAACAGATGTGACGTAGATAACTGAGAGCCTCAAAAGCTCCTCGTGGTTGGGGAGCTGGGTTCCCTCTATCTTGCCGTTCCCCTCAAGCCGTGCACTGCTCCCTGCAGCCCGGCTACACGGCCAGCGGCTTCTGAGGTGGGTCAGGGCAACCCACACCTGACAATCACTGGTTCTACAGGGAGGACCCAAGTGCCAGCTGGGGCTGTTTGATTCACCTATGATCTCATTTTACATGTGGGAGCTAAAGCAAAGGACAAGCAGAGTCTCCTAATATTATATCAAAAGTTTTGAAACCATAAAAATAACAAACAAATTGAGTGAGGTTAGGTTGTGAGCAAGGGATGCTCTTCACAAACTACAGCCATTTTAGAGGTGACTAAACATTCTCAAAACCATTTAAATGGCTCTGTGTTGCAGAAAGGCAAAGGCTCGCTAAGTAAGTAGGTAAAACTATTGAAGAGGCAAAAACTCCCCCTCCCTTGTCCCAAGGAAGTCTCAAGGAATTCAATTTCCTTCAAAGAACTGAGATGACTTATTAAAACAGCAGACTGCTCCTTTAGAAATAGAAGTCCTTGGCTAACAAACCTAAGCCATTTTGGTTAAAATAATCATAGTTACAGACAGATAAAGAACAACTGCCTTCCAGTGTCTCATCTCCAAACTAAGAGAAACACTTGTAATGTGAAAATCAAAGTATCTAACTTTTTTTCCCTCCCCCCATAGAGAGGAAAAAAAGTCAGCTTTGTTTGAGAAAGAACTCATCACTACGAAAAGCACTTCTTCAGCTTTGACAGTCTGGAAAAACTCTAGCCATTATAGTAAATATGAAAGATGAAAATGAAAAAATTATCACCAAACAATCCCTCAATTTTAGCCTTTCATGCATTCTCAGTACTTGAATTTCCTCTACCAGGAGTAGGACAGCCTTCAGAGGATGAACAGCAGTGTCTGAAACCATGGAAACTGTAGTTTGCCTGTTTTTCTTAAGAGTTGGGCAACAGGCCCTGTCTGAAATCTATTTTCCACAAGGTTTTGCAATTAGCAGAGTCAAGTATAAATGCAGCAAGTTAGGGAACAAAAACAAACAACATTTCATACTTCATCCTAAGAGTTTCTCAGCTATTCTGAAAGTGTTTTCAGAACCACCCTTTGAGACTGAAATTGCTGGCTTATCATCTGGTGTTCTGACCAGGAGTGCTTGGAACTTAGAGGAAAGCAGGATAAAGAGCTGTACTGATGTGACACGGGTATTTTGCAAGATAGAATTTATACACCTTCTTTTTCAATATTTGATTTATTACTTGTAATAAAACTTTTATTGAGGGATTACAGAGAAGCCATCTGATTCAGCAATTTGCTCAGAGAAAGACAAGCCGAATGATGGAAAAGAGGATTTAAGGACAAAGCCTTTCAAGACAAAACCTTTCATGAATGTTGACTAGAATTTCCCCCTTCCACCCATGCAGAAAATGGTTACATAGAATGGGGTACCACGGAAAAGACAACTAGCAGATTTGCAGTACTACTGCAGCAACCAAAATGTTTGTAGTTCTCAAAATTGCAAACAAATCCTCCATCACCTTTTGCCCCATCCTCCAATCTTCTATGCTGAATTTTACAGAAGAGAGGACAAAGACGACAGAGGAGACCAATTATGATCTTTAGAGTACTTAAATTTGTTGCACAGCTTCTGCTGCCTTCTCTCTGCACCCCGTACTTTACCATTGATGAGTGAAGAGGTGGTGTGCCACACCGCAACTGACGAGCAAGATCTTAGTTACAGAAACCAGAAAAAGGAATTCCATTTTCTGCTGCATCAAGAAGTTCCTTTTTTGCAAGCATAAAGACTTTGCCATGATGGGTCTGCAACAAGACTTATCAGCCCTGACACACTGGCGTTATCATGCTGAACAGTTCAACCTCTTTGTCTCCCTTCTATTTCTTCATACTTTGTCAGCTTGTTAATATAAGGACTTGTTCTTTTGTTTGTGATGGTACCTGAGAGTCCAAAAGGGCCCATGAGTTCTCTAGTATAACAAGAGTAATGTGCATAGTAGGAGAGAAAGAATAAGCTGCAGGTTGCCTTCCAGGATGTTATGGCCCTGCTAACGTTGGGGAATTCATGCCTTTGTGGGCAGTGTCGCAGTTTCTTTCCCTCTCAAGAACAGGAGATATGCAGATGCATAATTTGCCGAGCTGCTAAGTCCAGAGCATTCGTTCAGGAAAAGGAAAGAGGTAAAGTGAAGAATGCACCTTCTAGCTGCAGCTACACGGTAGATAACTACAAGGCAGCAGACAAGGCAAGGTAGCATTATGGCCTATCTCTTATAATAAGACTTCCCTGCTTCCCCCGTAAGAATGTGTGTCACACAAGATATCTGTTACCATTAACTAACCCCCAAACCAAGTATTATGCCTTGCATTTCCAATACTAAAGTCTTCTACTGAAACCTTTTCCTAGTCCCTAAGTGAACTTGCAGCAAAAAAGGGAAACTATTTGTGGTAACAAAATATGAAGTTATTGCTTCCTTAAAGGAAGGGAGGAAAAAAAAAAAAAACCCTTACAAAGCTGGCATTTTGCTGAAGATCGAATGAATGAAGATGACTCTTTTTAAGAAGCTCTGTAGGAGCAGGTTTATAAGCCTTACCAACTTGAAAGTTTATTTTGAATCACGGTAAAGCCCAGCAGAAAGCAGATCTACTGAAGACAAAAATGTGCACAGCCAAACACAAACAGAACCACCACACTTACTCCTAAAACCATTTATTTTCCTAATACAGGCAGAGAAGCTGAGTTTATCTACCAAACTGCTTATGCATAACTCACAAATTTAGCAAAAGGTATTCATACACCAGTGTTACATTAAAGAATATTTGGATTCCACAGCTTGTTCATCCCCCCATGAGGCCCCCATCTCTCATCTTTGCTGCAACAGGCGCATTAGCCAATACATCTTAACATCTACCTTTTCAGGTAGAAACATATTGTAAGAATATTCACCTGAAGACTAGGAGACCCAAGCCTGTAGTAAAGTACGAGAAACTTTCAGATTATACTGAGTGGATGCAACAATGAATACAACCTCTCCCCTCCCCCAGGATTTTTACTTTCACTCAGAATTTTTAGAAGTTGCAGCAATGACATAGGACATCACTTTTCATATATACCTTAGAGTCAGCTTAACAGACGTTTTGGCCAATTGGAATAAATAGCTTGTAATTTAATAAATACATCAATTGAGATTGAAAGTGTCAGACCTTAAGTGCAAAACTTTGGGGTTTATCACTTTTGCACCCAACAAACTTAACAGACACAGTGAAGACAACACTTGGTTTCTCTTTTCTTTTAAATAATAGCAACAACTTAAGGAGGAAGAAAGCTCACAGACTCAATCTGCAAAGATCCAGGAACAAGAGAGATTTTTACATTCAAACACTGACCTACTTCCTATTATAGCTTTCTTCATAGCTGAAGAACACACAGCGCTTCTTTAGTAAAACTGAAATGCTGTGGCATGTGCTTCTGTAGACAAATAAAATGCTGACAGGCAATGCAGTAAACCAAACCGTGCCACTTTTTCCTCCTGTGAAAGCCCTTTAAACATTGGTATTACATTATGCACTAGGATAATGACTGCACGCTTCATAAATGGGACAGAAAGTCAATTATTCTACACACATTCTCTGTCATAGCAGTGTAAGATCAATGTGCCTATAATCTATTTTATAAATACTTTGACAAAAAAAACAAACAAGAGAATTAAATTCTTAGTTTCTTAACACTTTCCAGACTTGCTAATACATGTACTGCAACTCATGAAGATTATTTATAAAAGATGAAATTCTGTACAGCACCCTTAGAAAATGGTTTTTATTAACCCTCAAATACCATGTTTGTTAAAGCCCTGAGGATGTGTTACAGTTAACAATTGGCATGAAATTTGAAGTTCTACACTGTTTTGTATTATGCAAATATAAAATGCATGTTGACAACTGGTGATTAGGATGATACATTAAGTATTATTTGATTAAAATCAACAAAAGACCAAGAAAAACTACCAGTCCTAAGTACTCCCAGTTCTAAATGCAACACTGTCCCAGTCACTGGAACAAGCAGCATGCATACTCGTTAAGATACCTGCATAGGATGGCTGTTGTGAAGTGATTGGGGAAATTGCAAGTTTAAAATGTCAGGATTCATATTGAAGGAAAGTAGTATAGGCATAATATTAGATACCCTTTCCTTCAGTAGTCCTGAAGTGACTACAGTCACCAGCAGCATTTACCTTCTGCATTTTCATTTGCAAAAAATAAAATATAATTTTTTGTAAAGCAGAACATACCTTAGCTGTGCTATGGAAAACAACACAAGTTCTATGGAGTTAAATTTGTCAGTTTATCCTCATTAGTAGAGTAAAATACGTTTACCCTATTGCTGCCTATACACAAGATTATCCCTACATGTACATAGTAAGCCTAGGAGTGAATGGTTCCAGAAAACACTACCAAATTTCTTTAAACAACTGAAGTGTATATGGGGATTACGAATTATACTGTTGTGATAAGTAATTAATCAGTAAAGACAAGACATGAATCAATGAAATATGCATATGTTTAGGATGACAACTATTCCATCTAGTTAAAGAGACCTTACCAATTTTTTTTTCCTGTAATATTCATGCCCAACTTTTAAAGTTAGACACAGCACAGCCGAATATATTTGGTAGAGAAACATGCCAGAGGGAGGCTTTCTGTTAGCTTTCCAAAAATATTCTGTGCTAAATATTTTTGTCATATACTTAAATTTCACTGGGGCATACTTTTAAGCAATTGCATCTCAACACTTCTTTAAAAATCAGTACTGTACAGTAAAAATATAGCATATTACAATAAAAGATAGTATAGCAAAAATACTCCCTCAATAATATGAAACAAAGATTTAGGTAATTACATTAAATATTTTAACAGTTCATAAACAACTGCAAGAGCATTTTTTGCTGTATTTTATTAAACCTGCACTCAGTCTTGCATATGAAAAAATAAAAGGTAGCATAACATTCCAGTAAAAATCCTTAATAATTAAGTTGAAAAAAATGCTTTCAAAATGGTTTAAGTAATATAAAAGAATAAACCCATGTTCATGCAAATTACTACACTAAAAAAAAAAATCAAGTAAAGTATTATTCAAATTATTGACAGTGAAAAAGATTCCAACAATTCTGAACATATTTTCACTTTATGGGTATGGTTCCTGCAATATGAACACTTCTGTCTAATGATCACAGTATAAATACCTTTCTTTTCCAAAGGTTCCTAAAAGCTATCAGAGTGGATTATTGATATAGTAACTTTCTCACATGGAAGTATGAGAAACGGTCACAAGAGCATATGAAATCCCAGACTATATTAGTGATTCTGTGCTCCAATATCAATAATTAAAAGTGAGAATCTGCAGAACATACTGTTTGATCAGCATAGGTAGCGAAATAATTAGAAGTATACTTAAAAAGCATTGGTGACAATGAGTAGGTAATTTGTAGTTATACTCTCAGAGTTTAATTAATAAGTCTAACTTCAATCTTGTCTGCTTTGATAGTCACTAGCTGCAATCATTATTAAATAAGCTTTGGGAACAGAAAAGAAGGCAGCTTGTACCTGTAAAATCTATCCCTCATTGAGACCATGCCAACACACGCTAGAGCAAACAATATTTTGCACACTAGAGTTTAGCCCAGAACAAACAGCTCTGGTTTAGCTGGCCATAAACTTCTAAACTGAATTTACCCTAACACAGTGGTACTGCACAGAGCTTTACCTTAGCATATGTATATAAGAAGGAAGATGGAATCTGCTTTAAAATTTCACTGTAGTTGTATAAATTAGAAGTTACTAGAAGCAGATACTTCAGCCCTTTACATTCAGGAGCATTCAGAAAGATGAAAATACAATCCATTCGGGAAATATTTATTTTATTTTATTTTTAAAAACAGCTGTAGGGAAACTGTTGCTAAAAAAGACAGGAAAATTCATTACTCAGTAGATGCAGATTTCATTAGAGAAACAGATTTGCTAAAAAGCGCAAATATGGTAGAAAATATAGACTGATATTTATGAAAGGTGCCTTTTTAGGCCTTGCATTCCAAACACTTTATGCATTTTTTTTCAGCTAGTTAATATATTTGCTACATATTTAGTAGACAATATCACTGTATCTTTGGAACGATTTTATACAGACACATGGCAATACTATGATTCACGTGTGGACCACAGAATAATTTGAAATTATAGGTGTTTGTAACTATTGGTCTTCTGGCGGCCCTTGTGGGTTTGGAAGCTACTGAGACAAATTCAAAGTAGGAATAGTCCATCATGACCATTCTGTAAAAGAAGCAACAATTTGCATAACAAAATCAGTCAGAGGACAATTCAAAGTGGAGTAATTCCAATCCAGAATCAATAAAGCATCAATTGGGCTGTTGGTATTAAAACTCCATTATGGCCAAAAGAACTGAATTTGTATGTCTGAAAAGAAAATACATTTTCACAATCTGTGTTTTCCTTTTATTTTAAAGATAAGATTATTTACTCGATTTCTAGAAGTTCATGACTTGGACTTGATCTCAAACTAAAATTAAAATAAAACTTCTCTCTCTCTATATATATATTTATTTATCTCTGTCTATTACTTCACTTCTTAAAGGGTAGATATGCTGATTCCATAACTACCACAGTCAATGTTATAATGACTATAAATCTCGGAGGAATAGTCTGACCATAATTATTGCTTCAATGGGAATTTAGTAGCAATAGTAGCCAAACAGAAAGTCATAATTGCAGGAATAAAATAAGCTACATAATCCCTAATTTTACACCTGAATTTAATAATATCCTGGCTTAAAATACTGTAGATACGTTAGAATCTTTGATATCGTGTCTTGTGATAGTACCCGTCTTTCCGAAGTCTGAAGATATAACATGACACTGCGTCTAACAGGATCCACCACAGGAACTGCTTTGCCACAGCTCCTCGCTTTTATGAAGAAACAGCAAGAGCTTTGTACATAAAGTTTATTTATAGTAGGCTGATGCTTAATATTTAAACTTTCATCTATTTAGAAACAAAACCTGTAAAAAGAAAAATTGTTTAAGGGCTTATTATTAGACAGTTATTTTTAAAATGATCAGCCTTGACATTAGAATATTTTTCTGTCATCATAAGAAAAGGGAGTTTAATACCAAGGGAATCAGTCAGTCACTTTGAGTTCCATGATTCTTTGTTTCCAAACTTAACGAAAGCTGCTAGGATTTAACTGCTCAGCAGTAATTGACTTAAACACCTAGAGAAAATAACAATTAAAAAGGTACAAACAGTTTCCTGCTGTACAAATACATTAAAGTAAGAAAATATGAACGCTGAATAAATGAATTTTTAATATATTCACTCTTTGAAAAGCACTCTTATTCTGTATACATAAGCATCACAAAGTGTTTATGAAAACAACTGTTTTGAAAAGTAAATAAGATACGGGCAAAGAGAATGCTGTGCCCTACTTCTGTTGCTGATCTAAAGTTGATAATTCCCTTCCACACTTTGTGGTTTTATTCTTTTAGCTCAAATTTAGTTTGTGTGGATTAAAGTGTAATCTTCAGGGAGACATGGTATTCTAATGAGTTCTTTCAGTGCACATAATATCCAGAGTGAAAATACTGATGGACAATGGCATGTAATGACATATGTCAACCATGGGAGGGAAGTTTAATAATGCAGGACATGCCATGAGGAAATGTGGCTTCAGTTGCTGGCTCTGATACAGCTTTTCTTTATGTGACAAATCATTTCATCTGCCTAAATTGCTCTGCCCACAATTTAAATGGGGATAATATTTGTTTACTTTTCCAGATATTGTGAGAATTAACTTATCCATACTTGTGAAAGCATCTTAAATTCCTAAAATGGAGGTCTCTACTGGACCTTAACATACAGTTGACCTGTACTCTGCAAGTCTCTCTCTTGAATAGCAAGCAATCAGGCTCCAATACATTTGCCTCAATTTGGCACCCCTCTTATGCCACTTCTGCTACAACTAATAACACAAAATGTTTATTTCTGGCATACTGGCATTAGCAAAATTACACTTACCAGTCTCATATTTGGACACACCAGAACAACTGGATTGTTCATTGTACCTTCGGTCAATACCTGGCCACTCAGGTACAAACACAGCAAGACTTGTTAATCTTGAGCATTTCCCATCCTGCCACCTATTCCTGCTTCATCCCCACAGTCCTAGAGCTGCTTGCTTTTTCCGCCTGGTAAAGACTTGAGGGTCAGGTATAACTGCCCTGACATTTGGTACCACTCTCTTGCTGTTGCTCTGACTATGAATAGTAAAAAGCAAAAATATATCTAAAAATATAAAACTCCCCATAGATGAATGCTAAAGACATTAAGAAAAAATATATATGTATATTTGTGGCACATTGTGGAAACAGAACCTGAGAACTCTCCTGAAACATTTTTAGGAAAAACTGTTTCAGTAAATTCCCTCGGGATTAAGTAGACCAGGAAGGTTTGCTACATGCATATCCCATCGGCCAAAAGGAAGATGAATTTGCTCATAAAATCATAAATAAGTTATCAGTAACTGAGCTCTCAGGAAAATACAAATTAAAATGATGACCTTTGAAACGCAGAATAAACCCAGTTTAACAGCTGCTGAAGAGCAGGAAACATACCAAGAGGCTTACCGGCAAGCAGGCGAAATTACAGAATCTAATATTGTGAGTGCCCTAGCCAATTCCCTTGATATCACAGTTAGGTGCTGCTATAAGAGACAGCTTGATCCCAGATTAATTTTTATTCTGAATAATTGGAAGAAAGCTCTTGATAACTGTCTTACAGTCTGGACAGGAATCCAGACAGTTCCAAGAACAGTATTCGCATCATTCAAATCATGATTCCACTGTTTATTTAGAAGAAAGCATGACTATCTTAATCTACTGAGATCATATATCTATACAAGAGATATTACATCAACTTAGTTCAGAAATTGGAATTAATGCTTGAATTATTTAAAAGGAATCACTTGTTTTCCTAGTAAAGAAAGGAATGAAATACTTGTCATTAAAGCCTTTATAGAAAACATTTGATTCTGAAAACAAAAACAAACTTGCACCTCCAATGAAATTTCAAATTTTTCAAATTCTTTTTCCCCTCCCATCAGGTAATTTTAGTAAAAGTTTCAGTCATATTTCGTTACCTTGAATAGCCTTGCTTTTGCCACTGGTTAAGAGCACGTAACTGGACAGATCAACTTGTGTTCCCCTATTTGTTTGTCTGTCTAAATCCACAGATGAAGACTAGAGAAGAGAAATAGCCACAGTTCAGCGGGCACAAATTTTAACAAGCTTACCATGAAATATGGGTTTAAAACTAAAGCTGCTAGTCTGTATTATAATAAGGGTAAAGAAGTGTCAAGAGAACAAAGTGCTCACTGAAAAAAGACCAATTCTGGTGCAAATCCAATGTTGTTAAATTATAGAGTGACAATAAGGAAGTACAGATTGTCACCTGCTACTGCTTTATTCTCAAAAAATGAAAACAACAATTAATTAATTCCAAATTAGAGATTGATGTTCCAGTCACTGAAGGATTTCAAAAATACAAGCCATAGAAAAAGCAAGGCAGAAACGTCACCAGACATAGGATCCTAGAAGTTGCTGCTGCTTTGGAACAATGTCGTTTCTTCAGAAGGAAACAATGGTCGTAAGTAGCAGTATCACAAGATACACGCTAATAGATGCTATTCTGGACCGTGGTCAGGACTGACGGACACAGAAACAAGCAACGCCTTCTCCAAACTTCAGAACTGAGGGAGATTCAGAGCACTCAGCAGGACAGTTCATCTGAAAAGGTCTAGCCAGTTGAGCCCCAACACAGAGCACGGCCATGGAATTTGTTTTGTTTTGGTCTATAGAAGGACCTACAAATCCAACACAGAGCATTCCCTATGTTATTGTTTAGCTGAAAAAATATTTGGAATCGTGTGTTATACTAATGGTGATTTTTAATTAGTATTTTATGTCTGAATAAGAGGAACGTACTTTTATGGTACGATGGTTGAAATTGGTGTTACCTGTGCAGCAGCTGGTATTAGAAAGTGATAATTGTTTGGAACTCAGACAACCAGAGAAGCAGAATTCTGGGAGATTTCTTGCTCTGAAATATCATCAAACACTTCTAATACTATTAAAACGAAAAGATAATTACAAACCTAACTCTCCTCAATATAGTCTTTTTAAATGTCCTTATATGATTTCCCCATCCAGTTAAGAGTGCTAAAATTCTGCAGAAAAAAAGAAGAAAGAATAAGAAATACTTGGCTGTATATTTATTGCACTTACATAATTTGATGGAAGAACTGATCTAAAGGATAAAGTTAGATATACTTCCCTGTGCTGTGGAGCAGCAGTGGCAGAGTAGCTTTACAATATAACTTAAATTAACATGCATGCACTCATTCCAGAGGAAACATGCCTAAGGGATGCATATAATGGTGGAAGTGGGCCAGGGTCTGATCATAAAAGCTGGGGAGAGGATTCAGTCTAAGGAGCACATTTTGCTTCCCTCTCTCTCAGTCCTCTTTTTCCACTATGTTTTCTATGGCTTTTCTCTACCATCAATATAAACTGTTGAAGTTATTCCCATTCAGTAATAGGAAGAAAGAAGGATCTAAAATCCTAAAACTGATCTGCTCCTGCATTGGATTCTGAACAGGGCCAAGCTCTCCTTTTAAAAATTCAGTAAAGTAGAATTTATATAAAACTTTAAACACTTAGTTTAGATTCATTTGACAATATCAAATGCTTAACCCACACTTAGGAGAATTCCAAAGCACAGTCTTTGTGTTACAAAGGAAATTGAGGAATTTGGAGAAAATAATACAATCTTGCTGCATTCCGGAGAGTTTTTTTAGGATGTGGCAAGAATGACAGGTAGGAAGGATTAACCTTCAAAATTCCTTCATTAAATTACTTGCTTATCGAGATTCAGTCACTTACACCCACACATTGCAAGCTCAAAAAAATCCCTAGATGATTAACATAATTTTAACTCTTTCTAAAAGTTTCTAAATCCTTAGAAATTCATTAATGAATTTAAGTTGTTGTTAGCTTTAAGGACTGTACATGCTGGCCACTTACGTTCTGCAATACTGAGAAAAATAAGAATCTAGTTGTTTATCAAAACGAGATAAAGGCACCATCGTTTTATTACTTCCTTTCATTAGAGTATATTTATTTTCACAAGTCCACGCTGTGAGTTTTTCTTTGTTTCTTAACATAAAAATACTCTCATTGTTTTCCTTACACATTAGCCACCAAACTCTCATGCACAATCTAGATACAGCAAATCCTTATATGGGCAATACAGGAGAAAAAAATCTCAGGGAAATATTTCAATTTTAAACTTTTGTTTATTATAATAAAAGTTACAAAGTTTTGAATCAGTGGTAAAAAAAAATAGTAACTACATCTTCGTTTGTTAGAACAACAAACTGCTAAACAATGATATGTGCATGAGCTAGTGATACCATCAGCTGAGAATCTGATGACTCAGAACACTGTCAATTTTGTTTGTCGACGCTGTTAAGCTTAGTACCCTATGTCACAACTTCTGAGTAGTTTATCTACAGTAACCCTGAAGAATGCTAACTTTATTTTTCAAAATTAATTGCTATGCTTAAATATTTAGGAAGAAATATCAAGTTTCAAACACACCGGAGTATTTCTGATAATTCAAAATCAGTCCTGCAGCTGGAGACAATGTAAATTTGCTACCTAAAGTAGAACTTCTTGCATGAAAGGCTTCTTATGTCATAGACTACTCAGTAGGTCTGGGCTGAGCCATGTGAGCGACTGCTGCCCTGTCCCAAGCGCAGCTACACAATAGTCCCTCTCTGTTGCAGCAGAGTGGAGGAGGGAGCCCGACTGCTCCGCTGCCTGCTGCCTTCCTAAGCAGCACTGCTCTCCCAGAAAAATCCAACTCATTTACCGCATGTGCTTCCCTAAAGTGAGTTACTTCTTACTTCCCCCCACGGCAAACTCAGCAGAAGGCCAGTGAAGAAATTGGAAAACAAAAAGCATTGCCTCTCTCCACCTCAGTCAAGCTGGAGAAGGGAATTATTCTAACTTACATCATCAAAGAGCTGTGGATAAAAAACCAAGACACACTTCTCCCACAGCACCCAGGATTCTGCCTGCTTCTCCACTTCAGGTATGCTGGGTTTGCGCTCTTGGGCTACCCTTGTTGAGGGTTAGGTGTAGCTTGCATTCCTTTTATATTTTGTGTAAAAAAGGAAAACAGAACACGGTAGAGAAAGTATGTCAAAATGCAGTTTGTGGCCTCTTAACCTTTCTGTGAGAGTATGCTCAACCCTCAGGCTGCAAACTGTGAGCATCACTGTGATATATGCTTCACCTAAATATATGATAACATTCTCAGTATGTATCTTTTTTTATTGTAGTTGGAGAAGGGAAGAGGAGGAAGCTGAAGAAATCCATTTAAAAGAATTGCGTATTTCTTTTAGCTGCTGATTTTCCTGACAATTACTAATTAAATACTTCACTTTTCTCTTTTCCTTATGTAAAATATACTCCCAATACAATCTTCTTCTTCAACCTTCTCAGTTATTTTATGCACATGGACAATTATACACTTATATCTTCCTGGTATCTCACCACTGTCTGTATCAGACCAATTTATGGTGAAAGGCAAGGTTGTTGTGATAACAGGCATGGGGAAGACGGACAGATAATGAGTATGAATTGTATATCCTCCCTTTCATGCTCTCCTCCCTTCCTCTACATACCAAGTTCACACATGCACACATTTTCTTCTCTCTCACACACACACTCACTGTTACTTTCTTTCTTTCTCTCTCTCTCTCTCTATCTTCTAACCTTTGCTTCTCTTACAAAATAAAACAGGTCATACATTTTTCAGTAAACAGTATAGAAATAAACTTACCTTTTCACATCCACTTTTCCCCGCAAATACTGTCCTCTGCAATAATACATGTACAAATGATGAAAGTCTTACAAGTAGGGAATCTTCCCACCCCTCTTACAGCGCTGATTTGCATTCTGCCTTTCATCACCTCTAGCCTCTGCCAGTGTCAACAATGACTGATTGGCTGTTGAAATATTAATACTTTCATCTCCTTTCCCATTTTAGTCTTCTGAACTGATGTAAAAATGAGATTGCAGCCCAATACTGTAGGTGACACTTATGACATAACCTATCACATCTCCTGATTTCCTACTTCTCTGATCAGTGTGTCCTTTGGAAGAGCTGCTCCAGTTGGACTCGCACACTGAAGCCTCCCTTCATGGGTGGAAAGAGGATGGGCAGGGAGGACAGATTCTTCAAGCTTTTGTCCAATTAATTCCATTCACTCTTTGTGGATTATCTCTGGATAAACCCATCAAACTCATCTAGCATTTCTGAAAGAACACTTGGAAATCTACCATTCTTTTTAGATACTCTGCATTCATCTGACTACATCAAAATCTCTGCCCCATCTCTCTCAACATCTGCCAGGTCATATCTAGCCACTAGCTCAATCTTCTTCCCTTATCTCTCCAAGGCTATGCTCACTCTGCATTACCCTCAGCCTGTTGTTATGCAAGGTTGTACTTAATGCAAATTTTTTTTTTCATTTGGATCTTCTATTTCTTTGTATTTGAACTGTATCTAACTCCTTTCTTTGTCACTGCCCCGGGATTTACATTTTCCCACCCTTCACCAAGCAGACTCACATCCAGGATCTGATCATCTCACGGGTCTTTACAGCACCTCCTATTTCGCTGCCCTATTTCTTTCTTGTTTCTTCAACAATATAATACCACATTCACATCTGTTCAGAGTGCACCTGCAAGGATCAGTTTCCTAAGCTCTCTGATCAAGATGTAACAATCAAGATGTAACCCTCTTTGCAGGTTTCTCCCACTGACACCTGCTTCTTCATCTTATTAAATACAAACTATTTGTCTTCACTTCGTGACCGATTTCCACCTGATCATTTCTCATTTTTATCAGCTTTCATCTCCTATTGGCTGATATTATTTACCCCTCCATCGCTCACTTGCAAAATTCCTAAATGCTGTTGCCTAGGGGGCTGGTCCGTGATTAATCTTACCTAGTACTGTGGTAGAATAAGTAATACTAACTCTATAACACTCTCTGTGGATTACATCGCAGATGTAAAAGAACAGATCTCAACCTAACAAAAAAAGTCGAACTGACTGTGAGAACTCCAAGCTCCTTGCCCATTTCCTGATAAACCTCTCCTTGCCTTTTTTTTTTTTTTATTCCGGTATTCCAACCAATACTAGTAATCATAACTGATCATTTAAATCTTCCACTTTTGCTTCATAAGCAGGTATGCTGTATTTGGTTAGGTGCCAGCCTATGCTTACCTGAGAATAAGAGAAGATCATTAAATCTTACTCATCCACTCACCTGAATATTGGTTGTAGTATAAGTTCGCTTTTATTATGAAGCCTTTTCAATTGAAATAAAGACAAGCTACTTTCGATTAAAAAGTAGAAATGCATAATGGAAATGACAATAAATATTTTAATACACTTTTTATTTGTGTCTAACACCAAATAACCTTCCAGTAGGTTTTCCGTTGACAACAGATTATTACTCCATGTGTACGAAATTATCTTGAAGTCTTTTAAAAGATTTTTGTACGATATTTTACTGCACTTCCTGCAGCTGTCCTCCAGTATCTCCAAATCCCTCGTTTTCTCATCCTCAACTTTCTTTCTCCCTTCTCCGTTATAATACCCACTTAAACTCACACCTTTGCATAAGGCAATGGTCACAATAATCTTCTCATTTGTTATCTAATCTCTGGATTATCATAATTCACCTTATTTAAGGGTGAGTACTGAGTACCAAATATGACCACTTTTCCAGATTCTCTTTCTCTATATTAATCTATAGCTATGCATTGTCCTCTAGATCCCACTGGCTTTCACTTGCCAAATCTCAGGTCAAGGGTACTTATTTTCAAAGCTCTCAGTAGACTAGACACTAGCTACCAATACATCTATTTCTACCAAAATAAAGTGCATTTTTTTCAGCAAAAGAGCTTAGAAAATTGGGACAAAGCATGGGACAGTGAAAGAAGATATTCACAGTCAAGGGAGCCTGGAACAAACCTTCAAACCAAACTAGATTAAAAATGCTTAGTTTCAAAACATGAGAGAGGATTATTCCTCAAAGTACAGCTTTCCTAGAAATTATACAAAAGAGAATCCTATTTAATTTTTACTTACAAAAAAATACATCAAAAAGAGACATTCAGAACTGGGGAAACCATCATTCCATGAGAAAAACTACTGGTATGCCAAGTCTGCTTAAACTTCAGAATGAAAGCAGTCTAGAAAGTATTTTAAGGGATTTGATACCACTCATTGCCAAGGAGCTATCATGGTGGAGCAGAAGCTCATACAGGCTCCAGAACTGACAGGTCTGAAATCATCACTGCAAGGTCTTACTTAGCTTCTTCATCAAAGCAGATTTCACCTGATTCAAAAATTGGGTTTGTTTTCAGTTACAACATTAAAAAGTGAGGACAAAAGGCTTAATCAAGAAACTTACTTGTGCCATAGCCAAAGCATACTAAATGGATTAATCATCTCTGTTCATATGCTTTTGTTATTTTTGTCAGAACCAGGAGAGTTAATAGCACATTTAGGCATAAACAGTGGGCACATGACAGTTGAGATGTTCTAAAAGACAGCTCACGTATGACCTTATTTGAGACTATGAGCTGGATGCATTTAGCTGATTGAACAGTGCTACAACAAACAACATGGATAATT
Organism: Struthio camelus; assembly: GCF_040807025.1. Taxonomy (NCBI): domain Eukaryota; kingdom Metazoa; phylum Chordata; class Aves; order Struthioniformes; family Struthionidae; genus Struthio; species Struthio camelus. Next base: position 43,867,755 of record NC_090943.1, on the reverse strand, counting down.
TCCTGCTTTGTTTTAGGTAGGAGAAGTTGGCAGCTATCTACAGAATGAATCAGAGACTTCTCAACATTACATTTTGGAGCCAAGCAAGTGCAGCTAGTGCGACTGAGCTTTCTTTACTCTTTTGTAAAGCCTTTAAAAATTACTATAAATGTTTCTCAGTAAATAGATAACTAACATTACAGTTATTTAATAGGTCTATTTCTCTTACAGTTATTTGTATTTCTGTATATACAGAAGCTGTATACTTACATTTTTCTTCAGAGGTAAATAAGAAGTACAAAAGAAAGGATTGCCATTGTTATTGAAATGATGTAACATAACGAGCCAATCAGAAAAGATAACACAAATTTGTACTTTAACTAAGGATGAAAAGAACATTGTCTGCAAGTGACTTACGAGACTAAAAGAACCTATGATATTTCTTAAAAACAAACAAAAAAAAAGAAATCTAGCATTTAATGCAATAGTCTCCATTTTTGTCAGACTGCTGAACTTAAATAAAATCAAATTAATATTTTCAGTGCAATGAGAGTTGCCTCCTATTACTCTTGGAGACACCTAAAAATAGGCTAAATGGGATTGGCAGCTGTGTATAAAACTCATTTAATTTTCACAAAAGGTTCTAAGGAGTGTTGCAGTAAGAAAATCAATATTACCTAGCTGACATAACAGTGAAATAGCTGGGTGCAAAGCAAGAAAGAAAAAAAAAAAAAGGTGCAAACAAAGTAAATGAACTGTGATCATACCAACAGGCCTAACAAAATTATCTTTGATCTTGGGAATATTTATGAAGTATGTGTATAATTTTTCAAGATGAAATTTCACCTATGGTTCAAGCATACTAATGAAACATTTTTTGACAGGATACACAAAACGGTTCGATTGGAATTACTCATCTAACAAACAAACTTGTATTGAAAAATAGATAGACTTAGCAACCAAACAGAATGCTTCTGTCTCAAATTCTCTTTTCACATCTGCTTATTAGGACTTTCTCTGACTGAATTAATTATCGTTAAGGAACCACACACAGTCTATCTAGTCCTATTAATAATATCTTTTAAAATAACCCTTCAGGTATCTTAGCAGGCATGGCAAAATTAGTATTTAATATTTCTCTCCTGAACTAATTAGGATGAACATAAAATATGAAATACAGAATTTGTAAAAATATTTTCTTATGAAATTACACATAATTATAGCCTTTTTCAGCAATGTGTATCTTTTAATATGGTACTTAATCTCTATTCTCTTCTATGAAAAATGTGAAATAATAGCAGGATCGACAAAGCTTTTCTTGTACCCGTGAGCTGAAAAAAAACTCATTTGTATTTAGTGTAGCATTCTCTAGGTATGTTTTATTATGAAAGCATATATTTACATATTATAAAAGTAGCACTAGATTAGAGATTACATACAAATTTTCTATACATCATCAGTGAGTTGAATATGTCAGTAATTTCAAGCCTCGCCAAATAATTCTGGGTTTGTAAGAATAAATTTGACCTGTTTGATTCCTTCCTTCCTTGATTTACATCATAAATAATCACGTTGGCTAACTCCCGTTTCATTATACTCATTTTTAAATAAAAACATTTATTCACTGAAGACTAATGAAATACATTCATTCTAAAACAAAGTAGAATGGCCATTACAGCTATAAAAAAGTGCCCTAACCCCGTACATTTTCCTTCACTTTTCTCTTCTTCCTTTTATCCACCTGACAAGCCATCTGCCATCTAAGCTTAGTAGTAGGGTATGTACAACCCTCAAAGTCAATTCACTCCCTAGGGCTTTTACATAAGCAACCATTTTTCTCTGATACAAACGTTCCTATTTCAGTAAGGATCCAAGTCCTCAAGGAAGCACGTGTTGAGAGCAAGATCCGCTTCAGAGAGAAATTTTGGCAATGGAGATAGAAAATGTGCTACCACACATGATAAATGATGATATAGGGAATAAACTGATGAAAGAAAAGAGACAAACAGGCAAAAGTAGGAAAATTTTGAAATTTCCATTTAAAAAACAGTTCTTTTTTTTTTTTTTAAACTAAGAAGGTGACATACACCTTGGGATAAGTATCTTCCAGTTACAAATACGAGCAAACAGAAAAAAAAAAAGTAATTAAGGTAGCAAGAAACAGAATACGGAATAGACACGGAAGAAGGAAACACTGCTTCTTCTGGTCCCAGCATCAGCCTATTCAAATCTACAGTTTGGGGAGTAGCTGTTCCAGTGCCCTGCTTTCAGTGGGTTAGGGGGCCACGCATCCAGCACGCGCAGGCAGAGCAGATGTACGACTTCCTGGAAGACGATGACGACAAGTAAAGAAGGGAGGTCAGAGAATACCCAAAGGAGGCCCTGTGCATCACATAGCAGGCACAAGCCAAGACGGCTTGGCTGGAAGGAGAACAGGAGCCTCAAAAGAACAGGCTGGGCTGAAGGACTTAGTCCTCTAGATGGAACGGGAGAGAGTCTGGTAGTGATTGCTTGTTGACGTTCAGTTCAGATATCTTGTTAAATCCAATACAAAACAGTTTATAATGCTGTTACTGTGGCCAGCCTAGAATTGTTCCAACTATATTACTGCATTCCATGTTTGCATGTTGAATAAAACAAAACAGAGATCTAGCATATCTCACCCGAGATAGTGACCGCTCCTCTTCATATAAACTTCTCACGTGTTTGGTGTCCTTTTCTCCATACTAAAGCCATGCTGTTGCCATACATATAAATATTCTTCCCTCACTGTGAAAATATCATACTACCAGAAAACCATACTAATTGGGAAAATACATTGTTAAAACTGTATTTGGTTGTAGATTTTTGGTATTCTTTAAACATAGAATTCCACCTAAAATAAACGTAAAGCAATATGTGGGAAAATATCTTACATGAAGAAGAAAGCTTGGCTTGCAGAACAGAAGGGAAAATAACAACTTCCTATACATGTTGCAGGTGGAGTTCTGGTAGTAACGCAGTCTAATGTGACCGAGAAGCAGAAGACAAAGGAGCGATGCAAATTCCAAACTTTCAGAAATTTTCTGTCTTCTGATTACTGTCACCTGACCTAATTTCAGTAAGGTTTTGCCTTTGCGGTAGGGGGCAGAGGAGGAGGGCAAAAAAGGAAAGGCATAACAAAGGCATAGCAAAAGAAAAATCTAACTTTCAAAAACTGCAAAATCATCTACTTATCACTTCTGCAACAGATCTGTAAATCTAACCTTCTGTGTTCTGTAAAAACAGAACAAGCAAAAATAGATGCTAGAAACCAGGCAAGATACCACAAAAGTGAAGCCAGATAATCAGTTCATATAAAATCATAGGATATGCTTCATGAATCATAACAGTGTCGAATAAACCTGGGATGATTTAGGACCAAAAAAGTTAGTCTTTCTAGAATGCATCAAACAGAGGTTTTTGGGAGCAAAGAGGTGGCGTGGAACTTCCTCAACGACTATTTTTTGCAGTGGAAAATGTTTGTGCATCATATCAGTGCCTCATCCAGGCTGTCAAGTACCTCACTGTATTGTGATATCTCACAGCAGCTTCACTATTTTCAACTAATCCTGGAGAGTGCATTTGACATTAAATTTTATTACTGCTATCAATCTGACATTAATATTTCTATTAGACTTTTACAGATTTTGTAAACTATGCTTTGTTCCACTAATCCAAGATGTTACATTAAAACTTTCAATTTTTGATGATAATAAGTCATAATAATTGGAAAAGAAAGTCAAATGGTCAAAATAAACTTCAGCCAGGAGCTACTTTCAGCGCTTTCCCTACCCTTTCTCTTGCCAAATTTTTCTAGGTTAACTTCCTTACAGGTTCTCTCTTCTCACAGTTAAGCTGAGTTTGCTTCTCAAAAATAATAAGGAGCAAAACTAAAAAGATATCCCCCCTTTCATACAAATGTCTAGGAGTTGGCACTATGGCTAACCACAGAAGGCCCATTAATTCACAGCTACGAGGAGCTCTGAACAACACACGGGATCGTTCCACTTTAACGATTTGAAGTGCTTCAGCCACAGCGGCTGTTCACAGGCAGTTAAGAAAGGGGCTTGCAAGCCTCCAAGAACATGGCAAAGAGGAGGAAACTTCCAGCGTTAAGTGCTGTACAGACAGTCTAAACACGCTCTTGTATTTGTATACACATAATGCCGCCTGGTCAATTTTAGCATTTGTTGTGTCATTTGGATTTATATAGGATACTTCTTGAGGACTGTCAGGATTTTGCTCTGCTCCCACTCATAACAACAAAAGGCCAGGACTGGGCCTCAATTAAGCAAATCCTTTCTACGGCTTCTATTCTACCAATTTTTTCCACATTAAATGACAGATAGCAAGCCTTTATTTTTTTGTCTTGCACAACAGGATGCAATATCAGAAACCATGCAAGCTAAGTTCCTAAAAGTTTCTGCCCCCAAACCATGAACCAAAACAGAGCTAATATACATGCTACAACAGAACTAAGGGTTTGATTTCATCCACAAAAGTTAATATCTTTAGCAAAAAAGTAGTCTGCCAAATGCATTCAAAGATGGAACATGGCTCTCCAGTTGCAGAGGTTACTACAGTTAGTAGCGTCCTTTTTTCCTAATCAACCCACAGAACTTCCATTGGTGTCAATACCAGGGAAAGCAGTTTGAATATACACCCATTTCTCAGTAAGAGCACAGGAGCCGACATCCCAGGTCAGGGTCTTGTTTCTAACAGTGGCCAAAAGGGCTGTCCACAGAGGAGTACCACCTTACATGGAGGTAACTTCCATGTCTTTCCAAAATGCATTAGGAGAAATCAAAAATTTCACCCAAATTCACAAACAACACAGCACAGTCACCTGAGCACCTATATTGCTAGCAACACACATAAAATTTAAAATAACAATTTAAAGTTGTATTTTAACAGTTGGTAGATTCAAAGCTTTGATTCCTCTTAAATAATCCAAATAGTCAAGTCAAAATTTTATTAATGTCCAGGAAATCATAAAGAACTCTGAAATGGGTTATCCATAGCAGTACAATTTACTAGGGACAGAAATCTCTTAACATGATCAAAACAGAATTCTGTGCAATAGAAAATCCGATAGGTAGGGAGGCGTCAGTTTTCTCAGTGCATGAAACAGAACCAAAGCTAAACGATCCTTTTGCTATTTTTCAGTTTCATTATTCTCATGGCAATAATCAAATTGCAGGCAACAGTTATTGTTGCTATTCTGCAAGTCAGTATAATAACCTGGCTCTGTTAAATTAACTTAATTCTGTAGGACAGAGGATAAAAAAGCTTTTTCAGTTCTGACTACACTTCTGATTATGAAACCCACTTCAAATGGCCTCAGAAACCCAAATATGAATATAAATAAATTATTTCACTCCTATTGGGTCATGATCTCCAATTTGTATATGTTAGAAATGAGTAGCACTTTCATGAAAGTTTTTTCATGCAAGCTATTACCCAAGACAAATTGAAACCTTAAAGGCTTTTCAAAATACATAGTAAAGCAGAGACTTATTTCTCCATCTGGTGAATATGAAACAAATGAAGCTAAGTTTCAAAATTGGAGACTGACATAAAGAGAAGAACATATAGGGTTAACATTCACACAGACAGCTCATAGTAGGTGAATAGCGTTGCGAAACAGTGTTTGAGAAAAACTCTACCCAAACTGTAAGTAATTGCATAATGCGTTCATTGTTGACTTATTAAATTATTTATTCACTTTGCACTGAAAGCATGGATGTTACCTCATTATTACGAAAGTAAAGAGACAGGCCGCACACAACATCAGTTGATTGTATCCTATAAATCTGGTTGCATTCTTTACACAGATACAGACTGCCTAATTGGCTAATTCAGCACACCTAAACATGCCTTTGCTGCAAAGGTGATCAACAGCAACACTCCCAGCCGTTACTTGACAGAAAACACAAAACAGGCTGCAGATGAAGCATTAATCACTTCTGTTTATCCTTTCATTCTGTCTGTACTGGGGGGAAACAGTTAGGAAGCCCTATAAAACCTTCTGAGCTGGTTTCATAATACAGCTTCTAACTTGCATGATAAACAATACTCCCTATTCCAACTTAAAACTGCCAAGACAGGTTTTTGAGCCTGCCTTGAAATTAAGCTTTGAAGTATTAATGTATTTACTTGCTGTACATTCTGCACATGACAGCCTATCTTTTCTCTGAGGTTACAAATACATGCACATACACACAGGTGTATGCCCATCAGAGAAAGAGGAAAAATATTAGCAAGGGGATCTCATGCATTGAAATAATTACACGTTAGGTAAAACAATTAATTAAAAGCTAAGAAAATTTTATGGCAGCAAATGACCTGATGGCACGTTGGCATGACTGCAGGCAGCCTAGCAAGCTCAGCAAGGGAACAAGAACTGAACATAGTAGAGCAGTGATGCGCTTCCCCAGCAGAAGCAAAACAAGAAAGCCAGGTGTCAATACAACACTAGTAGCTTTTCTAGATCGCACTGGCTTTGTCTAAGCGGTTTTCCAAATTTGTTTACTTGCTCATCGTTTTCGATGAAGGAACAGTGGTGTGTTGCAGCCAACTAGGAGTAGTGAAGTTGAGAAAATGTGTGTGCCTGAACATAAATCAATGCCACTTTGTGACAGCAAAGTTTTTCAGAGCAAATGAAATAATTGGAACTTTGCTATTTATCCAGTTCTTTTTTCTTATTGTGATTACTATCCTTTTGGTATGTGAACCTTTTCTGTGAATCAGAATACTTCTGTCATCTGCTGAATATGGATAGTCTCTTTACTTGAATGTATTTTCTATTCTTAATTTACATTTATTTTTCTGCAAATATAAAGGTTGGCCTTTTACTGACAGTAGAATAACTGATGATATAAAATGCCAAAACACCACAAAATGAAATAGGTCATTTGGTGCGCATGAGTGTTATCAACAGTGCAGATCTATGAAAAGATTAGTGGTAAATTCTTGGTGAGAGTCTAGCTGATTATGGGTTAACAATTGACCTTGGGTGTATTTAGTAGAAATGGTTGGAGATGAACTCATCCACAGCTCTCTGCCCACCACCTCTCCTAGATATTATCAGTCCCACAGGAAAATAGGATACGTGTCTACACACTGGCTTCTGAAATTTAAAGCCTGGCATCTTGGTGAAAAAACCTTTTTTAATCAGAGGCCTGCCGTCTCCCAGGTGGCAAGTGCCAGCAGAGAGATTAGAAGCATCTGTGGATGGTAACACCTTAGCCTGTTGCACTAAAATCTGCCAGAAGTCATTTGTCAGAGTCCTGAGACAGCAAGCAGTCGTCTCTCAAGGCACGGGGCAGATAAGGTGTAAAACTCCATGGGCTTGAGGAATACAGAGCATCCTTCTCAGGGCTGTTTTTTCCCCCTCAACCTCTTAGCTTTCAGTGTCATTTACAAAAATTAAAAGTTAAAGTAGGCCCTAGTAAAAGGGTCTCTCTCAGGCAGATTTCTACTTCCACCTCTAGAAAAAGAAAAGGAAAGCTATGCAATCCATTACAGATTACAAGTTGCTCATTTTCACCCTCACAACTATTTTAAGTAATTTGCACAAAGCAAACACGTTCTGAGGGGACCAGTTCTGTGAGCAGACTGCAGCCACAGTCAGTGCAGTGCACCTCCTTTCCATCATTGCCCACCGCCCTCAGGACCACTGCAGGAAGCAGCATAGGAGTGGGCTATCCGTACACCCCCACAGCCCAGGGGGCACGGCCAGGGGGCAGGTCAGAAAACACCTACCACAATTTTATAGCAGTCTGCGAAACTGTCCACAGGAACATCTGAAAGTCCCAGAACACAGATTTGTGAAAGCGTAGCGTGAAAGCGTAATGTATTCTTTTCTTGTGTAGATTTAAAAAAAAAAAAAAAAAAAAACAGCTGTTAAGATTCCTCTGAGAGAAAAGCAGGGAAATTATAGCAGATTTATTGTCAGAAGTCAGAGGATGTCCACTTCACAGTAATCTCTATCATTCTGTCAGGCAAGTAGGATATATTTTCCATTCCTAGATAAACTGAATAATAGACTAATATTAAAGTATTTTAAATGCAAATTTTGTAGGACACACTTTAAATTATAAGCAGTAATCACAAGCTCTATTCTGAAGTTATACCCATTTAAGCAAAGATAAAAAGAAAAGAAGAGAAAAATCAATTACTTCTGCCCTAGCTGTCCGTCTTTGAAACTACTGTACTCCATAAATGCACACCCTTAAATCACTTGAGCTTACAAACTAGGTATTTAGGAAGTATGAAATGTTTTAAGAGTCTGTTCCACTAGCACTACTAGAGATATATACTAAGGGGTTCCCTGGTTTTGTTACCCTAATGCCTTCACGATAAACACGAGGAAGAGAATGAATGGCTTGTTATAGGTCCAGTAAAAATGTGTCATCTTCAAATTACACCACTACGTGTTGTTGTATTTTTATTTCCCAGAGGGCATCTACTCTACAAATGGCATCTTTAACGATGACTGTACAGAGAAGGCAAGTCAACAAATACTTCGCAACTGATAAGAAATAAGGTTGTTTGATTTAATACAGGCTACAACTACATTTTGTAATACAGAACCAAACAAAATAAGCCTGAAACTTGCAATAGAGAGAATATTAACATGGAAATGAATTGGCAAAGGCGCTTTTGTAATAAGCTACAGTTAATAGTTATATTTAACTCATATATTAACTATAGTTAAGGTATATATTAACCATGTGTAATAAATATATCAGCAAGTGAGCTGCTGAGATATACACACACATGTATATAGATATACATGTATGCACCTGCATGCAAATATCAACAGGATGCATTTGTGAAAGGAAACATCTAATTCTTGTCTCCCTACTCCAGTCAATACGTTTAATCCCACCCCAAACTGATATTCAGCAGTGTTACAGACCCTCTAACGCACCTGTTCAGAGCAGCAGAGTAGTGGCGCATAAAGGGGAACAGTATATTCTTCATTGTACGTATTTCCAGCCCAAAAAACATATCTGAAAATTATTCTGATATACACCAGATGACAATGCCCTCCCCTCTCTTCCTCCTCTCCAGCCCATTTTTGAACCAGGCAGCTAAAAAAATCACAAGCACTACAGACACATTTGCACCACAACAACCATGTAAGTGGGGTTGGCAGCTTAGAAGACGGTTTAAAGTCTTCTTCCTCCACCAGGGTAGGCAGAATATGCAACTAGTCAAACCCAATTGGATTCTATGTGTCACAGAAGACAATCTTGCCTTAAATTATTACAAATACTAAGTTAGTATGCAGAAAAATAAATTACTTGACTGGAAAATGATAAAACCAAAGAACTTCCAATGTGCAATTTGTAAAGTAAATTTGAAGGCTAAAAACTAGGAAGCAAAAAAGCTCAGTTTTTTTTTTTTTTTTAAATAAATTCATTCCAGTGGGGGTTGAAGAATAGATACAAACCTACATTTATATAGGCACCCTAATGCAGAACAGGGCATATTTATCACTAAATTAGAAATAGTTATTTTGGAGTTGCCTGTACAGAGAAACTATGCACATGTACAGCACATCATGTGCAGTCATTTTTGTCTGTTACTTGAGGAGTGATTCAAATCAGAGTTAAAGTTTGCCACATTATGTGACATTTGTGATTGGCATTCAGAAAAGAAAGAAAAATCTTAGTGGATTAGTTAAGCAAGAAAGCCAGCTGCCTGGAGTGGCGAACAGTGTCGTATACAAACTGAAGCAATTAAATACGTGTTGCTTATCAGGTTGGCCATCTTTTTTATACTTACAATCCCATCCAAAGCATTTTCCTCATGAAGTAAAGGCGAACTTAGAAAGGCCTGCTTAATCATCTTGAGAGGTGCAAAGCTACTGAAGTAAGTAAACAAATTGCAACAAATTCAGAAGAGAGATACTACCTAAACTGTCACTTTAAACAGCTAGATAGTTTCATAGGGGAATAAGGGAGAGAACAGAGGACTACAGCATGATGCAGGCCTTGCAGGAACACCAACAACTGGCCAGCAATTACAAGGTATTAGAGAAGTCCACAATATCACAGATATCAGTATACAGGGAAAAGTACTCCCCAGGAGAATGGATGATATTACTTACACATCCAAGTGCTTGCTCATTAAACACGTCATTCCTATTTTCTCTCAAAGGACAAAATAATTGGGGGAGAATATTTGTGCAGGCCAAAAGTAACCAGTATGCAAAAGTTTACTATTAATTTACACTGTTTGTTTTAATTCTTCAGTATTTATTGTTTTTTAAGAAAAGAGCAAAAAAGGCTAGGCAATACACACCTGAAGTACATGAAAACTGTTTTATTGGCCCAGCTGATCACGCTAGTTTGTTCACTCTAAACATCTACTATATTTACATGATACCAAAGCCTTTGTAAACTATTTGAATATGTTATATAATTTGGTTCGGAAATGTCCTTACAGAAAATTTACAGAAGCCAATTTTGAAAATTGGATGTTTCTTTTTTCTGTTATTTTTCTGGAAATACTAAGCAGGATAAATTTACATTATGGATGTCTAAAATATCATATATGCATTTTAATCACAGTACAAAAAAAAAATCAGACACAGCAAGTTATTTGCACTTTGTTAAACCAGCCTGAAGCCTAAGATGGTAAACAGCTGAATCGCAAGTATGAACATGCAACTCTACAACATAGTGTACGCTACTGTTTATTAATTAGTTTTAAGGATAACACTCATAACTGTAAGAGTGCAACATATGGTAAATTTAAGGAATCTGTTCTTTGTTGGAAGTTTAAAATACACTTATATATACCTCTACCTATATGCCTACATCAATTTTTTTATTTTTATTACACTAAAATAACATGTAGTACATCCATTTTTTTATTTTTATTACACTAAAATAACATGCAGTACAATGTGGTATTTTAGAGTGACATTTCCATTGGTCTGAATCAGTTCTTACTGACTTAAATCCAAGATAAGTGCTAGTATAAATAGACAATTATGCTTTCAGTATTGTCTCTGAAAGTACGACTGAGCCCAATCTCCAAAGTATGGGAACAAGGGCTTTAGTCCTTCGGTTAAATTGCCTCTCTCAAAAGTATTAATTCTGTGACCTTTATTTGTTCAGGCAATCTTTTCTCAATCCATTAGGTTTAAAAATATACATGAATACAGGTTGCAAGATCAGGACCGAAGACTGCAGCAAAACATGCAATTGCTGCATCATATTTTAAAACTAGAGTGTATCAATACTAACTTTCACATCATATAACTGTAGCCAGAGTTTGAGCTACCCTTTGCAAAACTGACACAAAGTTTTTTTAATATTTACATTTGTCCTCTCTACCTCATTTCATTTTGTGAAGCACTTAAAATTCAGACCAAGTCTGATGAGGGATGCTTAAACTCCTACCTGATTCTAAGCCTAACATGAAGTGATAAAAATAATGTTATACTCAATAGAATGTCTCTAGTTACTGAATGCAAGAACTAAGCTTTTTTAAAATAGCATGTTTATTGCATGAACTAGAAATGTCATTACTGCTCTGTTGTCTTGAAATCCAGCTGAACATCAGCAGTATAACTTGCACAAAAGAATCAAACTTAAAACATTATCTTTGAAGAAGTGGATTTTAGCGTACTTAGCCCAGACCACACGAGAGACTAATGCAGTAAAAAGGAATCTCTTCCATCTGAAGGTGTTCTTGCCTCACTAGACAAACAGATACTTCATTACCTTCAACTATAATGCCTGGAGTAATTTTTACATTCTCAAAACATATTGGTATGGTGAAAATTGGGTAAAATCGTGTATGAGCTGCTGGGCATGGCAGACTCTTCATTTGAAATAAACGTGAAAGAGTTTTAAGCTTCCTGAAGGGAGCAATTCAGTGGAACAATATGAACCGCTGCCTAAACCACAGCCCACAAAAAGCCACTCAGAAGTGCAACTGCAAGGCCTTTTGCTGGAGGCTAAATGTTACCTTAAGGATCCAGGTGCAGTTTGACATTCCTCTATTATTGTTGGCATTGGCAAACAGAGAAAAATGTTGGAGTGCCAAGGATACTCCGAGAAAAAGCACAGATAATGTGGCTCCAATAGTCCTGATAAAGCTTCTTTGATGGCAGCTGAGCCCCAACAGACAGGGGCTGCGTGCTCTGGCCTACAGTATTGATTCGTCCTCTCTGGCATGCTTCCTAGAGTCATGGGCTCTATCTGAAAACCCTTCAAGAAAATAAGACCTTGGATGCTGGCTCCCAGATGCTTCAGCAGTCTAATCACAGTTTCCCAGAGCTTCATCCTTGTGGGCTCTGTGCATTTATAGCTCATCTCTCCAGAGAGAGAGAGACGGGAGAAAGGGAAGAGGGGAAAAAAAGGGGGAGGAGGGAACAGCTGTTTTGGGTACTATACAGTCCTCTAGAAATCCCTCACTCTGTATTTTAAGTAGTACAAGGCAGATCTAGGCAAAGCACTGAAACACACGTTCACCCGTTTCACCATTTCCCTGCCACTATTTCCTATCTGAATAGTTTCAAAGGTTCAGAAAGCGAGATCCCTCCCTCTTTGCTGCCAGGTTTTCCTTGTGTTTGGTTATGCAATTAAAAGCACTCATATGCAAAGAAAACACTCCTATCTGCTGCTTGCTTTTGGCCATGCTTTGTCCGTCTCCAGCTTCTCCCAAGATCTCATTTCTTAGCTGAGTCTCACGACTAGCCTTTTCACCGAGTGATCAACACTTGCTTTACTTACTTTACTTCTCCCTGAAGATGCAATTTAAAAAGCTGATTTGTACAAGATAATTGACACCTTTTTGTCCACTAGTACTGCACTTGAACCAGGATCACACAGGACTAAAGTTTAACAACTAAACTAACCTCAGTTAAAGCATCCCTTGCCTACCTGCCCCCTCTCCCCCATCACAAAACGTTACCCTACCAGTCCACACTGACACAGGCAGACCTAGGCAGTCCTCAGTATTCAACACAGTAACAATTCTCAGGATTGCCACAGCAGCCCAGAGAGAATGTCAGAGAACAAATTTGTGGAAAAAAGAACGAAACAGAGAAACTTGAAATCAGTGAAAGGGATTTCCTCACTGTCAAGAAGCTGGGTAAATGATTTGTAAATAAAGTCGTGTCAGATAAACATGTTTTTTTTCCCCCCAAAAGACAACATCTGGGCAACCCAAAGCACTGCCAATTGTTCAGGTCAAAAAAAATCTGGTAACAATGTGATTGAAAACATGTTCTTAAATAGCAGTATTATATCAGTTGAGGCTTAGAATATTAAACCGTTTAATTAAAATTATTTGAACTTGGCTAAAATATATTTTTAGAAGCTGTAACTATTTGAAACACTGTTGTGAGCTACTTTGATCTGCATTTACAAATGTTACTTCCCAATTTTCACCAGTGTGCCTTTTGGTGTATAAAAAAATTCATTAAAAATTTCAAATTATTATTTAAGGCTGGGTTTATTTTCTTCAGTATTTAAAACAGTAGCATATAAAAACTGAGCACTTTAATTGTTGAAAGAAAATCAATTAACTGTACTATAAATTACATAATTGCAAGCCAAAATATTCTTTTAAAAAATACTTGTGTCAAGCTATGACAACAGAAAACTAGTATGATGTTAACATCTAGTTAACTAGATGTTCCCATATAGTTAACTATTTTGAATTGTCCACAATGAAGTGTGCTGTTTTAAGATAAAACGTTGATCAAAATACAATTCTGATCCTAGAACTCTCATCTAGAACGTCTTGAAAGTTGCAGGGAAGTCAGCTGGGATTTGTATTAAAAAACGGATACACAAACAAAAAAAAATTTTTGCATATATTAGACATTGTCTCACCTACTACAGAATTCATTTGCTTAAAACATTTTTATTAGTATATATTTGGAGCAGCCACCATTAAAATGGTGATCAACCACCTACACCTGTATCCCTCTGAATCCTTGTTCAGTCCCAACATATGACTTAAAAACAGCAATTGCTTCCTATAGGGACACAATTTTTAGCTCTATGAGAACTCTTGCATAGTCCAAGACTTTTATTAAAAAGCATATAAACATAAGTCCTCAATGCCTAGCTAGCTATGTCCCTGTTCAAGCATTTGAAATAGTCTTCTCACCCACACAGTTTTCCTATTGTTTATTTTGCTACAGTTCCAATCTTTCAAACATGTCATTTTTCATTTTATACAATGACAAGATCACATCAGCTTACTTTCACGTAAATTAAGCTAAATGACCTATCCATTGAAGGAAGGAACCAATTATTTGTTGAGGTAAAATGCCATCGAATTCTTCATGATACATCTTCCAAGAGGTGAACAATTTAGCACATTTTTTGCTAATACAACATAGTTCCAATGTCCTTCTTACAAAATTAATGAATATTAATGAATATATGACTGATATTACAAGCCGTTTTCTCTCTACTGTATTTTAAATATAGCTTTAAGGACACAGAATTTTTTTACATCCCGAGAGAGACTCCTCCTAATCTGTGGTGACATTCCTCCCAAAGATCTGTAAACATGTGAACAGATACATAATTGAGTCTGCTGTCCCGTACATTAATGGATTTTCAATAGTAGTCTACAAAACCATTAACGGTTTATGTTAAGTAAAAATTAGCAGTTTAGCTTTAAGAATTTCATGCTACCAAAATAAAATTAATTCTTCCCTCTTCCCCCATCCACCCAAAACAATAGCAAGTTTTTTCACTTTCATTCAGTGCCCAAACCTGAGGAACAATGTTTGACACAGTAATGACTGTTCCATTGTTTTGCAAATGTAATGTGGATTCTGAAAGTATTTCTAAAAGAGTATTAAGATTAATAACTCTGATGTAATGGTCTATCTGACCCAAATTACTAAAATGAATTCTAGTAATATTTCATTAGAGATATAACTCATATCAGTAGGAAAAAACAGTTTTCTTTTGATGAAAATCTACTCCAGTAGGAGTAGATTTTCAATGCATCTCTTTTTGTATTCACTTAAATACTGGAGTGAAAATGCCATTTTCTTCAGAGGACTGATGATCTATTCTACACATCTACCAGCATGCTGAGTTCACTATAACACATCTATTGATGAGAGCTGTTTGCTCTCATTCTTTGTCCTTTCATATTCAGTTATTTTCCCCCCTGAATCTTATACAACAGACTACTGTTGCTATCTCTGACAATTACAAGCTTTGTCATCAGATATAAAGTTCTGCTATTTTTAAGACACTAAATAAATTGAGACCTCCATCCTACTAGAAAGTGTATGATCGCCTGCATGGGATTACTTTTCCAGGATTTATTTGCCCTGTCTTTGAATCCCGACTCAACTGCCTTGAACAAAATTTGATGGTCCTCTGCAATAGGGCTGTAAAAATCCACTCTTCTGTCCGTGACAAGTGGAAAATAGTTTATAACCACTTTGTCATCTAACTCAAGAATTGTTTTGATGAAAAATAATTCTATTTTGCAGCAAAAATAACTTCCTCTCTTTCTACGGTAAAGGGAAATTTCCAGTTATGAACTTAATAACCATCTGTAAAACAGTAAAATCTCAAGTCTAAAGAAAATTCTAACTGGCTTCACACAAAAGCAGAATGAAAAAAAAATTAATGCTGCTTTTCCCCAATCATATGCCAAAATCAAACTGGCAAATAGGTGAATCTCAGTCTATCAGTGAAAAACTTACCATGAGTAGTAGCAATGACTCATTGGAAAGAAAGATAACACAGGATAACCCAGATAACCTGTGGAACTGTGTGAACGACTTTAAAAATTCTCTTTAAAAGCAACAGCAGGCAGGCCGCAACAGAAGCGAGCAATCTAATCCTAGCATTCAGGCTCACAGCCTCCAAAATACTTCGATCAGCCTGTTCCTTCCAACTGCTAGAGGCAGGTGAAGCTTCAAATTCATAAGATACTTTGTGTTCAGAACCTGATATAAAAGGCAAAAATCCTTTTCAAAATATAAGCAGTACGGAAGGAAAATCTCTAACTGGGCATTTCCTTAAAATCTCTTAGTACAGCTAATGCGTTATGTTTCAGTAATTGTAAATAGTAGGTTAGTTATTCGGCTGGTCTGATGCATACAGGAAGTTCTTTTTGCATTAACTGCTCAATTTACAGTTCTGTTACTGACTTGATTTTTTTTTCCCCTTCCTGGTAATGCATTTTATTTTATTTTATTCTCTCCAGAGCAGGTGAAATTCATGGGGACACAGTACAAGATATCTACCAAGAAACAGAAAATGCAACTGATCTATCTTCAATTCCCACACATGATGTTACAAAGTAGTGAGTGAATCTTCGGCATCCCTTCCGAGAATCTGTTCCTGCTTCTACCCTACAATATACAACATATATACAAATATATACAAATAGACAACTGAATCCATGCTATGCCACATTGGATTGTCTGGACGTGTTCAGTGTAGCTTCCTGTACTAAATGAAATAAGTTTGACCCAATAAAGATACTGCATACAGATACCAGTGAGCAGACCCTGAACACTCAGGGCTATCCTGAACAGCTTGAAACACTAGCTACCAAAACTGGAAGTGCTGACTTAGGCATACCAAGCCCATGTGATTTCATAGGTAGGATACATATCTATAAAAGGTTTGTTTCAATCACTACTGTTATTTGTATTATTTTATTATCTGGGAACTCAGACCCACAAATTAATTTCATTAGGCCCTGAATAAAACAAAGAACTAAGACATGAAACAAAGAATGAGAACTATAAATAATTTTTTTTTTTTTCTAGTTCACAGGAAATATATGTATGCATTCTCTATAGGTCTCCAAGAGCATCACATTGATAACAGTTTTATCTATCATAAAAGTGCTGTGGATCTATAATTTTCTGTCACATGCGAGGAAAACCACCTGTAAAAGCATTTAATCCAACAGCAGTTTCAGAACACCCCTGTGAGCTGCAAGGCAGCCCCAGAGGTACTAAACTGACAAACAAGGACAGACGCGATTCCCCCCCCCCATCACACACACACCCATTTTAATGCAAGTTTTTATAACCTGCTGCCTTCTCGGGCAATTACTATTTAAATATACATTGTCACAGATTACACAGCCTGCCAGATGCCAACATCTATGGCAATGTTAGTTACATTCTGCTTACACATTTGCTTGTTCTCAGTAGTGTTTCCTCTTTGTACCTGATATTTTCGCCAGCTTACTACCCTCCCTGCCTCTCTCCCTCTCAAATATGTAGAAATACAGGAGAAAAATCATTTTTTGCACTTTTGATGGTTCTTACTGCATCCTATTGAAGTCATATTTCTGAACTGCACATACGTTTGAGTTGTCTGAATGCACATTGATATTGATTCTCTTTCACCTCTGCTGTAATCAATGCTAATCTATTTTATAGGCCTCAGACTGTTTTCCTGTATAATTACAGAAGATATTCAAAACACCTTGCCAATGGTTGCTTACATTATATAAGCAAAATTTCTCTATGATATATAGTGAAGCATATTGCTGTCATTGCCTGTACGCTCTTATTATTAAACTCAGCAGAGCAGCAAGTAATTCTTCAGTAGTTACAGTATCACTTCAGTAATCATCACTACCACTTGGAATAAGAAATTTGGTACTTTGGAAAAAGACTTCTAAATTAGATTTCTATATATAATAATTAGAATATTTGGTTAAAATGTATTATTTATCTATGAATACTTTTAATAATTTCCCCTCTCAACTCAAAATAAATGATTTTGTCCAGTTTCAACAATGATGATAAAGGTATTTGAACCTTTCTGAACTTGATGATTTGCCAGCCCCTCAAAACACAAATAAGAATATGTCTAAGCAACTGTTAACCCTGTCACCCTTTCAGTAAAGTTCACTCATAGCAGCTATTATCTAGAATCTAAGACAGATATCAGAAACAGACAGAACATTTAAGACACCACAAATTAGTTAAAGACTAAATTATTCTTCCAATTATTTATTTTAAATAACGTGAAGACTATTTATAAGTGAGTTTTCCACAAAATTTTGAATAAAGATTCTAATGAGGAAGTGATTCTTTAAACACAGCCTCATCAAGCACATCTCTTAAAGGCCTTCAGTCACTTAAGAATGGGAAATCTGGAGAACAATATGAGGTGAAAAGGAAGAGAAAAGGCCATATTCTTCCAGTAGTCTCGTGATATAAGGAAGGAAGAAAATAAGACAGCAGGGCTTTTTGTTCAGTCAGAAAAGAAGGAATTGAAACACTACTAGAAAGATGTCAGGTCTTGGTCCTCTGCTGTTTAACATTTATATCCATGACCTGAAGTTAACCAAATCATCACTGATTACAGCTTAGAGAGAGATGGAAGAAATGGAAAACAACGAGTTACCTACGTAAAGCAACCTGAGCTTCTTTGGTAAGATGATTACAAGCAAATAGCACGATATGGAGAATCACGAAGTCTTACATGAAAGATCTAAAAATGCAGGCCATACTTCCAGAATAACATGAAAATCTGTTTTGGGAAGGGAGACTCATTTATGAGTGAGGACAACCAGCCGAATAGAAGCACCTTGTGCGATGAAGAGGACTGGATGGTCTAATGCAATTTGATTTTTAAGAATGGACTATCATGGAAACATCAGCATATTACATCTCTATCAGCATTCCCAATAACAGAATACTGGGTTTTGTTCTGGTGTTTGTGCATCAGAAGGAATCATGAGAGTAACTAAAAAGTAGAAAGCATGCTTTATAAGAAGATTTAAGGAACTTAAACTATTTTGCTTTCAAAGAGCAAGTTAATGCAGATACACAAAGCATTAGTACCAAGAGCAGAGTCAGAAATCTCCAGAGAAGTTTTAGTTATAGTAGAAAGATGTAAGGACAAGTGGAAGTTCCACAAATATAGGCTGAAATTTACCTGAAAGGATAATTGACTGCTGGGACAAATAACCAAGGACTGTGCGTGTCCCCTTCATTAATCTGTTTAAATCAAAACTCAATCTTTTCTACAAGATATGCTTTAGTTTTGTAGAGAAGTCTTCTGTTCAAACAGAAATTAACTCAGAAAAATCTTAATGTTATGCAATAGGCAGAAGGTCACTCTTGATGATTACAATCGTCCCTCCTGATCTAATTGATTTATGAATGAATGAATGTTAAATTAACATATTTGAGGCCTGCATTTTATTTATTAAAAACATAAACATAACTTTCATTACTTTGTCATATACACACATGCTTAAATCTGCAACTAAAAATGTTGTTATTTTCTGCTAAGTCATTCAGTCCTAAATGGTTTATTGTTCTTTGAATCTTAAAAGCAAATGATGGCTGTTTAAAATACAAACCCATTAACTATCAAAGGAGAATCTAAAGAAGGTCAGTGTTTGGAGTTGCTGACAACAGAAAATTTGGGAAAACATGATCCAGAAGAGACTGTGGCTATTACTGGGTGGAAAATATATGGGTTTCACTTTTCATTGCTTTAGTACTACAAATAATGATGATTTTTATGGTACATTTTTGAGTTTCATGTTTAATACAGCTTATAAAAGAAGTTCAGTATTATTCCCTGATGTATTACTATTCTGCTAGTGTACAGCTGCCAACAGTAGTTAAATCTGATTAAGGCCCCCTGCTGAGTTAATCAATCTGATAATGTCAGACATTATTAAGGAAGCATACATGATACGGTCACACTGTCTATTATCAGTGCCATGTACACCAATGCCTTTGTCTTCACAGCGCATTGAAACTACTTGAAATAGATAAGCATTAAAAGGATAAAAAGCATTATAAACTTTCAGTTTCAAACATTTGTATGCTAATTCCTGCTAAAATACAATTTAATATAAGATACCTTCACTATTTTAGGCTTTGGAGGAGAAACAAAAAAAAAAAATCAAATTTTAGAGCAACAACGTAGAGTTTAAGATTACATTACATCATTCTAATCAATGCAAACTTGTTTCTAAATAAGAAAGTCTTTAATTTGTTTTCCAGAAGCCATAGAAATGTCTCAGTTTGAGACATAAACATACAGAAAAAATGCAGGTCTTTGCAACACTTGTATACTATCTGACCTAGTCAAAAGAACATTGCTTTTACACTGCTCTTTCACCAATACATCCTAATGGTGAAGACACTTGTGTATTCAAAGACGGTTGCTTCTTTTCTGCTTACATTAAAGGGCAGAATCCTATGTGTTTACAATAAGCTGCATTTGGTCTTTGGATCTGAGCACTATCAGCAAAAATATCTATCCTTACTATAATGCAAATCAACTCCTCTATTGATGAAGGCTTTATAACACCTGACCCAGTACAGTAACTTTGCAAAACAGTGTGAAAAATCAGAGAGGACAGAAAGATACACTGTGTTATTGCAGGAACTTAAATCATACTTGCATGGGAGGGAGCAGGGAAAGGGCAAGATAAAGCTGGCCAATGGAACATAGGCTGCAATGATAAGGAATCAATACCCACGTCTAGCATAAAAACAGGGGTCGAGGCAAACTCCTCTCATTAGAACTGCCAGAAAAGCAATTCCTTTAGTAGCTTATGGTCCAAGAGAAGCTGGAGGCGAACCCCTTTTCTACCTACAGACAAATTCCTGGGCACTCGGTTGAAGTACTTGAGTCCTAAATAACTTGTAATGAAATCTACTCAACCGAACCTGACTTGGTTAGCAGTGTAAGTAACATCAATTATGCCTTCTATCTATGTTAGACTGATACCCCCAATGTTCAACCAAGAATCTAATGTTCATCCCAGAATAAAAAAAAAAAAAAAAAAAACCAATAGATTCCAAGACACCTACCACTAAGAATCATAAACGTAGGTAAGATCTACTCAGAAAACAGGTTACCTAACCTGTTACTTGAAAGAAGAAAGGGAATAAACAGACTATTACATCGCAAACATGAAGACTGAGTCATATATAGTTTGGTAAGAATTCTACACAGCATCTTTTTATGCTCACTGGGAAGAAGAAATGATCTGAGATAATGCTATGGGTTATGCATACAGCGGTACGTTGCTTTGTTCAATTCAAGATCTCCAGGTATCAAGGAATACTTTAAGAAAGAGTTCTTAGCTTTGTTGCAAGACAAAATACTGATTACAGATAAGTTCAAAACATACCTGTATGTTTGTAAAGATATAAGCAGTGGCTTTAATAGCAGCTAGTCACAAGCATAGAGTTCAGCAGCACAATATTTCTTTTTCCACTGTTTTTCAGTTTACAAGGTTTTTTCCCCCGTTTGTTTCTTAATGTTTCAGCAGCACTTTAATTGCCATGATTTTTTTTCATTTTAAAATAAAATGGGAATAATAAACCACAAAGCTGCTTTATTGCTGGATTAACGCTAGTTCAAGAACAGATATGCGGCAGTTTTTTATTCCAATTACAACTGTCAGAGGAAGGTTACAGCATAAGATTTTTCAAGGCAAAAGAAAAGACTGCAACCTATATTTACCAGGGACATGCAATACTTATCATACTGCCTTCAAAAAACATAGCTCTTCAAAAAACAGCAAAAACATTTCTAAAGCTTGCTACAATTTTAAAAGAAATGCTGAATTGAAATGGAAGGGTTTTTTTTTTTTTTTTTTAAAATGGAACATCATCTTTTCCTTATTTCTCCCTGACCTTCACAAAAAAAACCAAACAAACTGAAAATCAGCAGGTAAAAATATGAAATGAGCAAAATGGTGCCAGTAACCATTTACTTATGGGTTTGTGTCTCAGGGCTGAGGTATCATGTGCATTCTCTAATGTCTAATAAGGGTTGTATTTGCATGGTAATATTCCCAACAGGGAGAAAGGGTGAAGGTCTCTTCTTTATCAGCCTGCTAATTTTCATGAACCTTATATGA
Source organism: Struthio camelus (assembly GCF_040807025.1). Classification (NCBI taxonomy): domain Eukaryota; kingdom Metazoa; phylum Chordata; class Aves; order Struthioniformes; family Struthionidae; genus Struthio; species Struthio camelus. Next base: position 43,845,870 of record NC_090943.1, on the reverse strand, counting down.
ATTTAATATATCTGAAATATATCTTTTCCCTGTTGACTTGGTTGAATTTGGCTAGTGATTGGGGGAAAAAAAAATTGTACTGGGAGGAAAGGAGCAGTTGACAGGACAGACAGGAATACATAGGCAAGTAAGACAATAAAAAGAGAATCAGGGACTTTCCTGGTTTAATACCAGTAGTTTGTTGCTGTGAAACTGTTTCCCCTCACAACAGGCTAACTAGGAAGCATATTCTGACATTTCAGTTGCCCCTATAATACTAACAATAAATAAGCACCTTGCTGTTTCTTCTTCCTTCTCCAGGACACACCAACTGCTGCAACATAATACCAATTTTTGAATTCTTTATTCTACCATTAAATGCAGTCTGTGCTGAAGTGATACAGTTATATCATTTGGGAGCTGAATATTCATCCCACACACCTGACAGCTAAATTAGTAACAAATGCAGTTTTGAACATATGCTCAAATATAGGGAAGTCCTCTACTACTTTCACTTAAGAGAAGTACTAAACTCATTTTATTTTGGAGGGAAAGGCAGGAGGGCATTTTTGTCTCATTGGCTACAGTGTGCCAAAAGATACAGAACCATTTGTCTTAGATCCAGACAGACATTGCGAAGTTTTTTTTTTCCTCCAAAAATCACAGTAGTTTGATTGTTTTTTTCTTTTTAAGAATGGTCATAACCTTGTAGAAATTAACATCTTCCCTTTCTTGTCCACCAAAGGAAACTTGAATCTTATCATAGGTAAACACAGCGTTTCACTGACTGCTGCCTCACTACAAGCCAGTTTGGAGTCTAATCCTACAGTCACAGAAGCACATCTTCTCTTAAACTTACTGCCTGAATAAGAACTGCACTATCATGTCTTTGAAGAATAAAGTTCAAAGCAAAACTTCATAATACTTAAAGAATGCCAATCAGCTCATTGCTCTCTCAAAATTCCCCATATTTGACAAGGTGGGTGGGAAGGTCGGACAGAGAAAAGGTACCAGGGCAATTCTCTGTTCTAGCTCTCTCCAAAGCAGCAGTTCCCTCACTGTGGTACACACAGATGGAAGAATTTCCAAAACTTATTTTTCTTTTAATATTAAACATGTGCCAAAACAGCCAAAGAGTGTTGAGAAGCATGCTGAGAACCTTTGTGCTGCCACCAAGCTCTTTTCACTGGAGAAGCTGTTGGGTGAAGTCAGCTCTCTGGTTTTCTGGGCAATTCTCTGACTATATGATGAGGGAGAACATGTTGCCCCCCGGCCCCTGGCATACGAAAGCAATAGCTGCAAGTATTACACGTGGGCTCTGGGCCATATGGTGCGTAGGCTTATTGTAGGAATTTAGCATTTTTGAGACTCCTACTTTCCTGTCAAATTGGTTGAAATTAGCCACTGAGCTTCCTCTCTAAAAACTTTGGAAACGAGACTGTGATTACATAATCTTTTACCACTGAAAATGAGATTAAAAGGTAAACAAAAATAACATCAAAGCTATATTTCTATTCTTCAGAAAGACAAGAAGGAGAAGTTAGGAGAGATGGCTTCACTAACAGGAATATTTACTGGAAGCTGAAGCTTTAATATATGTAAGCTTAGCATTACAGAATTGAGCATATATTACAGAGTACAAGCTTATTGCTATGAAGGTTTAAAATAGAGTTCAGAAGCTAAGCCAATTTAAACCATAGAGTGGTATTCCATTATCCTTACAGAAAATAGTGCAGAGCATATATGACTGACATACAAAAACATAATCTTATTTGCTGTTTAGCTACTTCTAGAAACCCACTATTATGCTAGAATGTCTGCAGATTATACTAATGCTGGTTTTTGAATGAAATAACAAATCAGGTAAAATAACATAGCATTAGGCTCTACACTTGGTGAAAATTTTTTAACTTCCAGATAGTCACATTAGAAATGAATTTATTTTAAATGCATTATGACTACAATTTCCTTGCCTGTTATGTTTTATACACACGCAATCTGCAGAAGATATAAATCACCATTGTAGACAGAGTTGAATAACTATGGAGTGTTTGTTTCGTTTTAAACCAGGACACAGGTCGTTATCCACTGATGTGACCAGCATATGCCTGGCATTTTGATTCAGTTGGAAAAGTTTCATTCTGGAGCAAGCAACTTAACAGTACTATCCATTCATTTGTGCTGGCGTTCCACATTATCTCTGTGGACCTTCAACTGTCTACCCAAATACCTTCCTGTCCTGTCCCCCATCAAAAAGTCAAGCCTCACTCCAGAGATTTCTCATTAATGTAATTCAAAACCTAATCCTGAAGTTCAAACTTCTTTTGGCTTTAACAGAAGTCTTGCAATATGCTCTACTACTTTGCATCCCTCATGGTGAGCTATCAAGCCACTTGGACTACAAGATCTCTGTTCTCTCTCTGTGCTAACTTACTTGTCTCTTCTGTAACACACGTATACAGAAGAAGTTAAGAGTTACAAACAAACAGAAGCACGCTGTGGCATTATACAATCCTGTAAGACCAAGTTTGCAATTGAAGATTTCTCAGTTAATGCATCACAAAACACACAAAGCATGTATGCACCTGTTGCAGGCAGTTCATATATGCCAGAGATAAAGTACTTCATTTTGGAGGCAACATGGCCAAACTGAAGAAAAAACACACAAACAGGCCAACAAGAGACTTGCAGGGATGTCACAGAGCAATATGACCTCCAGGATATCATTCCCTATTGCTGATGCTTAGGAGGAGGAAAGCTCAGCACTGGGAAGGAAAGGGGTAAGAGGGCAAATTGAGAGCTCACAAGCAAGGAGATTTCTACACTTAAGATCTCCCTCTTCATCCTCCAGAGGATAGTCTTATATCCTGTTCCACTGAAGTCCTTGCCCCTGAAGCTGAGGCTTAATAAACTGGCTTCGTGCCTGATAAATGATGTCCACGAAGACCATATGACCAGCCTTCTAGGCACCAAATTAGCAGACTTCACTTGGTATCTTGGTATCTGTGTAACACCTGGAGAGTGTTTGGGAAGAACTAGCCTCTGTGGCTCCTATGAGTACCAGCAATGGAGGAAGGGCTGGGAGCAAAGTTTAAAGAGTGAGGTGGAAGGCTGAGGAGCAGACTGCAGAATTGTATGCTCTGGAGGGCTCCCAGTGCTATCTGTAAGGCTGCAGAGAGACAGCACAGTTAAACACATGGTGTAGCAAAGGTGAGTTTAGATTTATTTTGACAGGGAGAACTTTTGGGATAGATGAAATTGATATAGGAAGAGAGGCCAAAAATAGAGAGAAAAGAAATCACTCAATATGCAATCTTTTGGAAAATGGAAGAAGCCAACCTTTTTACTTCACATTTCAAGTAGAGCTTCTCTTTTCTGTTTTGGGGAAATATGTAAAAGTACATTAAGCTTCTACTGCAACTCTCTGATCATATCAGCTTCAAAAAGTAGTAATAACATTATCAAGTAGTAATAATGTATTATCTCTCAAAGGAGAGAAATAATTTGTTTATTCTACTCACAATTAGATGATGTTATCACTAATTGATCTACTTTAGGTTAGGAAAAAGGCAGATAAGCGCAGAGACAAAATTTACCATGCTACAGCCACATTCAGGGCTTAGCGAACCCTGAAAGAAAGGACGATAGCTCAAAACCTCCAATGGAAAACAGACAAGAAATACGGTGGACGGAAATGATCTCTTGCTCTCCCTACACACACCCAAATAAACACCTAGTAATACTTTGATTTCTGGGTATAACCACAGGAAAAAAACATGTGTCTAGGAATCGAGCACAGTCTCTCAGAATTCCTATTTAAACTGAATATGAACATAAAGTGGAAGAGACTGAGAGCTGATGAATAACGAACTACAACTGAGGCAAAAAAGAAAGGAAAAAAATAGAGTAGTTTGGCAGAATCAGTCAAATTATCCAAATGTAGTTAGCCTTATGTCAAACAGAAACACACAGAAGAATAAATGCTATTATAAAGCTGAATTTATTGACCATCTCATTTCACTATATAAAGCATTCATCATAATTATCAGAATCAAATAATCATTTCATAGAGTGAAAAAGTGTAAGTACATTTTGACTTTGGAAAAGTAAATGCACTTTTTTTTTTGGCTAAACTGCAAAAAAAAATTAAACTCAATGAAATTCAGAATTGAAAAAGTAAATTTCACCTTCTCCTACTGAACACCTATCCATTTAGAAAAGGAAATTCATTAAGGCCAACACTAGAGCTATGTAGCTAGCATTGGTTACTTCAGGCACACAAAATTTAGTAATTGCCTTTTAGTCCACACACAGTGAGAGAACAAATACGCTGTGGGATGGTCAATAATTCAAATTCAATTTTTATATGTGGTAAAAAGTGACAGGATGGATAGCAATATGCCATCCATTCTCATCAGTCACACTTACTCCTCAGACCTCTATTATCCACAAATCCTGCTATACAATCAAAGAGAAAGAACTGATGAATTATTTATTAAAACTGACACCATCAATTATCCTCCCATGTAAAAAGTCACTGAGCAGCCATTTAAAGAATTATAACGTACGTTTTGGTAACTTTTGACCAGGCTAACAACAGCTCAGCTTTTGGAGAGGTTGGAAGCTTTTTTTCAAACATTTTACATCTGAAGAGTTAAACTTGTAGAAGAATTATTTTCTGCCACTGCAAAGTGAAATCTCATAGGCTTTTCAGCCAGCGAAAGCTAAAAGCTTCATACAAATATTCTTTTGATTAAAACATCTTTTCGTATCACCTTTTAACATAATTTGTGAAGTCTACAGACACATATGTGAACTGACAGCCTTATTCTTTCAGCTATGCAAGGCTAGCAACAGTGACCATCATCAATGGCAACGACTCTGCATAGTAAAACTGGCTACGGGTGATATTTCTTGGCAGCTAGCTAGAATCACATGCCAAAGTCCTGACCTCTCAGTGCAAGGCTGGAAGGCAATTACTGTGTGCCCTTTCGGCATATAGGGTTCTTTTAAATTCACATAGTTTCCATGAAATCTGCATCACCTTTTAACATCAGTGTTATTATGTTTTAAGATACATGAATTGCTACGTAGCAACACCAAAATACACCAACACACTAACACAACATTGCATTCAGAAGACCAAGTTACATTCCAAAAACATCCTGTCTAGACAATTATGCAAACCACAGCCCACTGAGGTATTTCCCAGAGTCACCTGGTGGCTCTCACTCTGAGGCAAATAGAGCCCAATCACAGTTATAAAAGTTGGTCTTTCAACAGGACCCAGTGGTAAGGTGAAACCTGGAAGCAATCTAATAGACAAATGATATATATCCCCTCATATATATGATATATATCTTCAACATGGAAAGGTGCCCAGATTAACACAGTTTCTTTTCATGGTGGTGTATAAGGAATAAAGACTGTGCCTACAATAGTAAATTAAACATGCCAGGACTGTCTTCTGGCACTAAGGCCAACTGGCACAGAACAGCCTGCGTCCATATCCCCTCACTCTTCAAACTACGCATCCGGCTGATGGAAACGTCCTTGAGCTTTCCCTCTCCCTAGCCAGGAATTGTTTGGGAAAATACTAGCTGATGCTGGCCAAAACCTTGACAGATTGGTCTAATAATTCAGTGATACAGACAATTGAGTTTCGCAGTCCAAGAATGCACTCTGGCATTGTTCATTTTACCAATAAATAAATAAGAGAGAGAGAGAGAGAGAGAGAGAGAGAACAAATTGAAGAGGCTATGATGAGCCACGAAACAACACAAAAGACTGAAATCTAGTTACTAAAGTTAAAAGCATTACAAGGAGTATTTTTCCTCAAATCCTACTGCAGATAATCTACAGTCTAAACGCAATTACAATTCAGTGCACACTCAGTATACATATGTTTTTTTCCTCTCATTTTTAATACTTAGGCAGATAACTATATACATAGTTTCTTTTAGCTTCTGTGGTATGAAGAGGCCATTGCTATGTCACATGCTCTGTCACTAGCATTTTTAATGATGAACAGGTTCACTAATGCACTTTACATAGAGTTCTTGCTTAAACATATGACTATTTACAATAGGTATGTTTATACAAGAACAAATTGGCAGCAAAGGTATTCTTGTTAAATTCATCCCCTGGATCGGTTACTTCAAACTGGATGGTAATTTAAAAGCTATTTTCAAAAGCTTTTTCAGAAATCTTTACCTCTTAAATGAGGAATCTTGTGGCTCTTCAGACAGAGATAACTCAGGAAAATACTTGTTTTTAAGTGGACTGTCAGCAACAGGAACCCTCCCAGTTTTTAAACTCATGTGAAATAATACTGAGATTACTCTGGCTGCTCTCCGTTAAGCTATAGCTATAACGATACAATTTCAATAATTTAAATTCAATACAACTTAAGTTACTGTAATTTAAGTTTACCATAATTTAAGCTCACTATCATATAATTTCAATTTAATAATAAAATTATTGGGAGCATGATAATCAGAAGTCAGAAGCATTAACTGGTTCTCCAGTTTTCAAGTTTGAACAAGTCTTTATAGTCATAAGAATGGATCAAATTGTCATAAATGAATCCCAATGGTTTGGAAAGTCAGCAGACTGCATAGAACTTTTTTTTTTTATTTTTAATTTTATAAAACTAATTTTAAGGAAGGAAAAAAGTGATGCAAAACTGAAACACTGTAATCCAGAGTGATCAACGCATCTAGCCTTAATCTTCAGCCCTTCAAAGGCATTCTTTAAAGGATTAAAATGTTTTAAACAAAAAAAATTCTGAAACAGAAGAAACATATTCTATCTTTAAAAAAAAATACATGGATATCATTTAAAAAAATTTTTTTCTCTTTGACTGAAACTTTTTACTAAATTTAACCCTAACTTGGATGTTTCTTATATTCCTCTGAAATAGTCTTTCAAACAAATGCACATGCAGTATTTATCACAAAAAATCATTGCATAATTCTATATCTTTTTTAATGTGGTCTATATGCTACATTAATGACTCCCAACCTGTTAGCAGCTGAGCCTTCCCCCAAAGAATCAGCAGTGTTCCACATATCCCCAAGATGATTTCTCCTTCCCTGTCTTGGGCAAGAGTTGCTTCTACCTTCTGCCTCAGGAATTCCTCTCCTGCTCCCTCAGATTTATCTTCAGCAGCTTAGTGCAGCAGCACCTGAAATGAGTCTGTACAGAGTCAGTACTGGTCCTGATTTTTTATTTTCTTTTTCAGTCCCAGTTCTTCATCTTATCTATAACATGCTCAATGTCTATCAGTAAGGCTTTTCTTGCTGGCTGAAAACCATTAGAAGGCATGTAAAGTTTAGGAGTATCACGTGCTCCTTTTTTTTGTTGAGCTATTTAGTTACTGCTTTCAGGAGCAGAAAAAGGACTGGAGTATTTACTGCTGTAGTATAAAAGCAAGTTTTGAATAAAATAGGATTGTTTGAATGCTTATTACCATTCTACCATGCTGGTGAGAGAGAATGCTAGGGGAGGCAGGAAGCTCCAGTCATGCAGACTAGGATCTACACTGCTGCTGGTAACACGTAGCTGGCAACTCTGCAGAATCGCTCTAACGTTAGGTGTGGATCAATCACTTCCTGTATCTGAGGTTAGATGTGTCTGACCATATGAAACGGGTTACATGTTGAAGAGGGATTTGAGCTGCATGAATTTAGACAGCCTTAATGAAATGGCTGGCTCTCTGCTTCTGATACAAAAGGAAATGCAGTAAATGCAAAGGAATTCAGTAACTTCTAAGCGTGGAAAAATTTTGTTCAAAATAAAGAACCGAGTTCTTCATCACTTTACAGTTAGTTCATTGAAGTAAACAAGTGAAAGCACTTCACAAAATTTAATTTTACTGTTAAAGAGAACAGTCAACTAATAATTTTATTGTTTAAAAGGCTAAAAATAAAACAATACAATCTGGGAGAGTAAAAAAAAAAAAAAAAAAAAAAAAAAAGAGTTGCACGTTGCTCCAATGAAACAGTTTCGCAAATTCTGAAGTTCACTCATTAACTCGTAGATTGAAACATCAGGCCAAACTTAACAGTCAATTCAATTAGGGCAAGATTTGCACATCCATTCCACTAGTTCTCTATGTTTAAACTTCAGTTTCCATCAGTTTTCTGGAAACACAAGATATACTTCAGGTCTAACAAGAAACACTGTTTCAAATGACTCAAAAATACCGGAATATTCATGCTTTCATCAACAACAAAAAAATGTTATAATGAAAACTGTACACAAGATTCCATCAAAAAAATGTTGTTGGATGACTTACAGTAACCTTGCCTCAAAAAGTACCTTTTGTGGTAAAATAAGGTTCCCATCAAATAAGGTCATCGAAACCAATCACATTTGTAAAGACAAAGACGTTCACTATGGTTACTTTATACTTTTCCAGCAGACTTACTTAGTTTCTGGACCATCCCCCTTTTTGTCACGAGAGAGTAGCAAAACAGACATTTAACTGAAGGCTTGCCTATACTCAAACAATGCAAATCTATGTAAAATACATGATTTAAGACTACTTTTAGTTAAACCAGTCAAAAAGCTGCACAAACGTTTAGAAACAGGTTTTACATTGATTCTGTTTAAAGTCAATAGACTTAATATAACCCTAAATAAGACACAAACTAAAGAACGTAAAAATCTATCTGTACACTTTTTAAATTATTTTTGAACCGATTTTAATTAACAAATTCATCAGCTTGGCAGCCTGCATATTTAGATACAGCTAATGATTCAAGTCACTATACCAAGGAGTATGAAAGAACGCAGAGCAAAAGCTGGAAGAAAATAGCATAAGGCTTGCAAGCCAATTATTTTACTGCAGAGTAAGTAGAATAGTCACCAAAATGAATCTGTAAACTCCATGAAAGTTTTAGGATTGAATGGCATTTACTCTTGAGAAAATGGACACTAATATATTGTCTCTCCAAAGATATGCAGCAAATTTAGCTTTTTCTATTCACTATACAAGCAGTCTATATTTGATACTGAATTCTCAAGTGACTGACCGCTTTCTATAACCGAGATGAAGGCAAGAATTTGCAGTGGAATGCTATCTTCACACTTGCTACAGAAGGCCACAGAATATTATCTGAAATATTAGTGATAATGAAAGTTCTAAAAGTGAATAAATTTAAAACTTCTCATATTTCAACTGACCAAGCAGTAGCACAGCATTATACGAGTCAAATATTTTTTGATTCTTGTGGTAAACTATCAGTAACAGTTTTTTCCCCGGTTGTGTTTTGGTTTCTTGCTTTGTTTTTCTAAAAGCTTGCTTGCAACAGTTTCTGCAAAATAGATTGAAAAGCAATAATAATAACAACTATTATGCAATCGACTCTTCTCTCCATTACTTATTGCACTGCATTGCTATTTCCAATTTCATTTCTTCATTTCAATCAATATGCAGTCAGATGGTATGCCCATTCTGTAGCCATTCTAACTGCTACAGTATAAATCCTGAAGTTACTTATCTATACCTTTGATGCATATCTGATAAACATTTTATTGCTTGAAAATAAATGCCCTCACACCACACATTTTTCACCTTTTTGCATTTGCATAAAATAATCTCCAAGTGGTTCGGTAGCTGTACAAACTAGCAGATGGTATTCATTACACCTGTACACCACATCCATTTACCCAAGCAAAACCTCCCATTATTTCTTTATAGAATCTCAGCATAAATGGCTACTGAAGTTACACACTACCAGTGCCCATCATGACAAGAAAACATTAAGAATATACTTAAATACTCATACAAATAACCCAACTAGAATGCTTCTGTAGTTGGGCAGTCTCACATCACTGGGGTGGTACTTGCTAATCATCTCTGCGTGTTTTCTCTTTGAAACATTGTTCTACTGCTGAGCTATAATAAACAAACCACGTATGGCTGATTATGCTATGCACTAACAGTTACAAGTTGGCCATTTTCCATTTTGTTTGTTAAAAACTTCATTAGTCTTGGAAAGATAGTAAAGCCATAGAGAATCTAAAAAGGTTGCAAAAACATGTGAAAATGTTTAGGAGTGGAAAAAAACCATATAAGAATTTATGTTTCTTAGACACAGGAGTATAATGCATATTAAGTATCAGAATTAAATTAACAAGAAAGCGGTCTCTTACAAGTAAGTAATAAACTGTCCTCCTACAAAGGTAACATGCAAACACTTTAGTGAGGAAGCTATGGATGGTCATGGCAAAAAAATCATTCCCTTTACATGAAAAAACTAATAGAGTTACACCAGTTACAAGTTAGGTCCAAAACCAGCACCAAATTAACATCCAAAAAAAAAAAAAAAAAGAAAAGGAACAAACAAAACTCACCTCCATGAAACATTAGCAACAACAAATAAATCACTGCACATACCAACAGAACTTTTCACATGTATGAAGAAGAAAAAGTCAGTTTGGCAGCGTGAAAAGGAACATCATTACAAGTATCTAAACACAACCACTGCTACACCAAAATAAGTTATCAATTCTCAAGGCTAGAAGACCATTGCAATTGGTAATTTTTAAACTGTACAGAGAAAAAAAAAAAATCCTCCAGGGTGGCAGCAGGTGGAACAAAGCTCACACATGCCATTAAATTAAAATATTTTGAAAAGAGGAAAAGCTGCACGGTAAAACCTTAATTCTGAAGACCCTAAGGCGAATGGAGATATGAAAATTGAACATAGCCAGTCCCAGAATGCAGAACAGCACAACGGCTCCGGGAATATAGGGCTATGCAGGTTTTATACAGCTGACGCAGCTCCCTTTAAAAGTTGTGTAGTTACCAAGGATACCAGCAAAAACAACCCACCAATTGACAGTAATATTTGCATGTATCTGCATTACTTCCCTGGCCACTGGGCTTCTTATGAATCCCAGAATCTGGAGTGAAAAAAAAAAAAAAAAATCATCTTTAGAATTAATGTGAGCTACGTGGAGCACAGAATAACCCTAATAACTTGCAAGGCTTAGTACAAATTCTAAAGCTCACAGATGTGTCAGTACGGTTGGGTCACAGTGTATAAAGGAGTCATATATAAGCTAGCAGTACAACTGGTAAAAGCAACCACAGACATAAAAGAATCAGGACGTGTTGACAAGAGGAACTCAAGTCTAAAGTATTTCCCCACAGCCCACGCTGGGGGAATCCCAATCCTTGTAGTTCTGTAAACACTCAGCATGTTCGTACTACAGTGTCCATTAGTGATATTTATACACAGTGATGACCTCATTCTCCAGTACAGTGAATGAACATGAGAGAAAAAATAAAATATTTTGGTTGTGTATTTATCAGCATTTGAGCTCATTTAAATACTACTTGAATAACAATTATCTTTTTCAGCTGAGCAGAGCATCAGGTTGGCAGACTGTGCTTCACTTCTTCTCAAAGTGACAATTAACCTTGATATCAGTCTGCAAAGTGCTCTGTACTAGCAGCAGAATAAAATTATCATTATCATCCAAATCATAAAGATTCTGCTGAAACTGAGATGGCTGTCATCCCTCAGCTATTTGTATTCAGCAAGGAGCAAAGCAGGTTGCTGCAGAACATCTTATAAATGCATCATCCGAGAGCCATCATGTTGTGGGCTTTTGAGGCCATATTTGTGGCTACCTAAAAATGTATGCCACACGTATACGGCAAAACACTCACTATTAATATACATTATTAATAAAGTATCTCTCAGGGAGCCTTGTAATGCACAAGGTCATTACACTTGAATCATGAATTTAAATTTGATTTACACTACAGTACTTCCAGACTCAAATGACATTTTCAAGTTGCTTATGTGATACCTTATCAGTTAGACAGTCTCCCATCCCAGTGATACTTGTGATCACCTGATCCCATTACTTGAAGGCTACAGTTTACAAAGCAAAAACCTATAATTCGGTTAATGCTGGATCCAAATTCAAAATAGCCCTCTTGCATTAATGCCTAATCACTGTGTTGACAAGCTGCTAAGGAATGCTCTCAGACAAACAGGGTTCCAGTAGCTGTGCCCAAAACAGCCCATTGAAATGCCATATTAAATAGATGTTTCCTCCCTTCTAGGCAGTCAGGCACGCAGGCAAAGAAAGAAAATTGAGTCATCTTCTCTAAAAATTTCCCACCTTCAAACTTGCAATGACAAGTGACTGTGAAAATGTTTACAGCCATTTTTGATATGACACTTCATTTTTGTAATGCGCACACTGTGTGTCAAAGTGTTTTACTGTTCTTGCTGCTACCGACAGGACATTCCTGTGAATAAGATATGGCAGTGAAGCAAGCCCTCTTTTAGGAATATTTCTTACAGACTGACAGGTCTTATTTTATCTGCAACAAAACACAAATAAATAAGATAAACAGCTAATTATGTGGGCTTTTTGTTTTTCCTAGAGATGGCTGTTTTCTCTGAGCCAGATTATGGCTGATCTTATACAAGTACCTCATGAAAGGGAGAGGCAAGATGAAGAACCTGCTCTTTGTACCCTAGGCACAGAGTGACTCCAGAAGATAGTTTTCAGCAGGCAATATGGCAGGTTGCATGCAAGAGATACAAGAAGCCGTAGCCAAGATCCTGAATTAGCCAGCAGATTTGATCTCTTGGCATGGCAGAGGAGCAACGTGCGCAATGCTATCCCACAAGTTATTTTCAATGAGCCGGCCAGAAGGCTTCCCGCAGTGCCTGCTGCAGAAGAATGATCTCACACCAGCGTCGCAAGGATCATGGCTAACACCTATCCCATACTCGAAGGCCAGACACTCTTCCACAAGAAAATCTAGGCAAGATTGTCTTTCTTTTCAAGCTATACAACAGAATCCAAAAACAGGAACAGGCCATTTTTGTACCAGACTCATATTAGTCAAACTTCCGAAATTAAATTCAAACCCAATTAACTCTAGCCAACAGTTTTACCCGGAACATTTAACAAATGCAATCCACGGTTACTTTCAGTTACTGCACATACTACCATTGCATTAATATTAGTGGTTCTTAAGCCAGTTTCCCTGTGATCTGCATCTGAATTTCTTTCAGGGTTGCAATCCTAGTTTAAATGCCACAGCTATGAGCTTGGTAATCAATTATTCATATCAAAAAAACTGAAGTTCCATGCTAGACAGACGTCTAATATTTCATTCATAAACTTCTCTGAAAATTAAATGCATTACTCACATTCCATCCATCTCCTTCATGCCTAATAACATGCCCAATTTTATAGGCAATATATATATTTAGCCCACTTAGTATACTTAAGACACCAAACAGTGACAGTGTATAGCATTTTTAAGTTTCCTGAATCAAATCTATGGTAAAATGACATTGTGGCTAATAGTATATAGTTATTCTAAGCATATTCTAATTACCTCAAAAAAAAAAACTATTTAGCTCAGAACTACAGGCACACAGGAATTCTTAAATGTTGTAACACACTAATCAAACCAGAGTGTAATGAAACACCTATATCGTTTTGTCACGTGAGAACGCTTAAGATATAAAAGAAAAATATCAGCATGAAGTGAGAAATTATATAGTACCCATATAATTATGAAAGATGTATAAAATACTGCACTGGTGTCATAGAAGGAAAAGAATTTCCTTTTGCAGTTTTAAACTTCACGATGTGAAGGATAACCACCTGTCTGAATCTCTTAGATTTATGATGTGTATTTCCAGTGGTCATTACTGTCAATACTTCCCAAACAAAAGTTAAACTGAACAGCTGGTAACATCAGCTAATCTTGAAAACAAATGGACAACAATCCAGCCTGTACTAAAAGGAAGGCAATCATTTTGAAAGAATGCAATTATTTACTATTTTTCTACTGAACGTTATCATTTTCTGATGAAGAAACTTCGTTAAGAAAAAAAGGTGCAATTCATGACTAACTTTAAATCTTTGTAAGAAAAAGGAAAATCTGCACCAGTATAGTCAACAGTTGCCTTTGAATTAGATATTTAAAAGACTATCTAAATATAAACCATCCATAACAAAATGCCTTTAAAACCTCCAAAATGACGATAGTAAACTCTACATTAAAAAAAAAAACCTCAAAATCTTTAGATTTAAGTTTTAAGTTGTCGTTTGTATCAAGCTTTACTCAAATATTAACAACTGCTCTAATTGTGTATAGGCTGTTCTTCAAGCAGAGCTTAGTCTCCTGAATTAAACACAAAGCCTCATATTTTAGTCCTAGCTACAGAGTCAGTCTAGGCCTCCATAATATTTACAGTATTGAAAGGCTAAAAGTGTCAAGAAAGTATATTATCATTCACCTATAGCCTTCTCAAGTCACAGTATGCATCTCAAATTAATAAAGGCCACATAAATATGGCTTTTGTGCGTAGCAGAGAGTAAATTATGTATTTAATTACATATTTTTCCCCTAAAAACAGAAACAGTTGGCTGTCTGCTATTTTTGTTAACGTTAATCAGAGGAAACTTCAGATTCTGGCATAAATTTGACTATGGTATAAGAGGTAATATTTAAAATACATGATGCCCTACCACACAAACACGAGCTGCCATATGTGAGGCACTGCTAAGCATGGTTTCTATTAAGCCGATACACAGTAACTGGCTCCTTTCCAAGCAACATGGAAGTGTTTAAAAAAACCCTGTTTAATCCAATTCCACAGCTTTGAAACAAAAATAAATTAAAGTGCTGGAAGAACTGTTAAAATGAAAAATTAAAGGCATGTAAATAAGTGAAAAAAATAAATTGTCAGAGAAAATGAAAACAAAGATTATTTCAAGTAGATATCTTAATTGTAATTAGCAACATTTGGCATGTGTTATGATATGATTCAAAGCTGCAGCCAATTAGATACCCCAAAAAGCTTGTAACAAAGCTGCAAATGTGTAACTACAGCATAAATAAGTTTTATTGCACACCAAGAAAACAGCAACCAGATCAATTTCATAGTTTGTTTCTGAAATGCTGTAAAGCATGCTCTGTTATTACTTCATGGCTTTTTATTCTTAAACTGCAGCTTTTCTTCCAGGACATTTTGGAAAACATTCCATTAAATTCAGGCTATTAATTGTAAATTTCTACCCATTCAGTATATACCAGAAATAAAAGATAAGTTACAGCATTGCCTT
Organism: Struthio camelus; assembly: GCF_040807025.1. Taxonomy (NCBI): domain Eukaryota; kingdom Metazoa; phylum Chordata; class Aves; order Struthioniformes; family Struthionidae; genus Struthio; species Struthio camelus. Next base: position 43,830,768 of record NC_090943.1, on the reverse strand, counting down.
CAACTGTCATGTTCACGTAAAAAAAGAAAGAAACCCCAAACAACAAAAAAAGGCACAAAAAATTAACAGTTGTTAAAAAGCTACAGAAGTGAAGTATTCACACTGAGAAGGAAAATAATTTTTAGATTTCTAAGAATAGAGGAAAAAAACTAGTTTTTCCTTGTCCGGAGTAAGAGATGCACAATGTTAAATCAGGAAAGAACATAACTTTTTCAGATTTTTTTAAAAGTTTTTTTAAAAAGAAAATACTTTAAAGTATTACATTATAGCTCTGAGTTCAAATCCGGATGAGATGTGGGTGTACTGAAGTCAAAAATCATTAGGCACTTCTGAGATTGTGCCATTTATTTAAGAAAGCAAATACTTCATTACCAGTAATGCTGTCAGTCTTAACCAACAGACAGAGTAGCTTCTATTTATTCAATAAATGTAATTTACCAAAGGGTAATGAGTTGCTAATAAAAGTATGTTTCTTATATGATTATTATGAAATGGCAGTGACTGTTTGTTCAGCATGACAGTACTTTCTATGGTCACACTTTCAAATAACTCTGCTCTGTTGCCTCTCTGCGAAGAAATTCATCCTTAAGTAGTTTTCACATATGACACTAGTCTACATTTAGCAAAAAAAATAAAAAATTGGAAAACCCCCCCATAGAGATAGCTAACTAAATCTTAAACCTACAAATTTAAACATTTCCTTGCAAAGTCCCAAAAATGATGCAAAGTTTCAGCCAGTATGGTTTTGCTTGCCTTGCTGGCTGGCAGGCAATGGCTGTTTAGTTAACACATTTATTTTAGGGTTTGATGGGGGGAGGTTGCTTTTTGGTGTTTTTTTTTTTTTTTTTTTTTTAAATGAGGGCTGCATTGAGATAGTTACAAAAACATACATATATAACATATAAACCATGTTCAGATAGGGAGGAAAAGTTTTTCTTTAGATAGATAGAAGAGGTCAAAAGAAGTGTCTACAGATGATATTCTGAAAAAAATTATGGACGAGAAAGCATTAGGGACTGCTTTTATTATACTTCTTAAGAGATTGACTTACAAAGACCAGTTGCAACTAGATATAAAGCTAGTGGAAGAAAACTCCTCTGTCCAGAATTATCTAAACTCAAAATATCAGTGCTTCTTTCTTTTTATCCTTGCTATAATCCCTTACTTACAATCTAAACCAGAGCTTTACACGTACTACAAATACCAGGGATCCCTGGATTCTTCCATGTCCATCACAAACTCTTTTTGGGGCACTTTCCTACCCTTCCCTTTTTCAAGGGGAGGGTGATCATCATGACCCCCTCCTTATGGAAAAATCTCTGCTCATATCCCGTGGGACAGCTGAATTGGGGGTAAGGTCCGACATCCCCCCCCATTCTTCCATATCTGCACTAGTACAATGCTCACCAAAGTAAGTACTCTTATTCTTCCCTAAAACTATTTTCTCTTTTCTTTCTGGGAGGAAAGTTATTATCATTTGAAAACTGGGAGAACTGGCAGAAATAATATGAAGGTATTGTTATGCTGGGAGATATTAATGAGCGTTGTCAGCGAGTTCCTCACTTCATAATCAGTGAGTGAAGTTGCTGGTTCTGCCAAGCAGCCAGTAGCAGGCTCTGCTGTCCATTTTTTTGATCCCCCCCCCCACCCCAATCCCTACCCATCCCCCCAACCATAGTCACTGATGTTCCAACTACCGATACCTACGATACATCTCGAAACTTTTGAGTGCTGCATCTAATCAGTCCCAAAGTCACACCACCACAGCAAGCAGAAATGGAAACAAGTGGGGATTCAAACTTCATTTTACTCAAAATATGTATGTTTGGTTCTTAGCTATCTTCCAACTATGCAAGGCAAGGTGGTATCCAGTTCAGTGCTGCCATATGATTTTTTCATATCACATATACTTTTTCACAGATATCATATCACTGCAGAAACATCAGCTACGTTTCAGATGGCCATCTAGCGTACAGTGCATCTTGACACATGCAAGACCCACAGAAAGAAACAACTGTGCGTTATTTTAAAAGACAGATGCTTTGTGACCAATGTCATCAAAAGGCCCTAGGTCACTTTTACAGTGAAAATAAACACGTGCTCCTGAAAAACGTTTTAGTATAGTTATGTGCTTTGGACGTTAAAACCCAAATGACACTGTCCTGCGCTATCGTAAAAACAAACAAAAAACAGCTAAAGGAATTAACAGACTGCATATTAAGTAGTAACTTGACACTTTTCACCCAAGGTACTTTAAACTTCCAAGGTAATAAATCTCAAATAACAGTCAGTTATAAAAACCAGGTAAGCTAACTCAAGTGATAAAATATACTATAGCTGCCATTGTAAAATACAATCCCAGTGTGATAGTAAACTTGCGTGTTTTGGGGACATATTCCTTGCTGCTTTGAAGCAGAAAGGGAACCAAAATTTAAAAATAAAGCAGTTGTAACATACACACAGGTAGGTTTTACATTCACTCTTTTATCCTCAAATAAATGTTGACACATGACAGATTTCAAAACAGCAGGATTCTGCACTTTAATACCACAACTCCTACACATACCTTTTTTGATTAATTTTTGCTATTTGCAGTAAATTCTTAAGAGGCCTAGGCAGTTGCATGCAGTTTTCTACGTCACGTTTTTACTAGAAGGTTATACAAAAGTAGCAGATCAAAGTAAGCCTGTACAGGTAGAAGGTAAACTCCATGGGTAATGTAATATAATGGGAAGAGAGCCCAGACTTAATACCAGGGAGACTGAAAAAGGTGGTGGGGAAAAGCATTCAAAGAAAGCATTCCTTATTCTGGTTTTCATCTTGCTCACACATTAGCATCATGTGCATCACAGCCACGTGCCTATGGCAACAAACAGCTGCATGCCTAACTTAAAACAATCAAAATCACTGATTCTTTCTTTTAAAATAGAGATATGAGCTGCTAGATCTTGGGGCATTTTTTTCACTTGAAACTGGCACCCAGCTCGTACTCCAGTAAAATCGCTATCAGCGGAAATGGGATGAAACCTTTCTTTAGCCACAGAAGCACCCATAATCCTGCATTCCTTTCAAGTGACACGACAACCATTAGTATGATGCAGACCATCCTTTATGCCTCCAGAGTTTAATAAGGGAACCAGCAAATAAAGACATATTGTTCTGTGACTACACTGCTTTCAAGTTTCCTCTTTGGTCACAGAGGAAGGAAGCACCTCACTGAAGTAGCATGTGCATTGCAGACAAGAGTAGGAAGGACAGTGAGCATTCACTTCTAAAATAATTCAATAGGCAAATAAAGGTAGTGAAATGGGCTGTGGTCGCTATCTGAGAGGATTCAGTATTACTGAGCAACTGCTTAAAGCTACCAAAATCATTTGGTAAGTAAACTCTCAGTGCAAGCTAAAGGAGATCGACCAAAATAGAAGCAAATCTGAACTGAGCAGAGTGCTTCAAAAAGAATCCTTCAGCTCCCAAACTGAGATGCTTTTACATTAGTATTGCCCTCTCCAGACAAAATATTTAAATAAATATGGAATTAAGGAAATATATAAACCAGGATTATTCATAAACGTCCTGAAAGGCAAGCTGATGTAGTAGGCATATGATCCAAGAACAGTAAGATATCTCTTCATTCACATTGAAAAGCTATGCGTGTGCGTACCCGCACACACATATGGGGAGAGAGGAAGACCTCCTTACAAATTCCCTGAGTGAGAGGGAAGGAAGGAAGGAAGGAAGGAAGGAAGGAAGGAAGATTTGGGTAGGCCATAACATGAGGGCTTGTTGCACCTGCTTCTCTAATTCCCTACAACTCTGCATTGTATAACAAGGCTGGCAATCTCTTCCTCTCCACCCTGTCTTCCCATGAAATTGTGCTAATGTTTGTTTTCCACTCCTTACTTGTGTCCGTCCCCTAAGCTCTAAAGTGGTACTAGGCAACGTTTAAACAAACGGCCACAGGAAAACTATTTAAATTGACAGAATCCACATAATCCCTTTACAGTTGTGAAGATCGTGGCCTCACCGTTTTAGCAAAAACGGAGCCACAATAATATTGAATAGGAACGCTGACTTAATGCAGCGACTAACGGTGCAAGAAGCATCCGTAAGACAAATTCTCCTCTCTCCTAAAGCCGAGTTGCAGGATTTTCCATCCACTTTGACCTCTCTCCACATCACCCCAAGAACTGTGCTTTAAAAGCATTTTCAGTGGGATAAATTTTCACAAGCAAAATACTAGGATTAGATGCGTTGGTCATTTATATTTATCTATTATGAAAATAGCATAAGCAGCAGTGAATTAGCATAATGGTTCCAAACTAATAGAAGAGAGAAAACTACATTCAGGGTTTAAAATTATTTTGGAATAGGAATCAGTCAATTTATCCACTAAGCTTCATAACAGTTTAAAGCATGTTTCTCAGCCTTAAGCATCACCCATATTGCTACGGGGAGAAAGAAATAAAATTTATGCACATAAAAGGAACTGCAGTAAACACACAGAACAGAGAAGAATGGTTACAAATATGCTAGAGAACATCAAAAGCAAACACTGTAAGACGGAAAAAAAGATAGGGGACAACAGTGACTTAATAGGAAAATTTTGAGCAGTTGTTCCAAGTGGTGTCCACAGAGAGCTGCTATTCACTTTGTGCTGGCTCTCCTTGTTTCCAGCTGCTAAGCTGACATTGAAAGAAGCTAAAAATACATGAAATACTTTCCAAATATTATTTTCCCATGTAAGCAATTGGTGTGAGTTGCCACAGAGATGTTGTTCTCTTGCCAGCAAGAAGGGAAACAGTATACAACACTGACAACAGGAGATACATTCTATGAAATCTATTGTCTTTGACAAGATGCAGTCCAAAGCACAGAAAAGTTTGAAAAGGCATTCTTTTAGCTACAAGAGTTCCTGACTATTCTTATACTTTCCAGAAAAGAGATCCTTGAAGTTGAGATGTTACCAAATCTAAGAAAAGGTATAGCCTGTATTCAGAGGTATACTATGAGCAGCAACATTTCTAGCAATCAGGCTTTAGTGTTTCAATGAACAGGGCGGGGAAGAGTAGAGTATCTCCACAATTGAGCCACGCTGTCCCCTCATATACTAAGGCTGCACAATGCTGCACATGTGAAATACAAAAGGTACCTGTTCAGCATTCACGATCTTCTTAGTAGTAAATAAAGCTCTGAATGAAGGTAAAGAGGGGAACATATACCCAAAAACATCTAATTATTTCTGTTAAAAGTGAAGTATTACAGATTTTTTATGACATGCGTCCCTCTGAAAATAGCAGTGATTACAAGGCCTGTCTCCCACCCACCTCCCAGCTTGGCTTCTTGACACTTAACGTTCTCACTGGTGGGGAAAGATCCAAAGTTTATGAAGCCATTATGAGTCTTTTCATTGCTCTGAATGCAAACTACAGAATATGAAATGCAATGATACCTAGGAAAGCAGGTAACTTAGCTTCTTGTAATATTGAAACCACTTTTACAGCCCAAAGTGACGGGTTATTTTTATTTTTGTTAAGAAACTCCGAAATTCACAACTTTCTGCAGTTTTACATAGAAGCTTCCAGTTGCAACACTGATAATCTGCCAGCTACAAAGCGTTAAGCGTCAGCAAGACTTTTTTCCGTCTTTCATACGAACAAGATTATACAGCCTATTCTCTTTGTGGGGATGAGTGGGGTAAGTGTTAAGACTGCAGCTGCTGCAGAAGCGGAAGCAGCAACTCCCTTGGAACTTGTATTGACTCCACAGCACCGCATGCCATTAAGGGATGCTACTGTATTACAGATAACGTTTCACTTTGTTTTTTTCCTGGATGAGACAAACTTGAAGTTTGGCCTGCTGTAGTTAACTAGAAGTCTTGCAATATTTTTGCAATATTCCACCCAAGTTCCAATTCCGTTAAATATCCGGTCTATCAGAAGTTCCTAAAAAACTACTTAAGATAGTATTCTTGAGCATTAACAGTTATACAGTTTTCCTCCACATCTTGTGACATTTACATTTGATATTGATTCCTATTGCCCAGTCATGATTTATTTTATGTACTCAATCCCCCCATTGAAATAAAAGAGGATGTAAAGTGAAGGTGGACTGGCATTGCAACCGTTTTAAGTAGCTTATATTTTTAAGGAACTTATCTTGATGAAATATGATGTATTTTTACAGAAGACATAACATGTTTTATAAGAGTGATCTAAATTGCACTAAAACCAAGAAACTAAGAATCAATACTTTAGGGTAACGTATTGGTATATACCGTACTACAACCTAGCTTTCTTCATTATGCTGAAGAATCATGTCTGGCTGATGTATTTATTTTGTAATGTTTAACTATAATAGAAAATAGATGAAGTTCAAATGAAAACACTGTTTCAGCTATGTCAACAGAGCATAAAACTAAATGAAGTGATTCCTTATTGACTATAAAAATATATTTGCTAATAGTAAAGTTACTAATGGTTATCTATCAAGATCACAACATGAAATAATTCTGTATCTTAAGAACTGGGCTGAAGCAGCAGACACATGAGGTTAAATGTAATTTTTTGATTTTGCAAAACAGCATCATGCAGTGCGTTTTATTGCTACTTTTTCATTAGTGTAAATAGTTCAGAAAATAGAAAAATCCCAGCTCACTTTTTTTAATTGCAAGTCACCACGGGGCTTTCCACTAAGCCAGCCAATGCTCACTTTACACTTGCTAGTAAAAGAAAAGCAAACAACAGTATCTTGTACACTGAAACAACTGCTTTGTTACAAAGGGAGGATACAGAAAACTAAAACAAATGACTGCTTTAAAAACGAAGCCTTACACTCAGTTCAAAGACTTGTGCATTCTTCTACAACAGACTGAAGTTTTATATTCATCTCAGCAAATCAATCCACTAACAGGCATCAGTCATCAACACCTAAGTAAAGATCTGCCATTTGAAAACAGCTTTGATGTGATTGAAGACTCGCACACAGTCATAAGTATGACAGAACAGCTTAGCTATTAACATGTTTTATCTAGCAAAGAACTGTTCATCCTAATTGACTGAAATCCTCTTTGAACACTACTATTGCAAGGCTACTTCACTACGCAGTGCTTCAGTACATAGCCACTTGACTTATATCTTGAGATCCAGCACAACCACATCAAATCTTGTTAGAATATTTTCTCACACATACTTTTGTCAAGAGACCAAAACAATAAAGCTGACTGTCATTTTTACTACCAGTTGCTTGGTTAATTTGATACTGAGACGTACTGGGATTCATTATAAAAGCTGCATGCAATCAGCTATTTCTATCAATCTTTCTTTTTAGTGCACTAATAGAATGAATCCTACTAACCACATCAGTTGAAATCAGTTGGCAGAACTGGATGGAAGCTATTCATCTGCATTTAGTCTGACCTCTCACTGCGAGAGGTACTATTGCGGGGGCTCCTTTAAGCAGTGCCACACAACCCTGGCGTAATTCCAACACTGACCATATGTCAAGCTGACGGATCTGGATCCTGGGACAGCCATCGGAAAATAACTGTATGAGGCCTGGGCCACAAGGTAGCAAGGTTTTCTAGGCCTACCTTATTACTCATTCCAAAACAAATTTTAAAAACATTGCAAGCAAACATACCAAAAAAAACCCACCACACACACACATGAAAGCAATTGTTTCAAAAGGATATAGGATGGTATACTCTATTTCAGTAAGTTTCCACTGAATGTCATAACTGATCACCAGAAATATACTCAGAAGACTAATAACAGTTTGTCCCGTTAACATTTTTTTCTCCATCACATTAACAGCATGTTAACAATTTGCAAGAAAAAGGAATCAACTGTACCAGTAACTGCCACCAAGATTACATTTTAAAGAATCAAACAAAATGCTATCGATTTAATACCTCGGGTTGAAGGATGAATCAATTTTTGCCCTGTATGTATTAACACATCATATTTCAGTGCTGTTTTTACTGTTACTTTTGTTACCAAAAGGTATCTCATCAATTCTTTGTATGTAGGCAAACACGTTATCTGCCAGCTTTTATTCCAAAATTACTAAGTAGTTAGTGCAAAGGAATAGCTAAAATTTACCCCAGTCCTCTATGAAATTTCCATAAATATTCCAAATTTTAAAAAAAGAAAATTTCATGTGAACTTACCTACAGTTTGGAGGAGGGTCTAATGTAATTTCTGCAAGTTCTTTCTGAATTCTTAGGAGGAAAAAAAAAAAAAACAGAAATTATCAGGACTACTTCTTTCACAATGTTTCCTTCAACTTTATGAAATGTTTCTACAGCAATCAATGAAAATAAAATACAATTCTTCTCATTCGCAATGAAAAGCTGATGCTATAAACGTACGTGCAACTGCTCAACAAAACGTGGGACTAAAAACCAAGTTCCCAAATCTTTTCTGAAAAACAAGCCTCCAATCCAGAATAAGTTATTCCATAAACAGCTATTAAATAAATCCTGAATTATCTTTAAACTAAGGTTCTTCCTTTGCTCACTTACACAATAACATCTCATATACTCTCCTTCTCTATTTCCCCCTCTGCTTATATGCCTCAGGCCCTCCACCTTGCTCCCCAGAGTACTTAGCTTCTTACACCCCTTAACAGCGGCAGGGCAAAAACCCCAACTTTACTGAATCAAGAGTAACTCAGGTGGAAGAGAGCTTGGGAGGGATCCAGTCCCATGCCCTGCTCAAAGCAGAATCAGCTGTGAGATCCGACCAGGTTGCCCAGGGATTTATCCAGTTGGGTCTTGAAAATCTTCAGGGGTGGAGCCTGTACAACTTCTCTGGGCAGCCTCTTCCACTGCCTGACTGTCCTCGTGGCAAAAAGTTTTTCCTTATATTCAGTCAGAACCTCTCTTGTTTCAATTTATGTCTGCTGTCCCTCGTCCTCCCCTCCCCCTACACAGCTGGCTCCACCTTCTTAACAACCTTTTCAAAGGTATTGGGGGCCTATTTAGGTCTCCCCTGAAGCCTTCTTTTCCACCAGGCTAGACAGGCCCAGCTCCCTCAGCTTTTCCTCTAAGTGCAAATACTCCAGCCCCCTGGCCAGCTCAGGGCCCCTCCACTGGACTTGCTCCAGTTTAGGTCTTTCTTGTATGGAGGGCCCCAGAACTGGATACGTTACTCCAGATGCAGTCTAATAAGTGCTGAGTAAAGGGAGATAATCACTTTCCTCTGTTTACTGACTACGCTGTTGTTAATACAGCTCAGGATGCAGTCAGCTTTCCCTGCGGCCTGAGCACATCGCTGGCTCATGTTTACCTTGCTGTTTGCCAAGACCCCCCATGTCCTTTTCAGCAGATCTGCTCCGCACCCAGTCAGTCTCCAGTCTGTATTGCTACAAAGGGTTATTCCTTCCCAAGCGCAGGACTTTGCATTTGTTCTTGCTAAATTTTAGGAAGCCCCTGTCAAACCCTTCTTCCAGCCTGTCTAGGTCCTTCTAAATGGTAGCCGTGCCCTTGTGTGTACGGACTGTTCCCCCACAACTGTTGTCATCTGCACACGTGATAAGAGTGCACTCTGTGACATTCTGCAGGTCACTGATAAAGATGTTAAATGCGACAGCTCCAGTACAGACTCCCAGCGTCCTACTAGAGTTCTACCGCCAGGCAGAGTAACTAAGTTGTTAAAGTATTTTTGGTTATCCCAAGGCCTACGCTCCTGTGCCAAATCAATAGAATTCCTGCCCTCTGTTACATCTGGCAATACAAGGCTCTTTTCCTTCCTACCAGCACCTGCACAAAAGTCAGCATCTCTCCCTCCAAAGAAATTTAAACATGCAGAGTAGGAGTTTACAAATGAAATATTCCTAAAGGTTTGCCAGAATATGATGCCATAAGCAGGAGGACTGTGTCTGCATTCCCTATGAACCTTACTGTGTCCAAGGCTTTATTACAGGCTACTTCAGTGCAAAAACAACATTTGGGAGCAGGGAGGAAGGAAAAACAATTTAATGTATCCTCAATATTTCCTCCTCTCCCCTTCTCCTACATAAGATTTCTTGTGTGGGAACAGATTACTATTGCTTTTATTCCCTCCACTAAGAAAGAAAACCTGCATGGTAATACAGCTCGAATTCCTGGGACAGATGCTAAAGCCACAGCCCAAGAGCTCAGGCCCAGCCCGAGGCACACAAATTCATCTTGCTAAAAATGACTGCCACCCATTTTGCATGTAGATACAGGCACAGAAACTGGTATATCAAAATAAACGTTCAGGTGTATTGGCACATGTAACATAAAAATGAGCAATTTACTCTAATTTACTATATAATGTTAAGATCCAAACACAATCTTACCCACTAAAGAGTCTCACAGCCACTATCAAAATTCCCCTTATGCCATTACGAGTTGATTTTATGGCTATAATGAATAAATGAACCAAAGGTAGAACAGGAACGGGCCCAAACCAGAAACTCCATTCCTTAAACATTTTTATTCTGAAATAATTAGGGCATATACGGAAAAGAATTTGCTGGGAGAGGTAATAATCTTTTATTAGTCCAGCTGATATGGCTGAAAAGACAAAAAACAACCTTTCAGACACTTTATCTTTTCTTCCAACCTCTATCCACCCCAACTATATATACGCATACTAGTGATTCCTACAGAGGGGTAGAAATTCAATGTTTATTTGCTTATTCTAGTCATCGACATATTTACGTCTCCAGTAAGTAGAACTGCCCCAATAAACATTATTTCTTTCTTGTACAATTGTAAATGTATGCTGCTTAACCAATGTTTGCAAAAAGTCACTGTAATAACACTGAAAAATTCATCACATTTTTTAAAAGGCAAAATATGATTAGTGAAGTCTAAGCGTACCAAACATTATGGTCCTTTAAAAAAATCACTCCATTTAAACAATTCTAACAATTCGTACCTTTTGGAAAGGAGAAGATTTTAGAGCATGCAAGAGGCTTACGATATTTCTTCTGTCCATGGCAAAGTTTTACTGTGAATTTGAAATTTATACTATCACAAATTCAAATCACAGAAAGCCTAAGTGGCATGGAATCTCCTTCAGTTTCATGGTTTATGGGTTAGTTTGCTTTTTCCGCTTCTTGGGAAGCTACAGAATGACGACATTGAAATTCTATAGTAAGGGATTATTCCCTTGCTTTGAGCCCTACGTATAATAACAACAGCAGTTAATATTTCATTACACTACACTGAGTCTGAGAGACATCAAGAATGGATTGACAACAAAGGTAGCTTAAGTCCTAGATCAAAAAACCTTCCTTTCTTCCTCTTAAATCCTAACTCCCGCCCTCTCCTTTTCAGAGTCAAAAGGGTATAGAGTTCTTCCATTTTCTGCCTCTGTTCCAGTTCAACCTGAAATTTCTAATTTATAATGCCAAGAGCATTAAAATGATCCTAGATTAAGCTCTTCTGTGACTGAGTAGACAGAAAAGCAGCACACCTTGCTGCTTTAAGCGATAAAATTAATTGGATGTTACTTTGCATTCACGTTCAAAAGTCCCAATTGCTCTTACAAGCATTCAAGATATAGATGTTTCATTCACAATTATTTTTATACAAACAAGCTACAACATATTAATATAACATTACTCATCAATTGTTCCTCAGTAAGCTGTCCATCTTCATTCTCCAACCCTGTGGCATCCCAAACTAAAAGTAACATATACACCTTACTCCTCTTTCGTTAAGAGGTAAGCTGCTTTAATTTACCTTGCGTTTATTCTGAAAGCACATTCAAAAGGAGTTTCTTTAGAGCAGCTGACATGCAATAGCTTGCTCACGTGTCACAGCATTCAAAGTTACAATTAAATCATCAAATAATATCCCAGAGAGCCTTGCCTTGATAGAGACTTCCAATGTGAAAGTTAGCCGCTGTTTGAACGAGTTATTCCACTGCTGTGGTGCTTGTTCTTTATCTCCGTCGAGCTGCCCTCAAAATCTGGCACAGGAGAGGATGTGCCTCATTTCCTTCATTGACCACAGAGGGTTCACCGTGAGAATACATGGCCTCTGGCAACAAAATATTTTTTGTCGGGTCCTTTCTGGGTCTCTTTCTTTGGATTTTCTGGCTCAGTACAGCTACTTTCAATTATATCAGAGAGCAGAAGGGACTCATTTAAAATCTTTTATATCCATTTTATACTTAAACTAATGATATGCTGGCTTAGTTTGTTACTATATTATTGGGGAGAGAGGGGAGGGAGAAATATTCTCTAGTAATCAAAGCCCTGGGCTGTACACACAGGACATTTAATTTGCAATGTCAGGTCTGATGCTCTTTGTTTAGTCTTAGAGAAGTCATTTGACCTCTCTCTCTCCCTCCCTCACTCCGTTTTACTAATGGGAATGAACGAACAAACTTGCCTTCTAGTAAAAGCGTAAAGGTTAATCTATCCCTAAATTTTGAAGCATGAAAGTACATTGTGGATTTCAACCATTATTAATTTGCACAGGCACATGTTTACTACTGTTCCCAGCCTTGGGCTAACGTCTGCTGTTTCTTCTTGAAACAGTTAGAGTTCCCTAAAACTAAGAGAGAACTGAACACGTTAGAGGATTTTCCAGTATAATTAATAGGAAAAGAAACAAAAAAGTACTCTTTAGCAATAAGCTAATTTTAACATGTCTACTTTTCTCAAATATATGCCTCTCTACCCATAAAAGTCTTGTGAACCAATAATCCAGACCGAAGAACATGTTATTTATAAAATATTAAGAAACACAATCACTGGTATATATTTCAACCTTACGTCTGGTATATATTTCAACCTTACGTAGACTTTGACTGAGCAGGAAACTGATCTAAAGATGGTTAGATTCATGCTGAAGGAAGATAGTTACTTCCCCTCTTCAATATTAGATGCACATATATATGACAAGGATATTTTCTTAAAAGAAAAAACAGTCCATATTTTTTCTGTCATATTCAACAGGCTAAATATCATTCCCTGGTTCCTTGAAAATAGTGCTATGATAACCTGCTCTGAGGGAAAAAAAAATCGTAATAGAAATTCAGTAACATAAAAATGAGCTAACAAATTAAATCCACTACTTAGTTGCTATTCCTTAGGTTATAATGTCATTCAACGAAAAAAAAGAGACAACAACTAAATTTTTAAAATTCACAACTGAGTGCAGACAAGACACATTCCAAAAATACCAGGACTGGACACAAAGGTTGACAGATTTTAAACTACCAGCTTCAGGAGCCCAGCAAAACAATACATTTATTTGTTGAGCTCCTATGCTAGCCAAGAATGGTTACACTTCTCTCAATTCAAAGGTCATGCTAAGATTTGCTACTTAAAAGGTAACAAGATGCCTGCTGTTTTCAAGGACAGCAATTCAATTCCAGGTCTGAACTGTAATTGTGATATGCACTGAGTTTCTCAATCTTGACATGTTAGGTAAGAAAGGTTGCTATTTAAGGTGATGCCCTCTGGGTGAGGAAAACTGAAGGACTGGTACACTGTACGACATATGCTGTAAGCTATTACACCTGTAAAGCAGCTAGCCCTACAAGTATTAGCACAGAGGAACTACACGCGAAGGCATTCTGCCTTCTTGATGCCACCTGTAACAATTCTAACAGAAGAAATTCTATTTTAAAACAAAATCACTGCTGCTTACTCAAATATGAAATCAAGTGTCTTCATATTCCCTCCTTAATCAAATCATTTTGGAAAGCATTAAATTGCAGAAGTACTATATACACCACTGAAGATATAAATAAGACACAGTAGCCGTGTACTTTCACACAGGCAAAAGTAAGCGCACTGTTAAATCCTGATTTGTTTAAAAACTAATATTAATGAAAATTCTTTAAAAGTAAATCTTACTAATTGACTATATAAACATACAAATAAAAACCAGGACAAAGGTATTCCAACTACAAATGTACAAATCTTAATTCTAACCCAAGATATCTACTATGCAGCTTGATATAACGCAAAAAATACTATGACTACAATTCCACGTGCATGAAAAGGGATTTCAATTGTGACAACGTGGCATCCAAACTCAGATTAGAATCAAATCTTCAGTCTGAGCGCCCCAAAAAAAGATTTAGCTCTAGTACTACATTCACTTATTAGCGTTATCTGTTCTACACATAAATTAAGGCATCTTGATCAAAGCCTCAAATATAGTACACTGCGTCGTTACTGATTTTAGCAGAGTTGACTCCTTTAACTATAAGAGTTATGTGAAGCAACTACAAAATGAAACACTTATCTTGGTTAAGTGAAAATTATTGGGATTTTAGGGTAATGCCATACAAGCCCACAAAATTCAAAAGTTAACAGAGGAAAAAGTTGCTAAGTATATATTCAGGTTTTTCACTAAGAACAGCTGAATTACTTCAATTTGTTTCAGTTAAGAATATCTTTTTTTAACCTGGTCAACGACTTTCCTACTGAAGGGCTATAGCCTGCAACAGATTTCATTTCTAATGGACAGGAAGCATTACAGAAAAATCTCTCTATAAAATATCTTCATAGATGCATAGTCCTCAATATGTGATAATACATTACATTTTTCCTTCCTTGATATTACTCCCCTCCTTTTTATCTTCTACTTTAATTTCAGACATTTCTTTCTTGAGGCATTACTACTCCTAATTAAAACACTAAAAAACAAAATCAACCATAATTAAAAACTAGCCGGATTAAGAATGTTTATAGAAATGTCATCCTAATTCTAACTACTGAATGTAAAAAACATATTAATGTAATTCTTCTATGAATAGTGCTATGACAACCCGTGCTCTTAAAAATACACTTTTCAAAAATATTTACAGTGTACATATCTACAGAACTCTTAAAATATTTTTAAGTCATCTCAGCATTTAAAATGCATAATCAAAGGTTTTTATGTAATATTAGTACACACGTGCACGCTCTCGCTTTAGACTCTAACTGACAAACGTACTGTTGTCAGCAACTGCATAATTAGTTTCAGCAGAACCATAAGCAGATATGATTAAACTTTAAAAGGCTTAAGTAATTTTATCACTGCAAAATGCATGTTGATAAAAGCTCTAAGCTTTGAAGACACAAAGCTAAGATTAATAGACTAATTTCTGACATATCATTATTAATTTTTTAATAGGATGGTGTCCATAGGCCCTTGCCAGAATTGTGGCATCATTACGTTAGACATTGTACAAAGTTTAGAATACGTGGACTCTTTTCTAACGATATTAAAAACTGGATTTGATGACCTTAGAAATCCTGTCTAGTTCAATATTCTTAATACTAAAATACATATATATCAGGAATCAGAGGAAAGACAACAAGGCCAGAAACGATAATGGCTACAAGGACTACATGAATAACTTGAATAACTTCACAGTTTGAAATGAAAGTTGTTTTTTCTTTTCTCCTTTTAGTCATAAAAAGAAATATTGGTAAGCTCTGCTGGCCATCCTGTAACTGATATGACTAGGCAGTCTCCCAATAGTGTCATAGTAGGTATAGTTCTTGAGAAAGCATTTTATTGGAGAAGAAAGAAAAAAGAAAACACAGAGAGAAAAAAGGGCTTACACAGGCAAGCTATAAGGAACGTATCTATGACAAAAGAAAAGCATGACGACACCTCACTGGAAAGATGGAAGAGTGTTCAGGACAGAAAATATATGTAAATAGTAGGATTAAGTGAAGATAACTTTAATCTTGAGAGGATGTACACATGCATGCTTATACTGGTATTTACAGCCTTGTAATATGTGTATATGTTATAAATCATGGCAATAAAGCCTTGATCCTTCTCCTTTATCATAACGACATACTCATACAACAACTACAATGGTTTCCCTTGTAGTTTACACTGACTTAAATTAGATAAACATCAGGATCTAGGAATTCTGCATCAGGATAGCCTGCAGAATTAGGCTCTGGTCAGATTCTTTTAAAAGTATATTTTAACTACATTCACTATAATATCATTTAAATTGTGCTGCCTAGATTAATACCACTGTCTGTACTGATAGAGCAACACTAACATATCTACTCCCTCTGTCCAATCCAAGCTTGACAGTCACTATCTAGAGATTGACACGATAGCATAGAATAATTTAAATAGCTTTTCTCCAAATCTACCTTTTCTCTCCAGCAGAAAAGAGAAAGAAAGAAATGGAAGTGGGTATTAAAACAGACTACAGTTTAAAGCAATGAAACTAATCTTCTTTTGTTGTTCACTCAAATATTTCTGACTTGACCATCTGGGAAAAGGCAATGTAGTACTTCATACATAGCAGTAGGTACTACAGTAGTCTCCTAACATGCTGAGTTACTGAACTGTCTGCAATGTTTATGGTTAATTAACTGTAAGTTACACTGACAAGTTTCAACATCAGTTGTACATACACATACAGAGATATATTTTATACGGCTACAAAACTGTCCGAGTTTTACTAGCAATAAAAAAAATGTCAGCTTTTATCATGCAAGCTATTATTAAAACCATGTGAAAGAAAGCCAATCTGTCAAAGAATGGAAAAAAGTACACAGGTCTCATTATTGTGACCAGCCTCAAAAGACTATTACATTGACATAATCGTGTTGCAATAAAACAGTAAGAAAATGAATATAGTGAATCAATACATACATCTGATGGCCAGCTGAAAAAGAGAGGAAAAGAAGCAGCCAGAAAGAACACTGTACCTTTTAGCGCTAGTTGACAGTTTAGCAGCTGTTTTGCTTGATATTTTGCCTTCTTTTTTCTTGGGTTGAACTTGCTCCCTTTCTTGTTCCTGCTGAACACCTTCCCGCTGATCTCCATCAGAGCTGCCTCCACTAGTGCTTGGACTATCATCAACTCTCTGCCCCTCTGTAGACATGGCAGATGCTGCACTAAAACACAAACAACAGAAGTTAAAGCTTTTTCAGAAGAAACTGCCTGAAAGTATTTTTATGTGCCTTAAGGAAATAAAGCAAAACAGATTTGTGTCTCACAGAGATGAGATATGTAACTATCTCATCACTATGCCACCAGTTCAAATCTAACACAGTTTGTTAAAAATTGAAAGCTATTACTATCTCAAGACTCTCTGTTATCCCATATGAAATAAATCTATGGGCTCTTTCCAAGACTATAGTGCGAGTTTCCACATTACAAAATCCACATCTTATTTGGCATGCTTGATGGAAACATTAATAGAACCAAAAGGCACTAGCACAGAACTGTTTGTATTTACTAAAACAGCACACCTCTAGAACGGTAAACACATCGGTAGAGGATATAAGGACATTTTCTTCCGATGAATTCTGTTCAAGTGACATCAGGCAACAAAGCCACCAGAGAATACCAGCTACAAGACATTTCAGTATATTTCATAAGTCAAGCTAATGCATTTTTTGCACACTTCTGATACGAGTTAGCTATTTTGATTTTCTTCCTTCATTTTAAGTAACATAATAAACAATATGCCGACAGATGAAGAATTGCAAACCCACTGCTACAGCTGTCGTGACTTCTCTAACTATTCTAATGAAAGGCAGACGTCCATGAAAAACTCTTAGTAAATTAGCAAATATGGTGGCAATGACTGTTAGAAAATTTTACTAAAAGTAAAGTATTTTCTTTAACTCCAAATCTGTACTTTATATAAATATTTTATATGTCTTCCTCTAGAGATTTTAATGAAAGAACCACTTTCACAGCACATAGGCCCAAATGTTACTTGCTTAAACCCATGCACTGCCCATATATCTGGGTCGTTTTCTGATTGAATCAGTCTGAATCAAGAATTTGCTCTTTCATACACAGAGTTTTAAATTGCTGCTAACTTCAACTTGCTTATCCTTCTATCTCATGTACAGAGACCATCACGTTTAATAATAAAACTATTCACCTTGATTATTACGTGTTTTAATACTCTATCAAGAAAAAATAAAAGGATTGCAGGCTCAGATTTAACCATGCTCATTTAATGAATTAAAAAGATCACCATCTTCCTGCATGTAGTTATGGAAAGAGGCAGCAAAGGAAAAGCAGCGTCACATCATTGTCAACAGGGTTATGCTAAAAAGGATACTTTTAAAAAGGCCATAAGCTTTTTTGGTAGAGTTGCATGTAAGAAAACAAATTTACTCCTATCTTGTAAAAGCCTTACCAACATCTGATACTATCAAGTAGTATGCACTTTAGAGTGGAAGAATCAATCTTTTCAGGCATTATTCACATAACTCAATCCAATTGACTTAAGCAGGAATTAAATCTTTCCTGTCTAATTTATGAGGCTACACAGAAAGGAAAGGAAAATCTGGAAGTATGAAATGCATTCAAAATAGTTAAAAGGTTAAAAAAAATAGCAAGTGATGGATGTGGGACTAGGTTATTCTTAATCAACTTACGCTACATTTTGAGGTTCATAAAAGCAGTGTTTTATAAATATATATTCATATATAAATACATGCAAAAGCACAACACCTAGGCTGCTGCATGAACTGAAATAATATATCGTTTGATTTCTAAAATTAAAATATAAAAATTGTTCATTATTAGCAGAACAATTTTCCCTGCAATATAGATACAATATCATATTCACCGTTATTCACATATTTGCACAGGTTAATCTTTAGATATTTATAACCTGGCTGTCAAATGTTATGATGAAAGAAAAAAAAGACTTAGAGACAATAAAAGACAAGAGTAGCATACTTTGATAAGTCATAATATGAATTTAATAACTGTAATGAAAATTGGAAAGCAGGGACCCGCTTCATTTGCTTCTATATGCAGCTAAAATACAAACTGATTGTTTTTATCATGTTTCTGATGGCCTTTATTTACTCTAGATTCTATTTCTGATCTTTGATTAGTGCATCTAATTTTAAACACAAAATTATCTTCACAATGTACCTATCATTTAGCGCTACTGGTCAGAAAGTCAAAAGCGTATTTAATGAAGCCTATATACATAGACATCTGCTGTGAATAATCTTGGCTATAAATATTACTATTATCCAAAAACAACTGTATTCACTTCATAAGTTCAGGTTGCTATCCAGCAGATAAACACTGTAACAGTAGCCCAGAGCATATAATTACTGTAACATGTAATGCCAGCATTTACAACAGGAAAACGCTTAAATCTGTCATTTGACGTCTGGCTAGTTTCTTATTCTTTCTCTCTCACAGCTCTGTGTCTCTCTCTCTCTCCCCATCTCTCTCTGTTCGCCTTTCTGACATCCAGAGACAATTATTTCCATGCCCTCCGCTCCTAATGCCTGCAATTTTAGAAATTTTGCATAGTTAAAGGGATGTTCAATACTGTGAAAAAAGTGTATTTTAACAGCCCTGAAGTCAGACACTTCAGATGTGGCCAAACTTAGAAAACAAGCACATGAACAAATAAAAGAATGGAAAAGAAAAATCAGCTGGGGAATGACACTGTAGGAAAACATTTCCGTGCAATCAGGACAGACAAATGCAAGATATTTCTTGAATCTAGACAGCCGTAAGTGTGTTTGCAACAGTCACACAGAGTAAAAAGAGAAACACGATGTCCAGTTCCCTCGGCTGCCAGACTATTCTACATGTGGAATAGGACAAGGGTTTTTAACCTTCCTGCTGTTGTGCTGAGAAAATTGTGTGTGGTGGGGGGGGAAGGACTTAAAAGTCCTTCCCTTAACATGAGATGATTCAGCATCGACAGAGACTACAACTGTTAAGTACAACTATAAATTCTAAGTGAAGCACGTCCAGAAGACCCTGCTTCTGTCGTATATATCCACTGGCACCTTCCCCTCCCTTCTCAAGAGGAAAAAAAAAAAAAAATCCAGCAGTCAGGGAAAGAGAGATCCTGGCAGCGCGCAGATGGGTCCCAAGGGCAGCAGAGCTAGTGATGATGCCCTTCTAAAGCGGTCTTAATTTCCTATAAGCAAAGATAAATTGAATATTTCTGCAGGGGTCCATGAAGAGACAGGAGCAGCCGCCTTACTTCGTCTTCATTAGAAACCGTAAAGGGCAAGAGGATCACAACACTACAGGGCAGAGAGGGGAGCCCGCTCGCTGCCCGGCCCGGGGCGGCGGGGGCACCGCGGCGGCTGACACGGCCCCGCACACGCACACTCACACGCGCGCACACACACACACACACACACACGCACAACACACGCACAACTCGCCTATTTTCCTCCTGCCCGGAGGGGGAGGGGGCGGCGCATGTCACGGAGACACAATGTGCAGTAACTATGCAGTCCTGGAGGACGGCGTGAGACGGCCACGGGCACTTCCCAAACCTGACACCCGCCCCCGCCGCCCCGCTCCTCCGTGGGGGGGGGGGGGGGAGGGTGCCGCGCGGGGGGAGGAGGAGGAGGAAGAGGAGGCCGCGAGAGGAAGGCGGGGGGGAT
The DNA here is from genome assembly GCF_040807025.1 of Struthio camelus. Taxonomy (NCBI): domain Eukaryota; kingdom Metazoa; phylum Chordata; class Aves; order Struthioniformes; family Struthionidae; genus Struthio; species Struthio camelus. Next base: position 43,810,407 of record NC_090943.1, on the reverse strand, counting down.
GTCCGGGGGGGGGGGTGCCCCGGCCCGGGTTGCGGAGCGGGGCCGGGGCGGGGGGAACAGGGGGCCGCTGGCAGACGGGGCAAGTAGCGGGGCCGGCGGAGTTGTGCCTGGGGTGGGGGGGGGGGAATGGCGGCAGCAGGGGAGGGGCGGCGGGGAGATGCTGGGGGGGGGACAGGGGGTGACATGGGGGGGGGTGAGGGCAGAGGTAGGCACCGTGGGAGCGGGCAGGGCCCTGGCGTGGGGGAGGGGAGGCGGACGGGACCGGGATTTGGGTTGGGGGGGGGGGAGCAGGAGGGGTCGCCGCTACCTGCGGGCGAGCGCGGGTCTGCGGCGGCGCCGGGCTCAGGCTGCGGGGCGATGCGAGGCGGGCGCCCCGCGTCCGGCCGGGCGGGGGGCTGCAGGGGGGCTGCGGCCGGTCACTGAGTCATGAGCCCGCTGCGCTCGCCCTTTCTTTCTTTCTTTCTTTCCTTCCTTCTTTCTTTTCTTCTTTCTTCCTTTAATCCCGCCGCCTCTTCCCTCGCTCCCTCAGCAGCAGCGGCGGCCACTGCTGCTGCTGCTCCCACCGCCGCTCCTACCCCTGCTGCCCGGAGAGAAGTGAAGCCGCTGCCGCGCGCGCGCGCGCTCGCGCCGCCGCCGCCGCCTCCGCGCGCGCGCGCGCACTCGCGCGCGCCGCCGCCCGGCTAGCTCCGCGCGCCCGCGCCTGGCAGCCAATTCGCCCCAGCGCTGGCGGTCCGAGGAGGGAGGGAGGGGCGTGCGCGCGCTTGCGGCGGCGGCGGCGGCGGGGGGGGGAGTGACAAGCGAGCGGGGCGGGCGCGTGCCCGCGGGGGCCGGCCGGGCGGGAGGGGGAGGGGGGAGGGCGCCGCCGGCGGGAGCGCGCGTTAAAGGGAAACGCGGGCGGGGCGGGCTAGAGCGGAGCCGGGCAGGGAGGAGGAGTGACAGGATGGGGGGGGGGGGGCGGCGGCCGTTGGCGAGGGGGGGCAGGTTAGCGCTTCTCCCCCCCCCCCCCAATTCCTGCCGCTGGCGTGCCCGCCGCCCCCGAGCAGCTCACGGAGTGAGCGTTAACGGGGTGCGGCGGGGGGGGAGGGGGGGGCAGGCCGTGAGCGGGGGCGGGGAGGCGGCGGCGCCGGCGGGGTTCACTTTCTTAGCTCTTCTTTTGCCCTTTTCGCGTTTCTTTGTTCCCTCGGCTTTCAGCCCCGCGGCTTTGCCTGCTGCGGTGCTGCCAGCCGGGCCCGTGCGGGAGCCCCGCACCACCGCGCTGCCTTTGTCCTCGCCCACCGCCCCCCCCCCCCCCCGGGCGGGGAAGGCCGGTGCCCGGCGGGGGGGGGGGGGGCAGGCGCGGCCGGCGGCCCCCCGGCCGGCAGGGGGGCACCCACGCGTGGCCGGGCAGGGCGCAGCAGCGGCGGCAGGGCCAGACCTGGTACTTTGTTGTCATAGTTAAGTGTTCGCCGTGGTCGTTTTGGCCGCGGATACGCGGCTGGGTGGTACAAACAGCCCGGGGCGGCTGAGAGCAGCCGATGACGTAAAGCATCCCGGCTGGAGATGGGTGCTGCAGCGTGGCTGCGCTCAGGTGAGCGCATCTGGCCTCCCACGCCGGGAGGGAGGCCTTGCCTTACGGAGTGGGAGAGGCCAAGGCAGAGCCACGCTTAGATGTTACCTATTCGGTATTAATGATATTAGCCTGGAACGAAACAAACCCCTGGCAGGGCTGGCTGTGAGGTAACCAGCTCTACCGCCCTAGCTGAAATGCTAGTTCTGCCTAAAACGCTGTACTGGCATTACTTCTTCAAGCTTCGCCTAACATGCAACTGATGCTTAGCTGGGCTGTGCAAATATATTAATTCAAACGTTTCTTCGGCCAGCAGGGAAATACACCCACCCTGGGTAAAGGAGTAATGGCAGGTCATAATGTTTTCCCCTTACTGATGACTGAAGGGAATTAAAAAAAAAATGCATTCATGCTATTCCACATGTACAAGGAAAAGTTTCTCCCCATGTGAGCTGTAAAGTACTGTACTTTTTCTGAGTTGCGGTTATGGTGTAGATGGAGTCCATACTGCTAAACACATGCAAATCAAGAACTTGAACCACTGCTGCGATATTTAAGGATTAGAAACACCATTGCCACCTCTCTCTCATATTATATCCAGACAACAGAAGTTACTTTTGCAGTTTCCATCTACATAAAATTAATCTTTCTCTTTGTTGAGTAATTGCTTTGAAATAACTTGTTTTATTGTGTCTTCCCATTTCCTTATTAAAGTAATCCTAGTCACGTTTTTCACATAGGCTTAAAAACACTGCAGTCGGCTAGTTCTTCCTATTTCACGTGCATTTACAAGATACCTTTTCCTCCTTCTTCTAATGAACTCATGAGGAAAAGCTCCTGATGCTCCAGCTAGGTGGGTTTCTAGCTGCTGGCATGCACTGATTCCTCACAAGGACTAATAACTAGGTAATTAAAAGAATATGATCCATAACAATCTTTTAACGAATGCAAATCTCCTGCAAGTGGTGCTTTGTTATCATGCTGAAGGGGTGCCGGCTGTGTTGCGCGCTCTTGGTATCACAGTCTCCTTTTCCAAAATCACTTAAATCATGCCTTTCTTTGAGGCATTCAGAAACAGACCTCCTGAAAACCATCCAGGAAGCTATGAAATTCACTTCTAAATGAGTCTTCCACCATACTTTCTTAACGTTGTTCTGATTGCTTAGAGGTGCCTTAAAGGAGGCATACGTTTTCCCATCAGAATATCTATCTATTGAAACTCCTTGGCCCGTGTCAGGACTCCGCTTTGGTGGCAGTTCCGTGTGCTTCGTTACAGTTCTTCCCTGCTAGAATCCACAGGAAGCAACAAGAGGGAAGCTCGGTGAATAGACTCCTTTAGAGAGGGATAGGACAGGGCCATAGCATGTCCCAGAATCTGGGTCATAAATTCCTGGTGCCAAAAAAATCAAGGGAGTGCTGAAGTGGAGCACCAAGTGGAGGGTTTGAATCATTGAGAGTCGGGCCCTGATTTTAATTTGGGTGCATAACCTCTGGCCCAAAACCCTAAATGGTACCTTACATTGAGGACAACTAAGCTAGGGAGAAAATTTGTACTGCCTTAATATTCGTACTGTATTTGTACTTAATAATTTTACTGCCTGAACTTGCACACTGAAGCGTGCCTTCTGATTTTTGAAGTGAAGGTCTTGAATGAGCCCTACCTATGTCGTGTAAAGGGAATAGGTCAGGGTAACCAACTGCTCCCAAGTATCAGTTTTATCCTGTCAGCCTTCTGAAATAGTATGTTTAGCCCTCAGATGTTAAAGGTTGCATGATAGTGTGTTACTCAAAATCTTTTTGAAGACTTTTGTTAAGTTTGCATCCCGTATGGTGAAATCCTGGCCCTTTTGAACTTAATGGAAATTTCAACCACGATGGGGTGCTAAGCCACACGTTACACTTTTTTAGAATACTGGACACCTCCGGAACAACTTGAGTTCTTTACTCTCATAAAAGCTTACAGCTTTCTCAGAGAGACACTCAGAGTTAAGATAACCTGGCGCAGGCTGCCACGCTTTATGACTGTTACAGTTAAGGACACTTCCGTTAAGGCCTCTTGGTTCAGCATGCCTGTTACAAGGACATATATGTCAATCAAAATCCATGAAGTTGGAGAAATCTGAGACAAGTTTCCATTTAAGAATGTTTAATTTAAAGATATATCGGATTAATTTAGGTTCCAGTCTTGGAGGTTTCTTCTGCATTTGCATTCATAACTTATCATCTGCTCACATGTAAAATGACACGTCCTTTTAATATTGCTATTTAAGTTTTTAAATGTGCATTGTGGTCAAGTTATAACTGATAACAATTTTGTATATACTTGACATACAAATTGAGGGGATTGGTTTTCTCAAGTAGAGAAAAGACCAGGAAGTATCTCGACTGTGATACAGCTGAAAGCGTTAACAGTAGCTCTCTTGTGATAGCATAATTCACTCTCAAAACTTAAGTATTTCATATTAAAGATTGAGATCAAAAATACTCAATTGTCTGTGGAGCACTCTGTTGTTCTATTCATCTCTTTCAGCCAAATCCTAATGAATCAGATCATTTCATCCCTTCGAGCTATTATCAGCAGAGGACTGGAGGAATGGGGACAAAGGTGTAAAGAACTACCTTATTCCACTTTTCAGCTCAGCAGGGGCTATCCTATCTTGTGTCACTCACCCCATTTCTTCCCTGCTGCTCAGTGTGTTTGATGATTCTTGGGCCCTATCATGCTGTTTTGAGAGCAGCCAATAGCCAGCTATAGCCCTCTCTTTTCCAGTCCTGTCCTCTATCCTGAGAAACTGAGGTGGGAAGGTAGAATAGCATGAATCTCTATAGGAGCTTTATGCTACTAAGGGATTCCTCTCCCATTATTGGCTTTCTTTACACTGCTGTGACAGTACAAAGCCATAAGGATAGTCCAGAGCCTGTATCTGGCCTGTACTGTATTCTCTTTTCCACCTCCCTGCTACTTTTCTTTCTCCTGTGTTCAGTTAGTTCATTCTCACATCATACCTAATTTGTCTTTTTTTCCTACAATCTTGCTTTGCTTTCGTTCCCACTTGGCTGAATCCCACTCTGTTTGTTGGCAAAGGTAAACTGCAATTCACAGAACCCTGCTCTCTGGAGCCCCAAGACACAGCGTTTGAGTGTTTCAGAGATCGAGATTCTTCTTGTTCATTTTGTTTTCCAGCTATCAGCATGTAGTATAAATGGAGTAGCAAGAACAGATTTTGGGAAGGTAGCTGTAGTAGAAATTTCATTAGATTTTTCAGTTAATTGCATATATCTTCATCGCTTAAAAAAAAATCATCCTGTATTAAGGAAAAATGATTGAATCCTGAACACTGGGTAAGCCTATTACTTAGATAGTACCTTGACAGAAATCTGTTTAAAGTATTTTCATGGCATTCTGAAGTAAAATAATTGTGTGGGCACAGAGACTAGCCTGACTTCTTTATTTGCCCTACAATAGTGAAAACCCCCAAATAATTAGAATTCATCCACCCTAATCTTTCCAAGCCGTTAAATAGGAAAAGAGTTGTAAGGCCTGATGCAAACAATTTAAGGTCTCCTTCATTCTACTCTCACCTAAAAAAATAATAATCCGCAGCTCCTCCTCCTCCCCTTTGCTCAGAAGCAGGATAGCTCCCACTATCATTCCACTGGAACCAGAAGAAACAACTGGGACAATAACTATGTGGCATCAGAGCTCCTCGTGGTTCTCAGGCACTTCACTAGCCAGGATTCCAAAGAATGAAGATAAAACATATTAGGGATAGGTAGGAGGGAAGTAATAACTTTCTTCAGTGTTCTTAATGAAAGCCTAGCTTTTTCTTTAAGTTAGGGAATAAATCACTGCTTAGTGTCAGAAAAAGAGATTTGTTTTTATTTGCTGGTTTAGAGCCCAACTTAAGATAATTGCAAAGGATAATTCTCTGATAGTTTCTAGACAGAAATTGTTAACCACTGAGTCCTAGACTAAGGCACTGCTTTAAAAATCTCATCTTGTATGTGCTGAAGGGTGAAATCTTTTATTTCCAAAGCTATTGTAAGGCAGTGACCTGTAACTGGAAGAATTCCCTGCATTGCCTGTCTTAATTCATCACCATAGGTGGGAGACAATGTTGAAAAGTGAAGGTAAGTTAGAAAAGAAAGTTGGGATTTTTTTTTAGTGTTATTTCCACCCTCTTTTCAGCACTTCCACATTCCTATTATTTTCTTTTGGTTCTGTAACACCTTAATTTACAGGATCAGGGCTCTTTATACTAAAGATGGGCAAAATTCGGAGGATCTCTTTGTGATTCTGCATAGAAAGTTACATCTTTACACAGAAAGAGACAGCTGTGGATACTCATGCCCCCTTTTAATAAAGTTAAGGTTCCAGGAGATATGGCCTAACCTCCTCTATGGTTAATGCATGATTAATGCACCCTTCAGGAGTGCCTCCTTAAGGTGGCTAGTACATCCACCATAGCAAAACAAACCCCATATAGTAGGGTTGTTCAATCCTTTCAATCTCGACGACCAAATATATTTCAGAAGCCCAAGGAACCGCAGTCAGTCTGAAGCAGATTGTCTGCCTTGTGGAGAGTGGAAACAACCCACATGTCCTCTGCTGGGGATTCCCCAGGCGAAATGGAAGTCCCCCGCAGCCGTAAGCCAGGCTAGTCATGTTTTGCACTTCTTTCCTGAAGATCCTGGCCAAGGGGCTTGGTTTAGGCTGTACCTGGAAGGAATAAAGGGGCATGTCTGCAGTGTGATAAACCTAAATTATCCTTTCTGGCTGATGGTCAGTTGCACACTACCCAAATAATGCCGATTAAGCAGCTGCTAGGGGCAAAGTCCAGAGAGAAGCACAGGATGAAAAAAATATCTTTGGTCTCTTCCTGCGTCAGTGGTAACTGTCACAGGGAATAAATGACATCTTTTGTCTATAGGCCTAGCTAGAGCCTGACAAACTCCAGTCCACTCTTCCCTGAGCTCCTCCTGCAGACGCTCAGGGAGCAGGAAACAGAACAGCCAGTGCTCATCTTCCTCTCTCACCTGCAACAAAGCAAGCAAACAGCAGAGGCAGCAACTTCAGGGAAGGGGCAGGCACTCTTAATTACACTGGAACTGTTCCTAAGGCTGCAGACAAAGTCATGGGGAGGCAGTGGGGAGGATACAGGTTGAGCACACACTTAATCTAAAAAAAGATGCAAGGCACAGCACAGGGACACATACCTACTTCATAATTAAGCAGACTTTGCCCTTGAATATCAGTGCCACAATTCAGAGCCCTGAGCAGCACAAGTGGGTTGTTGGCCATTGTTAGACTCAGCTCGTCTCAGCCACACAAGCATAGCTCAAACTTGTTCTATTACTGGAAGCTTAAACAGATATGAGCCAATCATCAAACATGAGTCTAAGCTTGGCTGCTTTACTATGATCCTAAAATAAAAAGAGGGATCATGCACGTCACATGGGCTCCAGCAAATGCAGTTGGAAAGATATTGCGATGTTTCTGTTTGCAAAGATTTTGCACGTGGATATAGTAAGTGGTATCAGGGAACATAAAAACACCTGTTTTTAAAGCCAGGTAAAAATCCCTGTATTTTTAAAATTTTCTAACTCATCCCACTCACATATCTTTGTGGAATTTGGCTGTGTGTGTGACTCTGGAAGAGAGAACTTAGCTGAAGATGACACAAGACATGAAGGAAAGAACGTATTCAAACTGCAGATCGGACACAGCAACTTACTGAAGTGTCTTTTAATTTCGCCTAACCTTACAACTTAGCTGAGACCCCACCTAGCTGTATCTATTGCTGTGTTTTAGTCTAAGTAAACCTTTGTTACGACTAGCTCTGCATTGGGCATAGCCATTGCTACATGTGCAAAGTGGATCCTTGTTGCATTTTACAGTTAATATGGAAAAGTGGAAAATACTTAGAGAATCCAGTCCACAGTTTCTCTTTGAAATGTTTCATTGTTTTGATTTCCGAAGTTAGGCAGAGATTTTTGAACTGGAACCCAAGACACAGCCAAGGAGTAGGCGTGCAAAGGCCAGTTAGGATCACTGTTGCAATTTGTAACTGCGGATGCTGTATCAACCTGTGAAATTCACAATTCTCATTTAGAGCTATGCATTTCAAGTGAAGAACATTAGCAGAGCTATATATTTAGACACTGGAGATCCACAAATATTTGGATGAGTAGTGAGACACTTAACCTAGCCATCAGGAAGTGGCAAGGAGAGAGATGACACCGGCATGATCTCTTCCACAAATGCAAGTGCCTATCTCTGGTGACGGTTCCTAGCTAACATCTGTCTCATGAATTGAAATAAGCAGAAGGTCCTTGCCCATTCAATCTTCTGGTGATGGAGGCATCACTGAGGATGTGGGAAATGGAAATATAATTCCCTCCACTGAAAGGACATAACCACACAGTTTCTAACTCCTAGAAGTGTGTCCTATCTGCTACAGCATTTTGGTGCTTGGCTTATTTGTTCTCTCTCGTTGCAGCTGTTCTTCTCTCTAAAAAATATCTATGTCTACACTGGGTTGGAACTGCAAACGTGAGTGGCCTAACAAACAGGCTAAAAGTCATTCTCTGTCTTTTGATCTTGCTCTCTTTCACTCTTTTAATAATTAATGATCCCATTCAAAATGGAACAGCATTAGCAAGAGAGATTAGGAAGTCCCCTGTCCCTTTCCCACACCATTGCCTGTTTTCAAGGCAGCAATCTGAGATAACGTGTCCCTTCTGGAAAACAGGTAGTTTGTGCCCATGTCTCTGGTATCCTTGGTGAAAGCTCTAATTGCTTAACTATTAGATAAAACACTTCTGCTTACGCTTTTATGACAGCAGGGTGTTTGGTCTACTAGGCCAACGTCTGCAGGTGAGATGGAGGAATTCTCAGTTTGTGAATCATAATTTGGCTGAGAAATAGGTGTTAAATCAGTCAATACCATCAAGATTTGGGGTTTTTACTCACAAGATCAAAGACATGACTTACTTAAAAACACAAAACACACCACAATATTGAAAAAATAGGTAATAAATGAATGAAATGCATATTACTGATTCAAGCACACTATGAAGCTGGACACGAATGCAATATTGAGGTTTTCAAGTATCTAGATCAAACCAAATGAGGTTATTAGATCTGATATGAAATGTGAATTGTCAATTTCAGTGAAGACAGTTTTGTTTAACATTTCTTGGGGTACTCTGTGGCAGGGCACCGTGAGGGCTGGCAGTCAAATGTGCTGGGGGTTGGTATCAGTGGGGGCTGCTGGTGGGGCAGGGCCCGGCCTGTCACCTTGCCTCAAGGCAGCAGGGCACCCTGGGGCAGCTAGGGTAGCCCCAGCCCTGGAGGGCAATGGGCACCGCCGCGGGGAGGGAGCCAGGCTGGTGCAGCCACCCAGGGGTCAGAGTCCGGGGGCCCGTGGCTGGGCAGGGGCAAGCCATAAGGGGCTGGAGCTGGCACCACTGCGGCATCACGGGGCAGCAATTGATGGTCCTGGGCTGGGTTGGAATGGGGGCCTGGGGCTGGAGGAAGCCCGGGGTAGGCAGAGGACAGGGAAGGCTGGTAGTGCCCTCAGGACCCTGACGCTGTGTCAGTGGAAACGGCTTTCAACAGCCATATATTTTTGCATAAGAGTGCTTTATTTTGACTAAGCACACACAAGGAGTATAATTCTGAATCCTACCGTTTCTAAGTTTGTTAGCTTTAGTTGTCATTTAGTTATGTATGGAGGAATTCTGTTCTACTGATAAGAAGAACTATTATCTTGAAAAAATATTGTTTGGAGAAAGCAGAAATCAGTCACTCCCAGGAATGCCCACTAATTCAGCTAGATGATTATTATATTCCACAATCAACCAGCCAGAGTTTATTATTCCTTTGAGACAATGGAAGATATAATTTGGTGTTGGAAGAGTTTCAATGACAGTTTTTCACTCCTGTGAGTCTGCAGCTTGGTTTGTACTGTTCTACTAGACTGGAGTTGCCTAGTGCAGGGGAGGCTAGCTAAATGGTTTGCTGTATTACATCTTCCATCAGGTGAAATGCCACAGAAGCTATGAGTTTCACAGCTGCCTCTACATCTGCTTAGTGAGCCCACAAATCTAAAACAACGGACCAGAAGTTGGCTGGCAATTTAAATATAATGGTCTGGTCGTTACTGGCAATTAAAAATCTACTGATCAGACCCCAGAAGGTAAGGTAGACATGTGAACCATATACAGATTTCCTCTTGCCTAGGTGGACTGGGGTAGGCCTAAGACCTGATATACCTTTTTTAATATGGACCAACTTCAAACACCTTTGAAATCAATGGGAAGATTCCCATGGACATTAATGGACTTTGGATCAAATCCTAATTGCCACTATAAAACCTTTTATTGATGCCATACATTATTTGCCATGTATGTATTTTAATAAAGCAGTTCTGAATGTACTATAGGGAATATGCTCTTTAAAATTGATATCTTTTTTGGAACCATAACAAGGGTAAGCTGTCTGACAGGAGAATTCAGTTTTTCTTTTTTTTCTGAAGGAAAGTTTAAAGCACCATTTGATTTTGTAGGGAAAATAGAGAACTAAGCAAAACTGTGGTTTCTTTAGGGAGGACTTCACATAAACATTTTCTTTATTCTGATTCATAACAGTTCATTCCCTCAAGTATGGCTTTGGTCTGAAACCCCAAAATGCAAACCAAAACTGACTAAGAAGCATCAAAGCTTGGATGATCTGGTTTCATGTACTTTACATAGTTTGGTCACCGAAGGAGATATATAGGCAAGTTTGCTCAAAAGTGTTTCTAAATTCGTTGGAAAGCGGATGCATATCGTAATAAACCCTTTGATAAAAATGGGCTAAGTTTTAAACTTATATTGAAACCCTAAGGCATCCTAGTTTCCCGTGGAAGAGTAGTCTTTTCTGGTAAAACTGGGGATATACTGTGAGGAGAGCTAAGATGACTTGTGTAACTGTACAAATGGAGTGCTTTTCCTCAGTTTCTTTTCACAGAACATAGATAGTAGTCACATGTTGAATGTGAAAAGCTTTAAAAAACTGGTATGTTTAAAGAATTCTGAGCGCCCCAGATCAAGATACAAAATATTAGTAACCCTAGAAAACACTAGTAAACACTATGAGAGCTTTTATTTTCCACAGCATAGCTGTAAAGGTGAATAGTGTTATCATTTTTTTTCACTCCAGGAATAGAAGGAAACACATCTGAGATCTCAGATGACAGTTATCAACACTGTTGATACACTCAACACTGTTGATACACTCAGTGTATCAACACTGTATACAGTTTTAAAAACGTTATGGGAAGGCAGAGATCCTAAGTAAACTCCAGATAGTTATTACCCCTGTTGCAGACTAAGTTATAACTTTTTGTTTGTTTGTTTGTTTGTTTTGTGGTCTTCTCCACAGGAAACTCCTGTAAAGGTATTTATCTAGTAGTTTAAAATTTAAAATTCAGTGGCTGGAACAATTAATGCCCCCAATCCTACTGTCTTCCAGAGGCATCTGCCCTGTAGCAAGGGTGGCTGAATGGCTCATGAATCAGCTCCTGAACCTTACGGTTTAGCATAAACCAAAATCAATGTTGGTTTACCTCAATAGGCCAGGCTGTAAACTGTGGTGGTTCAGAGCTGATTCATGAGCTCCCCCTGCTCAGAGGTGGCAACCCCTGGGAGAAGTCTGGCAACCTCTGTAAGGGTTCCTGAGAGCAGAACAGCCAACACTTCAACCCCTCCACTTTAATTTGCTACTACTTACCACAAGCTCTAGATGTTTAACTATCATATTCCTTTAGGTGGGATCGAGATTAGGACCTGTGCTCCCAGCCTTTCACAGCAAGAGATTGTAGCTGCAGGTCCCACCGCCTTATCCCAGAGGATCTCAATTTAGATCAGCATCCAGCCTTGAGTCTCAGGGACAATGACAGAATTGATCAACCACCAACCAGCTTTAATTTACTATTTACTGAAGACAAAAGTATTACTGGAAAGATACAAAAACCAGTCTGCTGTTCGCTTGCCTCATATTACCCCTCTGCCTAAGTGCCTGGCAGGTCCCATGTACAGATCTGTCAGCTCTTTGTGCACAGCAGATGTCTCAGTGTGTTGAATGAGGCCTATTTCTGTTGGACGGCCTTTTTCTTGCCAGTTTTTTATATCAGTCCAGTGGTTTTTGAAAGCTCTCTGTGTCCAAACCTCAAGTCTGTCACAGTTCATGCTCTAAAGCCACATGCTATTGCAGAGCCTCACTGTACCAAGAGCACTCTGGGAGGGCAGGTTCCTCAGTAAATCACAAGCACCAGGTTGCCTGTTGTCTGCTTCAGAGGACTCCTCACAGAGACCCCAACAGCAAAGCCACAGCCCTCATTCCTCTGTGCTTCCTTCTGAGACTTTGCACTTCATCTTCTCAAGACAGGGATTGCTCTCATAGCTGGCCTTCTGCAAGCAACATGACTGTTACAGACGCTCCACATAATCCCTGCTTCGCACATGATGTCCCTTTAAAAGGTTGAGAGCCAAGGCAAAATGTGTCTTTGCACGAATAAACTGTTTTATCCCTTCTAGGGAACAGATGATAATGCATTATAAATTTAACTTGTCTGTCAGCTTATGGCCTTATTCATTTATTTATTTAGTAGCAAACAGATTTTGACATCTAGAATGAAGTTCTCTTGCACTAACTACCTTGAGAAAACTGATGGAGTTGTGTATTTCCAGCTTTAAACTCCTCAAAAATAAAGCCAAAAAAGCCCTTACAGCACCCAGAGAAGAAAGCTGTGATGAGTAAATAAGAATATCTCAGACTAATTCTGTCTGAGCAAGCTTCCGATTGTCCTTTCATTTATTTTTGTACCTTTGTCTTTGCTTTCCCTTCACCTTTTTTGTCACTTTCCTTTCTTTCTCCTTCTACTTTTGTTTTCTTATTTTCTTTAAATGTGCCCTTTGTACATGAAGTGTCTGTTATTTTTCTCCCTCCCTGCTTCCCTTTGATTTTCCAGCCACTCTTTATTTTAACCCATTCTCTCTTTGCACATTTTCTTTTTTTTGACTTTGTCCCTTGGCCACCTTCCCTCCCTTACTTTTTACTTCCAGATGTGGTAATCTAAGTGCCTTAGTCCCTCATTTCACAAACTGTAATTCACAGACCATGGGGTGATGACCAGTTGAGAGGTTGTTAATCATAGGGAACTGCTCTCTTCTAGATACTGAGCATCTAAACTACTTTCAAAGAGAAAATACATCATTTACCTCCCATTCCCTGCATAACCACATGAGTTATGTTATAAAATCATGAGAGAAGAGGTCCTCGCAGTTGTGAATAAGAACAGAAATGTATTCTCCATGCATAAGCTCTGCTAAGATACAGTCACACTAACGGTCAGAGTTCCTAGAAATCCAGGGCAGAAGTTGAAGCTGCGGCCCTCTATATATGAGGACATATCATAATGTAGTGGGAAAGTACCCACCTCCCCTGCTCAGCCTTAAAAATGTGCCATTCATGACCAGGTGGTCTTCCTTTTTCCTTTGAAAAATCTCATGGTGACCTTGCTTCACACTTTTGAAATATCTGATAACTTTCTTCATTAGAATATAGAAGAATTCTAATCTGCAATAGTAGCAGTCTCATTAATAACAGATTCTGGAAGTGGAAAACATTTCTAGATTACTAGTAATGGCCAAAGGTATTCAAAGTACTGTAAGGGGGAGAGCTGAATTGAAACAGAAATAGTACTCTCAAAAGAGGATCTTTTATAACTCATTATAACATTATGGGGTTATACCGGCAAGCCTGACATAAACTGTAATTTAGCTCTAAGCTGTGTGGATCTGAAGGGTCAAGGGAAAAGTAACTCTCTTACCTTTTCATTACTTGCTTGGGCAGTACAAAATACAATAAGAGTCTCAGCTCTTAGGAGAGTCTCAACAGCAAACTGAACAGTTCAGGAGCATCAGAGCAATGAAAATACAGAGGAGACATGTCTCTCTGGGTACGCCTGTACTGCTCCTTAAGCAATACCTATGTGTCCTGCCCTGACCCAGGCTGCAAGTTTACAGTTTAGCACTAATGCTTTGATCCAAGCCACCATTTAAGTGCTGAACCAGGATGCTTTGCTAAATCAGTCTTACTGAATAGCAAGATATAGTTAAATACCGAAAAAGAGTTTCTTTTCTTTAACTTTGAGTCATAATAAAGTGATTTCTGAAGGTCAATTTACATGCAGAACAAAACCAGTTTGGTTAAACTCAAAACACCAACCATATTTCCAGAATCAGTGTTTTGAAGTATTCTTTAAATAAATTTCAGTGCAACTACTTACAGAGTAAGCCCTTGTCAAGGGGAGTGTTGTTTCTAAAAGCTAGCCCTAAGTGTCTTATTGCTAGTTGATCTGTCACTTCTCCTTCCGCACACTTTCAGGGGGGAATTCTTTCTGCTCTGTAAAAAAATATTTTTAGGTTTAGAAATAAGATAAACAAACAAAGGAAAGTTAACTCATTTCGAGCTGAAATAGACCAGTTTTGGAAATACGATATTATGGCAAGCCTTATTCATGCTTGCTTCAGCTGGGTAGTTGCCATTCCTTGGGGAATACTTCAAAGAATGACGCAGAGCAGCAGCGACTGGGAGGATGCAGACAATTCACACAGACTGCATGCTTTCACACCCTTGTCTCAGATCAGCAATCCCAGATGGTGATCACCCAGAAGAGTCTCAATCTTTTTATAGTCAATACTCTGCAGTCACAAAGTGATTTAACACATAAGCTCAGTAAACTCAGATGGGATTGACATTGCCTTCAGTAGGCTGAGCACTCTCCAACATCCGCTTACTGAAGGAAATGAACATGTTCACTCAGGGCCAGTTCCTACCTCTGTAAGTAGCAGTAGCACAAACTGGGTACGAGGACACATCGAAACACTGCTGCTGGAGGGATCTGAGCCTAGGAAAGCAATACACTTCTCAGCATTGGTAAAACTAGCAGAATACAACAATAGATTACACCTGTGTAAATCCAGATTAGCATAGCTGACTTCATGAGATACATGTCATCATAGTTAAGAGCAGGATGGTACTCTCGTCAGAGAAAACGGCAGAGTGATTTTGGCATCCTCTCAGCCAGAGTAAAGCATTCAGCTTCACTTCCAGTGGGTATGAGATACCAATATTTATCCCTTCATGTAGGCTAAGGCTTAACTTTTTGCCCCTTTCTCATCTCAAGTCGCTTGAGAACAGATTAAAAGAGTAGAAATAGCTACAAAATAATATCTAGTCTGTCTATTTTATGAGGTGAGTTTGGAAGGGCTATGAGAAGAAAAGGTCTGAGAAAGAGGAAGGTAGTTGTGCTTATTTTTGATCCCTTGTATACAAACGAATGATACAACAACTTTTTATTCTCACTTGCTACCCAGTTTGGCCTGGCCGCTGTGGATATGATGGGGCTGTGTTACTGTGTAACCTGATTCCATTTTCTACTCTAGCCTTTGGGTTTGTCTGTACCTTATGTAGTATGCTCACCTGGGATGATGGTGTAATGTTCACCCGGCAAAGTTTAGAGATCCTAGCCATGTAGAGATTCGAGCCTGAAGCTAAAGTGTTCCTTGGCTGAACTTATTGTGCAGAGCACCATGCTGACATGAAAGCACTCCTCCCTGTTGCAGAACCAGTGTGGCTACCTCTGCCTCCAATGTCTTTGCACCGCCCTCCGCTGTGTCTTTATTTTCACTACGAGGTTTCTACAGCACGATTCCTGATAATGAAACATACACGTTAAATAGACTATTAATTAAAAACAAATCTCATTATCGAGGAAGGCTATTATTAAAACACCAAGTTTTTCCCATGAAAACAATCGAATCCCTCCACAGCTCTCCACTCCTTGTGGAATGCCTTTCCATTCCATATCCTGTCATTTAAAAATAATTCTGCAGCAAAAATACATTTTCTGTAGTAACTTGTAACCCTTTTATAAACCAATTCTATTTAAAATTCTATTTTAATTACTTTTTCACAGCAAATAAAAGATATTAAACCAAATAATTCGTATTCATGACAGCAGCCACCATCACATCCAGACAATGCTGGGAAAATTTTGTGAGACAGAGATAGGCAAATCAATTATAATGAAACTTTTGGGTACTGAATTATTCTCCTTGTTGGTTTTTAAATATCTGGACATACATCACATATTTCAGCCATTTTGAAATGATTTTAAATTATTTGTGGGACTCATCAGAAAATAACTTAGTCTAGGATTAGGTTAGCTTAAATTGCCTGCTCTGTCTCCTTTGCGATGTGCAAAAGGGGAGATTTTGGCTAGAAATACCCAATTTTTGCAGAAAGCCAATGAGAAAGAATTGGGGACAGATCCGCTTTGAAATTTTAACAAATGTCACAAGTACCATTTTGTTCCAACTTTAAGATGCTTTGGAGATGAAAAATTGCCAGCATGAGAAAAAGCAGCAAGGAAAATAGAAATCATTTCCAGCTTTCCACAAGGTACTTATTATTTTGGCTCTAGATACTACATTATTTAGTCCTCCATTCTCTTGGGTGCTCACTTGGAATTCATTTTATTCCACCCATACAAATGATGTCGGGATCATCAGTGCTCCTGTTTGTGCGTTACAGAAATTAACTGCACTGTTTAAAATAAAGACCTCCAGTCAGTCTAGACAAGGTACAGTTATAGCAGGGAAGCCTGAACTATTTAAGCTTATCCAATTTTTTTTTTTTTTCTGTTAGAAGGACTGTAGTCACTTGCATGTTCTGGGAGGAAAAACAGTTAAAGGTATAGATGTAAAAGATACTGGGCCAAATCAGATATCTTTACTAACTCAATACTTGGACAAAGACACGTTTCCAGTAGTAAAGATTTGAAGATCTGGCCCATAATAGTGCTCACAATAGTAGACAGTATTTTGTTCTTGGCTGAGCACCAAATCTAATTCACTCTGAATTTACAGGAGGGAAAAAAAAAAAGTATTCTGCCTCCCGTTTGTTACAGCAGTGTACTGAGTGGTGAGTTGCCGATGTAAACTGCAGCGAACGAACCAAAAGAGGAACACTCTGCTCTGCCAGGATTGGTGTCAGTGACGTCAGCAAATCAGTCTCTGGGGAGCAAACAGCCAGCCCAGCAACCAGCCTTTGTTTTACTTTTTTCCCCTCCTCTGGCACATTAACTTTAGCAGACAGATTTAAATGTTAACAAAACACGAATGTTTACACATGTTTTCCACTTCACCTTTAGAACTAAACAATGATAACTGGGAACCCCATGCTGCCTTGGCTTGTGTGCTGAGGACTGGAGAGTGGTATCAGCAGTGATTTCATGTAAGAAGCGCCTGCAAATGCCATGCGGCAGGAGAAAGGGGTATGACATACTGTGCGACAACAGGGCTTCCTTTTACCTGAGCCTCACAGGTGGGGACACCTGCGAGATGGGGGGCAGGTGTCTCCATCCTGAAGAAAGGCTTTGTGCTCAGTACAAAAATGCAAGAAGCTGAATTCAGTGTAATGCTCCTGAAAAGCTGCCCAGCTCTCCATGGGGAAGCACAGGAAGCTACTGTTCTTCCGAGCAGTAATAATTTGCATGTAGCAGCCTATGCACCTAGCTGTCTCAAAATACCAGGGGATGAGTGGCTGAAAGCTGGCATAAAATTCTTGGGATCAGTGTGAGATTGCAGGCACCATATATATGTACATGCCCGATGCTTGAAGTGAGTGGTATGCCTTGCCTTTATTTTCCTTTATTTTAAATAACACCAAAGTGCCACTTTTTAAGGTAGACATCCGGCTTCTGACACACTGCCTCCAGGAACTCAGCCCAGAGGCAGGATGCAGCTGATCCGCTGCTCCCAACAAGGCGGTGGCTTCAGCTCCTGCTAAATTCCTGTAGGCGCTGCAGAGCAGCCTGGTTTGAGGTCACTCTGCAGGTCCAGGACCATATCCCTGCTGGAGTACCATGTCTTCACTTTATTTTCTCTATGCATAAAGTCAAAGAGAATACAGAATTCAGCCATGTCTCTCTAGATTTGTGTCAGCATTATTGATTGCTAAATCTGGCACGCTACCCTCTTGCCGTTATGCTTTGTGCGATCATTGGTCGCGCATGTTTTTATGTTTTTAAGCCAAGAGTTGGTAATATGAGTCTTGCTGTACATCCAGATACTCACCTCAAAGGGTAAATTACAGAGAAAGCAAGGAATGTATGCCCTAAATTGACACGAGGGGCCAGGATTTAAGAGGAAAATAACGGAGAGGGAGGCCCCTCACAGACAAACCAACGGGGTAGTGAGGGTTCTCACCCTCTGGGGCTGTTACAGCGAGAGCGTTCTTCAACTCCCCCACAAACACATCACTGTTTTTAAAAAAGGAAACACTTCTATCCTGAGCCTCAGTGTACAAGTCAGGGTACTTAAGTCCTCGTTTAGGGACTCGGGATTTTCTTTGCCAAAGGTATGGCATACAGAGAGTTTTAGCCCAGAATAAAGATGTGTAATACAGAAGAGAAAAAGGTTTATTTGATCACCTGCTACACCATAGCAGATTTGCAATTCCCTGCTGCAGAACTCTGTTTTCCTCTGAGGCCTTATACTATATAATTTTGGCTGGGCAGATTTTTAAGTCTGCGTTGGCTATCAGAAAGACAGCAGCTCTCGCTGAAGCAACTCTTGACAATGAATGTTTACGCTCTTTATGTCTGGTGGCAGATTGGAAGCCACTGGCTGACTTTGAAACATGAGTATCAGCTGGAGAAGTTCAAACAGGTTGGATGTTCTTTGACCTGAGAATTCCCTCTCCCCCCTCCCCAACACACTCTTTTTTGGTAAGGCTTGTGGGAAATGTGCTATTTTTTCTTAGCTCTCGGAGGGGACGAAACTTCAGTCTTATAAACTACCATGATAAAGAATTCTGAATACCTAAATTGTCAAGCTTTCCTCCTTACTATTTCACACTATTGGATGTGGGTTGAATAATTCCCACGGTTACATTTTTATGACATAAGGTTCTCATTTAGCACCATTTATATATTTATATTCATGTAATCTTGCAATATGACTGTGTAGCTCTGTATTTTGAAGTCTTCAGCTTAAATGGAAAAAAATTGTTATTCACTCATTTTATTAGCACTATAATCAGATTTTCATAGAGTTCCACAATAACGTGAGAAGCTTGAAAAGTAATTAAGAGATTCTCCAACACAGCGGGAATTTTTGTTAAAGGAGAAAACGAATTCAGACTGTAGTTTGCAGATACAAGAGGAGCGAGGGCTCGAGTCCAAGAGACTCCTAATCTTCAAGAAAAGTAGCTGCTGTGAAAGCCATGGGGAAAGAGAGGTCATTCATATACTTTAATTTTCTTTTCAAAAGAGCAAACTATTAGGAGCTTATCTAACAATTAAAACATCTGGTTCACAAAGGAAAGCACATGTCAGCTTGCATTACCTTGATTTAAAGGATGTACTTTATTACAAAACTTAATTTGGAAACGCAAAAAATAGTATTTTAATTTGTATTTGTAAGAAATACAGTTGATTTCCAAAGATTAATAACAGGCTACACATATGCCTTTGAGAAAACACACAACCCCATAAATAAGTTTCCAAATGCATGTTTATTTAGATTTAACCAGATCCTGTGTACCCTGCTGTATGTAATATGGTTGTAATTCACTCCAAAGGTTTTGGTGTTCAGTTCTGATGTTATCATAATGCATTAACATTCTCAGAACTGCATATCTGTTGAACTACATTTTACCCAGATGCAGATATAGATGGAAACGGATGGTAACAAGTCACCCATCTATAAACTTTTGCTATCTCCTACCATCTCATACCTCCCTTCTCACAGCTTTCCTCTGCCCTTTTCCGTGGCTAGGTGCCACCTCTCCTACTGCTTTGGTTCTGCAGATGCGAGTTTCATTAATGCTTTTCAGCAGCTGTGCTTGGCTTTAAGCTTTTATTTTCTAACAAAAAGGGATCGTGAAAAACTGCTTTAATAGAAAAAAATAAATTGGTGCAGTCTCTTGTACTAAATAAGGTACTGAGATCATTCAGAACACAGTTTCATTTCTTTAAATATAATAATTACCTTTTAAAATGTGCATGTGGCTTAATCTTTTTTATAGGGTATGATAATGGAGGAGTTTTATATGATTCACTTACGAGGGATGATAAGACTGTACATTGTAGATTATTGCTCTATCACCATACATTAGAAGAGAGCTCCCTTATGGCAGTAAAATAATAATGGGACTGATTGCCTCGTCCTAAAACCCACAGGAGAGGACTACTCTGGATTACGTTAAGGCATCAACATAGAGAGCAGTTCTATATGCTTCTGTACTGATCTTAGGAGGGAAGGAGATTCACCTGCCCTGTAGAAGGCACTGAGTTCAGCAGTGTATTCAGGCCTCCTAGTACACACCTGAAGCCCCTCTGCCCAAAAGCTGTGTGCTGGCTCTTACTTTCTCATCGCTCTCTAGAACTGCTTACTTAACTAGCAGCTATATAATAGTTCCTAATTTGGGACCCAGTTCAGAACATGGAGGGAAGGAGAAGCATATGGAAAGAAGCAGAACATTTAAAAATAATATAGGAGGCCAGTGGGAGACCAGTGTGCACCCACTTGCTGCCTTTTGTTCCATCCCATCTCTCTCGTGTAGGAGAGAACAGCTCTTCAGGCACGAGGCGTCTCCTACAGGAATGAGCGTGGCTGAGCCGATACCACTGGAGTCATAGGGACCGAAATAAGTCGATCTAAAACAGTTTTTCACCCTCGCTACATGCCATGTCATTTTTAACTTGCAGTACCCGAGGAATCTGTATTGGGGAAGCACATTATAAAGTAAGAACAGAAATTGAAGAACGGACAATGACTTTATCAGATAGGTGCAATTTTAAAAGCAGAACAGACCAGAAAGTTGAGGGTTGCCAAACTCAGAACATGCTTCCTGCAGATGCTAGACTAAAATAGGAATCAGTTATAAGAACTGAGACAGAGAATGTAGCCAAATTTGATTGCAGCACATCAGTACTGTGTTTATACATATAATCCCACCAAAATCTGTTACGTGTACCACTGGAAAACTACACCCAGCCCATCTTTCTCTCACCTGCTTCAGCCTTCTTCTCACCTTTGGCCAGTGGGACCTGTTTAGACTGTAAATCAGACAGGAAACATTGCTGCTAGCCAAATTTTATGAGGCACTCTGTTTAGCCAGATTTGAAACACTGAAGCTTTTCAAGCCAGAACCAACTATTTATTCAAAATGCATGAAAGGAGGACACGGAGTAGCATAACCATTCCTTGTCACATAAGCAATGATGTGTGCGCTCCTGCCAGGAGGTGCTAAAAGGAGCTATGTCTCCCTCTGCTTCTTCTCATCCTCTGCTGCCTGCAGGAATTCCTCCTGCACTGTTCTGCTGCTGAACCAAGTTCCCTGCAGCCCCAAAAGGCGATTTCTGCTGGTAGCCCTGCAGAGCCAAGCTGACAGTCTGAGTATTAACATTTCTAGTGATGTTTAGTGCTTTCCTTAAGTCATTAGCTCCAGATGTCCTGAGACCGGGGGGAGAATCTCAGATTTACATGAACTGTGAAGCAAAGCTTGAAGAAGTGATTCCTATAGTTTCAAAACCATCAGTAAAAGACCTTTCTCCTCCCGCCCCCACATCTCAGGTTT
Source organism: Struthio camelus (assembly GCF_040807025.1). NCBI lineage: Eukaryota > Metazoa > Chordata > Aves > Struthioniformes > Struthionidae > Struthio > Struthio camelus. Next base: position 43,789,165 of record NC_090943.1, on the reverse strand, counting down.
CTCAAGCCAAAGTAGTGACTTTTTGCCTCACCTCTTCTGAGTGCTCAGGGATAGCAATTTGTGTTACCATGGCTGCTGTCTGAGGCATTGGGCCTAATGTCAAATCAAAGTTGTAGACGAAAGCCTGTTCCTTCTTGTGCAATGTCTTTGATTTAGCTCTCTTTTGCATCTATTAAGATGACTTGTAATTGCAGAGGTGATGTAAGGTGGCTCCTCACTACAGGCTGTTTTACACTGACATGGAAAAAGGTTGGAAAGAGGCCAGGACTTCACCGACATAATCATATCTCTTGGTTTACAAAAAATTTACCTTTGCTGTAGGTAAAACTTAGTATCCACCACTTGCATTTGAGGAGGCTGCTTTTCCCAAACAACAGTTCATAAAGAAAAAAAAAATCTGCGAAACTGTGGATTTGTCCAGCAGTCCAGAGTGCCTTTCGAGTTCCCAGTGCTCACTGTAGATTTCCAGTGCATCTCAACTGGCTGGTCCAGAAATCTTCCCAGTCTTCAGCAGTGTACCATTTCTTCCAGGAAGATCTAGAAGCTTTGCAGTAATGCGCCTTCCGTTCTCTTGAAAACTACGTACCAAGCTGAGGGATTTTGCTTTGTGACATGCTTTATTCCAGTTCTTTAAAAGATATGCACATTCCTTTAATGAAAAAAGTAGAGCCATGCAAAGGCTTGTTTTTCATTGACTGGTTTTTATTTCCTGCCTTTAAACTTATGTCATAGCTCAGAGCTGACATAAGTCCATAGCCGGTAACATAGTAATAGACTACGGAAAGGGACCAGGTAGGCGTTAGTCCTATGCTGCTGTTACTGCTGGAATGAAACTGTGTTGTGTACAAATGGCTACCACCTGTGACAGAGATGAGGTTTGGAGGAAAGCCTTCTTCACTTCTGCATCCTACACTGATGGTTTGTGGAAACATCAGAGTGGTCTTTAAAACACCCAGTTAATTTGTCATGTTCTCTGACAGTAGCAGAACACTTTCTGCCTAGTGAAATTATACTGGAATTGAAACTGGCAAATTTTCCTGTGCTCTGCTTTTTTTTTTTTTTTTTCTATCCTGCAACTGGTTTATAAAATATCACCATCATCTGCTCTCCCATCTTGGCCCATCTCCATGGCCACACCTGTGATCTGAGCAGCAGAGGGCAAAGAATTGCACCACGTCTGTTATAGTCCTCCTGCTGGCTATCAGGGCGCCAAGTACCTCATATAAACTTCTGTTGACCAGAACTGGATGGTAGCTCACTTAGGCATAATGCATATTTCTGAAGCTTGGTCCTTTATTATTTGTATACAAATGCTGCAATTTCATTCATGATAGTCTTGCAAATTCTGTGTTGACGCAGCCATTTGAAGTCAAGTTGATATAGAGCTCCAGCCAGCGAACCGTGTTTTTGACTCATCTACCTGTTCAGAATTGCACTCAAACTTAGTTATATTTGGTCAGTGAATGGTAGCGTTCAGAATCATTAAGCCTTTGGTTTTCTGCTATTGCTTCAACACTTTAATTTTAAGCCTTATTGTATGCATAACAGCATGGTACATATTAAACAAATAAGTTCATACTGAGTGAAATAATTTACATAATTATTAGCAGGTCTCTTTGCTAGTTGTACAGCCTTTTAAAAAAAACCTGAAGAGTATAATCTCTTTTTTGAATGCTACAGAGGCCTTTTCATATTTCTGAGAGAGTGGGGAAATCTCACTGTCTCTTTATGAGATATATCTAGGGATAATCTAAAACCAGAGTTAATTAGTGGAATGTTTATCATTCTGAAGATAATATTGTTTTTCCACTCAGAGCCCTTGGTCTGGTAAATCTATTAAACTGTAATGTGTTATTACATTCTGTGTCAACTTAGGCCTAATCCACCATGTGCTTATGTATGCTTTTACTTTATGCATGCGAGCAGCTTCCTTGACTTAAATAGGAGTAAGTTTAATCAAGTGTGTAAGTGTTTACAGGGTATAATGAAGATATAAAACATTAACACTGTTTTTGCTATAATGCACCTCTAACATTGTCCCTTTTCCACAGCTATCAACCTCATATTTGATTTCCTTATCACTTTGTCACAAAAGTTATTTAAACATAGTGGTATTGAATATTTTACAGTTCATGTGTAAATAAAAATATGCTTTAAATAACCTTCCTAGGTTGCTGAATAAACACATAATTAAATGGAGATCCAAAAATAGAAAATCATTCAAGTACGTTATATGAAACCCAACCAACGTATTGGATCGCCAGCACAGGGAGCTGAGGAGGTAGATAGAGAAGGGCTGAATGGCATCTCTCCCTGCTTCTAAGGATGGTTTCACCTTAGTGCAGCCCTGAGCCTGTTTCAGCATGCACTGAGAAGGATATATACACTGGCTTCTAGCTAACTTCAGAAGCCAGGAAGTGAGCTGTTGGTAACCGAAAGCTATTTTGCCCCTTGATTACAAATAAACTTTATTTACTAGTTTATGTAAAATTCTGATCAGTCCCTGATCTTGTTGACCACGCAGCCGGCCAAACCTTTGCCCCAACAAAACTGAGGAGCTGATACAGGGACATGAGGCAGGAATTACCTAAGTTAGCATTGCTGCAAAAATAAATGGCCTTTAGGAACAGCAAAGCATGTTGCACATCCACACCATGGCCTTCTTCCTAAGTGGACTAGCAGTGGCAAGGGGGTCCCTCTTTGCTCGGAAGGGCAACAGAAAGAGTTTCCTTTCACTGCTCCTATAGGAATGATAGCAGGGCTCTTTGCTGTAGGAGTAGCCTTTTCCCCCAGAGAAAAGCAGCTGGAAAGAGAGAAGGTTGTAGAGAAGCCTCCCAGTCTTTACCCTGACGAGGGTGACTAGCTTGGACCTGCCACATTCCTTGTCACATACATACTCTTCTCCCGAGGGGCTGTTGACAGGATCTCAAGAGCACTTTGTTAACACACTATTGGAATTCATGGCGCAATTCACATTTCCCAAAACTAACGATCCAGAGAGTCTGCAGACGCAGGCAGATGTCACTGCTCAGGCCTAGGGTGCTGATGAGCTATTTACAAAAATCATGTTTTATCTAAAATCATTAAATACATACAAGTTTTATGAAACTTGATTATTTTGTTGGATAAGTTTAAGGAAACCGTTTTTCACTTAATGACTGGTTTGAATCCAGACCAAATCGCTAAGTCTGTAAGTCTTTATCGAGCAAATAATTTTGAACAATTATTCAGCAAAGATAGCTGTTTTTCCTCACTAGTACATAGTTCATGGGCAGACTGCGAAACTCTTGAACCTATTTGTAATTCAAAGTTATTCATACATTTCCTCATGTAATAATTCTTGGCCTAAAACTATTTATGAAAAGATTATCAGAGTGCCTGCCATGAGGAGACATGAAGAAATGGAAATTATGTTTGGATCAGAATCAGCTTTGAAATTTAGATGGATATTCTCTAATGTGAGGAAACTCTTCACTGTTCAGTGACTATGGATGTTTTTCCTCAAATCATTTGACACATCAGTTTTTCTGGTGCTTGAACAGCTCCATAATTCATAGAGAATTTCCTTCCCCCCTGCCCACCATTTTCCCAGCTCTGCTGAAAGCCTTGCAGCCAGACAGCTATTCTGAAAGAAATGTATTTATGGTCTCATATCAATTCCTAGTAAATAGGTACAGTGGTGATGAAACTGCAAGTACCACCTTAGGGCCATGTTTGCAAAGAGGAGAAAAAGACATGGACGCTTGCCTGCTCGTTTAGCACTGGAATTGGCCCCTCTGGTATGAGTTGCAGTTAACAGATACTAGTAGAGCAGCTTGACCTTTCTGCTGTGACAACCAACACCTGTACCTACTGGGCTGTCAGAACAAGGCTATCACGCGGTACCTTTTAGCATCCCTTAACCACTCACAAAGCAAAAACCAGGGAGGGAGACCCACTGTTTCCATCCCCTAATGCTCTTCTCACATCTGGGCAGGGTTCCTTTGGGCATCGTTCACTGAATCTTCATGCTCTCTTGCAGAAAAGCTGGCACTCTCTGGGGTTTCTGCTTGGCATCCCTATCTGGGATAGGGTTATTTAAACTTTGGTCTCCCTTTCCCCCAGCCCTAACATAACTTCTTTAGTTAAACCTTGTATCTTTTTGTGCCTTTCCCTTCTGTTAAGAGCGCATGGTGTTCATAGATCATCACCAGGATCACAAGGCTGCATTCCCCAAACCAAAATGATTAATCCCTTTCAATTGTATTGTTTTTTCTGCCTTCCTTCTCCACTATTCCCTGGCTGCAGCCTTTACTTTGTTGTTTTACCTGCTTCAGTTTCTTCTTTTGTGGTCTTCCTGATTGATTTCCATTCTTTTTAGCCATTCCTCTATGAGGGAGGAGGCTGCTTCTCCTGGCCCCAAGCAGTGCCCTTTCAAGACCTAGCTTATTTTCCCTTCACTTTCTTGCTCTTTATTCTATATTACAACGGAGCCTCCAGCTCGTATTGATAATCACTGAAAAGAGAGTTCCGGCCCAAAGAACTTAGACCTCAGGCACATTAAAGCTGCAGGTTAAACAAACTGATCCCTTTTATGTACATAAATTATTTTTAAAAAGAGTAATTAAAATATTAAGAATCTAATTTGGTTGTGTCAGGCCTGGAAGCACTAATATAAACACTCATTCAGGCAGCTGGCCATTTGTAGGATTGCTGCTTGCTTACAGTTTATTTTTATTCTGGCTTTGCAATATTTTTTTTTACCTATCTCCACTGTTACAGAGTGGTAATAAAATCAGTTATTCTGGATCTTATCTTTATTTTAAACTATTTTATTCCTTCTCACTCAGTTCTGCTTTCTTGGTTCTGGTAGCCCTCTGTAAAATAGAATAAATATTTTCATTCAGTTCTGCAGGTGGTGAAAGACATAAAACATTAGAACAAGTCCTTTAAAACAGCTGTAAATGAAAATGATGCTTGTAAACTGAAATACTGCAGTTGTGTTCGGCCTGAATTTTAAAATAGTTTCATGAGGTAACTGAGCCTGGATTTTTTTAACTATATTATGTTATTATACAGTTGCCACAGGGGGAGCATATGTTAGCTGCCAAAAATCTAAAACTGGATTCTTGGATGTTAAACAGATAAGATTAAGTCATAGACTTCAGCTCTACTAGAAGCAAGCACAGCATTCATCTGAGGCATGTGACAGCTATGTCCTGGAAAACTGTTTCTAGACAGACATTCTTGGCTGCTTACATAGACTAAAATAGGCAGCTCACATTCATTCAATCTATTGATTTTTAAGCACCTCTGTAGAACTATGTTGTAGTTCTAGCACCTCTACAGAATATTCAGTTGAATTTTTTTTTCTGATTTTCCTAAAGTGGGGCATTGCTTCTTTAGGGAGGCTTGTAAATTAAGCCTTTAGCTTAAAACTGTTGTACTCTTTGACTTTGTTAATCTTTTTCGTCACTGAACACATAGTATGAAATTTGATTTTTAGGATTCACTTTTTCTTAATTGTATTAATGGTTTTGAGTCTTTATTGGATTACAGATATCAATTTGTGCACATTATGTATTATAGTTTACCATACCCTAAAACATGGCAGGCACTGCACTGAGCAAAAAGAAAGATATAATCACTTCCCTGAAGAGTTTACCATCCAACTTTAGATTAGAAAGAGAGTAATAAACAGCAGGAGAAGATGGAGTGAGGAACTACCTCACACGTTACAGCAATAAGATCAAGCTGTTAAGCTCTTTGGGCTTGTAAACACCTCAACTGCTTAACTAAATGGTTTATTTAAAATAATTATGATCAGTGAGTCACTAATTGCAGGCACTACCAAAATGAACATAAAGGAGGGATTTGAATGAAAAATTCAAGTTCTGTGAACCAGAATCAGCACTGTATCTCATGAACAGGGGAGAATAACACAGGGAGGACAGCAATGGAGATAGGTAAGTGGAATATCAAGACTGAAGTAAATGGTAAGTGCAGTCAGCAAGTGTATACAGAGAAAATATGCAGTTATGCAAGGCACTGAAGGTGAGAGCAGAAAGTTTAAATCTAACGTGATGGATAAAGGAGAGCCAGTGAACTGATATAAAATGCGCTTAAAATGACTGAAGTGTTTCAACTGACTTAGTGAGGTTTGTATCAGTATGTTAAAGAGCACATGGTCCCGTTGCTAGGTGGACCAGATTGAAAGTAAGTATGGAGGTGTCAATGATAAAGCAGCTGAGACTGGGACGAGGGTTTTAGCCACTGAGGCAGAATGAAAGGCTGGAAGAAGGTTATTCCGTAAGCAATGCGTTTCTTATTTAGTCCTAAGTCCTCCTTTCCTCATCATCACAGTAACCCCATCTCCCTCCACATTGTGGCTCCACAATTATAGCTTCCCTGAGTTTCTTTCCTAAAGTGTCAATCCTGAAATACCTGTTGGAGCAGTGTCTGAGTGCTGACTTCTAGGTTATATACAATTCGGTGTCCGTACTGAATAGATGAGCACTGCAGCAAGTGCCAGAATTTCTCAACAGTGAAGTCAAAGATTGCCTGAAATGATGGGTTAAAATGATCTGACTCCTAGAGTGATGGTTTCATATAAAGATAAGGCCCAGTGGCAGAACAGCACCTGGAAATCTTTGCTGTTACTGTCCACAGTCTGTTACGATAATAAGAAGAAAAATCAAACAGTACTGGAATGGTTTCAATTGGCCCATCTAAAATACAGTTCAAACCCACTCATTCAACTAATCTTAAGGAAGAAACTTGGGCATCCCAGATAATGCAGTTTTTGTGCTATCCCAAATCCACAAACCTCTATACCTTCTTCTCTGATGGTCTCAAATGGTTAAGATCTAGATTTTATTATGTTGCTGAATCTTCTATGTTGTCAGGCAGCACCACGTCGATTAAATCGCACTCAGGAGAGAGTTAACCACAAAGCCGTAAGTATTCTTGACAGGTCATTCTTGCTTGAGCCTGGTTTCTTGCGTATAAAGATTAAAAATCTTGTCACAGATGGTAAAGAATGAAGTACATGCAAAACAATGGAGCATCAATAACTCATAAAAAGCACTTAACTGAAGTGGCAGAATTTGAATGAGTTGGGGTATACATTAAACAAAATACGACTAGTAGTAACGTTGAAGATATTTCAGAGTACTGTAAAATAATTTCTTTAAGTATTGAATGCAAGTAGTTATTGACAGTGATTGTTCATTTCAGCGATGAATGCATGTGAGAATTTGATTTTTATTCAGCATCGTACTGAACCCAGACAAATAAGAATAACTGGTTTGAGTTTTGCTTCATTTGCTTTCCTGAATGTACCTTAGAAGTGATATTTGAAATTAACTGGTTCTGATTCTCAGCTCTGCTGGGGGCTGGTTTGCTCTGCTCCCTTAGAAGAAAGCAACCCTAAAATGGGCAGATACAGCCATTGACAGCTAATGGGTTCTTGACTTATATTGCAACAGCTGTTTTGTTTTCCCTGATCTTTGTTCCTGGGGTGGGAGTTCTGGCTTCAGAAAAAAGGGTATGACCAAAATACCTATGTATGAGGGTTCATTTCTGCCTGCTGAGCTGCTGTTGGCAGTTGGGGTAAATTATGGCAGCGTTCTCAAGCAATGAAGAGGCTGCCTGGCAAAGTTACGACTTGTTCAGAGGGCCAGCCTTGTACCCAGGCGTCACTGGGTAAAGAGAGTAAAAGCAGCCCAGTGCTTTTAACCTACCTGCCGTCTCTCTGGGTTTCCACCAGATAAGTGGAAACCTTGAATATACTAGCCATTTGAGCTCTGCATTTTCACTTTTTTAGATGCTTTTCATTCTGAAGTCTTTAGAAAGGTAGACAATCCTGCTGGTTGGAGCATAGCTGACACTGAGGTACCAGGTTGGGTAATAAATGGCAATGGTTTAGTCACACTTAGCAATGTTATCTTATCCCATAAAACATATATGAAAGGGAAAGAAAACAGAATTTTACTGACAGCTCTTGGAACTTTATATTTTGTAAATGTAGTTTTCAACAGTGGGATTTGACTCAGGTGCCAGGATTGAGAATAACACTAATGACCACAAGCGTGTTGAAAAGGTGAGTTGTTTTTGTACCTTTCAGACTAGAGGCACCTTTGTTTTTATGGAATACTTCTAAGAGAGCTATAAAAGCTGACTTAGCAAACCTTGTGTCTGTGAACTTCCATTCATTTTACAGAGCTGTGTACACCTCCACAGAAAAAAAAATTATGGAGCCACAAGGTTGAATATTACTGGCTTACAGCTTCTTGGAAAGTCTTTATTTGAGAGTCAGGGCTGTCTCCAAGATATGTGGAAGAATTCGTATTAATACAAAGAGAAAAGTATTCTTTCCGTGACTGAATAATCTAAACCATTTCTAGGGCTTCCCTGTGGATTTCCTATCCAAATACCAACTCAGTCTGTTCATGTTTACCCCACAAGAGCCAAAGAGTTCACAACCTGCAGTGGCAAGACTGCTGACCATGATAAAAAGGAGCCTAGAAAAACTGAGACTGCTTTGTTACATTATTGTTATTATTATTATTTTATATGCTATTAAATCACTACAGTCTGAGTGAAGGTGCTCACAAGGCTATGTTTTTCCTGTTCTTTTTAAATGGTCAAAGGATTTGAGTCACTTTTTTAAAAAAATTGGGTGGAACAAAGGGTGCTACAGAGGACTCACTGCAACATTTAGTCTTGCTATACTTAGACAGGCCACCCCTCAGGCAAATTTGGGTAATCTACACAACACGTAATTTCCATAGGTGCAAACATCTTGTAGGACAGGATTAAGATGAAGAAGACTGGAGATGCAGCTGGAGAGCAGTCAGGCTACTACTTCTAGGGAGGGGTTCTGGAGCTGTTTTGTGTACTCAATATTTTTGGAGGTAACTGTTTTAAACTCTGCTTAGCCTGAGGTCTACGATAATAGAAGGTGCTAACTAGTCCTGGATGGTGTCCGCTTCTTTTTTCTGTGGACAGGATGCTGGTTTCAGGGAATATTTGTGGACTACTGCAGGAAGAGAGGATGTGAAAGGGCATGAAGTGCCCCAGCCTCTCGGCTTGAAAGTCATGAAAGGAGTGGGAAGTGCCTCAGGCCCTCCAGGGAGATTTGCAAGCCCTCCCTTGAAGGACGTTTGATTTTTGCCTCATCCTTGGCTTTGGAGTACATAGTTTGTGCTACTGCTTAAGCTGCTCCGGGGTTACAATTTCACTGTTTCTAAATCTCACCCTTCTACACCTCTGGCATTTACAGCTGCAGTAACAGCTGTGTAAGGAGCTCTGTTAATGGGGATCTAGACCAAAAGAGCAGCTGCCAGTACTGCAAATAAGGCTGAGCAGGGAAGAGGGAGACTGGGCAAGGAGCTGCCACTGCCTCCTCTTTCTCAGGCTGTAGTGGGTCCCTCATCCTTGCTGCAGGGCTGGCAGGCAGGGAAATACTGCCTACCCCAGCAGTGTAATGGGAACAACCTGTGTGCTAGAAATGGCCCAGCTAGGCCAGGCCCAGCTTGCTCAGCCTGAACAGCACTAGTTTGAAACTCTATTTAAAACAAAGTGAGGATAATAAACTTCTGAAACTATAAGGTGGAATCAAAGCTTCACATGAGCAATTTCAATACCTGATAGAATTTGACTTTTGCTTTTGACCAGGCTTCTAGAAGGTGTGGATTAGATCAAGCTAGCTAATGTGATCTAGTATTATGCCTTTAAATCCTCATCCAGATAAGTCCTTGGTGAATTTTAAGGTCAGGAAACACTTTTGTAACTGTGAGGGAACGGAGCTGCTCCAATTCCTACTCCAAAGAAATGACTCAAAGTCAGAAAAGCAATGAGTTTTGTCCCCCTTGAAAAAAAAAAAAGTTTTGACCTGATGTTCTGCCTGGGGATCATTATTTTGGACAGGCACAAACAACCTAAACATGGTGGGGAAGAAGGAACCTGCAACATAACTGAAACACATTTTGTAGGAATTTGCACTGCGCTAACTAATACAGAGGCTGAAGTTATTATACCCAGAGCTATCTCTGCTCCCCTTCCAGCTGGGGTTCGAGTACATTTGGTATTTTAGCAGGAAACAGAATTCAGAAGGGTTGGCTACATGGGTTCCGCCAGGTGCTGGGAAAAAGTGGGACACTGATGCACTTTGGTTCACCTCTGCATTGCTATGCAAATAAAGCGCAGCTAGTAATGAAAAGTATGTGTTGTTTCACACTGAGCCAGGTAAATCCAGTTTAAAAAAAAAAAAGAGTCTGGTGGCATATTAGATTGTTTATAGGAATAAAGTAGCTGCTTTGCACTCTTGTTTTCACACTGTTAATTAGCATGTAATTCCAACTCTCTTCTGTTTTGGAAAATGGTTAGATTCTACTGAGTTTTTTGGAAATAAACTAAAAAGTTTCTGAGCTCCTGAGTGCTGACTTCTTTATTCTGTTCTTTGCATACGATAGCTGTCACAGGCTTCCTGCTTTTATCCTCCACGGTGAATTTGATTCAGGTTTAAATATATTTTGCATATTTCCTTATCAAGTAAGTGCAATTGCTTTCATTGAGCCTTGATTACTGTCATCTACTGTCATACCCTACTGCATCTGACCAGTTCCAATTGCACAGTAAAATAGCAGTTTGTGTATTTTTTTATCCACGTCTTCAAATTTTATGCTGCAATTGTATAATACTCTGATTGTATCTCTGATATTTCAATGCTCGCTCCCTTAATTGAGTCTTGAAAAGATCCACTGAAGTTCTGTTCCTTAATAAATTACCTGGAACTGATAAGCGCGTAGAGCACACTTAATGCACCCTCTTGTTTTCTTGCTTATGCTAAACCCACTTCTTTTTTTCTTGGCCAGCTGTAAGTGAGATGCAATTATCAAGAACTGTAACTATCAGTATCCCTAGACTTAGGTGAAGCTTTTATGTGGAGATCAAATACCTTATATTTCATAG